>NC_059117.1:14595014-15845014 GCF_020740685.1 Jaculus jaculus | reverse complement strand
TATTGTTCTATTTTCCAGTCCTTTATACATCTCTATTTGGGGGGGGACTTTTAAGAAGTTGATTGGTTTTCATGGGGCCTTTTCTGTCAGTGTGCGCGCAGGCGGTGGGCCTTTTCAAACAAACACCTTCAACAACAGCGCCATCTCCCTGGCCTGAGTGGACCCTTTCTATATGGAGTCTGGGAAGCGTATTACTTCTTCAGTGATTTTCTTTCTGGCATGTTGTTCACTCTATTTCTCTGGAATTTCTCTTTCTGGAAATTTGTACTTCCTGAGTACATTTTCAGTATTATATTTTCTATTGAATAATGTTTTAAATGTTTTTGTTCTCTTAGAGATATTCCTTTGACTTGAAATTTTAACTTTTGCTGACTTAAAATATTTACTGATTATATTTTCAGTAGTCAAGTATTTTTTTAAAAACTCACAAAAATGAGCGGGGCCTAGTGGTTTATGCCTATAATCCCAGCATTACGGAGGCTGAGGCAGGAAAACTGCTGTGAGTTCAGAGTAGCAAGGACTACTGTGTGAGATTTTGTCTCAGTTTTGATTATTTCCTTTCATAGCAAACTGTTGTTTACTCATGGTTTCTTTGAACATTCTCTTACTTATTGTCTCTGTAAGAGAACCTTTCCTTTGCTTTTTCTTTTATTTGCTTTAGTCACTCTTGCTCCTCTTGGAAACCATCCTCAAATGTGCCGTGATTCTTAGCTGGTAGGAAGTATGATTAGGTGTTGCGTACTTGTGGGATCTAGTTGGTAACTGGCCTTGACACTGGTGGCTCAATTATCACTGAGTACAGATTTTTACAATGGGTCGCTACCTCAGAGCCTCTGAGAAGAGAAGAATCCTCCAGTTTCTTATGTGAGACCTTTAACCTTACCTGAAGATGTTTGGAGTGAGCTGGTAAAGTGAGCCAGGGGATATGTCTGTTCAGCAGTTAGTTTGATGTCCTGTTGAGTTTGTGTTTCTGTTTCAGGAGCTTTTGCAATTCTGCCGTCTCCAGAGACCATGCTGCCTACCTGCAGCAGAGGGTGCTGTAGCCAGTAAGGGGGTACCTAGAGTGACGACCAACTCTCATGCAGACTTCTGTCATCTCTCGTTCAGCTTTTCTTCTCCCTTTGGGGCTCTGATACTCAAACACTCTCTGAGTTCCACAGGGTAACTCCCTGTGCTTCTCATCCATAGGACCACCTGTAGGCATTTACTCTGATCCTCTTGCACCCTGTTGAGGTCATCCTCTTTCTACATTTATAATTTGCGGCTTAAATGAATACCTGTCTCCCAATGCTAGTGAAGATAGAGTCTGTGTTCATGTTTTTTTTTTTCTATTTTTTTTTTTGAGCATGGTTTCTGAGAGCATAAAGAGATATGGATATTATTAGCTTATCAACTTAAAACACAAAGACTAGTATTAACTTTTATATAAGAATATATCAGGAATGGAACGCTTATCTCTGTGGCAATCCAGTTTAATACCTGGACACCAAAGGAATCCTTACTTATTCTTTTTATATTGACTAAGTTTAATTTTCCAGAAATTCAGAAGTTGTGCTGACTATTGATTCTCTGTGTAGTTGCTTTAAACCATGAATGAACATCAAATGTTATCTAAATAGGCTCTTGAAAGCAATGCAAGTTTAACTCAGTGGGATACACACCTGTGTGCATGTGCATGTGTGCATTCACACACCCACACAATGTGAAAGTTGGAGATGGATTAGTTGGGAAGAAGTTTTATGGGAGTGAGATTTGCATAAGAGAGGGAAATACATAGCAATATGATCAATATACATCACGTGAGGGTATGAAATTGACAAAAACAAAATGAAATACAATGAAAACATAATGTTTACCAAAGAAACCAACCAAGTATTTTTGGGAGGAGATGTGGTGGTGAGGTAAACACAGCCTACTGGGCCATGGGCTTTTTACTATGTGAGTCTCTCTCAGAGATTGGTCCTTCATGTTCCTTCCAGTAATTTACAAGTGTTGGCTCTCTTTGCTTGGTTTCCAGTGTATTAATCTGGTACAAAAGAAATACAATCCTTTCAAATTACTTCAGACTATGAGTTCTGACTTGGCCTTGTGAACTGTGTGAGCTCGGGCAAGTTAAAACATTTTGCAACTTCACTTTTCTCTTTCTTTGGCTGGGGAGAAGTTCAAGAGATAATGATACCAAGAGTGTTGAAAATTATTGATGATTCACTTGAGAATTAGGCAATTCATTCATTTGATTATTTATTGAGAAAGCCTTTCTTGAACTCCTTTGAAGTGCCAGGCATTAAGCTTGTTGATTCAAAGATGAGTAAACACAAAATTCATGATACCAGATCATCAGGGGAGGCAGATACAGGAGACTGGGCCTAGGGTAGGTAAGCATTGTTAGCTTCCAGCTGTTTCGAACAAATACCTGACCAGAAACAATTTAAGGCAGGGAAAGCATGGCAGGTCAGTTTGTCAAATTTTAGCAGGAAGCAGAGAATAAACAGGAAGTGGGACAGGGCTACCACATTTCAGTGCTGAACACTAGAAACTTACTTCCTTCACTAAAGGTTCCATAACCTTCCCAAATGGTGCCACCATTGGTAATGTGTTCAAACACAATAGCCTATGTGGAACATTTCACATTCAAGCAACAGCATTCTTGCTCCTGGCCCCATAAGCTCATAAACATTTCATGGAAAATGCATTAAGTACAACTTTAAAAGTTCCCATAGTCTTTTATAGTTCAAACACTTTTCAAAAGTTCAAAATCTCTTCTGAGGTTCAAGGCAACCTTTTAACTTTGTCCCCCTGTTAAAAACAGCAACAATGCCTGGCATGGTGCTGTATGCCTTTAATCCTAGCTCTTGGGAGGCAGAAGTAGGAGGATCACTGTGAATCTGAGGTCATCCTGAGAGTACATAGTGAATTCCAGGTCAGGTGAGACCCTACCTCAAAAAGCTGCACACAGAATGGAATTTCAAAGGGGAAAGTGCAGGCGGTGGGGAGGGAGGGTACTACCATGGGATATTTTTTATAATCATAGAAAATGTTAATAAAAATTGTGAAAAGAAAACAATTAAAATAGAATTAAAATTTTTTAAAAAGCCACACACAGAACACAACAGCAACAAATTACTTTCAATATCTAATGACACAGAATAAACATTTTCATTCCCAAAAAGAGGAATTGTATCATACCAAAGAAAGTTTGGATCAAAGCAAGACAACAACACAGCATGGAAAACACCAAATACTGCAACTCCGTGTTTGGTATACAGGATTAGTGATGAAATTGTCTGGGCTCTAAGAGATTTGGGCAGTTCTATCCTTCCAGCTCTATTTACCTATAGTACTGTGCTGTCCCTACTCTGAGCCTCTGGCTTTTATTTTGACCGACATCTCATGGTCATGGCATCTCCAACATCCTGGAGTCTCCATTGCAACTTAGGCTTCATCTTCACTGCTTCATACAGGGCCTTTCAGGGGCTCGTGGGGAATCTAACCCTGACACACATTGTTTATGCTCAACAGCTCTCTGAAACTGAAGAACAAGATGCTAGGATTTCTTCACCTTGCACTTTTCATGACTGTAAAAGCAGTGCTAAGTGGACAATGGCATCAGTTTCTGCTGTCAGCTTCAGATGGAGTTTGGTCCCCATGGACCTTAGCTGCAGTGGCCTCTGTATATCTTGGTTATTGAATCTGTGAGAACACTTGTCTAGGCAGCTGTTTTTGAGCAGGGAATCCCTTTTGTGGAACATCCCTGGAGACCTTCCCTTTCATAAGCTAGAGTCTCTAGTTGGTATTTTCCCCCATCTCCTATTATCCCAGTGTGGAGCAATGTACTTCTGTTTAATGGTGCTGATCTCTTTAAGAACTAACCCTTCCTTTTCAGTGGTAGTCTCCTTTCTAGAACTTGAAAAACTTTTTCACATTCCTTTCCAAACCTTAGGTTTTTCTTATCTTTCTGTTCTACCTGTTACTGTCCTTGTAGATTTGAATAAGAATAGTCAATAAAAGCCATAGCACAAACAGAAGGTTGGGCTATCTTGAAAAATTCCTCCGCAAACAAATTAGTTCATTACTTTTAAATTTAACCTTGCTCAGGTTTTGAAGAGATGGGAAGAAATGTAGCCATGATTTTTTTTTTTTTTTTTTTTTTGCCAGCATCAACAGAAACTGCTTCTAGCAAAGTTCCTGACAGAGTTCTTGTTGCCTTGTGAAACCTCACAAGGCAGGCCTTCACTGTCTGTACATCTCTCAGCACTCTGGACTTCTAACCTCCCACCATAATAGCTTCTTAAGCTTTGATTGCATCCTTGCAAGGTATCTCTAGCCCAAAGTTACACATTGCTTCTGCAAATCCATTCCAAAGGCTTACAAACCACATAGTCAGGCTTGCTGTAGGAATACCCCCACTCCTGGTAACAAGTTTCTGTGTAGTTACTTTCTTATTGCAATGAACAAATATCTGATCGGAAGCACTGTAAGGAATAAACAGGTTTACTTTGCCTTACATTGGTAGGTATATAATCCATTAGAGTAGAAGGCATAGTAGGCTGGCTCATCACATTTCAGCCAGGGGCAGGAAGCAGAAAATGGGAAGTAGGAGTGGGCTACGAAACCTCAAGGCTCACCCCTTAGTTACCCATTTTCTCTAGCAATGATCCACCTGCTAAAGGATGGGGACCGGTTCTTTGAACACAAGTCTACAAGTGGCATTTCACATTCAAATTATAACAGATGCATTATGGGAGTACAAATGATAAGTAAATAACACAGCTTTAGGGGAATGGAAGTATGTTGAAAAATGCTTGAGAACTGAGCACCAGATCTTGGAGGTACAGGAGTTAGCTTGATGAAGAGGAAGAAAAGGAATATTCAGTGTTATATAGAGATCTTAAGCAGAGATTACAGAAGTGAGAGTCAATTCTGTACAGGAGGGAAAAAATGACTTAGCATTAGTGCACTGCTTTGAAAAGACTCAACACTCCAGGAATGTGAGCCACATTTCTTCTTTCAACTTCCAAATATGGCCTTCTCCAAGGGCTTCTCAATTCTGAGTCAAGATGTTGAGACAGATATCTGTCATATGAATCAAGGATAGTCACCACAAAAAGCATGTGTGTCTTCACACTTGCACATGTGTGTGGGTGGGTGGGTGCTTCTGTGCCATCCCATCCAGTTGTACATTGGCTTTCAGTATTTTCTTCCTCTATGCAGCTTCAGTTTGACCTCTGCCATTGCTATATTAAATTAGTGAATAATCTAATATGCATGTGTATATTATACATATAAATACACACTAATGTGGTCTATCAGGTTACACTCTGCTGTATTTCTCTATGAACTCTCTGTATAATTCTCTATAAAAACAGCTGCCATGTTCTGTGAAAATCCTTGTGCTCAGGCTGGTACCACAAAGGGGAATTTTTCTTTGCTGTGAACTGGTTTTGCCTATTCCTGAATTCCCTGAGAAGGGGTTCCTGCCCAGGGCTGTGATGGAATTGAGACATTAGCCCCTCATTTGAGACATACAGGGAATTCTAACTCAATATTACAACTCTACTGCTGAGGTTAGTATAGATTTTCCTAATTAAATTTTTCACAAAAGGGAATGTATGAACCAACCTGTAAGTTCTCAATCTCCCTTAGCATCTGAGGCATGCTAATAGGATGTTACATGAGTTGCATTAGTGTGTGTGGCTTTGCTTTCTTTCTTTCCACAAAGACCTTAGTGTGGTTTTCTGGTTGTTATGCTTAACTTATTTCAGAATAGTGGAAAACATTTCTGCTGTTATTCTACAAAATGATGATAAAGCTCACGGGGGTTAGTGTGGGCTTGGTTGCTATCTTAGGATGGTGGACTCTGGCGTAGTTACTACCTGGACCCTGTTGCTGCAGTCTGCTCCGTCCTGGTGCATTGTTTATTGGATATTCTCAATTCCTTTTATCTTTTTTAGGAGTGAATCCCATTGTGATAATATCATGATCATGTCTTGTTTTTAGAAAGCATGGAGAAAACATGGGATATCATTTTCATTTCTACATAAAGAGTCATGAAAAACATTTTCTTGAGTGAATGGATTCTAAAAATAGTTCTGAAGACAGCTTAGAAGAGAGTGTCAGAAAATCACTTTCTTTTTCCGCATTTAGTCACCTATTAATTTTCTGGCTTACTAATCAGATGTTTATCAAGGGTCTTTATTATTCTGACATAATATTAGATACTGGTGATAAAAGAAATGAGTGACATATAGTCTGTTCTTTTCTTTGATGAGTGCTCAATCCATTTCAGGTGAGGAAGTGAATTGAGATAAGAAAATTCATTAAATAAAGCGTAACAAGGGCTATGTAGTGGACATGTTGTTATAAATCCTATGTTATTCAATAGTGACCAGTTCTTGGACTGTCTCTGTGAGGTGAACACAACAAGGATTTCCTCTGGAGAGAACACAAATGAAGAACTAGACTCTTAACAACTGAACTCTGCCTTTATAGAAGACTCATGATTTTACAGTGTTTTGTTTTCAGTGACATCATTTGTACATTTTAAATTTTGAGTGACACAATAAAGGAAAAAAAAGATTTCTGAAAAAAAAAATCTAGAAAAAGACAGTCATTAAGCCTTTCCCCATTTTCCCATGCTAGGGATTTAACTAAACTCAGGGCTTTGTACATTTTGGGCACACGCTCTATTACTGAGCTGCATCTTCAGACGTCATCTGCTCCTTTATTCATTTATTTATTTATAAAAGCAAAAGACAGACAGAGAGAGCAGGTGCGCCAGGGCCTCTTGCTTTTGCAAATGAGCTCAGACACATGGACTTCCTTGTATATCTGGCTCTATGTAGGTGCTAAGAAACCGAGCCCCTGCTGGCAGGCTTTACAAGCTAGCACTTTGAGCCACTGAGTCATCTATCCAGCCCAACTACTTTTCTCTTAGAAAGAGAACTCAGTGGTTGCTTTTATAAGGGAGCAATGGACATGATAGTCCCTTTCAGACTGTTCAAATAAGAGTTACAACTGTTCCTATTCCAACCTGTACCCTTCAACATATTAATGGAGCTACAGATGATAAAGTCACCCACATGGATAATTAATGTTTGAAGCCAGCTATGACTACAGGGAAAAACAGCCATAAAAGTGACCAAAAAGCATTTTTATTGCATATTTCTTAGGGAAATACTATTTGTTATTTTGGAGCAAAATTTAAAAGCAACAACCTGTTTTCCAAATGAAGAATTTATTTCCATTGAGAAGAGTTTATTTATTTCTGTTGGTCTTATTTTCATTATTTCATTTCTTTCTGTACAGTGGAAATAAATGTTATCTTAGCCTAAGATAAATGCAATGGACTCCATAGTTTATTCATTGTTTCCATAGTTTAGAGATGAAATGTTGCCTTGCAGTCAATACCAGAATTGTTTGCAGCTAGCATTAGGGATGAAAACAAAAACATAAGTTCTAGGTCTGTTCTTCAGGAATAAGAATTCTAGAGAGTTAAGCATTATTTAGGGTCTTGTCAATGTAGTGGCAATGCCAAGTGCATGTTAAAACCTTGTGGCTCTCACACTCATGGACTTACAGCTCTTTCATATATAAACTTGCAACTTTCTCATACATGAGCTTGTAGTTCTCACAGTGAGAAATGTGGGTCATGAAATGCTAATAAGCTAGGCGTGGTGGTTTGATTCAGGTGTCCCCCATAAACTTATGTGTTCTGAATCCTAGGTGGCCAGCTGGTGGCAATTTGGGAATTAGATCTTCCTGGAGGCCATATATTGTAGGGAGCGGACTTATGGGTGTTATAGCCAGCTTCCTCTTGCCAGTGTTTGGCACACTCTCCTGCTGCTATTGTCCATTGGATCTTGGCCAGGAGGTGATGTCCATCCTCTGCTCATGCCATCGTTTCCCCAGCCATCATGGAGCTTCCCCTTGAGTCTGTAAGCCAAAATATACCCTTTCCTTCCGCAAGCTGCTCTTGGTTGGGTGTTTTCTGGCAGAACCTGAACCTGACTGTAACACGAGGTTTTCAACATTAAAAAGTACAAAACAATAAATCCCCAACACCTCAGATGTGTTTTTAGGTGCATCAGCTGGTGTCACACACTCACCACACGTGCAAAACTAAGATCATTACATCACAGGACATGTGGACGCAGCATTTTTGATGTTTAGTTCTGTGATTGACATGGGCAGAAATGTTTAGTTTTAGTTTAGTTGCAGCTTATGTAGAGGCTGTGGCTGCTGTGTGTGGTGCATGTGACCCAGAGCCGGAGGAGGCCCAGGAAGGAGGGATTAGCCCGGCTGCTCTGTAAGGTGTTTCTCTGGGGTCCCCATTAGACCTCTTTGTTACAGCTCATCAGAAAGACGGGTTTTATAACTGAGGACTAGGCTGAATCCTTTTTGGCAAGCAAGGAGGAGGTAATATATGCTTACTATGGTCTGTGGTCTTCACTTCCCACTTTGCCCTGAATGATGTTTAGTAAGTCTCCAGTGACTGACAGAAATCCAGAACACTCCCAAAGTCCATGTGTAACTGAATTCAACTTGTGGCGAATCTGCATGAAAGCCCTGGAGCTGTTAAAGTGCTTTTCTCCTGCCAAACGCTACTCAGATGGGAAAGGCAGGAATGAGAGTGTGGGCCTGAAAACCAGGGCACGTGGGCTATTTAAGAGCTTGTCTAGGAGGGTGCCAGGGCAACACTTACAAGGATTCTGTTGCAGCAACCCACTACTGTTTTATTTCCTTCTAAAGGTGGATCTAAAATTTGAATCCCTTCTGGTCTCTGATGTCACCCATTCTTCCTTGTGTGGAATTGTCTCTCATGATCAAAGATTAATCTAAGAGGGAAAGGAGTGACCACAAGGGGCCCCTTACCTCAGAGTTTGTCTTTATTTTTGGCATGTTTAGACTCTGACATAATTACTTCTTCTAATTTAATAAACATATGGAATTACTTTTTCTAAGCATGACTGTGGGGTCAGAGTTTATGTTTGCTTTAATAAGATCGCAAAACTTCTTAAAGTTGAAAGACAGTTTCCCTCATGTGATAAAAAATTTCCCAAGAATTTTTTATTTCTTAAAAGGATTTGAGTGCAATATTTTCATTTAAATTAAAATACTTGTGTATAATTTTAACCATTCCTCATCTATAGAAGACATAATGGCATGTGTTGGTCCCAGTTCTCTATTTTAAGGATGGAAAATTTTGTTTACAAATATTCTGGTGAGTGTTTAAAGATTTAATTTAATATCAGACATCCAAATATAAATATATATTTAAAATATGTATATAAGTACAAATATTGGGGCTGGAGAGATGGTTTTGTGCTTAAGGCACTTGCCTATGAAACCTAAGGACCCATGTGTGACTCTCCAGATCCCACCTCAGCCAGACACACAAAGGCGAGGCAAAGACAAGGTTGCACATACCCACTAGGTGTTGCAAGCATCTGGAGTTCGATTTCAGTGGCTAAGGTCGTAGCACACCAATTCTCTCTCTCTCTCTAAAAAATTAAAATTAAAAATACAAATATTAAAAGCAGCCTCTCAAATTTATTTCATTCGAATATCACATGAATCCAAACATAAATATTAAAGCTAAACAGCTAAACAGCTGACTTGGAGGTAATTGTGTGTGTGTTATAATCAAATCCTTTTTCGTTTGCTTGTTTGTTTGTTATTTTGAGGTAGGGTTTCACTCTAGCTCAGTCTGACCTGGAATTCACTCTGTGTTCTCAGGTGACTTCAAACTCTCGGCAATCCTCCTACCTCTGTCTGCCAAGTGCTAGGGCTGAAGGCATGCGCTACCACTCCCGGCTCAAATTCTGTTTTAAAAAATAGTTTTCTACAGAGTTGATTTAAGTATAATTCCCACCTAGTTTGTTAACATTTGCTTCTGTTTGTTGTGCACGTACATGCTGTGGCACTCCGTACGCTTGCCTGTGGTGGGGTGCTCTCACCTGTGGTGGCTGGATCGGAAAGTTGGGTGTCCCCAACTACATCTACAAGTACATCACTCTTCCACCTGTTCTTATTTGAGCCCTAGTCTCTTATAGATCTCTCAGCTCGTCCTCCCCCAACCTTCCCTGAGCTCAAGCATTCTCAGGCATCTGCTCCCCTATGGGACTGGGGTCACACATGTGCAGGGCCACACCTAGCTGTTTAGATGGGTCCTGGGGATCAAAACAGAGTGTTCTGTCAGGCCCACGTGCTTGCATAGGAAATGCCCTTGACTGCTGAGCACTCTCTAGTCCCCACCCGATTAATTTGACAGAAGACTATGAGTATAAACCATCCCTAAACACTTTGATGTATATTCAAGTTCTTAGGCACACTGCTACTGAGTGAAGTAACACATTTTTATATTTATCTTTCACTCAATGGATATTTTCAAGGTACTCATTAGGCACTGATGCCTGGACTTAATGTAAGCATTCTATTAAGTCATGCTCTTATTTTTGAGCCTTTGGGTCATGAGTAATGTCATAATTAGCTCTGTGCTGCTGGGATGAACCTCCAAACCACACACAGTTTATGGGAGGAATGGCATTTATTTCAGGGGGACCAGGGGAAGTTCCATAATGGCGGAAGAAGCTGCCCCCCCCCCTTACCAAATCCACACAGAGAGAAAAACTACCACCAGCACCACAAGCAAGCACAGGCTGGGAAGCCCAGGCAGAGCTCAAGCACTCTGTGAGGGAGGCTGAAATTCAGATCTATCCCCGCTAATGCCTTAGGGCTGGGCTGCAGGCTTTATGTGGACCACCTTCTATATGCTGTGAATACAAAGATGGGTAAGACAGGTTGTTTATATTCTCAAGAAGCCAGAATAGTCTCAGATATGTGTGCTTTAACTGTTACTGATTTTGATGATTTATCTAGATGGTTAACTTATTTGGGTCTAGAATCACCTAGGAGACAAATTTCCAGGCCTGTCTTCGAAGGAGTTTCTAGCTTAGGGTCACTGAGGTGGGAAGACTCACCCTGTGAACAGTACCACTCCCTGGGCTGAAGTCCCAGACCCAAGGAAAAGGAGAAGGTGAGCTGAGAAGCAGCCTTCCAGTCGGTCTGTCTTCTGTTTGCAGATGCCACTGACCAGTTGTTTTAGCTTCCTGTTGCCATGTCTTCCCAGCCACATTGGACTGTAATTTCAAATATTAAGGCAAAATAAACTCTTTCTTCCTTAAGTTGGTTTCTAAAAAATTTTTTTTATTAATTAGTTTTGTACTCAGTGAATACAGTCAAGTTGGTACCATTGTTAGGCTTGTCCATGTCCTAATCCCTCCTGCTGGTCCCTCCTTGTTGAGGTATATGGGTCATGCATTGAGAGTTAGCCCACAGTTATGGGTAGCAGAAATGTCTCTGTGTATCATGACCCAACATGTGGCTCTTACATTCTTTCTGCCCCCTCTTCTTTTGTCAAGTATTTTGTTGTAGCAACAAGAAGAGTAACTACTATGCCCAATAATAAATTATTTTCAGGTATTGAATCATATTAGAGTTCATTAATTAGATGGTACTAAGTTTATACCAACCCATATTGTTTTCAACCCATATTTTTGTAGACACTTTTCTTCCCTCATTGTTTCTTTTCTCTGAAATTTATGTGCATTTACATATGTATTTGTAGATATGTTTATACGTGTGCATGTGTCATAACGTGTGGCGGTCTGAGGACAAATGCTGTTTGTCTTCTCTCTCATCTTCAAAATAGGGCCTCGCTGTCTTGTCGCTGCGTGCACTGGTCTAGCTGACCCGCAACCTTCCAGACTGTCCTCGTTCTACTTCCCATTGCCATATAGGTGATGATGGGTGCCTGCACCACTTTGTACACAACTTCATGTGCATGGTGGCGACTTGAACCCAGGTTGGCAGGATTGCAAGAAGGTGCCTTTCATCACTGAGATCTTCCCAGCCCTGCACTGATTTCTAAGCCTCCTTGCCCACAGGGCCTCTATTGAATTCACATTCAAGTGCTTAGAGCCTGGCTCCACACCCAGCCTCTCATCTCTGGATGCTATGAGTGTGTCTCTGATCACTGCCCATGACCTAGAGGCTGAGAACAACTGATATGCCACTTACTGATGCTTCACAATATTCATTAGGCCCAGCATTCACACTAGCTTAGGAAGGTTAGAACAGACACAGAAGCCTACCAATGAGGAGCTGGTATGGAAGAAAATGCAAGTTGATGCTTCTTAATATTAGAAGGTGAAATGTTAGAGAAAGAAACATATGAACACAGTGAACAAAACTGGCCTCAGATGTAACAGCTCAAATGTATTGTGAAGGAATGATTGTAAGAGGGTTCTCGCTCTACCAACCAATGTCAAAAAAGAAATGAAATCTTTTTTTTTTATAAGCCAGGCTATTTTAAAGAAAGAAAAGACTTAAGGAGGTGGCTATGACAGCACCATGACACATGATTTAGCAGGCTTTCAAAGGCAGTAATGGAGGGGCAAACTCTGGTGATCAGTAGTGGGGTGAGTGAGAGCCGGGATGGTGTGAGGTGGGAGAGAACCCATTAACACACAGCTCAGGGTAGCAGAGTAGCTGCTGGTGATGGATAAGGTTTGACAGATAGGAGTTCACAACACTGGGCACAAGGCAAAGTTTAAATACCTAAGGAAGCCACTGAAAGATCTTGAAGGGTTTTTTGTTTTTTTTGTATTTTTTATCCATTATGCTACATGGCTTAATGCACCAACAACTTTATCACATGTGCCAGCTATTCAGAGTCACAAGGGAAATCCTTTTCATCTGTGTGGGATTTCAATGGTAAAAAGAACATAAGTCACCTTCCTCACAGCCCATCAAGGCAGCATGTTGCACAGGGCAATCTCCACAATCTGTACTTTCCCCTACAGTGTGAGCTGTTTTCCTTAGAAAGAGTCACAATAGAATGGCTGATGGAGCCTGGCTCAGTAAGTGTGTCTGTGGATCTCCTGGCAGTTGTACTAAAGGTTAGGGTGGGAGGATATGGTGGTGTCCAGTGTCCATCTCTCCGTGTGTCCTTGACAGAGTCCCGTCTCCATGGACCAGAAGTTCATATCTACACTGCCCTGTTAAATGTTGTTATTGTGTCTTTCCTTCTCCTCAAGATGAAGGTCAAACAGCTTCGACTCAGGACAACGCACACACAGGAGAGCAGAGTAGTTGGAGAATGAAAGTATGTGTGTGTGTGTGTGTGTGTGTGCGTGTGCATATGTGTGTTTTAAGTGCTTGAAGATTTTCTGTCAAAGTGCCATGGAATAAGAAAGCAATGTTTCTTCTGTAGTCTGATAGATATGGTCTATCTTGGAACTCCCTAGCCATGTATATCCTGGAATCCTGGTATACTTTTCTTTACTTCTTAACCACTGAGTGAATGAGCTTGCACTTGAATGCAAAGGTGGCTCAAGAAGAAGTTTGAAGACAGTTTTTTGGGATGCAGTGAATTTGGGACTGCCAAAAGTTTCACCACATGCTGAGACAGCTCTAAGATAGGAGTTGGATGGAGTCAGCATTTCCTCTCTTGGCATCCTTCCGACTTGATAAGGAGTTAACCTATCATGTTTGTTGCTTCATAACTCAATCCCAACTTGAGGGGGGGGGATTTAGTTTCACAAAAGCAAATTCAGAGGACATAGAATCACATTCATCAAGTAACAATCTCTTCAGACTTAGGCCATCTTGCTGATGCAATTTCAAGAGTGTGTTTAGTATAAGCACATTTCTAAATATTGTCATTTTGGTAGAAACAAAATGTGCCCAGAACAGAAAATGACAGTAAAGACCACTGAGAAGCTGGAGAGATGGCTTAGCAGTTAAGGCGCTTGCCTATAAATTAAAGAGAGAGAGTATGTGTATGTGTGTGTGTGTATGTGTGTGCGTTTTACTCTTAATTTTACCTAGTGATTCAGCAAAGATCATTCAAGGCAAAGGAAAACAAAGATTAAATCATAATTCTTTGGGTTAAGAGAGGCTCCAAGTTATTTGCAGTAATACTGTAATAGTGCTGTCTTCATAGAGGCCGCCTGTGGTTTGTGCTCCCTGACATGTCACTGTGTACACCCCAGCAAAGGACCTGTGTACTTAGTTAGCCAGAACTGATGGCACAGTGATCATCATACTTGTAGTGGCCCCAGATTATTTCTGCCTTTTCTTTTGATGGTCTCCAGAAATAAAAAAAAAGGGGGGGGGAGAGCGGGGAGATGGCTGTGACTCTGTTCATAGAGACAGGTCGTTGTTCGCTAATTTTCAAGTTTAGATGGTCTGCTTTTATCCACTTTAAAAAAACTTTTCTAAATATTTTATTTCTATTTATTCATTTGAGATAGAGAGGGGGAGGGAGGGGAGAGAAAGAAAGAGGCAGATAGAGAAAGAATGGGTGAGTCAAGGCCTCTAGCTGCTGTAAATGAACTCCAGATGCATGCACCACCTTGTGCATCTAGCTTACATGGGTCCTGGGTAGTTGAACCTGGGTCCTTTGGCTTTGCAGGCAAGTGCCTTAACTGCTCAGCCATCTCTCCAGCCCCACTCTTACTGAGGGTTTCATATTCAATGAGGGCCATACCAAAGCTGACATGAATATGCTGAAGTGTAAATATAAGGTATGTAAATGGCATGATACTATGTGACCAATACTTAACTCACACTTTCAGACTCATAACCCACTGATATGAATTACTGAATTATGTCTCCTCTTCAAAAGTCACATGGTGAAGTCCTTAGCACACACAATTACTTTTGGGGGGGGGGAGGGCTCAAGGGAGGGTCTCACTGTAGCCCAGGCTGACCTGGAATTCACTCTGTAGTCTCAGGGTAGCCTTGAACACATGGCGGTACTCCTACCTCTGCCTCCCAAGTGCTGGGATTAAAGGCACGTGCCACCACACCCAGCTCACAATGACGTTTTTTAAGATCCAGTTGTAGATTTGAGGCTACACTGGCATAGGGTGGCTCTGCATCCAAAATGGCTGCCTCACGATCTCACCTTACAGAAGGTGCATTTGGACATAGCCTATCAGAAAGAGAAGTATGCCCCTACACAGGAAGAAGAAGGTCACCCATGGCCCAAGAGAAAGTCTTGGACACAGCCTTTCCTCAGAAAGATCCAAACCTGCTGATACATCTTCTGGAACCTTCCAGCTTCCAGAAATTGGAGGCAACACATCTCTGTTGTTTCAGCCACCCATCCTGTGGCAATGTGTTAAGAGCAGCCCTGGCAAACTAGCATACCCACCAAGCTTGATCAGGGCTTCCAGTGGAAGGAACGAGCCTGTCTCCACTGTGCTGCCAGGAGAGAAGCTTAGTAAAGCCCAACATGGGGACCTTTTGTCAGAGTATTAGCGAAAGGTTAACTCACAAATTAACTTTCTTTTATTTTGTGTAATGTTGGACAGGGAAGAGAAAGAAAGAAATGACCCTTGGGGCATTTTAATAATACCCACCTTTAACCAGCAGTGAAAAGAATTCACAAGCTATTGGTGTGTTATTTTTAAGACAAGAAAGTATTTTTTTGTGGGCTTATTTTTTAAATGACCAAATAAACCCAACACCCTTACTTTATTTTCTTAAATAAATACATAATAGCCCTCTCTGATCTTAATGCCTTTCCTTTTAATTTTTTTTCTAAATTTCAACTATCGTGTTGAGTATTCTTTAATTCCATGCTTAATTGTTTCTAGTTACCAAAAGAATGCATAATTTACTTTCCCTCAGTGATAAAGTCATACCTATTTGTTTAAGGGACAACATGGTTATAACATGATCCTTTTTATTTTGATAAGCTATTGATATTATAAAGGGTATTGTGGTAGTGTGAATGCATGTTCCCCATCGACTCGGGTGTTTTATTAAAGCTTGTAACTTGGATGTCAGCCTCCTGGCTGGAGGAGGAGTCCGTAGGGAATGGATCCTGGAGTCCAGCCCTAAGGTGTAAGAGAGCAGTGTAAGCTCTGGTGGGGTTCCTGCTGCATGTTGGCCATTTGTCTGTGGTGCTCTGGGTGTTTGCTGGCTGCTGATGGGGTCTCTGTCTGCCTGGGTGCCTGGAAGCAGCTTCTTCTGCCACTGCTGAAACTCCCCCCGCTCCCCTGATCTGTAAGCTTGAAATCCCTTCCTCCTCTAAACTGTGCTTGGTTTGGATGTTCATTCCAGCAACATGAAGCTGTCTACAGTAGGTATGCACCTTATAATTCATATAGGATATAGGAGGAAGCAAGGTTACAACAAACAATGGAATCTAAAAGGACGTATGGATTTGTTGGAATAAGAATATGAGGTGACAACGATGTGTGTCACTTTCCATCCTGACCTGTGAGATCATCCCACAGCGTCACTGAGCACCGTCCAGGGCTCCATATTTTTCTTTCGCAAGTGGAAATCAGTACATTACTGGGTACTGTTTAGGGCTTCTTATGTTTCTTCTGAAAATAGAACAGTGATGGTCATGAAATTCTCTGGCATTATGCCCATCCATAGACTCATGCAAAAAACAATTACTGGATATTTGTTAAATTTAAACAATAAATAGATATTTTCATTCCAATTTGCTTTTTTTTTTTTTCCCTGTGGTGCTGGGGAGTTGATATGTGTAAGGCAAGTTCTCTTCTACTGAGCTGCACCCAAGCTCTTCTATTTCAGATACTTTTTTTAAAAAGTGATTTATGTATTTATTTATTTTCAGGCTTTTTTTCATGTATATGTGGTATATGTGCATCATCTTATTTATTGAGACAGGTTGGCCACTGAACCCAAGCTCACCAGTGCAGCTGGTCTAGCTAGCCAGCTTGCCCCTGGCATCCTCTGTCTCCATCTCCTAAGGGCTGGGATTACAGGCAAATGCCAGCACACTCAGCATTTACATGGTGCTGGGATCTGAACCCAGGTCCTCGCTTTTACATGGCAAGCACTTCACTTAGCTAACTCCACAGCACAAGTTGTTGTGTCTTTAAATGGCCCATTCCTCTTCAAACTAAAAAACTTAAAATTAAGTGAAAAGGACCTAATCTGTAACCTGTTTTCCAAGGCGTCCCATTTTAGGAGTTCATATTTATTAATAGTTTACTGTTGGAAAGAAAGAGTTTCTCATCTATTATCTAATTTGGTTCTTATCAAAACCCAAGAGAAGGATGCTGTAATGATTCCCATGGAGAACCCGAAGCTTAGGGAATCAATCAAAGCACAAAGTCCCTAGACAGAAAGGGGCAACTGGAAAGAAACAGGATTCCAAAGTGTCTGATGCTTTTAACCTGCACTCTAGACTGCCTTTCCCTATAGTAAAAAGGATCCTACAGCCCACCACTGCTTTTCTTATTATCCAAAGGCTGACTTACCACAGGAACCTTTCTTATTAACAGCAATAACCTGTGCCAGGGTAGAGTTAATGTCATTGCAGACGAAGAACTCTTGTAGATAACTATGAGTTTAATCTCTTCTGGAAAGAAAGATCCTGGGAAGAGAAGTTCTAGATAAAATGGTGAAATAGGAGCCTTACCACTGAAAGCCAGGAAACAAAAGAGGCAAGGTCATGCACAATACTCCCTCTCTCTCTCCCTCTCTCTCTCTCCCTCCCTCCCTCCCTCTCTCTCTCTCTCTCTCTCTTTCGTCAAAAAGAGTCAAGAGCTGGAGACCACAGCCATCACACAGGGGGAGCAGGGCCTCCACTCTGTCCACCAAGCCATCATGGGAGACCCAAACCAGCGTCTGAACGAAGCAGCCCTGAGTCTGTCCACCTGGCCCATGCAGGAGAGCCAAGCCAGTGTGCGGGGAAGGTCCCTGGCAAGAGGCTGAAGCTGGTCTGACGCTGCCTACTAGTCCACATATGTGACCCCAGCTAGGAACAGGTCCTGACTCCGCCCACCCAGACTTCACTGCAGATGCCAGCCAGGTCCTGTTCCTGACTGTGCCAACCAGGTCTACTTGGGAGATGCCAGGCAGCACTCTCACAATCACTTCACTCCCATGGACAGGGGTGTGCTCTGAGTTCATAGCCTTCCTTGTACTCAGGTGCCACACATGAACCAGCATAAATCCTGTACTGGAAAACCTCACTGAGGATCACAGGTGTGATGATAAAAAGCATGTTTATAGGGCTGCAGAGATGGTTTAGCAGTTAAGGCATTTGCCTGCGAAGCTGAGAGACCCAGGTTTGGCTCCCCAGAACCTACATAAGCCAATGCACAAAGTGGCACATGCACACAAAATGGTGCATGAGATTGGAGTTCTATTGCAATGGCTAGAGGCCCTGGTGTGCCAATTCTCTCTCTCTTTCACTCTCTTACTCTCATAAATAAAATAAACAAAAATTAAAAAAATAATGTCCCACAGCTACACTTAACCATATCTGCTGATAAATAACTGAGGAGTACCATTGCAACTGGTCTCTAATAGCTAAAATGAACCACCATAAAATATGCCAAAAGCAGAGAAGTAAACCTGGAAAAGAGAAAAACACCGCAAGAGGACACAAAAAATAGGAGGGGCCAACCCACCACGAGTCACTCCCCCTGCTGACTCCCTGTGATAAAAACCCAAACCACCAAGATATGGGGAAAATAACAGGAAGGATTCATAACCCTAACATTGAAAAGGGTCAATAGACTCAAAGACATCAGATGAATGAATGTAAGACGTCCATTCAAGACCTTGACCGGTCTCCAAAGGGAATGATACGTTAACAAATTGAAGGAGAAAGTCCACAGCGAGGAGGATAAATCCAGCAAGGAAATAAAAGCACTGAAGAAGAATCAGAACAGGGATTCTGCAAATGAAAGAAATAGTCACTCAAATAAAAGTCAGCCCAGGAGGCATCACCGGGAGACCAGACCATGTGGAAGAGAGAATTCCACAGATGGAGGGCCAAGCTGAGACAATAGTTCAACACAGACACACAGAAAGAAGAGAACTCAAAGCACGTCCAAAACACTTCCCTGAAGTCTAGGGAACTTTCAAGAGACCAAATCTTAGAATCCATAGGGTGCAAGAAGGAGCTGAAATAGCAGATAAAGGAACTTAAGGATTATTTAAAGAAATAATAGCAGAAAATTTCCCACACCTAGAGACAGGTATCAACATGCCAACACAAGGCGTATTAAGAATTTCAAACACATATGAAAAGAGAAGAACTTCTACAAGATACTACACAGTCAAGATGTTAAAAATTAAAAAGTAGGAACCAGGTACAGTGGAGCATACCTTTACTCCCAGCACTTGGGAGGCAGAGGTAGGAGAATTGCCATGAGTTCAAGGCCAGCTTGACTGACTACATAGTGAATTCCAGGTCAACCTCAGAAAGAGCATGACCCTACCTCAATAAACTAAAATAAAAAATTAAATTAAATTAAAAAGTAAAGAAATAATACTAAACACTCTAAGGGGAAAATACCAACTCATTTCTTTTTAAGAAGCAAGAACATCAGTTCTTTTACCAGTAATTTAAAATCCAGAAAATCATAGATTTTAAGCTCTGGAAGTAAAGTTTCTAGCTAGAAGTGTTACATTCAGCAAATTTTTTTTAAAAAAATTGATGACAAAATGAGGATATCCTAAAACAAACACAAATTAAGCCAATTCATGACAATCATACCAACACTACAGAAAATTCTTTAATTAATAAGGAGGAAGTAGGAAAATAACTCATCCAGGAGAATACATGTAAGAATACCCATCAAGGAAGGAGCAGGGGAGCAAAAAAGATCTGAAAATGAATCAAGCATGTTCATCCAACACAGCAAGCCGGCAACTGTACAAATTTAACAGGATGTGAAAAAGACATGCCAATCTGAAAATCACATAACAAAATCATAGGAAAGACACTCTCAATAAATTTACATGTCAGCGGCCTCAACTAAATAATAAAAAGATACAGAATAAATGGGTGGATTAAAAAACATGATACGCATATCTGTTGTCTCCAACAATCCCACATAGTTAGCAAAGATGTCATCTAAAACATGGGCATCAAGGGACGGAACTCAAATTACAAAGCAAATAGAAACTACAAACAAGAAGATGCAATTATTCTTGTGTGCATGGTCTGTGTGATATGTAGTGTATGCACATATGTATGCAGCTATGCATGCCTCATGTGCATGCATGTGAAGGCCAGAGGAGACCATTGGATATCCTTCTCTCATTGCCCATCCACATAGCTCCTTGAGATGGTGGCCTGTCTCATCCCAGAACTACTATCTGTCAGTGAGCCTCAAGAATTCTCTGGTCCCTACCCCTATCCCTCACTAACCATAGGCTAGAGTTACAGATATATATGGCCACATCCAGCTTTTGTTTTCATGTGGGTTCTGGGAGTCAAACTTGGTGGCCTCCAGCCTGGGAGGTCCTCATGCTCAAGTACTCTCTTTTTTTTATCTTAAAAAAAATTTTTTTATTAACAACTTCCATGATTGTAAGCAATAACCCATGGTAATGCCCTCCCTCTCCCTGCCCCCACTTTCCTCTTTGAAACTCCATTCTCCATCATATCCCCTCCCCTTCTCAATCAGTCTCTCTTATTTTGATGTCATGATCCTTTCCCCCTGTTATGATGGTCTTATGTAGGTAGTGTCTGGCACTGTGAGGTCATGGATATCCGGGTCATTTTGTGTCTGGAGGGAGCATGTTGTAAGGAGTCCTGCCCTTCCTTTGGCTCTTACATTCTTTCTGCCAGCTCTTCAGCAATGGACCCTGAGCCTTGGATGTGTGATAGAGATGTTGCAGTGCTGAACACTCCTGTCACTTCTATCCAGCACCATGATGCCTTCTGAGTCATCCCAAGGTCACTGCCATCTGAAAAGAGAAGCTTCTCTAGCCAAAAGTGAGAGTAGCATTAATATATGGGTACGAACATTAAGAGAAGTGCTTAGTGGGCAGTTTGGTGAGCATAGTATATACATTTAGCCAGATAGGAGCAGATGTTACACCCCTAGGGCACATGACTACCCATGTTGTAGGTTTTCAGTATCAAGGATGTATTTCCTCCCATGGAGCGGGCCTCCAGTCCAATTAGAGGACAGTTGGTTTACACCATGACAAACATGCCACTATTGCACCCGTTGGCTCACTTGGCCTGGCTGACCAAATATAAGACTTGTAGTGTCCACTGTTGAGTATCTTCACTGGTGATTTCTCTCTCTCCCATCGAACTATGCAGAATGGCTTCTTCCAGCTTTCTGTCACCTGGTCTACATGGCAGAGGTTTTCAGCTCAGCTTCAGCAGGATTTCTCAGTGTCCATTGACTATTTTTTATGAAGATTCTGGAACTCACTCTGTAGTCTCAGGTTGGCCTCAAACTCGCAGCGATCCTCCAACCTCTGCCAACCAAGTGCTGGGCTGCACCGCCATGCCGCTGGCTCATACCACTTTTTTTTTTTCTTTTTTTTTTTTTTTTTTTGAGGTAGGGTCTCAGTCTAGCCAAGGCTGACGTGGCATCCACCTGTAGTCTCAGGGTGGCCTTACATTCACAGTGATCCTCTCACCTCTGCCTGGAATAAAGGTGTGCACTACCACACCTGGCCACTGTATTTTTGCTGTTTAAGATGGCGGCATAGGAGCCACAGCAAAGCAGCCGAGGGGAGAAAAGGCAAAAACAAAACCCCAGCAAAATACATTCTTCTATTAAAAAGTGAGGTGTATAAGAAATTATCAACTGCAGTAGAGAAGTAGGAGAGACTCAGAGCATATACAGCTCACAGAAGCAGGCAGAAGCGACTCCAGCAGCGGCAGCACCAGGCCCGTGCAACAGCAGTGGCATCAGGTCCACGGGACCCTCAAGCGGCAAGTACTCTTAACCACTTAGCCATCTTCCCAGCATGGATTCTTACATTTGATAAAGTAGACTTCAAACCAAAGCTGGTCAAAAGAGACAAGATAGCCACTACACATTAATAAAGGAAATAGTTCAAGAAGACATAATAATTATATACATCTATGATGAAATACTGGGGAACAAACACTAAAATTCATAACAGGTCATATAGGTCTTAAGACAATAATAGTAAGATTTCAATACCCAACTCACATATTTAGATATGTCCTCTACACTAAAATTTAGCTAAGATTCTTCAGAGCTGAATTATACCACAGACCATCTAGATTTAGCAGATATGTACAGAACATCTCATGCAAGACATGAGAATACACATTCTTCTCAGATGTACATGGAAACTTCTTCAAAATTTGCCACATCAAAGGTTACCAATAAATCCTTGGTGAATAAAAAAAAAAAATGAGAACATTACATGTGTCTTATACTATAATACAATAAAACTAGATATCACTAGTAAGAGAAACTCATATAGCTACACAAATACTTGAAGACTGAACAGTATGCTATTGAATGTACAATGGGTCATGAAATAAACCAGGAAGGAAATTTAAACTTTTCTAGAAATTAAAGAAGATGGAAACAGAGCCACCAGATCCTCTGGGATACAGTCAAGGTAGGAAATTTTATAGCCATAAATATTCACATTAAAAATTCAGAGAGCTTTTGAGTCCAAAACCAGCCTGGGAAATTTAGTGAGCGTCTGTCTAAAATGAAAAGTAAGGAGAAGGCTGGGAATCCTGTAGAGCATTTCCCTAGCCAATGTAAGGTCCTAGGTTCAATTTCCAGAAAAATAAAGCCTGGCAAGGTGGTGCACACCTTTGATCCTAGCCCTTAGGAGAGGCTGAGGTAGGAGGATCGCCATGAGTTTGAGGCCAGTCTGGGCTACAGGGTGAATTCCAGGTCAGAAGAAAAAAAAAAAAAAAAAATTCAGAGAGCTCTAATGCTACAACTTAAGATGCTAGAAAAAACAAGAAGCTAAACCCAAACCTAATGCATGCCAACAAATAATAAAACTTAGAGCAGAAATGAATGAAATTGAGACTAGAAGGATAATATACCCAAAATCACTGAATAAAGAGTTAGTTCTTTGAAAATGAACAAGACTGACAAACCCCTAGCCAAATTAACCAAACAAAGACAGAAGACACAATTAAATGAGTGAAAGACAACAAGGGTGTCACAACAGATCCCAATGAAATCATTAAGAAACAATATGAAAATTTTTATTCCAAAAAATGAAAAACTTAGATAAAATGGATACATGTCTAAACACATATGACTGACCAACTTAAAGCAAGAAGATATACATAATTTATACATAACCATAATGAGCAGTGAGATTGAAGCATAGTTAAATTTTACTCTAAAGAAAAATCCAGGAGAGATGGATTCACTGTCGAATTCTGTCAGACTAAAGGAATATCCAATACCAGTGGTTCTCAAACTGTTCCACAAAATAAAGAAAAGAAACACTACTACATTTGCTATACAAAGCCAGTGTTGCTCTGATACCCAAACTGCATAAAGACACAACAGAAAAAGAAAACCAAAGACAAATTTCCTTAATAAATGTAGATGCAAGAGTTCTGAACAAATACTTGCAAACAGAATTCAAGAACACATTAAGAAGATTAGACACCATGACCAATTTGTTTTCATCCCAGAGGTGGAAGATTGGTTCAACCTATGCAAATCAATAAACACAACTCACCCTATAAATAAACTGAAGGACAGAAAGCATTTGATCATTTCAATAGACACAGGAAAGGCAATTTTATAAAGGTCAATATGTCTTCATGATGAAAGGTCTAGAGAAATGGGGAACAAATGATCCATATTTCAAAATAATAAAGGTTACACAAGACAAACCTAAAGCTAACATTATACTGAATGGGGAAAACTGAAAATATTTCCTCTAAAATCTGAACAAGACAAAGGTGCCCACTATATCCACTCTTATTTAATATGGTTCTTGAAGTCTTAACTAGTAATAAGACAAGAAAAGTACATAAAAAGGAATAAAAACAGATAAGTAAAAATGAAACTATTGTATTTGCATATAACATAATTCTGTATTTAGATGACCCTACAGACTCTACCAGAAAAATCTTATATTTAGTAAATACTTTCAGCAAATATTCAGGATACAGCATTAACACACAAAAATTAGTAGTATTCACATATTTCAACAATGAACTTTCTGAGGCAGAAATTGGGAAATATTCCATTCAAAATAGCTCCTAAATAAATAAATAAAATATTTTAGAATAAACCTTACTGAGTGTATGAAAGAACTATATAAAGAAAACTTTAATACACTGAAAAAGAAGATACCAGATGTTAGAAAGACCTTTCATGTTCCTTGATTTGTAGAACCAATAATATATCACCAAAAGTATTCTTTATAGTCAAGGTAATAAAACAGTCCTACATTTAGTATGGAAACATGGGCTGGAGAAATGGCTCAGCTGTTAAAGGCACATGCTTGCAAAGCCTAATGGCCCATATTTGATTCCCCAGTACTCACATAAAGCCAGATGTACAAAGTGTTCAATGCACTTGGAGTTCATTTGCAATGGCAAGAGGCCATGGAACACCCATTCCCTCCCTTCTATCACTCTTTGTCTCTCTGTCTCTCACTCTCTCTGTGCTTGCTAATAAATAAAATATTTAAAATGTATGGAAACACACAGCCAAAGTGTACCTAAGCAGAAAGAGCACTTCAAGAGATAATCATAATTCCTGGCCTCAAATTATAATGCAGAGCTATGGTGAGAAAGACAGCATGGTCCTGGTCTTAAGTCAGACATATAGACCAGGTGTACAGAAAAGAGGACCTGAGCTGGGCATGGTGGCACGCACCTTTAATCGCAGCACTTGGAAGGCAGAGGTAGGAGGATTGCCATAAGTCCATAAGTACCACACTGAGACTACATAGTTAATTCCAGGTCAGCCTGGGGCAGAGTGAGACCTACCTTGAAAAACCAAAAAAAAAAAAAAAAAAAAAAGAAAGAAAGGAGGACCTGTAATTAAATCCACATGACCATCATCATGTAATTTTTATTTTAAAAAATATTTTATTTATTTATTTATTTGCGTGAGAGAGAGGCAGATAGAAAGTTAGAATGGACATTCCAGGGCCTCTAGCCACTGCAAACAAGTTCCAGATGCATGCTCCACCTTGTGCATCTGGCTTATGTGGATACTGGGGAATTGAGCCTGAGTCCTTAGGCTTCACAGACAAGTACCTTAACTGCTAAGCCATCTCTCCAGCCTGTCACCTAATTTTCAACAAAAGTATTTAAAAAAATACACACCGTTAAAAGACAGCCTATTCAATAACTGGTGCTGACAAGAACTGCAAATCCAGTGGAGAAAAATGAAATTAGATCCGTATCTCTCACCCTGAAGAAAGATCAATTCAAGCTGGATCAAAGATCTTAACATAAAATGAGAAATGCTGAAAGTAAAACAGGACAACATCGGCAGTATACTGGAAGTTGTGGACATAGGTAAGAACCTTCTGAACAGGACTCCAGTAGCACCTGCAGTAGTCCCAGGCTTGAGCAAATGGGACTACATGCCCAGCAAAGGAAACTCTCAGCAGAGGAAACAGGAAGCCCGCAAAATGGGAGAAAATCATTGCCATCTATTCCTCAGGCCAGAGACTGATATCTACAACAAATAAAGAACTGCAAAAATTAAAAACACACAAAACTGCCCATCAGTAAATAGGCCAATGGAATGAACAGAGAGATCTCAAAAGAAGAAATACAGATGGCCAATAGATACTTTCTCATTGCTCAAAATCCTTTGCCATCAGAGAAATTTAAATTAAAACCACATGAGATTTCATCTCACTGTTATTAGGATGGCTGTTGTCAAGAAAACAAATGCTGTGGATGTAGTAGGGAGAGGTGAACCATCATTCACTGTTGCTGGCAATATAAACCAGTACAACCACTTACTCAGATTACAATGTTGGGATTCTTGCATCTTGGGTTTTTTCATTGCTTGGATTTTCTGTTTGTATTATCATACAGTATATCCTTAGGTTTGTAGTTCATATGTTAAATAGTCAGTTGGGGAGCTCAAGGTGCCTGGTGTGGCTTCTATCTTATTCCACCCACAGGAGGATACTAATAACAGGAATGACGAAAGCTGGTGGGTAGAGAAGTACCTTGGTTAAATTATATCATAGAACAAGTGGAACTAACAGACATCTACAGAACATTCCATCCAAATGCTGCTAAATACACATTCTTTTCAGCAGCACAAGGAAAATATTAACAAATATAGAAAAATTAAAATTATTCCTTGATTTATATATCCTAATATAATTCTATGTCTTTGTGTCTACAATGGAATAAGATTAGTAATCAATAGCAAGAGAGACAATAGAACACACAGAAATTCATGGATATTCAACAATAGACTATTGAATGATGAATGAGTCATTGTAGAAACAAAAAAGGAAGTAAAAATTTCTAGAACCAAATCATAATGAAACCACAATATATCCGAACCTCTGGGATAAAATGAAAGCTGTCCTAGAAGAGAGGTTTATCAATCTATGTGCCTATATTAAGAAATTAGAGTGATCACAAACTAATAATTTAATGTCACACCATAATGACTTAGAACATGAAGAATAATCTATACCAAAAATCAGTAGAATACAGAAATAACCAAGATCAGGACAGATGTTAATGAGATAGAAACAAATAAACAAATATAATGAATCAATGAAACAAATAGTTGGTTATTTAAAACAATTAATAAGTTCAGCAAACCCTTAGCAAAACTAGCCAAGAGAAAGTGAGATAAGACCCATATTAATAAAATTAGAGATGAAGAGAGTCAGTACAAACAGATACCAATAGAATTCAGAAAATCATAAGGTCACATCTTTAAAATTCCACATATTTGAATAATTTGGAGAATCTAAAAGAAATGAATATTTAGATACAAATGACCTACCAAAATTAAACCAAGATGAGATAAGCCACTTACACAGACCTATAACAAGCAACGAGATTGAAACCTTTATTTAAAAAATGGTCAACTAGGGGCTGGAGAGATGGCTTAGTGGTTAAGGTGCATGCCTGCAAAGCCTAAGGACCCAGGTTTGATTCTCCAGGGCCCACGTGAGCCAGATGCACATGGTGGCACATGCATCTGGAGTTCATTTGCAGTGGCTGGAAGCCCTGGCATGCCCATTCTCTCTCTCTTTCTGATTCTAATAAATATATAAAAATAAAATCTTAAAAATAAATGACCAGGGAGCAGAGGTAGGAGGATTGCTGAGAATTTGAGGCCACCCTGAGACTACATAGTGAATTCCAGGTCAGCCTGAGCTAGATTGAAAGACTCTACCTGGAAAAACTAAAAAAAAAAAAAAAAAAAAAAATCATCAACAACAACAAAATGACCAACTAAAAGAGTGCACCGGTGAATTTTTCATTAGACTTCAAAGAACTAACATCAATGCTTCTGACATTATTCATGTCACAAGCAGTACTTGGGACTAGAAACCATTTACCAGGTGAGGTCAATAAGCTTGGCCAATCACACAATTTAACACTTAACACCTGACAACTATGCTAACGACAACCTGCGTTAATACCTGTGCGTTGAGCTCTCCCCTGCAGCTTCTGCCTTAACCAAGACTCACAGTGGGTGCTCTCCACCTCTTCACCCAATGGGGTGGCCACACAGGACAGCTACATGGCCCAGTCCAAGAGTTCAGAGTAGGATTAGGCAAGCTCGCAGAAGGATCTCATCGGAGTTCCAGAGACCAGTTCCCCAACTATGCAGCGTTGGAGATGAGATGAGCAGCCAGGGCGCTGGCGAGACCTCGGCATCAATGGTCCCTGGTGGGGAACCAGTAGGAAGTCCAAGGTGGAAGTCAGCCAGCGGGCACGGGAGTATCAGGTCCTAGTTTTAACTGCTTCAAGGGGCTGTTTTTATCCGCAGTTTTGATGGCCTGTTTGTCCCATGATAAGGTACACTGTGATGGGTGCCACCATGGGCAACTGTGGGCACGGCTATGCCTGTTTCTCTTTGTTTCCGCTTCAGCTGCTGGCATGTTCTGACGTCGTCACATCTTGCTCAACGTGCAGCCGTGTTTCTGTATTTCCATCTTTACGCATCAGTCAGTGCACAGCACGGCCTTGTTTACAACATACATCACGCATTGTGCATCTCTGTTCAGCGCGGTATTCCCATTTATTTAATAAAACAGGGAAGGAAGGGACACAAAGCAACACAGGCTGTTGCCAAGGTTCTTGGTGGCTCACAAGAAGTAGATGGCAAGACCTGGTGCTGAACACACCGCATGCTTGGGTGGCAGCAGTCGGAGCAACCCAGCTGGGAATGGACTGGAAGCCTACTCCCTGCTGGCTAGCTGTCAGCGTGCTGGAGAATGATATGCAGGTTGCTGGGGGGAAAAGTCAACAACAGTCTTATTCAGCAGTGTGTTGCATGACTGGCCAGCCAGGAAAAAGATACCCACTGGGACTATAGTGGCATGTCTGCTTGGGGGATAACCAATGGCTTTCTAATTGGATTTGAGGCTCTCCCTGTAGGGGGGCAATTTATACCTGGTCATGAAAACCTAGTCGAAAGTCTGGCTGGGAAGGTCATAGGCCCTAGGAGGTAAACATCTACTGTAGTTTAGCTATTTGTATAGGTTGCACATCAAATTGCCCTCTAAATTCTTGTGTTTATGCCTACAGACAGTGCTGGTCTTACCCTTTGGTCAGAGAGACTTAGAACTTCTTTTTATTTTAAAAACAACTTTTTTATAAGAGAGTGAGAGGCAGAGAGAAGAGATAATTGGCATGCCAGAGCCTCTAGCCACTGCAATCGAACTCCAGACAGGTGGGCCACCTTGTGCACATGTGTGTATCTGGCCTATGTGGGTTCTGGAGAGTGGTAACTTAACTGCCAAGCCATCTCTCCAATCCCCAGAAACTTTTTTTTTTCAAAAAATATATTTATTTATGAAAGAGAGAGAGAGATAAACAGAGACAAAGAGGCAGACAGAAAGAGACAGAGAGTAAATATGGGTGGGCACCAGAACCTCCTGCCACTGCAAATGAACTCCAGATGCATGTGCCACCCTATGCATCTGGCTTTACATCCAGCAGCTTTGCAAGCTAATGCTTTACCACCGAGCCATGTCTTCAGCCCCAGAGAAGCTTCTTTGTGTCAATGGCTCTGACTACTGGTGCGACTCAAAACTTGTCAAAGTGATGAGAATATGTGACTGTTGAGTGCTCAGCACTAAAGGAGGCAGCTATATCACCCCCCCCCCATGGCAGAGGAGATGGTAGAAAGAATATAAGAACCAGAGGATGGAAAGGCGGACTTGGAAATGCTATCTTCTGGACATGAAGTGTTCATGACATTCATGACCTCATAGTTGCTTTCATTACCTGCAGAAAACCTGCATAATATTGGGCCTGTCAACATTCCATCATGGATTATGGAAGTGTGCCCACAAAAAGCATGTAAGTAGAAGAGGGACTAGTTGGAAAGAAAGGGTGCAGTGGATGGAGGATGGGGGAGAAGAGACAAAATAAAAGATTGAGAAGGGGTTATAAGATCATAATTGTGATAGTTTGAATGTGCAGTATTCCTCACAGCCTTATGTGTTTGTGATTAAGCTCCAGCTTTAGGAGGTAGAGCCTTGCTGGAAGAGGTCTGTCTCAGGGGACGCCTTGAGGTTTATTAGTTCAGTCCCAGTGGGTGTTCAGAGCTCAGTCTCTTTTCTTCCTCCCTGCTGTCTTGAGATGTGACATCTGGCTGGCTGCTCTGGTCATGCCCACCATGATGAAACTTCCCCTTGAAACTGTAAGCTGAAATAAACCATTTCCTTCCATCAGCTGCTTCTGGTTGGGTTTTTTGTCTCAAGAATAAGGAGGCAACCACTACAATACTCAAAATACATTATATACATGCATGAAAATTGTCAATTAAAAAGTTTAAGTTAAAGAGAAAGATCCTGATAAAGGATATATGGAAGTAAACGATTCCCAGTCTTGGAGACATTATTTTCTATGACTCACATCTTAACCTGTTTGGTCCAGTTTCTCTCTTCCAGCGCGTTCTACAATACATTCACTGGAATGACTTTCATAGATGGCAATGTCGCACATACTGTGCCGACACTTGAAGAAAAGAGTCACTTTGAGGGAGCTTCCTCCATGCTTCTCATAGCTCCTTGCCTCTGAGGATATATCACTGCCACGAAGCAGGCCAGAAAATGGAAGCATTCTGTGCCACTATGACGGCAGGTTCTTGGGCAAATTTTGTTACCTGCATTACAATCTCTTGATTGTCTCATGATGTGACAGCAGCAGTGCTGCCTTTGTGACAAGGCGTGCTTGTGTGAGGTTGGTCACTGCCTGTTGCGGTTGCCTTCACGTTGCTGGGCTAAAATACCTGACTAAAAGCAGCTGATGGGCGAAAAGGATTTATTTTGGCTTCCAGTCTGAGCGGAAGCTTCATGATGATGGAAAGTATGGCATGAGCAGAGGCTGGACATCACCTCTGCCACAGCAGGTGGAAAACAGCAACAAGAGATTGAGCCAAGCTCTGGGAAGGGTATAACACCCCCTGAGCCTGACCCCAGGAACACACCTTTTCCAGAAAGGCTCCATTCCCCAAATTTCCAGTAACTAGTTACCAAACACTCAGAACACATGGGTTTATGGAGGACATCTCATTTAAACCATCACACTGTCTGACATTAGAGGCTTGCATCCCTCGCTTTATCTCCTCAGGTTGGGTTATTTTTGCTTCATACTCATATTTTTTTCTTCCAAATATTGTCCCTACAAGCACCAATGCTGAAAATAATGAATTCTAATTAAATCCAGTAAATTGAAAAAATATGGAGTTAGAGATCCACACAGATTATGAAGACTCTCACATTAAAGGATCCCTGGGATTTTTTTATGACTTTTTACTCCTCTAAATACTGGTCTCTTGCTTCCATAAATAGTGTAGGCAGGATTTTCATGAACTCAAAGAGCTGAAATAATTCTTTGTAAAGAATTCTTTTGTCACATATGATCCAGAAGTTGACTGAGATCAAAGCCAGCTGGCTGTGTGGTGAGTCCAACACAGCGTATTTCATGTAAATGGTGTGTCTTGATGCATTTTCAGCTACAGCCGTTACAGTTTCACATCCCTATTATGTCAGATAATGAGACCTCCTGATGCTGTCCCCCTGCACAAGGGGCTGCTCTGTGCCCAACGCCATCTCCCTCAGGAGCCTGTACAGATGCTGCCTGAATGGCCATTCTGACATTTCTCTCAATATTATCTAAATTTCACGAAGCATGGGAGCCATTCTTGGCCCCAGGGTGTCTGAGCTGGTGAGACGAGAGAAACGGGGAATGCAACAGAGAAATGCTTCATTGTTCAGGCCTGCTCGGCTTCCCTTATTTTCCCTTTCTGAGGGTGGGATGTATTAAAGAGGCCCAAAGGGCCGATTTAAGTAAACTAAGAACAAGAAGAGCAGTCTTCCATCTGGGATATTGCTCTCTTGTTCATAGGCTGTCATATGTCCTTGCGTTTTCATTTCTAATATATGGGCATAGGAGGAAATGATGTGTGAGAGACATGGGAGAAAGCGCTTGACAGTCAAGCTGAACCGTAGCAGCGCTAGAACACCACCAGCCTGGCCATTTCCATGCAGCCCCCGCGGTGGGCATAGGCACACAGCACTTCAGGGGCTTGCCACACACAGAGACAGAGGCCTAAAGGCCAGTAAATTCTCCATGAAGTAAGAGACGGAGAAGAGAAGGGTGTCTGGCAGGTGAATCCAGAGGCTCATGGTGACTTCTTACTGTGCTCCTGTTGGTCACTGCATTTACTGACCGGCAGTCAGCTCAGTCACTTTGAGAAGAGGCCATGAGATGCAGGCACATTCTATCCTAGGCATAGTTAGCAGCTGTGACATCTGCGTGAGCCCTCGAGGTAGAGACATGGAAAGTCAGCCAGTTGTCTGAGGGTCCATGGATGCCCACACCTTTCACACCACCATGTGAGAAGTGGAACTAGCAGTTTGGTTCCCTTTTGTAAACAGAGTACTCTCATGGGGACTTCAGAAGTCTGGGTGACATAGACTTTCCATTTTACCATAAAATTCACACTTATGAAGAACAAGTTCTCGTTCATTTCCTCCGCTAGCTACCTGCCTTTGCATTCATATCTCCCTTTTATGTGGACCACAGCAGTCACCTTAGCTTGCTTCATCAGGATGTGAACAAACACAATAATATAAAGGACAAGCTAAACTTGCAAGGAAGCGCTCTGTTTGCTACCATGCTGGAAATATTGATAGTAAAGTTTAAAGGACAAAAACTGGTTTTCTATTGCTTCCAAATGTAAGCTCATGTATCACTGAAGTTGCCAGCCTGCCCTGTTCTCTAAGGAGCAAATGATATTTTCAAAAATGGAAGCATCTGGTTAAATATTAAATAGAAGAGCCATTCTTCTGAATCTTGCACTAGCAGCACTTAAGTAGCAGTTAAGTCAGATGGCCATCGACTCTTGACAGCCGTGCATTTATGGTGCTATATAAATAAGAGCTGACAGCCGCTCCCTGGCAATCTCTGCACCAGTCTTGCCCCTCTTTGTGCTTTCTACCATGGTTTACACACACACACACACACACACACACACACACTTTCCCTTACTATTATAATAGCTACTGTCTTTGCCCTTTCCATTTCTTTCAACAGATGTGTCCACTTTTAGTTAATGCAGAGGAAATGGCAGCTCTTAAAGGTAGCCTTTCACAGTGGGAAAGAGCCGCATTAAGTGTAAAAACCTTTTAGCTGTGCAGTTTTGATATTCAGCTTCCCTTCCTTCCCCAGACCTCACTCTCCGGTGTCTGCACTTCTCTTTAAGCTAGCTGACTCGTCCAAGGGTGTGGCCTGGGGGTCTCAGAGGTGAAGTTCACAGCAGCAACGTGGTGATGGCTGAGTCACTTCAGCTCCAGATGAGGAAAGCCTTGGACAGAGTAACATTTGTAGATCTACAGAGCATTTTATGGGGAATATTTTTGTGCTAACCTGTGCTCAACAGAATAAAGATCTTGTTTCTTAGGCTACGGATCCCATTAAAATGGATTCACACATGAAGTAAGACACTGGAACTAACAGCAAACCCCTTCCAGGTAGCGCCCCATGTGATCACTGTGCAAGTTCTCAAAAGTGAGGCCCATAAGGCTGTAACCCAATGTGAAATGCACCCATCCAGGAGAGAAAATTTGCATATTGGCAACGTGGGAAGACTCCTGCTGGAGCTTCTGGCCAGTGTCATGGTGGAGCCACACAACTGTTGCGAATATGGAAATAAGCTTTCTGGGCAAACTAGGCTGCCAGTTCCCGGTCTCAACTTCTGCGGCGTCTCAAGGATGGAGCTCATGAGGACAGATTCGGGACGGAAGTCAATTACCTTGGATCACCACGTTATCAAAGCCCTCGCATTTCAGACAGCACGCGCATCATGTAGTCTCAACAGATTATGTCACCAGAGAGGCAAGCCTCCTTTCCCGTTACCCAAGTACGAGAATGCACATAACAACTGAGTATTCTAAAGCACTCTCTAGACATTTGTAAATGCATGAAATGAGCCATTAGCCCAAGTTATAGAATTTTTCACTTCATCACGGTGCTGGCATTGTTGCCCTGAGGAAAGAAACTATCTCCATGGATTATACACCTGTTGGTATCCATGGACTGGAGTAAGAAAAAAAAAAATACTTATGATATACAACATTTCTGCTTACTGCCCCTCCTCCTTTCTAAGGAAAATCTCCCATGTGCTCCCAAAGGGCTTCCTACAAAGACGAGGGGAGGCCTGGCCCTAGGGCAGACTACAGACACTTTCACATTAGGAAAAACAGTGTTCCCATACTCCTCTAAGCTGAGCTGGGAGTCACTCAAAAGGCAGGATCATTTACCAAACACACTGAACACCAACTATGAGCTCGATTTTCTGCTGGAGAGAGAAAGTTTTCAAAACAGCTCATGCATGCCTAGGTTTGTGTAGAACAATCCCATCCACACTAAAACTTCACCGACTAGCCAACAATAAAGGGTACAAGGATCCATTATTATTTCTACATGTTTCCAGCAGTTGAAACCTTCCAAAGAGTCAACGTTTCCTATGCTCTTTGGAAACAGTGCAGCAGCAGTGCCTAATATTGCCTGGTCATTAGAATTACCAAGGACCATTTTTTGGTGGTTGTTGTTCTAAACATCCTTTATTTGTTGCAACAGTAAATGGGGGGACCATGGCAATTGTTTTAATATATTTTATTTGCTTATTTATTTATTTACTTATTTGAGAGAGAGAGAGAGAGAGAGAGAGAGAGAGAGAGAGAGAATGTGCACACCAGGGCCTCCAGCCACTGCAAACAAACTCCAGATGCGTGTGCCCCCTTGTGCAGGTGGCTTACATGGGTCCTGGAGAATTGAACCAGGATCCTTTGGCTTTGTAGGCAAACACCTTAACAGCTAAGCCATCTCTCCAGCCCCCAAGGGAGCATTTTTAAAGGTAATTTTTTATTTCTACTACACTAGACAACCTCTATACACATGCATAATGTAGCCTGATCATAATTCCTTCCTGTCACCCTCCTTCGTCTCTCCCCACCTCATCCCCTTTCCTGAACACTCTTCTTTTCAACCAGTCTCAGAGAACTTTTCAAGTCCCCTCACCCAGGTCACACATCAGACTGGTTATTCTGCAATCTCAAGAGCAGGTGTAACCCAGCGAGCCCCTGGGAGCACCTTCCCTGTGCCTGTCTGTCTTGCCTCCTCTTTCCTGACTGATGTCAGCATGTGGGGGTGTCATGTGTTTGCCAAGTGAACTGGACTGAAACTCAATCTTCTAATACCCAGGAACGATCTGGCTTCTCTGGAAGGCTGGAGATTTCAGAAAAACACAGCAGTGATTATATTCCACTTTTATGGCTGCCATAATAAATTAGCACCAATTTAGCAGCTTAAAATTATACCCATCCATCAACATGCACCTCAGTAGGCCAAAGGTCTATGGCTGAGGGAGGTGGAGCTGGAGAGACGGCTCATTTGATAAGGTGCCTTAGTCACACGCATGAAGACCTGAGTTCAATCCCCAGCACTCATGAGAAAATGCTAACTGTGTGGGCTGGACAGCTATCTCAGTGCTTATGGCACTTGCCTGCAAAACCTAAGGACTGGAGTTCGATTCCCCAGTACACACATAAGCCAGATGCACAAGGTGGCATATGTATCTGGAGTTTATTTGCAATGGCTAGATGCCCTGGCATGCCTATTCTCTCTCTATCTGCCTCTTTCTCTCCAACTCTCTTTTAAATAAGTAAATAAAATATTTTTTTAAAAAATGCTAGAGAGATTGCTCAGCAGTTAAGGCACTTGCCTGCAAAGCCTAAGGACCCTGGATGGATTCCCCAGTACCAACATAAATCTAGATGCACAGATGTCACATGCATCTGGAGTTCATTTACAGTGGCTAGAGTCCCTGGCATGTCCATTCTTTCCCTTCCTTTCTCATCTATTGGCCTTTCTCTCTCGCTTTCAAATAAATAAATAAATAAAATATTTTTTAAAATGCTAAATGTAGAGGATGGAGATATTGCTTCATGGTTAGGGCACTTGTCTGCAAAGCCTAAGGACCCTGGTTTAATACCATATAAAACCAGATGCACAAGGTGGCACATGTGTCTAACATTCATTTGCAGTGGCTAGGGAACCTGGCATCCCCATTCCCTTCCTTTATCTCTCTCTCTCTCTCCCTCTGCCTCTTTACCTATCATAAATAAGTAAGTAAAATATTTTTAAAAATACTGAATGTGGTGGCACATGCTTATAATCCCAGTGCTGGGAGGCAGGGACAGGTGGAGGCCTCAGGCTTGCTGGCCAGTGTGGCTAATCAGTGAGCTCCTGGCCAGTGTAAGGCTCTGTATTGAAAAGGGTGGTGGTTAGCATTGCTAAGGGATAAGACCTGAAGAGGCGTCTAACCTCCACACGGACATGCACACATGAGCACGTGTACGTGCACACATCAGTGCACACATGCAAATTTAAAAATGTCCACTACTGGCCTTTCCAGACTAGAATGGAGACATAGGCTCAGACGTGTTTCCCACTGGAGCTTCTGCAGCAGGGGACCTAGTCTTAGACTCAGTCAGAATTCAGTCCTGTGTGGTTTGCAGGGCAGGAGTTCCTGATTCCTTCCTGGCTGACAACCAGCGTCATGCTCAACTTCTAGAGGCCATGTGCAGTTCTGAACTTGTGCCCTCCTCATCTTCAAAGCCGGTGGAGGTGGTGGGTGGGTGGGGGGGGCGGCTAAGTTCTCCTCACATTTCAAGTCTCTCTGACCTCATACTTAGCTCATCCGTCCTTTGCTTCGCTTTACCAGAGCTCTTGGCCTCACTCTTACACCTTCTCTTCTGTCCTACAGCACTCAGTCTCCTCAGTCCACCTGGATAATCCAACATAATCTCTGAATTACAAGTCTGTTGACTGGCAACCTTAATTCTGTCTGCAAACCCCCTTCACAGCACTATCTAGATTAGTGTACAATTGAGTGACAAGGGGATAAGAATCTTGGAGATAGCTTTAAAATTCTTTCCATAAATAGTGAGTATAAATTAGAATAGGGAGCCCCTTTGTGGTAAATTCCTAGAGGTCGGGCCCGAGTCAGCGGCAGTAAATGAGTGCTTAGAAATGATGACTATCTTAGCGGTGGTCAGAGCTGTCTGTAGATGACAGACCCTGTGACTGAAAGAGCTCATCTGGGGGAGAACAGGCTGGGGTTTATTTGGGGATTTATAAGTTTACAACGAGCTTTTCTAGAAGTTGGCTTGGATGCTTGAATGCCAAGCTCTATGCATCAGGAGAGATGAAGATCTCTGAGGAGCACTGCCTCTGCTGTTGGAGGTTGGGTTGGCCTTGACCATCGGAAGGCTTACAGTCAGGGCTCCTCCCCTTCTCCTCAGCCCCAAGCTGCAATAACTCTGCTCTGAATATTGGGTTCCAATTCATATGACTTCTGAGGACATATTTATAAGCCACCCTCACCTTCTTGAAGGTGAAGAAGAGGTCACCTTCTTGGAAGGTAGATGGGGAAGCTGTTAATTTCCCTATATTGTCAATGATAAAACAGATGCCCCGAAGTTCCAAGATGTCTCTTCTGTCACTTAGCCATGGTCTATCCTGAGCACACTGCTCCTGTGGTCTGTGTGCAAGACCACTTACCAGTTATGCAAGGGAGTCAAATGTTTTTTGTAGTGAAATCTCCTTTCATCCTCAAATACAAATGCTTCCTGACTTGTGATGGGGTTAAACACACTGTAAATTGATAGCTTCCTTAAGTACAAAATACATTTAAGGGGCTGGGGAGCTGGGAATGGGTAAGACGTTTGCCATGGAAGCAAGAGAACCTGAGCACAGATCCTTAGAACTCATGTGCAAAGCTAAATCAGTGAGCTCTGGATTAAGTGAGAGATCTTGTCTCAAGAAAATAAGGTGGAGGGGGCATGAAGAGATGGCTTAGCAGTTAAGTCACTTGCCTGTGAAGCCTAAGAACCCAGGGTCCACTTTCTAGAACCCACATAAGCCAGATACATAAGGAGGCACATGTACACAAGGTGGTGTACTTCCTTTGCAGTGGCTAGAGACCACGGAGCACCAATTCGCTCTCGCCCTCTATCTCTGTCCTTGTTCTCTCTTTCTCATAAGTAAAAAAGAGACATTTTCTTGAAAGAGAACCCTAAATACAGAGAGCCAGGGAAAACTGTTCCAAGGACCACAGGAAGGGAGCACTGACAGCCACGGGGTGAGCGGTCGGTGCCATGTGGCTGCTAGAACAAGCAAGCCCAAAGCCAAAGGAAATGCCGCTCTACAATCCAAGCCATGGACACATCTCTCAAAAAGAAAATAAGGTGGAGAGTGGTGGGAGAAGATTCCCAGCATTGCTCTCTCGCCTCCACACACATGTGTACATAGGTTTATGTACATCTGCTCTCACATATTTACTCACACACACAAACCAGCATCCACATACCTATGCATGCCAACAACGCATTGAACACACCTAAACTAAAAAAGATCATTATTTAGCTGATTCTACTTTAAACATGCTCGTTTGCCATAGCTGGGCAGTCATTTACTACAAGGCCTATTTTTAATTTATTTTTGGAGAGAGAGAGAAAGAGAAAAAAAGAGAGAGAAAGAAGCCAATATATAGAGAGAATAAGGCTTCCAGCCATTGCAAACGAACTCCAGACACGTGTGCCACCCTGTGCATCTGGTTTACATGGGTACTGGGGAATCCAACCTGGGTCCTTAGGCTTCTCAGGCAAGCACCTTAGCCTCTACGCCATCTCTCCAGCCCCCTTGGCCTGTTTTATAATAAAGTTTTGAACATTGTATGGGGCTGTAATTAGAGGATTGAAGGTGAAAAGCAATATAACTGTACGGGTATGCTTGGATACCATCTTATGTTCAAAAATTGTAAGTGAAATCATTGTAGTCAGGACCACAACGCTCCAACTAATCTGTTGTGCCTGCGTCTGGAGTTTGCAGTGGCTAAAGACCCCGCCACACCCATTCTCTCCCTCTCTCCCTTTCTGCCTCGTTCTCTCTCTCAATAATATTACTACTACTACTACTAATAATAATCTCTCTTAAATAAATAAATGAAAATAAAATGTTAAAAATAATACCAGACATGGCATTCAACCTCTTAAACTTTTTCCACAAATCATAGCATGACACCAGGAAAGATATTCAAAATGCTGTGCTCATGCAAAAATTCAAGCACACTTCTCACACGGGCATCTGATGATGTATGTGCACATATGTGTTCTGAACAAGAGAGGAGGTCAAAGTCCTCGGCAGGAGTCAATTTTGAAGAGTGCAGGACTTGTTTGTGTGAGTCTAGTGTGCCTTTTAGGGAAAAAATCCAGTTAATTTTACCATTACAACTCACATTTAGATTCTGATAGATTTAATAAAAGGCCTTTGAAATCACTGGGAAAAAAAAGAGAGGAAATGGAAAATACTGAGCCTATGGCATATTATCAACCAAAATATTAAAGTTGCGCCTTGCTAAGCTTTCAGACTTTTCTTTTGTATTCAGAAAGGGTTTTCTTTCTGGCTCCAGAGCTCAGTGTTATCAGCATCTATCATTTCAGTCAGGACTCTGCCATTTCTAAGAAAAGAATTAGCAGCAAGAAACAAGCCAACTGCTTGATTTGAGGTATTTCCTGGAGAGAAATCAAGCTCCTGTGTTTTCTTCCCTTGGAGTGTGGGTCCTGCCTGAGGCTGGGGAGGAAAGAGGACGTGACAAAGAAAGCAGGCCAGGGAAATGTGTGGACTGTCCAACCTGGCAGCTGACCGCTGTCCCCAGCCGCAGACACATGCACATTAGTGGTCATCTCGGCTGCAATCTTCACAGCGCATTTGCCAGGGTGGAATCGATCGCTGGGAGCGGAGATAGTCAACCGGATGTGGTACAGCGAGGCTTCCCCTCTCACACATCATCAAGTCCTATTTTGAAACGGTTTGAATTTATGACTCAGATTCACACAGAGTAGGTAAATGGAAATATTAGACAAGGCTTTTCACCTACTTTGCTCCACATTAGCTTCCCGTTACCTTAAGCGCTGGAAACTCTCCATTAGCTTGCTTTCAGCCTGACCTTGGAGCTGGGGTGTGGCAGCTCAGGAGCAGCTCCAAGGAGGACCAGCCAGGCCCACCCAGCCAAGCCCTGCACATCCACCCTTCCGGGGTTCCAGTCAGCCCATGGATTTCTGTAATTATGGTGACAATTCTCTGGCAGAGTTTTGTGTAAAAATCCATACCACCTGGTCTTTAAAAAATATTTATTTATTTGAGATGGAGGAAGGGAGGAAGAAAGAGAAAGAGAAAGAAAGAGAATGGGCAGTGTAGGGCTTCTAGCCACTGCAAACGAACTCCAGTGCATATCTTGTGCATCTGGCTTACATGGGTACTGGGGAATTGAGCCTGGGTCCTTAGGCTTCTCAGGCAAGTGCCTTAACCACTATGCCATCTTGCCAGCCCCCAAGTGGCCTTTGCAGCTTCCTGCGGAGCTGCCAAAGGTCTCTGAGCTATCATAGCAAGGACTTCTGCATCGGAGGCAGTTCAAACCCTCTTTTGGGGTCCACCACCTGCATGGTGAGCAAGCCACTGAATCACCCCACGCTTTCGTTTCAACAGCTTGGGAGGCTTAACTGGCTAGTGCTAAGGCCTTCAAACCCCCTGCAGCCTCTGGTCAAGGACCACAGGGCAGCCAAACACTGAAGACCCCTGTCCTGGAAGGCTTAAAGGTCCTTTGGAACTTGAATTTGAAGCTTGCAAGAGGTGTCCTTCGACTGGTCCAGGAGTTCGCTTCCATAGCTCAGCCAGCTTCCTCTCCCTGTTGGACTGTCTGGGCACCTTCCTCCCCACAGGTGAGGAACAAGGAAGGATTATCAGGAAAAGATAGGCAGGATTTAGGGGACCAAGGAGAAACAGAATTCTCACAGAGATGTCTGCCTTGTCCACCCCAAAGACTTGCTCTGGCAAAGGGCTTTGGGGGCCTCCTTGGCCCCACTTTTGCGTAGTCTGTCTAAACAAAGGAGCAGGAGAGAGCATCTTCCAGTGTCTGGTGTTCAGACCCAATCCAGGTGTCCTGCACTTCCTGACCACATCTGTATAGCAAAGGGTAGTGATGAAATTCCTACCCTGCCTTTCAGAGTGTTTGTTTGCAGCCATTACACGAGAAGAAGCTTAGTAAAGAATTCAATACCTGATGACATATTTTATTTGTTATTTACCTGGGCCATATCACCATCTTAGATTCTAATTGAGGTGACTTCCCAGTGTATCAGGTTGTTCCACTCTAGCAGATGGATTGGCTGTGGCACTGCTACTTGGGACAGTGAATAATGTGACCTGCTAAGCCTGGACTCCCCAAATCCACTCTGTCCTCACGTCCATTGAACTGCTGGCTGGCTTTTCTTAAACTGAGCTGTAAACTCCTTTGACAGATTGGAGGACTTTTATTTCGAAAATATTATTTTCACTTTCCTTTCCAAAGGGGGCTTACTCTTCTTTTTTTGAGTTTTCTCTCAGATTTCATGTTTTCTGTGTCCATGTTGTCCAGGGGCCGGCATGAGGGTGAGATGAAGGGGTAGGCTGAACTGTGTGTATGTGGTGGGCAAGGCAGTGAATAGCGTGTTTTCACATGTAAATATTTGATAAAACATGTGGCTTTGTTTATTTATGTATGTTCATACATTAGAAATGCTAGCTTGAACTGAACAACTTACCATGCTTAACCCGAGGCCTATGGAGTGGTCAGTGGATTAGTTTTGTAAGTCACTTAGCTGGCAGCCAGGCTTCCTCTCCTATCAGTTCTGTTGTAGCCACCACTGGAGCTGTCACAAGTGGGCTGGTGCCACACTGCACTGCAGCGACATATGTGGTGGTTCCCCAACCCCTTCGGGCACAGCACGGTTGCACATCTCTCCAGCCCATAGAAGCACTTTTGCAACTAATTAGACTAGACAGGGTGCTGCAGAGAAACCGTGAACACGGCCTAGCATTCGGACAAATACTCATCCACCCCGGCTCTCTAACAAAGTGAACAATTGCCCAAGTAATTATTTCCTGGAGTGAGCCCCCTCATTTGAATACTGTGTTGGCTAAGCCTATTTTCCTCCTCTGTGCTTTCCTGTCTACTGCAGCTAAATTGAATTTGGCCCAGCCCATCTCACACGGGGTCAGCACAATGCTTCACCCTCTTGGGAAAAGGAGTTAACCCTGTGTGTGCTGCCTGTGCCCACATCTAGTTACCTTTCCTTCCATTGCAGAGTTAGAGGAGAGGAAGGAAGGGCTCCGCTGATGGGGGAGAGAAGGAATATGTTAAAATGGAATATCTTATTATTAGGACTGTGACCAATTTTTTTGGTAAAGGAAGTTCATGACCCTATTCATATTGCCACCGAGAGTATATAACTTTGGAAAAGATGAGAAGACTGCACATACAGGCAAAGGACATTTCCAAAGGATGGTAAAGGTCCCTTTTTTCCCCCCAAAAGCCTTCTCTAGGGATGTGGCATACATTTGCAGTGAGGGCAGTCTATAGAAAATATTTAAAAATTTGGATAATCATGTGTGGGGAAGAGAATAATTGAGGAACCTAAATTAAAAGGGAGGAGAAAACAAATCACTTTATGTCACATCTTAAAGTCATTAGTGGTGGGATAAATTCTCGTCTGGGGTTATTCATTGTGCGAAGACTCAGTGTCGTATCCCTGAGATCAGATGTCTAGGTCTGTGGAGCAAACCGACAACTCTCCCTAAACCCTGGGAGACAGAAACAGCTGTGAGAAATGCTGTGCTAAATATCAGCCAGTGTGGTTTTGTCAGACGCTGTGACTCCTGTCCTCCGCCGTGTGAAAGCTGTCCCCGTCCGTCCGCTGAGAGCTTGCTGTAAGCTGAGATGATGTCAGGAGCTGCATTTGGCTGTCAGTCCCACATGGCCAGAAATGAACTTTATGTTCCTGCAGGTGGAATGTCTGGGTCAAAGCGCTTTCCTCTACGATGGCGAGTTTCAGATTTCCCACCTGAGATACCTCTGTGAACTCTGAACTTTTACTTCCACATGCAGGATATGAGCCCTAGTCTGCCTCGTGAAGAGTTTGGGATTACACTTTAACATACTTCTGCTCATACATAGTTGGACCTCTGCATTTCTCAACTGCATATCCTGGGATTCAACCAATTGTGTGCTATGTATGGTTAGGCCCGCAATGATTGTGTCTGTACTCAGTGAATATATGAGGCTTTTTTCCTTGTCATTCCCTAACTACTAACTACTACCAATACCATATACAGCACTTATATTGCATTAGGCCTTCTAAGTAAGTTAGCAGTGAGGTGAAGAATAAGGCAGGATATGGGGAGATTTAATCTGAACCTGGGATTTAGTCCCCTGGGGATCCTAAAACAAACTCTCGGCAGGTAGTGAGAGGTTTTGGACTATGTTTAAAACATGGCTGGTGTGGTGGCACACGCCTTTAATCCCAGCACTTGGGAGGCAGAGTTAGGACTGCCATGAGTTCAAAGCCACCCTGAGACTACCTAGTCAGTTCCAGGTCAGCCTGGGCCAGAGTGATACCCTACCTCAAAAAATCAAAATAGGGTTGGAGAGGTGGCTTAGCAGTTAAGTGCTTGCCTGTGAAGCCTAAGGACCCTGGTTCAATGCTTAATTCCCCAGGATCCACGTTAGCCAGGTGCATAAGGGGGCATACACATCTGGAGCTCGTCTGCAGTGGCTGGAGGCCCTGGCATGCCCATTCTCTCTCTGCCTCTTTCTCTCTGTCTGTTGCTCTCAAGTAAATAAATAAATAAATAAACAAACAAACAACAAAACATGGCCTCAGTTTTGTTTTAAGGTATGTGTGTCTTATGAAAAGGTAAATATCTGTTAGTTCTACAGTTGTATACGTTTTTTTTTCCTGAAATACACACGCACGCATGCACGCACGCACGCACGCAGGTTGTCAGGTACTTTGCTAACTTTCCCTTGGATTAGGCTTTAACAATCTATTTGCAAATACTTTTACTGTATCATATTCAGAAGCAGGGTGTGGTCAGGGTGGAATCCCAGGACTCTGTAAGCAGAAGCAAGATGATCACGTTTGAGGTCAGCCTGGGCTACATAACAATATCCTGTCCCAAAAACAAAATAAAGAAAAAATCAAGGTCAGAGAATATATCTTAGTGGTAGAACATTTGCTTAGTAGTCATGAGGCCCTGGGTTTGATTTCCAGCAACACACACATACACCTCTCAAATACACATAAGAATATCAGATATTAATTCATTGTGTATTTTTCCAACATCATAAATGGAAACCCATTTATCAGACCTTTAATTTTGCTTAAAATAGTTTTTGTCATTGAAAAAATTTTGGTTTCTGGAAGTTGCAGGATTTTCAGGATTTTATGGCTTAAATTAATTCCTATTATTCTATAAAAATGAGAAGTAATAAAGAGGATAAGAGAAACATGGGAAGTTTAAAACTCAAAATCTCTTTTGTCATTTTGTGCATCATTAAATATAAATAAGTTTATCATTGAATACAATAGACAATTTTCCATGAAAATATAAATTTCCAAAGCAGGTTCCAGAAGAGAAAGAGTATTTGAACTAATATATTCCCACGGAAGAAGTAAACTTGTCAAAGAGTAATTCACCACAAAAAAACATCAGGGCTAAATCGTTTCACAGGGAATTCTAACACATCATTACATTAAGAGCAATAATTCCATAGGACACAAGAAAACAGAAACATGGGAAAAGGAAGAAAACATTTAGGTTTTATAATTGGAAATTAAAATTTCAACAGTGTTCTACATTGATACCAAAACCCCAGGATTGAAAAATAATCAGCTATCTTTTTTTATAAGTACTTATCTTTAAATCCTAAAGTGGAAAATATGATCCACACACATTGAGACAATAGTAGTATGTGATATCTAAGAAAAGGATGTTAGATGTGCAAGCTTAGTCCAGTAATTCAGAAATCCACAAATGAAGGATCAGTTTTCATAGCTGCTGAAAGCTCTTTTGATATAATCTCAAGTTCATATTTTAAATATTTGTTTATTTGAGAGAGGGAATGGTGCACCCAGGCTTTTAGCCACTGCAAATGAACTCCAAAAGATTGTGCCACCTTGTACATCTGGTTTACATGTGTACTGGGGAATTGAACCTGGATCCTTAGGCTTCTTAGGCAAGCATCTTAGCCACTAAGCCATGTCTCCAGCCCCTCATGTTCATTCTTGATAAAAACGCTCAAACAATAATAGTCATACATGTCACTGGTATTTATCTGAATCTCAAATACTAACAGTAAGGTCATTCATAGCAGAGTAAAGAATATTATGGAGCTATCATTTTTATTATTTTTCTGGAGGTATGGACTGATGGAAGCAGATGAGGGAAATTTATAGCTACAAAAATTGGAAAAGAGGAAATCCACTCTGGCTGTTTGTAGAGGGTGATACCACATGCCTACAACCTCCCAAGTGCTGCCTGAGAAGCACTTAAACATTTCAAACCTGAGCAACACAACAGAGTGCAAAGTTTGAAAAGATTATGGACACTTTTTATGTTTTAAACCACCATCAGAAAACGCAATAGGAGGAAATATCTCACTTGATAGGAATAAAAGAAATACATAGGAATTAAACTTTATAAAGGTGTGTGCTAGTCTGTTTTGCATCACTGTGAAGAGATTCCTGAGATAGTCAAAAAGGGGAAGAGTTTCTTTTGGTCACAGTGTCAGAGGTCCCTGGTTGGTTGGCCCCTTGCCTTTGGGCTGGGATGAGGCAGTGTGTCGCAGCTGAAAGTCCATGGCAGATCAAAACTGCTTACCTAGGTGACTAGGAAGGAAAGACAGAGGAGCACCCAGGGACCCAATATCCCACTGAGGTTAATGCTCCCAGCCATGATGTTCTGCTTCACCATGACTATGTGAGACTGTCTGAAAAATAATAATGTAATCTGGAAATACTGCGATGATTTATATTTTTACATACTGGTAAGTAGGTAATGAACATAAATCCATATCATTAACTATTATGCATCTACTGTTTCTTTTGTTTTGTTTTGTTTTTTGTTTTTTGTTTTTCGAGGTAGGGTCTCACTCTGGTCCAGGCTGACCTGGAATTAACTCTGTAGTCTCAGGGTGGCCTTGAACTCACAGCGATCTTCCTACCTCTGCCTCCCGAGTGCTGGGATTAAAGGCGTGCGCCACCACACCCGGCTTCTGTTTCGTTTTTTTTTAAGTTTATTTTTTATGTTTATTTATTTGACAGAGAAAGAGTGTGAGAGAGAGAGGGAATGGGTAGGGTACGTCAGGGTTTCCAGCCATTGCAAACGATGAACTCCAGATGCGTGCGCACCCTTGTGCATCTGGGTAAAGTGGTTCCTGGGGAATCAAACCTGGATCCTTTGGCTTTGCAGGCAAACGCCTTAACTGCTAAGCCATCCCTCCATCCCATTTATTTTTTATTTTTATTTATTTATTTGACAGAGAAAGAACCATTTCACTTTTAACAGTTGCATGCATGACATTGCTCTTAATAAATAATCATAATTGTTTCAGCTGCTATTGATAGACAATCTAGGAGGCTTTCAAACTTACTTACAGACTTAAATGACCATTTAGCAGAACATTGACAGCATAGCACAGCAGATTTCCCCAAACTAAATGTTAGATATTACATTAGTTATCTCCATCTGCTGTAAGAAACTGCCACAAACTTGGTTGCCTAAAACAACAGAACTTTATTCTGTCAAAGCAGTGGAGGCTGGAAGGCCAAAGTCAGTCTCACTGGGCTGCAATTGGGGCAGCAGCAGGGCCATTTTGTCTGTGCCTGCGCTAACCTGCCCTCTGCTCTGGCTCCTGAGACTTCTGGAGTGCCATGGCTTGTGGCTGGGTCTCTCTAAGCTCTTGCTCTGTGGTCATGTTGCCTCCTCTCTTCTGTGGCTAGGCTCGCCTCAGCCTTCCTCTTGTTTGGACCCAGGTGAGTGACCAGGATAAGCTTCCACCTCAGTATCCTTAACTGAATCGCCACGTCTGCGTGCGGTGTGGCCCTTCCTGCTTACCTCCTTATGCATGTATGCACTTATCTATCTGCCAGATTTGGTAACATTCTCAGTTTCCAGAGATGAGGCCTCAAGGCTCTTAAGTAAACAAATATGCAATAATAATAATTAATCCTATTTTTGTCCATTGGTCCAACCTTGGATAAATTTTTTAAAAAATATTTATTTATTTATTTATGAGAGAAAGAGATAGACAGAGAATGAGAGAGAACGGTTGTGCCAGGGTCTCCTGCCCCTGCAAATGAACTCCACCTTGTACATCTGGCTTCACATGGGTACTGGGGAACAGAACCTGGGTCCTCAGGCTTTGGAGACAAGTACCTTAACCATAGAGCCGTCTCTGCAGTTAAGTACATGGAGAACTTTTGTAGCAGTGTGGATTTATTTGCAGATTCTGTACTGTGGCCAATAACTGCCTTTCTTCCTTCTTTGTCATCCACTCTTGTGCCTCAAGTCCTCCCAACCCCTCCCACCCATGCAGAATAAAAGCAGTTTTTGTTTTGTTTTGTTTTTTCGAGGTAGGGTCTCACTCTAGCTCAGGCTGACCTGGAATTCATTATGTAGTCTCAGGGTAGCCTTGAACTCACAGTGATCCTCCTACCTGTGCCTCCCGAGTGCTGGGATTAAAGGTGTGTGCCATCACGAAACTGCTGAAAGCAGGTTTAAGACCCCCCTGGGTGTCATCCTGGGCCACCTGTGTGTGCCCTGATTATTGTGCCAGTGCACTTGTATCAGGCTTATCTTCCTGCCTCCCAGGATGACTTTGACTTGGTTCTGAGTTCTTTGGCAAAAGCTGTTTAACTGATGGTCACACTTATGTGAGGTGGCTTCCTTGTTCTTCCCATTTCTCTTGTTTCCCATAATCCTCCTATTAACACTCTACTTTTGACATCTTACTTTCATTCCCTTTTCTAGTCTTTACTTTACTTTTATTTGAGTCAGAGAAAGGGAGACAGAAAGAGAGAGAATGGGCACACCAGGGCCTCCAGCCACTGCAAATGAATTCCAGACGTCTGCACCACCTTGTGCATCTGGCTTATGTGGGACTTGGACAATCAAATCTGGGTCCTTAGGCTTTGCAAGCTAGCACCTTAACCACTAAGCCATCTCTCCAGCTCCTCTTTTTAAAATCCATTTAGTTGAATTAGGGTTGTTTGCATGATCACAGATAGAAAGTTATTTACTGTGGAATGGGCAATTTACCAGTGGCTACGCCACCGATGAACCTGACTCCACCCTCTAAGTAGCCATTAGTTGGCCCTAAATAGTCTGAGAGATGTGAGGTCTCATGTATGCATCCCCGCCCATGGTGAAGTACTGACAGGCTCAGTCTTATGATGGAAACGTTAGCTGCTGTGTATTCGTGAAGGGAATGGTCATATCATATCCAGAAGACAGCAAGAGCAAAAGCCCCGCACCTCACCGTCCTGTCTTTGAAGAGTGATAGGACTGACTGTCTTCCTGTGTGCTTACTGGCCGTCTTTCAGGCTTTCTTCATTGCTTCTCCATGTTTGGCTTATTATCATGTTATTTATCTTGACATGTTTTGCAAATACGTTGCCCAATGTGCTATTAATGTTTTGATTTCACAGTGATTTTTATATTGCAGAACTAATATCTTGCAACATGAAGTTGTTAAGTTTATCAACATTTTATAATGGAAGTTAATTTTTGAAGTCACTGGGAGCTCTGCTCAGTTAAATGGCAATCATACCTGCTTTGTGAAAGACATGAAGGGTTATAAGTAATAGTCAATGATAGCCTCGGGGGAAACTTGTAATTTAGTTACTGGACAAGATATTCAGATAAAACTATGGTCAATAACACAAGCTGCCTGGGATGAGTGTCAAATACTTGGCACAAAAAACTATGATGTCACCTTGGCTGCCCAGAAATGGAGAGCAAAGAGCACAAGTGGACGCTGAGTCATGGTGCGTGCATTCGCAATGAGTCACAGCCTCACACAGCAGGAGGAGGCCCATCTAACTCGATGTCCAATTTAAATGAAAATACTTGTCTTCAGAGGTGACTGAGTTCCCACACTGTGTCCTGCCTCACCTGCCGTAGCAGTGCCAAGGCCTCTAGCCACTGCAAATGAACTCCAGATGCATGTGCCACCTTGTGTATCTGGTTTACATGGGTTCTGGGGAACCAAACCTGGGTCTTTGGGCTTTACTGGCAAGCACCTTGGCTACTAAACCATCTCTCCAGCCCATTAAAAAAAATATTGCATTTATTTATTTATTTGAGAGAGAGAAAGAGGCAGATAGAAAGACAGAGAGAGATAATTTGTTCCTTTCTGTTTCTGAGTAGCATTCAATGGCAAGGGTACAACACAGTGTGTCCACCTACTGAAAGACATGTGAATTGTTTCCAGGTTTTGGAAATCATAAATCAAGCTTTCAAGTAAAATAAGTAGTTGAGTAAGGTTAAAGGGATAATAATCATGTAACATTTTTAGAAGGGAGCTGTCTTAATCTTTGTGTGGGATCTCTGTTGTTTTCTTACTAGGGCATTCTTTTTGGCCTGCATACTTCAGGGGCTATTTAAAGGACCATCCAGGAAAATGACCATAGAAATATACCAATGATTTTCAGATTTACATTTGGAAACCAAACTGGTCTTTTTGTTTGTTTGTTTTTCTTTGTTAAAATATTTTATTTTTATTTATTCATTCATTTATTTATTATTATTTTTATTATTATTGGTTTTTCGAGGTAGGGTCTCACTCTAGCCTAGGCTGACCTGGAATTCACTATGGAGTCTCAGGGTGGCCTCAAACTCATGGCAATCCTCCTACCTCTGCCTCCCGAATGCTGGGATTAAAGGTGTGCGCCACCACGCCCGGCTGTTTGTTTTTCAAGGTAGTGTCTCACTCTAGCCTAGGCTGACTTGGAATTCACTATGCAGTCTCAGGCTGGTCTTGAACTCATGGTGATCCTCCTACCTCTGCTACCCAAGTGCTGGGATTAAAGACCTGTGTTACCATGCCCAGCTTGATTTTTTCTTTAGTAATCCCTTCTGAAAATTCAAGCAAACTTTTTTATCTGCCAAAGTCATTTACACATGGCGTCATTGTATATGTTCACTTTATTTTATTGCCCCCCAACTGCATATTAGTTCTTGACCTCATGATCCCGTTGGTTTGTTCCTTTGATCTCCCCATGAGAATGTCATAGGAGTTTCACTGTGTCACACACTCTACTAGTCACTAGTATTTCTTTGGAGGGCCAGGCACAGTACAGGTGCATAATAGTTACTTGTAACTTAATTGTACCTTAAATACAGGAAAGATACTTTAAAAGTTCTCTCTAGGGGCTGGAGAGATTGCTTAGTGGTTAAGGCACTTGCCTGCAAAGCCAAGAACCCAGGTTCAATTCCCTATGACCCACGCAAGCCAGATGCATAAGGGGGCGCACACATATGGAGTTCGTTTGCAGTGGCTAGAGGGCCTGGTGCACCCATTCTCTCTCTTTCTCCCTTTACCTGCCTGTTTCTGTCTCTCTCTCAAGTAAGTAAAGAAAAGTAAAATATTTTTAAGAGCTCTTTCTGGAAGTCTAGGTTTAAGTAAATAGAAATAGAGTGAAGGGAAGGCTTGTAAAAGTAAATAGAAATAGAGTGAAGGGAAGGCTTGCATTTGGAAAGCCGGTATGAGAACTCATCTTGCCCCTTCTTGGCTCCAAGTCTGTGCACAAGGATTTCACTTCTTTCTAGCATCTTCTAACTTGCAGCACCACTTCTCTCAGGACAGTCAGAGGCTCACATACTTCATTTTGAGCAGGTGTTCTTTGTAAGAGACTGACATGCTGTCTCTATAAATCCAGGGAGTCTCTGTCCTACCAAGGACATCTTTTCTTCTTCCTCTTTCCCCTTCCTTCTTTGAAAATCTCATCATCACCACCATCATGAGCATCTACCCTTGGAACATTACAATGTGTCCTGGCAACTGCAGCATGAAATCATGGCATTCTTGCCGCATTCTATCCAGTAGAGGGCAACAGTTTCTACCTGCTGAAGCAAGTATCTCTAAGCTGCAAGTTGAAATGCACATGGCAGTTTACATTCATATTTATTTATTTGTGAAGGAGGCTCACATAGCCTTATTAGTCATCCTTCCATCCAACAGTCTCCAAGTATTCTTCTTTAATACATTGCATTGTAGCCCAAGCCCCCTTTTAAAAATATTTATTAAATAAATCACTAAATATTAAATTATTAAATAAATATTATTTATTTGCAAGCAGAGGAAGATAGAAGAGAGACAGAGAGAATAGACATGCTATGGCCTCCAGCTTTTGCAAACTCCAGATGCATGTTCCACTTGTGCATCTGGATTTTACATGGGTACTGAGGAATCAAACCTGGGTCGTTAGGTTTTGCAGGCAAGTGCCTTAACTGTTGAACCATCTCTCCAGCCCCCAAGCCCTTTTTTGTTTGTTTTTATTTATTTATTTGAGATAGACAGACAGACACAGAGAGAAAGAGGCAGATAGATTGAGAGAGAGAGAGATAATGGGTGTGCCAGGGCCTCTAGCCACTGCAAACAAAATCCAGACACATGCACCACTTTGTGCATCTGGCTTACATGGGTCCTAGGGAATTGAGCCTTGAACCAGGATCCTTAGGCTTCATAGGCAAGCACTTAACCGCTAAGCCATCTCTCCAGCCCCCAAGCCCTTTTTTGATGCACATCAGTGCTATGAAACGTTTTGTTCAGTAGGATTTGCACATTCAACCCCCGCCGCCTTTCCTGGTTGGCTGGCTGAGATGCAGAGCTCAGGAATGATGACCCAGACGTGCTCCTCTTTTTGAATATTCATACTCACATTAGTGTAGGAAGGCAGGGCCATGGGTTTGATTGAGTTATCTGAGGACTCTCCTGTATCTGAGATAATACATTTTGTCTGCTGGACCTCACTGTGCTCCATTCAAGGACAGGCAGCAAGCAGGCAGGGACAGTTCTTGAAGGCAGCTGACCTTCCAGGTCTATCTGAAGAAGTTCCCTTTGGCCTACTATCATGCTTGTCACCAGGGCTGGGACAGACAGGCCAGGGGACCCACACCAGAGTGAAGCAGCTCTGCTACCTGTGGGAACTCAGAGAGAGCCATGTGCAGAGTGGCCCTGTTCTTTGCATTCGTGAGACCAGTGGGGACAATGAAACATCAGTGTGTTGATTGAAACCTGCCTTCCTGCAGTCGTACAAGCCCTTCTTGCACTTGGCAATATTTATGGGTCTACTGTAGGGTCTGCAGGCGCACACTTCCCATGAGCTAAGGCAGGAAGCCAGATCTTGAGTGTCTGACACCTTTGAGAGCAACTTGCCCCTCCCATTTTCCCTCTTATTCGAGAAAGAAGAGCAGAGAAACAGAATAAGTTGTCTAGTTTTTTTCTTTTTCTTTTTCTTTTCTCTTTCTTTCTTTCTTTCTTTCCTTCTTTCTTTCTTTCTTTCTTTCTTTCTTTCTTTCTTTCTTTCTTTCTTTCTTTCTTTCTTTTTTGGTTGAGACCACACTCATTTTTCTCCTGAACTTTTCTTCCAATGTTTTGCCAAGCTTGCACTTGGGCCACTTAGAATAATAGCCTTGGGGAGGAAGTGAGCATTGCAGTCTGTGGACAGGGTGGGACTGGGGAGTGGAGAAGGAAGGATCCTGCCGCAGAGGAAAGAAAAGACAAACCATCCAGCTTTCTCACTGAAGCTCTGTGACTGTAGGCAAGTTATCCTCCCTTCCTTTGAAGTGTCTCATCCCATTTGGTGTATTATATTGATCTGGTTGTCTTGCTAAGCAAATGATGTACCCTTTCAATAGTTGTAGGCACCTTGTGGTGCCAGTGACTTTGACTCCCCTGGTCTTTGATATAGTGGGTGTTGGATTGCTGCTCCCTGGTGGAATTAGGATGGAGCTGACACACCATCAGAATGACCAAGCCGCTCATGGTCCAAGCTGTAAGCAAGCCCGGGACATGGGCCCAGCTCCAGGGACTGTTCGGCTCATGTCTTCGGTAAGGGACGGTTCAGGCGCCTGCTGGATAGTCTCTGGAGCTGGCCATAGACAGCAGGGACAGAAAACCTTTAGCTTGTACCATTGGCAGACCCCAAAGAACTGAACCCTGTATGTGGATGAAATCTAATTCAGTCTGGAAGAAGCTGCCTGGAAGGGGTCTCCACTTTGATTGCATGGGAGGAAAACATAAACTTTATTGTCCTTGGATAACACTATGGTATCCCTGCCCACTGGATTTCTGCCTTTCAGCCTGAGGTGTGATCTTCTGGGCTCAAGATTGCTTTGACCAGGAAAAGTCCATTTTGTTGATGTCTGGGTTCCAAGGCTGCACCCAAGCTGTAGTCTGCAATATGGGGTGTTGTCTCACACCACCCTCTAAGGTACAGCTGTTGGAATGTAGGGTGGGGCAGGAGGTCAGGGCCTGTTGGAATGGAACCAGGGGAATGGGGGGGGGGTGTTACCCTGTGCACCAAATCTTATGATGGGTGAAGTGGAACTACCCAGGGTCTCTGTGAGGTTTTCAAATCCCAGGTCCAAGTGGACACCTGGGCCTGCATTAAGGGTTACACTAACTGTTTTGGAAAAGGATTTCTGGGCACAGAAAGGCTTCTTGGACACTCCTGGCCAGAACAGGCCCCTTGGTGGCCCCTCCCCCAGGGTTCCATTTGCACCTTATGTGACTAGTGGTGGGAGTGTTTGAGTGAACATCCTTTAAAACTGCTCCCCTAGTGCATGTCTGGGTCCCGTCCACAGACGTCTGCTTTGTGGTCTAGTGACGCGAGCTCTGGTTAAGTCATCCATGTAAGAACTCTTGAATGCAGGGCACCGAGCACTCCCCTTGGACGTGGACGCACAGGCTTGCTGGGTGGTCTGCTTTCACGACTTATTAGCTGGAGAACATTGGGCAAGGCACCTTCTCCAAGTGTCTGGTTCCCTGTCTGGAAAATGGCAATAATGAGACTTTATTCAGCATCATTGTCACCAACAAGTGAGCTGCTATGTGTTTTCAAATGCTCTTTGTAAAAGTTGATTCCATTCTCTATAAAGGGATCATGGCTAGAAGCAAATGTTTACTTGAATTTGATCAGGTATCTCCAAGAGCCCGCACCCTAAAGGACACCTCAGGGGGACTACTGCTTTCTTGGCACTCTTCTGTCTCCAATTTTGTTTAATCTCTGGAGTGTCATTTTCTCTGTCTATAAACGATAGTGTGACATTGAGGGGTCTGGGAAGGAGGTGACATGATATTTGGATAGAGTCAACAGCTCTTTCGCTGAGTGTACACAGATACATCATATCTTCTCAGTATTTATCTCTGTTTGTTAATTTGTAGGCTGGACACCAAGATACCTTCAAACAGCCCTTGCCCTGTGACCTAGTCAGGGCACAAGGCAGCATGAAATGACTTCAGTGTTGTGGCCATTATCCAACACTGGCATGTTTTCTAATCAAAATGTCAAGTTGGTCATTTTTCTATGCTCTTTTGCACAGCATTCAATATTAAATCTGGAACAAGTGTTCCCCTTTTACCAGTGATTCATAGAGTAGAAAGAAATTTGACCAAGTCTTCAAAAAGGAGGGGGCTCTGGGTAAAGGAGAACAGGACTATAATTTTTACTATAATTCTTACTATAATTTTCCAGGATGCCCTGGACAGCCCCCAGAAATTGTCAGGATGGAAAGAGCTCAGGAATATTTTACAAGCTAGTAAAATGCTGTTTGAGGGGTGATAGATTCTCTGGAATTTATCTGCATGGCTGACGTCACCTAGTCAGCACAGGGAGCCAAACTGCTTCCATGTCTGGCCTGTTCTGGAAGTATTTCCCAGTAGTTAAGCACAAGTGACCCTTGAAGCCACTTCCCCGTCAGAAATTGTTGTTTTACAATGAGAAGCTTCTCCTTCAAACTAAAGTGGAAGGGAAATTGATGGCTTCTCTCAGCCTCAGTTTTCTTTTCTGAAGACCTCTCTCTGGACTGCCAGATGCTCACAGCTTCAATCTTTGCTTCCACAGGTCACCATAACTAAAGCTATTCCCCTCTAAATGGCATGGGCATGGTGTTCTGTCACCAGCCTAAGTGGAATGTATTCTCCCTCCAGGTAGACTGAGTACGAACCAACTCATTCATGTTGGTTCCCTGGTTTGGCCATGGCTGACGACGGCACAAGTTTAGCCTAAGCTAAGTTGTTGCAAAGTGGTATTCCTTCTCTCGTGAGGGAAGGAGAGCAGTTCATAGCTGTGGAGTGCTTCTATGTGCCAAGCACTGCGCTCAAGTATTTCAACACACATGATCAGGTTAGCTTTCAAAGCAGCTCTCTATGTTAAAACATTGCAAATCCCTTTACAAATCTGAAAACTAAGGTATGGAGAGACAGAAAGAAAATGAAGAATTATATAGGACAATGGACTGAACGGTTCTTAGGTTGAAATCCTAACAGAGTGATGGGTGGGCTTGGGGGAAGGACCTCAGGGAAGGAATCCATGCCTTTGTAAATGAAGTCCAGAGAGCTGCTCATCCCTCCTACCATGTGAGGACACAGCAGAGAGGCGCCCATCTAGGAACCAGAATTCAAATCTTTAATGGATAGAATCTGTTGTGCTTTGATCGTGGATTTCCCAGTTTGCAGAACAATGAGAAATAGTGTTCTGTTGCTAATGATCGACGTAGCTTATGGCATTTCATTATAGCGAATGGATCAAGCTCAGTCATATGGTGTTTTATGGGGTCAATTAGGGTTTGCCATCACAATAGAAATGTTGTCTTGTGCTGGGATGTCACAGTGGCAGGGACCCAGTGGAGCCTTGTTTAATAGGTACAGATTCACCAACCTAGAGTAATATGATAAAATTTTTAGGCAAAGTTTACATTCTGACTTAGGCTTATTGCCTCTGTCTTGCCATTTGCTCCCTTCAGAAACCAGCTGTTCTGAGAACTCTGTGCTCTCCAGTGCGGGGACCAGCAGTCTTTAAAATCTGCACACTTCCTTGGGAAGCAGCCTTGCTCTTCAGCTAGCCAGCCTCTGAGTGACTCACCCAGCCCCTCGCCTGAGCATCAGCCTGCTTCCTTGTCCCTGCTGCCTTGTGTGACTGTGGCTGCCAAATGGATGATTGAGGCTGGTTCCTGACCTGGGCTACTTCTGGGGCCCAGTCCAAGAGGGAACGTAGCCAAGGCCCCGAGTTTAGCTGGTCCAGCCCAGCCCCTCCTTTCATGAGCCTGTTGCTCGCTTGCTTGCAGCTCAGTCCACGGCTGAGGGTTTGGGAGGGGAGTCCTTTGAACAGAAATGCACAACTAAGCCAAGACTCGAGGGATCTGTAGGTCCCCTTCTCCTAGATACAGACAAGATTATCATCCCCAGAGACAAGTATCCCCTGCATGTGAGGTGGTAATCACAGGGGACAACTGCCATGGCTGTCCCAGGAAAAGCCTGCCACTTTCTGACCTGGTGTTGACAACCGTAAGGCGAACGCTGGCTGCTCCCTTGCCACTTACTCCTGAAGACGGAGTGTGGGACAAATGACAACATGGTACTTTCTGGAGTGCTGAAGTGAAGTTTTGACAAATCCCAGGGAACATCAAAGTACAGAGAAACAGCTAATACATCACAGCCTGTCACCAGGACACCCACCCCTGATTATCACGTTAAGTCAGCCACCGGGCATGCATCAGCTGAAGCTCACTGGATGCCCACCGCAGCTCACAGATTTTCTTTCTAAAGTCAAACTGATAGGACAACGGTTACATTTCAAACTCCTTAGTCATACACATTCCTGAGAGACAGACAAGTGTTGCTAAAGAAATACCAGCAAATTCAGGTCTGTGGAGCTGGATCTGTGGAGAAGAGCACCTGCTGTGTGGAAGGAGAAGCTGAGTTCCATCCCCAGCACCCACAGAACATTTCTGTAGGCCCAGTGCTGAAGGGGGGCAGAGACAGGAGGATCACTGGGGCTTACTGGTCAGCAAGTCTAACTGAGAACCAGCATGAGCTTCAGGTTTGGCCAGAGACCATGTCTCAAGAAAATAAGGTGGAAGAGTGATTGGGGAGGAGGCATGGCATCTTCTGGCCTCCACATGTGTGTGCATGGGCATCTACATGCACATACACAAACACCACATATGAACACACACATATGCCATGTAATGTGCCTGTGAGTACACACACACACACACACACACACACACACACACACACACACAGTGAGAGAGAGAGAGGAAAAAAGAAAGAAGGTAACATATAACTGAGATTTTTGTAGCCCAGTGGAATTGAACTCAAGTGATTCTAAGTCTACCTCTGCCACTTAATAGTTTGGTGTCTTTAACTTTTGGGCCTCATCTTTTTTTCAGGGTGAAAGACGGAAACAACACTTCTATTCCCAAATTGTGAGCCTTCATTTGTAGAATGGTTCAACAACATTAGTTCTTGCCTAGTAGCCCATGGACAATGTTAGGTAGTCATGAAGTTTGTATTTATTCTTTAAGGCATTTGCAGTATGTTTCTTTGTGGATGTCAGAAAGACAAAATGTTTTCTACGCAAGGTTTTCTGAGAAGCACTGTGGGTAAGAGTTCTGGGCTTCGGGTAATAGAGGAAATATTTGCTGGGTTGGTATTTCCCAGTGTAAATTCTCACTGGGGGTGGGAAAGGAAGGTAATTGTACAAAGAGCTTGTGCCAATCTTTAGAACTGTTCTTTCCAAACTCTGGAGCATCCAAAGAAAGCAGAGTTATCTGCCAGGATGTCCCAGAAAGATAACAGACATGTTAATTCTACACCACATGGTAGGGCCTACGAACAGTCACATTTCTTTGATTACTCTAAATTAAATTTGTTATGCTGTTATAGTTATCCTGCTGGGGTGATGGGAACTTCAGTCTCAGACTCCCCTGGAATGCTCCCCCCCAGTTTTAGGGAACATTAATTCAAAACATTCAGGTAAGGGCTTCTGGCCATTGGTCCACATGGATGACCATGGATCATCTATACCATTTCTTGGCAAAGCTTTGTGTTCCAGTTGTGATTTCTCCCTGAGGCCTTGCTAATCTCTGCTATGTTCCTAGATGTCAGAGAGATAGGCCTTCTGCACTTGGAGTCGCAGATATCAACCCTCGCCACCCCTGGCAGGCTCCATCTTCCAATAACACGGTCTCTTTCTCCATCTTTTGGAAACAATATCAGGTCATCTTCCCTTAGAAGCACGTTGATGGCCTCTCTTCCTTGGTGGTAGAGAAAAGACAAACTATTGCAGTTACTTAGGATTAACAAATGCTCATGGGGGCGATCAACTGGGATTGGGGGACTTGAGGGCTGAATGGTGGAACCACAGGGGACAGATGTAGAGAATCACATGAAAAAGTGGAGAAGATTCTGGCCCATCTAAAATGCCAGTTGCATTCCTTTCTCCCACTTTTAGCATTTTAGGGTGAAGTAAACAGAGCAATGCTGCCTCATTGAACCTCAGAGCCACAGAATCTCCCACTTGCCAGTCACAGGTGCTCACCTCTGAATTTGTACGGTGGTTGATCAGGGCTGATCTTGTCTGACTGTCACAACTGTCCTACAGGGTCATCCTGCAAGGGCATCCCCAAACCCCATCGTCCAGATTGTTTACAAGACCTGCCCAGAGTTATAAAGCTTTTTTGCGTGGGGCAGTAGGACATAGTATCCAGGTTCCCCTTCAAGATCTTGAAGCTTCAGTGGGTGTTTGGATTTGGTACTGGAACCACCCATCATGACCTGTGATGTTTTTGCTTTTTGCTAAAGAAGGGGATGCGCTGATAGTCCATGCTCTAGTATTCTAGAAACTTGACAGATTTTATCTGGTTTTTGCTCTCAGGCTATACTTTGCTACTTTCAGAATGTGGAGATAAAAACAGGACACATTTCTGGTGAATAAATGTGCTCTGGACTTGCATTCATATCTGGTGGATCCCCAGAGACTAGGTTGAGGCAAGTTCAAGACATGTTAGTAATTCGACATGCATTCAATATGAGTACCTTAGTGAGGATAGTCTTTTTTTTTTTTTAATCAAGTCATCAATTCAAGTCTCAAAGAAATACAGGAAATGTATTTCAGACTAGTAAGAAGTGACTCATTATGGGAATATTTGAAAACTACATTATTTTTATCAGAAAATAGAATTGCCTATAGTCAACGTTATCTCTTCACAAGCAGGGTATCCTAAGATCTGTTACTGACTTCCCTTAAAAACAACTAGCAGCAAGAGAAAAGCCACCACTCTTTGGGAGGCTGACACCTTCCTTAAGCCTCACTGCATACTGATAACACCACCCCCTCCTCTGCACACACACACACACAAAAAAAAGATAAGATGGAAATTTCCATTCTATTCATGATTGGCCAAGCCTATGAGATAGCAGATCAGAAGGATTTCCTTACCCAGAAAACCTTGGGTGCAATTTCATTGCCTGACAGGAAGATTAAGGAGAGCTACTGAGAGGTTTTCTTCAGGGGGCTTTGTAAGGAGAGGAGCTTTTGAATATTTAAGTCGTAACAATGGATGGCTAGGAGCCATGAAGTCATTCCCAAGCTGAATGACAGTCTGTATAGAGTACAGGATGCACTTTTCATTTGCTGTCATTTATCCTCCATCAAGGTGAAGCAGGATGTCCCCACTCTGTGGCACCAACCAGATGCTCTCAGACACAGGCAGGAGCATTTGATCTCCAGCTAGTCCTGCATCCTAGTGTCTAGCAGAGTGCCCTGTGTCATGGAGCAGAGATTCCAATTGCAGAGCAGTCTCCTTACCCAGACAGCTTTCTAGGTCTTCTTGTTTCATGAGAGAGAGATGGTCTTTGTCTCCCTGACTACCTGGGTTTAACTTTTCCGGAGAACTCAGGACTTGGTTTCTGGGCCGCATTCTGGAATGCAGCTTGAGAAGACAGTGGGCTTTATGGGAAGGCCAGGGCTTTCAGGGCTGTGGGCTTCCAGTGGCAGCGCAGGGCACAAGCCTTTGCAGGCAGGGGCTGTAGCAAAGCGCGGACATGCATGGAAGTGAGTTGGAGTTTTAGGTGTTCCTGCAGCTGGCTGGAAGAGACTATGGAATAGAGGAGCCGACACAAGAGAGGAGAAGTTAAAACACTAGAAACGCCATATGAGGAAGGAGCCGCAAGTTCTGAACTCACAGCCTTAGGAACCTGGGATATATCTACTGGGCTTTGCCCTGTTGCATGAGCCAAAGACCAAAAGCATCCTTGTCCCGGAGAGCTGTCAGAAACGCAGACGACCTGTCTCTTCCTAAGGGGCTCGCCTCTGCACACACTGGTTGTCCCCACGGGGAGATGTACACCCTCCTTCTGGAGCTCCAACCGCTAAGAGAAGGGAACAGGATTTTGGAGCTGGAAGAAGTGTTCAGGAGTAGGCTGCGGCCAAGCGACAGAACATTCACCCAGGGGTCCAGTGGGGTTCCTCGCCTGGCCAGCCACGGTGTAAGGGGGCAGGTGAGCCTCGTCCTCCCCCACCAGCAGTAACGAAGAGCTCCTTCTCTGCCCCGCGTCTGCCTCGGGAATCCCGGTGCTCAGCCCAAACCCAGAGAGTTCAGGAAGTGGACATCCCCAGGCCCTGTGTTTTTGAAGTCAGACTCACTGCTGAGGTTTATGCACTGGACCCCCCGAGGCTCTTGCTCCAGTTGCAGCGGGGAGCCTGGACGGGCCCCGCGCTGGCTGCCGGTGCCCTGCGGCCACACAAACACTGCGCCGCGCCTCCGGGAGCCCGAGCTTCTGGGAAAGACATTTGGGAAGTTCCCTGTGGTTCCAACAAATTGCTCAGCTCTGCGTAGCAGCACCGTCGTGACCCGCCTTTCTTCAGTTTGGGGCAGCCAGCTCCCGAAACCGGCAGCTGGTTCCCCGTTTCGTTGTTGTCCCCTGCAGGCTCTCTGCCTCTTGGGCACAGGGCATGAGGAGGACTCTGCCCGAGGCGCCCTCTCTCTGTCGCAGCATGCAGCCCTGCCCAGCAGCGGGGACACACTAAGCTAGCTTCTGCTGCTCGGGGCTTTCCTTCCACGGTGCTGGTGGCCAGCGATGCCGAGAGCAATGGAACGGGCTCTAGAACTCCAGACGCTTGCATCACCTAGTGCGCATGTGGGACCTTGCACTTGCCTCGCCTTTTTTTGTGCGGCTGGCTTACATGGGACCTGGAGAGTCGAACATGGCTCCTTAGGCTCCGCAAGGCAAGCACCTTAACCGCTAAGCCATCTCTCCAGCTCCCAGACTACTCTTTCAATTGGAAGATTCTGGCAGCCCACAGCTCACTAAGACGGTCCTTTCCAGATTACTGTTGTGTCTCTGTAGCAAAAGTATTGAAGCTCCCTGGGTGTCACCCTAGTGGTGAAAGTGCGATCCTAGCTTCAAGAAGACTGTGAAGTGCTCAGCCTACTTAATACCTGGCATGAGGATGGCTAACTAATGTCAAGCGTCTCCTTCTCTGGAGTTACTAGCTTTCTCTGGCTGGATTTTTGCAAATTGATTTCTGAATTGACTAAGTTTCTGCCTGGCATTTTGAATCAATTGGAAGGAAGATCAGTCTCAGTCTCAAATATAGGATTCCTTGAATGTGAAGGTGACATCTTAAAATGAGTCTGAGTGCTTGACGAAAGCAAGCTATTTCCTACAGTGAAGTCTTTTGGGGAGCTGCTTCAACCAGTAAGCCTGAGTGTAATTAGCACATTAGTCATTTGATAGCCAGTGGGTTCTCTTAGGACATGCAGGTAATTAAAGGCAGTTTGTTCTAGCATCTGCCCCACTGCTACCCCCTGCATTCTGCTTTCTATCCTTAGCTTGCCAAGTAAACTCAGATGCTGTGAGTTTAAAAGCTAATCTCTCTGATCACTCCCATTTATTCTAAATATCTTATTCTATGCAGTTGAGGAGCCTAGGAGGTCATTGCTGTGGAAAGCCTATTTGTACTTTCCCCCTAATATGGATTTTGGTACACAGAAGCCTCCTTGAATGGTCACATTCACTTTTTTTCCCAAGACCGTGTGTGTGTGTGTGTGTGTGTGTGTGTGTGTGTGTGTGTATACACATATATACATATATGTTTGTTGTTTTTCATCCCAAATATGGTGTAACTCATTCTTTGTTTTTCATGGGACACTATAGAAATGTGGGAAGGCCTGGAGGGTCTCTGGGATAAAGCAGTCTGCAAAACAACCGTGAGGGATGCCAAATCCGACTCAGTCAACATTTCTTCAGATCCGTAGACCAGTGAAACCGTTTGCTTTCTAACTCCAACTCAGCTGATTTATTCCTCTCGCCCTGCTGAAGTTGTGCTGCCCTGACTGAGCAGTTCATTTGTCAGGTTCACAGAATTACAGTTCACAGGACCACTCGCGAGTGCTCTTTCAGTTTATAAATTTCATGAGTTACAATTTACTGGGCTGTACCCCACAGGGTCTCATATTAATAACTTGTGGCTCATCTGCAGAGGCATGTATATATGGCTCCCTGGGACATCAAGTTATGGTGCTCAAGCTGCCACAGGGCCGCATGTGGCCTGCACACAGACATAGCTACTCTGAATGAAGTGAGCCTCCAGGCACGCTCCAGCTGCCTGCCTTAGATTTTTTTCTTACAATGCCATGAATTTGTTTTGTTTTGTTTTACCTCAGTAGGGCCACAATGTTAAGAAGATCAGACACCAAGTGTGTGTGTTTGGGTTGTGGTGAGGAGGGTTGGACATGAGCACATAATTCCTTCCAAACTGCATAGACTTTTTACCTTAGAGAGTCTCTCTCTGTGTGTTATACTGGGGATTGATTCTAGGGCCTTGTACATGCTAAGCAAGCATTTTACTGGAAACTACATCCCTAGTCCTATATCCTAAAAATCATTATCATTTCAAGGCAGTGTCTTGCTGTGTAGCCCAAGCAGGACTTGGGCTCATGATCATCTTGCCTCCACTTTCTGAGCTGCTGGAATTAAAGGCCTGGCCTGCAGATCTTTCTTCCCAATGCTCCTCATCTTGAGCCTACTAGAAACCCTTGAGATTTCTCACACATTCTTGAAGTGAGTTTAGTTCTCGACCCTTTAGCAACTAGAAAATATCAACCTTCCCCTTCCTTTCCTCTTGCTCTGGCCTCTTCTGTTGGACATGGGTTTTGGCTTCCAACCAGCATTTTGCAACCTTGACCCAGTAACCCTGAGTTCATTGGGTACCATTGGTTCTTTACTGCACTCATGCCTTTGTTTGTTTGTTTGTTTGTTTGTTTGTTTGTTTTCCATGCAGGGGCCTCTAGCCACTGCAAACAAACTCCAGATCATACACTACCTTGTGCATCTGGCTTATGTGGGTCCTGAGGAATCAAACCTGGGTCCTTAGGCTTTGCAGGTAAGCACCTTAACTGCTTAAGCCATATCTCCAGCCCTCATTCCTGGTTTTATCAGATTCCTATTTGGCTTGCTATGATTTCCACTATCCCTTGCTCTCCCCTAAGAGTTAAGTCTTGCTACTGGCTGAATTGTGTTTCCCAGAACTCATATGAAGTCCAAACCCTACTCTGCATCTTAAAATGTGACAATATTTGGGTTAGGGTCTAAATGGCAGTAGTCAAGGTAAATCAATTTCAATGGGGGTAGGCTCTAATCCAACATGAGTAGTGTTCATAGCAGAAAATATTGGTGCACAGACTCACCCAGAGGACAGACATTCTGAAGGTGTAGGAAGATGGTCCCATCCAGAGGTAGTTGGAAAAAAAAAAGATACAATTATCTCAGAAGAAATCAATACCCTGACCTCAGACTTCCAGCCTCCATAACTGCAGGAAAGAAAATTTCTGTTACTTTAGCCATTTAGTCTGGTGTTTAGTCTTCACTGTGCAGCTCTTGTAACAAATACTATCTCTTACCAGGAGTTACCCAAAGACTCCATGGTTAGCAAGCTGGGTACAAGTTGATGTTTTGCCCTACTAGAGGAACCTCAGAGCTTTGCCTAAATGCCCTTCAGTGTTAGTGAAACAGTCCAGCTCAATCTGTCACCAACCTATTCCTCCAGACCCTTTCCCCAGCTCCCCGTGTTCTGATCATGCTGGTTCTTCCAAGAAGCTGTGAGCGTGGAGATGGTGGCAGAGCTGAGACCACCCAGGGAAACCTGGAACCACACTGGTCCCATTTGGTAGGACCATGGAAGAGACATGTACATTGCTAGAAATGCCACTGGAGAAACACAGAAATCCCCTGGCTTATCCTTCCTTCTACCCTTAGTCTCCTTGACAGTGTTTCCCACTGGTTGAGCCTAGCTGGAGATGGGAAGAGCCTGGGAAGCCCAGCCTGCCACAGGGAATAGAAAAGATCTAAGGTGGGACAAACAGACCTGGCAGGAACCGGTGCTCTTGGCTGATACAACAAATTCTTACAAAGCTTGGTATCTTGAAACAAAAAGGAAATGTACTCTCTCATAGTTCTGGAGGTACAGGGGTTCAAAATCAAAGTGACAGGATGACCATATTCCTTGTGGGCTCTTTTAAGTCCTGCTGGTCCTTCCATCTTCATGTGCTTTGGGTTTGGGACACATTTGGATTATCCAGGATGACCTCACCTCAAGATCATTAACCTAATGATACCTTCAAAGACTTGCTCCAAATAAAGCCATAGTCACAGGTTCCATGGGATATGATGTGGGCATATTGTTTTGAGGGCTACTAATCTATACATGTCTCCCTTCAAGGGTCACCTTTTCTAACCCTGCCCTGAAGTGTGCTGTCACACAGACTTATAGAAACTCCTGGGTCCATAGGTCTTTGCTGTTCTGCATAGCATTTGTCACCAGTTGTTACCTTGATAGTATGTTCCAGAGGTATGAACTTCTCGAGGACAGAGCAGGATGGCCTTGGCTCCAAGGGCCACCTGATCTTCAACTCCTCTCATCCATGGTGAATAAGGTCTTTGGTGTAGGGTCCAGTCACCTCTTCTCTTTAGAGTCAAGCAGCCTTCTTTTCATCTTCCCTAGACTTGCTTGCTCTGCCTTCCATCTGACAAACACTTGTAAATACCTTGAACATCCAGAATATGCCCCTCGTTTTCTTTGCTTGCACAGCCTCCTTTGTGGACCTATACCACACACAGATGTTCAGAACAGTCCTCCTGAGAGTGCTGCATTTAAAGATGTCCCGTTATAAACAAATATGCCCAGGATTAGAAGTACAGAGGGGAACATGTTGTTGTTATAGAATTTTTGGTACTTGAACTAATAAGTTTCATCCCTAAAAATTCATCTCAAGCTGACAGAGAGTTATTTTGTTACAGTGAGTGACCAATGCACTTGGTTCTAAGAAGCATTTTAAATGTCTTCTAAAGTCCTGTAGAGAAAGCTGTTAGTTCCAAGAAACACTGGGAAGTGGGAAGCTCTGTTCTTTTAATGTTGTATTTAAAAATCTCTTTTAGTTTTAATTCTTTTTAAAAATTTTATTATGAACTTTATTGGATGAACAAATTGTGCATTGGTCATATTCCTGTCAGGTTATAATCTTATATCCCCTTTCCTCTGTCCTTACTCCACTGAGGTCCCTCTTTAGTAGAGTCATGAGTATTCACCATGGGGTCTTGAATGCATCAGCCAGTCTCTGGTTGTGTGGGTGTGTCTCAGGATGCTCCTTCCCACTCTAGCTCTTACAATCTTTCCAGCCCCTCTTCTGCAATGTTCCCTGAGCCTTGGAGGGCACACTGGAAGTCTCCTTTAGTGTTAATCTCTCTGCAACCTCTGGATTTCTGCTTCGATGAGTTTTGAGTATCCTCAGTGTCTATTGCCATCTCTCTGGAGCTGTTGTCAGGTTAGCACTGAGAGCAGCACTCATGTTTAAATCACCACTTCCTCTGAGATGTCTCCTGGGCCCTGGCAGATGTGCTAGAGGTGAATCATCTCATGGGAGGCAGTCAGCTATCTTTTCTTGTCATATTGATGGGTCTGTTAAAAGAAAGATTCTCCAACCAAGAGTAAGAGCATGGATTAAAGGGCATAAGGGGAGTTATTTGAAAGTCTCTTTGATGGGTATGGCCACTGTTTTTGGCCAAAGACTAGTGGGAGCTTCTCTCTGGAGTCTATGACCTTCCTATCGATAGGAATCTGACTTGATTTTTAATTCTCATTGCAGTTGTGTCTCAGTGGAATTCATTTTCTTGGTTTTCGTAGGCAAAGACAGTGATGAGATCCACACTGTGCACTGCAGTAAAGGGCTAGAGATGCAGATTTGGGTCTGAAACTGAAGAATAGCCTTCATCCAGACTTTTGATTGATTTGTGTTTGGAGATTTTCTTTTGTCCTTCCCAAAAGTGAAGCACATGAAAAATAGTCAATAAGTAAAAGTTTCATTTTTTTAAATAAATGTCAATTAATTTTGGTTTTCTTTTGAAGACAATGAAAGCATTTTCCTCGCAGCAGTTAATTGGGACTATCCAGGAAGAGAAAATATGACACACACACACACACATATTCCTGGTTGGAAAAGTTCTGTTTCCCCCTGCTTAAGCACTTGCTGGGTTGGGTATGTGTGCCCATGTGGGTGTCTGCATGGGTGCCTGCGCGAGGGTACAGTGGAGTTAGCCTACGGTGAATCGACTGCAGTGGAGTGACTGAGGAGAGCAATGATGAAAACAGAAAGCCTGGCTTGTTAGACTCCTTTTCTTTTACTCATGCTGTGACCCATGGCATGTGCATTTTATATGCTGATTTTCTCATCTAAAAACAAGAGCAGTTCTCACCTCAACCTGCCTTGGGGTATCCTTATGAGTGTCAACAACTGTTTTGAAAACGCTGTATAAATAAAGCCCTTCACAGATTTCCCCTGGCATCACTGTGTTTTTATAAAGGTTTTTTTTTTTTTTTTTTTTTTTTTTTATAAAGGACCACCATGGGGAATCTGTCTTGTGGCCCTTTTATTTCCCAACACCAGTTCTGTTTTTCTCACCTCTGGCTGGGCCTTCGACTGGAACCCTGCCTCCAACCTTGCCCACACTTCCCTCCTGCCTTTCCTTTCTTCATCCAGCCCTGCACAATCATTGTTATGATCCAGGAAGAAGTTAATCTCTGCCCCTTTACCCAGCACAAAACATGTCTCCCTTGTGCCGGGGGAGGGGAGGAAAGATTAGACGCCAGAGAGACACTAAATACAGTTTTTCTTTGACTGCTGGAGGAGATAAGTGCCTAAAAAAGAGCCTGGATTGTTTGCTTCTAAGTGGAGGGCAGCAGGTTTACCACCGAGAGCTGTAGATTATGTGGGGAGCCGTATCTCGAGGAAGGAGGGAGGCTACAATAACAGTGTGATAGGGACTCTGCAATCAAGCCTCCTTGACTCTGGTGCCCTGAGTGGAAAGGCGTATTGTTACAACCAGCACCAGGTCCTGGCCCGAGATTCTTGTGTGTCTCATGGGCAGTGAGGCGCTCCATGGCCAGTGAGATTGGGATGTTCCTTGGCGGGGTCAGTATCACCTGAGAGGCTGGATATAAGGACGAATGGCAGTCTTTCCTCCCCTCCCCGCACCCCCCCCCCCCGAGTCTGCAGAGATGTGCGTAAAGGCCTGTTCCAAAATAATATCCAAGCTGGGTGTTCCTTGAGCCCCGGGGAGCCGTGAAGTTTCTAGACATGGTAATAATTTCTTCAGTCCCAGTGTCTCTGTGGAGCACCCAGTTTGGCGTCTCAGGGAGGCCACTGTGCAGGCTGCAAATCACAGGAGTGGAGCTGGGGGGACTTGTGACAACTTGCATGGGCCTCAAGCCTCTGTGCATGTGCTGTGGTGGTCTGCGGGGTGAGCTTCCTCTTTCCAGTCCTGTGCAGGGGGGCAGGGAGGGAAGGCTGGGAAGGGGCTGCTCAGGTCTGCACAGCCATGTCAGCCCTCCTCTGGCCATGAAAATGCACTCCAGGGGCCGACTCCTCCCTTATCTTGGCTGCGGGCTTGCTTTCTGATAAATCATTCTCATGGCCAAATGGATTTGGCCTAGATTAAATGTCTCCTGATCATGTAATTTACTCGTGTTGTGTCTCTTCTTTGACTCCAACAGGCTCACCAAGGGCCAGACTCAGTCCCCAATAAAATGGATAGGCCAGGTTCCTTGTGGGAGCTGGCTGTGTGAATAACCCCAGGGCGGTAAGAGGGGACTAGTGGTGCCTCAGAGATGCCCCTTGCAAATGTCTAATAGTGAACTGGGGCTTGCAAACATCTCCCCTGGTGCCCAGTGCCTTCAAACTCCAGCTGAGCCTCTCTCCACTGTGGGGCAATGAGGCCTCAGCTCCTCTTCCCAGGCTCGCCTTTTGCCCCTCCTGCACAGGCCTTCTTTTCCCTCGCATATTCTTTCACTGCCCAGTTTATGTGTGTGGGCTCCCTGTCCCTGCACCACTCATGGTGATCCCCTTTGCTTCAGTTGTTTTCTCTCTGGTGAGCTTCCATTTCTCCATCCTGAATCAAGGATGCCCTTAGTTGGGTTTTCCATGTTGGCACTGCCACTTTACTCATGTGGGACACTCTACCCTGGGTAGACTCACCCTCTGAAACCATAGGCATTTACTCAAGGTCTATCTTCCCCATTCATGCACACTCATCAAAGGCTCAGACCCTTGCTTTCTCATTTTAATAAACCCACTAACCAGCTCATGGCACATCTTTAATTTCTTTAGACTTGTGATAATGCACTTTTGGTGACATATGTGGTAAAACTATGTACCAGTTGGTTCCTATGCACTGTACAGTCTGGAGAGTAACACAAGATCATCCACAGAAGATGAAGCTCCTTGTCTGCTCTCTGTGAGGAAGGAGGAGCAGATGGCCTGGAGATTCGTGCACTAGAAGCAGGAAAAGAAGAATGAAGGGCATTTGTGAAACAGTTCTTTGCCTTTATTTTATTCATTTTATTGTTCATTGGAATTCTAACTTTTTAAAATCTTATTTTATTTTATTTTTTTCTCAATTTTTTTTCCATGTTTATAAAAAATATCCCATGGTAATACCCTCCCTCCCCCCACTTTCCCCTTTGAAATTCCATTCTCCATCATATATATCCCCTCCCCATCTCAACCAGTCTCTCTTTAATTTTGATGTCATGATTTTTCCCTCCTCTTATGATGGTCTTGTGTAGATAGTGTCAGGCACAGTGAGGTCATGGATATCCAGGTCATTTTGTGTCTGGAGGAGCATGTTGTTAAAGAGTCCTACCCTTCCTTTGGCTCTTACATTCTTTCCGCCACCTCTTCCCATTAGACCCTGAGCCTTGGAAGGTGTGATCGAGATTTTACTCGGTATGGAATTCTAACTTTTATTGAAATATATTTTATTTATTTATTTGCAAGGAGAGAGAAGGAGAATGGATAAACCAGGGCTTCCAGTTGCTACAAACGAACTCCAGACACATGCTCCACCTTGTGCATCTGGCTTTACCTGGCTACTTGGGAATGGAACCTGTGTTGTTAGGCTTTGTAGGCAAGTGGCTTAACTGCTGAGCTGTCTCTCTAGCCTTTAACATTTATTTTTGTCATCAAAACAAGCTACCATGCAGTTGCTTGTGTACCATTTTGGAATAGAACAGCACTGAACTGACAATCAGATTCAAACCCAAGCTTTGCAAGTGATATACCACCTCCCTTTCAATTGGCTCATCAGTAAAGTGGGTCACTCTGCCCATGATGGTCTAGTTTACTGAGTAATTTGTATGTGAAATGAGACCATCAATAACAGAGAACAGAGCCGCCGAGCATCTGGGATCTTTGTGCAGGTTATGTCTGAGGGCCATAAAGCTCTGTGGTAAACTCCATCACCTACGTTTGCTGTCATGGTCTCTGGGGCTCACAGGGACCTGCATGGTTAAGCATCTCCTAGGAGCAAAGTGTGTCCTGCCTGTGATACGCCTCTTCTGTTTTGGATATAAAGATGCAACATGGGCTGGAGCAATGGCTTGGTGATTAAGGCACTTGCCTGCAAAGCCTAAGGACCCAGGTTTGGTTCCCCAGTACCCACGTAAGCCAGATACACAAGGTGGTGCCTGTGTCTGGAGTTTGTTTGCAAGTGGTTGAAGGTCCTGGCACGCCCATTCTCTCTCTCTGTATCTGTCTCAAATAAATAAATAAAATCTTTAAAAAAAAACAACATGCAGCATGCTCTGTTGCTTTGTGGGGGAAAATCCCGAGGTACATAAATGTTATGTGGTCGCCTCTTCAAATGATGTAGGAAGACTGCATATAGTTTACTTTTCTGACTATTGCCTATGTGAGCTTTAAAAAATACAGCTTTTCGTGACCACCCCTTCTGAAGGCCTCAATGCTCTCCATTGCTTGTGAGGTTAAAGCAAAACAACAAAAAAAAAAGGCAAAACAAGGTTCTGATGAAGGACTTCAAGGCTTTTGTGATCCAGCTCCTGCATCTACTACACTTTCTGTCCCTCTTCATCCCCCAGCCCTTGTGAACGCGTGGCCAACAGGCCAACACAACAGAGAGGCCATGGAGTCCTCTCCAGCCCCACACCCTCCCTCCTGCCTGCCCTTAATCAAAACGCCTTCACATGTTCTTCCCTTCTCTGCTGGCAAGCTGTTCGTTTCCTACACCTTACTAAGGTCTTATTTCCTCTGCAAAGATTGGTCAGCCCTCCACCTCTGAGTGAAAATTAAGAATTCCTTCTTTGTTACGGGCACAGCTGGTGGTCCAGTCCCTATTCCTTCTAGTTCTTCCTTCTTATCCTCTTTATTATTGCAGTGTAATAAACTGCCCTAAAATCTCATGAAAAACTCATGAACTCACATTGCTTCTGAGGCTTAGAGACTGCTGTTAATCTGAATGTTTGTGTGCCCCCTGGCATTCATCTGTTGAAATCCTAATCCTCAATGTGGTGAAGTCTCTGGGACGTGGTTAGGTTGGGAGGGTGGACATGAATGGGGTTAGTGCCTTGTAGGAGAGATTCTTACCCCTTCTGCCACGTGACAAGGAAGAAGTATGGCGGCCATCTATGAACCGTGAGGCACTGTCACCAGACTCTGATGCCAGCATGACACTGGACATCCGAGACTCCAGAACAGGGAATAAACTTCAGTTGTATATAAGCTACCTGTCATCTCATCCTCCTCTTCCTCCTTCTTTAATCCGTCTTTCCCACCCCTCTCTCTCCCACTCCCTTTCTCCCTTTCTTTGAAGGGTATGTTAATAAGGCTGGCCTCAAACTTGACAATTTCCTACCTCAGCCTTCCAAGAGCTGAACTCCACCTCCTTCACTGACTCCTCTTTTTGTTTCTACTGGGAATCAAATCCAGAGCCTTGGGCATGCTGGGCAAGAGCTGCACCTGTCAGCTACATTTGTACATCTAGTCGATGGCATTTTTGTTATAGCAAGTTGGGCAGAAACCAGAATGCAGGAGGGGTTAGCTGGGTGGTTCTGGCTAAAGGTCTCACGGGAAGCAGCAGCCAGGGGACTGCTGGAGTCGCCGCTGTCGGGGGCTGGGCATGGGGCTCTGCGCCTCAGAAGGTCACGCCATGGCTGCTAGCCCAGTGCGAGTAGTTGGCGATGCCCCAGCGATTTGATGCATGGGCTTTTCCCAGGCCTGATGAAGACATGGTGACTGGCTTGTTCTAATTATTCATTCTTAGGGATCGCAACGTGTTTAAAAAATATTCTTTTTACTTATTACTTCTTTGAAATCAGAAGGGAAAAGGCTCACCAGGGCCTCCTGCCAATACATCCAAACTCCGGACACATGCACCACTCTGTGCATTTGGCTGTACTGGGAAATCAAACGCAGGCAAGCAAGTATCCCTAACTGCTGAGCCACCTCTCCAGCCTCATCTCCCATTGTGACCACTTCACAAAGGCTCACCTTCATCCAGGTGCCCCATGACATCATTCTTACCAACAAGACATAAGCAGAAGTCTACACGATGAAACTTCTGGGAAAGTAATTATTTTTCTGGTTAGGAGGAGCAGTTTCACTTGGCACCTGCCTTTTAACCTTCACTCTTACCTGCTTCTCATGCCCAGAACTCATCATACCTGATGTCTGCGTTACAATCAGTCATCTTGAAGGCACAAAGATGGAAGTCATCAACAAAGAATGGCAGAGGGAATGGCAGAAGGAGACTGATGCCTGACGGCCTCAGAAGTACCTCATTTCTCTAAGCCACCTCACACTGCACTTTTGTTATGAGGAGAGATGATCCCTATTTGGTAATGTTACTGAGGCCAATTTGATGCTATATGCATTTGGCCACAGTCCTTCTCACACATGTTCTTTTGTCTTTTACAACTTTGATGACCACATTCCCCACACTGTGTTGCCCATCTTATATAAATTTTTTGCTGCCATCATAGTGAGCTACTTGAGGACAAGCATTGGATCATACTTAGCCTTGCACATTTTACTTTAAATGATGACTTTACATTGAAAAGAAACCTGTAATGAATTCTTTGAACTTTGACTTCAGACAGTTAGCTCCATCACTCTGCTCATGATCCGGCAAAACTAGTCTTATTCTGATTTTCCCCCCATCAGCACCAAGACCTGTGTCAGGAAGAGAGAGATCAAAGACAACAGAGGAGGCAGGAAAGGTGAAGACCTGTTTGATGTGAGAAGAGAGGGAGACGTCCTCCCTGGGTGGGTACAAAGAAGCACTTCTCCTGCAAGGGTGGTGTCTGGCTCCTAGGTCATTATTCTTGCCAGTCACCTCGTACGGGTCAGGAGACGTGAGGATGGATCTCTGCAGCCAGAGAGTCTAAGGTCATTGCAAATGTGACTCCGACCTGTCACAGCCCTCCCCCCCCCCCCCTTGAAGGCCTTTGTCTCAAAGAACAAGGAGAGGAGACAAAGTTAAGTCCAGGGGGAGAATAGAGCAGGAAGAGAAAATGTGCATGGTCAAAACATTCAGGATTATCTTAATTTGGAGTTAAAAAAATAATAAGAAGAAACAGGATTTTTTAAAGCATTGCAACATTCAGTGTGCTTTTGTAATGGCGGATACAAGTCATTGCATATGCGTCAAAACCAGCACAGAGTGAACCCTAATGTAGAGTATGGACTTAGTCCACCATGTGCTTTCAGCATTAGTCACCAGTTGTAGCAAACATACCACATGAATGCATGGCCTTAGTAGTGGGGGAAACAAGGGAGGGGAGGTTATGTGGGCAGCATACTCAGTGCTATCAGAAAGTACCTATTTCCCACCATATCTTTTGGAGATCTTTAGTGTTTCTCTTCAATTGACTCACATATTTCACCAAAGTTATCTTTTTAAAACATTTTCATTTATTTATTTATTTGAGAAAGAGAGAGAGCGTGAGTGAGCACACCAGGGCCTTCAGCCAATACAAATGAACTCCAGACACCTGTGCCCCCTTGCGCATCTGGCTTACGTGGATCCTGGGGAATTGAACTGAGGTCCTTTGGCATTGCAGGCAAACACCTTAACCACTAAGCAATCTCTCCAGCCCAGCATAGTCTAGCAAAGTTATGTTTGAAAGAAAAATACTCAATACTGTCTGCTTAGTTTTTCTGAGAAACCTAAAGCTGCTCCTTCCCTCCACAAAAACAAGACTTACTCTTTGAAAAAGTATCCCAAAGCATAGAGAGAGAACAAGTGTCCCAAACCATAGAGACAGAAAAATGGTTAGGGAAAGAACAAGAAGACCAGCTCTGGAGTATCAAAACAGAAGAGAAAGGGCAGAGGGAGGACTGGTCTGGGACCCACAGTTAGACAGGAGTAGGAATAGCAATCTGGAGTCACACATGAGCTGTGTGATATTAGCAATGCCACTTATCACTCCCATTAAGTGTGAGATGTGTCATCCTCTTCTACGCAGAGAGAGTCAAGAGCATATCAGAGTCTTCCTCCAAGACCTGGTAATTTGGTCAAGTAGAAGGTCTCTGTTTGGCATAAAAGGACTTTAATACTTTTATAAGTAACTGCTGGTCTTTGTGGTAACATGCATATAACCAGACACCATCTTGACCACTTCAAGTGCACAGTCAACCGCATCAAGCACGCTCCCATTGGGTGGCAGCTGTCGCCTCCATCTGTCTCCAGCTCGAACTGAAACCATACACTACAAAACAACCCTTCCTCTCGCTCTTCTGCACACAGCTCATAGCAGTTGCCATTCCACTTTGTCTCTATAAACTGGACTACTCTAACATTTTGTATAAACGGGACTGTGTTTGAACAGAAAAGTATGTCCTCCATTGACTGGTGTTTTGATTAAGCTTCCTGCTTCATCTTCAGCAGGTGGAAGCCGGGCATGGTGGCGCATGCCTTTGATCCCAGCACTCGGGAGGCAGAGGTAGGAGGATCGAGGCCACCCTCAGATCACATAGTGAATTCCAGGTCAGCCTGGACTTGAGTGAAGCCCTATCTCGAAAAACAAAAACAAACAAACAAAACAGCTCAGCAGGTAGAGCCCTGCTGGAGGAGGCGTGTCATGGGGGAGGAGCTGAGTCCAGCCCTGGGAGTGTGTTCAGAGTCAGCTTACACTTGCTGGCACTGGTTTTCCAGCTTTCCCCACCACAATGAAGCTTCCCTTGGAATCCGGAAGCCTGAAATCAACACTTTCCTCCCACAGGTTTCTTCTGGTGCAGTGTTTGTCCCAGCAATGAGAAGGTAACTGCAGCAGGGACCATGTACTTTTCTCTTGTGTCCAGCTTTGTTCACTTCCTACGATGTCTTTGTGGTTCATCCAAGTCAGAATTCCACTAGTTTTTAAGTCTGACTGGGGATCCTTTGTATGCAGCATTCTACTCCTTTATCTTTTATGAGCACTTGAATTGTTTCAACCCTTTGGCTCCTGTGAATATGCTGCTATGCACATGAATGTTTATGTATCTCATTGAGATCCTAATTTCATTCATTTTGTGTAGATGTGCAGAAGCTGAATTGGTGAATCAAATGATAATTCTAGCTTAATTTTTTTTTATGAAGAACTGTGATCCAAACTGTTTTTTAAATTTAATTTTATTTGTTTATGTGCAAACACAGAGAGAGATAGACAGAAGAGAGACAAACACACAGAGAGAATGGGCATGCCAAGGCCTCTAGCCATGGCAAACCAACTCCAGATCCATGTGCCCCTTGTGCATCTGGCTTATGTGGGTCTTGGGGAATTGAACCTCGGTCCTTTGGCTTCACAGGCAAATGCCTTAACTACTAAGCAATCTTTCCAGCCCTCTATGCTTAATTTTTGTGAGGACTCCTCCATGTTTTTTTGTGTTGGCTATATCATTATACGTTTCCACCCATAATACACAAGGGTTTCAGTTTTTCCATATCTACAGCAACACATGTTATTTTCTGTTATGGTGTACTACATGTATGCATGTGTGTGTATATGTGAATGTGTGTGTGTGTGTGTGTGTGTGCGCTCGCACACATACACAGGGGTAAGTCCAATGGTGTGCTTTCCTTTTAAAACAATGGGTAACTGTATTGTGGGTTCCAAGTTTTGACAAGCAGTAGTTTCTAGATGGAACTATGAATAAATAGTAGACACATGGAAACCTACCATGTCCCCATGTCCTCTCATGCCTCTGGGCCTTGCCTTTTCCAGATGTAGTAGCAGATATTCCATGAGCCCTGGGTCTGAGAAAAGCCCTGGACTCATGTGGAAAACAGTGTCTAGGACCAGGTACTGTGATAGCCTTGTATTTGAGGGGGAAGGGTTGATACTGACCCTCTCGGAGGGAGTCAGGTCTCTAGAATAGGCTGGAGGAAGCGCCATGAGTGAGTTGGAGCCGTGTAGACCACAGGGGTGGCTTTTCCTGGTGCTCAGGAGCCTATCCTCAACCACAGGCCAGAGACTGACTTTGTGATATAGCATTGTTTTGATTTCATTGAATATCTTTATACTGATGCCTCTTTATACTAGAAAACTAATAATCTCAGCTTTCATTGACAAGAATTACATAGGCTTTTCTTTCAAAATAAATTTGTTCAAATGTGTGCACCAATGAAAGAAAGACGCTAAGTAAATAAAACTTCAAGAGACACGGTAGAAGAATCTGGTCTGGCATGTGGGAGTCCCTGAGATATTATATGTTTTGCACAGGGTCATGATGGCTAAATGACAAAATGTGCATCTTATGGCTACAAGGCCCCATGTGCACTAAATTGCCATCTTCATGGCAAGTGTCACAGAGCTGGTTTAGCAAGGTCTGACTGAACCCCATCAGTGAGTAAGTAGGAGGGCCTAAGTGCTATCCTCTCAGGCTTAGAACCTGAATTACATCCTCAGAACCTGTGTGAAACTGCTGGGTGTGGAGGCCAGTACTCACAATCGCAGCACTGGGGTGGTGGAGACAGGCATCTCTAGAGCTCACCAGATAGTCAGTCTAGCCTAATTGGTAAGCTCCAGGCCAGAGAGAGAGACCTTGTCTCCAAAAGCAAAAGGTGGGGCTGGAGAGATGGCTTAGTGGTTAAACACTTGCCTGTGAAGCCTAAGGGCCCTGGTTCGAGGCTCGATTCCCCAGGACCCACGTGAGCCAGATGCACAAGGGGACACACGCATCTGGAGTTTGTTTGCAGTGGCTGGAAGCCCTGGTGCATCCATTCTCTCTCTCTCTCACTCTCTTTCTCTCTCTTCTCCTCTCTGTCTGTCACTCTCAAATAAACTTAAAAAAATTTTAAAAAAGAATAAAAAATAGATGGCCTTTCTGAGAATGACACACAAGACTATTCTGTGGCCTCCCCAGGTACACATGCATGCACACATACACATTAGCCCACACGCACATACACACATGCATAAAAAAGAGTAAATTACCCTGTGGAGAGGGGAAGACAGGGAGGAGGCTAATGATGGCACAAACATGACTGTATACACACTGTGTACATAACTAATAAAAATAAATAAATAAAAAGGAAAAAAGTGGGCTGGAGAGATGGCTTAGTGGTTAAGTGCTTGCCTGTGAAGCCTAAGGACCCTGGTTCGAGGCTTGATTCACCAGGACCCACATTAGCCAGAAGCACAAGGGGGTGCATGCATTTGGAGTTCCTTTGCAGTGGCTGGAAGCCCTGGTGCACCCATTCTCTCTCTCTCTCTCTATCTGCCTCTTTCTCTGTCTGTTGCTCTCAAATTAATTAATTAATTAAAAGAAAAAAGTAAATTAGAGGTAGAGAATGAGAACAGGTAAGGGCAATAACTTTAATAGGTTTGAGGTAGAGAATTGAAAACTTCAATTCTTTTTAGTTTTTCGAGGTAGGGTTTCATTCTATCCCAGGCTGACCTGAAACTCACTATGTAGTCTCAGGGTGGCCTGGAACTCATGACAATCTTCCTATCTCTGCCTCCCAAGTGCTGGGATTAAAGGTGTGTGTCACCACACCTGGTGAAAGCTTCAACCCTTTGAAGAGTAGTTTCTGAGTGTCCATAGGCAGAAGGGAGGGACCAGGTCGCTTGATAGCGCCCACAGCCTATGGCGCATGCAGTGCGGTCCGCATTCTGGAGAAGACATTAGACGGTATCCATGGGCAAGAATGAAAAGGCCCTTACTCTCAGTGGCAAGAGATGCCTCCTGATAGATCTAGAAGCTGTTTTTTCACAAGCCCTGGAAGATGTTGATGTTAATGAGCAATCTGATGAGAAGATACAAAGAGGCCATGGCATGACCTTCCTCTCTCCTTTCTTTCTCTCCTATCTCTGTCTCAAATAAATAAATGAAAATATTGGGGCTGGAGAGGTGAGATGGGCCAGTGGTTAAAGGTGCTTGCTTGCAAACCCTGAAGGTGCAGGTTTGATCCTCCAAACTCACTTACAGCCAGATGCACACAAAGAGGGGCATGCATCTGGAGTTCCTTTACAGAGGTAAGACAATACAAGAGGGAGCTGACGGTGACCAGGGCACTACAGGTAATATGGTTGGTGTTGAGGTCATCTGTGCATAGTTTTGTGTACTTTCTCCAGCTTTTACTTCTTCCACAAATGTCTACAGCTCTCCTGTGCCCAAGGCCTGTGGAAGCAGCAGTAAAAGAGGAAGAAAGCTTTCCCCGGCCCACACAGCCCCGGGAGCAGCTCCAAGTCAGCTGGCTCTGGGCAGAGGCTCTGGCTGGGATGCGTACCGAGTGGGCGTTTGACTTGGAGAAGCAGGAAGGCCTGTGCTCCAGAAAGACCCGGGCTATGGTTTCAGCATGGGTATTCAGTCTCTCTTGCCCCGAAACAAGTATTGGAAGAGAAATCATGGGTAAAGGTGACTCCTATAATACCAGTTGGTATTTGCTTTCCCCAATGTGCTAGAAATGGAAGGGTCACTGGTGAGTAACCATGAGGTCGGGCCTCACTCTCTTTCCTTTCCTAAGATGATGTGGGTTCCTTCTGCTTTGAGCTGACAGAGGCCTTCTGGCATTGGCTCCCGGAATCTTGCAAATAAGATTAAATCCTAAAATGAGCGCTTAATGCACTTGTTTCCAGGGCTCTACTGAACTACAGCCCCCCCCCCCCCCGCCAGCATTTAGTGCAGTTTAAAGTCTCTTCTTACAATACGCCTGCTTTCTGTGACCTGTGATCTGTAGTCAACTCTGGAAAGGGAATCCTTGATTTTAGGTGGGGGAGAGCGTGTCATTTGGAGCTGTGTTGAGGTTTGAAGACTGTAACCTTACCACATTCAGTTGGATGTGATTCAGGACAAGTTCAGACAGTCTTGCCTTCTGAAGTCTACGCAGTTGCCAAGAGGCTTGTAGGGAGTTGGCTGCTAATGTGCTCATGTGCAGGATGCGGATACCAACACCCGCCTGTTGCTCCCTCTGCATTCTTATCAAATGTCTTGTCAGAAACCCATAAGCCCCGTGCCTCTGCACACCGGCTCCTGCACGTGAAAGCGGCTATCAGCGCCAGCCCTGGTCAGAAGCCCCCCGGCTCTGCTGAGGGTGAGCAGGCAGGGTCTCCCCTGTACTTGCACCAATAGAGGCAAATGCCTGACTCACTGTCCCTGTTCTTTCAGGTCCTCGTGATCCAACTTCAGTCTTTCACTCCATGCACCCCATTCTGCAGCATGGCCAGATCAACTGTTTGGCTGCAGCAGCTGCTAAGCAATCAGTCTTCCTCTGCTCTGTTTTCTTTCTGGACAGTGGCCATGGCGGCTCCAGTAGGCAGCTCAGAAGTGGGAGGCCCTGTTGCTTCCGCTGGGGAAGGTCAACGTCATGGTTCTCATGCATCATAGTGAACCAGAAAGTAGAAGAGTCAAGGCTGGGATCAGATCCTCTGCTGGGCAGTGGGCACTGTGAGGGCAGAGTCTGAGTGGGACAGGGTTTCTGCAGCTCAAGATGCCCAGGGGTCCAAATCTTATGTCTCAATGGAGCCCCTTCTTGCTCTCTTTAATTTCTCTCCCACTTTATGGCCTAAGACAACTGTTCAACAGGACTGCCTCATGGAGAGTGAGACTGAACAGTAACTACACTAAAGGCCCGGATGTTCTGCAGTAAGAAAGCCCGTGTCCTTTAGTTCTGGACTCCTTAAAGTTATTAAGCCCTGGAACTCCCGTTTTCTACATTTTCCTGTGTGCTTCCTTGGGAAACTAGTATTCGGCAAACTGTCCTTTGGGAAACATTCTAAGACTCTGATAATTTTAATTCATAACTTGCTTTCTTTAAAAAATCCTATTTGTGTTTTCCTGGTGATTAAATAGGTTTAAAATGAAAATCTAGACAGGCTTGTTTTTTTTCTTTCCTTTGAAACAGCAAGAATAATGGATGCACTAAGTAGCATATGTGAATTACATTAACAAACAGCTCCCTAAATCCTGGTCATCTTCAAGTGTAAACACTCACTCCTTCCTCAGTGGGCACGGTGGGGCAGGGCACATCTGTCATCCCAGCCCTCAGGGGCTAAGGCAGGGGGATTGTGAGTTTAAGGTCAGACTATGGGGCGAGTTCCAAACCGGACTCAATTACCTTGTGAAGTCCTGTCTGTGTCCCCTCTCGGTCTTGTTTTCCAGCATGTCACACTTCACTGCAGTTACCAGGAGCAGGTCTGCTCTGTACCATTGCCCAGGCTCGTTTTCTTTCCGTGGTTTTGCTACCTCACTCATGGAATTTTGTTTTCCTTTTTTTTTCTCTCTCTCTCTCTTCCTTCCTTCCTTCCTTTCTCCCTTTCTTTTTAAAAATATATTTTTTATTTTTATTCATTTGAGAAAGAGAGAGAGAAGCAGGGGGAGAGAGAGAGAGAGCAAGCGAGCTTGACAGGGCCTTCAACCACTGCAAACGAACTCCAGACACATGTGCCACCTTGTGCATCTGCCTTACATGGGTCCTGGGGAACCAAACCTGGGTCCTTTGGCTTTGCAGACAAGCGTCTTAAGTGCTAAGGTATCTCTCCACCTACCTTTCTTTCTTTCTTTCTTTCTTTCTTTCTTTCTTTCTTTCTTTCTTTCTTTCTTTCTTTCTTTCTTTCTCTCTCTCTCTCTCTCTCTCTCTCTCTCTCTCTCTCTTTCTTTCTTTCTTCCTTGAGGTAGGGTCTCACTCTAGTTCAGGCAGACCTGGAATTCACTATGTATTCTCAGGCTGACCTCAAACTCACAGCAAATCTCCTACCTCTGCCTCCTGAGTGTTGGGATTAAAGGTGTGCACTACCATGCCCAGGAGAGAGATGGGAAAGAGAAAGAAAGTAGACATGCCAAGACCTCTAGCCACTGCAAATGAACTTCAGATACATGCACCACTTTCTGGATCTGGCTTTACTCAGATACTTGGGAATCAAACTTGGGTCATTAGGCTTTCCAGGCAAGGACCTTAACCCTTGAGTCTCCTCTCCAGCCCGTTTCATGGGATTTCAAAGTCACCCAGGCGATGAGCTGGCAGATGAGTGGAGAGAGAGCAAGGAAGACACACACTATCTGTACTTTATGAGCCCAGAAGTGCTATGCCTATGCCTCACCTGTGTAAAAGAGCACAAGGAAAGGCAGCTTAGTGGTGTGCCCCAAAAAGTGAACTGTGACGCTGGACAGAGCCATGTCTACTACGAGACAGAAAAAAGCACTGAGTCATGGTATCTGAATCTCCCTCAGATTTGGTTTTGGAGGAGTGAGAGGGAAGTGGCCAAAGAGATGCTGAAGAGGGATCATGGCCCGAGAAGAAGCAGAGGGGGTCAGGCCGAGCCTGTGGCCATGCAGTGGGCAGAAACATGCAGTCAGAGCTGGCCTGGGAAAGGGAGAGCCGGAGGTCTAGGTGGGTCTGTTAAAGAATCCCGAGAGGAAACAAAGACGGACACTGGGAAACACACACTGCAGGAAGGATGTAGGGTGCTTGCTACTTACTGGGGCAAAACTCCCAATCCTTGGGTGACATATGCATGTGGGTGTGTGGACATTTCTTTGAGGGTCAATGAAAGTATTTCTTTTGAAGTAGTCGCAGGCTAGTAAAGGTTTCTCTTTTACTTTTATTAGCTTGGTGTTGATAAGTATTGATTAACTCTTTGCAGTCCACTGGACTGGTTGCCATGGATTGGATATGATTTGAACCCCGTAAAGGTTCATATTTTAGAAGGTTGGACCTCAGTGTAGGGGTACCAGGGTGGAGAAACGTGTAAGCGGTGGAGCCTGATATGAGTTGATTATGAAATAGGGCTCCACCCTCATGGATGGATTAATGCTGGTCTTGTGGTGTGGTGGACTTCTGAGGAGTGTTATTGCTCGTGAATGAGTTGTTATAAAGCTGGGTCCTTTCTGCATGTACTCTTTACTCTTTGGGATACAGCCAAGGTCTCTTCATGGTGTTTAGATATTTTATCTACTAAACTTCCTTACTTTGTAAGTCATGCAGGTTCAGGCATTTTCTTATAGCAATACAAAATGGACAATATGCTACTGCCTCTCAAGCTATGAGCCACCATTAGATTATGGGCATGATAAGATAGTGGTCTTTTCAGACCTTTGAGAATGTACTTGGGTGGAATAGAACTCTTCAACTGCCTCTTCTGGCTCTGAGGAGTCTCCTCATTTACCCGAGTGACTCGTTTCACTGTCATCATTCTGACTGTGTACCGTGGGTACAAAACACTCTGCAAAGTCCCATGTGGGGTCGGCATCAGTGACTGTGCACCACGCACCGTGACCTGCAGTCAACCATCTGCCTCCACACTGCATGCATCTATATTCTGTGTTGAACTGATACCTGAAAAGAACAAAGTATGATCAAGTGAGAAATCATTGAAGAAAACATGCCAGAGGGAAAATCAAGGTTAGAAAGAAGGAGCCCAGAATGCAGTCAGCAAGCACACAGAGAGCCACGGGGAGCGAGCCTGAGTCATTTGCACATTTCCTAGTGGGGATAAGACACGACCAAAGTGATATTCAGACCTAGTTCTGCCTGTAGTTCAAAAATGAGTCATAGAAAAAAAAAATCCATCATTTTTTTCACCTGACTGTGGGATTCTGATTTGGTTTCTAGTACCAGATATGAGTTCTCTCCTGCTGGCTGGGTGTCAAGTCCAGCAGAGAGCAGTTGGTTCCCTGCAGAGGCTTGGTGACACTATTACATATGTGTGCACTTGTCCCGCTGGTTGATTTTTCAGATGCCAGGAGAGGGTGGATGTCAGATGGATCCAGAGTTCAGCAGTTGCTGATTCCATTGTATAGAGATGTAAATGCCTGTGAGCCCATCATCCGTGTGGTTTCATGAACTCTGGACAGAGCACTAAGGAAGGAGAAGCAGGTGACGGGTGATGGAAAGTATGCATATGTGGGACCTGGGTGATTTTTACATGCCACAATGCTAGCTAGGATCTTAGCCATCGAGGGCTCACTCTCCCTCTAGTATGGCAATTCTACTCTTGTTACCTAGTAGGGCCCCTTTACCCACAGCAGCACATTTCAAGACACTCTCGTGGATGCCTGAAGTTGCAGCAGCTGCAGTGATTAGCAAGTCTGATAGCTGAGAAGCATGGTGACGGGAGGGGCACATCGGAGGCACGGGCACAGTCAGCAAAGGGACGACTCACATCCGGGCTAGGGCAGGAGGGGAGGGCGGTGAGAAATTTTAAATGTATGAACTGTTCATTTCTAGATTTTTCTATCCAGTATTTCCAGACCCCACTTGACCATGGTTAAACAAAGCTATAGTAAGTAAGACCTTGCTTAAGCAGGGACTTGAAATGTTGGGTGCACTGTCACGCTCAAGTGTTACGACCAGCTGTAACCAGCTGCTGATCCCAAGGTTCCACCTGTCCCCTCGCGGTCTGAGTTCTTTCCTCTCCCCAGAGGGTTGGAAAGGCGCTTGGCTCCACCTCCAGTGTCTTCCCCTTAGGCAGTCCGCTTCCCTTCACCTGAGAGTCAATTCCTCGGCCACAGGACTTGAGCACACAATAAAACCCAAAGAGCACAGAGAGATCAGAAAACAAACACAGCCTCCAAATCCGCTAATCCACTCAAGGCTCAGTACCACAGATGCACACCTTGGCCAGAACTCTAAGAGGAATCTTGCTGGTAACAGGTTCCCTGCGTGGGGGCGGGGAGGGGGCTTTGGTTCTCTGCAGCAGCTATGCAGCATGTGTTTGCATGTAGAGCCATGGCTACAGTTTTGCCTGGCTGAGCAACTCACCAAAATGTGACCAACCAAACACATGATATCAAAGGTAGAGCTTTCTTTACCAGGGTGTTGTAGTTATGGGACTCTTCAGGATCCTACTGGAATGCAGCGTTGGAAAGGGCTGACTGGAGGCTTCTGAGAAAAGATTAGATGTCTCTCCTTTTGACTGGGCTGGAACTGCACTTTGGCTGTAAGACAAGTGGGACAAAAGCCACCCTAGGGAGGGAAGGTCTCCCAGCAGATGTTGAAAGGGAGCCCACAGAGCGCTAAAGGGAGTTTTTGCATATGTAAATTAAGGTAACCTTTTTCTTTTCTTTTCTTGTCTTTTCTTTTGCTTTCTTTTCTTCTCTCTTTTCTTTTCCTTTCTTTCTTTCTTTTTTTCCTTCTTTCTTTCTTTTTATTTTTCTTTTTTTTTGAGGTAAGATCTCAGTCTAGCCCAGGCTGACCTGCAATTCACTGTGTACTCCCAGGGTGGCCTTGAACTCTTAGTGATCCCTCAACCTCTGCCTCACAAGTGTGGGATTAAAGGCATGTGCCACCTTTCTCAGCATGTAACCATGGACTGTCCTTATGGAAATCTCCTGGGGGCCTTTGGCAAACTACCTGGATCCCCAAACTTCATTCCATAGAAGCAGACTCTCTCTGTGGTGTGTTTGCAAAATCTGCCTTTAAATAATTCCCTAGATTACTCTCATATGTTCCCAGTAGCATAGACTTCAAGAATTGAGGAAATGGCCTTCAGATACTCCATTTTTTCTCTGAATAACATTCTGCTCTTGAGTAATAAAAAGGTAGAAAAGCTCATCTTTGCCTGCTACTGTCTTCTCCAGAACTTCATTACATCCTGGAATGCATGGGCCACCTTCCTGTAATGTCAGCTGTAGTGTGAACGTCTGTCTAGGCTGGAACAATGTATAAAACTTTGTGTTAGGGGCACAGCAGCCCCTGTTCTTGTTCTCTCTGTCTGTCTCTCTCTTCCCCATCTCTCCACTCTTCTCTTTATGGCTTTTGAGATTATAACACAATGTTAAACTTGTAAGGCCCTGATACGTGATGTCAGAAATGACAAACCCATGCAATAACTTTTGTGTACTCTGCTGTGGAGCTACAGCCTGGAAAGGCACTACTACTGGAAAGGAGAGAGTTCCTTCTTGCGTCCATAGTGCACTCTATACCTAGCTGGCTAGGTCATTCATTGCTGGAGCTAATCTAAATGAAATTGCAGGAGGAGTGGAATTCAGATTGATTTCAAAGATAGCTTCAAGGACAACATGGGTAAAGAGGGGCTGGGGTGTCTTTAGGGCTACCTCAAAGGACAGAGAATGGTTGGTTCCTTTGTAGCTTTGGCATGTGGGGTGACCTCTCACCAACCCTCCTTCTCCATCACTATTTATCCTCCTGGATATTAACAGCAGCAACCTGAACAGAGTCCAGTGAGAAAAGCAATACAACGAGGTGGAGGAGAATGAGAACAGGAAGAAGAAATTTTAAAGTCGGAGGGAGCTAGGAAGTTGCAGGGAGAACAAAATTAAAGCATCATCAGGACAAACAGGAACAATGTGAAAAAAAAAAAAGGATTGAAGCATAAGCTAAAAAGAAAATTTAAGGGCTTGGAGGGATGGCTTAGCGGTTAAGGCATTTACCTGCAAAGCCAAAGGACCTCGGTTTGATTCCCCAGGACCCACATTAGCCAGATGCACAAGGGGGTGCACGCGTCTGGAGTTCATTTGCAGTGGCTGGAGGCCCTGGCGTGCCCATTCATTTTTTTCTCTGTCTCTCTGTCTCCCTCGTTCTCTGTCAAATGAATAAATAAATAAAAGTAAATTAAAGAAAAAGATTTAAAACCTCCATAAGATAAACTACATGACAGAAAAGTGTGTCATGTTTAAAGTGATAGATGAGAGGCTTGGAACTAATAAGATAAAAGATTAAAAGACAAAGTAGAAGTTGTAAAGTATTAAGAGAAAAGACTGAGATGAAAAGCCAAAAACCAACCAAACAAACAAAAAAACAAGCCAAGTGAATGTTGGTGGAAGATGGAATTCACAATTAAGTTTAGCAATCCAGATTTAAAAAGAGGTGGGAGAAGATATTAATACTCTAAGACATCAGGAATCCTCTGGACCTGAGTTCTGATGGCACCTTCAGATTTTCTGGTGGCTTCTGAGAGAACTGGAGCCTGGGACCAGAAGTGATGATGGTGGTGCGTGCACTCCTTTCATCTGGTATGCTTCTTTTTCTTTAAATATACTTACCTATTTATTTATTTATTGGAGACAGGGTTTTATGTAGCACAGGCTAATCTTGAACTCAAGGTCACTTTTGTAGTTGAGGATGACCTTGAACTTACCTCCGTCTCCTCAGTGCTGGTATTACAGGCATGTGCCACACTGACCTTCTTACATGGTCAACAGACACTCTACACGCTGAGCCACTTCCCCAGCCCTGCGGCTGTCTTTATTGCCTGTGCCTCCACCACCTGCATCTTGTTTGCATTTATGACCCCCATGGATCCTCTCATTCTCTGCAGCACAGTGTTCAGCCTTGAAGCCCCTCTGGTCTCCTGTGTTGTGTAAAGACATGGAAGATTGGCTGCAGTCAGCTCGTCTCCCAGCCCATGCTCCCAGCCAGTGTCTCTGGGAGTCTAGTTGCGTGGAGCAACCTGCCCAGATCCAGCTCCCACCTCTTCATCCTAGCATATTATGGTCCCTTTGCCAGACTGGGTTATCTTGTCCTGTGAAACTTAGCTCAAGAGTTATTTCCTTGGGAAGCCTTTCAGTCTCACCACTGTTACACTCTGTTTGATTTCAACTTCACTACAGACCATAATAACTGCTGGTTTGTTTACCATCTCCATGAGTTGAAATGTCAGGGACCAATGGCTATTAATGGAAGAACAATAACCATGAGGTGCTACTCATTCATTTCTTTACAATATCCCAATATCCTCAACCTGATAGCCACGCTGTGAAGATCGACAAGTCAAAGCTCAGTCATTCCTTTCTTTGAAAAATACTCCTGGCCTCTGTATTTTGTTGATAACAGCCTTTTTTTTTTTTTTAGTTTTAATTTATTTACTTGAAAGACAGGGAAAGAGGGAGAGGAACAAAGAGAGAGAGAAAGAGACATTTCATGGCCTTTAGCCACTGTAAACCAACTCCAGATACATGCGCTACCTTGTGCACCTGGGTTACACAGGTCCTGGGGAATCAAACCTGGGTTCTTTGGCTTGACAGGTAAGTTCCTTAACCACTAAGCCATATCTCCAGCCCACAGCTTTTTTTCGGGTGGTGGGGGGAATTTATAGGCTCATAGGGTTCCAGAGGCTGGAAAGAGCATGGGACTGCGTCTGACAAGGCCTTTCCTGCTGTAGCAAGTCATGGTGGAAGGCAGAGAGGGTAGACAGTAGAAGCAAGAGTCAAAGAGGGGCCAGACTCCTATTCACAACAAACCCTCCCCCAGTGACAGACACTGATCCAGTAGGAGGACGGAGGTCCCTGATCTAATTACTCTTCCGAAATTCTTATGGTGGGAGATTCTTTCCGACATGCAAACTTTGAGGGTCACATTCAAATCCTAGCAGGCACCTAGGTTGCTGAGACACAGATGGTCAAATAACTTGCCCAAGCTTACTCACCCATTTTGAAAGTGGTGACTTAGGTCCATCCAACTCTGAACCTATGCTACTACTGCCCCTTCTTGGCACACAGTAGGCATATGACAAATGACTAAAGCAAACTCGTGGATAAAATTAGAGTCAAGACCTTAAATATCCATTTTTGCTTTATTGATACGCCTCTGCTAACAGTGATACTTGGAGATGCTATGTTGACATCTTTGGATCTTTTACAAATTCATTCAAAAATAAAATAGTGTGTATTGGAAGGATTCCAAAAATAAGCATAGGTTAAAATAAAAGTTTCCCGGGAATCTTCCTTTGAGGACACACACTCTAGAATTTTCAAACTATTGTGATTTCTAGTGTTCATTTTTATACTTTGGGAGTGGAATGCATGGCTTATGTAAACACAATTCAATCCAAATTATCCGTGGCCGGACAGCCACTGGCTATCTTTTGGTGTGGAGAAAGATATGGCTTTGTAGGGCTAGAAAATATCTGGAAAAAAAACAGTATGAAATGGCTCGGTTCATCTCCTGTATTTTGTAATCGTTCATTTAAAATATGGTAATTCCCAAGGAAGTTGCCGTTGTCTGTGTTGATGCTTAGTTTGATTTGTTAGTGAGCTCTGGTTAAAAGCGAAAAGACACTATTCTTTATGGAGAAATATGTCCATGGCTTGCATTTTCAGATTCCAAGTTCAGAACTCATCGAAGCTCCCGTCTGCTTGGGGGAATTTCTGTATCCTTTAAAATAATCTCAGGAGTTCCCAGTGAAAGATGTTTCAGTGACAGTTGTTGTGACTTGTGACTCACGATGAACTCCTTTGCACAGAGATGGTTGAAAACAGTCACTGCATCTTAAACATAGTGTGCCCTTTGTACTTTATATAAGTTACAAATTGTCACCTACACATGACTGGCTAGAAACTATAACTCTAATTATGCCTGTCCCTTTGTCTAAGTGCAAGGCAGCACCATGGGAGCCTGTTTTCCATAGCTCTGCAAGCAACAACAATAACAGAATGAAAGAAATCCTGCCTGATGTCTTCTGATGGCATGGCACTATAATGACCTTAACTGCCGTAATGGGGCTGTTTTATAGATGGCAGCTGAGCCAGATCAAGCCCTTCATTAGTCCTTCGAGAAACTGTCATACACTTTCTCTTCTTTAGGATCCAGAACACAAAAGGCCCTTTGTGCCGCTAGAAAACTGCTGCAATTTCAAATACAAAGTGAAGCACATTAGCTGCTATTATGCATGAGCCATATCGTCAGTATAAAATGAATTTGTAATATTTTGCCACATGTGATGTATTATTGCTGGGCTATGTAAACAATACCAGGTCTGAAATTGAGCCTTGGGGACTCCCTTTACAGCTGACAAATTGAGGAACAAAGCCATCAACTCTCACACATAGCATCCGCTGAGTTAAAGAACTCAGCCAAGATCCATTTCCAGCGCAGTCTGAGATAATCTCTGTCCTGTAATAATAAATCATAGTCAAGGGTGTCGGGTGCCCCAGGCGGATCTATGACCCTGTAAACTGCTCTGCTACACAATCCTGGTCTCTCCCAACAGCTTGAGCCAAATGGTGGTTCACGGGCTTAATCTCGACATTGGTCAGGACCGCATTCACGATTTCCTGACTGTCCATCTGAAACAGCCGCATTGCTGTTTGGAATGAGAGAAAGGAGGGAGCCTTCTCTTTCTGCTGCTTATTCAGTTTTTTAAAAATTTATTGTTGGTTCATTTTTATTTATTTATTTGAGAGTGACAGACAGAGAAAGAGGCAGAGAGAGAGAGAGAGAGAGAAAATGGGCACACCAGGGCTTCCAGCCACTGCAGATGGTTTCTAGATGCGTGTGCCCCCTTGTGCATCTGGCTAACGTGGGTCCTGGGGAATTGAGCCTCGAACTGGGGTCCTTAGGCTTCACAGGCAAGCGCTTAACCGCTAAGCCATCTCGCCAGCCCTTAGTCAGTTTTCTTAGCTGGTGGGTTTAGTGAGAGCTGGTATCCCCACTGAAGTGAGATCACAGTTGTGGGGAACAGGAGGTCCAAGCCTTATTTGTTCCCGAGGAAGGAGGTAAAACAAGGCTGCATAGGAACCTAGCTGCCGGGCCAATGACCCTGTTACTGCCAGACCTCGAGGGAAGGTTTTGGAAATAAAGGGCCCAGGGAATGGAGAATCTGCCCAGTTCTGTCTCTTGGGTTTCAGGCTTTGCTGTGCTGGAGTGTCATATGCTCTCAGGCATGTGACCATTTGATGGGCAGCCATTGTCAGTCACAGTAGGACTAACCTTTGGCCAACTAGCATTAACGCTCAACAGCTTCTACAGTGGCCCCTTGATTTGCCATGAGGTTACATCCTGGTAAATTCTAAGTGGGGAACACTGGAGGAGTCATTTAGCTCACCTAACCTCCAGAGCCTCGTGGATAGCAGCCCAGTGTTCCAATGCCCCGTCAGCCATCTCCCTTGTCACTGAGAGTCTTTTGAGGGATGGCTTCCCTCTACTACCCAGCAAGGTGATCCATTACAGATAATAGCCCAGGAAAAGACTCAAATTCCAAATATGAAACATGGTTTCTCCTTATTGCCATTGCTTTTTGTGCCATTGAGCAATCAACTTTTAGGAGCTCTTATTCTTGAATGTCAAATACACTCAAGAGCACCATGGCCAGACCTAGGGCACTTCATCCTTAAAGTATCATATTTAGAGAACAATTTTGTTCCATTTGTCTTTGTTGCTGAAGTGGAAAGTAAGGGAAGCTTAAGTAAAATCAGGACAGAAGCGGGTGCAGACGTCGGGTTATGCTACACCACTGCGCTCAATGTGCGAAAGCTTTGTGGATTGCTTTCTGGTGAAACTCTTTTCTGATTTACTATTTTTCCCCTCTCTCTCTTTAAATTTTCTAGTTGGCAAAACAAAATTGCAAATGTTTACTGTGTATGACATGTTTTGAAATAAGTAAATGTCATGGAATTAACATAAGCTAATTAGCATATGCATGACATCACACGACTATCATGTTTTTGTGACAAGAACACTTATTTAAATTTTTTTTGTATCTTATTTTTATTTATTTAAGAGAGACAGAGAGGCATATAGACATAGGTAGAGAATGGGCATGCCAGCGCCTCCAGCTGCTACAAATGAACTCTAGGCACATGCGCCATCTTGTGCATCTGGCTTAGCAGGGTCCTGAGGAATTGAACCTGGGTCCTTTGGCTTTTCGGGCAAGCACCTTAACCTCTAAGCCATCTCTCCATCCCCTGAGAACACTTATTAACATCCACAATGAGGAATTTTCAAGAGTACAGTGTGTTGAGTTAGGCATGACAGCACGTGCTTGTGACCTCAACACTTGGGAGATTGATTTTGAGGTCTGATTGGGCTACTCAGGGAGATCCTGTTTCAAAACAAACATCGACACAAAGCCAAGACACAACACAGCAAAGGAAAAAGGAGAATATAGTATGTTATTCACTCTAGTTACTACCTTATGCAACAGATCTCTTAGCTATTGTTTTACTAACTGAATGTTTTCACCTTCTCTTAGTTTGCTCCTGTGTCTCTGACCCTTCTCAAAACAAACCAACTACCAATAATTTCACAAGCACACACCTCAGACAAGAACCTTGTTGTTTTTTGTTTGTTTGTTTGTTTGTTTTTCCTCATAGTTTTTATATTTGAAATGCTTTTGGTCTGGCAAACAGTCTACAGTTACAGCTAAAAATTTGTATTTGGACTTTCATTTGCCAAAGATGTTACTGGAGCTTCTGCTCAGAACAGGACCAAGTGTTGCCAATGGTTGGTGGTTCCTCAGCTAAAACAAAGGCCTTTAGTGTTTTAGGCAGCATGGTTGTGGACTCTGCTGGGTTTCTGGAAGGAATGGAATCTGCCCAGCAATGGACATAAAGGCCTTTGAAGATTTCTGGAGGGGGATTTCAAACTTCATGGGAGAACCAGACCACTGATTCCTGGAAGCTTGGGTAGAAATTCTATGTTGTAGTCGGGTTCACATTGCTGGTAGAAATCACCCGACCAAGAGGGGGAAAAAAAGAGGTTTATTTTGGCTTATAGGCTCAGAGGGGTAGCTCCATGATGGCAGGGAAAACAATGGCATCAGGAAAGAGTGGACATCACTCCCTGGCCAACATCAGGTGGACAATAGGAGCAGGAAAGTGTGCCAAATACTAGCAAAGAGGAGCTGGCTATAACACCCATAAGCTCAACCCCAACAATACACTACTTGCAAGAGGCGTTAATTCCCAAATCTCCTTCGGCTGAGAACCTAGCATTCAGAACACCTAATTTTATGGGGGACACCTGAGTCAAATCACCACATTCTATAAACACCAGGTGGGCAGTGCTGCCTCATGAAAGGCCTGGTTCTTGTTCATGGTCAAATCTGACCATAACTCCAAGCTCCTTGCTCAGAATTACTTATCTGTTTCAGATGCTTATTTGTGCACAGATAATTCTAGGAGCATAGAGTCCAGTGGGAAAACTGGGCCACTTAGTTTAAATGGAATCACCAAAGGCTTCCTGTGGTCAATTGGCAATAGAAGAGACTAGAACTGACATTTGAGATCACTCATGATTATAACAGTTAGACCCCACTTCCGCTCAGATACAAACTTTTAAGACCACCAGTTAAAAACAGACCTGTCTTCCGGTATACGATTTAGCTTTTACATATCCATTTAGCCTGAAACCCAGCAGTGCAGATGTGTCTGAAAGAATTTAGATGGTGAGAGCAAATGATGTGTAAGGCTTTAGAGACAAGTTCAGTTCCAATATGAATGGAATTTTACTTGACTGAGGACTAATACAGGTCATGCCTCCATCCCTCCACATGACTTCCCACTATCTGGTAAGTATTGCAGTTCAAACACCAATGGCCTAGAACATCTTATGAGTTCAATTATAAAGTGTGGTTATTATTTGGTTTCTTCCATTGACACAAGGAAGATTTTTTTTCCTATTCTGTTAAGCATACAAAGGAAACTTCTATGGAAAACGCAATTCCCAGTCACTATTTGCATATAAGCCCATCCTTGAAACTACCTGAGACTCTTTGCTTGTCTAAAAGCCTTCCTAATGAGGCATCCCAAAACTATGTTTAGGTTTTGGGAGACTCAAGAACATATAGTTGCATTGGAAGGACCACAGAGGAGTGCAGAGGTTGAAGATGATGTCAGTGCCAGTCCAAAATCAATGACAGATTTCACAGGCATGACGTTAGATGTATGACCACCTATAACTCAGAACATGAAGAGTTTGAGAACGAGTGATACTGGGTGACCTACAGAGAGGAAGACATTACCATAGTGTCAGAATGGCCATGTTATGACAGCTTTATAATACCAAACTAAGTGCTACACAAATGTGATCTCATTCTCGTGGATTTTAAGAAGTAGCTACTATCTGTCTCTTGACCAACAGGCGAATAAAGGCAGAGAACCCTTGAATGTTTTCACAAAAGTGTGCAGATCTAGGATGTGATCTCAGTTTGGTGAGAACCTCAGCTCCTAACTATTCTCCCTTCTTCCCTACCTTCTGGTCGGCCTTGCTATATGACCTCTCAGCAAGGTGAAGGTCAGTGATAAGCCAACTATTCTGTATGACCTTAGCATGTTTTCCTTTCATATTATGACTCTGGCATTCCTCTGACCTTGTCATTTAAGAGAGGTCCCTAAAAGCTCATCTCAGCTCTCTCTGCCTTTTCCCAGCAAAATCAGAAGCATAGATCTTTCACTGCACAGTGCAAATTTATGGGGCATCTTATTCAACTCCTCAATGTAACCCTATCCCTGTGAAGTAGGTTTTACACTCAGCACTCTGCATATGACGAAGTTGAGGCTCAGCGGCGTCACTAGATCAGATGCCAGGTTGATGGGCAGACTGGTGGAGGAATCTAAGGTCTAACTGAACAGGATGCTCTTTGCCTTTTACATCTTCATCCCAACTGGCTCTTGGCCAGTGGACATGTGGGTGTATCTGGTAAAACCCAGAGACTTTTTGGTTGTTGTCTTCAATAGGTAAGAAGTGAGAAGAGGCTGGAGATATTGCTCAACCTCCTCGGATGCTTCCCACTGGAGCCCAGTGAGATTAGAGCTAAGGATGAAAACTCTGTTCTAGCCCACAGGGGAGGCTGTGTGGTGTGGTGGAGGAAAGAACAGTCTTAGAAATGCTGGCTGATCCACTGAGAGTGGATCCCATCCGAATTCTTCAGAAGACTGACCATCCCGTTTTATACATAGGGAAACCGAGGCCCGGAAAAGGTAAGTTATTGCCCCCTGATCATTGGCAAACCCCATTCTAAAATGGACACCGAGCACGTGGATGGAAACCCAGAGGGTTTCTGGTGCTCTGGACCTTGTTTTTCCCATCACAGGTATGGAAGCATTGTTTGGCTGTGTCAGTGGTTCTCAAACCACAGCATGCTTCCAGTTCCCACGGGGCCTTGTGAAAACAGCATGCAGGGCTCTACCACGCAGCTTCTGATGCAGCAGAGCCCCGGGAGAGCCGAGTACTGGCATTTCTAATGGGTTCTCAGGTGACTCCTGCCGCTGGCCCGGGGCCACCTTCTGAGCTGCGCGGAGTCAGGTGCAGCTTGTTTTCCTTGAAGCCTCCTGCCCTCTCCCATCTCTCCCTCCTCCCGCTGCCTGGGGACATGAGAGCGCTACATTTGCAGCCTGGCTCCCACAGGTGCAGGTGGGCCGGTGAACTATTAGTGGAGCATGCGCAATCTACAGCCTCGTGAGGGTTCAGGAAGGAACTCCGGCCGTTGCGTGCATTACTGGCCCGAGTGTTTTTTACATTCTCCTGGGAATGAATTACCATCATCTGCTGGTGACACGGCAGGTCTCGTGTGACCTGGGTCAGAGAGCACAGGTGGCCTGTCATCTGGACACTGAACCTTCCCCCTGGTGTCTTCTAGGGGCTCACAGGGACTGCCTTTCGTGCTGGAGGTGGAGGAGCAGAGGTGCAGATGGCGGGCCTGTCCCCGTTCCTGTGTCAGGCTCTGCGTGAGGGTCTAGGATTTATTTATTACTTCTGAATCCAGTGTGCTAGAGGTCCAAGGACTTGGGATGAATGTGCAAGACAAAGGGAGCGCTAACACAAAACAGGCTGAGAAGGGGGACAAAAGTGAGTATTTATTGCTCCTGACCACGTGCCAGGCACTGAGCTGGGCACTTCACAACCCTCTCCTTCACTCACCCATATCCTCGAGACCGGGTAAGTTCAGGATGCCGACTGCCTGACTTCAGGCCCCAGACCTTGTCAGCAGAGGAGCCAGCAACCAGCCCAGGGGACTCTGACCCCAGCAGCTGTTATCTCTCCATTTAATGAGGAGGGAGCCTGGACATGGCTCAGAAAGGGTGGAGATGCTTTCGGCCTGTGACTTACTGACCAGCTCTCGGGCCAGTTTCAACTTTAGTCAACTTTTGTCAAGGAAGTTGGCAAAAGTGCTGCTGCTTTTGTTCAGTGAGAAGCTTAGATCAAGGGAAATGATGTGTGAGGATAGCTGTGGTTTGACCGTGGTTACATAAATGATGGGTGGAGTGCGCAGTCTCCTTGGAGCTTCCTAGGAAGCATCGCCAATCTCAATTGTAGGAGAATATAGGACCCAGCTTGACCAGGGCACAGGCTGACATGCTTATCCCTAAACTAAAGCTTGTCATCTCTTCTTATCATAGGTACAGACAGAACTTCCCTCCTCTATTCTTTTTATGAGCAGGAAACACAAATCAACTTCCTCCCTATGGCTTCCTTGACATGTGAAAATAATATCAAAATAGAACTTTGTAATTTTATCGTAAAAAGGTGGAAGAAACCCGAGTCTAGAGGAATTGTGAAGCTACTTCCCCTGTGGTCCCCAAATATCTGGGTCTGAATTGCAAGTAGGAAAGGCGAGAATATATTTTTATGTTAATATTTTATTTTTATTTATTTATTTGACAGAGAAAGAGGGAGAGAGAGAATGGACGCACCAGGGCCACCAGCCACTGCAAGCAAACTTCAGATGTCTGTGGCCCCCTTGTGCATCTGGTTAATGTGGGTCCTGGGGAATCGAACCTGGGCCCTTTGGCTTTGCAGGCAAATGCCTTAACCGCTAAGCCATCCCTCCAGCCCAAGACTTTTTATTTTTTAAGCATTCACTCATTTTGAGCACATTGGGACAATCATGGAGTGGAAAAGAGCCAAACATTTAAACCACTTTTGTGCATTATTGGCTTTGAGAGCCCTAATCCTGTGATACACAGAGTGGTGTCTCCAATAGGCTGGGCTGTCCAGCACCTTCTTCTTGAAACTGGACCCAGTTCCAAGCACCAACAGTCATATTGCTCATTGACAGCCCCTCTCCTTAGCTCATATGGTCCTCAAAACCTTGGAAGCATTTTCATCTGCAAGGACACTAAGCCTTGAGAAGGCCTCAGCATTAGTAAGAACCAAAGTCTCCGCTCTGATTACAACTTGAAGCACTAAGGACTTCTTGACTGCATCCTTTTTTGTTCTTTGTTCTGCAAATTTGACTGCTGTTTTAAAAGTTTAGTGCATAGATTTTGTTTAATAAAGCTCCCCTCCATATAAACTAAACATACATTCTTATTAAAACTATACAAAAATGTATGAAAGAAATTGAAAGGACTCTGTTACTTAAGACAATCACATTTAATATTGTGCTGCATTTTTCTGTTGAATTACCACCGGTTTCTTTCAACTGGATTCAAAATGCATGTATGCCTTTCAGTTTTGTCTACTCAGAACTGCCTAACCCAGTATTTAGAGCCTTAAAGTTATTCTAATGAGGACTGCTACATGTATGTAGGGATAGAGAGAGGCATTCACAGTGGCATTCACAGGTATGTATGGGATGTACAAGAAAGAGAAGAAATTGGTCTCATCCTTGAAGTGTGTGTGTGTGTGTGTGTGTGTGATGCTAAGGCCTCTTGCTCCTACAAACAAAATGGCATATTGCTTGTGTCACTTTTTTATTTTTTGAGGTAGGGTCTCTTTCTAGTCCAGGCTGACCTGGAATTCACTATGTAGTCTCACAGTGGCCTCGAACTCACGGCAATCCTCCTACCTCTTCCTCCCGAGTGCTGGGACTAAAGGCGGGCGCCACCCACGCCTGGCTGCTTGTGTCACTTTTTGTATCCAGTGTCCATGGTGGCTGGGGAATTGAACCCAGGTTGGCAAGCTTTGCAAGGATGTGCCTTCAACCACTGAAATAATCTGAGCCCATATTTGCCGTCTCATATGACCAGACCAAACTTTTATTCCCATGACAAATTTTGGGGATGGCTAACCAAAACACAATGAAGTGCCTAAACCAGAAGTTAATAATGTGGCAGGAGTGTTGTCATGGATGCTAGTGTTAAGAACGGGATTAAACAGCGGGAATAAGGACTGGCCAGGAGCTAGTTCCTTGGGGACACAACTTGTATTTAAATCTTGAAGGAAGTGATGCTTGTGGCTGTCAGGGAGGTATGTAAGGGTGTCTGTGGTCTTTTCAAAATGAAAAACCACGGGGGAGCAGCTGTGTCTTTATTGTGTGAAAAACTGAAATCACTAATATGCCAACGATTCTTCTCCTTCAGCGTTTGTGTACCCATATCTAGTGGGCTTATGAAAGCTGTTCTCATAATCCACTTATTGAAAGTACAAATGTGGCAGTGTTTCTGAAGAGTGACACTTTCTAGTCACCGAGGGAAGCACAAGAGGAAATGAAAAGTGCAGCTTTATGGTTTGGAGCTTGGGAGAAAGAAACGCTGTGACTAAATAACTTACAGATTAACTATGTGAGTGTTAAGGAAGAGGTCAGCTCTGGTGCTCCTAGAAGAATAATTTACAGATCTACTTGGCTTTTAAAGTCCTGCTGTGGCATTTCAGAACATACTTTTCCATTGGTATGTAGTATGTGATAGAAGAGGGAAAAATAGCATAAGTTTGTCTAAATAACTATTCTTAATGTTTCTTTAACAGATAAAGAAGTCAGGTGACATTTTCCATCAACATGTTGGGCAAAGCTGCAGAAATAACAGCTCCAAGACCTAGTATAGAAAATGAGAAATTTTAAGAGAAATGACAATGGCAGTTAGAAAATGCCATCCAACATCGATGGGCTCCTTAATTACTCCCTCTACAGTTTCTTTGACTTAGTGGAAAGAATGTTGACTTTGGGGTTAGATATGTGCCCAAATATCTACTCTGCCCCCCCCCCTCACAGGGCATTGGCAATATCATTGCTAACCCCCTCTTCTGAGAAAGCCTTGTGTACTTTCCTGTTTAGCTACTTAAATCTCCATACTTACTTGTACAGTAATCATTCTAGCCAGATTTTGTATCTGCGGAAACCTGAATAAATCTGTCACACAACTACTTTAGAAAAGAACTAGGCTTTATTCCGGTCAGTTGAATTTTCAAATGCTCTTATAGTCCCAAATTACCAATTCGTGGTACATTCCCAAAGGCAGCTTCTATAAGGAGTATTAAAATTCATGTACAGGAATGAATAGGACTGTTGAGCTTAATAGTGGAGAATGGAATATAATCCCAATGCAGAGAAATGAAGAGCTTATGGTACAAGCACACAAAAGAATAGTACACAGCAGTGAAGTGATCTATGGTCACTCACACAATATAGATGCCACTAAACCTAATATTAAGTGAAAAGAAGTCCCATAACTTCTTAAAATATTATGCTTTTATTATAAAGTCCAAGCCCAAAGAAAAACTGCACTGAGCTACTTAAGCATATACCTGAAAATACATCTGGGCAAATATTTTAAAGCAAAGATGTGATAAACATGAATTCTAGATAATGATTGCTCTTGTGTAGGGAAGCAGAGGGTAGGATAGGGTGGAGGGTGATTATAGACAAACAGATAAGTACTGCCCACACACTGAGCAGAGCAATGGGTTCAGGGGTATTCATGCTATTATAACTGAATGAATGAATGTCTAATCAAATAATGGATGGAGGAAATAAAATTACACTCTACTTCAACCAACAATGATAGTGTTCTATGAATTAAAGATAGTGAATAATGTAACTGCAACTGAATTACATTAAAAAAGAAAAGGCATGGCCTTAATCATCATGCCAAGTGCTTGAGCACTTAAAAACAATCATTTGATAATGCATTAGTATATCTGGGAGCAACTCACTTGATACTTTAATTTTTTTGTTTGCTAATAAGACAGTAAGTGCTAGTTTTTTTTTTTATTTTTTACTTTTCTCATCCATAATAATAGCATAATGGGTGTAGTAAAAATTCTGAATGGAAAAAAAAAATTCTGAACTGCGCTCTTTGAAAACATTAAAACTGAATGTTCTACTGTACATCTGTGGTAGTTTGAATGTATGTCCCCCACAGAATTAAGTGTTTTATTAATCTTGTAACTTGGGTCTCTAGTCACTTGGCTAGAGGAAGTGTCACTGGGGGTGGATCCTGGGGTCCAGCCCAAAGGTGTGTTTGGGGTGAATCTGATGCCAAAGGTATTCAGAGAGGTCTGTGTCTCTGCTTGGATTTATGAAGGGGAGCCAGCTTCTTCCGCCATAGATGAAACTTCCCCTGGATCTGTGAACTTGAAATAAGCCTCTTACTCCCATAACCTGTGTCTTGTTTGGATGTTCATCCCAGTAATGTGAAACTTTCTTCAACAATGATATTTGTCACCATTTTTTTAAAAGAGACCATGAACTACGAGTTGTGAGTCAGGGAATCGATAACAGCTCTTTCATACTCTAGGGAACTGTGGCCTTGGTACATCCTGCAGATGGCCTCTGGTGCCCAGAAAAGAAAAGGTGAGATAATAGCTTGATTTTGGCTTTGGAGAGAAACAGACAAAGAATATCAGCGTGGGCTGGAGAGATGGCACAACAGTCAAGGCACTGGCCTGCAAAGCCTAATGACCCTCATTCAATCCCCAGGACCCACCTAAGCCAAATGTACAAAGTGGCACATAAATCTAGAGTTTGTTTGCAATGGTTAGAGGCCTTGGTGCACCCATTCCCATTCTCTTTCTCCCACCACTTGTAAATGAATAAATAAAAGATAATTTTAAAAAAAGAATCTCTGAGACTGCATAGTGAATTCCAGGTCAGCCTGGGCCAGAGTGAGACCCTACCTTGAAAAACCAGCCAACCAACCAACCAACCAAACAACAACAACAAAAAGAATCTCAGGGTCATACTTAAATAGCACAGGAAATCACTCCAAGAATTGAGAAATGGGATTGCATAAAGTTAAACAGCATGTGCATATCAAAGGAAACCACCAGAAGAGTGAAGAGAAAGCCTATAGGACGGGAGAAAATCTTTACCAGTTATACATTTGACAGGACTCATATCCAGAATGCATTTCTTAAAACTTCAAAAATTAACCCCCTCAACACATCATCTAGTCAATTAGTAGGCAAATGAATTGGACAGTTCTCCAAAGAAGAAACGCAAATAGCCAATAAATATCTGGGAGAAATAAAGTTCAACATCCTTAGTTAGCCATAAGGGAGATAAAGATTAAAACTATATTGAGATTCCGTCTGAATGAGTCAACTTCTCCTTGCTGGAACATAAAAAGTCATCTAAGGGAGGAAGGGTTTATTCCAGTTTACAGTTTCAAGGGAAGTCCGTCATGGTTAGGAAAGCAGGGCAGGATCAGGAAACAGCATCGTGTCATCACATCATTACGGAGGAAGAATGACGGACGCCGAATGCTTAGATAGCGCACCTTTTTCTGTACCACTCAAGAACCTAGCCCATGGTATGGTGTCACACAAAGTGAGATGGATCCTTCTGCTGAAACTAACATAAACATTCCTCAAAGATATGCCAAGATACATGATTGTAAATCATGCTGTGATGGTTTGATTCAGGTGTCCCCCAAAAACTTAGGTGTTCTGAATGCTAGGTTCCCAGCTGATGGAGACTTGGGAATTAACTCCTTCTGGAGGCAGTGCATTGTTGGGACAAGCTTATAGCTATCATAGCCAGTTTCCCCTTGGCAGTGTTTGGCACACTTTCCTGTTGCTGTTGTCCATCTGTTGTTGGTTGAGTGGTTGATGTCCACCCTCTGCTCATGCCATCATTTTCCCCTGCCTTCATGGAGCTTCCCCTCAAGTCTGCAAGCCAAAATCAACCTTTTTTCCCATAAGCTGCTCTTGGTCAGGTGATTTCTGCCAGCAGTGTGAATCTGACTGCAACTCCTGCCAAGTTGACAATCAGAGATTAACCATCATGCAATCTTGCCCAGTCAAAATGACTATCATGAAGAAAACAAGCAACAAATGTTGGTAAGGATGTGGGGAAATAACAAGCTTTATACATTGTGGTGACCATTGTAAACTGGTACAGCTGCTATGGAAATCCGTAAGGAGGTTTCTCGACACACTAAAACTGGAACCACCACATGGCCTAGATAAACCACCCCTGGGGATCTGTGCAAGGGAATCTAAGTCAACTTACCACAGAGACACTTGCACACCCAGGCTTATTGCTGCACTATTCACCACAGCCAAGGTACAAAGCCATCCAGATGCCATCGGCAGGTGAACGGATGAGGAAAGGAAGTAGATAAACACAGTGGAACTTTTTCAGCGGTGTATAAAAAAAAATGTTTCATTTGCAGGAACTGGAGATCATGTTAAGCAAAATAAGATAGACTTCAAGAGAAATGCAATGTATTTTCTCTCGTATGTAGAATTCAGATTTAAAGTAGAAAGCAGAATGGAGACTGTGAGGATGGAGAAAATTGTCCAAAGGGAAGGGAGAGGAGGAATAAGAGAGGGTAATAGGAAAAATATCACATTTTTATCATATCTGGAATCTAGATTTTTCTATTTACTTTTTTGAGACAGAGTCTCATACTGCAGTCTAGGCTGTCCTGAAACTCACTATGTAGCCAAGGATTGCCTCAGACCCAGCTAGATTTGTCTGTTTGTCCATCTACCCAACTTTCTGTGACATGTAAGTGGAAAGGGGACTATTTAGGGGGAATGTAGTGGGTGGGTCAATATGAGCAAGATACAATGATATCAGTGCTTGAAAATGTCATAATGGAGCTCATTATTTTGTGTGCTAACTAAAACCAACTTATTTTAACCTGAAGAAAAGACTCTCAGGACCAGGTCTGGCAGAAATCATGGGTGCAGGGCATCCACGTGTGCATTTTGGGAGGCAATCATTCTCCTTTCCAGGGTCACTGTCTCAACTCACCTGCCAACGTGGCTGGTTATTTTGGATCCTGTGTCATATTTGGAGACTCAAGGCCTGTGCTACTCCTAAATGCTTAGGCAGCTGTTTCTGCTTCTCTTTGCTTGGGATAGGCTCAAGAGTCCGCAGCCTCTGTCATGTGGTATTGCTCATGCCGTGTGCCAGCTCTGGGATGGTCCATAAGGCCCAGACAGGGCTTGAGATGCCAACTTTCCTGGTGTCTTTGTTCAAATGTTTACCCACACATGTTGATTTAATGTGTATTTCTTTTTTGTAAGTGAGGCCAGTGTCAGTTCTGAGCCCAGTTCAAGAGGAAACCAGTTTATTTTGAAAGTAAATCAAATTGTGTTTTTATTTGGGAAACTAGAAAGTTGACCCTAAGTAACTAATCTTCAGATTATTTTCAGAAATTAGCTCTTAAGAAGAATTACTGTAGGTCTGAATTTTGAGGTGTAATATAAAAACTTTTTACTTTGTTCACACAGAAGGACTGAAATGGTCTTTGCTGTCATAAACTCTTTTGTCTTGAAAAATACCAGGAATGAATGCTATGAGTTTCTGTGTTGGAAAGTCTGATTCACCCTGGGATTCAGGATCCTTGATGAAAATATGAAATGAATTTTGTGCTAAATAAAACTTGAAAATGGTTTTAATTATAAAGAAGAATTAAAAAGTGAAATGAAGACAGTAATTCCACAGTGTCCTATTCTTATTTCATTATTCTGGGTTTTTAAAGAAATCATTTCTATATACTGCTCCATGGCATCAGGTCATTAATGCAGTGGGGGTATGGTGACATTTAATAATAAAACTCTCACCCTATCAAAAGGGTCTGTGAATGCTTTGGGCTGGGGAAAAGGTGAAGAAGAAACATTTATGGAGTATCTATTTTATGCCAAGATCTGGGTTTGGAAGTTTGCATATGTTTTTAGCATATATTCATCGCAGTATGAGATAAATATTGTCATTTCCATCTATGATTCAAAAAAACAGAGTTGCAATGTGGAGATATAAGGCATGCCAAGTGATACAACTCATGACTGGACCAGTGCAAACTCAAGCCAGGTGTTCTTCTACTTGAAGGACCATTTTCCTTTGCTGCCATGACCCCTATCAGTAAGAAAGGCCACGAGATGCCTTTGTCCTCCCTGATAAAGAATTTCCTCTAAAGATCACCTCTCTTCAAGCTGGGCCCACTTCCAGAACCTTACATTGGTATCATTACTTGGTCTACATTAGTCAGAACTTTCCTGAGCTAGTTTCACGGAGTGAGAGAAGCTGCAGCTTGGGGAAAGCAAGCCAATAGTTCCTTCCTCTGAGGGCTTCAGTGGTGCCTGTAGACTTAGCCTCAGCCTTTTTGTCTGAGATGGAGGGGATGCTTCCTGACTTTAGAGGCTGCTACATGGATTCAAGTAGAGTCAGTTGTTTAACACTGGGCCTGCCAGGGCGCCATGGGGCTGATATGAGTCCATTTAGGTTGTGCAAAGCTATAAACCTTCCAAAGTCACTTAAGACAAACTCAGACAATAAGAGACCCCCCCCCCAAAAAAAGAGGGTGGGGATGGGGAGGATAGAGATTCCTTGTACACTGTGGGTAGGAATGTAGATCGGTGGCAGCCAGTGTGGAGGCTTTAAATAGAACTGCTATCTCTTCCAGCAATCCCACTTTTAGGGATATTTGTAATGGGAGGGAAATCAACATATCTCAAAGAGATATTTGCAGGTGTGTGTGTGTGTGTGTGTGTGTGTGTGTGTGTGTGTGTGTGTGTTTTGAGGCAGAGTTTCTGTCTAGTCCAGACTGACCTGGAACTCATTCTGTAGCCCAGGCTGTCTCCAAACTGATGGTGATCCTCCTATCTCAGCTCTCACCTCAAGTGCTGGGATTAGGCATGAGCCACCACACCCAACTTTAGTTGTATGGGTTATTTTTTCTCCAGCATAATAGCCAAATGTGTCTTTATGTGCTTAGCTAGTGTTCACCAATATTTAGTGGATAATGAAAGTATAGTATATATGCATTAAGGAATAATATGATTCAATTTTGAAAGAGAAGAAAAGAAGGAAATCTTGTTATTTGCACAACATGGGTGAGCTTGAAGGATAATTCTACTTGAAATAAATCACTCACAGGAAGAAAAACTGCTCCATGGTCTCACAAACTTGGTACCTAGAACAGCCAAACTCAGAAGTAGAGAGGATGATGGCAGGTGTCAGGGGCTGGGAGGTGAGGAACGTGGGGAGATCTTGATGAAAGGGTTCAAAATTTCTGTTAAGTAGGATGAATAAAGCTCAGAGATCTAATATACACATATAGGGTGCTAATACTGCATTTAACATGTACTTGAAATTCGCTAAGAGAATAAATCATGAATGATCTTAGTATGCATTAAAAGATGCCCATGTGAGGTAATAGGTCTTTGAATTCATTTGATTGGGACAATCATTTTACATTGTATATATATTTCAAAAGTCATTTCTGTTGGAAGTATGCAAATATGCAATTTTTATTTGTCAATTAGATCTCTATAAAATGGAAAAGGTAACACAAACAAAATAGGAGGAGCTTAAAATGATCAACATTATTAAAGAGTGGAGTCTAGTGTATACACACACACACACACACACATTTTGAAGATGGCCTGATTGTTTACAAATAGACTATTTTCACAGGGCCACAGTGTCCTGGTTTCAAGTTGTCTCAGCATGGTTATTTTATGATAGAACATTCTGTTGCCACTATAAGCTTACTGTCAGAGTGGTTTCTACTGTGTTCCTTGGAATCCCAGGGTTCCATGGGAGATTCTCCATGAATGTCCCCAAGGAAAAGAGTGTGGCCAGTCTAGAGGTGCCTTTAGCTATCTCCCTCACATAGTTGCCAGCCCCATAAGCTTCTGCGTTAAGCAGAACTTTGTTGATTTTATTCTTCATTTGATTTATTTGGGAGCAGCTGCATTGATTGAAAGGCACATTTTAAAAATGTGGGCACTGGGAATGGTAGCTCTTGAAATCCAGCACAAAAAGCTCTTCTCCAAGGAACTCTACCACAAGGTTAAGGGCTCGCAGACTTTCACGTGAGGGGATAGGGGCTACAATTTAGAGAAGGCTGTTTTGCTTTCCAAAATCATGTCAGCTTTCAGGAGCAGAGCAGAATTGTGAGTGCAGAGCACATCAACAGAAGAACAAAGTGGTAACACCAGTGGTGAGATCAGACCCTCTTAGCCACAGACTCCTTGATTGGGGTTTTCTGATGAGCCAGACAGAGCTGTGGCAGACTGCCAAGAAGTTTTGGACATCAAATTGCTTTTGCTCAGCCAGCCCAGCAGTGCAGTAAAGAGCTAAGGAGCCCCAGGAGAGGGTCCGGGAGAGATCAACTCGGTTTCTCTACCCCTGATGTGGGCCTTTCTCCATTAGGAAGTGGTATATGAAGGAAGTTATCAGGGGTGAAATCAACTCAGCAAGGAACTCTTTTAGACCAAGGCCCAAGGAAAACTAATGAAACCAGTTGGGCTGCTTCATGCTTATCATATCATATGTGGTACGTGGAGGTCAGCTTGCTTTTCAGACAGACACCCCCAAACAAGGAAAAACTGCAAAATGCTTTGTGGGCCCCAAAGGATGGCCTTGTACTTTTAATAGGCAATTATTGAATCTACTTCAGGCTGACACACTACTTCTAAATTAACGACTCAAATGAAATGCTGTCTATCATATGGATTAGGGATAATATTCTGCTGGGAGAACCAGGCTTCCCCCTACACAAGTACCTGGTTTGGCTCTTCCTTAGGGAAGAGTCTGCAGGCACACCTGGGTCCTGGAGATGAGGGTCTTTGGCTTCCCCATGGCTTTCTTCACTGTGGAACAATTGTTGCTCCTGCTTGTGCTGTGAAGCAAGGCCACTGACGGGACGTGTGATGGTGACAGTAGGAGGCAGCCGACTCTGTGCCCTCCTGACCCTCGACATTCATCTGTTTTAAGAAGCTTTTTCAGCCGGGCGTGGTGGCACACACCTTTAATCCCAGCACTCGGGAAGCAGAGGTAGGAGGATCGCCGTGAGTTTGAGGCCACCCTGAGACTCCATGGTGAATTCCAGGTCAGCCTGAGCCAGAGTGATACACTACCTTGAAAAACAAAACAACAACAACAAAAAAAAAGAAGAAGCTTTTTCAGGAAATTTCATCCAATTTCAGTTTACTTAATGTGGTGGTTTGATTCAGGTGTCTCCCATAAATTTAGGCGTTCTGAATGCTAGGTTCCCAGCTGATGGAGATTTGGGAATTAACGCCTCCTGGAGGCAGTGTATTGTTAGAGGCAGGCTTATGGGTGTTATAGCCAGTGTCCCCATGCCAGTGTTTGGCACACTCTCCTGTTGCTATCGTCCACCTTATGTTGGCCAAGGAGTGATGTCCACCCTCTGCTCATGCCATCATTTTCCCCTGCCATTGTGGAGCTTCCCCTCGAGCCTGTAAGCCAAAATAAATCTCCTTTTCCCAGAAGCTGCTTTTGGTTGGATGATTTCTACCAGCAATGTGAACCTGACTGCAACAGTAAAGTGATACCGAGGAGTGGGATTGCTGCTAGACACCTGACTGTGTGGCTTTGGCCTTTTGCAGCTGATTTCCAAGAGGAATGTGGAAGGATTTGAAACCTTGGTCTAAGAGATGCCATGAAGTGCTGTAAGTACAGCTTGATGGACTATTCTGGTCAGAGTTGAAAGACCTGAATTCAGTAAAAACTATGGACTGTGAGGTTTGGCTTATGAGGGTGAGAAAGAGCTTTGCCTGGACTGGGCTAGAAGTTTTCATAAGAAGCTTGCTGTTATGCCCATGTCCTGAGTAGTTGTGCAGGGTAGCTTTGCATAGAAATGAACTGGTGTGAGCAGAGGGATATGGCACAGAAAGAAAAATCTTTGGGTGAACTGTTGCCTGTTCAGCTGCAACTGAGAGATTACAACCTTTGAGACTGGGCTAGCTGACCTGCATAGGGGCAACAGGAACAATGTTGATTCTTTTGAAAGGGCCTGAGTGCTCAAGGAGTGTCCTGTTCTTCAAAGTCTGCTTTATTCTCCCCTGGATTAACAAATTGGCACCCAACCTGGTATTGTGGAGTATAAGAAATGCTGGAAAGAGGGTCATTGAGTTTGCAACACGGTCTTGTGTTTTGGAAATGGTCATGGGCACTGTGAAGCAAGTTTGCTGGATGCCTGCATGGAGACCCCATGGGGCCATGAGGATGAACCGTGGCTTGCAGTGGAGACCCAGTGGAGATGCCAGGACCATGAGATGGCTGCCAAGGAGCTGCCGGCCCGATGAAGTTTCCCAGGACTGTGAGTAGCCTAGCTGGAGGGGTGGAATTGGAATGCCAGAGACTTGTTGCTGGTTAGAATTAGTGGACATGGAGATTTGTCCCTGGCTAGAGTTCTTGGACTTAAAGCTACAGAGTTTGATGTTTGCCCTCGTTGTTTTAAATCTTGTATTGGTTGAATGTTTCTTTGCTATGCCCAATGCCATCTTTTGAAGTGTGAATATTTATTCCGTGCTATTATGGGATTTTTGAGGTTATTTTTTGGTATTATGGCTCAGTTAAAAGATCTTGGACTATGGGGATGTATGAACATCATTGGAATGGGTAAAAACTATGGGACTTTTAAAGTTAGATGAGTACATTGCATTTTACATCATGTATAATTATCAGCCTATGGGGGCCAGGGGCGGAATGTGGTGGTTTGATTCAGGTGTCCCCCGTAAACTTAGGTGTTCTGAATGCTAGGTTCCCAGCTGATGGAGATTTGGGAATTAACACCTCCTGGAGGCAGTGTATTGTTAGAGGCAGGCTTATGGGTGTTATAGCCAGTTTCCCCATGCCAGTGTTTGGCATACTCTCCTGTTGCTATTGTCCACCTTATGTTGGCCAGGGGGTGATGTCCACCCTCTGCTCATGCCATCATTTTCCCCTGCTATCATGGAGCTTCCCCTCAAGCCTGTAAGCCAAAATAATCTCTTTTTCCCAGAAGCTGCTCTTGGTTGGATGATTTCTACCAACAATGTGAACCTGAGTGCAACACATAATTTAACTAGAGTAATGTCACAAGCCATGCCATCTCCAAAGGAGGTTTGGAAATAGCATCTTTTATCCCAGCATGCTGTTGTCCTCGACAGAATTGTAGCTCATTTCCAAGGAGGAAAGGGAAATGTGCTCCCTCCAGACATAAAATGGCCTGGATATCCATGACCTCATAATGCCTGACACTGCCTACATAAGACCATCATAAGAGGAGGAAAAGATCATGACATCAAAATAAAAGAGAGACTGATTGAAATGGGGAGGGGATATGACGGAGCATGGAATTTCAAAGGGGAAAGTGGGGGGGAGGGTGTTACCATGGGATATTTTTTATAATCATGAAAATGTTAATAAAAATTGAGAAAAAAAGAAAAAAAATGACTTCTACAGTGAACACAAACCTACTTTTTCTTGTAATTTCCTAGTAAATATAGTCTCACAGCTAGGTTACATAGAATTTACATTGGACAAGATATTGCAAGTAACCTAGACATGATTTAACGTACACAGGAGGGTTGCATGGTCACATGCAAATGGCACACCATCTCACAGAAGGGGCATGAAGAGTTGAAGAGTTCAGTATCTTTGGGAGGTCCCGGGACCCCGGATTCTAAGGGAAGACTGTACTTAGAGTTTAGTGTGATCTCCTGTGTAGTGGGCTCTGCTTTCCTTTATGGTCTTGGAATCCTCACTGACACAGCACAAGATATTGGACACCAGGCATAGCTCTTCTGGCTGATGACTGGTGCGAGAAGTGCTCAGACTATGGCAAATCCAGCCCGTGTGGATGACGCAGTTTCGTGTTGGTGCCAGTCGGTGTTTTGGAGAACTGGCTTGAGCGTTCTTTAAGGGAGCTGTCCCATGGCTGGAGCCGCACCAGTTCCAGGTTCACATAGTTTGTTCAAGAGCAGCCTGTGTTGGCCGGGCGTGGTGGCTCACGCCTTTAATCCCAGCACTCGGGAGGCAGAGGCAGGATTGCTGTGAGTTGGAGGCCACCTTGAGAATGCATAGTGAATTCCAGGTCAGCCTGGGCTAGAGTGAGACCTTACCTTGAAAAAAAAAAGAGCAGCCTGTGCTCCACTCATCAGCTCTGTTGTGCTTGAAACTTCCCTCATTCTTGTGAATTCTCTAGCTTAATTCCTAGCTCTGATATTTTAAACATACTATATACCTCTGCCAAACTCTGATTATATTTTGTTTCTTTCTTTATTTATTTGAGAGTGACAGAGAGAGAGAGTGAGAGAGAGAGAAAGAGAGTGCGTGCTCGCGAATGGTTGTGCCAGGGCCTCCAGCCACTGCAAACGAACTCCAGACGCGTGCGCCCCCTTGTGCATCTGGCTAACGTGGGTCCTGGGGAATCGAGCCTCGAACTGGGCTCCTTAAGCTTCACAGGCAAGCGCTTAACCGCTAAGCCATCTCTCCAGCCCTCTGATTATATTTTAAAAATATTTTATTTATTTATTTATTTGATAGAGAGGGCTGGGAGGGCGGGGGAATAGGCAGAAAGAGAGAATTGGCATGCTGGGGGCTCCAGCCACTGCAAAGGAACTTCAGACACATGCACCACCTTGTGCAGCTGACTTACGTGGGTTCTGGGGAGTCAAACTAGGTCCTTAGGCTCTACAGACAAGCACCTTAACCACTAAGCCATCTCTCCAGCCCCATGATTATATTCTTTTTTTTTTTTTTTTTCTTTTTTGAGGTATGGTTTCATTCTGGCCAAGGCTGACCTGGAATTCACTACGTAGTCACAGGGTGGCCTTGAACTCATGGCAGTCCTCCTACCTCTGCTTCCCGAGTGCTGGGATTAAGGGCATGTGCCACCACACCCGGCATGATTATATTCTTGATCCCACTTTACTCATAAATGATTTTATCGCTACTTTGCCCAAAACTAATGAGGAAATTTGACCTAAGCTGTTTTTATACTTGAGACATCACTGTCTTTCTCTCTTCCTATTTGTTTCAGTTTGACCTGAGGAACCGGTCTTTTCACAGTGTTAAACTTCTTGTTTCTCTCCTTTCTCTTTCTAGCAAAGTTTCTTCTGATCCATGCGCTGGCTCTCTCCTCTTTCCCTTCCTCTCTTCCTTGGGCCTTGTCTCTCCATACACACTCCCCCCCCTTTTTTTTTTTTGTTTAGGGATGGTAAATGTTCAGGAAGAAAAGGAAGGACAAAAGGGAAAGAAAATCTGAAGCTTAATAACTGATCTGGATTTTGAAATTACTGATAATTTTTCAAAAGAAGAAAGTTTATCTTTGCATATAATTTCTAATTTTTTTACACCAAGCATAGTGATGCCATTTCAATGCTTACCTTTTACGATTCTCAGTGGTTTGTGAGTTTAAATAAATTAATATGTTAGAGAAATTCTCAAATCAATTGTGGTAAGAGGTGGTTTGTTTGTTTATACATATATGTTTGAAGTAATGAAATATATATATTGCTGCTTCTTGGCTACGACTGTTTTTCCGAACTATCTTGATCAACCTAACAGTTTGTGGGAGGACTGGTCCAGTATTTAGGAGAGTGTCCTCTTGTTGGAATTTGTCTGGTGCTACCTCCTGATAAGATCGGGGTTACAGGTTCCTGGGAAGAAGAGCTCATGGAGAAAGTACCATCCTCACATCATATCGCAGGATAAGTTATGACCATGACTGCTCATGTTCACCTTGAAATCTGCCTAGGGCATGTCTTAAAATTGCCATTTCATATATGTTCTCACTGTATGTAATAGGACAGTCAGGCCATGTGCAACTCACCATGTTGGTGACCTCAATCAAATGAGGTCACCAGTCACTGCTGGGATATATGGCCACGTGAAATCATCATAAATTTCTAAATGTTTGTTCTTGACTTAACCTTTTCATGGTAACACAACCTGGTGGCAATTGCTGACTTGCCTGGGCTTCTGACTGTGCACTTTGAGTAGCGCTGCATTCGTACATGCAACATGGCAGTTTCCAGTAAGTAATTTTAAATAAAACCAAATACACTTCAAAATAAAAGGCAAGTCTGCGTTAGGATCTTGAAAGCACTGTGGTCAGAGGGTGCGGGTGACCTCACTAGGAATCTTTTCATTCTTTTCTCCATACAGATGTGTAAACTGAATTTTACTAGCTGTAAGGGATTGGGACTGTGTGGCAAGCTACTGCCTGAGCTCGGTCCTTAACCTTAACGAGGTCTCTTCATACCATCTGATTCTAACAAGAATCACTTCATAGCTGGGCGTGGTGGTGCACACCTTTAATCCCAGCACTCGGGAGGCAGAGGTAGGAGGATCGCCATGAGTTCGAGGCCACCCTGAGACTACATAGTGAGTTCCAGGTCAGCCTGGGCTAGAGACCCTATCTCGAAAAAAAAAAAAAAAAAAAAAAAAGAATCACTTCATGCCCTGTAAAACAAACAAACAAACAAATAAAAATAGGGAAGAAATCCTAAGGGAGATGGGGTGCATGTTTAGATCGACAGCAAAGTTAAATTCTTTTCTGACTTTCTGCCCTCTCAATACTACTTTAAAATTTAAATGGGCAGGAGAAATATGTGAAGTGCTAAGGAACATTAGAGATACTTGCTTATTTAGATATAATTGGTATTCTGATAATTGAACCTAATCATACTTTCAAGAGAAATAAATTGATTTTCCTTTGACATAATTCTACCTGTCCTGACCTAGTCAGAAAGGAACTTAGGGCTAAGGATGGACAATAAATGAGTAGGTAATGAAGTCCTTCTCCTCACCTTCCTACCCACTTCCACTTGGGGTGGCAGGGCTAGAAATCTAGGAGTCAGCAGCGTGAGGGGCGGGGTCCTCATTTGACTCTGTGTTTATGGAAACGTATTAGGGTTAAATTAGACATAACGCTGAGCAGACTCCAAGTGGAAAAAATATTTCCTTATGATACCTGAAGGGGTTCCAGTGAAATGCACAATAAAGTCCTTGTTGAAACAGACTGGCATCCAGGTATGGAAAGCTGGCTGGGTCACGGTGCAGAGGTCATGGCATGTAGAAAAGGATCTGCAGTATGATGGCCAAGGGGATTTTTGGGCCATCTCCTTCTTGCTTTGTTTTGTTTATTTTTGAGGCAGGGCCTCACTCTAGGCCACACTGACCTGGAACTCACCATGGAGTCTGGGTTGGACTCAAACTCATAGTGATCCTCCCACCCAGACCACCTGCCTCTTGACATTATCTGACCCAAGGTGTCCCCTGCTTCCCCACCATCTGAGGCCAAAATCTCTGCCTAGCTGATGAAATCCCAACTTCCACGGAGGCACACAACAGCGCCCAGCTCTACTTGCATCCTCAGACCACCCATGCTCTTTTCTTCTTCTCCCTGTTGCATACGTTCTGGAAAGACCTCATCATCAGGAGGCGTCGAAAATCCCATTCATTTTTAAAGTTCAAACATTACTTTGTATGAAAGACCCAAGCCAGTCAACTCCCCAGGATAATTAATAGCCTTGACCCACCCCTGTTGCCATTGAATATGTAGTTCAGGAATAATAGCACTGTTTTCAGTATTCACTGATATCCAAAGGGCTGCTCTCCTCCAGGCACCCTGTTGCTGTATTTTCTATAGTCTGCCAAGCAGGATCCACTGTCCTGTTGATGGGCAGTAGAGTTTTGGGGTGGTCAGGTAGAATGATATAAGGGTTTAGACCTAGCATGTTTACTTATAAACCCTGTCCCAGGATAACCTGCCCAGAGATCTAAGTCCATCTCTGACCCCTACCTTTGCTTGAGGCCTTCTGGGAGTGGACTCCCCACCAGATTTCTCTCTAGGTCCTACTGGCCCTGGGCCATAGAAAGAGCGGGGGACTATGGGTTGGCCAAGGTGAATTTGTTGCTTGAGCCCTCTCACATCCTCTTTTGTATTTGTCTGTTTTCTTTCTATTGACAAATTTTTTTACACATGCTTATGATGTAATTTGATCATAATCTCCTCCCGTTACTTTCTCTGTTCCCCTTCCACTGAACTCCTTCTAGCAAACCAGGCTTTCTACTTGTGTTATCTTTTCTCTTTTCTCGTGTGCATGTATGACTCACAGAGATTAATTAGGAATGCCTGCATAAGTCTGGGTGGGGATGATTTACCAGGGTACCTGCAATTTACCAGTGGCTACACTACTATAGAAAACATCTCCTGCTCCCCTAGCAACCATTAATTGCTACTCACTCCTTAGGGAGTGACGGGGTCTTATGTTCTCCTCCATCATCCATGACAGAATGCTGCTAGGCTCAATAATATGTAGTTCTTGTCCAGGTAACCACAGGTGTTGTGAGGTCATGATTGCAATGGCCATGTTATATACAGAAGAAAGTCTTTGACTCAAAAAGTTACTTCATAAGGAGCAGCCTAGCCATCAGGAAAAGAATAAATAAAAATTGACAGTTGGCTGTTAGTGACTGCATGGGATTTTTTTGACACGCCAGGCATTCGTGGTCACAAACAGAAGGCTTTTGTGTGTGGTGAAGCCTGTATCTACCAAACTAACCTCAGGACTGTTCATCGTAAACCGTGAAGCCTTGGACATCACTCATTCCCTCCTGATCTTGGCAGCAGACTGTTTGTTTTAAGTCTAAGTCACAACCAAGGGGGCTGAAAGCTTCTGCACCACAAAGGACAGGGTAATGTCTTTCAAAAGGACACTGGTCACCTATTTTTTGGCTCAGACTTTGAAGTGGCTCAAAGAACAGGAAGTTGTGGCTAAGAAAAGAAATCCAATGTCCCCCAGCTCCCCAACATACACACAAAAAGAAAAGGAAGGCGACACATATACTTTGTGTGTGTGTTACTCTCCTCATTAGCTTTTGTTAAATCTTACTGGAGTTCCTTGGAAAGAAGTGGAGGACACAGGTGTCAAGAGGTCGAGAATCCATGACATCCCTGGGAGCCAAAAAGGACCTTCATCAAATTCTAATAGAACGTCCTTGCCTCTGAAAGCTAAGTCTTCTCTATTCTTAAGCAGTTTCTTTTCCTCATAGTGTTGCTAAACTTGTCCATCTCAAATTTCCATTGGAATTTAAAATGTAATTTATGTGATATTCATAATAAAATTTGGAGAACTGGTCTTTTGTTGATGGCATTTTTTTCCACGTGGGAACATTACATTTTTTCATGTCCCTCAGTCAGATTTTGTTTCTCTTCTCGCAGGTCTTCTGTGTTTCTTTAACCATTTTTCCTGAAGGTTTCATATTCTTAAGGTTACGGTTGGGACTTAATGTTGAATGAGCACCCTGGTTGCTTCTAAAAAGGGAGTGTGTCCTGAAATTGAACTCCTGCTATGGAATTGCAATCTGTATCACTTCATAGTATGTGTTATATATAAGAATCGATGATTGTGAAAACGCTGGGTAGGTAGACACATCCTTAGTCATCAAAGTGAAGGTAGGTCTGTCGCAGGCACTTCCATCACCTCAGGGAGTTTCATGATCACTGGTGGTTGATGCTTGGCTGGGTGCAGATCCTCTATTCCATGCTTGGCTGGGATTCTCTGTGCTAAGCTGTGGCTGCTGGGTTTACACTTTAGTTGTACCCTCTTGGTAAGGAGGGACATAGATCTCTTAAGCTTTGGGCATAGAATTTCTGTGTTGCCCTCAAGGCAACGTGCCATGGGTCATGGCAAGTCAAATGGTCAAACTCAGAGAGCAGTACGGTGACTAGAACCATGTTTCCATGAAGACCCTTCCAAGCTGTACCCAGGCTGGCCTGAGAAACTTGAGCAAGATTTAGAAGATATGGGATTTTAATTTCAAACATGTCCCATCAACTCATGCATGTGAATACTTAATCCCCAATTTGTGTTGCTGTTTTGGGAAGGTTGAGAACCTTTAGGAGGTGGAGCCTTGCTGGAGGAAGTGTGTCATTGAAGGTGGGTCTTGAAGTGTCACAGCCCAGGCCCACTTTTCTCTCTCTCCGTCCTCTCTGCCAATGTGACTATGTGAGGCAACTTCCTGTTCCTACAATGCTTTCCCCAACATGATGAAATTTCTCCTTGAAACTATAAGCTGCAATAAATCCCTACCTTCCTTAACATGTTTCTGGTCAGGTCTTATGCCTTAGCAATGAGAAAGTCACTGACACAGAAGGTCACGTCTGTGACTGCTCAGGATCTCTGGTATGGAGCTTGGAGCTTGGCCTTGTGGGGCAGAAATGTTCAGCTCATTTCTCTCACAGCAGATCTCTTTCAAGTTCTTCAGATCAGGGTGGAGTTTCTAGGCTGTTCCATGGACAGCTGCATCAGCTTGCCTGCGGTTCAGCATGCACATTGGAGGTGGGAGCCAGCTTTCTTTGTGGGCTCTGGTTTTCTATCATCGTTCCCTGCTTCACGTCAGACTTTTTCGTACATTACGTTGGTCAGCCTTAAGCCTAACTATGAATGGACCACTTAATCCATGTACAAGATCACATAAGGTACAATGCCTACAGAGTCTAGTATATCCCTCATCATCATTCTGCTTTTTGGATTGGACTCTCAATGATGCAGATGGGGAAATGCATACTTGACATAATTAAGCTAGAGCAAGTGAGAGTGAAGAATTAGAGCTAGTATTCACTGTGCATGGGATCAGATCCTTATGAAGACAGGAGAGGGCAGGCAAACACTTTCTGAATACTTTATTTTCTTAAGATTTTATTTTTATTTATTTATGAGAGAGAGAGAAAGAGAGAGACAAGGGCACAAATGAACTCCAGACACATGTGCCACCATGTGTATCTGGCTTACGTGGGACCTGGAGCATCAAACCTGGGACCCTAGGCTTCATAGGCAGGCACCTTAACTGCTAAGCCATCTCTCCAGCCCCGCTTTCTGAACACTTTCTATGCAGTTAAGGCAAGGGACGTTCTGGTCCACTTTCAGTGCACTACAACTTTAATAACTGGTTTCCATGGAAGGAACCAAGATACCTTTCTACTGCATAATCCATTTTACAGGATCCCACATCTCTTCAATAGGAGTTAACAGGGCTTCATTGTGCAGGTTTTTTTTTTTTTTTAATGTGATCTCTTTTCAATCAAAGCATTCAAATGCTCTTTCAACAAAATTGTATATAATAAATTTCTAAAGCCTAAATCCCTACCCACTTATTTCAAGGAATATTTGATGAAGAAAGATAGAATAATTAAACAACCCAAATCTCATGAGAGCTCATTCACCCCTGCCCTCTTTTTCTTCAGGATTTGATCTCTAGTATCAATAATTTCTTCTTTCATTTGCCTCCAACTACCTTGGATTCACCCTATTTCTGAATGGCCCAAGCTGTGGGCTTAAGTAACACTTAAAATGTGAATTACCTAAGAAGTCTTTTGTGCCTTTATTTTTTCTTAAAACAACTTCAGCTTGCTTGGCCTGGGACACTGGCTTTGGAGCTTTGAGAAGATAAGACACTGCTGTGTTTTCCTGACAGCTGAGCTGAAGGAAACCTCTCACCCACACGTCATCTGACTTGCTTCATGCCATTTAGGTCACTCCTTCTGACAGTTCTGATCTGGTTTCATTCAAAAAGAGGTATCAAGTTCAAGATTTAGAGTTGTTGGGGTTTGTATCTCTTATTTTTTTAAAAAGTGAAATTTAATCTTAAACCAAGGGTAAGGGATATGAGCTAGGTTTCAATGCTTCTCCACAATAGAACACTCTGACTGATATTTATTATGGTACTGCTTTGTTATTGTAAACCTTCTCTGAATAATATTTTGGGGAGCCACCACACAACAAGGCACACATTATAACCCCTCACTTGAGGAGGAGGCCAATGAAATCAGGGAACAGAGAAACACAGTTATCTCATGGTTATGCATGCCTGTGAAGTGTGTCGTTAATTTTGTTTTTTTACAACTTGTAGGATATTTTCATTGTAGGTGAGGCATTAGACAGATTTTTTCCTCAAAGGAAGAGAAACAAAAAGAAGGTTGTATCTGATACATGTTCTGAATAGGACGTTGGTGGCTCCAGTCCTCTAGGCTGGGGGGCTGCTTTTTCCTGAGCGCCTCATGGGCACCAGGAAATCCTGCTTTAATGCCTGTCCCATGTTCTCCTGATCTCTACGGGACAGACAGAGTCCTTAACTGCAAACAGTCATCAGTCAGTTTGAACAAGTTGTTCTAATGTCTCCATACTTGGCAGGTGTGTGTGTGTGTGTGTGTGTGTGTGTGTGTGTGTGTGTGTGTGTGAAGTTTCATTATATACCAGGCCATCTCTGGAAGAGCTGTGTGCTATTTCAAAAGTGTGATTCTGGGCTGGAGACATGGCTTAGTGGTTAAGCGCTTGCCTGTGAAGCCTAAGGACCCCGGTTCGAGGCTCGGTTCCCCAGGTCCCACGTTAGCCAGATGCACAAGGGGGCGCACGCGTCTGGAGTTTGCTTGCAGAGGCTGGAAGCCCTGGCGCGCCCATTCTCTCTCTCTACCTCTACCTGTCTTTCTCTCTGTGTCTGTTGCTCTCAAATAAATAAATAAATAATTTTTAAAAAAAGTGTGATTCCGCCTGAAATATATGGATGACATGGTAGGGTCTTTAAGAATCAGCGTTGGGGTCAGATCCAGGTTTCCCTAAGTTTACACAGAACAAGGTACAAGCCCTCTGCTGGGTACAGCTGCAGGGATGAGGAAACTGGCTGATCGGGGTGAGAAAAGCTGCCACCAGTGTGCTCCACACTCACAAAGACAGATGATGCCTGGGGGTTGAATGGGGCTGAAGAATGGAGGATAGACTCACCTTCGCTCTAGCGCTGGCCAGGGATGAGGGCATGCCTGCTCATTTTGATCTTCTACACAAAAGGATATATCATATTTTTGTTGTTCATTTATTTCAGTCAAAAGTTTGAATAAAATTACCAGAGCAGGGGGCTGGAGAAATGGCTAAGTGGTTAAGGCACTTGTTTGCAATGCCTGACAACCGGAGTTCAATCCCCCAGTACCCATGTAAAGCAAAATGCCCGAAGTAGTGCATGTAACTGGAGTTTGCTTGCAGCAGCAAGAGGCCCTGGTTTATCCATTCTCTCCTTCTCCCTCCCTCTCTCTCTCTTTCTCTTTCTCTCTTTCTCTCTTTCCCTCCCTCCCTCTCTCCTTGCAAACAAATAAATACAAATATTATTTTAAAATTACCAGAGCAGCCTAAGAAGAGATCTGAGGCTGTATCTGAATGATAAATAGTGAAACACTTGACTGTGATGTTGAGCTAAGTCCCAGTATCATGCCCTGGCTTTGCTAACTTGGACAAGTTCTGTGGGTTATGCCCTCACCTTCACGGCTGGAGATAGATTCTGCCCTGGGGTACACATGAGTGACTTGCCTGTGGCGTCTGAGCAGATTGGGTTGATGCAGCAGATCCAGCCATCAGGCAGCCCTTTTCTTCCTTCCGCCCTTGAAACTTTGAACTATACAAAACGATGGGGCAGGACCATGAGCCTGATGGTGGTGTATGGGAACATAGGCTCCTCTCCAAGTCCTTCCATTGATCCCTCAAGATCCAAGAAGGAACTTGCAGGGTGCTTGTGAGGGTAAGATGACGTCACAGCTATAAAACACCTTGTAAACTCTGTGAGTTCTTCCATTTGGTTGTTATTATTCGAGACATGCATTCTATTCTATTCAGCCATAAAACTTATCTGGAGAAAATGCTAAGGCAATTTTTCTTTTCTCTAAGGTGGGGTCTGTTGCTAGGTTTTGTACTGTCGGCACTCTGTGATGGTTGCGGCAGTTATGGTTTATTGTGACACTTGGAGAACAGATGAGACTCCTGCTCATTTGATTCTATGTCAAATGAAAGAACCTCTGGGACCACTGAGGCTCCCAGTCTTCCTCAGACTTAAGCCCAGAAGAAGACGGTTTCTCCCTGGGCCTGGGTCTTCGGGTGTTCCATGGGAAGCATAATCCATCACGTAAAAGTTTGATTAAGTGCATTCTGCTTTTCTCTGATTAACCTTGTCTGGGTATCACCCTTGCAATGGGTGAGGAAAGATAGCCCCACGGTATCTATGTTCTCTTAGGAGGGTTGGTTGGTTGAACCACATGGAGGCTAATAATCCTAGTAAAATCCATAAATGAATAGGTAATGTTCCAAGAAGCTGGGGTAAGCCACTGTTTCCACAACATGTGAGCAACCCTTTCTAATGAAGTTGAATAGTTCCCTTTTGGGCTAAATTGTGGAAAATAAACATGAAAGCTCTTTAAAGATACTTCCTAATCTGGGAGTGAGCGCTGTTGCCTTTTTGTTTACCTTAATGTAATAGGATCATCACCTCAGAGCCCTGTATGGATGAAGCCTTGAAAAACTTATTAACTGATCAACTTCGTGAAGAGTAATTCTGGAAAACCTCAGCTCCAAATATAGAGTTTAAAAACACCAAGCATGAAGTGGCCTTTGCTTATTTTCTATGTTGACTTTCCTTAAAGATTTGCATAAACGTAGCTGAGGAGTGACTTGGTGGCTTTTTGGTGCCAGCCAGCTGTGGAAATCAGAGTTCGTTGGTGGAAAGCAGTGCTTTACTTGATGGGTGAGGTCTGGAAAAGGTGGCTCACCTTGACCTGAAAGAGGGGAGGGCATGCCTCACTATCTCAGTGGTCCCGTAACAGAAACTGCATTGAGAAATGTAGGGGAGTGCTTGGGCTCATCCGCAGAGGCTACCCACACCAAGTGCAGACTCACTCCCCTGAAGAGCTGCTGAAGTGGGCTTCTGTTCCCCTTTTCTGGCTTAGGGGCTGCCTGCCCATGACAGCCCATAGAGAGAGCCACAGATGCAGGGACCCTCCCCAGTTTTCCTGGTTTCTGTCAGCTGACCCACCCTCTGCCTTCAGAGGCATGATGGATTGGTTTGAAACAAAACCATCGCGGTCCCAAACTGAAAGGTTCCTTTTTGCTTTTGCGAACAACATGAAACCACTGGAGAAAACCATGTGCCAATTAAGTATAAACTCCCTTACCGCAAGGTAGAAAGGAAGCCATAATTGGGGGTAGGGGCTTGTGTTTGATTGAATTCATCTGTTTCCATTTTGTAAACAGAGAAGAGGGAGAGTCCATGGTGGTGGACAGTTGATAGAAGGCAGCCTCTATTCCTGGGTAGAAGAAGGGGTGGCCCTATCGCTTCACAATTTCTGAACTAGGCTCCTCCTTAGGTGAGAAAAAAAAAATCAAAGCCATGCCTACGCTGAAGGAGAGATCAGCCTTGTGCATGGCAGCGCCAGACTCCTCCAGAACCATAGACACAGAAGAGAAAGGGAACACGTTGTCAATCAACTATCCAAGAACAACAGCTGCGCCTGGGGAATACCCCTCCCCCGTTCCAGAATGGATTTACACTGATGGCTCCGTGTTTGCCAGCAGCTGACAAGTTAGACTTTCCTCTTAACATCCCTAAGTGTGTTGGTACTAATTAGGTGGAAAATGAGATGCATTGTTAGAACTGGTTTTTCCTTTCCTGCTTGGCAGTTTGACATTACGGGACATTGAAACCTCAAATTGCTTCACAGAAACGTGCCGGAGGGTAATGGCCTTATAGGGGCTTATAGTGCGAGAAAGAATAAAGGCCCCTTCCCTGTCATTCCTGTCTATCAGGACTGAAAGACAAGCTTGTTAATGTACACAGTGGATTAATGCCCATCTCTAGTGACCAGCAGGCCTTGGATTCTCTGCTTGGAAGTCAGACAAACTTGGATTATAAGTTCTGGCATGACTGTTGGTCCCTCAACCTCTTAGTCTGTACAATGGGGACAGCTCCTCCATTGGGCTGCTACACGGAAAACATCTGAGAATTCTGAAGCACAGTAGCATAATAAAAGTGAATCTCTGGCTTTCCCCTTTCTGCTCTGGGCCTCTCTTTTTCTAAGAAAGCTTTATGGCTACTGAATCCTAAATTTAAATTCCATATGATGGATCAAAAGTATTTCTTGTCATGTTGCAGGAGACAGCTATATTCTGAGGCTGTAAATGAACATTTTCTCAATCGTCCTACATCTATCTACTTTCTACATCAGCTTTGGGTCACTTGCCTCTATTTTGGCAACTGTGGTCATTGGCCCTGTTGGTCACTTAGTGTTCGCCTTAAAGCATTTTCTCTTGCTAATTGTTAAAATAGACTCCCCCCCCCCCCAGTGAAAATGGATTGTTGTTGTACCATTACTGTTTCTTTTTTTTTTTTAATTTAGGTAAACAATTATCTAAGAAATAGGTGTTCAAAAGTTATGTTTTATGAATGGTATAGACCTATGTTGGTCAGCTGTGGCTACTATAACAAACACCTGAGATAGTTCATAAAGAGAAAATGTTTGTTTTGGCTCCAGTTTGGAACCACCCAGCCATGATCAGGTGAACTCACTGCTTTTGGGTCTTTGGCTGGGGACAGCACATCATGGAGGAAGCCCATGGGACAATAAACCCTTCACCTTGCACCCAGGACATTAGAAGAGTACAAAAGAAGAGAAAGGAGTCAAGGTCCCCTCTTCCTTTTAGGAGCCTGTCTTTAATGACATGAAGATTTCGCACCACACTCCCACTTAACATTCCTATCTCTTCCTCACAGTACCAAGCTGGGACCAAGCCTTTTGACACATGGGCTTTGGAGACATTTCCGATACAAACTTGGACAAAACACACATTCCTTCCTTTCTTTCTTATCATTTCTAGTCCCTTATTTTGATTCTGCATAAGTTGATAGCCAAGTGGTTAACATTGAACTACCCAATTTAATTTTCTCTAGCGTTTTATCATTATTTCTGGCTTACTCAGAAAGAAAGAGGGGGTGCTGGAGAGATGGCTTAGCAGTTAAGCGCTTGCCTGTGAAGCCTAAGGACCCCGGTTCGAGGCTCGGTTCCCCAGGTCCCACGTTAGCCAGATGCACAAGGGGGCGCACGCGTCTGGAGTTCGTTTGCAGAGGCTGGAAGCCCTGGCGCGCCCATTCTCTCTCTCTTCCTCTATCTGTCTTTCTCTCTGTGTCTGTTGCTCTCAAATAAATAAATAAATAAATTATAAAAGAAAGAAAGAAAGAAAGAGGGTCGGTTACTAGTAGACAACTTTTCTGAGATTATCCATTTTGGAAATAATGGAGGTGGGATGCGAATAAAGACATTAAGACCACTGCCCCTTCACCCCCTTAGGATAAATGGCGCAAATTTTGGGCAAAAAGGCAAAGCACAAACCAGACAAATCAAAAAGAGACTCTTTCAGGAATGGTGGAAGCAAAATCAGAAACTGATATGTGCTTCAGACACAAGTGGAGGACTTGCAGCATCCAATCTGGACTCTCTCTCCTTTTCATTCTCAGGCTCACTGATACTCGAACAAATTTGCTCTCAGAAGGAATTGACTCCCAATTTCTTCAATATAACTCGTAGTTTATGTTATGTGAAATTAAAAAAAAGGGAACATGCCAAAACTTCTTAGGGTATGTTCCTTTTGGCATCCTAAAGTAAACTCGGTTACAACCTGCCAGTAGTGGAAGTTGCAGTCAGTAGTTATCAAGCCTGGTACCCAAGTGCCCCCCCCCTCCTGCGGCCTGGCGGTTGTGGCTGTGTTCATGGTTGATGCCACAACCCCACAGCTGACACTTTTGTTTGTTTGTTTGTTTTGGTCTGTTTCAAGCACCAGGATTTCTAAGGTTTTTCTCCAAGACCCTGGACACAACGACTCTGTTTTGCTTTTAGGATCATCACCTCTAAGGGCATTCAGACCTTCTTGCGTTTGTTTGGTGACTTTTATGTGATTTTAGTTTTTTTCATGAGGGAAACGAGGGAACTCTTTGGACTTTTTTCCCCCAGTTCTCTTGTCTGCATGCAGGCCTTGCCTTCTGGAGCCTCCATCCTCACAGGGTTTCCAGGGTCACTGGTCTCTGTGGGATGGGTAATAAGGGGAATTATGCAGCAGGGTACTTGGCCTTTCCAGGCAAGGATGATCTTATCAGACCTTCACTCTCTTGGACTGCTGAGCCTGAGACTGTGGGGCTCTGACAATATTTGCTTTTGACAGGCTAGAAGTCAGTGCACCCTGGCGCCCAAAGCAGCTGACCCAATGTCGCCCTCATGTAACCAATTTTAATAAATCGAGAGTCTGCCTAATGAGGCTGGTGATTTACATTGTTGTCATTCTTGAGCATTATTAGGCTTTCAAAGGAAGATCAGATCTAGGGAGACGTTTTCTTCTAAATGCTTCCTTTGAGGGGCACTGCTCACCATGACAGGGAGACTGCTGAGACAAAAGAGGATCTTCTGTAAGACAGCCACGGTCTTTCCAGGAAGAATGGCATCCATTGTCCTCTCCTGTTCTTTCTGTGTCTCTGGTGTTGAGCACTCAGGGCCTTTAGAGCAGGCATGGCTCTGTGGGAACCTGGGGCCAGGGGCTAACCCCTGTAGTCAGACTTGACTTGATCCAGTATTGTTCTCCAAAGTAATGTCCTTTGGAATCCACAGGAAGGTCTCCTACCAGCCCGGTGACAGAGCAGATCCTCTGCCATGCTCTTTGATGCTAAAGCAATGTCGTGAGAGAAAAATCGATGAGCTTCATGGTTATTTGAAGACTTAAAGGAAAGCCATGGTAAGAAAGGAGAAGCCATGGAGTCTAACCCTTACATCAGTGCCATCCTCAAAACACAGACAACTGTAAAGAAAGGGGAAGGCTAGTTGGTTTAAAATATCCAAATATTCTGGAAGTTAAAATGTATGAGTGGGTGGAAGGATGTTTGGGTCTCCTCCCATTAACCCTAATTATAGGCTGCTATGTACCAGGTATTCCTCAAGGTTGAATCAACAAACCTGTCTCATCTTTTCTTTTGATTTTATAGTTGTATTCCAACTGGTTGTCTTGTGTCCATCCTTCCTCCCCAACCCCAACCAGACTGTTATCTCCGGAGCAGCACACGACAGCATGGCAATGCCCATCCCACTCATGTCGCGCGTCTACCCCACCCTCTAATACTGTCACATCTATCAGAGTCCACGTGTTCCTTGGTCTACAAGATTGCTCCCTGGGACCCCATCTACTCCAGTGCCTCTAAATTCTCAGAGTCATTGAGACCCAGGATTGGTGCCTAGTGGAAGAGGACCGTGTATCCCTACACACACTGACACCCATTGTGCCTAGTTTTAGACTTACTGCACTATCTTTTTTTTTTTTTTACTTTTTTGACAATTTTCATACATGTGCATAATGTATTTTGATCATAATCTTCTCATTTTGCCCTTCCCTTATCTTACAAAACCCCCACCCATGAACCTTTTCTTTTCAACTGCTCCCTTCTCTGCTTCATTGTCTTCTTTTTTCTCCCTCCTCCATCATCCATGATGGAATGTCAGAGGGACCAATATTATAAGGTCTCATGCAGGTTACAATAGTCGTGATGAGGTCACCAATTCATACCTGGAGGACAGTGCTTCATAGCACCATTCCCATTCCTCTGGCTGATACAGTCTTTCCTCCCCCTCTTCTGCAACATTTCCTCAGCCTTGGAGGGTGTGATCGAGATGTCTTATGTAGTATTGAGCACTCAGCAGTCACTTATTTTTAGCATTTTGCTCAGATTTGAGTCTCCCTAGTAGTCATCGCCATCTGCACAAAGAAGCTTCTCTGATCAAGAATCTGTGGGCACAAACATAAGTATCTAGAGGACAACTTGTTGGGCGCAGCTTGCTCGTTTATACCGAGAACAGTGGTGGATTCCCTGCTAGAACCTATAACCTTCCCACACGTAGGCTTTTTTGATTAGGTATTCAGTGCCAGGCCTGAGCTCCCTCCCATGGAGCAGGCCTCAAATCTAATCAGAGAGCAGCTATTTACTCCACACAGTCAGGTCACCATTGCTCCAGTGGACACATATGACTGGTCAGTTGTGTGGCTCACAGGATCCACTGAGCTTCAAGCCTGTGGATGACTTTTCTCCCCCGGCAGGACTTCCCAACACTATGGCTGCTAAACCAGCAGGGAGGAGGCATTCACTTCAGTTGCAGCTTGAATTCTCAGTGTCCTGCAACTAACACATTTAGTATTCTCAGCAATAGGGTCTTACCCTCTAGTTCTGGTGGGCATTGGCAAGATCTTATATAGTTTGGAAGATACCAGAGACCTTCTTGATAAATAACTCCCACCCCTGACACTGGGATTTTCTTATAACAACCCACGTCTTCTGGGGGCAGCATAATCCATTCTTGTAGGTACTTCTGACCAAACTCTTGCCTTAAAATAGATTTTTAAATTAGCTTTTAAAATTAGCTAAGCAAAAAGGTAGGCTTTCATTTAGCTTTCTCATATTGTCTTTGGTTTGGGCTAACCTTCTCACATTCCCTTCTCTCCTCCATTCCCCCCTTCATGATCTCACTTAAACCTTGTTCCCTCAGTATTTCTTCCTTCATTTTACTTCTCCAATATCCTCCCCCTCAGAGCCTCCCTTCTACTTCCCTCTAGGCCCTTTTCTGGATTCCTGGTCTCAACTGACTGCTCTTAATACTTACCTTTGGGGCTGGAGAGATGGCTTAGCAGTTAAGGCACTTGCCTGCAAAGCCTAAGGACCCAGGTTTGATTCTCCAGGACCCACATAAGCCAGATGCACATAGTGGCACATGTGTCTGGAGTACGTTTGCAGTGGCTAGAGGCCCTGGTGTACCCATTAGCTTCCTATATCTCTCTGTCTCTAATAAATGAATGAATGAATAAATAAATAAATAAAATATTTTAAAAATATCCTTTTATCCTTTTGTGTCCTGCATTGGGCTCTGAAGTTTACAAAAGACTCTGGTTTTAGTTATTTTGGAGTAATTCCCAAGACCAATTGCTCAGTAAGTCACTACTGAATGAATGAGTGAGTGAGTAAACAGATAACCAAGTGTGTGAGCAGCTGAGCACTTCTCCATGAGTCTGATTGGCTCTCTGGGTATGTTTATGGAAACCAGCAGGTAGAAGCTACAAACTGGTCCTGATAGTGGTTCACAGCTCCTGGGATGCCATGGAGACTCAGCAACCATGCTCAGAAGCCAGTGCTCTTCCTCCTCCTGCCTCACAAGAGGTGGGCGGTCTTACTGTTGCCCAGTTCTTGGCCCCTGGAGATAATCATACAAGACTGCTGAAGGCACTCTCTTACTTTCCCTGTACCACCTCCAGAGTCAGCACTGCGCCCAGCTCTGCCCCACTCCAGGACAATGCCTGCTCCCTCTCCCTTGTGAACCTGAACTAGCTTAGTCTGCCCTCCTCCACGCTGCAGCTCCATCACTGGAAATACTGTTCTTTTAGGCTCACCACTGCAGGGGACAGTGGTGGAAAAACCATCATCTTGGCCACGTGTGTCTGCTGTGTCTTCTGCCACAGAGGGGCAACCTGGGCAGGACCAGCTTTGCAGTGGACTGACACCTCCTGCACTGGGGCCGGCAGCCCTCCCCGACCTCCTGCTCCTCTCCCTACATGTACTGCTGGTTCCTGGGGCCAGCCCCTTCTTGGGGCGGGCACAGTGGATTCCCGGCACCAGAAGGGTATGGAAAAATTATAGGGAGGAAAAACCATTTGCCTGTGGCACAGTGCCCAGGCAGTTAATATGGCCCTCAGAGAGCTCTTCCTGTACAACTCATAATTAATCCAGAGAGCTCGAGGGCCTGGGAGATTATAAGGACAAATGGCTCCATGGGCTGCCTACAAGGCATTGCTGCCCATGTGTAAGAGGGGCATCACTCTGTAGGCAAGCTGGCAGGAAGATGGCCAGGCCTGTCCATGGGGCATTGGAAAAAGGAAGTACAGAGGCCTGGGCTGGAATACAGACCCTTGTTGTGCTGATCCTCGCAATAGGTAACTTCCAGGGAACACTTGTTATGTGTCTGATCTTAGGGACGCTTTCTTTGCAATCTGCTTGGACAGTTCTTACCAGAGGCAGCGGTCATCCCTGTTTGACACGTGAGGATAAAGATCAGAGACATTCAATAATTTGAGCCTGTAGTCACAGAGCTAAGGGTGTGCAGAGCTAAGCTCTGAACTGAAGCACAGGGTCTTAGGTCTTTCCTTAATCACAGGGTCTTGGGTCTTTTGATTCCACATTGGGTGGGACGGCTGTGGCCATAGGTGGCTTCGCACTGTGACAGCGCTGAGAGACGGAGAGAGAGAGAGCATACACGCCTTGGGTTTGGAAACTAAATTAGTCATTGGCAGAATCACCCTATAGCCAGCCATCTACTCTGGTACATAGAAAACCTTGTTTATTTATATTTGGGGAGGGTAAACATGAAAATACATGGGTGTACATTATGAAATGAAAGTGCAATTCACCTTGTAGGCTCAGTTATGGAGCTATTTATGTGGGCTTGGGCTGGCGTGCAAGGCAAGAGTGAGCCCCTTGCTGTCCCTGCAGCGAGGGTGACACCCCTTGTCTGGCCTGCTAATGGCATCGCCACTGGCCACATGTGGCTGTTAAAGCCCTTGATATGCAATCAAGGAGGCTGGAGAATTACCTATTAAATCTTACTTTATTCATTTAAATTTAGAACAGACACATGAGACACATGTATCTAGCAGCTGCTAGTGGACAACATAGGAGGTGCCTCCTGCTAGGTGACACCGTGGTGTCCTTTGATTGTGTGACACTCAGTCCTCTGATTGTACAGAAGGGATAGCTGAAGTTTTATAGTGGTTGAAGGACTTCCCCGGGGTCATACGTAAAATTGGCATACAGCACGTCCAGAACCTTGGTGTCTCTGTCCTAAAAATACTGCATATCCATGATTTTGGCCAGGAGATGAAAAGGAAGGAGTTTGACCATTGCTGACATGAAGCCCCTATGAGAGGAGCAGCCAGCGACCTACTGTTAAACCAGGCTTTAAAGACTCTTTGAAGACTAGAGAGGGTTTGGGTCAGAGCTCACACCACAGGAAGCGGCTGTGACTGCCTCTTCTGTGAGCCTTGCCCGGTGACCTTGATCCTGTTATGATCTTCTTTAGGGTCAGACAAAGGAACCCTTCCTCCATGCCCCATCCTGATGCTCATGGAGACACCTCCAAAAAGGCCCATCTCCCCAAAATGCAGCCTTGCCTGTGGCAGTGAATGGTCACGGTGGGCAGACCTGTGTTGAGGCTGTAAACTCAGTTCCAGACCAGACCACTACCTAGAGATGCGCCTGACCAACCCCATGTGCATTGACAAAGAGCCTTGTTTCCATGGGAAACAAAAGACACTCCTCTTTCTGATTATATTTGCATTTTGTGTAGTTCCAGGTCTTCCCAGGGGACATTACTTTCTGCTTAAAACACACACACACACACACACACACACACACACACACACACACGCACTAGAAATTAGGAATACAGAGAGAAGAATCTCTGTACACCAAAGATATTTGCTATTTTGCTGCCTTGCTTGCACACATGCATGTGCAAGCATAAGAGAGAGAGAGCTAGAGAGAAAGGAAAAGAGAGGGGGGAGAAAGACAGAAAGAAAGAGAGAGACACCTTTCTCACAAACAGTGGTGTGGTTGAGTTGGCCTATACAAGCCTGTGGGAACTGATAGAATAATGATGAGTTTTGCAAGTTGGCTGGCTGTTTAAGCAGCACCCTTGCCCATCTCACCATTTCCTCTGTGGTCTCACCCGGGCCCTGGCTGCTGGGTGAGGAGAGGTTCCCTCTTTGCTTCTCATTACCTTCTGCTCTCAGTGTGCACTTCCCCACAAGCAGGCCTTCCTTCCAGGTGGCTCCTGATTTTTTTTTTTTTTTCTCTTGAAATAAGGTCTGGGCTTGAGTTTGCAATCCTGCTGCCTCTACCAGCTTACAAAATTCATCTGAGAACCATTGGTTTAAACCCAGGATTTGCCTTCAAACTGGCTTTTAAAATTTTTAATTCCACTTCCTATAAGTGGATGTTGTCTGTAATTGAATTTTTAAAAATATATTATTTATTTATTAGAGAGAGAGAGAGAATGGGCACGCCAGGGCCTCTAGGTACTGCAAACAAACTCCAGATGCATGTGCTACCATGTGCGTCTGGCTTAGGTGGGACCTGGAGAACCGAACTTGTGTCCTTAGGCTTCACAGGCATGTGTCTTAACCACTAAGCCATCTCTCCAGCCCTGTAATTGAGTTTTAAATTGATAGCTCATAGGCAGTGCAAGAGGAAGAGGCACCTTCCAGCGGGCAGTAACCATGCACACCATCACGTTAAGTGGGCATCAAGTGTTCTGGATTGAGAGTGATTGACATATGCTCACACAGAATTCAGACACAATCCTCATTCTTGAGTTGTCAGACTGTCCTGGGGCTTTGACCCTCATCGGATATGAAGCCCTTATGTAAACTTAGACCTCATTAAAGACTAAGTTCCCTTTAGAAGTCTGAAGAAAAAGGGAAGAAGGAACATTTAGTTGAGCTTATTCTGGGATTCCAGAAGCTTCACCTTCAGATCAGATTTGTGACGTTTGCTCTGAGTTATATAAACACATCTGAGAAATCTGTAAACTACCCAAAATCTAAGTAACATCCTTGTGTCAGAGTTTACCGACATTTATTTGTGTAAAATAGCCTACCCAATCTCTCTTCTCCCCAAGAGCTCTCCTTAAAGCTGGGGACCCCTCCAGCTACCAGCACTGTTTTCATACCTGTGACCCAAGTTATGGTTTTAATTCATCTTCCCCAAATGCGGGACTCATTAGACACAGCAGACATGGAGACTCTGGAAGGCATCTTTGAACATGTCACACACTCATGTTCTAGAAGTGTCCTTTATTAACTATATTTATGATTCTCAGTGCTCTTCTCTTTCCCTAAATATTTATGCCACCAATCCAAAAGATCTACAGGGCACCTTCTATATGAAGCCTTCCATATCTCCATCTCCAGCTCAGATCTCCTGTGCCTCTAATGCTGGCTTAAGTACTAGCTCTTTGAGTGCATTGTCCAGCTAGAGCCTGCCTCAGGGTGTAGCTATTTCTGCCTCTACCTGTGCTCCTCTCACCAAAGCTCATCAGAAGTCAAAAAGTGGTTTTCTTCAAAATCACATTTTTTGTCAACATATTATTATGTTTAAGGAGCTATCTTACTTCTGGAGTCTCTAGTTTTAGATGCAAAATGGCCCACGTGCAACTTATTATATATGAATGCTTAAAAGAATAGTCTGAACCTAAAGTTTATTTCACCTACCACCACCAACCATCACTGGGATTGTTCATTTTGCCTTCATTAGACTCTTTTCAGCAGTCAATAGCATGCTTCTGAATGTGTGAAAAATTTTTAGTTAAAAAGAAACCAAATTATTGTGAAAAAATGGAAGGTTTTGAAGCTTAGAGAGATGAAGTCATGACAAAACATTACCCAAAAGGAAAAAAAAATCACATAAAAAAATGAAAACGGCAAGAAAATGGAGTGTTGTATGGAACACGGGTTGAACATGCTAGTGGACATAATTTTTAAGAAATGAATCAGGGGCTGGATGGATGGCTTAACAGTTAAGGCATTTGCCTGCAAAGCCAAAGGACCCAGGTTCGGTTCCCCAGGTCCCATGTAAGCCAGATGCAGAAGGGGTGCATGTGTCTGGAGTTTGTTTGTAGTGGCTGGATGCCCTGGCATGCCCATTCTCTCTCCCTTTCTCTGTCTCTTTCTCTCTCTTCCCCCTTTTTCTCTTTCAAATGAATAAGTAAATAAAATAAAATATTTTTTTAAAAGAAATGAATCAGGCAGGGGCTGGAGAAATGGCTTAGTGGTTAAGGTGCTTGCTTGCAAAGCCAAAGGACCCAGGTTCAACTCCCCAAGACCCACATAAGCCAAATGCACAAGGGGGCACACACATCTGGAATTTGTTTGCAGTGGGTAGGGGCCCTGGTGTGCCCATTTTCTTTCTTTCTCTCTCTCTCTCTCTCTTTCTCCCTGCTTATTTTTGCATCTCTCGCTCTCTACCTGCCTATTTCGGCATTTATCTCTCTCTTTCTCTCTCATAAATAAATAAAAATAACATAAATTTGAAAACAGAAATGAATCAGGCAAACTGTCAAGAGGGCAATACCAATGTGATGTGAATGCAATCAACTGTAAGCAGGTTATTAAAGAAATGGAACACTATTTTAGGGCTGGAGAGATGGCCCAGAAGTTAAGGTGCTTGCCTGCAAGACCTAGCAACCCAGGCTTGATTCCCCAGTACCCACATAAAGGCAGATGCACGAAGTGGCATATGCATCTGGAGTTCGTTTGTTTGCAGTGACTAGAGACCCTGGCATGCCCATTCATTCTCTCTCATCTCCCTTTCTGTCTCTCTCTGCTTCAAATGGATAAACAAAAATATTTTTAAAATATTTAAAAAACTTTTAAAGGCTTATCTTGAGCAAGCACTGCTCATTATGAGAAGTAGTGAACATGCAACTCTTTAAGTTTAAGTAAAAAACTCAATTCTGCCATCCCAGCAGCCATATTTTAATCCCTCAGTGGCGGCTACATGTGGCTACCAGCCCCTAGGCTGGACAGTGCAGACCCAGGGCCTTTCCACCATCTCCAGAAATCCATCACATAGAGCCAATCTGTAGACACCAAAATCAAGTGCCTGCAGTTGATTCAAGGAAAGGCGGGACTTGTTGAACAAGACAAAGGACAAATTTGTGAGTAAATATGGTCAAATGTAACAAATAGCTTCACAGACATGGAGTCCATTGGAATCTGGCCAACATCAGAATCAAAGGGGAACCTGTCAGGCCCAAAAGACCCTCCCAAACTCTCTCTAGTGCCACAGACTTGTGAAAACATCAAAGGTTAGCAGGCATGTTTTTTTTTTCTCTTTCAATTTCTATAAGTGATATAGAATAGTGGAGACTAAAATATGTCAAGCTGTGTTGCATGTTATGGCAAATATTGTTTGGTGAAATTTCTATTATGGTGAAGTATGTGGGGATCAGTTTCCACCACACCCTCCAAGTATGAAGAAGCTACTTTTTCAGAACATAGATTAGCAAAGTATGCAACAAGACAGACTCTCACTGCATCTGCAAGAGGCCGTGCACTTAGGCTGAGGACAAGACCACATTTAGAAACAGCATTTCAGATTCTAGTCTCCTTTGCTCTTGCTCTGTAGAAATGTCAGGTGTACTGTTTTCAACACCTGATGGTCTGTGTCCGAGAAGAAATTGTTTAGTTGTGTTTTTGTTTCTTCTGTCATAGGACTGGGTTTGCTACAACAGCTGCCTCTCTGGGTGGCTGGGAAGGGCACTGTGAGTCAGGGTGAGTAGCAAGAACATGGGTGTGTGGAAGGGGGAAGACCAGAAAGTCTGGGATTGGATTCCCAGACTTACAGCCCAGCAGTCACCTTTCTACTTGGCAGAAATAAAAGACCTATTAAATTTTGAGAGAAGAGAATAATGCCTGTCTTATTCACATATTACTATGATTTATTTGAAAAAACCCTGATCCCAGAGTCTCAGAATGACTTATAATTCTCTGTTTATCTCTTGGAAGGCTGACAATGAGCGTTCAGATTTCTCCCTCCAGCCTTCTGAATGATCTTTTCTGGAGCTGGAGCCTTCTGTACTCACTGCCCTATACATTACATAGCAATGTGGAAATCTTGATTGCTGACTTAAGCCAATTTAATGAAAAATTAAAAGAAAAAGCCCCCGGCTTAATGAAAATTCCTATGAATGGCCACCCAAATTTACTGAAACCCTGAAAACTTGATTATTCACTTGAAAAATAGCATTGATTACTTATAATTGTAGTTAGAAGTTTAGTTTCAAAATTCTTTCCCCAGCTTAAACAGCAAATCAATTCTGACTGAAATATATACCTCTGTTCCTTCTAAATTATCGCCATTTCCATAAGCAAGAACTTTTTATTTTGGGGGGGGGGGTAGGCAGCAACTGAAATTTTGGAAGTAATTTTCCCAAGGCATTTGATTAGGCAAAATATTTTCAAATCCTTTGCTTCTCCACTTTTTAAGAACTGTGAGGTGGCTAGCCCAGTTGTACTTCAGAATGTTTCTCTGTGTCCATGTGTCCCTCCAGTCTTCTCTGTGAACTACTATAACTATGAGTATGACTCAAAATTTACATGCACTTATCCCAAATTGAATCAACCCTCAAGTCTTGTGGCCCAAGGAATTTAGACTCCTGAGCTATTCATTCCCAGGGGCACCTCCAGCCAAGTCCCCTTGAGCACCTCAAATTCAGCATAGCATGTCCAAACCTGAGTTTTATCTCCTTCCTGCTGGAGACCTCTGTATCCTCGTGGAAATCCCTATCTCGGGGACAGCTTAAGAATTTATCTCCTTTCTTAAACCGGCAGTCCATGGAGTGTTCTCGAAGGTTTCCCTTGTCATCAGCTTCCACGTTAGAATGTTATCAGCTCCTCCTCAGAAATGCCTATGAGATCTCAGCCTGCCTGCTGCGCCTGGGGCAGGCTCACTATCTTCCACTGGGATTAAGGCTCTAGTCCCTTAACTGGTCTCCTTTCTGGTGTTGCTCCCCATCTGGGTTTCCTCCGCTAATCTTGCTCTCTGGTGTATGATTCTCCGCTGTAGCACAGCTCCTCTTATCTGGGTGTTGTTTACAGGATGAAGTCAAATTCCCTAAGAAGGGCAAGCACCCTTCGCTCTCAGACAGGGTGCTTCCATGTTGCACCCCTCAGGTCCCTTCAAATCAAAGATGCTTTCATGCTGTGCTTGCTGCCTTGGCTCACTGCTTACCCTCCAGAGAGATGCCTTGCGGGCCTCAGACTAGACTCCGGTGCCGCCAGTGACGGGAGTCATTTGTCACCACTCCATAGTGTTTGTTGGTTTAGTGTTCCATCTTTCCATTTCTCTCTTATAGCACTTTCCATGTTGTATTACAGTTATCTTCTAACAAGTGTGTGGTATTCTTCAAACATTCTCGGATCTTCCCTAATCCTGTTGTAAGATATAGGATTGGTCTTAGTCTCCTGTGTTTGGATAGGGCCAATGAATTGAGAGCAGAAGAAATGAGTGTCATTGTTTTTATGTACGGCGCTGGAGATAATTGCTTTCTTCTAGCATTGTGACTGACAAAGTTAAAGATGGTTACTTCTTGGTGAGTAACTTGTTGATACTGGTCAATGAGACGTTGGGATTGGTAAGCCTTGCTGGGACACAGTGACCAGTCCTATGGAGCCGTGCACTCCTCACCTAGCTATTTTTTTGTCTTGCATTGCCATGGTAGGGGGTGGTGAAATCTTTTTAAAATAAATACATACAGAAATAAGCTCCTTATGATCAGAGAGTTAAAGGGAAAGCCACTAATAAAAACCCAGTGTTTCCATGCCTGTAAAAACATAGCAGCCACTTGAGAAAAGTACTTAAAACATTCAAAACTGTTCTCATTAGTAGTAGCAGTTTCTCTAAGCTTTTGGTATTGTTTTGTGTTCCGGCTCTGAACCTTGCATTGCCAAAAGAGGCATGCTTGCTAAAGCAGTGATGGTTAGAATAACCTGCTTTACTTGTGGATAATTGATCCAACCATAGAGACGGCACCACATGCTATGAGTATGGCCTCAGGTAGGCAAGTCCCTCACAGGGCTAGAAGGCTCTAAACTGTCTGACAGAAGGTAAAGATTAGTTGTTTACAATCAAACAGTTATGAAGACATTTTTTTTTCCAGTGCTGGAAAATGGCACGGAGCTGCCCTCGCACTGGCTATGTGTTTGTAAGCAACTAGAAGTCTGTCGAAGCCACTCACACGAGTTAATCATTCTCACTTGGAGCTGCTCCCTATGTCTTCCTGGAAGAGGCTCAACATTTGGAAATTCTGACTAAGGGCAAGAAGAAAGAACCCTTGGAGGCTTATCTAGCTGGAGAGAGGTTCAAGGGGATCTTTGTAGAAGCCAGACAAAAGTCAAATATAGTTTGATTAACCAAGATAAAATATCAAAGAGCAAAGGGAACAGCCCAGACCTAAGGGACAGTGAGTGGAGGCATGGTGATTATTTTACTGGATTGGAGAGCACACAGCTTGTGACTGTCTAAAACTATAATGCAGGAGGGGGACTCTCAAGCCTTCACAAGCTATGAGACTTCTCCCCGTGTGGTTTATCTTTCACCAAGGATAAGGGAGGCACATTTTTATTTATTTATTTATTTATTTATTTATTTATTTATTTATTTATTTAAGAGCGTCAGACAGAGAGAAAAAGAGGCAGAGAGAGAGAGAGAGAGAGAGAGAATGGCTGCACCAGGGCCTTCATTCACTGCTAAGGAGCTCCAGATGTGTGTGCCCTCTTGTGCATCTGGCTAAGGTGGGTCCTGGGGAATTGAGCCTTGAACTGGGATCCTTAGGCTTCACAGGTAAGCGCTCAACTGCTAAGCCATCTCTCTGGCCCCACTACACTTTTTAGAAGATATTCTGCCTTGACATCAGAGCCACCCAGATGGTGGTCAAACCTCAGAGCTACCACCTACCTGCTGTGTGACCTTAGCTGGCTGCATCTCAGCTACCTCAAGTGCGATGAAGAGCCAATGAGGTAATGCATGGAGGACTTCACACTCTTATGAAGCACATCCTGAACTCTCCAATAGACGGGGGTGAGTCGGTGCTGACTGGAGCACTAGGAAGCCCCTTGCTTACAAAGCCCGGTCTGCATCCTAAGATGAAGCATGAAGAGGTCTGTGCAGGGTTGGGGGAGAGGGTCAGAGAGATGGGGCATCAGAGCAGGGAGACCAATTTCTTGGCCATTTTTGCTTCTGGTTCCCAACAAGGAAGCACCTTACACAACAGACATTTTGGTCCTGTTGTCTCTGTGGAAGTCAGCAGCAGCCCAGAGTTACAAGTCTCCTGCTGATGGAAAGAACCTGGCCACAGCACAAAGTCCACAGTTTGCAGTCGCCAAGCACAGGCGCGGGGCCTTGGCTATTTCAAAGGCTGCATTTGAGCCTTGTCAGCTGCTGGGCTGAAGATGCTCTGTGTTTATTCCCCTTTATCACCGTCCCCCCCCCCCCGCCATGGCAGACACACATTTCCTTGCTTGCTCAGTGAATGACAGGACTTTAGGACACCATGTTGACAGAATCAATCCATCTTTCTTCCTCTTCCATCTTAAAAGAACCTCGGAGATGCTTGTCAGGAAAAGTGCAAGCAGCCATGATGGCTGGAGTCATTGCTTAGGCAGGAAGGAGCATTTCATTCAAGCAGGTCTTTTTCCTCATGGAAACTCCACTGTGGATGGGTCATGGGAGTGATTCAGAAAATTTGGGCTTTGGGCTGGAGAGATGGCTTAGCAGATAAGGCACTTGTCTGTGAAGCCTAAGGACCCAGGTTCAATTCCCAAGGACCCATGTAAGCCAGATGCACAAGGTGATACATCTGGAGTTCATCTGCAGTGGCTAGACCCTTTAAGCATGTCTTTAAAAGAAGTTCAGTGGACATGAGAGTCCTTGATAAGTCAAAACACCCTTCATTCCCCTCAGCCTGTGCTGGATATTACCCAGATCAGCCTTTGTCCTGTTAGCAGGGCCGGACTTGCTTTCAATCCCTAGATAAGCTTCTGGAACTTCCATCCCCTCAGGGCTGCCACGGCTCCAATACCTGCAGTGATTCTTCCAGTACTCTGCAGCAGGGTCATTTACGTGTGATCATGTCTTGAACTGGGGACCTATTTTTGTTTGGCCACAGAAAGTAAGGGGGCAGAGACATGTTTCTCACCATGTGTTCTCTCCTCTGGTCCAGTATTATTCAGTGTTCTCTCAAGGAACAGAGCTGGTAGAATGAAAGGAAATCTATTAGATTGACTTAAATGACTCGGGCTGAGTAGCCCAACAGTGGCTGTATGCAGGCCGGATGGTCTGAGAACCAGGGAGCTACTCAGTCCCCAAGGCTGGATGCCTCAGCACTGCCAATAGGTGCCGATGGCCTGGAGGAGCCCTGGGGAGCCCCAGCTCCACAGAGCACAGGGGAGACTGACTGAGCTGGGTGCCTGTGCCTGCAAAGGATGGCCAGGGTAGCCAGGCAAAAGGCTCTTTCTTCCCTCAGACCCGAAGGGCTGCCCACTCTGAGGTAAGGTCTTTTTCCCTCAGTTAATCCTTGTAGGAGCTGCCCTTGCAGGCCTGCCCAAGAGACATATGTCTCTTCCTTGATTTCCAATCGGATCATATTGACAACAGACACTTTTCACTGCCACAGGCATGGATCACCTTACGTAATAACAATCCCAGGTTCATGAAAAACTAAGTAAGTATAAAAACCAGTTACAGTAAAACACAACTTCAACTTCCCTGCTTGTCTATTCTTTCCTGAAAAGTTAGCACCCAGTTAGGGAACTCTCTTGTAGAAAATGGTCAATGATTTTGGCAAGAGGGAAGGTTCTGGTATGGAATCTCAGCCTGTTCAGTAGTGCGCATGCGAGAGGATCTGAGCTCATTCCAAATCCCAACCTAGGCCAGACCACCCAGGGCCTCAGTCACATCACAGACTTTACAAATAGTGCCTTCTGGAGCCACACAGTGCACGTTCTGCTCGACAGGACACAGCACGTGGAATTGAGCTTCAGCTCCCACAAGTCCAGTACAGCTCAGACTGCTGTGAAGATCACAGGCTGGAGACCAACATAGGAGATACTTACTCGTCATTATGTATGCACACATGCATGTGTGTATTGTGCATGCATGTTCATACGTGTGCAGGCACATGTGGATGTGTGTGTGTGGAGGGCAGAAGTTGATGCTGGGTGTCTTCCTCACTGGCTCCACGCCTTATGATTTGAGTCAGTGTCCCTCACTGCTCCTAGAGACTGACAATGCAGCTAGACCAGCTGTGATCCCCAGGGGTGCCCTATCACCATCTCCACGGTCAGTGCTGGGATTACAGGTGTGTGACACCATACTCAGCACTGTAGGTGAGTGCTGGGGACCTGAACTCAGGTCCTTGTGCTTACACACCAAGCATTCAAACCACTCAGATATCTCCCCAGACTAGTTACTAGTAACAGTGTACAAACGTTTTCAAACATATACTTTCTTATCACTCTAGTGTCCTAGTAGTAGAGAGACAGATACCATATTCTTGCCTAAACATTCATTAGAAGGGGATCTATATATAACTGATTGTTGTGATCAGGGACATTAAAATCACTAGTCATGTGAATTATGATGAAAATGGGATCAAAGATCATCAGACAACAGCAAGACTTCTTAGGGCAAGAATGGGGACCTGGAGTTGTTCTTCCTCAAACTAAGAGTGTTTCTTGGCACACATGAAATGGACAGTCAACACTGAATTTGAATTATTGTGACTAATACCTGTGGCACCACTCTATTTCTGAGGGTGGAGACGTCCTTGTAGCTCACAGTTCAGAGGTGAGAGGTCAGAGTGTGAGGTACCCAGGCCTCCCTCAGAAGTCACTTTATATTGCATGTCTCTGCTTAGTACACAGTGACCAACATTTAAAAAAAAACCATGATTCCCAAGAAGAGTGAAAAAATCTTATTAAATTTGGCAAAATAGTTGATTCTTTTTTCTTGTGACATGATTATTAACATTCAGTTATTTGTTAAGTTTTAAGTGTATCTACCAGAACTATGGGATATAGTTAAAGAGAAATTACTCATAGTCTTGGTACCCACTCATCTCTTTCTTCAATGGGATACTCAAGGTCCTTTACTCAGGGCTATATCAAGAGCAGTTTTATCATCCTACACTGTGTTGTGAAATAAGCCCTAGGTTGGCTTAACATGCTAGAGCACACAGGGTTCCCAATGGTCACCTAATGCATCCTTCACAGATGAGGTCCTTGGACGGCAAGTAAATTTCATACTTAAGAAAAAAAACAACTTAGACACAAAGGGTCTGCCTTTTGCATTATGGGATAGAAATGTAGCTGCCTTGGGGGGTGAACTGGAAAACTAGGGGTTCACATCTTTTGCTTATCCTAAGAGTTCTGGAAAGTTCTAAAACTCCATTCTTTTGTATATAACGTGGAGGTACGGTCGCTTTTGGAGCTGTCGGAGGAATTAGCACTGCTCTTTCACACAGTGGAGCTGCTGTTGTCCTCATAGAAAGTGCTTCCTACCAAACATCTTCAAAGCTATTCTTTGACTCGATTAAATCCACAACCGATTCAATATACTAATTCTTGGTAAAGACTCTCTTTCCCATGCGGCCAGTCATTGGTACAGCTCTCTCCCCACAGTTACTAATAAACATGCAGAATTATTACTAGGTTTCTTTAAGGACTTAGTTTGTGGCCTTTTTAAAAGGTGTGTCAGTGTCTCCTCAGAGCATGGGCTAGGAGGCTTCCAGATCATTTCAAAGTGAGGGCAAAATTCCTTTATCAAGTGAGACATCCACTTTGGTAGGATCCTCTAGATTGCTGTTAAGGGTTATTGTTGCAGAGTGAAGTAACAGTCTCATGCTTTGTTCACCCCCCAAAATGATTCCTACTTTAGTGAACTCCTCTATCATAACCAAGGCCACTCATGAAATTTAGAGCAAAGCCAGAAACCTAGCTTTCCATGGAATTCTCTGGCTCTCACTTTGTTCACTCTGCCTCCACAACTTGGGTCAGGACTTGACAATGAAATTCCACTTTGAAGGTCAGTTTTAAGGTTGGTTTATTTGCGCGGTTGTTATTGTGATAAATGATTACATAAATCTAGTCTCTGATCTTGTTCTGCCTGGTATTGCAGTTTGGTAGAGGCATGACTGTTGAATTGAGGGTGCAAGACCAGGATGATTCTTCTTTGTAAACCTAACTCTGACTTAGGTCCATTTCCCAGAACCCAGTTATAATCAGAAGCAGCAAATAGTGCATGCATCTGGAGATCCTTTGCAGTGGCAAGAGGCCCTGGTGTGCCATACCCGCTCCCTCCTTGCAAACAAAATAAAATATTAAAATCGTAATGTAATCAGTACTTAGTGATTAACTGCACAGTCCTTAATCTCTAATGTCTGCCCTTGTTGCAGTCAGGTTCACATTGCTGGTAGAAATCACCCAACCAAGAGCAGCTTCTGGGGAAAAAAAAAAAGGTTTATTTTGGCTTCTAGGCTTGAGAAGAAGCTCCACAATGGCAGGGGGAAACGATGGCATGAGCAGAGGGAGGACATCACTCCCTGGCCAACATAAGGTAGACAATAGCAACAGGAGAGTGTGCCAAGCACTGGCAAGGGGAAACTGGCTATAATACTCATAAGCGTGCCCCCAACAATATACTCTCTCCAGGAGGCATTAATTCCCAAATCTCTATATCAGCTGGTGATCTAGCATTCAGAACCACTAATTTTATGGGGGACACCTGAATCGAACCACCACATCCCTCAAATTATCCTGTAGTTTCTCATCTCAAAGAAACCCCATCAGCCCCCTGTCATGCTTGGACTGTATGTGTCAAAGCGTATGTGCTGGATGCTCCTCTCCAGGTCAGCAGGGTTAGGAGGCAGGGCTAATGGGCTATACTCAGGCCATGAGCACTCTGAGCTCATAGTTAACTTTTACTATTGTGGGATTAATCTTATTGCGAAATCAAGCAAACTAGATCTCTTTTTGGCCTCTTTTGCTCTCTCTTGGCCATGTGATGTCACCTTCCATTTGCAGTATAGCTAAGAAGGTCCTCCTCAGATTCATGAGTCAGGTTTGGACTTCCCAGTCTCCAGAATTGTTCCCCAAATAAATTTATGTTTATTATAAGTTAAAAGACAAAGAGATACCCCTATATACTCATCAGAAAGGTGAAAATGCAAACAACTGGCAGCAGTACCTGCTAGCAAGGATGTGCAGCCACAGGAAGGCTCACTGGCTGCTGCTGGGAAGACACCACGAGGCCAGCACTCTGCAGAGCAGTTTGGTAGCCACTAAACTGAACATGCTCTTATCATATTAGCCAACAATCATAATCCTTGGTATTTACACAAAGCAGTGCCATAGACTGATAGTATGCTAGCTTGAATGGTTGTCCTGTAAGAGATACAGAAGTTTATTAAAGTTTGTAATTTAGATCTGCAGCCACCTGGCTGGAGGAGGCATCACTGTGGGAGGATCCTAGGGTGCAGCCCTAAAGCAGGTCTGAATTCCAATCTAAAGATATGCAAAGTGCCTGAGCTTTGCCTGGAGTTCCTGAAATGTGCTTGCTTGTTTATGGTGCTGGATGTGGCTTCTCTCTCTCTGTGCCTCTCTGCCTTCTTCAGCCATTATGGAACTTCCCCTAAATCTTTAAGCTTCAACAATCCTTTGTCCTCCTAAAAACTGAGTCTGATCTGGAGATTCATCCCCAGCAACCCGAGGCTGTGTGCTAGAGATAGTACTTCCATGGCCCTGGCACCATAGCTCCTTTGGTATCTTTAGATGAACTCGGCCTTGCAGAAATTTTGCTGTGTGCAGTTAAAGCAGACATCAGCAGTGAATGAAAAGAACCATCAGTCTGCAGCAGATACAGCTTGTTCGGGGCAGAAATGCCAGAGTAGAGTAGAAGTAAACACTGGGCCATTCTCCACTCAGAGACGCTCAACCAGTTGGGGGCCTGTTGATACGTTGCTTCCCTGGTTTTGTCCAAAGGTTTTCCTGTTCCCTAGTCTGAGTCAAGATGATCACCATCATAAAGAGTTCCATCCTTTGAGATTGATCAGCCATTCCACCTCAAGCCCTTTGTGGAATGAGGCACATAGATGCATGCCTATGTGAACGAATAAGTAAGCAACATGTCCTGCTGATAGACTCCCATTGCTCATTTTGTTAGGTCACTCTCATTGCTAGACAGAAATGTTGAGGCACCACAGATTCACTACAGGAAGTGTATGGTTAGGATCCAGGCATTTGCATTTGAAACTTTTCATGACTTCATACCCACAATGCTGCTCCTTTCCATGAACCACAAATACCACCAAAGTGGAAAAGGAAAGGAAAGGAAAGGAGAGGGGTTGGAAGGAGAAAGTGTCTCATTGCATTTGCATCCTGGGTGCCCAGGCCACTCAGTTCATGGAGCAAAGCCTGGTAAATGATGAAACCAGGAGAAATCAGGATGGGAAGGTGGTCTTGACACTTCCAGGACTTCATCATGTTTTACATGCAGCATTTTTCCATAGGCCTTTTGACTAAATCCATAAATGCATTCTTCCATCTGCACTAAGTGTGGGTTTCCTTTTCTCCTTGTGTCTACCTCTAGGATTGGAGTTCTTAGGGAAGTATCAATGAGCTACATATAATAATATTATTTTCTAGGTTCTTTTCTTTCTTTCACTAAGTACCCTCATCCAAGGTGGGGTGGGGGGCTACTATCAGACTCAATGTTCCCTTAACCCTTAAAGTTTTAGGGGTGTCACAAATCCTCTCCTTCTAATGTCTGATGCTCAGTGGCTAAATCTCACTGGACTCCAAGGGAATAAGGCTTTCAACTGAGGTTTTCTCTTAAATGTATTGAGAAAAATGGACCAGTAGGAAAATTAAAACAGATCTCTTTTCATTGGAAATTGGATCTTTTGAAATCTGAGCATCCACATTTGTGTTGAGTTTTGGGTGAAAGTTCAGCTAGATTCTTGTTTTCCATTTTATATACATATATATATATATATATATATACACACACACACACGCACACACACACACACATACATACACATATATATCACTGTATATATATATGTGTGTGTGTGTGTGTGTGCATGTGTATGCTGCCTAATGAAGGTCAGTGATGTGATCTAAGCTGGCAGAGTTTCCATCGAAGTCACTGAGGGTTTGGCATGGATGAGCACTAAAGAAGGGTTTAGGATTAACTTCCTTGGTCCCCACAGGTGCACCAAGTTGTTGAGACCCTTGTTTAAAGGATTTGCATTCAATCTGCCATCCACCGACTGGGTGTGCCACAAAAAGGAATTTGACTGTTGCTTTAGTTCGCTCCTTAGCCCACTTCTGACCACACATAAAAGCACGTCGGGACTTCTCAGAGCTCCACAGAAAGAAAGTGGGACTGAGGTTTTTGGCATAAAAGCTTTTGCTTTTTTTATGGAGATAATTGGCAATAATACTGACTTTCAGCATAGACTCCATATCCTTTATCTTGGTCAGAAAACATTTTGGATAGGGCACGGATGGGGGTGAGCTATGCCTGCAGTCTCCCGTGCAGGGACCCTGAATAGGACATTCATTGGCACAAACACAGTGGTTACTGAAAACGGACTGGGGGGGGGGGTCGACAGCAAGGGGAGTTGAATGGGGCTTGGGTTCTTTCCTCCTCAGGGGAACTATGTTTTGCTTTACATGCAAAGAATTGCTTTGTACAGCCAAGTTGATCTCAATCTTGTTTACATAAAAGAAATCGAACATTTATTTTATGCTGGGTTGTTTTTTTCTCTTCTTTTGCCAGTCAGAGGGTTCTAGGCAAATCAATAAACAAAGACCCCGCTCTGTGTTCACTCTGTGGCTGGGGATTTAGACAGGCTAACCCTTCAAGAGCTGGACCGACTGCTTCTGTGGGATCTGACACAGGCTGCCTTAGTGGGGTGGGTTGAGAGTGACATATTTGTCCTACTTGGGAGCTCCCGAGGACAGAGGAAGAACATACAGGACCTCTGGATTCTTGGGTGGTGTGGTAGGTGGTAATAAAGTAATATGGCTGGCCAATAAAAATATGAAATGTATTTGATCGTACTTCTAATCAAAGAAGTGTAGATTGAAATGAATTATCTCCAAGGAGTATGACTAACTTTCCTTTTACTTTACGTAGCTCTGTACTCCTGGAGATATTTCTTAAATAATATTCAAATAAAAGGATTAAGTGTGAAATTTATGTAAACCTGTAAAGCTTTACCATCTTTTAACTGCCTAGCAGTGATCTTATTGAAGCATATTCATTGGAATTCTATCTACAAATAAATACATTATTAAGAAGAAAAAAATGTAGCCTGTAGATTAAAAATACAGGATGAGATCCCATTTTGGAGAAATGAACCTAGGTGCATATAAAAGTTTATATAAAAGGATAGTGTTGATTGATACTTTTTCATATTCTTATTTTGTGCATCTATTTTCTAATTTCTGGAATTTTAAGTTTTTATTGCCTTTAATAATAAAATACTTAGGGGGCTGGAGTAGTTAAAGGCACTTGCTTGTAAATTCTCATGACCCAGGTTTGATTCCCTAGTACCCATGTAAAGCCATATGCAGAAAGTGGCACATGCATGTGAAGTTTGTTTGCAGCGTTAGGAAGCCCTAGTGCACCTATATTCTCTCTCCCTCACAAATAAATAAATATTTTTTAAAAAAGAATAAAACACATAGACATATATAACTTGTAAATTCCAATGTACCTGTTGAATTTGTTTTCTAATTTTAATAAATATAAAGAATCTATAAAATTAAATGGTAATGCGTGTGTGCTTTTTAGTTTGCTTAATTGTGTTTGCCTATTTATTTCTTTTCTCTCACATTCTTAAGGGTTTTAATGTTAGTGAGCTTTCACATTTGTGAGGCTTTCATAGAAAAGCTAAGAGCGTCTTTACTCCTAGCACTCCAGAGGCAGAGGTAGGAGTATCACTATGAGTTCAAGGTGAGCCTGGGCTAGAATGAGACTCTACCTTGAAAAAAAACAAAAACTAACCCTCATAAAAAAAATTCTCTCATAGTTCTGGTACCACAAGTTCTGTCTCCCCTGGGAAGGGACAGGTCTGGAATTTGTCACAATGGACAGAAGGTTGTCAAGCAGCCTGAGTTCTGGGATTTCTGAAGGCAGTGGAAGGTCTTGGTTTTCCTCCCACAGCAGAGCAGGGTAAGTGGCAGGCAGTGGCACCCCTGATTTCTGATCGGCTGCAGGGGGTGACGGGTTCCTGGGTGGGAAATATGGGAGAGCTCAGTACCCGTTCAGGGACCTGCTGGATTGGTGGTTTCTCTTTCAGTTTGGTTGTTTGTGCAGCCAACACGGGGGCTGATTTTCTTGATGCCTGGAAGCACAGCCAGTCAGGTGGCCACAGCTAGAACATACCAGTGCTCTCAGGCAGCCATTCCACATCAAAGGACAGCCAATGGACTTCACAGAAGGTCTTCAGTTTTGATGGTATCAATTTGTTGCTGAAATCTCCAGAATATCCTACCTTAAAGTTCTCTAACATAGTGTGGAGCACCATCGGGTGCTTCATTGAGAGGAACCCAGCTTCATTTGTATGCATGAGGGTTTGTGTTTTATGTGCACAGGGAGCTGTGGAGAGTCTGCAAACTCTCCCTCAGTCAGATACCTGTCTGGCCATCTGCCTTGTGGTGGTGTAAGGGGTCTTACCTTAGGGCCACATATACAGACCCTGAGCCTGGTCAGAGCTCCCTGTTCTGGGGAGATCAGCACCTGTTTACGTGGAGCAAGCCCAGTGGAACCACAGGTTAGGGCCCAGTTGGACTCTGTAGCTGCAAAGCCATGAAGCTATCACCTGCATTCTCACATTTGCACTCAGCCACTCAGAGTTTAAAGAGTTTCCTTATTTAGTCCCACCAATAATCCTGATCTAGCTAATTTAATGAGACTGAATCAATGTTGGTCCTGATGGAAGAAGTGCCATCCCCTTGGAACTGCACCAACATTCAGAACTCCTCCTGCAGGGATTAATCTGTGCCAGGTCCCTACTGTACTGACTACCCCAGGTTTTCCCTACCTGATTGGGCTGGCCACTAATTCTTCGTCTCACTGTCATTTCTGCATGGTGGTCTGGGACTCCAAGGTCCTTCTTCCACCCTCCTTGATGGAGACTCCAAAACCGCAGTGGGGAAGCTCACTTCTGGTTTCCAGAAGCTGCATCAGGCTGTGGATCCCAGGAATGGCAGTCCCTTCTACCCGACAAGGGGTATGGCAGTTTGATCTCACTGGGACCTCTAGGAATGCTGTGGAAATTCCTGGACAGATTGACACTCAGAGCTGTTCAGACAGGAGAGAGGAAGCTTTATTTATACTAGTTGGCTGACACCCAGATCTCTCTGTACTGGAGCTAGCCCCAGGCTTAGGTATGTGGGGTCTTTTTTTACTTTGTATCTATAGCAGAAGCAAGCAGGAACTATAGAAATGTAGGTGGCATTAGGCAAGCAGCTGCACAGTTTTACCATAAAGGGCCACAAATGTCTTGTGACTCTTGTTCCAGTAAGCTCAAGTTTATCACTATCTTGCAGGTGAGTGGAGGTTTATCTCTGTTCTGGTTTCTCCCTGTGAGTAACTTGTGGGTGAGTGGGGTTTTTTACAACCTGGTGTGTGGTACTTTGATTCAGATGTCCCCCACAAACTCAGGTGTTCTGAATGCTAGGTTCCCAGCTGATGGAGATTTGGGAAATAATGCCTCCTGGAGGGAATATATTGTTGGGGGCGGGCTTATATATTATAGCCAGTTTCCCCTTGCCAGTGTTTGGCACACTCTCCTGTTTTGTTGTCCACCTTACATGGGCCAAGGGGTGATGTCCACCCTCTGCTCATGCCATCATCTTCTCCTGGCATCATGGAGCTTCCCCTCATGCCTATAAGCCAAAATAAGCCTCTTTTTCCCATAAGACTCTTGGTTGGGTGATTTCTACCAGTAAGGTGAACCTGACTGCAACAGTAAAAGTGGTACCAAGGAGTGGAATTGCTGCTAGACACCTGACTGTGTGGCTTTGGCCTTTGGAGGCTGATTTTTTTTTTGAGGTAGGGTCTCACTCTAGCCCAGGCTGACTTGGAATTCACTCTATTCTCAGGGTGTGAGGGTGTGGCCTCGAACTCAAGGCGATCCTCCCACCTCTGCCTCCCGAGTGCTGGGGTGAAAGGAAAGCACCACCATGCCCGGCTTGGAGCTGATTTTTAAGAGGAATGTGAAAGTATTTGAAACCTTGGCCTAAGAGACACCGTGCAGTGCTGTAGATACAGCTTGATGGACTATTCTGGTCAGAGTTGAAAGACCTGAATGCAGTAAGAACTATGGACTATGAGGTTTGGCTTATGAGGGTGAGAAAGAGCTTTGCTTGGACTGTGCTAGTAGTTTGTGTGAAAAGCTTGATGTTATGCCCATGTCCTGAAGTTGTGCAGGGTTGCTTTGCATAGAAATGAACTGGTGTCATTGTTTTGGGAAACCTTGTAGGTTTCTCTGATCAAAAGCTCATTGTGGATTGTAGGCCCAAGCTGGAAGTGGGGGTTACAGGTCAGTGTCCACTAAGAAATTGAGGAAAAAGATAACTAATATACAAGAGTTAGAGAGGAGAGAGATAGAGGGGAGAGGGGGAGAGGGAGGGAAGGAAGATGTAGGAGATTTAGGTCAGTCTTGATCCTACCCTCTCCAGTGTCTTGTGGTTCAGGTGTTTCCTGTAAGGGACTAGTGAAGGTTCAGTCATTTGGTCTGTTTTTTAGGAAGTAGAATTTTATGGTACCATTTCTATTTGGGTCCGGATTACTGTTTTCCACCCTTTGATTCCCTCCCCGCCCTCCCATCCATCTTATTGTCTAGTCCATGAGGTACTTGCTGGGTATGTAAGGCATCTTGGGCAAATTCAGGTTAGGTGTTGCAGATGAGTGAGACTATGTGTCGATTTTTTTTCTGTGATTGGGAAAGTTCGGAGTAATTGATGACCCACCAAAGGCCAGTGGTAAGACCCTATTGCTGAAGACTCCATACGCAGCTGACACGTAAAATGGAATGACATGGCTGGAAGCCAGGAGAGAGTCAGTCCCCAGACAGTCAGCGTGTCTAGTGCCAGAAGGCGCTACATAGGCGACTGGGGGAAGGGACCAAGATCTGTCCAAGCAACACATTGTTTAACCTAAGTAGCAACAATTAACCGGATGTGATACCCACACAAGTGCAATAGTGGTACACAGCCATGGTGAGGAATCAATTGCTCTTGATTTGGCTAACTGATCCACTCAGTGGTACTAGACCCTTAGCTGGAGCTGGGAAACAAGTCAGAACCATACCCAAACACAAGCCCACTCTACAATATCACGCTACCATCAATCACGGGGTATAAGAGGGCCTACACCTACCAAACTGTCTATCAAAAAAGTAAGTGTTATCTCAATTTTCCGGGTGCTAACTTACTCTCTGTTGGAGAATCTGCTTCTCTTTTCCAGATAGATGCAGATCCTAAGAAGAGAGCTGCCCCAACATACCTCAGAAGGGGCCCAACTGAAACTAAGGACAACTGGCGAAATAAGCAAGGGTGATGTTTTCCTGTGAACTGGATACCAGCACAAAGGGGAAGGAGATCAATGCGGAGAAAAATCAACTCCTACCAAATCAGAGAGCCAGAGCCTCAGAGGCCCCCAACACCTCAGCACTGAAGCAGACCAAAAATGAACCCAATATGGCTCAGGGAAATCTTGCGGAAGAGGGGGCGGAAAGAATGTCAGAGTTACATGTTGGGTCATGATTTTCAGAGACATTTATCATACTAATAACTGGGGGCTAACTCCACAATGCAAGACCCATTTTCAATAACAAGGAGGGTCTAATGGGAGGGGGTAGATCACAGATGAGCCTAAATAATGGTACCAAACTGCCTGTATTTACTGAAAAGAAAACTAATAAATTAAATTAAAATAAAAAAAAAAAGAAATGAACTGGTGTGTGCAGAGGGATATGGCACAGAAAAAATGAAATCTTGGGTCCTAAGTTGCTGCCCGTTGACCTGCAAATTGTTTGAGAGATAACTACTATTGAGATTGGGCCAGTTGACCTGCACTAGGGCAACAGGAAGAATTTAGATTCATTTGAAGGGGCCTGAGTGCTCAAGGAGTGTCCTGTTCTTTCAAAGTCTGCTTTATTCCCCCATGGATTAACAAATTGGCACCCTGCCTGGTATTGTGGAGTATAAGAAATGCAGGAAAGATAGGGTCATTGAGTTTGCAACACAGTCTTGTGTTTTGGAAATGGCCATAGGCAGTGTGAAGCAGGTTTGCTGGTTGCCTGCATGAAGACCCCATGGGGCCATGAGGATGAACTGTGGCTTGCAGTGGAGACCCAGTGGAGATGCCAGGACCACGAGATGGCTGCCAAGGAGCTGCCGGCCCTGATGAAGTTCTCAAGGACTGTGAGTAGCCTAGCTGGAGGGGCAGAATTGGAACTCCAGAGACTTGTTGCTGGTTAGAATTATCAGACTTGGAGATTTGTCACTGACTAGAGTTTTTGGACTTGGAGCTAAAGAATTTGATGTTTGCCCTGTTTTAGAGATTGTACTGGTTGAATATTTCTTTACTATGCCCAATACCATCTTTTGCAGTGTGAATGTTTAGTCTGTGCCATTGTGGTTTTTGGGGGGAGTTTTTGGTATTATGACTCAGTTAAAAGTTAAAAGATCTTGGACTATGGGGATGTATGAACATCATTGAAATTGATAAAAACTAGGAGACTTTGAAAGTTGGAGTAAATGCAATGCATTTTATATCATGGATAGTTAATAGTTTATGGGGGCCAGGGTAGAATATGGTAGTTTGACTCAGGTTCCCCCCATAAACTTAGGTGTTCTGGATGCTAGGTTCCCAGATGATGGAGATTTGGGAATTAATGCCTCCTGGAGGGATTGTATTGTTGGGTGCAGGTTTATGGGTGTTATAGCCAGTTTCCCCATGCCAGTGTTTGGCACACTCTCCTGTTCCTGTTGTCTACCTTATGTGGGCCAGGAGGTGATGTCCACCCTCTGCTCATGCCATCATTTCCCCCTGCCATTGTGGAGCTTCCTCTCAAGCCTGTAAGCCAAAATAAACCTCTTTTTCCCACAAGCTACTCTTGGTTGGGTGATTTCTGGCAGCAATGCGAACCTGACTGCAACATGGTGCAAGTTTCCTTTAATGTATCTATTTTCTACTAGACCACTATATCAAGGTTACTACCATCCAGATCAGAAAATCAAATGTCCTAGTGTTTACTATCAATCTTTATGCCTCCCGAATCTCCACTGGTAATTACTGTGTCTCCTAAAATGTAATGGTCTTATACTTCATATATTAGGCTCATACAATATGTAGTACCTTTATTCAGAATTATATTTTTAACCTTTTTACAATCTCCATACATATAAACCATATACCATGATCATAGTCCCCTCCCACCATCCTCTCTTTTTCTCCTCCAGAGTCCTCCCTCCGCTGAATCCCTTATTCTTTAGAACTAGTATCTTTTCTGTTTTTATGGCATAATTTTTCCCTCCTGCTATACACGTCTTGTGAGGTCTTGAATACTATGGCAACTTCGTGGCAACATTGTACTTTTTAAATTTACCGCCCTGTTTTTACATGAAGCAAAGGGTTGCGCATGGCCAAAGGAAACATAATTCATGTTGTATATCATACCCACTCTGTCACTGAGAGACATTTATGTTGCTTCTCTAGTGAGGCTGTTATGAATAATACTCTTAAAAGTTTTTAATATTTTTTTGAGGCACATGTGGAAGAATCTTTGTGAGAAGTATGTTTAGGAAGAGTGACTTCAGTGAATAATGATAATGTATGTGTGAGTCCAAATTTAAAATTTATTGCCACATAGTTTTCTAAGATGACTATGTGAATTTGCACTTCCACTTTAGTGCACAGGAAAATCTTAACTGCTTTGTGTCTTCTTCATTTTCATCTGGGCATGTCGGTCTTTCCTTGTCTTAGCCAAGAGCTGGATATGTAGGTGTATCTCCTGAGTTTGTTTTCTTGACTGAGAGTGAGCACTGTTTTGTATATTTAGTTATTTACATATGTAAATATAAGTGTAAGGTTGTGTCCAATATCTGTTTCCTGTCATGAGTATTCCTGTGGTGTCATTTGAGAGAGCTTCCATTCAGAGACCTCCTTGAGCAAGCAGGCAAGGGAAGTTTCATTTTAGTTAGGGAGATAAATTCTATTTTCTTCCCTGCCTTTTTCCAGTCTTCATCTCTGTCTGGGCCCACTGGAAATAACTAGTCTGTACTAAATCCTAAGGGAGGAGGCATGTTTCTGCATGTTGATGCTTTCTCTATATTCACTGTTTGACCCCTTGAACTCTTGGTAGAATTAGAGATGTACCAGCTTACAAAAGTCAGCTTACAAAACTGACTTATAGCAGACAAGTGTGGCTACCCAACAGAACCAAACTGATTTTTTTGAGCCTCACGTAAGCCCATCATCCTTGCTACCGTGGAAGGCATGGCAGCAGGAGTATGAAGTAGAGTTTGTCATATCACATCTACACTCAGGAAGCAGAGAGTGAGGAATGGTAATGCTTAGCTAGCTTCCTCCTTTTCATCAGCACAGGACCGCACCCCATGGGATGATGCCTTACATAGTTAGGTGGGTCTTCCCACCTCAATGCACCTACTGTAGAAACTTCCTCACAGACCTGCCCTGAGGTTTGGCTCCTAGGTGATTCTAGATCCAATGGACTTTATCAAAATTAACTCTCACAGACAGATGACTGACAGCTTTAAGACAAATGGTGATGGCTGTATGCCATATGATTCCTGTGTTCCAGGCACTGAACAAAGCCCATCACAGATCAGACTAAGATTTTCCTCCCAATATCCCCATGGACACCTGCAGAAAATTACAAAGCAATGAAATGCCAGCAGACATTCTTCTATAGACATATATTTGAACACTTGGTTCCCAACTGGTGATCCTGTTTGAAGAGTATGCAGAAACTTTAGGAGGTGGGACCTAGCTGAAAGAGAGAAAGTCACTAGGAAGTTAACCTTGGGGCTTATAGTTCAACCCAGCTTTCTAGTTCACCTCTGTGTCCTGACTATCCACAAGACATAACAAGTCACCTCATGTTCCCACTGCCACAGAGTCTTCATGCTAGCCCCATTTAGCTGGGAGCCAGAACAAATTTCTTCCTTAAGATGCTTCTTGTCAGGTATTTGGTCATCACAACAAGAACAGTCGCCAGGTCAAGCAGGTGATACGTGTTCTGGCACTTGCCCTTCTCCCTGCTGTGCTCCACATAAGTAGAAGAGGCTCCAGGAGGCCTCTAGCCCTCCAGGCTGGGTTACAGTATGGACTTCAGTTAGAGCAAGACCAGAATACACCTGGGTTCTAGCATTGGTTACAATCAGAGCAGATTAATATACCTGGGATCGACTAAGTTATGAGAGCCATGGTCAACCCCAAGACCTGTGAGTGGAAACCTAAATATATATTCCACCAAGTGATTAAAACTTTTGAAAATACTTGTCATTAATCAACAAGAACTGAATAATTGACAGACAATTCTTTCACACACACCCATTTCTTCAATGAATAAATTTAGGCTTGGGAAATTTGGAAAATACTCCCAACCATACACTTAACAAGAGAATGAGCCAAGGATGGGAGCCAGGACTATCTCACTATGGAGTCTCCTCTTTCAGCTGCTATGATCTGTGCCCTTTTACACTTGCAACACACTGGGGCAATTGGCCAAACAATGGCAGGGAGTGGAGCCAGAATGACTATGTAGTAGTCATAGTACTGGTGGGCATTGGTGGTATAGTGGTGAGCATGTCTGCCTTCCATAGCAACTGGGTTCAAGTCGAGAGTGAGAAAGTTAGTCACTGTGCATTCAGAGGAGTGGAAAGTATGGTCAGGAAGTTGTATGGTCAGGAGGTTGTAGTGCAAAACTTCCATATGGAAAACTAACTGGCCAGAGGACCACTGACCATGCCTCTATTTCAGCTGGTCAAAAGACCTCTGACCATGACTCTACCCCAGATGGTCAGAGGAGACCTGATCATGCATCTACTCCAGCTGGTCAGAGGACTCTTGACCATGCTTCTACTCCAGATGGTCAGAGAACCCCTGTTCATGCCTCCACTCCAGCTGGTCAGAGGACCCCTGACCTTGACTCTACTCCAGCTGATCAGAGAATCTCTGATGATGCCTCCACTCCAGCCAATCAGAGAACCCTTGATCATGACTCTACTCCAGATGGTCATTTTGCAATGGCACATTGACAAACTGACCTGCATGAGACTGGAGAAGCTTTGAGAAAGTTACTCACATGGTAAAGTAAAAGCCTAAGAGTTTAACCTGAAGAAAAGAAGTCTACAGAAGGAGGTAACTGCTGTTTTAGGTCATCCAGAAGGCTAGCAGGAGCAAAGGGCCATTGCTTTGTCAGGCTACTGTTGCCTGGACTCTGTCATTGTCCACATGACCCCATTCTGTCCACAGATTCCATTGTAAGCAGTCTTTCTGAAGCACACATTGAGCTTTGTCGTGACCCAAACTCCCTTTACCAGATACACCCAGTGTGCCTGCAGCTGTCTTCACTGTCATAGACCCATGCACGTGCCTCGCCTCGACATACGCCATACTCTAAATACACCTTCTCTAGAACATAGGGCAAAGGTGCTAATGCTTTCTAGGAGATCTGGAGTAAGGAGTCTGATAGAAAACAGAGGAAAAAGGAAGACAATAGGAAGTGGTAGTGTGATTTTGAGTCTAAATACAGCTCCCCCAGGGGCGCAATTGGCATTTCAGTCAACTAGGTATCTCTAGACAGGCCATTAGGTCTCTGATCTTCCACCGAGGAAGGAAGGGCAGGTGGGAGAAGTTTTCTTCACATCTCTGTGGCTGTGTTCCCTGTTGAAGGCAGATCTAGGTCCTTAGACATGGAGGTTCCTCTTAGTCAAATTAGAAGGAGGTGGAACTTCCAATGAGGTAGGAACAGATAGCTCTAGGCAGTTAGGGGCCCATCTGGGCACTTGCATGCATGCAGGGTATAGAGTAGATAGTTGTTGGTGCCACTGAAATGGTAGCTGCAGGGACTCCTCCATCCATGGCTCTCCATGGTTAGGTAGCCAAGGGTCTTGTAGAGGGTTGGGACACAGTCTGAAGAGGCATCCATCTGTATCCCTCTCTCCTTCCTTCCTCCCTGCCCTCTTTCCTAATGTTGAAGTTTCACTGATCTCCTCATGGTTCCTTGATTCCTCTTGTCCATGAACTTGCTCTTCCTAGAATGTCTTAGGCTGTACCAACCTCCTTTCAAGAATTATCCCCCAAGCATCTTTCAGTTATCTGTTTGTCACTGTTTCTTCTGAGAAGCATTTCCAGCTAAGCCATTCTCTTCTTCTCCCTCGTATCTAGGTAGCGTCATATTGCAGAATTGTTCTGTCTCTCTCCTTCAGGATTCTTAGTATATACCAGTCAGCAAATAAACAAAGGCAGACAAGAGACTTGTCTCTCATCCTTCAGCTCCCCAGTGTGCCCTTAGTGTTTGCCCAACACCTGGCATTAGACCAGCTGCTCATGGCATGCATGAGCAGTTTCAATGGGAAGAGGAATTACATAGACACTGTGTGCAAATGTTATAGTTACCCTAAGTAAGACCTGTGTTTTCTTGGAGGAGTTCAATTTCTGTTAGTAAAAAATTTCTAAATTGATTCATACCTCAGGTAAGGATAGGATCAGATAACTTCTAAGAGGCAGCCCAGAGATTTGTGCTGTGAATACTCCATGAGTTCATATTATACCCAAGCAAACGGTATCTTGCGTATTATATGTGTGTTCATAGTAGTATGGTGTGGTGTGTATGTGGTCTACGCACATGTGTATGTGATGTTGTGGCCCCCTGTGTGCTCATCTGTGGTAGCCAGAGGAGAGTATGAAGTGTCCTGTCCCCCTTCATTGCTCATTTACCTGTTTTTCCTTGTCATGTAATCTCTTACAGATTTGGTAGTTTGCTGTTTACTGCTCCCTATGAGATTAGGGTTACAGACATGAGAGACCATGTCCAGCTGTTCATGTGTGTGGTGGTTTGAAAGTATGGTCCCATAGACTCAGACATTTATTTATTTTTTAGAGACAGAGGAGAGGAGAGGGAGAGAATGGTCATTCCAGGGCCTTCAGCCACTGTGAACTCCAGATGCCCCCTTGTGGCACATGAGTGACACTGCAGGCTTGCACCACTGTGCGTCTGGCTATGTGGGACCTGGAGATTCACACATGAGTTCTTAGGCTTCACAGGCAAGCGCCTTGACTGCTAAGCCATCTCTCCAGCTTGGAGTTTCTTTTAAAATTAAGATTAAGCTTCCAGGATGATTCAGTGGTGCTAGCTTGCAAAGCCTGACAGCCCAGGTTCAATTCCCCAGTACCCATATAAAGCCAGAAACACAAAGTAGAGCATGCATGTGGAGTTCATTTGCAGTAGCAGGAGGCCCTGATGTGCCAATACTCACTCAATCTCACTCTTTCAAATAACTGAATATAAACAAATAAGATTAAACCTCCTACTTGTCTCCCTCAGACATATGTATGCTGCAGGGAGCATACAACTGGGGGTGAATTTTAAGTCCACCCCTACTAGGTATGTTGAGAGTAGTTTGTGCTCTAGCACTTGGTGCTTTTGGGCTATTGATTTTTTTTCTCTCTCTCTGCTATGGATCTATAGAAATGAGCCAGTTTATTACCAAACTAAACCCTTTCCTCCCATAAGCTGCTTCTGGTTTGATGTTTGTCCTAACAACAAAAAGGTGATCAGCATGGGTTCTGGAGATTGAAACTCAGGTGGTATCAGGATCCTCGGGTTCTCATGCTTCTCCATGTAACTGCTGAGCCATCCCTCCGGACCTCCATTTTCTTTTTAACTTTCCAACCCACAGGACATTTAAGCAGCATTTGATGCCTCTTGCTTGAGATTCAGGTTGACCCTGGTGGCCCGTCTTATTGGTCTGTTCCTGACAATTTGAGTTTGTGATCCAAAGATTGAGGATAAATGAGCAATACCAGTTATCAGTTATGTTTATTTTGCCTGTCCCAGTGCTTATATTTTGAGAGTGTGTGTGGGGGGGGGGGTTGGGAGTGAGGAGGCTATAGAATATTTTATTCCATCGGGGGAAAATTTTAAGTGGAGACAAGGGAAGATGTGGTAAGGAGGCATGAGGGACAGAGTCCTCAACATGTCCTTAGTGAACAGAATCTGAGGGGCACCTTCAACATCTCAGTGACTAGAGCTCAGCTATTCCACAGACGGACACAGCCCGTATTGCAGAGCTCACCTCTGCTTTCCAGTGCTGGCTCCAATCAGCTCAGCAAGCACATAGAACAAGAATCTCCAGGGGATGGATGGCCTGTGGAGAGCAGTGTCTCTTTAAGAGGTTATTACTTTTGCAAAGTTCTAATGTTCATTACCTATGGTTTGCCCTGGTGAGTGCTTGTTAATGCAGTTTCATTGTTGCTTAGGGAGAAAGAACTCTGGCGACCCACTGTAATAACTGCTTTCATGTGGGGCCTTGGTTCTGGGTCTGTGTAGTATCCTTTACAAACTAGCAAAAGTGGTCACAGTTATATTAGATGACATTGCCAGAGGCCCACAATAAAATCTGCAGTCCCTGCCAGGGGCAGTGTGAACGCTGTCAGTCTGAGGATTAACTTTTCTGTAGCAACAGTTAAGTCCCCGTCCCCCCTCCTTTTAGGTCTCATCACTGTCCAGCACCTGTATGTGGGGGGTGGTGAAGATTTTGAGGGTCTTGAGTGACATACCCAAGGTTACACAAATGGCAGATGCTCTACTCCACAGCCATTGACTAGTATGGACCAGGCTTCCCTGAAGACAGGCTGGGAATGGGAAGCTTGTGAAAGTGATTTCTTACACACTGAGAGAGCAGTGACTCTGCTTCCCTCTTTACTGAAGACCTTGCCAAGAGAAGGGGCGAGGGATGGGCCCCGGAACCTTACAGCTCCTTAGTCTTTATCACTCCCAGGTAGCATAAAGGTATTGGTGAATGTTGGTATAGATGAGGACAAATGAATCATTGCTATGTTTGTGCAGGTATAGCCTGTCTTAAATTCCCTTGCCAATGACATATTAGAAAGTCCCCTTTGTGTGACAGAATTCAAAATGGACTTTAAATCCACCAAACAAAATCTATTCCAGTGATTTGCTGTAAACTTGCAATAAAATATACAAATGGTCATACCTCAATACATAAGCATATTACATTTCATAAAAATTATGATTAGGAAATGCAGGAAGTTGAAATATATATATACATACACACAAAAGAATCCTATATTGTTCTTTATATTGGCACTTTCTTTTGGTAATGTTTTATTGACATATTTAATACATGTACATAGTGTATTTTGATCATAATCCCCTCCTATTACCTTCTTCTTTTGGGGGGAGGTCAACTGAGGTAGAGTCTTGTTCCAGCCCAGGCTTACCTGGAATTCATTATGTAATCTCAGGCTGGCCTTGAATTTACAACGATCCTCCTACCTCAGCCTTCTGAGTGCTAGGATTAAAGGTGTTACACCACCCCACCCAGGCCATTACCGTGTCTTGTTCTCCCTCCTTCACCCCATTCCACTGAACCCCTTCTTTCCAACTCCCTTTCCTATTTTGGTGTTTTCTTTTGTTTGTTTGTTTTTTATGTTTTGAGGTAGGGTCTCACTCTAGCCCAGGCTGACCTGGAATTCACTATGTAGTCTCAGGGTGGCCTCGAACTCACAGCGATCCTCCTACCTCTGCCTCCCAAGTGCTGGGATTAAAGGCGTGCGCCACCATGCCCAACCCTATTTTGGTGTTTTTAAAACTAATTGCTTTTCTTAATTGGCATACAGAAGTTTAGACATTCTAGAATTTTCAAATAAAATTTGTTTTCATTGATACCTGTCTCTACTTCCTCTCCCCAATCCCTCTCCCAACTCTACACCCTTCTTATGCCTGCCGCGTGTGTCCTTTTGTCCCTCTCTCACCCGCTTCCTATTCCTCTGCCTATACTTGCTCTTGGCTAAAGTCTACCGCTATAGGTTTTACTCACACTTGCCCCTCTGTGAATGCACACGTACAGATATTACAGGTTAGGATCCGCATGCCAGAGAGAACATGCAGCTCGGATTTTGCCGCGTTTAGGTCACTTCACTTAATATAATTATTTTCCTGGTCTATCCATTTCCCTGCAAAATTTCATTTTTCTGTAGTGCTGAATAGAATTCATTGTGTATATGTACCAATTTTCATTATCCATCACCTGTTGATAGACATCTAGGCTGATTCCAAGTCTTAGCTGCTATAAATAGCCAGCAATACACATGGGTGTGCAAGCATAACTATGGTAGACTACTCAGTCCTTAGTGGGTATGCCCACTAGTGATACAGCTGGGTCATATGGAGTTCTTCTAATCCGTACTGGTGTCCATAATGGCTAGAATAGTTTGCATTCATACCACCAGTGAATAAGTTTCTTTCTCCGTCCACTACACCAGCATTGTCAGTTATTCATTTACTTACTTATTTATTTACTTACTTACTTATTTTTTTTATGGTAGCCCAGCCTTTCTGACTGGGGTGAAATGGTATCTCAATGTGGTTTTAATTTGCATTTCCCTGATAGCTAGGATGTTCAACACTTTTAAAAATACTTATTGGCCATTTGTGCTTTTCCTTTTGTGAATTGTCTGTTTATTTACTCAGCACATTCGGAGATTGGCAGTTCTATTTTCTTGGTGTTTAATTTTTGCTGTTCCTTTGCAAGTTCTGGTTATTATTAGCCCCCCAGTGTGAAGTGTAGCTGGAAAGCATTTTCTCTGATTCTGTAAGCTGTCTGTTTGCTTTTCTGATGGCTGCTTTTGTTGTACAGAAACTTTTAAATTTCATGTATGCAGTCCCATGTGTGTTAATTCTTAAGATATTTCCTTTGCTATTGGATTCCTGTTCTTACCTATGCATGTAAAGCATGTCCCTTATTTTTTCTATAGCAATTTCAGTGTTCCAGGTTTTAGATTAGGGTCTTTGACCAACCATAAATTGATATTTGTACAGGGTGAAAGATATGAATCTAATTTCATTCTTCTGCAGGTAGATATTCAGTTTTACTAGTACCATTTGTTGAATCGGCTATGTTTCTTCCTTTTTTTTTTTTTTTTTACTTATTTGTTGAAGGTTAGGTGCCAAAGCAATATGGATTTATTTCTGCATCCTCTATTTCTGTTCTGTTGATCTGTATGTTTGTGTTGGTATCAGTACCATGATGTCATTGTCACTTTGGCTCTGAGTTATAATTTGAGATCAGGTATTGTGATGCAGCCTCTTTATCCTTAACATTGCTTTAGCTATTCATGGTCTTTTGTGCTTCCATATGAATTTCCAGCTCAGTGGGGGATGTCATTCAACTACTATTGGGGATTTAATTAAATCTATAGATTACTTTTGGTAATATAACCACTTTTGCAATATTAATTCTCTAGTCCAGGAGCATGGATAGTCTTTGCATCATTTAGTTCCCCCTTTGATTTTTTTTTCTTTTTAAGTGTTTTGAATTTCTTGTTGTCATTCATATTTTTGATAAGCTGATTTCTAGGTATTTAATTTTTTGCAGCTATTGTGAATGGGATGTTTTTCTTGGTTTCTTTATGAGTTCATTATTGCTGTATAAAAGCTACTATATTTTTTGTATCCTGCAACTTTATTGAAAGTATTTATTAGCTCTAGGAGATTTCCTGTGGATTTTATTGGGTATTTTAAATATGCCATCTTCAAATCATGTCTTCTTCAAATAGGGATAGTTTGGCTTTTTTCTCTTCTATTTTTATTCATTTTATGTCTTCTTATCTTAGTGCTTAATCTAAGACTTAAATCACTATATTAAATAGAAGTGGAGAGAGTGGGCATCCTTGTTTCTTTCCTGATTTTAGAAGAAATGTTCTTCATTTTTTCTTTTTTTTTGTCATATATGGCCTTTATTCTTTATTGTTTTGAGGAATGTCCATTTAATTTTGCTTTCTCCAGGATTTTCATCACAAAGGCACATGGGACTTTGTTGAAGACCTTTGAAGAATGCATCAATTGAGTTGATCATGTGATTTAGGTCTTGAAGTTTATTTTTCACCTTAGGTTTATTTATATGGTGTATTTTATTATTGACTTACCTATGTTGAATCAAATTTTCATTCCTACTATGAAGCCCACTTGGTCACAATGGGTAATCTTCATAAAGTGTTATTGGATTCAGTTCATGAGAACCTTGTTGAAATTCTTTGCATCTCTGTTCATCAAAAAATTGGTCTGTAGTTTTATTCTTTTATTATTTCTTTATAATAGTTTAGGAATCAGGGTAATACTGGCTGCATAAAATGAATTTGGAAATGTTCCTTCCATTCCTATTTTGTGGACCAACTTGAGAAGAGTTGGTATTAAGTCATCTTTAAAAGCTTGGTAGAATTCAGCATTGAATCCATCTGACCCTGGGATTTTCTTTGCGGAGGGACTTTTTTAAAAAATGTTTTATTTTTATTTATTTACTAGAGAGAGAGAGAGAGATACAGAAATGGGGGGGGGGAATGGGCATGCCAGGGTCTCCAGCCACTGCAAATGAACTCCAGATGCATGCGCCTCCTTGTGCATCTGGTTTATGTGGGTCCTAGGTAGTTAAACCTGGGTCCTTTGGCTTTGTAGGCAAGTGCATTAACCACTAAGCCGTATCTCCAGTCCATTTGTAGGAAGACTTTTAATTGTAGCTTTAATCTCATTGCTTGTAATGGGTCTGTTTATATTATTCATATCCTTGAAATTTAACTTTGGGAGGTTATATGTAAGTGAAAAGTTTTCCTAGGTTTCCAGCTTTTTGGGAATGAAAGTTTTTAAAGTATTTTTTGATGATGTATTGGATTTCAGTGTGGTCTCCCTTTTTGTCTCTGATTTTGTTACTTGGGATCTTTCTTGTTCTACTTTTTTGATAGTTTGGCTAAAGGTTTATCTATCTTACTTATTTTCTCAAAGAACCAACTGTTCATTTGATTGAGAAGTATTGTTCTTGGAGAGTCTATTGCATTCATTTATGCTTTGATCTCTATTTTTTGCCCACTACTGTGTTTGGGATTGCCTTCTTGTTGCTTTTCTAAAACCCGAAAGAGGATTGTGTTGTTTATTTCAGATCTAATTTCCTGGTGTGGGCATTTATATCCTAGGACTTCCTTGCCTCTATCCCAGAGGACCTGCTAGGTTGCATTATCATTTTCATTTGTTTCTGTTCTTTGTTTAATTTTCACCTTGATTTCTTCAATAACCCATTGTTTATTAAAAAGAGCACTGTTTAGTCTCCAGGAATTTGTGTACTTTCTGAATTTTCTGTTGCTATTGATTTTGACTTTAATTCTGCTAGAGTCTGAAAGGATATGAGGACTCGCTTCAGTTTTTTGTGCTTGTTAAGGTTTGTTTTGTATTCTATTATGTGGTTGATTTTGGAGGAGGTTCCATGTGCCACCAAGAAGAATGTGCATTCCTTATCTGTTGGGCAGAAACTCTGTATGTTTATTAGGTCCAGTTGATCTATAGTGTGGTTTAGCTCTGAAGTTACATTGCTGACTTTTAGTCAGGATGATCTATATGTGAGAGTGGGGTGTTGAAATTTCCCATTACTATTGTGTTCAGTCCAATGTGATCTTTTATGTGTTTTAGTGTTTGTTTTATGAAATTAGGAGTTTCACTATTTGGTGCATGAACATTTATAATTATCATATCTTTCTGATGAATTCTTTCCCTTATTAATATGCAGTGCCCCCTTCTTGTCTGTTCTTTTATTAGTTTTGCTTTGAAGTCTACTATATGTGATATAAGGACAGCCTTTTCTACTTGTTTATGACTTCTATTTGCTTGTTGTTAGTTTGATTTCCATCCTGATGAACTGATGAATAGTTTCAGGTTATTCTCATATTCCTGCCTTTGTATGTGAGTTGAAATTTTCCTTACAGCTTTTCCTGTTGTTTATTAACTTTATGTTTTTGACACTTACTGTGGTGTGTTATGCAGTGATCCTTCACTTGTCATATCTATTTGAAGTTCTAGATGCCTTTTCTGTATGACTATCAACTTCTGTTTTAAATTTTGGAAATTTTCTCAAAATTATATTAAGCAGCTAATTCTTTTTGCATTTATCTCAGCTTCTACTTCCACCCTTTATATTCTGAATTCTTGGAAATATAAGTCATATTCTTTCATTTTCCTTTCTTTATATGTATCTGTTGTGATTTATTGTCTCAACTTTGCCCTCTGTGGTGGTTTGATTCAGGTGTCCCCCATACACTCAGGTGTTCTGGATGCTAGGTTCCCAGCTGATGGAGATTTGAGAACAAATGCCTCCTTGAGGCAGTGTATTGTTGGGGGTGGACTTATGGGTGTTATAGCCAGTTTCCCCTTGCCTGTGTTTGGCACACTCTCCTGTTGCTGTTGTCTTCCTGATGTTGGCCAGGAGGTGATGTCCACCCTCTGCTCATGGCATCATTTACCCCTACCATCATGGAGCTTCCCCCTCTAGCCTGTAAGCCAAAATAAACCTCTTTTATCCCAGAAGTTGCTCTTGGTTGGATGATTTCTATCAGCAATGTGAACCTGATGGCAACACCCTCCTTCCCTGAGATTTGTTCTTCTGCATGGTCTTTTCTTAGTGCATTCTGATGTGGTTTTCATTTGATGGACCATTGCTTTCATTCCCATAGTTTCTGTTAGATTCTTTAAAAAAACATTTCAATTTCCTTGCTGAAGTTTTCCTCCATACTGATGGCTTTTTCCTCCACATTGCTCACTGTTCTGTTCACTTTGGAGACTGTCTTGTTGAGGAGATATACATACATACATACATACATACATATATATGTATGTATATATGTATATATATGTATTTATATAGATAGAGATAGATAAATATATAGATATGTGCAGATATATATCTGTAGATAGAGTCATCACTCATTTGCTTACTTGAGGTGTCTATATGATCATTACTTATTTGTAGAAGTAGAGCTCTAAATTCTGGGTCTGACAACTCAGCTGCCTCATTTTCAGTTCCCATTACAGGGACTCAAGAAGTGGAGAGTGTGCTGTGGTGATGTCATGGGAAACTTGTTTTCCAGGGTGACACAAACACATGTGTATTCACCCTAGCCAGGGAACAGACCAGAGATCATTGTATGATTGGGCCAAAACTAGTTTTGATGAACCAGTGAGTTTACTGGGGTTACTTACAGAGAAGGATGAGTTGCTGCCTACAGAAGCTCAAGGCACCTACGTCACAGCCCAGCCCACCCAGCACAGTCGATGGCTCACGGAAGCTGCCTCTGTGGAGCTCACTGCCCAGCCTGAAGACAGCTCGGTTTATTGGAGAGTCTCCAGCACACTACATGATTTTCAGGTAGCTCAGCCAGAAAGTCTCTTCCCAAGTAGTTGTCTCCCTTTACAGAGCCTTTGCGAGGTGTCTTGCAACCTTTTCCCCAGATTTGCTGAGCTTCCTTCCTCCCGTCAAGAGGGAATGTTCCCATGGGTACACACATTGGCAGAGTCTGCCCCTCCCCAGTTGTTTACATCTCCTATAACCCTGGGAAGTGGTCTGTGACATTTTAAGCTTTAGTTTTCCCAGACTTCTTGTCATCTTGACTCCATTCCAATTCAGAAGAATCTGCTATACAACAGGTGGTTTATTGTTCCTTACTTTTTGTGCTTCTTTGTTGTATCTTAGACATTTGTGGAATTGGATGTTCTTTTCCCCCTGTTTTCCCCAAGCTCTTTTTGTCTCACTAGCAAGTGTGCTTCAGGATTTTAGAGGGAAGACCCAATGTTGAACTCAGATTTTTTGGCAGCTTTGGTTTTATTTAGCTGTAGAATTACCTTTGTATTACTGTTCTTAGTTTTCAAGAGTCTTTCATTAGGGTTTTGGCTGATAAGGGTATGGCTTATGGACTTTTTTAGAAGCAAGAGGTAGGAGTATTGGAGTGACATGAGGAATGGAGGAGGGAATGGATAATGAAGACAATGGTACATAAACACAATGGAATTCTATTCAGCAATAAGCAAAAGTGGGGCTGGAGAGATGGCTTAGTGGTTAAGCACTTGCCTGTGAAGCCTAAGGACCCTGGTTTGAGGCTCGATTCCCCAGGACCCACGTTAGCCATATTCACAAGGGGGCGCATGTGTCTGGAGTTTGTTAGCAGTGGCTGGAAGCTCTGGAGTGCCCATTCTCTCTCTCTCTCTCTCTCTCTCTCTCTCTCTCTCTCTCTCTCTGTGTGTGTGTGTGTGTGTGTGTGTGTGTGTGTGTGTGTGTGTGTGTCTTTCTCTCTCTGTCACACTCAAATAAATAAATCAGAATGAACAAAAAAAATTTAAAAAAATAAGCAAAAGTGATGACATCTGTAGGAAAATGGACAGACTGGGAACAGACCACACTAAGTAAGCAAGCACAAGCACAGAAAGACAACTGCTGCATGTTCTCCCTCATCTGTGGTTCTTAACCTGGAACACCTCGGGTTACAGGCATCTCAAGGGTCACATAATAGGGATGGAAGTTTTTCAGGGAAGGCAAATGGGAGGGCTTGGGAAGATACACACAAAACTAAATCCAAAATGAATTCATACCACAGAAACCATTCTCCCAGATGGAAGTCTTAATGGTACAACTCTCAACAGGAGTATGCAGGGATAGTCTGGTAAGAAGGGCCCTGGAAAGAAGGGGATGAAGCCTAACTCTACAGCATTTGGCTCTGGCTTATAACTCCCAGTTCCATAAATTGGTTGCAACCCATGTTAAGCTGTTCATCAGGGAGAACTATGAAGTCCCCTAAACAAGACAGGCTCTGTCAAGCACCTGAGGTCAAAGACCCGATTACTGAGGATACCATATGCTGCCAACATAGAACACTGGGAGATCCAGCTGGAATCTGGAAAGAAGCCAGTTCCAAAGTGGTCAGCCCATATGTGCTGGAAAGCACTATGTGAACTGCTGGGGGGAAATGGACAACAGAGGACACTGCTATCCAAAAAGAACCAGCCTGCCTAGATGGACACACCTGTGCAATAGTGGCACCCAGCCTAGGTGACGAACCAGTGGTTCTCTGACTGTCTAAGAGATCTGCTCAGTGGACAGGACCCATAGCAAGAACTGGGAACCAAGTCAGAATCCTGTGGAAACCAAGATTATGGATTCCAATGAGAAGCTCCCAAAGAGAGGCTACACCCATCAAAATCTCTCTTAATTAACAACGCTTATCCCATTTAACCTACCCTGACCTAACCTTCTCAATTCTCCATTAGAGTACCTATTTTTCTTTTTATGAACCAGCAAGAACGAAGGCGATAAACCACCCCTCACACATCAGCCAGGGCCCAGTTGAAACCACAGAGGAATTGGTGAGGTGAGCAAGAATGCTGCTTCCATGGTGAGCCTGACAACCAGTGCCAGGGTCATGGAGACAGACTCTGAGGACACTCGAAACATACCAACGTAGAAACCCAGAACTTGCTGAGAGCTCAACACTAAAGTAGACTTGAAATACACCCACCACGACTCAGAGACTTTTGTCAAAGAACGGGTGGAAAGGTTGTAAGAGCCACAGAATGGAAGGGATTGTCCACAGGTATTGCTCTTCGCTTACAATGATTGTTGCTTTCACATCTCATAACCCACGATCCCAGGGAGAATGCAAACAATTCCTCTGAGGAGGGCCTTCAGCAGGATGGGGGCAGGGAGGAGGGAAATGATAGCACTAACACATGATGTGTCCATACAAAGTTTCTACTTAATAGAAAAATGAACTCCAAATAGTTTACACCTCAATATTATAAGACTTGAAACTCTCAAACTACTGGATGAAAAAATAGGGGAGTCTCCACAATATAGGAGTAGGGCAAGACTTCCTGAACAACACCCCAGTATCCCAGGACATTAAACAGTCACTCAAGCCATGGGATCTCATGAAGCTAAAAAGTTTTTGTACAGACAAGCATATAACAAACACAACCAATAGACTATCTAGAGAATGGGAGAAAATCTTCACCAGCTATACCACTGACAGAAGCCTAATATCTAGAATCGACAAAAAACTCAAAAAGCTAAGCAATAAAAAAGTCCACTCAAAAAATGGGGCAGAGAACTGAATAGAGAATTCTCAAAGGAAGACATACAAGTGGCTCATACTCACCTAAGAAAATGTTCAACATCCTTAACCATCAGTGAAATGCAATTAAAACAACTAGGAGATTCTACCTTACTCTAGTCAGGATGGCAATCATTAAAAAAAAAAAATCAAACAACAATAAATGTTGGCTAGGATGTGGGGAAAGGGGCACCCTCATTCACTGCTGGTGGGAGTGCAAACTTGTACAACCACTATGGAAATTAATATGGAGACTCCTGAAAAAGAGCTATCAACTGACCCAGTTATTCCTCTACTGGGCATCTATCCTAAAGGCTTACTCTTTACTGCAAAGATATTTGCATGTTTATAGCTGTTCAATTCATAATAGCTAAGAGCTGAAATCAACCCAAAGTCTATCATTTGATGATTGGATAATGAAGATGCTCTACATATATACAATGGAATTCTATTCAGCAGTAGGGAAAAATGATTCAATGAAATTTCAGGAAAATGGATGGACTTGGATCATATTATACTAAGTTGGATTCACACAAGCACAGAAAGACAAATACTGCATGTTCTCCCCCATCTGTGGTTCCTAAATTGGGAGAGCTTGAGTTGTAAGCAAACCTGACAAGCAACTTGAGGAACAGAAGAGAGGGATGAAACAATGCTTTGTGACTGGAAGACAGCATTTCCAAGCACTCCTCCCCATCCTTTGGCTCTTACCTTCTTTTTGCCATTGCTTCCTTAATGGTCTCTGAGCCTTGGAGTGAGTTGGCAGTGAGTTTTCTTGCTGGTCAACGTAAAAGCAGAAGCAAAGTCAGGTGCACAATAGCACTTTTATTAAGAGAAACAAAGGGAGACAGAGTTCCTTGGGGCTTAGATCTGAAGTACATTCTTTAGAAGACCAAGAAGGACTATGGCACGTGGTGACTGCAATTCCCTCATCACTCCCATTAAATTCAGCACTATTCCAATGGTGGCTTCAATATTACAGTAAAAATCAAATGTCACAGCTCATAGCTGAAAGAAACTTTGCAGAAGGACTAACAGATCATGGATCTTTGGTACATATTTCTGAAGCTTCAACAAATCAAGAATTAAAATTAATGGTCTGGAGAGATGGTTTAGCAGTTAAGGTACTTGTCTGCAAAGCCTAAGGAATCAGGTTCAACCCCCCACAGCCCACATAAGCCAGATGCACAAGGTGGTTCATACACCTGAAGTTTGTTTGCAGTAGCTAGAGGCCCTGGTGTAGCCATTCCTTCCCTCTCTTTCTCACTCTCTTTCTTTCATCAATAAATAAATGAAGAGCCAGGGATGGTGGTGCACACCTTTAATCCCAGCACTTGGGCGGCAGAGGTAGGAGGATCACCATGAGTTCAAGGCCATCCTGAGACTCCATAGTGAATTCCAGGTCAGCCTGAGCTAGAGTGAGACCCTACCTTGAACCCCCCTCCCCCCCCAAAAAAGAATTAACAATAGAAAATTGGCTATAACCAAGCCTGAATTAAAAATTGGACAATAAACAGTTTGAGATTATATAAGAACAAACATGGCCTCAGAATTTCTTTTGGGAGTCACATTTGAGAGGGCCAGTCTGGTTTCAAGCGGAGGCACTGCATGGGTGACCAACTTCTTCCAATTTTCCCCAAGCTATTGTGGTCTGAGGACTATAATATTTGCATCCTTAGAATCTCCCAGTCCTTCCTACTCCCCACCCCCCATTCCAGGCAAACTGGAGCAGCGGGTCACTGTAGAAGCGAGGATGTGACAAGGCTTCATGGACACAGCCAACTCCCTGCCTTTCCTACATGCACCTCATTCTACAGTGACCTTGAGACAAGCTGATGCATGGGCCAGGCCAGCCAGGCATACGTGGTGACAGACCTGAGTACTTTGCCTGTCCAGTGTGTTTACATTGGGCAGCCATTACGTTATGTGAAACCCAGGAACATACATGAGACACTCTGCTTGTCCAACATCGGACTCCGCCCAGAGGAGGGGTAAGAATCCCAGATCGTAGCCAACACGGGGAGCTCTGTCCTGAGATCTTTCAAAATTAGAGAAGACCCTCAAGTGAGAAAAGCACACAGTCTGCTGATTAGCTGTGGGATTTGGGGGATTCTGAGCCATTCACGTAACCCCCCTGAGACTTAGTTTTCTCACCTGTAAAGTGGCTGCAGGGATGCTCTGGAAATTAACTGAAATACTTGCAAGCCCTGGCATGGTGCCTAGTTCAACAACTATTCTTTTTTCTCTGTCCCCTTTCTCCTTGTCTGGGTGGAATTGTGCCTGCAGGTGGAAGAGTTGAACCAAAACAGAACTGCACCTTAATTAAATCTCAGTAATTGGAATATCCCCACTGCACTACAATAATGAGTAGAGAGGTAACTGCCTATTGGACCCATTGGGCTTATCTGTTTGCAAAGGGCAGGATTTTGCAAAGTGCATATAGATAACTGTTAGTCATATTGAGAACATGTTTGGGCTTCAGAAGTTCCTTTTCAGACAATAAAAATGCAGCTCTCCTCTCTTCTTCTCCCTCTCTCTCTCCTTTATTTTTCTCCTCCCTACCCTCCTCTATACCACTTTTCCTTCCATTCTTCCATCTTGATGTTCTTAGATTGATTGGCTGTAATTAGAATTACTAGTTGTTGTGTAGGATTAATATGTCAGGGTTGTCGGCGTTAGAAAGGAAAATCGTGGGTAAAGGAGAAGGGATGGTGTGAGGAAGGAGGGCAAGCCATGCTGTTAGAGATGTGGCTGGCAGGGCTGGAGAGATGGCTTAGCGGTTAAGCGCTTGCCTGTGAGGCCTAAGGACCCTGGTTCGAGGCTTGGTTCCCCAGGTCCCACGTTAGCCAGATGCACAAGGGGGCGCACGCGTCTGGAGTTCGTTTGCAGTGGCTGGAAGCCCTGGCACGCCCATTCTCTCTCTCTCTCTCCCTCTATCTGTCTTTCTGTCTGTGTCTGTCGCTCTCAAATAAATAAATAAAAAATTAAAAAAAAAAAGAGAGAGATGTGGCTGGCAGATCTCTCCAGAGAGGTGGAGGTGAGAGGAGACTTGGATGAAGCAAGAAACAAGACATGCTTCTATCTGGGGACGAGTGTTTGGACAGAGGAAAGACAGGAAGAGTCAAGGCTTAAAGGCTAGAGCCTGCACTCATTGATGAGAAATATCAAGGAGGCCCATGTGGCCCTGGATGAGCAAGTCAGAGCAGAGCAGGCAGAGGTGAAGTCCGGAAGTGGCTAGGTGTGGAGTAGATTGACAAGAACAGCCCAGAGTCAGCTAAGATCTGACCTGAGCAGAAGTTCTCATGCAAGCTCTTGCACCAGATCACAAGCTTCCAGATTGCCCTACCTGATGGCTAGGCCTTCACACTTGCTCTTCGCAAGACACTGTTCTCTAATTTGACCACAGCAGAAGGGACTCCGTCTTGGCAGAGCAGCAGCTGGGAAGACATGAGCAGCATGTCACACCTAGTGTCTGCCGGAGGATGCGCTTACCCTGGCATCTTCCTTTCCCAGTCTTCTGCCAGGACTTGTCCTAAAGGTTCGGAGCAAATGCAGAATGTTCAGTAAGAAAATCAACATGCATGGGTTGGAGAGATGCCTCAGTGGTTAAGTGAGCTTTCTGTGCAAGCATGAGGTCCTAAAACGGCCTGACTTCAAATCTCCAGAACCCAGGTAAACAGTTGGGTGTCTTCCCATGTACCTGTAACCCAATCCTGCAAAGGGGAGTAGAGACCACATACATGGCTGGGTGTGGCCATGCACACCTGTAATCCAAGTGCAAAAAAGGGGAGCCCAGACTTGTGATAAACAGCAAGTTGCTGTATCAGTAAGACGCCAGCTCAAATGGATGAGGAGTGGTAGAACGGGACAGCAGAAGTTCTCCTCCAGCTACCACAAATGAGCCCCCCACCCCACTCAGCACGCGGGTGTTGGGGTGCTGCAAGGGAACATACACATATATACACCTCACATGCATACACCAAGGAAAGCAGCAAACATTTGGTGATCCTTGTGATATCAGAAAAGGAACATGAGTGAAAACAAATTGGGGAAAGTAGAAACCCCAGTTGTGTTAGCGCACAGATGAAACTTCTCCTAATCTGTCTACCCCGGTTTGAATCCCATCCCCTAGAGCCCCTACTTTTCAGCTATATTGGGGGGGGGGAATTGCTTGGAAAATTTAAGCTGAGTGTTTTCTGTTAGGCTGAGGATTGCCAATGTTTAACCTGACTTTCAGTCATCAAGTGAGGCACAAGGACCATGGCCAGGGCCTCTTACATCCTGCTAAACCCACAGAAAATCAATTCTCTGTTGTCAAAGTGCGCTCTGAAGAGGCAGATGGCCATTTGTGTTCCAGGGATAGGCGGTCGTCTTTCTTCTCCTCCAAAGCTCTGGCAGGGTCCAGAACAAGCCACTTGGGAACCTGCACACCGTCCCTGGCCTTCTCATGTTCTGGAATTCTGCACCCAGAGGATGCCAGTGCATTTTGGAGCTCTAGGAATGATGCCAGGTGCTTTTGACATAGATCTTCTTCCCAGGATGGATGGCCTACAGGGTGCTCCCTACTTCCCAGGCACGTCAGCTGATGTGGCATAGCTGTCAAAGGAGAGCCAGTGGGGTGTCCTTTCACTGCCCCTTCTGAAGGGCCACTTTGCTGCCATTTGGGAAACCATCGGCCCCGCAAACCCTGCACTCGTGAAGACTGGCCACGTGACCATTCTCTTCTGTTTGCAAATGTTAGCTGAAGTTTTGGGAAGACGTGGGGAGGAGAGCAGGAGTTACAAACAAGGGTTTCTTTGTAAGTAAGGATGAGCTGGGCTTGGCGCCACCCCACACCACAGCTCCTGGTGCTACAGGCAGCAAGCGATGGCCCAACTCTTGAGTCTCAGCAGCCCTGTCTCCTCACCTTGGCAGCACCCACCAGAGCTTGCCAGAGTGTTGTCAGGGGTTACTCATGCAACCTTCACCTTCCTGTGTCCTGCTTGTCCTTACTGCCCGGGACAAGGGATGTGACTGCCTGGCTCCAGTAGGCTTGGACATGGCTTTGGAGCTTTGATTCCTAAGCATCTGGGTGTTTGATTAGCAACATGCCTCTTATGGGATTTCAGTTGCCCTGAAACTCTCCTGGGTATGTGTGAGTTAAGTACCCTGTTCTTGGGTACTAGAGTGCTGAATTGTCCTTTCTGGCCAAGTTATCAATAAGCTTGCTTCTAACACAAAGTGCGCTACATCTGCCCACAGAAAGGTCAGCGGGTGTCATCACTTCTTCCTGAATAGTGGGCACTCACTGACAGGGACACTGTCCACGTTAGTACATGTTAACCCCTAGGCATTTTGCATCCGAGGCTCTGGCAGCCGGGGCAGTAGAGAGAGGATTGAGAGATTAGTAATGTGTCTGTTACAGCCGTATGTTTGTTTGTTTTTTTTAATTAGAGAGAGAGAGAGAGAGAGAGAGAGAGAGAGAGAGAGAGAGAATTGGCAGGCCAGGGCCTCAGCCGCTGCAATGGAGCACCAGATGCTTGTGCCACCTAGTGGGCGTGTGTGACCTTGCGTTTGCCTCACCTTTGTGCCAGGTTTGGCTTCCACAGGATCTGGAGAGAGATTGAACATGGGTCCTTACACTTTGCAGGCTAGCACCTTAACAGCTAAGCCATCTCTCCAGACCTACAGTCATATTTTTATTCCTTATGACTTTTCAGTTTGGCTCACTTCATACAGATGTAAAGAAAGAAGCATTCCTGCATGTTGGGTCCGATGAGCAGCAAATCTCTCAGACATTTGGACAATGTTTAGATATCAAGTTTCTTCATGAACACAGCAAATTGTCTTGTTTGCCAAACAACTGTTGTTTTGAGGGGAGTATGAGCTGCATTAAGTTAAGAACAATGACTTTTTTGAATTTTTACCATATGTGCTGGATCTGTATGCATAGGGTAAATGATTATTTAATATTTAAAATTTAATAATGATTATTTAATGTAGGTAAGGGGAGAGGAATTTCCTGACCTTACAATGAGGTTCATAGGATAGGCAAGTAGAATGATTATAAAATTATCGTTATTCCTAATTAAAGCAGATTCTGTAGACTTTTCAGTCATAACAAGTATCTAAAAATGTCAGCCTTATTCCCCAATGCCATGTTTATGAATTAGATCATTTCATACATGGAAAAGCTTATCCCAGTCCTTATAAATTATGGCCTTTGATATTTACCATGGACTGTGATTTTTAGATGGTAAAATATTAAGATATCTATGTTTCCATTTTTCTTAATTTGTGCATTCATTCAACAAGCATGTTATTTAGCGTATGCTATGTGGAAGTGATAGACATGTACACAAGTGTAAAATGCCTTGTTTGTGTCCCAAAGGTCTATGACATTGGTCATAGGGACATTCCAAAATGGATTTGAGGTGAGCTGTAGGGAGAGCATGTAGAGAGGATTACTTCAGTGGTGGCCCACAGGCTTTCCAGCAGAGGGGAGGGTACTGTGTCCCTGAAGAGGCTGAGCACATAGGAGGGAAGGAGAGGCTTTTGCTGGGGGGCGCAAATCAGTCCTCATTTGGGGCTCAAGGTAAGATGTGTGTGATAGCCATGTTTCCATCACAGTGAAAAAAACACCAAGATTATTAACTTCTAAGAAAGGTTGATTTTGGCCCATGGTCACTGGGGCTCCCCTGAGAGGCAGAATACGACGGTAGAAACATGTGGTAGAGAAAATGATTCGCTTTTGTTTGCCAGCAAAACAAGCACTGAGAGTTAAGGACCATAATCCCAGCAGTATTCTTCTTCAGGACATACTCTGATCACCCCAACCTCTTTCACAGCACCCACTTCTCACAGAGCCCACCACCTTCCTATAGTGGTGCAGGCTGACAACCACCCTTTACCATATGAGCTTTTAGATTAAAACTCTTATTAGCTGGAAAGAGACATAAGTGCAGGTTATGTCGGATCTTGAATCGGCACATTTTGGGTAGGTGGATATGTTATTTATTTTTAAACGAAGAGGTTGCATAATAGATCCCCTTCTCCCCTGTGCCAGGTGTCCTGAGGGTCTTCAGTGGGGTTATGGGTGTTTATTGTGGGTAGCTGGATTTTATCCTTTAGCAATAAGGACACTAAAGGATGCTGAGAAGAGAGGTGAAAGTGAACACGGGTTTGAAAAAGATGTCAGTTTGATGGAAGTTCCCAGGATAGATTTGCAGGTGGGATGTGGCAAGTGGCTGTGGAGATCAGACAACCACAGAAACCAGGTTTCCTGGAGGAGGGGACTCAGCAGATTGTCAGGAGCAGGAATGAAGCTGGTATTGTTGCTTCCTTCCTATTGTGTGACAAACTACTGAGTTGGAGACTGTGAAGTGGGGACAGAAGGTTCCAGTAACTTTGTCAGTGCCGTGGTATAAGATCTGAAACTCCACTCCACCTTTTTGATGCTGTATGTATTTTCCTGCTTGAGTGTTGAGGAGATGGGAAAGAGTGTGGGGATAAGAGGAAGCAATTTTTTAACTACATGACAAACAATTTCAGGAGAATTTTTACTTTCAACTACATCCTTCAGATAGATTAAATAGTGTGAAATAAAAGTTAGTGCATTCAAATGAGAATGAAGTTGACCCAAAATGTGTCCTGACATTTATCTTAATAAATATACATAAATCTTTTTCTTTTGGGTTCTCATACTCAGAGTACTATATGATATGACTTTGTCTATGTGTGTGTGTGTGTACTAAGGTCACATAGCTACTTGAACAAATTTAACTTTCACTCAAGTTTGAGGTGAAAGTGGCTAGAGTTTTGACTTTTCAAAACCATCTGTTTGGGCTGAAGGGATGGCTTAGCAGTTAAGGTGCTTTCCAGCAAAGCCAAAGGATCCAGGTTTGATTCCCTAGGATCCACATAAGCCAGTGTACAAGGTGGCACATGCTTCTGAAGTTTGTTTGCAGTGGCTGAGGGCCCCAGTGTGCCCATTCTTTCTCTCCCCCTCTGCCTTTCTCTCTCTCAAATAAATTTTTAAAAAAATTAAAAACGATTTTTAAAAAACCCATTTATTTCCCTTTCTCTGTTGAGAACTTTTGGTTGTGATTTTAAATATGGCACAGTTAACCTGCAAAATGAGCTTAGTGTTCTCTGGGCTGTCTAAGCTGAATAACATGCAACTTGGCACAATTTGGGGGGCTAAAGTTTAAGACAAACATGCCCCTGTGAAGCACAGAGGCTTTACTATTTCTGGGTGGCTCGTGTGGTGGCACAGGGAAGGCAGAGCAGAAACACCCATGCTTCCTCCCTGCCCACAACATGCTGCCCCCACGGGTCACATTCACCGCACAATGTTTCACCACCTGGGGCTGCTGCTCGCTCATGCTATCATCTGTGCCTTTGGCAGAGTCATGAATGCCATCTCTCTGTGAGTGGACCTGGTGGTGTCACTTCCAGAAGACGGCAGAGCAGAGAGATCAAGGCACACCTCTTGATTTCTACAGTATTGGGAAACGGCTGACGAGGGGAATGGTACGTGGAGCTGACAAAGGCGGCTTCGCTGTCTAGTAATAGCACTCATGCACAGAAGACAAGTATGTAAATGTGGAATTTGAGTTCTTGGGAAAAAAAAAAAAAAGAAAAGATCTCCAAATTTCTCAAGTACCAGTGTGTCAGGTACTAAGTTGAGTAACTAGAAAGCCATATGCCCAGTCACCGAGCTCATATGTTGGTCTAGCACGATGAACAATATAATTTTTTAGTGGGGTGGGAAGCTAGATTTGTCCTGAACCTCCACATGTCCTCTCTTGTTGTGCTGTAGGGACCAGTGCTGGAATTTGAGGTCATGAATAAGGAATTGATAATTGATAGTTGAAGTTTTGATATGAGCTACTGACTATTAGAAAGGTGGAATACATGCGCAGAGATCAGACCCAGACATGAGCTTGCCTGTTACACAGTCACTAGCTAAGCCAACCCATGTGCCAGTCCAGGATCAGACATTCAGAATGCCATGTTGTGTAGCATTTTTTGTCAGTAAGTGACAAAGTACTTTTATTGAACAGGTGGTTGATGAGACTTAGCCAATCACACAAAAGATTCTCTTTAGCAGAAGCTGAAAGCAAGATATGGGGTGTCTGGAAACCTTGACCCACCAAGCCATGAGATCTAACTCAAAGATCCGACTTTCCTGGATTGGGGAAACGGAAGGGTTGGGAAGAGAGCAGGAGAGAGGGAGAGAGAGATTATAAGGGTGTCTGCAAGAGGCACTTGCTTACTGGTGGTGTTTGTAAGTGAAATTTTGCTAGAACATAAATTATAGACAATTATTTACCTGTTGTCAGTACCAGGTTTTAAGCTACAACATTGGTGAGCACATCCTGATAAACCCTGTGAGGTGAAAATATCTTAGGTCAAAGTGCATTTAACCCAGTTAACCTACCAAACATAGTACATCACCAGTTCAGTGTACTGCAGACAGCCAGTTGTTTACAACTGTGTGTCTGGAAGCTGAGCTCACTGCCACCACTCAGCATTACAAGATAAGATCACAGTGCAAATTACCAGCCTGGGGAAAGAGTCAAAATCAAAGCTCAATGAGTTGCTTCTACTGAATGCACGTCCCCATTGCACCATTGTAAAGTCAAAAATTGTAAATTGAGCCATAGCATTGGAGTCATCTATAGTTGCAATACAGGCTGCATAGCCCACCAAGCCTAAAATACATGCTGTCTCTCCCATTACATAATAAAGCTTGCTGGTCCCTAGATTATGTGTTCTTTGGATGAGAGAATGAACAATGTGGAAGCTGAGTTAAAAGCATGGCAACCACACCAGAGAGCGACTGTCAAACAACCCAGGAAGTGGTTGTCTTATTGCTGATAAGCTGTAGCACCTCCTACTGGCTTGGAGGACTCTTCAAAGCCACATAGGCTCAAGGAGCACAGGAAGGCTAACCCAAGATGCATTGTACATGTGGTGCAGACCAATGGGGAAGTCTGTTTGAGCTTGAGGCCTTTGGCTTCATAGACCACTTGCTTTAAATCGCTAAACACAGACTTAGGTCCTCTAGCCAGAGAGTAAAGCTCCCTGGGAGAGAAATAAAACGGAGGGCAGGGAATGTATGCTGAAAAGAACTTAAATCACGGAGAATGAAACCAAAGCCAATAAATAGTGGTGGATGGACTCTCGTGGCTTCAGACGGAGGGGGAGGATGATTCGTGTGCGATGGCATTAAGTCACGCTAATCCCAGTGCCAACAGCCACTTTGAATAATGACGTGGGGCCTCTGATGGCAACCAGGACGCTCCCGGCTACCACCCCACCAGGTGGGAGCAGCCATCAGGTCTACCAGGCAAGCTCTGGATCCTGTCGAAGGGGCCCAATGCTGCCTTTAGAGGAGACTTGCAGAACTGGCAGATTTCAGTTTGGTTTGGAGGTTTGTTGTGTGTTTCTTGGCAGGAGGCGACCATCCTCCATCCACAGATCACCCCAGATTAATAGCTAAAGTAACACCTACTGGCAGGACAAACCCGTGATCAGGGCGGCCTTTCGGATGTTGACTCACGATGCTTTTTGACCCGGAGCCTCACTCCATTTTGTGGTCCAAACTTCCCATGTCTTGATATGAGAAGCACAAAAAGAAAACGTAAGCTTTCTTTTTTAGCATGGAGCACATGTTCCGTGGTAGATAAATCTTGGGAGAGACAAGAGAAAGTGATTTTTGTACTCAACTGAAACTCAGATAAAAAACAAAACTAGCTTACACTCACAGTGTCTGGACTTGGGTGTTTGCTTTCTCAAGTTTCTTTTTGCACCTGTGCTCCAAGTCTTCCGAAAGAGCTTAGGTGAGGTCCTAGGAACTCAAACGCCAATGGAAGCCTTTCGTTGGGACTCTAGTGAATGGAAATGACAGTTGTTAGAATTTTGGTGTGTTTGCTTCACACCCATGGTAAATCTGTTTGGACATAAGGTGAGATAGAAAAGTATATTGTTTATATGTTCTGCTTTTAAGAAAATTCTCTCTCTTAACTCACATTGTGCCTAAATACGCTGTTGTCTTCTACTTGATAAAAGAATGGAGATATTTGGGCTGGAGAGATGGCTTAGGGGTTAAGCACTTGCCTGTGAAGCCATAGGACCCCAGTTCGAGGCTCGATTCCCCAGGACCCATGTTAGACAGATGCACAAGGGGCGCACGCATCTGGAGTTCCTTTGTAGTGGCCAGAGGACCTGGCATGCCCATTCTCTCTCTCTCTGTCTCTATCTGCCTCTTCCTCTCTCTGTCTGTCACTCTCAAATAAATAAAAATTTTAAAAAAGAATGGAGATATTTATTCACCTCATGTGTCTTGGAGATTTAAAGAAAGTAAAAAAAAAGGTTCTTGTTCAAAGTTTCAAAGTGGGTTAATTATACTCTGCTACACATAAAGCATGTAGACATTGATTGATGAGCATTTTTTCCCATTTTTGAAGGCTATCGTATCTACACCAAAGGAATGACTTAGCACTTGTTGAATTCTTTCATCTCCCATTAGAATCACACTAAAAACATAATAAAAAGAAATAGGTATGAAAAATGAACTTTATTTCACATAAACTGTTCAATAAACTCTGGGGAAGACAATTTGGAATTTGCACACATCGCGCGTGTGTGTGTGTGTGTGTGTGTGTGTGTGTGTGTTCATATGTGCATCATAGTGAATAGTGGGGAACCTGATTGAGGGGACTAGGCCTGGGGTGTGAGGTTCAGGTGAGGGTTCTGGGACTCAAGGATGTTAATGTGGGATGGATTGTGTATCTGCCAGGCTTCTTCTGTGGCCTCTGTTGGCTGGCTGGAGCACGGGCAGGTGTGAGTTCTCAGGACAGAACCCTGACCAGGGCCTCCTCTGTCCTCATTACAGCTGACAGAGAAACCAAAGAGCAGCATGTAAGGGGGAGAAAGCAGGTGCACACACAGTGGGTAGCTGAAAAGAAGACAGTAAGATCCAGCCCAATCCCTCCCCACCTCTTCTTCCTTCTCCTTGCCAAGAACAGTTGGCCCTGAAGTGTGCTCTGGGTTCCCAAAGGATCACTTGTCTAGCGATTTGCTTGACTACTCTACAGTCTGTGGAAACCTGCTTATTTCTGTGGTGACTTAATTCAACGAGAATTTTCCTTCCATGGCCCACCTTAAAGCCAGGATGACAGTAAAATGTGAGCCACCCACTCTTGAGCAATGACACAGACTCCATGGGGAGCTGTGCTTCCTCTCTCCTTCCTAACCCCGCTCAGGAGTAGCCATATCTGGACTATGGGAATTCCAATGGAGTCACTTTTCAGAGAGAAGAATCCAACTGGAGTGATGTCCTTGGCATTTAAATTCATTGCAACAGGGACACTCCAGGGCAAGCTTCCATACGCCCCACCTGCCAGGCCCAGTACACAGTTTAAAAACTCCCAGAGACATTGTTTACAACAGTGTCTGACAAACAGTGGCATTCCACCAAAACATGTAGCTGTGGATTTTCCCCTTGCTGGCTGTATCTGAAGTTCTGAGCCTCCCAAGAACATGGCAACATTCTTATTTTCCACCAGAGCTAAAAACCTTTCATCAAGCTGATATGGCCTGAAGGGACCAAGAATCAATGTCCTTGTCTGAACAAGTAGTCAGCTAATATGTAATTTATTCAATCAACCATATTTACATTTGATTAGTAGTTGAAGTGTATATGAAGAGGCATTTTGAAGAAGATAAAGTGTTCTGTACATGGGTCCGTACTCTGCATTTTTAATTTTTTAATGTTTTTTATTTGCAAGGAGAGATGGAAGAGAGAGAGAGAGATAAAGAAGGAAAAAGAGAGCACACTCCAGGGCCTACAGGGCCACTGCAAACAAACTCCAGATGCATGTATCACTTTGTGCACCTGGCTTAATATGGGTACTGGGAAATCGAACTCAAGTCATTAGTGTTTTAGATTTTGTAGGCAAGTGTCTTAACCATTGAGTCATCTCTCCAGCCTGGGTCTACATTTATTAATTAGCAAGTTGACATTTTCTGAAAAGATAGTTCCTAGTATTGGCAAAGAATTGGGAAATGGGCATATTCATCCTTTGTCAAGGTGAGGACAGATTGCTGTGGCTTCTGAATAAAAGTATTTATGACCATAAATAAGGCAATGGCTTCTTTTCATGATTTATACTAATGATATAGATACAAAATGATATGTATGTTTTCATCTCACAATTCCCCAAAGTGAAAACTTAGAACAATTAAAAAGTTGGTCAAATAGATTATGACATCTGTATTCTTAAGACATATCATTTTGAGGAATAGTGATATGGCAAGAATTTTTTTTTTTTTACCACTGTAATGGTAAAGGGGGATGCAATAAGAATTCATTTAAAAATGTTTACTAGGTAATATATGCACAGGAAAAAGATTGAAAGAATAAAGTCAAAAATCAAAAACCCCTTTTGGATTTTGTCTGGCCAGCTGGTGGGATTACAGATGTTTTATGTTTATTTATGAATTCACTGTATTTTCAGCAACAGACATGAACTACAATTTTTATGAACTGCTGTTATAGTTAAATTCATAAGCATTATATTTCCTGAAGAACTGAGCAATTCAGCAAAGGATATAAATGAAAGTAATATTACTCAATTTAACCAGGCTCTTTTCTATCCACAAAAGTTCACATTGTTTACAAGAAATACTTATACTGAGGGGCTGGAGAGATGGCTCAGCAGTTAAAGGCACTTGCTTGAAAAGCCTGTCAATCTGGTATTCAATTCCCCAGTACCCATGTCAAGTCAGCACAAAGTGGCATATGTATCTGGCATTCTTAGGCAAGAGGCCTTAATGTGCCCATTCATATTGTCTTTCTCTCTCTCTCTGTGCTTACAAATAAACAAATGAAAATATTTTTAAAAGAATGAAATAAATGAAATGATTAGTTAGAAATCAAAAATCAAGATCAAAGAAAAATTAATTTGGAGAATGAAATTTCAAAGGGGAAAGTGGTGGAGGGAGGGTATTACCATGGGATATTTTTTATAATCATGGAAAATGTTAATAAAAATTGTGAAAGATAAAAAAAATTAATTTGAAGGCTTATGAAGATGGCTCAGCAGTTAAAGGCATTACTTGCAAAGCTGGCCATCCCAGGTTCAATTCCCAAGCCATCCACAGAAGCCAGACACAAAAAGTGGTGCAAGCATCTGGGGTTTGTTTGCACTGGAAAGTGACCCTGGTATGCCCCCCACTCACAAATAACTAAATAAGTAATTGAGTACAGTATCCAAACTAAAATGTAAAACACACCCTCATCCCAGAAGTTTATACAGACAGACTTCACTGCAGATGTTGGACAGTAAGTGGATGATGGTTCCCAAGCACTGTAGTAGAAAGGAGATTTCAACAGTGATGGAGATTCTGCTGTGCTGGGGAGTGAACGTTGCCTTGGGGAAAGCAGGGCTTACAGCGCTATTAGTTTTAAAGGCACTGGCAAAGTGACTTACCTATAGAAGGTGACAAATGGAGTGAGCAGTGTCTTTGGACTAGCCCCACTGCAGAAGTGCCTCTAAGCCTGTGGCCTGTGTTAGTGAAAGCCATCTTAGAGCTTTACTGCTTGCCTCAGTGAGCAATTGCATGGGCCTGTCCTAATTTGAGCACTTAAGAAAGACACCTAGACAAGGATTTACCCAGTTACTTCCTATGCAGCTGGCTTCTAAGCCATGGAACAGGGTTCAGATAGGAGGATATCTGTTCCATGGATATAGTTCAAAAAATTGTTAACTCCTGTCTCAATATTACTTTCCCTTGTAGGTATGATGATAAGGTTGCCTTATTTGAAATGCCCACATGGCAAGGGGATGAGGGCAGACACCAAATGCCAGCTAGAAATGGGCTTGCTGCCCAGCAGCAAGAAGGAACAGAATTCAGCTAACAACACAGAAACAAGGTTGGAAACCAAATCTTCCCCAGATGAGCATTCTGACAAGATCCTACCCTGCCTGAGAAAATGATTTCAGTTGCATGACAGACCATGGAACAGGGAACGCAGGCTGGCCAGTTCCAGATTCCTCATGGAAACCATGAGCTGACAATGCACATTGCGTTAAGGCACTGAGCCTATAGTCATCAATTACACACCACTAGGTAACTAAATGCTACCATGCTCCTGAGATTCTGGGGCTTGGAACCACGTTGGAGTGAATGCAGAGGCGACACTTATCCCACTTCACTGTAGCTTTGCATTTACCTCCTGTACAAAAATTTTCTTAACTATCCTACATATTCAGTCATTGTGGTAGTTTGAATGTGTGTCCCCCATAGACTCAGATGTTTTATTAAAATTAATTTTGCAGCTTTAGCCCCTAGCAGACCTGCTTCTGCTATGGTGGGGGGGGGACGACATGTCTGAATTCCAGCCTGAAGGTATGCAGAGAGGCTTTGAGCTCTGGCTGTGCTTGTTTGTGGTGCTGGCTGGGTGGTGGTGTCTCTCTATGAATGGGAGCCAGCTTCTGCCCCTTGATGGAACTTTCCCTGGATCCGTAAGCTTAAAATAAACTCCTTCCTCCCATAAACTGTGTCTGGCTTGGATGTTCATCCCAGCGACAAGGAACTGACTACAACAGTCATACATGGCTTAAGGGGCAGGGGAGAACACTAAGAACCGCAACATTGGATGATTTTATCACTCTGTGATCATTACACAAACCTAGAAGGTCAGAACCTGCTACATACCCAGGATTTAAATGTGACTAAATTAGTATTTCTTACCCCAAAGTTGCCAAATGAAGAAGCCACAAGAAAAAGAATGACGGCACAGGGCAGGGAGTAATGTCAGAGAGGCATGAAGTTGAGCCACAGGCAATGTTCTGTAGGTCAGACACGACCAATGTTACATGAATCCACCGGCTAAGTCTTATGATGGCAGAACATGCAGGAGGTTTACAAGAGGATATGACACGGCCTTAATCTACAAGGGCTGTAATTCTAATGCTTGGAAGAAATGCACATATTTGAATCCTTGAGCAGAGAAAGCCAAAAAGAGACCAATCATGGAGAAGCAAGATGGTTGGTACATTACATCAGTGTCACCCAGTACAGCCATGACCTCAGGAAAGAAAGACAGACACAAGAAATAGAGTAAAAACTGGCATCAGGTGGTCAGAAAAAAAAAAAGCAGAAAATCTTTGGCAACAACTTTCTTTCATCAAGTATAGAAAAGGCATGGGGTCAGGGGGCGAGGTCAGATGAGGAAGGAACAAAGCAACTGTGGACTGCTTTACTGCACACGGCCAGGCTCAGCACAAGCAATCCAAGAGGAGATATTGAGGAGGGCTGTGCCCTACTCCAGGTTCAGCTAGCTGGAGACTCTGTGGATTCCAGCAGAGGACACATATGGCTGAACCTATGTCAAAGGCTCCTCCTGCCCAGTGCCTGAGACATTTTCTGTAAGCGCAGAACAGTGCTGTGCTGCGGCTTCTCACACATAGCTCTCTACATGTTAGTGGAGCTGAGGTATGAACAGGGCCAAGGCTCTAGAGAATAAACATCTCGCTTTCCTAAGTTCATCGCTATCAAAATAAATGGTGGAAAGAAATTGCCCTGTGATAGTCCAGCTCCAATGATGTTTAGTCCTACAGCTGAGCAAAACATAGACACCCACTGTATTCATTGTCCACTGCTGGGTATCAAATTACCCATGTGACATGTCTTATCCCTCATCTTCTGCAGCCAGGTGTCCTGGCATACCTTAGCTGGTCAGTTTCCACAGGCTATAGTCTTGTAAGCTGAAACTGTGGCCATCATGGGGTTTGACTAAGGCAGAACCCAACTTTGACATCACCCACGTGGCTGGGGCAGGATCCAGGTTGTCACGGACTACAGGACCAAGATGCTCTTGGATGAAATCTACTGCAGCTCCCATCATGGAGCCTGGATTCCATCAGAGCAGGCAATGGGCAGAGAATCATGGTGCGAAAAACAGAAGCTGCAATCTTTTATTACATTATCTTCAAAGTGTTATCTTGTTATAGAATAAAAAAATGTGGAAGTCAAATGAATGTGAGATTATTCCTACTCAAGGAAAGAGGTTACACAAAGGTATAACTTCAACATATGAGAGGTCACCAGCAGCTGTCTCTGAAGTTGTCTTCTATCCCAAGTAACTTCTAGACTCTTCAGGGACTATGTGCCCTTAGACAGAACCTCCTGATCCCTCGGTTTTGTTCCCTTCCTGCTAGACTGTAAGAGGATGTTCCAGCTATCAGAGAAAGGGACAAGAGACTGCTACCAGAAGAACAGTATTGGGCAATACTCAGTTGTATGTGCTTACAATTAAGTCATGACCAAAGGAAAAAGAATTCTGGAGAGAATTAAGCCCAAATTCCACCTCCCAACCCATTCTCAGAGGAGGGAGCTCAAAGCTCTGCTGCTCTAACTGGATCCACGTGAGGCAAGCAGATGCCAGTTGGAAGCCCAGGCTACGTGGACTGAGCCACCTCCAGGTGCCCACCACTAAGTCAACCCGTAATCTGACTACTCCTGGGAGCATGTTCTCACCTCGATATCAGGTCTTAAAAGGATATGGGCACTGTGGGGATTACTGAAGAGAAGAAACCAAAAGAGAAGCAGTGAATTGGGGTCTCTTACATGTGAAAGAAAAGACTACAAGGAAATGGAGAAGCCATCTAAATAAGTGTGGAGTAAGTAGACTATTGTTTCCGTGTCCCCAAATCAGTCCCCACAGCCCCTACTGTGTGTGGTTTAGCTGAGACCTTGGGCCATGTAGAGTGATATTGGTGCACTCTTACTTAAATAACAGAAACTAACACCAGAAAGCCTTAGCAACATGGAAACATAGACCATTGGGTGTGGGTTAAAATCCTTCATGGTTCTTTCTCCTGTGACTCTGTGGGCACATCAGCTTCGCCATGGGCTGGGAGCCAAGAGTTTGGACAGATGTAGACTCGCATCTCACGCTCATTATCATGTATGATGCTCTCCTCAAGGTCCCGTCCAAAAATCCAAAGACTAATCTGATACCTAGCTATTGGGCACTGGTTAAGAGAGAGAGATAGGGCACTGAGGTGTACAGTTACCTGCATTGATGTGGAAGAGGTAAACCCGAGGGATTAGCAGGGATGATCAGGCCCACGCCCAAACAAGCACCTCTCCTGCCTATCCTCACTGCTTCCCGGGGAGCTTCTGACTATGGTCCACCTGCTTCTTTAAAATTTTTTTTTGTTTTTATTTTTATTTATTTATTTGAGAGCAACAGACAGAGAGAAAGAGGCAGAAAGAGAGAGAGAGAGAGAATGGGCACACCAGGGCCTCCAGCCACTGCAAACGAACTCCAGACACGTGCGCCCCCTTGTGCATCTGGCTAATGTGGGTCCTGGGGAATCAAGGCTCAAACCAGGGTCCTTAGGCTTCACAGGCAAGCGCTTAACCACTAAGCCATCTCTCCAGCCCACCTGCTTCTTCTTAAAAATGTATATGATTCCACTTTCTCTCAGCATCTCATTCAACATCCTGAACACAGAGGTCAGAGACTGCTGCAGTTGAACTTCCACTTGCCTTGTCATGCTGTCATATGCTGTGCTAAAAAAGGAAAAAAAGAAAAGAAAATTTAAGAGAAGAACAATTATGAACAAGAAAAGAAAAATGTGCCTTGGTTGTTACCCAGGCATAGTCTTCACTTTTGTGCCTCTACTCTTTGTACTGTAGCTTGAATGTCCCCCAAAGGCTCATGTGTTGACGGCTTGGTCTCCAGGGTGGCTCCTTAAGATCTGTCCTTTTCATATGTTCCGTGTAAATTTTCAGAGAATATTGAATCACACTAAAATGATACAGATATATAATCTTGTCTGCCATGGAAATATATTTTTCATATGTAAATGATTTACATATAACAAAGAGCTTTCTTTCTTTTTTTTTTTAGGTAGGGTCTCATTCTATCCCAGGTTGACCTGGAATTCACTATGTAGTCTCAGGTTGGCCTTGAACTCACGGCAATCCTCCTACCTCTGCCTCCTGTGTGCTGAGATTAAAGGTGTGTGTCGCCACACCCGGCCTAACACAGAGTTCTTGTTAAATGTTGCTGCTAAAGATCTAGCTTATTAACTCAGCAAGGAAGCTCAATGAATGGGCAGCAATGCTTTCTTTTTAAAAAAAAAATAAAAAAAGTAACTAAGATGTCGTGGGAAGCATGACACACAGACAGGCTGGGATCTTGATCCTCTGGTATCTTGTCTCTTTTTTTCTAACAATCCAAATGGATTGTTCCAGCTTTCTGCCCTGAGTTTGGGAGATGCACACCTCATTTTTTTTGTAATACAAATGTTTATTGAGCTTCTGGTCAGTGTCAACACTGGGATAGATACAGGACTTGAAGTGGGGTTATGACTGTTCCCCTTATGAAATGAGAGATTTGGAGGCAAAGGGAAGAAGATATGAAATACAGGGAGAATATCATCAGTGTGAAGTCAGCCATCTACAACCTAAGGAGAGAGACTTGGAGCAGAGTCCTCCCTCAGTCCTCACATGTGACCATCTCAGCTGACCTTTACTGTGGATTTTTACCAGGACTTTGAGATAATGAACGTCCTTTGCCGATGTCCTCAAGCGTGCGGCCCTTTGTCATGGCAGTCATAGAACATAAGTTTAAGGGTTGAACACAGTGGATAGGCTTCCTTCAGTCATAGCTCCTACAGCCCAAGGGGACAGGCTATACAGATGTTAATCAAACAACCAGATAATGTGCGGACAACAGCACACTGAGAGAAGGGCTCTTACACAACAGAGCAGGCTTTATGCACTCAAAATAAAAGAACTAACTTTCCCCTGCAAACTCAGACGTGAGGGCCACGCAGGCATTAACCAGGCAGAGAATGGCACTAGATGAGAATGCCACACTGACTATTGGAGAGCTCCAGGTAAATCCTTGCTCAAAAGCATCCCCCAGAGGATGTGTGCACAAAACCACAAGCTCTCACCCGCTGGAGCTGTCCTCTTGCTTACCCATCATCCCCCCAGTGAAGGCTTGTTCTGCTTTCACGAGCTCCTAGCATCTCACTTAGTGAGGATGACTGTGAACCATGTTTGTAGTGCCTTTGTTCTTTTTATCTTAACAATAGTTTTATGTTTCATTTATAAGAGCAACTCTGGGGCTGAAGGGATGGCTTAGCAGTTAAGGTATTTGCCTGCAGAGCCAAAGGACCCAAGTTCGATATCCCAGGACCCATGTAAGCCAGATGCATAAGGTGGTGCGTGCGTCTGGGGTTCCTTTGCCGTGGCTGGAGGTCCTGGTGCGCCCATTCTCTCTCACTCTGTGTGTGTGTGTGTGTGTGTGTGTGTGTGTGTGTGTGTGTGTCTGTCTGTCTGTCTGTATCTCTTTCTCTCTCTCTAACCCTCTCAAATAAATAAATAAATAAATATTTTTTAAAATAACTTTTTAAAAAATTTAAAGCAATTCTGCTCATCATATGAGCTTTAGAGACTAGAGAGAGAGATAGAAAGAATAATACCTTGAACTTATCAGACAGACATAACTCTTGCCAACATTTAGAAATTATTATTAAAATCCATCCACACAATGAAGCTCAACATTTTAGGTCTCCCCTTCAAAAAATACCCCCTGGGGGAAAAGTTTAAACACTAAATCCATTGAGCAGCTCAGCATTCTAAAAGAAGGGATCCCCATTTCTTGAACCATTTCAAATGGAATGAGAGAAAAACCTCAAGTCTAGTTCAATGAGTCCGGCTCTAGCAGGCAGGTGCCCAGTCGATTTAACCTTGATCTTTTTTGTTTCTTTCTCTTACAAATCCTTCACCACTCTCCCTGGGAGCCAAAGGGACTGTTATTTCTCCCCTCTGTAGACATGACCTTTCTTTATGAAACTGATTGTGCAGGGATAAGAAAAACCCCTTAAACTTAAATGTGGTGACATTTAAAGCAACATCCAAGTTGTTTAGGAATTCTCACATTCTGAAGGAGGGATAATTGTGTTAAGAAATTGGACCTGAGTTGAGTTTTTTGTTTGGCAAACTGAAAGGCTCCTACCTCCCCCTGTAGCTTTGTTTGGCAGCAAGAACAGGCGAGAGCAGGCGCCATTCTGTTAGGTTTCGGGAACCATCGTGGTTTTCTTCTTGAAGACCACAGTGTGGCTAGTTGGTTCCGTAGGCATATGAGTTGTTTGGTATCCAGCCTTCTTCAAATCCAAAGCCCAAGTCTTCGGTGCTCAAATCTCACATGCTTGATCTTCAGAATCTTGGGCACGCCAGAAGGCTTGCTTTGGGTTTGGTTTTTTGCAAACCTCCTCAGAGTGAATAAAGCATAGAGGTCTCTTTGCTGTGTGGGCCTGTGTTACTGAGTGATTTTGGGGTGGGGGAGGAAGACGGGGCTGTCTAGACATAGGGATCAGTCTGGATTTCAGCCAAGGTTATGCCCGGCAAGGCTGCCAGGCAAAAGGGACAAAGAAAGGAAGGCTGGCTGGCTGGTTCTGAGCCCTGAGATCACAGCGTGGACAGCTAGGTAAGCACGGGAGCCTTGACTCCAAGCTTGTGCTTATTTCCACCCAGCGCGGTCTGCTCTGCTTCGTTGGGCAGTGTGACTACAGTCCTGTCCGTCCATGGCAGTGGCAACTGGCCTTTCCCTCCACAAACCCCTCTGTGGGCTGCCATTGGCTTTGAAGGCTTGAGAACAGATTTCTACTACTTGGGTTTGTTTTTTATATTTTTTCACTCTGATTACTTAAGGGATGCCGTCAGGCCTGCTGTTACGCAGCCAATGTTGAGAGAAAAATCCATCTCTCTAGGAAATGTCTATTTCAAGCAGCCGTGCCCTGTGTCCTGGCATCTATGTCACCAGTCTGGGAGGACAAGCAACAATTTGAGAAGACCTTGGAGGGTGAGTGAGGAACATCCTTTTGTGCATAAAGATGATTTCAGAACCTTGATGTTTGAAACAAGGTCTTGAGCCCCAGAGTTGTATCTTGGCTAGTACTGAAAGATGGAATGAAATCTGAGGTCAAGGTCTGCTCAAGGCCTGCAAGCATCATGGCCCACACCTGCGATCCCAGCACTTCGGAGGTCAAGGAAGGAGTTCCGAGTCCTAGGCAGAGCTGGGCAACAAAATGAAATTGTATCTCAGAAACAAAGACAAAACTAATTTTTCACAGGAAGTGTTGCAGTTGCCTTGTAGTTGCTAGCACAAAGCACCTGACCAAAAGTAGTTTGTGGAAGAGTTTATTCTGGCTTACAGACTCGAGGGGAAGCTCCATGATGGCAAGGGAAAACGCGACATGAGCAGATGGTGGATGTCACCTCCTCACCAACATCAGGTAGACGACAGCAGCAGGAGAGTATGCCAAACACTGGCAAGGGGATGCTGCCTATCACATCCATAAACCCGTCCCCAATAAACACACTTCCAACAAGGTTCTCTTTCTCAAATGGCCTGCCATCAGCTAGGGATCATTATTCAGAACACATAAGTTTATGAGGGACACATGAATCAAGCCACCACAAGAAGGAATGACACATCATGCTAAAAGTCCATTGTATAGTGTATTTCCTGTAAGGCACTCTTGCTCCTTCTCTCTCCCCATTCCCCAGCCCCATCTTACACCCATAACTCACTCTCTCTCTCTCTCTCATCTGTTATTATGTGAGGGAAACAGAGAACTTCTTGGGGCATGGTAAGTCAAAGGATGCAAAAATTGTAGAGCAAGTGATGCAAGCAATATTTTCATTGCAATTTTTGGTGCATGTATGTATATGTGCGTGTAGTGTTGTGGTGTATGCATTGTGCATGGACATACGCATGCACTCATGCACATGTGTTGGAGGCCAGAGGAGGAAACAATGTCCTCCTCTATCAATCTACTACCATACCCCTTGGATACAGAGTCTCTCGCTGAACGTGAACTGCTTTTCATCTAGACTGGCTGACTGACCTACAAGCCCCAGTGAGCCTCCTCATTCCCCCACCCGCACCATTGGGGTACACATACGCATGGCCACACCTGGCTTCTTACATTAGTGCTGTAAATCAGTCTCAGGCCTTCATGCTTGCACAGCAAGTGCCAGCCATCTCCCTAGTCCCTAATGTAACATTTTTTTTTTAAATCGAAGTTAATTTTACATAATCTGTGATAGACAGACTATCAAAACTTTAAACAGAGGTGGGATAAATGCTATTGATTTTTCTTTTCCTTCAGGTTTCTAATACAGTTCAGCACATAGCTGGTCCTATATTTCTGTTAAGATACAATGCTGCTATTTTTATTATGGATTTTGTGCTAGTTTTGATTTTTTTAATATTGCATTAAGATGATGAAGATAAAATTACTTATATTGATTACTCTGGTTTTTTATTTCTATGGTCATTTGAATGTAATGCCCCCATAGGCTCCTGGGTTTGAATACTTAATCCTCAGCTATTGGTGCTATTTAGAAAGACTGTGGAACCTTTAAGAGGTGGAGTGTCACTGGAGGAAGTGTGTACGGGGTATGCCTGAGGTTTGGTAGGTCAGCCCCGCCCACTGCTCCCTCTTCCTTACTTCCTCCCTGCTGCTGTGATGACAGGTTCCTGCTCCTGCCATGCTTTCCCTCTGAAAGGGACTCCACTCTCCTTCCATATGCTGCTTCTAGCCATGTATTTTGTCCCAACATGGAGAAAGTAACTGCTACTTTGGCTTCTCCCATATTTGCCTAGGGATATGTTTTTGATAATAAGAATATGAAAGCTAAACTTGATTTTTTTTTTTTTCAGAAATGCCATCTTAGCAAGAACATAGTTGTTGCAATCTAAGATGCTCCCTCCACTGGGGAAAGTATTTTGAAAGAACTTTCTTAATTGAAGTTTAGAAATATTTAAATTTTTTCCAGACAACTGTTTACTTCTTCTGAAGGAAATGGATGCTTACATCATGAACAATTTTGATGAACATTCCTTGTATATTGACTTGAAATACAAGCCTACCCTGGCCTTCTATTAGCACTGCCTCCATTCTTCATTTTTCTTTTTCTTTTCTTTTTTTTTGTTTGTTTGTTTTGTTTTTTGAGGTAAGTTCTCATTCTGGCCCAGACTGATGAGGAACTTATTCCTGTACAACGCTGGCTTCGAACTCACAGTGATTCTCCTATCTCTGCCTTCTGAGTGCTGAGATTAAAGGCATGAGCCACCATACCAGGCAATTATATTCTTCCTTTCAAGGGAAATAGTAGCCTTTCTTTACTTTTCTTTTTTTGTTTTGTTTTGTTTTTCGAGATTGGGTCTCATTCTAGCTCAGGCTGACCTGGAATTCACTATGTAGTCTCAGGGTGGCCTCAAACTCATGGCAATCCTCCTGCCTCTGCCTCCCAAGTGCTGGGATTAAAGGCATGCTCCACCATGCCCGGCAGTAGCCCTTCCTGTATGGGTCAACATGAGGTGAATTCACATTATGGGATCCAGGTGCTCAGAATATCTCTATTGCTCATTATCATGTTCAGGGTCAAACATGAGCCTAAGGGTGCAATCTAGGGACCAGTGTATGACTAAGCGCAATCCATATCAAGCCATTTAAAGGACTTTAAATTTTCAGAAAATCGATGGTAATGAAGGCATTTTTCAAAGTCAAGCTCATTGCTGCTTATGAAGAGCAGCTTGTACCAGCCAGGGAGCACAGCCCATCTGGTACTAGAATGTTGCACTCCCCAATTGGCCCTCAACACTCCTTGGGTTCCTGCCATCACCTTCAAGAAACCTTCTGGTTCTCTGAGGCCACCTAGTTCTCTTCCTCAAGTTTCTCTTCTGTGCTTAAGTTAATAAAAGTTGAGCTTATCTGCCATTTCTGTTTAAGTTGTATACTGGTGAAAAGGAAGTCGATTTGAGAGGGTAGTCTTGTTTCTGATCTTTCTTCTATCAACAGTTTTACATCCTCTTGGATTACATGTACCCAACAGTCTGATGGAGACAGGGAAGAAGTTGAGTCATTTTGAGGGTGTGAGTCAGAGGGAGTGTTAGGTAGAGAGAGTTCTAGAATACAAAGCCTCCTATAGTTTTATCTACTTTCTGAAGTTTGCCTCTAAAAAGCAAGGGCTTCAAGCCTTTACTGTGCACTTTAGTTTTTATTTCTCTTTTTTTCTGAATAAGCTATAGATAAAGGTTATGTAAGTTAATACTTAAAAGTAAGTGCCGAGTGCCAAGCAGGTTACAGAGGTTTTCAAAGTGACTAGCCGTGGAGCCCGAGCTAGTCAACGGGCGGAGTTTATTCTGAACTTGCTTTGTGATAAATGAATCAGTACCCAGCAGAAGTGAGAGTAGGGGGAAGAGCCCTCAGCAAAGGAGGAATCTTTGGTTAGCATTTGCTTTTTAAGCAGTGTTTGGCTGCCTCCTACTCCAAGCCCTGTCACTCTCGGATGACATGGTTTCTAAGAATAAAATGCAATAGTGTATAAATGAGATGGGAATGGGATGAGTCCCAAATGCCATTATTTGACATCTATCTAGCCAAGCTAGTTATGGGATCAGAAGGAAAAAAAAATAATGATTATCATACTCTCTCCTACTGGAGTTCAAAGCAGTTCCTGTCTTCCTCAGCAACATTATTTGCCATCATCAGCTACAGGAGGAGACACACATTCAAGCTATTGTACTTTAGTATCACATTGTTTCTTAGGGGCTGGAGAGATGGCTTACTGGTTAAGGCATTTGCTGTGAAGCCTAAAGACAAAGTTTCAGTTCCCCAGGACCCACATAAAGCCAGTTGCACAAGGTGGCGCATGCATCTGGAGTTCGTTTGCAGTGGCTAGAGGCCCTGATGAGTCCATTCTGTCTGTCTGTCTCTCTCAAATAAATGAATAAATAAAAAAATACTTAAAAGAGGGGCTGGAGAGATGGCTTAGTGGCTAAGTGCTTGCTTGTGAAGCCTAAGGACTCTGATTCGAGTCTCCATTCCCCAGGACCCATATAAGCACAAGGTGGCGCATGCATCTGGATTTTGTTTGCAGTGACTGGAGGCCCTGGGGCCCCTGTTCTCTCTCGATCTACCTCTTTCTCTCTGTCTGTTGCTCTCAAATAAATAAATAAAAATAAACAAAAAAATTTAAAAGAAAAGTTAATGTTGGTTGGAAGGAGAAAGGTATGTCCATTTCTTACCTATTTTCTAGGTTAGGTACTAATGATATTTCGTGCCTTGAAGGTAGGCAGCTATACTGGCTTTCTAACATGCTCAAGGTCATGGACCAATAAGTAGAAACTCCAGTATGATATTGCAGGTTGGAGGGATTCACAAGACAGCGGTACCTTCAGGTTCTGTTCTGTACATCAGCTAAGCCTAGGTCAGATATCTCTTCTCACCTTGCTCATGAAACATCCACATCAGTTACCTTTTCATTACTGGGACAAAACACCTGCCCAGAAACAGCGTATGAAAGGAAAGAGTTTATTTCAACTTATAGTTTTGAGGGGAGGGTTCATCATGGCTGGGAAATCATGGTAAGAGCAGACCACTGGCCTGTAGGATGGGGTGGTGGTGGTCAGATCTTGTTACCCATCCAGGAAGACATAGTCTGAGTAAGCTAGCTATGAGCATACAATGGGGCTGAACTAATAAACCTCAAGACCTGCCCACAATGACCCTTCCAGCAAGACTCCATCAACAAAAGGCTCCACCAGCTGGGGATTCAGTATGAAATATATATGATATATCACATATATATCATATATATCTCATACTGAATATATATGATTATATATATACATATACATATACATATATATATATATGTATATATATATGCATTTCCCTCATTGTCATCACACACGAGGCTGTGGGGGACATTTTCTATCCATCCCGCTTTTGCTATACATATCAAGATCACTTATTTTGGGGGGGAAATTTTTTGGGAGATTCATCAATTTCTACTGTTTATATGGTCCCTCCCAATTTTGCAAGGAGGAAAAAAAGAGAAACAACAAAAGAGTATTACAGTCTATATTGTATTACGAGACTTTGGAAGACTGACATCAAATGGTCATAGTTGTTATACCTGAATAGGAGGATGAGCGATTTTTGTTATACACTCTTTTAGACACTTGTTTTGTCACTTCTTATAACCAGATAATGAAAAGCAAGGCATGGTATCTCCCTCCTAAAGCAGTCCTCTGCGTTCTGGCCTCTAGCACAAGGGTGCCTGGTGGGCTTCTCATCTGAAAGCCTGGCCATTGTATGAGATGTGCAGAACACAGGCAGAGAAAAGAAGACAGCGTGAGTTCAGAGGTAGACTGGGCGGGAGAGGGAGGGCATGCAGCTCCAACGCAAGGGATGCTAAAGTTACCAAAAAGCTGGAAGAGGCATGGGAAACCCTCTCCTCTAGAACCTGTGTGATCCTTTCAACATTTTGGTTTTACCTTTAAAACAGAGAACGTCTATATTTGTGCTGCTTTAAGCCACCTCATGTGTGGTAATATGTTGTAATAGAAAACTAATACACATGTGTACATCTATACATTTATACGTCCATACAAATATATGATTTATGTACATATGTTAGACAAGAAAGTATGTAATATAATTTCATGGAGCAATGGAATGAGAGGTTATTTATGTATTCATGGAGGTCGGGCATTAAATAACGAGACAGTAGTGAGGGTTATATTGGGAAGAATGGGACGCTTGTGACAATATGAGAGACCTTTACTTTTTGGTCAGACATGCTGTCCCTGAAGAGAGAGTCACTGAAACTGAGACTAGCAGGATGATAAGGGAACCTATTACTTACTGAACACTCTCTTGGTAGCAGATCTATATTAAGTTCTTTCCAAAATCCATCTTATTTAACTCTCTAAGGTAGGCACACAATTATTGCCACTCGGATGAGGAACTGAGACTTGGAGAATAAATCATTCCAAGTGTTGGAGCTGGATTCACCCCTGGGCTCTGTGGCTCCAAAGCACAGCACACAGGAGGCCAAGAGCAGGATGGGGCTTGGCTGTCTAGGTAGAGGAACCTAGCGGAGGGCTGGGCACATGTGATGTGTTCATCTTACAAGAATGATACCGTCAAAGGTCACCTTTCATTTTGTAAAAGCAGAACTTATAACCCCCAAATGAATGTCTTTCACTAATGGTATCTTGAAGCTGATAATAAGACAAGGGCTCTGATGGAGGTGGTCTCAGGAAACAGTGGTATGAATGGAAGAAGGCGAAGGAAGGGAAGTACAGGTAAGAGTTCATAGTCAAGCAAGTTACTAGTGTGACACCAGAAGGTTCGTTCCACTGAGCAGCTCAACCTGGGACAGCACATGTTCCATCTAACCAGTTAGTGACTGGAGTATTCACATGCCGACATCAGGAGCTTTGGTTTAAGTGCTGTTCATGGGGACCATAAGTCCTTTGTGCTTTTGACCTATACAGTAGCAGTGAAGGCCTTTCAGGAGAAAAACACTGGCACATTTCCCCAGAGGGTATATTTTAGGCTGCAGATACTGTTATAAGAGGGGTTCTGGGCCTTGCTAGAGGGGGTTGGGGGAGTTCATTTTTCTAGGTCCTTGGATCAGTGGCAGCATATGGAAGCTGGGAAGTATTTTATAGAAATTCCACGTTGTAAACTCGACATTTTGTTGCTGGGAATGATTGAATCTCCCAACCTAAATCCAAATTCAGTGAAAAGCCATAGCTGACTAGATCAATAGCCCACCTGCTGCTAGCTCCTTCCACATTATACACTCAGTTTATTTTGGTTTGAACTTGACTTTAGTTTGGATGAAATATTACATAGCAATAGACAGCAGTGATCAGGGTGGAGGTGAATGGGCAATGAGATGGAAAATGTAAACAAGGAGAGCAGCCCTGTATGTGGAGGTCACGGCAGACAGTCCCAAATTCTGTGACACATGCCAGCCTCGTGGTGTGACCGCAGCACATCTGACGACAAATTCGGTAATACGAATTTGGCACTGGAAAAAAAATTGCATGTGTGTAGTGTGTGTGGTGGTGTGTGTGTGTGTTGTGGTGTGTGTTGTGGTATGTGTGGTGTGGGTGTTGTGTGTGGTATACTGTGGTGTGTGTGTGTGTGTATATATATGTGTGTGGTGTGTGTGTGGTATGTATGTGGCATATTCTATATCGATGTGCTAACGTGGTGTCCCATGGGTGCTCCTGTTGTGCCTGGAGGAGTACATCACATGTTCCCCTGCATCCTTCACCCTCTACTTTGAACTTGGAACAGAGTCTCTCACTAATGACAACGCTCACCATTTATGAGCCCTAGCAGCTCTGTGGTCTCTGCTTCCCACAGGTCAGGGAGTACAGATGTCTATGGGCTACGAGCAGCTGTTTTTCTGCATTCTGGAGATTGAAACTTACGTGGGAACAGCCTTCCTCAGTCCTTCATTCCTGTGCAGAATGAACACGTAAGAGCTGAGACATTTCTCTAGCCCCAGAAAAGACAATTAATCCCGTTTTGGGGCAGGTGAAGATGTAAACCAGAGCCAAACATCTCCCTACATATCGAATCTGTAGTAAGAACCTTTGGAAACAGTCATCTTGACTTTCATGAAGCTGAGTTGTCTTTGTGTCAACCACTTCAGCATACTTGGGGTATAGGCTTGAACCCCTGGTTTTCTAGTCTGTGGCCCCGGGGTGTTGAGACATGTAGAGTATTCCTGAGGTTGAGAGCCCAGGGAAGGGCACAAGTGGGGTTTGGGCCCTGATGGGTTGGTTTGTTTGAAATGCATGCTGCTATCAACTGTTCGGTGTCTAAGGATTGGTTGGCTCTGCAAGGGACAATGTCAGCAAGACTCTGACATTGAAGTGTCAGAATATAGAATATAAATTACAGAGCTGGAGAGATGGTTTAGCGGTTGACACTTGCCTGCAAAGCCTAATGACCCAGGTTTGATTCCCCACATAAAGCCAGATTCACATGATGGTGTATGCATCCAGAGTTCGTTTGTAGCAGCCAGAGGCCCTGGTATACCTGTTCTCTCCCTCTCTCTCTCTCTCTCTCTACACACACACACACACACACACACACACATATATATGTATATAAAATCTGTCTCACTCTCTCTTCCCTCTATCTCTGTCTCTCTTCTCTCATTCTACTTACAAATAAATTAAAAAATTAAGAAGAAAAAACATGAAAAGAAGCCATGAAAAAAAGCACGCCTTTAATCCCAGCACTGGGGAGGCAGAGGTAGGAGGATTGCTGTGAGCTCGAGGCCAGCCTAGTGCAGCAGGCCATTTCCTTGTAAAATAAGGTGATGCGTGCTCTATGCCTATCCCATGTATGCATAAAGCCTTATTCATCAGCAGTAAACTCCAATGAGGTATTTTCTGGCTTGTCTGTGTGTTTAATGTGGTGTGTGTGTTGTGCTGTATGCACATGTCCTTCCCTATGATGGGGTACATTTATCTGCAGTGGCCAGAGCAGAACACGGGGTGTCCTGCTTCAATGACAACTTTTAATCGTGTATTTAAGGGCTGTCATTTCAAAGTCGCTGAGTAGAACCAAAGCCTTTATTATCTGAGAGCTGTTTTTGTACCAAGCTTGTTGAAGGTATACTTTGAAAGTGAATTAATGGAGGGCTTGAGTAAGTGAGACATATAAAACAATGTCAAGGACAGTCCCCCTACTGGAAAATGGTTTACAGCGTAGTGTTAAATGAGATTTCTCAATTTAATACTCAACCCCACATGCTGCGACTCTGAACTCTGCTTTTCCTCTCCTCTCTCGGGCTGTCCTGCCAAGAACAGACCAGTCCGAGAATTATTCATCACACTGTGCTCCACTACATGTCATTATGATTAGCCCTGTTTTCATGCGAATATTCTAGCATGAGATGGTCAAGCAATGTCTACAGGGCACCCTAGGGGTGCCTGCGGGAGTCATGGACAGCTATTCCAGCATGTGTATCCTGCCTTTGACCTAAAACAAACACAGCAGCAAAGAAAGAAAAGCGATGAACACAAGCTGTTTTGAACAGGAGGTGCTGCAAACCTCAGTGGTCGCTGGCTTCCCGGGCTTGCTGGATCAGCCTGTGTCTGAATCACCGAGCGAGTGCGCTGGGAGAGCCGAGCTCTTGGAAGCTGAGCTCAAGCTTTTCTAGCCAGTGCTGGCTCTCGGCACTCGTTGTGTCCTAATACAGAGCAGCGGCCAGAAAACATGGCCAACAGCTCGCTCGTGTCCAAAAGAATTGCTCATGTTGGAAAAGTTCTCTCTGCTCATCTAGTTCAAAGCGACACCCTCATCTGCAACCCACAAACTCCACCGCGGAGCCTGCCCAGTGACAGCCTGTGGCTATCCCCTTAGTATCCTGCCCTTTAGAAGGTTGGAACAAAAGAGATAGAACCTACATTTGCAGAAGAAACCATTCTCATGCATGTGGCAATAAACACTGGTGCATGCATGTGTACATACACGCCCATAGTACAAATAAATTAATAAGAAGAGATATACTAATGGCTGCAGAGATGGTTAGAGCTGCTTGCTTGCAAAGCCCAACAGCCCAGATTTGATTCTCCAGTATCATCAAGCCAGATGCAGTGACGCATGTATCTGGAATTCATTTGTATGGCAGGAGGCTCTGGCATGCCCACTCTATTTTTACTCTCTCTTTTCTTGCAAATAAAGAAATGTTAGAAAGGATATACTATACTGTAACTAATAGACAATTCTCTCAGATACTGGAAAGTTACTCTACGGAGCTGAAAGCTTCCTCTCGGCTTTGGTAAACTTTAATAGGCTATATGGTGGAGTCAACACATTCTTGGGTTAAAATAATAAGGGCATATATACTGGGATCAAAAAAAATCCTCTTTAGGGCAGGAGAGATGGCTTAGTGGTTAAGGTTTTTTCCTAAAAAGCCAAAGGACCCAGGTTTGATTCCCCAGGATCCATGTAAGCCAGATGCATAAAGTGGTGCATGCATCTGGAGTTAATTTGCAGTTGGCTGGATGCTTTGGCATGCCCATTTTTTCTCTTTGATTCTCTCTGTGTGTCTCCCTCTCAAATTAATTAATTAATTAAAAAAATTTAAGCCTTCTTGGGAAACATTATAGATGAAGTACTGCTCTCACTGCTAATCAGAGCACCTCCTCCATAGAGAGAGCAATAGATATTGAGGAGACTCAAAACTTGTGGAAAGCCGACGATCAGAGGCTGCAGAGAGCTTAACAATAAAGTAAACTCATAACTCACCCTTCAAGGCTCTGGAACACTGGGGAAGATGGGACAGAAAGAATGTAAGAGTCACAGAGTGGAGGTGTGTTCTGAGACACTGAACCCACAGGGACTGACAGGTGCATTCATCCTCCACAGGGACCGCCAGAGACCCTGCTGAGGAGGCTCTCAGTGGAACGAGGCTGGGAAAGAGGGAACAGAAGAGTATAACTCAATGAGAATATGACCAATTTGTAATATGTGTATATAGTAAAATTCTCAATTAAAAAATAAACTAAAAAAAAAAGATCCTACTTGGCACCAACAAAAATCCAATGCAAGATGTTATGCTTAGTTAGGTTCAGAATAAGAAAGCTTTGTGGTCAGAAGGAAGGGATACCAGTTGTTCCAGCAACTAGTTTGACTTGACCCTTCGATCAAGTACATCATGCAATTCCTTCCAGCCCACTTAGACACATATTTACAATTGTTTTTTATCCAAATCTTGCTGACATTGACAATCATTTCATACAGTTTTTCTTAGATAAAATGGCTTTTGTGAATCAAATACCACTGGGTAATTTTACTTCTTTCAAAATCTGAAATACACATTAAAACCATTTCCATAATATTTTTCATTTTCAATTTGATTATGAAACTTTTTTAAAAAATCACTTATTTGTGTGGTTTATGGTGTGTGTGTGTGTGTGTGTGTGTGTGTGTGTGTGTGTGTACACCAGGGTCTGTTGGCCCTATAAACAAATGCCAGGTGTTTGTGCCATGTTTTGCTAGCTTTATGCAGATAACTGGGGAATTGAGTCTGGACCAGCAGGCTTTGCAAGCGTCTTGAAATGCAGAGCCAACTATCCAACTCCCTGATTCTGAAATTCTTATCAAATTAGTTTTCCTACAAATTTCAAATCGTATTTGGCACTAGTTTAACTAAGCTACGGTTGTGCTTGAAGGATTTGTTCTGGGTGCTGGGATATAGCAGTAAAAAGTCGGGTGCTAACTCCTGCCCTCATGAAAGTTAACATTGTCATACATGTTAATATAGTAATTAGTAAAACTATTCTCTGCCTTTGTGAGTGACCTTTTAAAGGAGACTATTTCTAATAAGTTCAATGCTCTGAATTGAGCTTTGCTGGTGTGTGTGTGTGTGTGTGTGTGTGTGTGTGTGTGTGTGTGTGATGTGTGTGTGTGTATGTTAGGAATTCTTGATTCTTCCATCATTCTTGCTTTCATTTCGCCATGAGCAATTTTAGCTGTTGACAATTTTATTTCATGTTGATTACTTCTACCAAGTCTAATTTTTTCTTGAGCCAATTTTTGCAGATCCAGTATGACCAACATGACATGATCTTTTAGACAGATTTTCATTTATAGCAGATTTTACTGCTTGCAGCTTTAATTGTTGTTGGTTTTATTTTGTGTTGATTGTTTCTGCTCTGCCAAAACTTTCCCAAGCAACTTAGTAGAAATGCCTTTTGGGTCAAACTTGTAGGGTCAAAACTTTGGAGTATTTAAAAGAAAAAAAGTCTTTGATAGAAATAGTGTCATAAAAATTGTGATTCAGCCAGGCGTGGTGGCACATGCCTTTAATCCCAGCACTCGGGAGGCAGAGGTAGGAGGACTGCCATGAGTTCGAGGCTACCCTGAGACTCCATAGTGAATTCCAGGTCAGCCTGGGCTAGAGTGAGACCTTACCTCGAAAAAAAAAAAAAAAGTGATTCAAGACTCCTGTTTTGAAAAACTAGCTTGAGAAAACATGGAGTCACAGTGGTTTAGAGTGATGTTTTACATTTTAGTGTGTACATGGACTGCATTACCTAGGGTGTTTATAAAATGCAGATTCTAACCCTGTAAGTCTCAACAGGACCTGAAATTTGCATTTCTAGTTAGTTCCCAGGTGGTTCTGATCATGTCAATCCAGAGGCTGCATGGCCAGGAGTTGAACTATATGTTGTGCTTTGATCCAGCAGGCCTGGGTTCATGTTCATCACAAACTATCATGTACCTGAAAACAGTCTTATTTGTGTATAAAATGGAGTCAGGAGAGTTTGTTGTCAGGATTAAACAAGATGATGCTTAACACTCAAAAACTACTCATGGTTATTTTGATCTATACTAGCAATCACAGCCAAGATTTTCACCACATAATGAATAAATAAAAATATCTACAACAATGAAATAACATTCAGGGTGGGGTTAAAATGCCCAAACTTTGTGAAATAATGGGGAGAATACATGGAATTTTTAGAAATTCTCATATGTAAACTGAGCACTTCAGCAACACCATGTCATCTCTCACTTCTTTTCTGTTTTCTTAAAAACTTAATGGCACCATGAACTTCCACAGATTACTGTGGCTTGAACAACTGAAGCCATGAGCCCTTGGTGGCTTCGTGCTGACTGAATACTCCTGAGCGGGGCAGATGACCCTTCTTACAGCTCTTCTTCACCTTGACCCCAATGATCAAAAAAGTGAGAGTGAGAATGGATATTGGGAAATTGAACCTGGGATGCCAGGTTTTGCAAGCAAGGACCTTTAACTACTGAGCCAGCTCCCCAGTTCTTGTTTTTATTTTAGAGAGAGAGAAAGAGAATTGGTGCACCAAGGCCTTAGCCACTGCAATTGAATTCCAGACTCTTTTGCCACCTAGTGGGCATGTGAGACCTTGTGCTTGACTCAGCTTGGTATGTCTGGCTTATGTGGGATCTGGAGAGTCAAACATGGGTCCTTAGTCTTTGGAGGCAAGCACCTTAACCACTAAGCCATGTCTCCAGCCCTCCCCAGTTTATTTTTTTTAATAATGGATCTAGGAAAGAAATCTAATTCGTCAAACTGTTACTAAAATTTCAATATATAATTTTCAAGATAATATGTAAAATAAATGTTATGTCAATTTCATGAAAAGTCATCTTTTATTTGAATCATTAGAAGTTAAAAATATTCAATCAGAATACAGCCTTTAGGTAATACTCAATATAAAATAAAATTGTTGGGCTGGAAGGATGGCTTAGCAGTAAGGTATTTGCCTGCAAAGCCAAAGGACCCAGGTTCAACTTCCCAGGACCCATGTAAGCCAGATGCACAAAGGGGAGCACATGTCTGGAGTTTGTTTGCAGTGGCTGGAGGCCCTGATGCCCCCATTCTCTCTCCTCCTCTTTCTCTCTTTCAAATAAATAACTATATAAAGAAGAAGAATAAAATAAAATTGTTCATAGCCAAACTATATAAGGTAAGACCTGTGTGACAGTTAAATTTTGTTGTCAACTTGATCAAATTAGGAATCAGGTAAGAGATATGCCTCTTGAACAGGTGTGTGAAGACATTTCCAGGAAGGATGGATAGAACCAGTAAGACTTTCTCCCAGAGTGCAAGGCCTGTCCAGGAATGGACTATACATACAGGAGCTTCAAGAGACCACAGGGCCTATGGCCTGGTGCCGTGTACTTGCTGGTACATGCATCTAGCCTGTTACTGGCATCCTTCATGGACATTGTCACCCAGCTTCCTCAGCCTTCCAGTGTGGACTGAAGAGCAGCTGTTATCCAGGATTCCTCCAGGTCTTTGGTGTCATTGGAGCTGATGAGGCATCCAGCCTTGTGGACTAAGCACATACCAGGTTTTCTGACTCTTCAGCCTGTGGACAGCCCCTGTTGGACTACCCATCCTGTCTTCTGCAAGCAAGTCTAATAAATCCCCTGTATAATATATATTTGTCCATTCTGTTGGTTCTGTTTCCCTGGAAAGCCTTGACTAATAACAATTGTTTATGATTAAAATTGATGTAAAATGCCAGCTTCTTTCAAAATTTAGCTATGAATGACTGAACTTAAGAAATTGGACTTCATTCAGTGAAAGAAAATGCACTAGACTTCTTTGTTCATCTTCCCAGTGTGGGAACACTGAATAAATCTCCCTTTTCTACTTTTCACTATTAAAAAAATGTGTACTCAAATCTGTAATCACAATAGCTATAATTCACAATGACTAGTATTGAGTGAATACTCAACTCATTAATTAAAAAAAATGGATCTGAACTTCATGACCAAAGTATTTACCCCGATAAGTATATTGGCAAAATAACAATGAGAACTAATTTGAAATTTTTTAATTGTTTAGAATATTGATTGAAAATCTCTTTCCCAATGAAACCTTACTAGTGTTCTTTCATTTATCCAACAAATGCTTATTTACCATCACTTGAGTCCTAGGCTATAGAGAGATGACTCTGAATGAGATGAGAGAACCTTAAACTCTAGATGGAATTATTCATTGCTAAAACATCAGTACTCATTTATATGATCTAAATATTCATTGGGTCACAATGATATTTTCTCCATGACTCAAATTATTTCTTTGGGAAGAAATTTAGAGCTAGCTATCAAGAGACTTAAACAGCTTTGGCAATTTTTATTTGATACTTAGGTTTCTAAAATATGTTCCATAAAGACACAACTAAATATCAAAAAAAGCCACAGCCTAAAATGTTCATTAAAATTATTTATTATTATTTCTCTATTATAGAGAAAAGATAGCAAATACCCCTAAATACAGATCACTAGTGAACTATCAAAGCATATTATATTCTCTTGATGGCCACCAGTTCCTATAGGAAGCAGAGCCTTGTGTTGGTATCTGATCATTTGCTTTTGCATGGAAATGGAAACCATATGTTGCCCAGGCCCCCGAACAGTTCCCCAAGTTGGCACTTTGTGTATAGCTGTGTGATGTTGCTACGAGTGACGGAACCTTGGAAACACAGTCTGCTCCTGCCGTGTTATCTCCAGACACCAAACACTCAAGTTGTGTCAAGGACTTGAGTCAAAGAAGCTTAACAGTACCAGAATGTCGTCTCAGTGATGGCTTGGTGTGTTGAAAGCTTAGAGAGGAGATCAAGACACATGAAACAACCCAACTGACATCCTGTCTTTCTTACATTAATTAAAGAAACATTTACAGCCAGGTGTAGGGGCACACATCTCGGGAAGGCTGAGGTGGGAGGAACACACTGAGTTCAAGGCCAGCCTGGGCAACAGAGTGAGTTCTAGGTCAGTCTGGGATAGAGTGGGACACTGTTTCAAAAACAGAAGGAAATAAAAGAAGAATGAAAAATTCACTGAGTGACTACTATGCCCCAGATACTGTTTTAATTGCTGGAGATTTGTTATTGAGCAACAGAGGAGAGTCCTCACCTCGATGGCGACTGCTCCGCTAGAGAGAGACAGTCATGAAACGAGCTGAGTAGCAACATCTTATCATGGTTTAGACATTGAGAAGTAGGATTGGAGAGAGAAAGTCAGAGAAAACAATCTTGTGGGAAGATGGAGACAGAATATCAAGTTAAATGTTACAGGGCACAGTCGGATAGGAGGAATAACTCCTTCGTCCTGCCTAGTCCTGCCGTGCCCCTTTTCCCTTTTCTTTGTTTGTTTGTTTCTCTCTCTTTCTTTACTTCTTGCTTTATGTTTTCCTTTTCCTCTCTCTTTTCCTTCCTTCCTTTTTTCTTCTTTTCTGAACTGGGAATTGAATCAAAGGCCTCACACACACTAGGCAAGTGCTACCACTGAACTACATCCCCAGCAGAAGGAATAGTTTCTAATGATCCACAGAACAGTAGAATAACCATGTTTGATGACAACTGAATATTCCAAAATAGCTAGTGAATAGAATTGTCAATATTCCCAGAAAAAGAAAGGATAAATGTCTGAGTGATAGATAAAACCAGTTACCATTATCTAATGTTATGCATTCTGCACATGTGTTGAAATGTTATGGCGTCTCTAAAAATGTACAAATAAGTACTGTGTGTCAACTTTGAAAGGAAGGAGTCTCGTAATTAAACAAACTGCCTTTTTAAATTTTGAGAGAGAGTATTGCTGTGTACATTAGGGTGGTCTCAGACTTACTATGTAGCCCAGGATGGCCTTGAACTTCCAATCTTCCTGCTTCAGCTGTTGCAAGGTTGAGATTATGGGCCTGTGCCACCCACCTAGCTGAGAAACCTCTCAACTTCCATGAATCAGAATCCAGCAGAACACACTAGCTCGTATAGTAGTGTTCCATGTTGGCCAAAGGCTATCTAGTTACTGCACTCTAGCCTTGCCAATGATCTGAGAGCCTGACAAAGTTCTCCTGCATAATCATGGGTCCTGGACACAGAGGATAAATACAGAGAACCTTTGTCAATGAAATTGCTTTGCTGACTAGATATAGACAACTGGAAATGTGACCCTGTAGATGAGGATAGTCAGTGCATATTGAAAGTGAGGAGGAAGATATTTGTGTAAAGCCTCTGCCCAGAAGACATCGATTTGTACATGTAATTTATTGTTCAAGTAAACAAAGGAGTTTGAGAGAAATGAGCCAATATCTGGGACAAAGCTTTGGGAATTTGGGAAGCAAATATATTGCTGCTCCTGGCTGTTGCTTTTATATCACTAGTGAAAAAACTCTGGGTCCTGGTTGTTTCTGCTTTGACATTTCTGCAGTCCTTTGATATATGCATATATATAGTGTATGTGTGTGTGTGAGAGAGAGAGAGAGAGTGCAAGAATGGGCACATCAGGGCCTCTTGCCACCGCGAACAGACTCCAGATCATGTGCTACATTGTGCATCTGGCTTTATGTGGTTACTGGGGAGTGGAAACCAGGATGGTAGGCTTTACAAGCAAGCACCTTGAACCACTGAGTAGTCTCTCCAGCCCTGCAATCCTTTGATCTTATTCCTTCTTCCTTTTTCCTGCTGGGTCTTCATTTCTCATTCTTCACTTTTTCAATTTCCCTTCAGTCCTCCTTCTCTTCCCCTCACAGACTAGCATTGATCCAATCCATCTGTCCTTGCCTGTTCCGCTGCCCACCACATGGCATCTGTCTTCTGCCCTTACCTTTATCTTGGAAAACTTGTTTCTTCTTGCGTCCTCCTGTTCCCATGGATACTATGTGGGCAAAACAATTTTCTTCAACTGTGCTTCACTGTTAATCATATGTAGGACTTATCTTTACATATAACAAAAAACTTTCTAGAGACAGGTCTCACTATGAAACCCAGGCTGGCCTTGAATTCAAGATCTTTTGCTTTAGCCTTCTGAGCGATGGGATCACAGGTGTGTGCCACCATGCCAAGGTTATCACAAGTACTCTGTAGTCAGTGCATTCATCATTCCTGCAGACATAGTCAGTCATTCTCTCAATGAGCAAAGTACTCTGCGAGGGGCTAAGGCTGGAGAGATTGAATGCTTAGCTCTTCTCCAGAGGAGCAAATGCCACAGGGATCTAGTGAAGAGGACAGATCATTGAAACAGAATCCAGCAAGTGCTTTCTGTTAGGGGCCAACAAAGGATGTTGCTCGAGCAGTGTTCCTGGCCCAGCCTAGGAAAGTCAGGTATAGCATTCCAATTTCAAAACTAATTAAAGGAAAAGTACAAATTTATGCTCATAATTGAAATTGAGTTTTGGAATGCTTTGGATTTCCATCCAGCCTGAGAATTTATAAATTTTTCTTTAACAGATAAGGAATATTAATTATCATGAGAATTTCTTCCATTACCCATTTTAATATTCTCCAATGTATCTTGTTCAAAATCCTATGTAATAAAAGATAAACCCAAAATGTAAGGCAGATGTTGGAGTGACTACAACAAGGTATGAGATGTTCAATTACATGGTTTCAACTTCCAGATTCCAGCTTTCCTTTAAGAAATGAATTAAGTGTACAGTGTTGGTGTATTATTAAAGAAACTTATCTAAAAAGATTATAAATTTTCCAAGTATGTAAGTGTGAGGCTGGGTTTTGTTTATATACTTAACCCAAACAGCATATTGCAGTGTCTTGAATTCAGAAGCAGAGAGAAGAATCCATCTGTCTTTCTTAAGCCAGACATTAAATAAATTTGAAGATATATAAAAAACAATGACACACTATTTTCTCTTTTGTTTTAGAAAATGAACTTTCTCTCATAAAAATCTATTATTTATTTTTAACATGTAATCACTACCACAGAATGATTAATATTTTAGAAATTCCTGAGTTTCTGAGTCAACAATGCTGAATTTACTATCTATACCCCACATAAACTAAGATTTAAGTAACTGATGATTTTCTAGAATGTTAAAAGGTCCCGGAACACTAGACTAGACTAAATAATTCATCATGAAACATACAGAAAAGTGGTTTTGGTTGTATCTAATAAGTCTTTTTAATAAATCCCACTGATCCTTTTTATGGACTTCTCCTCTTCCTTTTGGGAACCCTGCTTCTGCTGTTTGGCAGATGCAGACTATTTGTGTCACCATGGTCCACTCCCACACTGAGACCAGCCAGTCTTCCCATGCACTCTGTAGTGCTCTTCTTACCACGAAGACACAGATTGTGTCACCATGGTCCACTCCCACACTGAGACCAGCCAGTCTTCCTATGCACTCTGTACTGTTCTTCTTACCACGAAGACACAGATTGTGTCACCACGGTCCACTTCCACACTGAGACCAGCCAGTCTTCCCATGTATTCTGTGGTTTTCTTACCATGAAGCTTTCAAACACTGAGTGTCCTCTGTGGGTCTGACCCTTTTCTAGACAGATGAAGATCCAATGTCAATGAAGAAGTCTTTTCTCTGTCCTGTGGAGTTCAAGCAAAAGAAAATAATGGACAGTGTTCATGCTCTATCTGGATCTGCCCATTTGCATATTATACTCATTTCATAATCTCAATACTTTGAGGTGAAGATGAATATGCCCATTCTCTATAGAAGAAAGGTTAGGCCAGATATATTAAGTGGGCACTCTGGGTACCTCACCAAGGTCCTCTCTGGTCTTCACCATTCCTAAGTTGGATGGGCCTGGTTTCCCACATGTTTGGCTGCAGGATTCTTCAAAGACAGCATACCTCTACCCAGGTACTCAAGAGTTCCTTCCCGAACTGCCACCTACTAGCTAATGAATAACCAAAATCTCAGTTTTCTCCACTCTAGATAAACTCTGGAGTATGACTTACACATCAGAGCTCCTTAAGAATCAGTGGTTAAAAGTACTTACTTGTAAAGTCTGCTAGCCTGGATTTAATTCTCCAGTATCTACATGTGGCAGTTTGAATGTGGATGCATATCCTCCATAGCATGAGGTTGCTTTTTGGTTGTTTTTAAATTAAGATTGAGCTTGCTTCTTAAGTCTCCAGCAGCCTGCTGGAAGAGGTATGTCCATGGGAACAGATCTTGAGTTCAGCCATAAGGCATATAGAGAGCCAGTTTGAACTCTGGTTATTTGTGCTTGCTGGTGTCAGTTTTTCTGTCCTTGCTGTGTAAGAAGGAGTGAGAAAGTTTCCTTTGCCATGGTTATGCTTCCCTTGAATCAGTAAGCCTAAAATAAATTATTTCCTCCCATAATCTTTTTTTCGTCAGGTGTTTGTCCCAGCAACAAGACAATAACTGCACCTAAAAATTGGTACTGAGAAGTGAGGTCATTGCTGTGATGAATCTGACCATGTGGGTTTTGGTCATTTGCAATATGTTTCCAGGAGGAATGTGAAAGAATTTGGTACTTTGGACTGGAGAAGCCTTGCAGTGCTGTACACAGAACTTGGTTGGGCTATTCTAGGGAGAGTTTGAAAATGCCAAATGTAGAAAGAATTGTGCACTGTGAAGGGTTGGCTATGGAGTTTCAAAGGGGAAGGAAAGAGTTTTGTTGGAACTGGACTACTGGCAAAAAAGCTGGTTGTATTTTGCCCAAGCCCTAAGAATTTGATCGAAGTTGAGTTTACGTAATGGTCTGGTGTGCTTAGTGGAAGGTGTAGAACACGGTGATATAAAAGATGTACTTTATAACAGGAAAAATTCAAGTAAGTTTGAGGTTCAGGCACAGAGACTTGTTTTAGGTTGCTTAAACTGCAATTGTTAAGACTATTACACTATCAAGGGTGGGGAAACTACTTTACATTAAAACAATGGAAGCAATGCCTTGAGGCTGAGCCATGCAGGGCTCAAGCTAGTAAGAATGCAAATCCTTTCGAAAGGAAGTGGCTTGAAGGAAGACTGGTGAAGGAGTATCCTTTTCAAGGTCAAGTTTTATTCCCTTGAGATTTACAAATTTGACTCTGCTGCTTAACTGGAACTAATTTTGGAAGCATTAAAGATTCAAGGAAGCAGGTTGTGAAGTGTACACAGTTCGAGACATTGCTGGGATGTGTCAAAGTGAAATAGGGTTGAAATCCCTGTGTGGAGACTCAGTAAGGCCATCGCATGAAGTTGAACCAGTTCCAGGAGCCAGAATGATGCAGCAACATGAAACAGGGTTGAAATTCTTATGTGGAGGCCAAGTAAGGCCATCATTTGGAGCTGTGAAGATGAACTGTGGTTTTCAGTATAGACCCAAAGATATTTTGGTTATACCAGGACTATGGAAGGACTGCAATGCAGTGCTATTGGCACAGGATAGAATTTTCCATGGGCTACTCAGCCCACTGGAGAGGTAGAATTGAAAACCAGAGACCTCATCTCTGGTTATAGATATTGGACTTGGAACTGCAGATGTTTGATGTTTGCCTACTGGTTATTGTTTTTGCATTGGTCCAATCTCTCCTTGTTATGCCTTTGTGCAATGGAAGTGTTTACCCTGTGCCATTAAGTGTTGGAAGTATGTAACTCGTGTCTTAATTTGACAGGTCTCACCGTTAAGCAACAGTCTTGAACTTCAGAGGAGACTGGACTTTTGAACGACGTTAAAGTTGGTAAAGACTATGGAGACCTTTGAAGTTAGACTGAGTGCAATTTTCACTGTGAGATGATCATGAGTCTATGGGGCCAGGGGTAGAATATGATGGGTAAATGCAGATATATGTCACCCATAGCCTGAGGTATTTTGGGTTATGAATGAACTTGCTACTTACGGTTGCAGTAGCTTGCTGGAAAAGGTATGCCATTGTAAGTGAATCTTGAGTCCAGCCCTAAGGTATGTAGAGAGCCAGTCTGAGCTCCGGCTGTACATGCTTGCTGGCTTTGGCTTTTCTCTCTCTGCTATGTATGATGGAATCAGTCATCTTCCTCCAGTATGCTGAAGCTTCCCCTGGAATCAACAAGCTTGACATAAACCCTGTCCTCCCATAAGCTGCTGTTGGCCAGGTGTTTGTCCCAGCAATAGGAAGTTAAGTGCAATGCCACATAAAGACAGATGCACAAAGTGGCATGTGCATCTGCAGTTCCTTTGTAGTAGAATGTTGTCCTGTCATGCCAGTTTTCTTTCTCTCTCTTTCTCCCTAACCCTTCACTAAGTAAATAAATAAAAATATTTTTAAAAAGAAGAACCACATTGAGCTGAATATGGTGGTGTACACCTGTAACTCCAGCACTCATGAGGCAAGGTAACCTCAGCTACATAGCAAGTTCAAGGCAATTCAGAGCTACATGATATCATGTTTCAGGGGGAAAATTAATTACAAATTTATAAATTATAAAATACAATAGTCAGATTGAGTTTCGGGTTACTGACCTGACACCAATTTGCATCTTTCCCTCCCCTACTGTTTCTCACATACACCATTTTCTCCTAAGAGTTCTTTGTTGTTTAATCACTCGAACAATTTTTGGCTCAGCATACCCTTCAGGGATAACCTGAAAACAGCCACTCACCTGTGAGTCAGAAGTCAGAATTCAAACCTGTGTCCATCTGACTTGAGTCCCTATGCTCTTAACCAATGCATTTGAGTAAGCGTCTTCAGTTCATTGGTCTAAGCTTGTTCACAGGCTCACAACAGACTGGGCTTCTGTACTACCACACATCATATTTGATCCATGCCAAATATCTCTTTTCATCCTGAAAATGAGCATTTCTTATGTCATTGACAAAGATATTTAAAACTTTTTACCAAAAGAATGACAACAGCAGACTAAGATGACACACAGTGAAAATGCCCCCTTGGTTTCCTTCCTTGTTCTATATCATTTAATCTAAAAATATAGATTATCAACTCTCCCCAAGGAGTGGAGTCACCAGTGGCTCCGTAGATTCTAGCAGATGTACTTTTTCACTATGTTTAGCAGAGAACACCCTAAGATTCTTGACAAGTTCCCTCATATCCAGGAAAATATTTACAGTATTCAGCCATTTGTTGATTTGAGTAGGTGAAGTCTTTCAGGGGAAATACTAGTTTGCATTATGGTATTGTCATAACTTAAAGTTCATGATATTCTATCCATCCTTGACTCAGTCTACTCTATTTTCCTGTATTTTATTTGTATTTACTTTAATTTTTAATTTTTTTTTTTAGAGAAACAGAGTGAGACAGACAGATAGAGAATTGGCACATCATGGTGTCAGCCCCTGAAATCAAACTCCAGAAACTTGCACCACCTAGTGGGCACATGTGACCTTGTGCTTGCCTCACCTTTGTACATCTGGCTTATGTGGGCTCTGGAGAGTCCAACACGGGTCCTTAGGCTTTTCAGGCAAGCTCTTTAACTGCTAGGCCATCTCCCCAGTATGCTGCTATGTGTGTCAGCCTTTTTTTGCATGACAACAACCTGAGAGAAAGAAATTGAGAGAAGCAGAAATTATTTGGGCCCATAGTTTCAGAAGCTCCAGTTTATGATTGGGTAGCTTGTTCTTAGGACTCAGGTGAGACAGAATATCAGGAAGAGAGGGTGTGGTGGAACATAGAATCCCACATAAAGGAAGGAAAGGGGAAATGGGCATAGCATAATATATAGACCCCAAGAACACACCCCTAGTGATTTACTTCTTCCAGCAAGACCTGTACACTAGATGTTTCTACACCCTTCAATCCAATTATGTATCCATGAGTGGACCAATTCTTGGTTAGGTCAGAGTTCTCAGGACCCAATCACACCTCCATGACTGGGGCCACTATCTGGAGGCCAAGCTTTCAACGTATAATATTTCACAGATGGACACTTCAGGTTCAAGTCAACCTGAGCACCTATGGACACACTGCAAAATTTCTAAGGCACAGGACACTGTTTCCTCTGAGTATTCAAAAGCATGGTGTCTGCTCTATCGACTGACGTCTTGCTGAAGCTTCAGTGGATGCCACTGATCTCCAAGGTTCATAATGATTCCCAAGGCAGCAAAGAAGGAAAATGGCAGAAAGTTTGCCAAGAAAGACGAACACCTAGTACATCAGTCGCTTTTTCATTGCTGGGACAACATAGCAGACAAAAATCAGTTTAAAGGAGGAAAGGTCTGCTTGAGCTCACAATTCCAGGTTACATTCCTTCACAGCAGGAAAGGCATGGTGGCAGAAGTTTGAGAAAGCTGGTCACATTCAGCACAGTGAACACTGGTGTCCAGTCAACTCTCTCCTTCTTATACAGTCCAAGATCCCAGCTCATGGAATGGCCTATAGTTAAGATGGGTCTTCCCATGTCAATTAACCTAGACAAGATAATCCCTCACAGACATGCACAGGTGTTAAACTAATGTACACAGTCCTTCACAGGTGATTCTAAATCCTGTCACATTGACAATTAATATACACCATCACACCCAGTAAACAAGTGTAAGGAAAAGGCTAAAAAGAAGTTGTCCAAAGCCAATTCTCAGGCAAGCTCAATAACCTAGTCCCGTAAGACAAAGCTGTTCATGAGCCCTTCGTACCTTCCTAGCTCCAAGCTCATCACCACAGCTGCTGTCTCTGGGAAACTGAGGATCTGATGCTCTGGTCAAAGGAGCCCTTCAGGAACTTCTTGGTAAAGGACGCACCAAGTTGGTTTCCCGGCTTGGATCTCAAGTCATTGACATCCGAAATGCCAAGAGGGTTGTGGAAGAATGCTGGTGAGGATGTGCAAATAGGTCCAACTATCATTTGAAAAAGTAGAACTTGATGAAATAGGAAGGAGGATAGGAAAAGTTCAGGTTTAAGAGTGCTTTAGGGCTTATACTATTCGTAAAATATCAGCCACCTCCAGAGGGTGGAATTTCATCCCAGTTCACAGAATTCAGTGATATGTGATGGGTGGTCCAGCCTGGGCAAATTGAAAAATGGGAAAACTTATCAATTCTAGTAGTATCCAAGGTTGGGTTTATCACATGTTCTCAGATGTTTAATTCTTATCTTTAATTGTGAAAGGAAAAGCTGTCTCTTTTAAAGATGTTGTGGGATGCCTATAGGAGTTCTGAGGACACAGAAAGGAAATTTCTTGAGGAACTTTTGACCAAGAGAAACACCATCTGAAAGTGCCTAAGCTAACAAAACTGAGTTTAGGACATCTGCTTTTGGCCTAGTCTCATTAACCACCATGTCCCTGGAGAGTGGTTTTCCTCCTAATATGGTGAAATATGCCAAAGCAAGTAAATTCTCCTGTGTATTTAAAGGATTTAACTGAATCACATGGAAAGTTACCAGAGTTTCCCAGTGATTTATGTGGTAGAGGCATGGTTCAATTTGGATGAACTTCATGCTGTCTCACAGAAAAAAACAAAGTAAAACATTCAATATATACTCACCAAGTGGTTCCAAGAGCCTTGCCTTGAAGAAAAGGCACACTTAAAAAAGTGAGTTTAGAAATATAAAATGTCATATTTTTATAGTAAGAGTTATCACATTGCCAATTTTCTTTGTTGGCCTTATAATGAAGTCATTTTTCTTGTTAGTACATCATTTGATTGCTCATAAATAAGAAAAGGTGTGCAAGTGTGGTCTTAATCTAAGTGTTAACACATTGGATATAAATCTGATGCCCCACAAATTTATAGCAAACACTTTAAACATATGAGATAAATTTTAAGGCCTGGAAACCACATGGGGATGGTGGGTTCCAGGCACATACCCTTGCTCCCTCAAAAATCTACAGCATCTCTTAAAAGTTGAAATTTAGCTCCACTTTCAAAAGCATCATTTCCATTTTCAAAGTTACTTTGAAATGAAATGACAGAAGTAAATTCAGTTGAATGCCAATACATCCCAGTATCCTAGGCAAAGCCCACACAAAATACTCTTCTCAATCAAACATTTAGTTGCAACTTAATGTAGACACCCATATAATGCCTGATATTTTTAGCTACAGCAAAATCTTTTGCTAGAGAATTAGAAAAATGTATATACAACCTACATCTTGATCTCAAAGTCATCTTCTGTTGGAGAGGTAAGAATTGTGAAAAAATGTTTCATTATAACAAAGAAAAGAATGAGTTGTTTTTAGAAAGAATGGAATTAGGAGGGTCCAAATGGAATTCAAGACATTCTGGTTATGGTCTCCTTTCTAATGTTTTGGGTGTATTTGAGGATGCTGTGGGATCCTAGGTTTTTGGGTCTATGCCATGCATGTTAAAATCAGCAGTAGTTCAAGGAGGGCATTTAAGTGCCAGTAGAGGAAGTAACCATTTTATTTGGTTTAAGAATGTGATTCTAGAATACTAGGCATACAGATCATCCTGAGCAACTGATTGAAGCTGAGAAAGGGGGAAATGCCATGTTATACACACATTGTGTTTGGCATTCACTCAAGGTTCCAAAACCTCTTGGTTTAGAGCACCATTATGGTGAAATTTCCATTAAGGTCTCCTTAAAGGACATCTATAATAGATCAGAGGAAGGAATAGAGGTTCTGGCCTTAGACAGTGAAATAATTCCTCTTATTAGTAACCTATTAATCCAATAGATCTGAATCATCTGGGCTCATACTTTTAAGTGCTCTATAAAAAGGAACAACAGGAAATAGTTCTGCTAGGAAATTTTCAGAACTGGAAATCGTATCAAATTGGCTCCCCAAACACCCAAATACATATAATGTACACCAAACTAAGTTTTAAATGTTAGTCAAGCCAAGGACACAAAGGAGAAAATGTTGATTATTTGGGGGAGAGAAATGGTGTAGGGAGGGGGTGGGAAAGGAAGACCAGATGTTCAATTTTCAACATCAGTGTTTGTGAAGCCAAGAATATACTGCTGACCCAGGCGTGATAAAATGTGCAGGGATTTCCAACAATTCAGTCAGCTGACCTGCATATGGAGAAAAACAATTTAAAAATACTAAAGTCAGGTTGTAAATATAATTCTGTTATCTGGATTCTGGTTGTTTATATTGCAAATGCATAGCTGTATAAAGATCATATTATTGACTTCATGAAATTATCAAAAGAAAGAGTATTTTTATGTGTTGGCCAATGTGGATTTTGTTCAATAGCTAATCTGATATTTATCAAAATGGTATCAATTATACCAAATGAAAGAAATCTTCATCTTGTTGCTGGTTAGGGGACAATACTATTCTCTTTCCAAAAGTCAATATGATTCTTTTGCTTAGTTTCTTTTGAGCCATTTTATAAGTTTGTTGTTGTTGTTGGAATTAAATGACGTTATTAGCAGCACAGAATGAGCTATATGCTATTGTGAGAATGGCACATTTTGTAGGTTTGGTGGCTCCTGTAAGTTTACATTCCGTCTACTTTCTATTTGTTCTTAAAATCTAAGCTGAAGAAAAATTCCTTTTATAAGGACAGGAATCCAACTGAAACTTTGCAAGATTGGAAACATTTAAGTTTTAGAAGTTGTGTTCCAAAAGCCTTCTGTGATTTGTGAACCCCAAGAATGATTTTCTCTCCAATTCATGTTTGAATAAGGCAATTAATAACATGTCCTGTGTGTCCATGAAATCCAGAGCCGCGTCATGAGCCTACCCTTCACAACACAGGCTGCTCAGAGGTTTGCTTAAGAGTCCACACGTAGCTTTTCATATGTCAGCCCAGTCACACCCCTGAAGTTGTCCTGGAATTGATGTTAGGTTTTAAAAATTATGTCTCAAATAAGTATATTTTCTTTTTTGCCAAAATATATGGTCTATGTTTTCTAATACCTGAGAGAATAGATTATTTCCAGCACAAGTAATCCTACTCTGTTTTTTCCTCTCCTTTGCATGAGATGGACAACATTTTTTTGCTATTTTCTTAGAATGACCTTGATATCAACTGTGTTTTTCTAGCTAGAGCTTTGCAAACTTCAGTAAATGCATAGTGGTTTTTATGTTGCCTATTGTTGGTTTAGACTTTTTATAATCCTAAATAAATTCAGATTTCCAGGATTGGGGTCAATTTATTGTTGCAGAGTAATGGCTCTGCCTTTCCCACCAGCATACATGGAAATAAGACTTATAGAACTGTTGAGCTAAACAAAATGGTCAGAGATCATTCAGAATAAAGTAGTTTTTAATCAAAATCTTTTAAACATATGGTTTGATGCCTTCAACAAAAAGGCTGGCATTGCTTATTCTGTTGTCTGTAATTGACTTTAAAATATTACAAGGTAGACTTCAAATGATGAGCCTCTGTGTTGGTTCCACTTCTGCAACCTAGGGCGGGCTGCTTACAATGGAAGCTATCCAGTTAGGAGTAGTTATTGGACCCAGGAAAGATTCTAATTGAAAGTCTTCAGGAAACAAGATATGGAGTTGGCCTTGCAGCATTTGTGCCCTTGCAACGCTCTCCCAAAAATGGAACTCCACAGACTGCGTATTTGATAAAGAGCAGAAAGTTATTTGACTCACTCTGGAGGCTGGAGTCCAAGATGGAGTAGCTGTGTCTGGTGAGGGATTTCTTGCTATATCACCCCCTGGAGGGAGGTGAGAGGAGGGGTTAGGCAAGAGGAAAATCTGAAGGAGGGGTTCTCAACTCTGTGAGTGTGTGTGTGTGTGTGTGTGTGTGTGTGTGTGCGCGCGCGCACGCGCGCATGCGCACGCACGAATATAGATGCATGCATGCCAGGTGAGAACCAAGTCAGAAGCCTAGAGCCTAGAAAGTCATAGACCCTAGAGCAAAGCGTCTCCTGTTCTTTGGCTAAAAGGACAGGCCATGGCCATCACAAGTCTCCTAAATGTCTATGTTCACCTCTTCTGATCCATGCTACTTCACTTTTGGCTACAGAATCTGCTTTTTGCACATGGCAGCACATGCCAGAGTGACCCAAGACCCACCAGAATGGCAAGAAATGAAAGCCAAACTGCCTAGCATGAGATGAGTCATCTCCATCACGTTCGTCAGGGCCCAGGCGACATTACGGAGGAAGTGACCGGTTAAATATGAATGCTGCTGTGGTGGTTTGATTCAGGTGCCCCCATAGACTTAGTCATTCTGAATGCTAGGTTCCTAGCTGATGGAGATTTGGGAATTAACTCCTCCTGGAGGGAGTGTATTGTTGGGGGCAGGCTTATGGGTGTTATAGCCAGTTTCCCCTAGTCAGTGTTTGGCGCACTCTCCTGCTGCTGTTGTCCACCTGATGTTGGCCAGGGCATGATGTCCATCCTCTGCTCATGCCATCGATTCCCCTGCCATCATGGAGCTTCCCCCTCAAACCTGTAAGCCAAAATAAACCTCTTTCCCACAAGCTGCTCTTGGTTGGGTGATCTACCAGCAATGCAAACCTGACTGAAACTGTTCTCACTGCTGGCCTGAGAACCTCTCCAGGGAGATGGCAACACACACTGAGGAGACTCAAAACCCATCAGAGCAGAAAATCACAGGCTGATGAGAGCTCAGGATTAAAGGAGACTCCACAAATGTCCTCCAAGGCTCAGGGAACATTGTGTAAGAGGACCTGGAAAGAATGTAAGAGCTCCAGAGTGGAAAGGTGTATTCAGAGGCATTGTCTCCTCCACAGAGACTAACTGGTACATTGAGAACGTCTCAAAGTGCTCCACAGAGGAGGGCACTCAGTGGAGTGGGGCTGGGGCAGAGGAGACATGAATGTAACTGATGAGAAATTGGCCGGTTTGCAATATGTTAATGTATTGAAGTTCTCAATTTAAAAAGTGATAACAAAGAGATAATAAAAGTCTTTTTTGGGCCATGAATGGTGGCCCATGGCTTTAATGCCAATACTCATGAGATAGAAGTAGGAAGATCACTGTGCGTTCAAGATCAACCTGGGACTACCAAGTGAGATCCAGATCATTCTGGGCTAGAATGAGACCCTACCTCATAAAATAGCAACCAAAAAAGTTTTGTTAAACAAAACAAACAAACAAAAGATTAAAAAAACAGGCATGGTGACACATGCCTTTAATCCCAGCACTCAGGAGGCAGAGATAGGAGGATCGCTATGAGTTTGAGGCCACCCTGAGAATATATAGTGAATTTCACATCAGCCTGGGCTAGAGTGAGACTCTACCTCAAAAAACAACAACAAAAAAATTAATAAAAAGGATATGGTACACCTAGAGGTCAGTACTCTACAAAATAGGATTGCCTGTGTTCAGACTCATGTTCAGCCATGGATTTAGCCTTGACATAGGGGCGTTATGGGATTTGATCTAACTCAGGTTAGGTAAGATTTATTCTTAGAACACTGTCGCCTTTGCTTGGGTAAAATTTTCAAGAACTTGTCAAGGTCTCTAAAGGATAGTTGATGCTTCCCTGAGCTTAAACAAACAGATAAGTAGATTCCCTGACATCTCTGTACCTATATGTGAATAATTGCTTTTTGGAGAGGCAAAATTTGGCCAGACATTTGCTTTCATTTTGATATACTATCTGCTACTGAGGGGGATGAAAAACCTGTAGCTCACCATCGGAAAAAAAAATTAAAGAAATCAACTAAAAAAACCTGGGCAATTGTGAATGGTCAAGTTCACATAGGTCATGGTCCAACAGTGCTAATTAGCCAAGAGGCTGATCCATCAGAGGTGTGACTACACCCCCTGCAAGATAAAGTGGTCCTGTTGTGGCAAAATGCATTAAACAGGTCTCACAGCAGAGCCATCAGTTAATTTAAGCAACCTCCAAGACATGATAATACTAGTCATTCGTACATGGAAGCCCTTCATGATCTTCTGTTTCCCAGAACTAAGTTCACCTCTGTCCTGCACACAAGCCTCTTACAACTTTGTTCTCTATTTGTCAGACCTACTTGGAATACTTCTGAAAAATGGCCAGTCCCGTACTTTCTTGCTTCCTTATCTTTGTTTGTTAAATACTATCTGAGGAAGATCTTCCCATCCAGTACCTTTGACAGTACTTATTGGATCTGGGGCTATTGGCCACAAAGAAAAATAGGCATGGTTTTATCCTCTGATAAGCTTATCATTTAGCTGATGAGATGGCCATATACCAAACGTTTTTTTCAATACAATTTATTGAGGGATAAGATTGATTTCTGTGCCTTCATTAAATTGGGCCAGCAATTCTTAATTGTTCCTCCTACTGCTTTTTCTCTGCCCCTTGTTCCTATGTCTTGCTTGGCCTGGAAGATGCAGCAGACACCATACTTAGTTGTTTCTGGGATGCGGCAGTTTTCTGCCTCCTGGAATCCAGCTTCCACAAAGAGCAGCCCATGTGACTCCCTGAAGAAGGAGAAGACATGAAGGAGAGACCACAGGCACCTCAGTCAATGGTAATAATCCTGTTTTCTACTTTCTATACACTATGCTGTTTGACAGCATGGAGCCCTTTAGGACCTGGGGAGAGGCTGTCCTCTGTTGGTCTAACTCACTCCTAGAGGTGGAGACAGCTTGTCTACTTGGAACACGTCTTTCCTGTGCACATGGCCTAACCATTGTTGTGCCCGACCTTTTAACCAAAGGAGCATACCAAACATTACCCACTGTTCCAAACTAACCCAGGATCAAGAAGCAGGTAACTAGGGATAGTTTTACTGTCCCAGCCCTGAGTTACTCACACTAGCCAATCCTAAGCTGCTCAGCTGCTCACTCTGCCTTGCTTGAGCTTTTGTATAAAACTCTCAGTAAAAATTCTGTTGTGTAGCTGGGCGTGGTGGTGCACGCCTTTATTCCCAGCACTTGGGAGGCAGAGGCAGGAGGATTGCCGTGAGTTCGAGGCCACCCTGAGACTACAGAGTTAATTCCAGGCCAGCCTGGACTAGAGCCAGACCCTACCTTGAAAAAAAATAAAATTCTGGTATAGGTCTTTCTTCCACTATTTTCCTTGGCTGTGGATGTTCATCTCACCGAATGTCTTCTTCTCTGGAGAAATGTAAAGGATAAAAATATTTCAAGGTCATTCGCCTTTCTGCATTGCCGTTCAACTCCCATGAGGAGGACAAGGCTCAGAACAAGCTCCGACTAGTTGACTTGAGACTCAGTAACATCTTCAGATGATTTCAGCCACAGGAATGAGCTCAGAAAGGCTGGCAGAAGCTCCTGGATGAGTCTATCCACGATGATGAAGTCATGAGAAAATGCTTGACCGGTTCTTAGGCACAGAACTGTGCTTCCTTCGAAAGCCTGGCATGACCCACAGAACACCCTTCCTTCCGGGCTGCCGGATTGTGACTCCAGAGGAGCAGTGTCAAAGCTTGTTGTAGACAACTGACCTCAGCCCAAAATGACTCCTGTCTGTAGATTGGAAACGAAATCTGTCCAATGGAGAGACTGCACTTCCATCCCCCACAAGTCAACTTTGTCTCAATTTACACTTTCATCTCCACATTCCTCTACTCTGTATGAGCTTGGGCTTCTCTGACTTCTCCTTGGAATCAGTTTCTTGTTTCGACTTGTTCCCTTCAATGTATGTGTTAAAATAAACCTTTGATGTATGCTCATTTTATACCCATGTCGGCCCTGGTTTTGCATTATTCTGAAAGTTATCTCGAAACGTATAGTCATTTTATCATTTAGTGATTATTTATAGCAATATGTGCAGTACTGACACAGCATCCAAGGCCTTACATATGCTAGACAAGCAATCTATCACTATATTTCCAGCCTCTTTCCTTTGTACTCTTTTTCTTCATAGTGGGAGTTGAACCAAGGGTGTCTTCTTGTATGCAAGTTTCTCAGGCTGGTCTTAAACTCATTTTTTTTTTCTTTTTGTCTTGAGAAAGGCTATCCTTGAATTCACTCTGCTGCACAGGCAGTCTTTAAACTTGTAACTCTCCTGCCTCAGCCTGCCTCTTATCTGGGATTACAGACCTGTGACACCAGGCTGAGGCAAAACAGTTATTCAAAGCATTATGTTTTGAAGAGTCATGATAGATGAGCGAAGGCCAGGAACAGCTGAATCAGCTGCTCATACTGCACTGGCCTGGATTTCTTTCCTACTCACATTAGTAAGAGAATGCCTTCTCTTTGTTAAAACTTTTTATTTTGTTTTGTTTGAGAGAGAGAGAGAGAGGGGCAGACAGAAAGGGAGAGAGAGAGAGAGAGTAAGAAAGAGAGAGAGAGAATGGGCATGCCATAGCCTTCAGCTGCTGCAAATGAACTCCAGACTCATGTGCTACCTTGTGCATCTGGTGTATATAGGTCCTGGGGAATTGAACTTGGGTCCTTTGGCTTTATAGGCAAGTACCTTAACCACCAAGCCATCTCTCTACCCTTAACATGTTATTTCTTCATGGCATAAATGATATTTTTTAACTTTTAAAAATTATTCATGTGTAAGCCGGGTGTGGTGGTGCATGCCTTTAATCCCAGCACTCAGGAGGCAGAGGTAGGAGGATCGCCATGAGTTCAAGGCCACCCTGAGACCCCATAGTGAATTCTAGGTCTGCCTGAGCTAGAGTGAGACCCTACCTCGAAAAACCAATATATATATATACATATATATAAATTTGTGAGAAGAGAGAGAAAAGACAGACAGACAATGGGAGCACCAGGGTTTCTGGCTGCTGCAAATGAACTCCAGATGCATGTGCCACTTTGTACATGTGGCTTTACATGGGTCCTGGGCAATTGAACCCAGGTGTTAGGCTTTTCAGGCAAGTGCCTTAACTGTTGAGCCATCTCTCCAGCCCAGATGATAAATATTTTTAAAGAAAGCTCTGGAAGCACAGACCCATAGTATTCTGTTCAAAGTGAGCCAGTGGTGTGGGGAGAATAAAGTCCTAAGGTCAGGCTATGTTCAGACTACACCTCACAGTGCTCTAGCATGGAAACTGGGGTGTGTTTATTAATGTCTTCAAGCCTAATGTTGTTACTAACCAAAATTACATGTACTTCACAAGATGACAGTTAGCTCTAGAGGGCTTGAGGTTTGGCTTAATGGTTAAGGCATTTGCCTTCAAAGCCAAAGGACCCAGGTTTGACTCCCCAGGACCCATGTTAGCCAGATGCACAAGGGGGCACATGCATCTGGAGTTCATTTGCAGTGCCCATTCATTCTCTCTGTGTGTGTCTCTCTTCCCCTCTTTTTCTGACAAATAAATAACTGAATAAAAACAAAATATTTAAATCAAATTGTGTAGCAGATACCTCTGATAACCTGCCTGATATCCACTTTTTCACTTCCAGACAGAGCCCAGAGATATCTATACAGGGTTGTGAGCAGTGGGAGCAATCAGCAATTCTTACCTAGGGTCTGTGGTTGTTCAGAAGGGGTCATGATTTTTGACCCAGTCATGCACATAAGAATGGGTTGCATTGTATTTGGAGAGGAAGCATCCTCCCTCTCACACCTTTCTCTCTCTCCATTTCTCTTCCTCTTACCCCCTAACCCGTGTGTGTGTGTGTGTGTGTGTGTGTGTGTGTGTGTGTGTGTGTGTGTATCAGGAAATACATGCATGCTGATTGCTTTAAGTAGCCTTCTTGCGAACAAGAGACAAAATAGTTTTGGGACAGAGCCTCTTTGTTCGAATTTGAAAAGGAGAAGGACCCAAGCTGCAGCCCCGAGCCAGGCCTGTGGTGATGTGTGGTGCATGTCCCCTGGCTTCTGTTGCATTGGAGAGGCAACCTCTGCACCTCTATTAGAGAACTCCTACCTCTGCCTCACGAGGGCTGGGATTAAAGGCATGCGCCACCACGCCCAGTTCAGTGTGTGATTTCTATGGTGACCTGTATAATCTCCTAAGGACACCTGTGGACCCTCTCTGACTTGGCCATTTGGGAAGGTCGTCGAGATACTGGAGTAATATCCAAGAAAATTTCCAAGGTCAAATGCCAATTTGGATTTTGAACTTACCTCTCACCCACCCATGCTCAGTACCAGACACAAGTCCAAATCTCAGCGAGGGTTAAGTCGAAAACCTGGTCTGTTGGTGCAATTTATTAAAAGATGATTTGCCTATGAGAGCTACTTAAAGGGTCTGCAGTATATATTCACCGTAGACAAAAATCAATAGAGACCATCAATAAGAGGAGTTATCACAAATTTCCTGACAACCCCATGATGGCAGCCGCTGTGAGCCAGAGCAGGGGGGAGTCTGTGTCGTGATAAGGACAGGCTGCGTGTTTTCCTCACACACTTGACCCCAGAGTCCAAACCTTCAACAGCTCTCATGGAACTTTTCTATTTTCCTCAGAGCCCTAGTCACAAACACAGATTCCTCTTCTTCACAGCCAACGATCTCATTCTGGAACTCTGGGCTGGGGCCCCAGGTATCCTTGGTCCCGAGAAGCAGCACAGGTTTCCTGAGTCCCACTGGGGGGAAAAGAATCACAGCCCTGTGTCATCTTAACCTTCAGCCGCCCTCACTTCTGCCCGAAGTCCAATCTCTTTCCGCCACTTCGGTCCTGACACCCTACAGCGAACTCGGACCCAGCTAGACCTAGATTCTGCTCAGCACTCCAGCTCAGGGATGAGAGGCTAGCGAGTAAGGGCACTCAGGAGCAGGGTTCGGTTACAGCCTCTTCTCCCCTCCCCAGCAGAGTCGTTTCGTTTGTCAAGATGAACGTGCTGGGTGGCCACAGGGTGAAATATCCAGCTTTGTTTGTTCAACCAGCAGAGCAGCTCACTGCTTGGATGTCAGCTCCCTATAAAATGGCAAAATGAAATTGTCGCGGGTCTTCGCTGTGGGGACACATAACGTAGGGTTGCGAGAAACAGTGCTGTGACTGTCACGCACGCCTCTGGCATTTCCAGAAGAGCACAGAGTCCAAATGCAGCCCTGTAGGAAGCTGTGAAACCAAATTTTTGAAATTTTCCCAAGATTTTCATTTTTAATCATAAAAAAATCACCAATCCCATATGTGCCATAAAAATAAATGAACGTTTTCACTCTTGAACCAATAAAGTGGATGAAAATTGGAAGCCACTTGATGTTTTCTATGCAGCTTTTCGAGGTTGACCAGCAGGCCTGGAGGATAGATCACTGCATGTTTCGCAGATGGGAGAAACTGGGGGAGCACAAGTCCATGCCCCGGGTGTGCTTGTCAAAAAGGTGCCTGCCGATTGCTCTAGTTTGGTACAGCAGGTCTCTGGAGGGCCGGAGAAAGCCCATAGCATGACAGGTCCCAGCCCCTCCAACGTGTCTAGCTCCATTTCTAGCTGCCCTTCTTGTCCCTGGAAGCCCCGTGATTCTTCAAGAGTCAGAGTGCTACAAACCTTAGCTCATGAGTCCTGTTCACAAATACTCTTCCGTAACTTTGGCACACAGCAAGTGATCACTCACCCACCACTCACTCACCGCCACCGGCTGCTGAGGCTCCCAATGGCTATATTCTCAGCTCTTTGGCAACACTTTAGTACCCAGATATTAGATGTCCTTGGTATTCATGTATCTAGCCAAGACCTCATCTTGCATCAAAACAGAACACAGAGAATCTCTCTTCAAGGCTGGACGTCATTTAATTTAACCTTAATTTCCCAAGGTGCATTGCACTGCCAGGCACCAGATAAATGCTGATTAAAAGCTTGTTGAAGGAATCAGTGAATAAACCAGTATAGACCTGGAGTAATACGAATGAAAGCGATGGTTCCTTTAACCTTGTGTTGCTCCCTACAGGAAGCTGGAGGAAGAACTGGGAGGGAAGAGGCCCATTCAGCTTTCCCAGGGACGCAGGGACTGCGTCTTAGCCTAAGGAATGTAAACACTGGAAGTATAGTGCAGATTCCATGCAATGATAAATAACTTTTCCTGCCATTAAAACGAGGAAGGAAAGCTGGCAGTCACTTTGGGGAAATGATTTCTGCTGGACTGCTAGGGAACATGTTTAGGACTGTCATGGGTATTTGGGCAGACTTTACCCAGAGGCCTGGCTCATGGGTGGGGGTGGGGAGGAAACCTAGGCTTTTCTTGCTTGGAGAGAAGACTAAACACGCTGTTGTAGCACTTCGAGCTTAGTCCTGCATGAGAAACCCCAGGATCTGCTCGCATGGCCCCTCTGTGCTCCTTTAGGACAAAGGCTAGAAATTGCATCTGTCCCACAGTAATGCAGGGTGCCAGCCTCCCCACCGGGGGGCTGGAGCCAGGGACAGGCTGACATATTTACCCAGGCCTGCAGGCAAGGCAGCTGGCTGTGAAATAGGGCTGTCCCCAAACTAATGGGCTGTCCTGCTGTCTTTCTCAGGGTCAGGTAGGTCTCTAGGCAACACCTCCTCACAAAACGGTCCAGATATTTGGGCTTTTATGGTGGGAGACTGGGAAACTGGGAGAGTGTGTATTGATGGCAGAGAGCGTCCTGTTGTTCACTTGCTGGAGGCATAGGACCAAAGAAGAAAAGATGGGACTGAGGGTGAGGTGTAAAGGGATAAGGAAGGGCATTAACCGTCACAAGTCTGATGTCCCATCACACTTACTCTGCCCAAACACCCTTGAGACTTGCATTGCTACCTAAGAACCATTGGGAGAAAGAGACTGCCTGAGGATATGCAGCCAATAGGCATGGGGCCAGGAAGTCCATATGACCGGCCCACCTGTGGAGTAGGAAGGTGGTCAAAAACACAAAAGAGAGTTTTGTTGGAACAGTTTAAAATTGAGCGCAGTTTACACCTCTGGAGAAGCTCTTCTTCCAGGCATCATGGCATTTAAGTGCCAAAAAAATTTTCCATGAAAAACTTCTAGAAGAAACTGAGGCTTGAAGTGGTGACACTGCTTATCCAAAGTCGGAGGCGGAGGATTTGTGGAGTGAGGACTCGGACTCGCAGTGGTTGGGATTCTAGCCGCTGTTGGTCATGTAATAGGGAAGAATGCACTTCTGCTAGGCAAAGAGAAGAAAGAAAACAGAGCGCTGTCAGCTCTGATGAGCATATTATCAGCATGCAGATGCCAAGTCGGGTAAGGCAGCATCCACAGGGCTTCCCAGGATAAGGAAGGGAATGGGTGGGTCAGAAGACATGGCTTGAGCACAAATAAAAGAACTTCCTGTTGGTTTGTGGCACCCCCCCTTCTCTGCCTGCTCCCTTCCCCCATATTGAGAAAAGTGCAGGCTTCCCAAATGTCAAAATATTTTATGCTCCTCTGCTGTGATGTAGAATATGCTTCAATTATTTATTTATTAATTTATTTATTTGCAAGCAGAGAGAGGTAGAAGAGAGAGAGAACGCCAGGGCCTCTAGCCACTGCAAACGGACTCCAGACATATTCCCCACTTTGTGCAACTGGCTTTACCCGGGTACTGGGGAATCAAACTTGGGAACTTGGGCTGTCAGGCTTTGCAGCCAAGCACCTTAACCACTGAGCCATCTCACCAGGCCAGAATATTCTTTGATATTACTATCACTGAACGCATCCTTTGACTCCATGGGGTTTTATCACTTGCTTGTGACCAGCAAGATGCAGATGTGACAGTCAGATGCTAAAGTTGGGCCAGAGAAATCAATGCAGCTGACAGCTTGTTTGCTGGAGATGCTAATCTGTGCTCAGAGCTTCCATGGAAGAAATCTGAATACCTTAGTTCTGTCATGCTAAGAGGAAGCCTGGGTTGCATGAAGAGACCCTGCATTTTGGTCAGTGAAGTGAAGTCCCACTCCAAAGCTGTCATTAACCACTGTATGAGCGAAGACTTTTCCAAATTTTCCTTGTCCACAGTGGTCAAATGGAGCTACTCCAACCCCACCTTTGTATTTTAATAATGAAGACTCCAGACATCTTGGGGCAAAGATGAGCTATGACACTGTGCCCTATCAAAAATCCCCATGGTGGAAATTCCATGAGCATAACAAATTGGCTTTTCTGTGTGGCTACCTCTTGGGATTGTTGTGGATCAAGAGGTACCAGAATATTAACTCACTTCAGTTTTAACATGGGGCATGCTGGGTCCATGTCCTCTTCCTTATTCCCAAGGCTGAATTTTTAGTTTTCAACACACTGTGTTGGATACACAAGGTGACACTCCTCTACAGATGGCGCAGGCTGGTCTCAGTGGCAAACCTTGATGAAAGCACTTTGAGCCACACAGATAAGCCTGCTGTATTATCAGTGTGCCTCCTAACTGGGCTCCCAGGTTCCATTCCCAGCCCCTTCTCCATCCTTCACTTGCAGCTGACAGCTCCTGATCCCCTTTGCTGCATTTCCCATTTGGATGGAAAATGTCTTTCAAGGTCTCTTAACCCCCAGGGTAAAAGCTTCCTCTGAACTCTGGAGCCATTGATGTAGTTCCCCAGACCCCTGGGAGCAGCTGGTGGGTTCCTGGAGTCTGGCCTTTTGTGAAAGTGGCTGAGTATGAAATAGCCTTAGCAAATACCTACTGGTGCAATTCTGGGGTAATTAAAATTCTTCAAAGAACTAGGTGAGCTTGTTTCTCCAGTACTGGTGCCTCCTAGGAAATCTTTCCCTTCTCCTGGGAGAAGAGTTCATTATGGTGTCCCAGCGTGCTAATTCGAAGCCACCTACAGTCACCTAGCAGAGATTAAAGGCCAGAGCCCAAATCAGGCTTTTCTCGCCTTTTCTTTTCTCTTCTTCTGAATTGACCCTGAAATTTAGAATCTAACCAGCATAATGTGCTATAAGCTTTTGGCTCCACATTACTCAGTGTCTTCCCTACTTACAAGCTAGTACCTTTATATAACCCTGAGCTTCTATATCCTTATCTGTAAGGTGCAGGTCATAATGTCTTCCCAGGGTCAGTATGAAGAGGGGCCCAGACAATGCTACAGGTTCCCATAATGTCTAGTCCTTTGTCTTGTGGCCACAAAAATTAGGCATACAAGGCAGAAGAGATGGCTCAACAGTTAAGGCGCTTGCCTGCAAAGCCTAAGGACCCAGGTTCGACTCCCCAGAACCCATGCAAGCCAGAGGCACATGGTGGTGCATGTGTCTGGAGTTCATTTTCAGTGGCTAGAGGCCTTGGCATGCCCATTCGCTTTCTCTCTCTCCTCTCTCTCTCTCATAATAAATAAATAAATAACCCACCGGGTATGGTGGCACATGCTTTTAACCCCAGCACTTCAGAGGCAGAGGTAAGGAGGATCATGGTGAGTTTGAGGCTACCCTGAAACTACGTATTGAACTCCAGTCAGCCTGGGCTAGAGTGAGACTCTACCTTACAAAACAAAAGCAAAACAAAACAAAAATTAGGCACACAGACAATGAGATAATTCAAGCAAGAGGGATTTACCTAAAAATATTTTTAAAAGCTCCACTGTTAGGACTTAATCTGGCATCAAAGAAAGAAAGGAAAAAAGGAAAAGGTACACCTTTTGAGTCAGAACTTAAGGAAAACAACAGACCTAACAGTGAGGGCCTGCCAGCAACTGAACTAAGGGAGGAACTTCTGGGTGTATCGTACATTATTTTATTACAGTTATAATTATTCCTCCCACCTCCTTAGCATGTCTTTAGGTCTGGGGTAGTCCCTTGACTAGGTGAATAATTAAGAGATTTTTCTGGACTCACTCTTGAGGGAAGGGATCACAGCTCAGATATCTTCACCCTCCTCTCTCTCACACCAGGGACACAGGAAGCCCAGTCGCTCTTTCAATGACCTCCGAGGCTGATAACATCTGACAACCCATAACACTGGTAACCAAGTCACACAGAAATTTGGCCAGTTGAAGGATCTGGTTTATAATCTTATTATTTTTGTTTTCTTTTTCCTCTATTTTTTCCATTCTATTATGTATCATGTTCTATTACTTATGCTTATTGTTCAACAGTTCCTGTTGATTCCACCAAGTAAACCCCAAATGGAGACAGTTCTTCCCATGGCCATTCACCTGGTACTCTCGATTTCAGTGTCCTGAGTTCATGTTAAATGCTTTCTGTCCTGCTACACAGCATCCAGAATAACCCTACTACATTGCCTCGTGTTTCATCCAGGCTTCAACCCCTTCCTTCTACCGCTTCCCTCCTTATTCAGAGGGAAGTTTATATGGACTCCTAATGCACCTCTGTCTCCTCGCCTCTTTCCCCTTGTCTTGCTGCCCTCACACAGCTCAAACCACCTTAGAGCCCGTTCAGGACTTATGTCTTTTCATCAAGCTTAGTTCAAATGCCATATATTCTCTCTATATTCTGCCCTAGCCATCTTACTTATAATCGTGGGTCTCTGCTGGTTTATTTTTATCACTTTCTTATGTACTCACAAGAATTGTCTGTTTCTATGTAATGACTAGTTCTCCCAACTGAGACAAGCTGATGAGAACAGGGATTTCTAGCTTGTGTTCTCCATGGCTGTGTTTCCAGTGCCCCCAAACAGTTGACAGTAGGAACTCAGGTTCAAGGCTGGTTGAACACAGACTCCAGAAACAACTCTCTTGGCTGTTTGCACATAGGTTGTCTTCAAGAAAATGATCACTAGAGATTACCCGATGTTCTCCTCTGGCCTCCATGCACACGTGCGTACCTGGACACACGTGCACGTTCACTGCACAAACATCACACCCCATGCCACACATACTTTACACATGTGCAAAAGAACCCCACTGAAATCAAAGGATGCAGGACCACAGACTGAGGTCTTGCTGGGTCAGGGGACTCCTAAAACTAAGAGGAGACTCAGTTTTGGGGCCCATTACATAGACAGTCTCTGACTTATGCAAGTTTGATATGATTTTTATACTCATTATCAGACCTGCAAGGTCAGAGCCTGGGTGCAGCAAGCTCCATAACAAGCAAGGCTCAGCCCCATCCCCTTTCTCAACCTTAAGGCCAATTAAGGAGACAAATGATATGAAAATCAGGGAAAAGATATCTACTTGATTTGGCTTTATTAGGAAGAAGAATAAATAAAAAGGTTTATCTTTGGGGTCCTGGCAGGAGGTTTAGGGGAAGGAGGTATGTATAGTTATCAAAGTAGGGTTCTGTCCATCATTGACCCATGATTGTCTTGGCTCCTGTCCTAAATTGTGGTCTGACAACTTGTCAGAATTGTCTGAAATCTCTTGCCAGGAGATAAGTTCTTTCTCTGATTGGCACCAGGCTTCGATCCTTTTGTTCTCTCAGCATGAGATTCCTGAGGAAATTCCAATTTCTTGGGGTCCATCGGCTCAAGTCTGATACCAGAAGGGAGAGGAACAGTGTCTGACTTAGAACATCTTGCTAGGATGGTTACAATTACAATGGTGCAGACTCAGTAGCAACCATACTTCACATGTTGAATTTTGATGTAGTCCCAGGCTAGTAATCTGTGTAAGATCTTCTCTTAGGGTAGTGGGGAGCAGCTCCCAGACAAAGGATACCATAATGCCAGTCCTGGTCATTTTGTAAATCTACATATATTTTTCATCCACTGAAAACAATTCTTGGGAAGCTTACTTTGTAAGTGAACTTTGTTCAATCCCCCTCTTTAGGTGACCACCTATCTGAGGAAGTTCGGGATACCTACTGTTATTCTAGCTTCAAAGTAATCCTTTTTTTTTTAATACCTTGAACTGACTGGATCGTAGAACCTTCTTGTATTTATGAGTTACGTAAGTTATTGTCCCTATGTCTTGAATAGGTCATAGTCTTCCCCTAAAGGCAGTGCTAAGTGTCAAGGCTAGAAACACCCAGACAGGAGAGCGGAAGGAAGCAGGATCCCTGTATCTGAGAGGGATGAAATCACTGTTGGTCCCATCTCTGCTGGGACATAGGGTCTGACCATTAGCAGCGAGCTCTCATTTATTTACTGTCTCCAAATACGGATCAACCTTGGGAGGCTCAATCAGGGCTGAGAAGTAGCCTGGCTTAGAGACAGTCTGAGGATTTCAGATGCGATCAGGTAATTTAGTTAAATGAATTTAGTTAGAAGCAATTGGGATAGCCAGTTCCTTTCCTTGGGACTTGTTTTCTCCCTCCTTCAAAGAAAGATCATACTGTTTAGAGGTTTATTTTGAATATTAGTGAGACTTAAAATATTTTCATGCATTTGGAGTTTTTTTTTTTTTTTTCTGAGTTAGGCATTAGAGAAATACAAGCTGACTTTACTCACAATTTATTTTCTGGAAAAAAAAACCCCAAAACAAAAATTAACCTTTCATATATTTCCATGACAGGTCTGTTAACATCTTAAAATTGAGAATGACACATTCTTTTCTGTGAGTGTGCTGCGGGTGACTCACAGTCCAGCCTAGCCTAGGAATATTTTTCAAAACCTAATTGCAAAAGTCATAGTTGGGTAGAAGAAATATGCAATAGAAATACATCATTTAAACCCTAAAGTCACCTCTAAAGTTTTGCAAAATTCCAAATGATATGGATTAGGTGCAAGATAGGGTTTTTTTGTTTTTTTGTTTTTTTTTTTTTTTGTCTTCTTCTGATAGGTAGCTGGCTTGGGACTGGCCCATGAAAACATGGATGACACCTTACCTGGCAGAATTAGAACTGGTCAGGTTTCATCCACGGTGGCTGCAAACAGTAACCCCTGAGCAGCAGCGTCCTGCTTCTTCCTCAGCTGCACGCCAGTGGGCTGGCCCTTCCTGAGTCAGTTTCTTGAATCCACCAATCAGGTCTTTCCTTACACACCTGCGTGTGATGAGGAGGTTCATCCTAACTGAATGTTTGACTCATATAAGGGATCCTAACCATGGGTGTGACTCTCTCTTAGTCCCTTGACTTTTGCCGCTTGGATCTTAGCCCTTCCTTGGCTCTCACAGGCCCTGATTGTGAGCTGAAAGGTGAAAGGATGAAATAAGATAAAGTCTATCAGGTACCTTGAATGGTGCCTGGGATAGAGTAATTGCCTCACATTTATTTATACTACAACAGAAAGATTAAATTTCCTATTACTCACAGCTTCTTGGTTCTATGCATACCCACCTAACAAACTGTGGCTCAGAAATCAAAGAGCTGCTATTCTTGAAGTGACACGTGACCTGGGACTTTGGGTCCCTCAGTGGTGGTCTCCAGTGAGGCAGCTGGGTCATGCTTGTGAGGTCTCTGCTGCTGTGGACAAGACACCTTGCAGCTACAGAGGCACAAAAGTGGCTCCGTAGCTTCAATGACATGCAGTATGGTCCCAAAGGTTGATTACAATTTCGACAGACCCTCTGGGTCAGCCCAGTCTTGTTAAGTTCTCTGCTGTGATTAAAACATCCTGTAATCTGTTTTCTAAGGACTTGAAATGGAGGTAGTATAAATGAGAAGAGAATTTTGCATTTTTAATTAACCTAAATAGCCACATGTGGTATTGCACTAGGAGAGGAAACCACAAAAGTGATGTCCTAAGAACTGAGAGATCCCGAGACAGACCCTGGGCTGAGGCACAGGCTGCTGGAAGCCCGCTGGCAGAAAGGACAATGCGAGGGACGTGTGACAAATCGATGGGCGTTCAAAGAGCTCTGAGCTAATAAGGTTTGGAAACAAGACAGTGACAGGATGTTGCCCTATTTCTGCGCCATCAGTCTAGCAGTATACAGGGAGTGGAGTCTCGGCTGTGACCAGATGGAGGCCGTCAAGGAAAGTGCTCAGAGATGTCCTGTGGAAGCCGCATGAAGCTAGCTCCCAGGGCATGCTGGGAGCTGAGTGAATCACTCTATGTGGTTTACTGTTGGTTAAGTTACAGGTCCTCGAGTAAGTTCAAAAATAGAAATCGGAATCAGGTCTCTTGGATCCCAAAGCTCATAAAAGAAAGTATTTAACTGCATTATGCCACTGTTTCCAATCTCTTGGGATAAGAAAGGAAAGTTGGTTTCCTCTGGCAGTGGATGAGTTAGGCCCCACAGAGCCAGCACCGGAGGGCAGGAGCTGGACTTAATCTAGCTGGAAGTGGCTTTTCCCTGCAGAACTGTCCCTTCCACGTGCATATTCAGCGTGGGACCCTCTATTTTGTTTCCAAACCCAATCCCTCCAGCTTTCCACTGTCTTCATGTAAGCCCCAAACATGCCACCACACAACCCAATTATTTGTGGAATGTAGAGTTATCTGCATTTTGGAGGAACTCTCTGGAAAGGCAGACGCGTCCTCCCTGAGGTCTCTTCAGTTTAAGACAACTACCTGATGGCCTTTTCTTCCCTTGAGAGGCACTGTTGGAACCCAATGTCACTATAGGACTTTGGACAAGTGATTGACAGTACTGTGCCATAGCCTAGCTTTGGAAGGATTTAGTAAGTTAAGGTAGTCAAAGTACCCAAACTGCATTCATCACATATACACTGTTTACTTGCCAACAACTTTCTGCACTTCTTTGACCTACCCGTCTGCGTCGTGGATCTGGAGTAACCCACAGTGGCCAGAGGACCAAGAACAGCTTTAGAGGACGTGATACAGTACTAGGGTGTGGACCCAAAGCAACTGGTTTGAGAAGTGGAAGGCCAGTTTCCTGAGCTAAAATCAGTTTCAACCTTAGAGAGAAGCCATATGAGAGAGAGAGAGAGAGAATAGCCTCCAGACTGAGAAGAAAGGGAGGGAAGTCTTTGATAAGTATCCCAAAGGGTAGCTTTTAAACTCCACCTTTAGTTAGGTGAGGGGCTTAACCACCCTCCTTGTTCAAGCTGGAGCTGCCTGAGTGGTTTCCACCCGGCTCTGTGAGTTGGGGTCTCAGTGCTGCCCTCTAAAGGGTCTGCCAGGCAGAGCACTCTGCCCTCAGGCAGTTTCCAGCAGGTCCTCAGCCTTGAAGGAGCCTTTCTAATGCTTCAGTGCCTAGTTACAGCAGCTTGGGAAGAAGCATTTAAAAAAAAAAAAAAGAAAGAAAGAAAGCAAAGCCCTCACTCCAGTAGAAAATGTGGTCACAAGGTAAGTGAGTGCGTGGTTTGCCCAAAGTCACTGCACTTAATCCACACAAAGTTGTCGTCAGTACTGTGTCTTGTGAGCAGGTTGAAGGAGCCCCAAACACAATTGTTAGAATCTGGGTCAGTCACTCCAATTCCAAAGTCCTCATGGGGCCACACAGCTGACTTAAATTTGTTTTCTACCTTTTGCAAATCCAAGGATGCACATGAGCTGACCAGGTAGGATGGACAATCACAGAGAGCGCCTGTCTGTCTGTGGTATAAAGTTGAGAAAGGGCTGGAGAGATTGCTCAGTGGTTAAGGTGCTTGCTTGCAAAACCCTAAGGATCTTGGTTCAATTCCCCAGGACCCACATAAGCCAGATGCATAAGGTGGCACATGCGTCTGGAGTTCGTTTGCAATGGCTAGAGGCCTGATGCATGCATTCTCTCTCTATCTGTCTCTGTCTCTCTCTCAAATAAGTATGTAAATAAATAAATAAATAAAATTGAGATACCTCAAATAGGGATGCTAGCGGAGAACATTGTACTTATATGAGCAAGTCACATTTCTCTACTGTCAGGGCCTGAAACTCTGTAGATTTCTACATTAAGACCAATCTGAATGAATTCATGTTGTAAATCAAAATACAAAACAAAGCACTGTCAAATCCTCTATTCATTATCTGACACATGGGCATGTGTCTGCTCCCTTAACCAGTAATGGTCAGGTTCAAGTGGACATCCTGTGGCAGTACAGAGCTTCCTGAGTGTTGGGGTGTATACTATCACCCAGAGCCAGGTCAGAGTGTAGCTTCTGACTTGCTGAGTGTCAGATGGAGTCAGAGACTGTGTGTTGACCATCTGCTAAGTCTGTGAGGATCTCGCAGAAACACTTTAGTTATAGATCTCTATGTTACTGGACTCATCAAAAGAAATTTGAGGGCTGGAGAGATTGCTCAGTGGTTATGGCACTTGCCTGTGAAGCCAAAGGACCCAGGTTTGGTTCCCCAGAACTCACATAAGCCTGATGCACAAGGTGGTGCATGTGTCTGGAGTTCAGTTACAATTGCTGAAGGCTCTATCTACCTGCCTCTTTCTATCACTCAAATGAATAAAAATTAACTTTTTTTAAAAAAAATATGTAAATTTGAATTGCTTGCATATTCACTACCTGTTACTGTTGCCTAATGTTTAAGAATCAGTAAACGATATGTTCCCATTAGAAAAAAGAAATCCTTACTTGTTAGAACACAGAATTAACCAGAATATTTCATTCTGTCACCCAGGCTAGAGTATAAAGTATCATCTTTCAGGAAACTGGGGTCAAGGTGGACTATTGTCTTCGGTCAGGCAATAACCTAGGTATATGGGAATGATTTTCCAAACTGTAAAGTCATGACATTAACTTGAGAAAAGTGTCAAAATTGCCGGGTGTGGTGGCACATGCCTTTAATCCCAGCACTTGGGAGGCAGAGGTAGGAGGATCGCCATGAGTTCAAGGCCACCCTGAGACTACAAAGTGAATTCCAGGTCAGCCTGAGCTAGAGTGAAACCCTACCTCGAAAAAAGAAAAGTGTCAAAATTAACAATTGCACATTTCCAGGTTATTTATTTATTTATTTCAGAATATTTATTTGCCCTCTAGGGAACAGAGCCCAGACCCAGCCACCCACTTTAAAGCTAAGAAACACCTTGTCCTTCATTAACACACTTGTCAGAAGCTGAAGAGTGGCAGTTAACTTTCTCGGGTGAGACACACACCGATCACACGTACAGCCATGAGTAGCAGTAAAGAACAAAGCAACCTATGAATAGACTGCCATTTACTTGTTTGTTTTGTCTGGGGTGCATTTAATTGCATCTGTTAGTACCGCAAGAGCTCATGTCCAGCCATGGTTTCCATCATAAACCTCACAGGGCATGAGAAATGCAATAGAACTGGATCCTTCCCTTGGAATTGATTTTTTTTTTTCCCACATCAATTACAGTATTCCGTGAAGGTGTTGGGTTCTCTCCAAACCTTCCTACTTTCACAAATGAAGTTACGGACATCTAAAAACTGCATATGTGCTAGACAGTGGAGTGTCTCAAATGGCAGCGGTGGAAACTAGGGACTCTAATGAGAGCTCTGATGAGCTGCTCTTTCAGTAAACCCACACAAACACCACTGCGCAGAGGCAGGTACTATGTCCCCACTAACAGCCCCCATCTACCGTGCTGAGTAGCCAACCTCTAGAACCCCTTTACTGTTCAAAGCTAGAACTCTGCACCCCTTCGATGCTGCCCCAGTCCCTACGCCCTCCCCCCTCCCCCCTGAGTCTAGGGCTTTGCTCTCACAGGCGCCTTATTACTTCATACACTAACTTCACGCTTGGCCCATGCTGCAGCACGTGTCGGACTTTCATTTCATTGTAAGGCTGGTAACACAGTATAGTGTTACATGCCATGTTTGATGGCCACTTGGATTACTTTTACCTATTGGCTACTCTGAATAATGCTTCTGTGAACATGGCTGTGCAAACATAAGTAGGCTGATTTCAGTTTTTAAAAAATTATTTATTCGGCTGGAGAGATGGCTTAGCAGTTAAGTGCTTGCCTGTGAAGCCTAAGGACCCTGATTCGAGGCTCGGTTCCCCAGGACCCACGTTAGCCAGATGCACAAGGGGGCGCACGCGTCTGGAGTTCGTTTGCAGTGGCTGGAAGCCCTGGCGCGCCCGTTCTCAATCTCTCTGTCTCTTTCTCTCTCTCTCTGTCACTCTCAAATAAATAAATAAAATTTTTAAAAAATTATTTATTTATTTGGTGTGCATACATGAGATGCTTATGCCACTTAAAAAAAAGATTTTATTTATTTATTTATTTTTATTTGAGAGACAGAGGAAGAGCGTACCAGGGCTTGTAGCCCCTGAAAATGTACTCAAGACACATATGCCACCTTGTGCATCTGGCTTTATGTGGGTACTGGGAAATCGAACCTGGGTCCTTATGCTTTGTAGGCAAGCACCTTAACCACTGTGCTATCTCTCCAGCCCTGCTTGTGACACTTCTTCCATCCAACTAACATGAGTGGCTTGGTAACTGAAACCTGGCTAGCAGGCTTTGCAAGCAAATGCCTTTAAATGCTCGGTTATCTTCTAATTTAAAATAAAGAGCATTGTAAGTTTCCTTAAATCTCGTAAGATACAGGTAAGTTACAAAAGGAACTCATAAACAGGGATAATTGGTGATTGAGATCCTAAATTTGTTTCAAAACTAAATAACAAAAACTATGCAGGAACGATGTCTTTGTCTTTAGTATATAACAAGCATTTCAGAAGATTTCAGGTTTAGCTGTATATAAGAGAATAAACAACTCTAATGAACTAACAAGGGATGAAACAAGACTGGCACTCATCTCTTATTCAGGACAGCCAGAGGCAAGCGGCCCTGGCTTGGATTGTACCTCATGGCACAGAGTCTCATCTTCTGCCCTGCTTTGCCTGCCGTGTCCCTAAGCTCTTACTCATGGCACACGGGGGGTGCTGGAGCCTCAGACACGTGTGCTGCCTGGAATTCAGTCAGCAGAAAGGAGGAGAGAAAGAAGGAAGACCATGCCTTTAGTGGGACTTTCCCATTGGCCAGCACTTAGCCAAGGGGATTAGTACTACTCAGTGTGACCTTTGGAAAGGACCAAGAAAATTAGTTTTCATTGCTGATAAGCTATAAACAAGGCACAAATTAAGGATTCATGATTGAGAAAGAGGATAAGACTAGAGGTTGAGGGAACAAGCAAACATGTGACTCTCTCTCGTATTATGACTAATCCTGACCAAGTATACGGATTGTTGAATATGCCTGCAAGAAATACCTTCCTTTCTAAGGAAGTAAAGCCTGGATGTTTTAAAGGAAAATGAGGTGCATACTCTAGAGTGTTCTTGGACATCCCGGGCGGATGCTTCACGGGCTGTCTAATTTTCCCTCACAAACTCCAATGTTTCCCTTGTTAGGCTTAGGTCTACGGAGAAGCCATCCTATATCTTTTCAAATCTAAAGTTAAGCCTAAAGGCCTAGTTATCATAAATGTATGGATCATGGACTGGGGAAATGGCTTAGTAGTTAAGGCGTTTGCCTGTGAACCCTAAGGACTCTGGGTTCGATTCCCCAGGACCCACTTTAGCCAGATGCACAAGGGGGCACACGCGTCTGGAGTTCCTTTGCAGTGGCTGGAGGCCCTGGCGTGCCCATTCTCTCTCTTTCTGTCTGCCTCTTTGTCTGTCTGTCTCTGTCTCTCTCTCTCAAGGAAATAAATAAATGAATAAATAATAAATAAATAAAATATTTAAAAACATGTATGGAACACTGTCCTGTTAGCATTTCCTTTACTCTGGTTCCTTTTGAAGGTTCAATTCATTTCTATTCTGGGGAAGCTAGGTTCATAGGATTTCTCTGGAAGAAACTTTGGGAACTACCAGGTTGTATAATCAGCTGAAGTTTTCAGTGGAAAATCAGATCATAGTTTTGAGAGGAGATATAAATTTCTCTGACTGTGGGTAAGTCTTCCTTTTAAATCTGATTAAGTTACATATTATATCTTAGACTGCACGAGATGAGATGGCAGAGCCCTTTATTTTCCTGGACCTGGGCTAGAACCTGAGTTCAATGCTGTTCCTTGGACCCCGTTACCTCCTTGTTCATGAAAAAGGACACAAGCCAAACCAAACACACATTACCATTTCCTTCTCTGGATTGCAGTGAGGGTTATTCGGGATGGCCCCGCCATGCCATTGAATGTAAATATGGGAGCAAAAGCTTATCTCTTTCTTTCCCTCTCTTGTTGCCTCCCCCTTCCCTTTCTCCTCCTCCTCCTTTTGGACCCTGGAATATCTCAGCTTGGCTTCGATCTCGGCAGCTGACAGACTGGCACTGGAAGAGGTTACTGACGTTGCATCACTACTGTGGGTAGACTCTGATAAGCCTTTTGGGAGCAGACTGCTCTTTCCAAAGCTTCTGCCATTTTCCTGACAAGGAACTTGCAGGCTGGAGACCCCTGTTAGGATGGTTTCAGTGTCTCTGCTGGGAAGCTCCACACAACCCCTTATGGAAATGCCACATATGCCTTGATTCCGTCCTAAAGGAGTTTGTCATGCAAACGGAAGTGGCATGCCTGGTGCCAGGGACAGCACACCACAGTGACACCTGCGCACTCTTCAGGTGTCCTGCGATTTGTAGTGTGTTTGTCATCAAATACGTTAGAGCCTGGGAGCAATAATAAGTTTCCTAGCATCTAAATTTTTGGTTTTCCTTAGCTGAGTCACATGAGCAACTTTATCTAAAACCCCATCCATGGGAAGTCTATTGAGACGAAGTTGGTAATGTTTCCAACTAACTGGCAATACAATTTCTTTAAACGTTTTTTACTTTACTTTTTATTTTCCAGTCTGTTACTATGGGAGTATAACTAGGCCCAGAGATTTTGTTTTTGATTTTTTATTTTTTTGCAAGATATCTTTCTGTATGATTAGGAAATAAGAAAAACATTAAATGCATTAATTTCTAAGCTTCCTAGCCACGGTGTTATTTGGGGGTAAACAAGTAACCACATCATCTGTTGTCTCTTTTAATTTGTTTCCTCCTAAAAAAAAATCTGTTTTCAGAAGGAAATGGAGCATGCTAAGCTCTGACTTCTCTTGTCACAGCCATGTGGTCCATGGGCTCCTGGCTGTGTGGGATGTTCGCTGCACTGCACTCAGGAAGAGGAGACTCCACTGCTGCCCTGTAGTATAGTTTGAAATGTTGGGGTGCTGTGATACCAGCTGTGTTCTTTCTCCTTTGGCTCTTGTGGTCTTTTGTGCTTCCCTGTGAATTCCTGGATGACTTTTTTTTTTTTTTCTAGCTCAGCAGGTAACATCATTGGAATACTGATGGAAATGGCAATGAATCTGTAGACTACTTTGGGTGATATAGCTATTTTCCCAATATTAATTCTGCAAATGTAAGGAGCATGGAAGGTCTTTCCGTCATCTAGTATCCTTTGTTGATTTCTTAATTTTTAGTGTTTTGAAGTTTTCATTGTAGAGATCTTGTCACATTTTTGGTTAGATTTATACCTAAGTATTGAATTTTTTTGTGACTACTGCATGTTTCTGAATTTCTTTCTTGGTGAGTTCAGTATTGGTTTATATCATAGCTACTAATTTTCTTGTGTGAATTCTGTATGCTGCAATTTTGCTGAAAGTAATCTATTAGGAGTTCCATGTCAATGACACCAAAGTAAACATATACCCTGATCAAACAGAATAAAGGACCCCGAAATAAATCCATATTGCTTTGGCCTTCTAACTTTAACAAACAAGCCAAGAATATCCAATGGGCACGGGGGTGGGGGGGCGCGAGACAACCTATACTCTAAATAGCACTGGCAAAACTAGATATCCATCTGTAGAAGAATGAAATAAGATCTGTATCTTTCACCCTGCGTAAATATCAGTTAAAAGTGAATCTGAATCAAAGACCTTAATCTAAAACTTGAGACTCTGAAACCGCGAGAAGTATAAATAGGGAACATGCTTTAAGACATAGGCATAGGCAAGAACTTTCTGAATAGGATTCCAACAGTACAGGAAATAGCCCAGGAATTAACAAATGGGAGTACATGAGATTAATGTTTCTGTATAGCAAAAGACACCATCTGCTTACAGAATGAGAGAAAATCTTTGCCAACTATACTTGTCAGGAGACATTATAATAACCAAAGAATTGGGAAAATTAAACACCCCTTCCAAAAAAAGAAATCCCTGTCAATCACCAAATGGGCTGATGAAATGAACAAATCCACAAAGAAGAAACACAAATGGCCAATAAGTACTTTAAAACGTGTTCATCCCTAGCCACCAAGGAAATGTAAATTAAAACTTTGAGATAGCATCTCACCCCAGTCAGAATAGCTATCATCAAGAAAACTGCCAGCAAATGCTGGCAAAGATGCAAGGAAAGAGAAACTCACTTTCAATGAATGGGAGTGCAGACCAGTGTACCCATGATGGAAATCGGGATGGAGGTGTCTCCAGAAAATAGACACGGAACCACCATATGATCAAGCTATACCACCTTTGGGTCAAAAAGCTTTTACAAAGCAATGAGTAACGAAGTTAGACGAACTTGTCAGCAAACACATTAATTTATTTCTCAGGATATAGTTGGTCACCACAGCTCCAAAGTTCACCTACACTTTCAGTCCAAGACTGGGCAAATGCATGGTTTGCCAGTGATGTGCTGTTTGGATCCACTAGGCTCAGGGGAGCAGGGTGAGCGGGCTGGGCTGGGGTTTTGGTGGTGGCAGATTCCAGGTTTCCATGCCTAGCGGAAGAAGCCTGCGTCGCACAGTAGCTTTCAAAGACAGCTGATCATTGGGTCTCAACATTGACCAAGCACCCCTCATTTTCACTCTGAGCCTTCATAATGTAGTCACAAAAAATCTTCTCCTGGATTAGATCCCCTTTGAGCACCGGAGGCCACTGCTGGGCGGGCGGCCTGGACTCAGCAGGGACCTGGTGTGTGTGCGTTGGGGGGAGGAAAGAGGGATCAAAGGGCCGGGACTCCCTGACACTTAGGGCTGCACGGACCCAGGAGAGCCCAGCCTGGGCAGTGGCGGCGACCGCACGCCAAGATGCGGCCATCGCCCGCAGAGGCGGCCCCAGGCCGAGATCCGCGCCTGGGCGGTCCTGCCCTGCTGCACCGGGGAATGAATGATTAGTCCCGCGATTCCCAGCCCCGTCAGCCGGGGTGGGAAAGGCGGAGCCAGGGTTCTTCTGAACGAAAGGCGTTTGCCACTGCGAGTGACTGTCATTTCAACTTGTGTCCCCTTAGCCCACAGTCAGCCTAGCCCAGAACACTGATGTCCACTCGCCCTTCTGCCCTTGGGTCCCTGGGCATGGGAAAACGAAGGGGGTGGGGGGAGGTTATGCAAAGTTGGGTCTAGTTGATCGCCCCTTTACCAGAGCTGGGGGGCAGCCACGAGCGCCCGGGTATCCCGGGCGGGGGCGGTGCGCGCAGGGCGCTGGAGACGCGCCATCCGGACGGCTCGGGTGGCCTCCGTGGGGGCTGGAGACACGGCCGGACGCCGGGGATGAGCTCCGGTAGCGGGGCCGGCGCGCTCAGCCCGCGCCAGGCGCCCCCAGCGGGCTCGCGGAGACCGAGGGACGGGGGATGCGCCTGGATGTCCGGGCGAGCGAGCGCGCGCGGAGCCGGAGCCGGAGGCCGGCGTGCAGCGGGGGCGCGGAGGGCCGTGCAGCCCGAGCCCGAGCCAGGCCCGGCGGCCGTGCGCACCCGCCGCTCCGCACACCCCGCCTCCTCCCGCCGGCCCGCTGGGGCGCGGAGGGGCTGACGGCTCAGCCGCCGCGAGCAACCCCAGAAAAAATAAATAAATAAATAAAGGGGGGGGGGAAGCCGCCGCATTGGACCAGCCTGGCCGCAGGACCCCTCCTCCCCGGCGCCCCCGCCCCCCCGCCGGCCCCGGGCGCCCGCCCGCCTCCCTCCTCCGCGACTGTCTCCCGGCTCGCCGGCGGCCCAGAGCCCCGCGGAGCGCGAGCGGCCGCAGCGCAGCGCAGCGCAGCGCAGCCCAGCCCCGGCGGCGACGCGGGACCTGCGGCCGCCCGGGATTCCCTCCAAGTGACGATGCTCAGCTTCCCCGGAGTCAGGGCTCCGGCGGCAGAGCGGCCCCGCCGGCGCTCGCCCGGGATTACCTGCTGCGTCTTGCTGCTGCTCAATTGCTCGGGGGTCCCCTTGTCTCTGGCTTCCTCCTTCCTGACAGGTAGGGGACGAGGGGTGAGGGACCAAGTCTTCCGCGATGCTGATGTGGTCCTAGGGGTGGGAGACGATGGGGGGGGGGGGGCGCGGGAAGAGGCTCTGGCCGGCCCCGGGGACCGGAGGGCGCGGAGCACGCACCCCAGGGTCTGAGGGTTGTCGGCGATGGGGATGCAGCCGAGCCCAGCGAAGAGGAGGTGCGAACGCTGTGCAGGAGGTGGAAGGGTGGAGGGATGAGAACTGGTGCCTGGAAGGGAGTGATAAGTACAAGCTTCTATTGGAAGTTGATAAATTTCTTGACTTATTTTTTATATTTTTCTCGGTCTTTGTATAACTGCCCCCCCCCCGCCCCGCCAATCAATTAAAAATACACTGCGCACATCTTTCTTTCTCCTTAGGATTCCACAGGGCTAGGCTGTGTTCTCCGAAGCATCAGTGTTGTAGACCTCGAATTTTAAGCAAATATCATGTCTTAAAAGCTAGTAATAACAGGATATAATAATTAGATGTTTTCAGGCAGGTGAAGACCTCAGCTCCTACTATGAAGGACATACTTTACTGACACCTGGTGCAAAAATGAAAAAAATATATATATCTGACAGAAAAGAAGGTTGGATTTCAAAAAGTGATTTCAACCCATAACAGTCCAAAGCAGGTCCATATAAAAAGCCCGTTACTGACATTGTCCTGAAATATAAAATCGTCCCTCATGGCCAGTGATGTGTGTCTGTGCGTGTGCATGTGTGTGTGAGAGTGTGTTTCAGATGCCTTCACAGCAGACCAGTATTAAATATCCAGTGAGATAATTGTCATCTGGGAACAGATTTCTATACATGCTTCTTGCTATTTTTTTTTAAATCCTGTTTAAATGAAACTATTTAATATGGATTTAGGAGGGATGCATTTGTGGTGAGTTTGATAACTTGAAATTCATTATGAATTTCTGAAATTTGGGTAGCTGTTTCAAAGAGGACCAGTGTAAAAAGTTAAGATTTTTTTTTTTTTTTAACGAGACCACAAAACAAGGTTGAATATAACCACGTTTGTCCCCTTCATTTCAGGATCTGTTGCAAAATGTGAAAATGAAGGTGAAGTCGTCCAAATCCCATTTATCACTGACAACCCCTGCATAATGTGTGTGTGCTTGGTAAGTGCAGCTCAGGATGAGTACTCCACTGCTCTCTTAGACAAAACCAATCCATTGCATGTGGTGATATGACTGGGGTTTAAAGTTGTCTTTAATTATGACAAGATTACACATCGTTATTGTACTTAGTTGAATTTTTGAGTTTCATAGTTTTTGACAAGTTTTATCAGACCGAAAATTGCTGTTATCTCTGAAATCATTGCTATAGAAATAACCTTAAGATGAACTTTGTACAACATTGTCTCATTGAAAATTAAAGTCTGCCACGCCTGTTCCTGCTAATGTCTGCTCCATCAAGTCTTAGACACTACTCAACTTTCTGCCTTGGTCCTACTCTCTGAACCCAGCAGGAAAAATGATGAGATAGCATTTAGGTACAGAGGTCAAGGATAAGATATGCAATACGAGAGGAAAAAAGATAACAACCTTAAAGGACAAATTGGAGGAGAAGTGATCTTAGGTTTCCCTGCCTGTTTTGGTATAAGCGCTCAAACGCAGTTTTCCTTTCAGATTTGGAAGCACACGCCAGAAAAGACAATTCCCTTCATAATCGAGAATGACACTTGGCTATCGGCTGCTTAGTTAACCATTTATTTCAAGTTGTTTTAGCTTAAAAGTTAATGATAATGTGATCCTAGCCACTCGAAGGAGATTAAGTTATATGAATAAGTAGTTCTGAGATCCACAAAGAGTAATATTTTTTGCTGAAGAGTGTTTTGTTTGCCAATCACTTCTGGCAAATCTTGGTTTAAAAAAAATCACAAAATCCTGCTGGAAATAATTTTAAGGCAGTCAAAGGCAAAACCCTAAAGTGATATATGACTACTTGTAACCAGCAATATGGAGCTAGAAGAGAGAATCCATCACTTTAAGCCAAAAAGCCAAGCCAGGCTTAAATGATCCAGCCTCTTTCATGGCAAGAGGTGAGGCCAATGTTAGAACATGGTGAATGAAGGCCGGGCGTGGTGGCGCACGCCTTCAATCCCAGAAGAGGAGGCAGAGGTAGGAGGATCGCTGTGAGTTCGAGGCCATCTTGAGACTACATAGTGAATTCCAGGTCAGCCTGGGCTACAGCGAGAGCCTACCTTGAAAAACAAAACAAAACAAAAAGAAAATTGTGACTGAACAGTGGTCAGTAGGGGCATACATACCTGTGCATATGCTCACATTTACTGAGACACTGAATATTGATTGCTATCTAAGAAAAAGAGCCAAGAGAGGTGGTCTGTGTTCATGATCTTTACTAAAGAACTTGTTGAGGAGTTTTGAGTTTAAAATTTGATTTAGTTGTAGATTTACAGATGCTGTATATGTGTGTGCAGAACCATCCCTATCATTTAGCTGTATAACGTGAGGGCATTATTTTATCTTACTCTCTGAACGTCTCAGCAGAAATTACCTTAAGTAATATTTAAATCGCTAAGAACTCCACATGTGAAAACAGTGTTTTTTCTCTTTGGTGATAGTACTATTTATAAAGTTTAAATATACAGTCTGAATGCTGCAAACTGTTCCCGAGTAACATGAAAAATTCCCCATACCATAGTCTCCCTTTTTAGTATCCCCTGTGGAAAACAGTGCCTTTCATTGCAAGTAAAGATGTAATAATGTGCAGTTGATGTTAGAATTCTTCAGTTTTGGAGATAAAAGAGTGTGAAGAGAAAAGATGCACCAGTCAGAACTCAAGTGTGAATTATGCTTATTGGAGAAAAGCCTTGATTAAGTTCATAAGGTTAGAAGAAACATTTAGAGGCAGCCATAGAGGACAAAGCTGTCAGTTTTTTCTCAGGACCCTGGCAGGTCCTCCTTCAGTTATTCTAGAGCCCCATAGAACTTCATTAGCTAATGGTCCAGTGAGATGTTGCTGGTAGGCAGACCTTGGCAGGGATTTAGATGATGGGCCCTAGTCTTTGCAGTCATCACTTCCAAACGTGTGTGATGACCTGGTCACATTGAGTGAGAATAGGTAGGTGACCATTTTCTGTCTTTGAAACTGCTCTTGTAAATTTCCAAGAGACCCACTGTGCTGCATGGATTCCAAGTCATGATGGACACCCAGAAGGCTGCTCGGTATTGCTGTACATAGATTGGAAGGAAGACATTTAGCCAATTGATAATATTCCCAAGCAAATATTTCTGAAACGCCATCTTGAGCCTCACAAAACTGCTCGAGGGTTTTTTCCCCTTTTTTGTGCAGATAAGGGAACTAAGGCTTATGAAATTAAGTAGCTTTGGAGGCTGCCTTTTATATTCATACTGTTTGTGTTTTGTTTACCAAAATTGCGGGGCTAACACTCAGAGCCAGTGTTCTCTCAGAGTACCTACCCATCACAGGATAGATAGACAGGGATTTTGTTAAGCTAAAGATGTGAGAGAGCTGGGAGGAAAAAGAAGGGCTGTGGAAATTACCTTTTGGCTTTCTTTGAATGATTCTGTTTTGTTCCTTTGCGTCTTCAAGGAGTTTTGTTAGTTAACATTTGTTAATCACATTACGTGAAAGGAAAATCTTGTTATGATTTCGGGAGACCTTCGGGGAGGGTTGTCTTGGGTGACGTGACGTTTGCGTATGTGTATTATGGGGTATGCAACAGTTTCAACTGAACTTTGGCTAAAGAAAATAGTCATACTTAGTTTGAGTTGGTCCAGCTTTTTGGCAGAAGGTAGCTAAGGCTGGGCATAAGCTCGTATCTTATTTCATAACATGTATTGGAAAAAAAAAAAAAAGCTAACTTCAATGTATGCTTTAAAAGGATGTAAAAATGTTACAGTTGGGAGGAAATCAGTGGCACAAAGTCCTGCATGTAATTACAGTGTCAAAGCTTGAAAAACCCCAGAGAATCAGCTTGGCCTGATTTTAACTTTTAAGCTCCTGAGTACTTCAGAGGTGGAATACATTCATTCCTGTGGAGACTTTCAGGACAACAGTGAGAGCAGTGGCCGTAGTGAACAGATCCGAATGATTTTACCTCATTTATCATTGACTGCATGGGCCAGAGCATCCTGCCAGAAGCAATCGTGGTCCAAGAATAACCTGTTTGTTAGCTGGATATAGAATCTCTTTTTAAAGGTGGGTGGGCCATAAGGCTTCAGTTAATCTATTCACAGAGAGAGGTGAGAAGCTGGACCAGGTTCTAAGACCTAGGCCACTTAGCTGAAGATGTGCTTTATTGTTTGGTGAGAAAGCAAAGCTTCCCGCTTTAGAAAATGGTCTTTTATGGAACTTGGGAACCTCTTATTATTTTGTTTGATTATTGCCTCCCTCCCCCCCCCTCCCCACATACCAATTACTAATGCCCAGGACAACACACTGCTGCCTGTCCAGTTGATAAGAGTCAGCAACACTCAAATAAGTGGATTTGCAGTAAGCCCCTGGATCCATGGACATCTTTAAACCCACAAAGTTTGCCAGAGGAGGGGTGCCAATGCTTCCCAGCCCTTTCCCACCTCACCCCACTGTAGCGCAAGAGGAGCCAGTGAGTTCCTCCCAGGACTGGAAACCTGAGATAACTTTGGAGGCCAGGACACAGAAAACCAGAAGTCAGAGAGCTTAGTTTGGCATACATTTTGTTCAGCAAAAAACATTATTCCTGAGGTTGAAATTTCCTCTTTTAAATCCAGAGGTGCAATGCAGAAACGGACCCTTTGCTCATAAAAAGCCAGTGAAATTTGGTGTTACGAGAAGCAGGGCCCCACCTATCTTGGAGCCAACTGAACAGTGAAAACAGAGGGACCTTGTCTGCTTGTCTTCCACCTTCTTAATCACAAAAAAATCCTGCATCGCTTAACAGAGTAGCTTGCTGCATCTCAGCCACTTTCAGGTGCTTTTATCTCTACAGATTCTCGAATTTTCCATTGTGCACATTAAATTGGCTGGAGAATGGACCCCTGTTGTCAGAACACATGTTTGCAGATGAGGAAGAGAGATAAGGTTGCATGAGGATTCAATTTGTGTGAGAAGAGGGGGATAGAAACTAGCCTGTTGTGTGCAGAGGTGTACTTACGATGTGCACACATGTAACATGTATTTGCCATGTGCAGAAATGTAATATGCACACATGTAACATGTACTTACTATGTGCACATATGTGGAGGTTGCTATCCTCTCAGAAGGGTTTCTTGTCATTTCTAGACATGGCTGCTCTCGCTAAGAGAGTGGTCTGAGTTATTTATTGACTACTTATATTTATTTTGTGATGTTCAGGTGCTGTGGCCCAGTTGCTTTTCTGCAGAACAGTTCTGAGGGAAGGTAACTTATAGGACTGTGCTAACAGACGCACAAATACAAGCTACATGTTTTCTCTTTACGCTTTTCCACATTCAGAGATTCAGAGACTATTTCCTTAGGTCACGCAGGGACGAAGCAATAAAACTGGGATGTGAAATCCGTTGATTGTTTACGGAAGCAGTTTGCTTCTGTTCACTGCTCAGAAGCATGTCCAGATGCTTTCAAAGGCTTCGAAGATTGCCTTTCAACCTGCACCCAGCTATCCTAAGTCTCTTTGGGGAGGGGGCTGGTAGATTGAATTTTGACCTTAAAACAAAAACAGATCCTTGGAACTTGTGGAGAGCCCTCCAGGAGATGGCGCCACTTGTGGCTGGCACCCTATCATTTTGTAGAGGAGGTTTGACAGAGGAATCTGCTGGACCCTGTTTCAAATCTAACTGACGATGAACTGGAGAAAGTTATGTCACCTCTCAATTTCAGTTTCTTCACCCAGAGAGTGGGATGGATATCGATATGCAACTCATCCAGTTGCAGCAAGAATTAAAGGAGCAGAGAAGCTTTGGCCCAAGGCTTGGATTGTAGGAAGCTTCCTGGCATGATGTTTCACTGATGTTACTGGCACTGTGGTTAGTTGAGAAGCACATTGGAGTGTGTGTGTGAGCGCATGTGTGTGAGAGGGTGTACACAATTGGAAGTCAGAGATTGATGTATGGTGTCTTCTGTCTTCTTCTGTAATAACTTCGACCATATTCTTTAAGACAGGGTCTCTTGATGAACCCAGAGCTCACCAATTCAGGTAGATGAGCTATCCAGTAACTCCCAGGGGTTCCCCATCCTCACTCCCCATTGCTGGGTGCAGGTGTGCTCTCCCATGCCCTGTGTTTTGCGTGAGAGCTGGGAGCTAGACTCAGGTCCTCAGGCTTGCGTGGCAGACATTTGATTCACTGAGCCATCTTCCCAGCCCCACTGTTAGTCTTTAAATTACTGTCACCTCACATGGAATAGGGTGCAGAGGTTATTCAGGCAGGGATACAAAAGGAAGCTGTTGGACTTAAGGTAACGAAGCCAATCCCAGACCTGTAGCAAATGAACATGTTACGTCAGCAATGCTTAGTGAGGTGGTCCTGGGCGACGTAGGGCTCTTCCTTATTGGTCCACAGCATTCCATGGCCCTGGTGTAAATTTCCCTCTTGCTCTCTATTAAACATTAAGAAAAACTTTCCATGGAAGTAAGCTTCCTTTCTAGAGGAGTACTTACATCTCCATGCCTGTGGGATCACCTCCACTTGTACTTTCATTGGCTGAGATGGGGCTGGACCTGGGAGCGCTGTACTTTTGGAAAAACTGCCTAGTGCTCTGGCGTCATGGGAATTTTCCTGGCCCGCCTCGTGGAAGTCTCAACCCAGCTCCAGATCTGAGGCTGTCTTCTGCCGACAGCCCCCTCCCCCAGCCTCAGCACCCTCGGCCCTCCCCTTGAGTGTCAATGGGAACTTGTACTTTGTGCTCAGAGAATGAGGCTGAGGATACAAGGCCTGTCCCAGACTCCGCCATGAACCCTGCGAGTCCAGAAAGGAGCCCAAAAGTTAGGCAGCCAAGGAGCAGTTAAAAAAACTTGTTGGATAAATAGAGGATATAGGCTTTTCACACACTTTCTGTGGCATTTCTGTCTGGCAGTGCTATACAGAATCCGTTGTGTGATAAAAGAACACAATGCCACCAATTCTTGTGGCCCAGAAGCTACGTGTGCCTGCAGAACTTAGTGAATATCAGCAAATGAAATTGGTGTATATTTTAAGACCTACTGGTTCTCAGTTGTAATTCTACAAAACACTAGTACTAGGAATAGCACATTGCATCTCAATAATATTGGTCTTTCTTCTTTCCATACTTCACCCTTGCTTCGGTTTGCTTCACTGCTTTTAGCCTGCGCTGTGTTAGAAGCTTCATGCTGGTTGGATGTCCTTAAGGAGAAAAAGCCTAATCAGACAGATTCTTATCCATAGCTTGCTGGGACCAAAGGGTATACATACAAAAGGTTTATAAACTAAGCCAATAACCCCAGCTACTCAGGAGGTCAAGGTGAGGATCATAAGTTCAAGGCTAACTTGAGCAACTTAGTGAGATGAGACCCTCAAAATGAAAGAAAAATAAATAAATAAAGGCCTTGGGATTGAAATAGCCTAGCAGTTGAACGATGTGGGGTCCTACGTCCAATACCTAGTGCCACCAAAAACTAAACAACATGAAACAAAAAAAATTAAAAGGTTTGCAGGAATGATAGAAAAACTATAGGCTCAAACCCACTAAGGCGTTTATAGGCAAATTCTAGTTATAGTGTGTGAGACTGGCTGGGAGGGGAGGTAGGTGGAAAACAATCTAGGCAAAGCATCTCAGAAGAAAAGCAAAAGAGAGGCTTTGAGGTGTGTGGAAATGATCCAGTTCAGCTTGAAGCTCTGGTGGAACTGGGTGAGAGCTCTGTGGGAATCAGCCTGCAAGCCTCTTGAACGCAATAACAAGGACATCGGTTGTGCTCCTATAGTGGGGCCCATGGGGAGCCATTTAATCCTTTTTGCAAAACATCTGACCGAAGTAAGATGTGCTGTATAAATGTCTCAAGGTGTTTTGTGGCAAGTGCTTAGAGTAGAGAGGCCAGAGTTTAGACAATAGATTGAAGACTGGTGTGGTCAGGTGACAGCAAGCATCCTGAGCAGGGGTGGAAAGTGGGGATTGAAGAAAGCCCCTGGGATAGGTCAGACTCCAAACAACGTCCAGCAAGACAGGCAAAAAAAAAAAAAAAAAAAAAAAAAAAAAAGCCAATATCTCTTACAGTGGGACGATGTGCAGGGTGTCAGTTGCTCAACATTTAGCATCTCTGGAGCAGGGTGCTTCTTCTAAGAGCTCCCCTCTAGACTGTATTTTGGGTACCAGTCTCTCCTCATGCAGTGACGTGCCACTCCACCCTGCTCCGTCACCCACCAGGCACATTATCAGCCATGACGTTCCACACACGCAGTTATAGCTCGTATGTTACACAGACGTTGAAAATTGGATGGCTCACCTTAAAATGCTTCACCAGTGGGCTATGACATTGACACCTCCTGGACTTGGAGAGGTGTTTTGGAAAAATCCCTGTAAACTTTGAAATAGTGAGTGTTTAAAACTGTAAGTTTTGGGCTGGAGAGATGGCTTAGTGGTTAAGCGCTTGCCTGGGAAGCTGAAGGACCCCAGTTCGAGGCTCGATTCCCCAGGACCCACGTTAGCCAGATGCACAAGGGGGCGCATGTGTCTGGAGTTTGTTTGCAGTGGCTGGAGGCCCTGGAGTGTCAATTCTCTCTCTCACTCTATTTGCCTCTTTCACTCTCTGTCTATCGCTCTCAAATAAATAAATAAAAATCAACAAAAAAGACCTGTGAGTTTTGATCTTGGTAGAAAATTCAGGATCAGTGGACAACAACAATTTGGCTAACTGTATAGGAATAAACATTGGCATACATGCCTTGGGGAAAGGTCTAAATTGAAATTTTAAAAAATATTGTATGCAAGAAGAGAGAGACAATGAGTGAGAATGGACATGCCAGGTTCTCTAGCTACCACAAACAAACTCCAGAAGCACATCCCACCATGAGCATCTGACTTTATGTGGGCACAGAGGAATTGAACCCAGACCATCAGGCTTTGCAGGCAACCACCATCTCTCCAGCCCTAAGTTGAAACTTGTAAGAATGAGGTCTACATTGTTTACTAGAATAGGTATATTGAAAGGAGAGTAGACAAGAGAAGCCAATGAAATAGGTTGATAAACAGTTATGGTGGCCAGAGAAAACCTAGGAGGAGGAGGCCAAGGCAAGATAAAATGCTCAAAGAAGATGAAGAGCTGTGGTGTCAAGTGCTACAGACAGGTGCTCTGCTGGTTTTAGGAGAATGCCCAGGCAGGTTCCTGCTCGGCCTTTCCTTGGACCATCGGAAACAGTGAACCTGATTTTCACCTGCTTGATACCTGCTGTATAGTTGCACGTGCATTGAGTTGATAAAATGTGGATTTGCCACATGGCAAGAATCCAGAACCAAGACTGCCATTGGGATTTTGGAAATTTAATGCTGTGATCGTAGAGTTTCCCAATTTCAGTTCTTAAAACATCTGAGCAAAAACTGAAGGCTTCAAATCCCACATGAAATTGTAAAAGGTACCAAAACAAAACTAATTTCATGAGTAGAAGTAATGTACCCTCTAGAATGTTATTGGAATGTTTCTATAGTTAAATGCAAAATGAGCCAGGCCATATTGAGGCATGTTTTTATTAGGAATGAGAGCAAAAATATAAAAGAATCCTAGTAATATAAAAATTGTACTATTATAAACATTTAAGTTTGCTCTATTAAACTGTTAATGGTGCTTTAAAACATGATATAATTTAATGTTTAAAATCTAAGTCTTCAGGTAAATAGTATTTTATTATTATGAAAGTCTGAGTAGCTTTTCATCAATGTATAGCTGTGAGGTTATCTTCAAGTTTTCCTGAGGCCGCTTAGAAACCGTATATCACTTAGTATCTCTCCAAGCCTCTCTGGGCAAGTGCTATGACTTGTATACGGCTGCCAGCAGACTTTACTTGGTGGCAGGTACTGACCAAGGCAGTGTGCCTGGGTTAAGCATGAAGGTGTGTGTGGAGGCCATTTGCAAAGACAGCCAGTGAACTTATTAAAGGCAAAAATTTGGATGGGAAGAGAGCGAACTCTCCAGAGACATCAAAATCCTCAGATGCTCAAGGCCCTTATACAAAACCGCATGGCATTTGCGTATCTTCTTGTTTGCCTTAAATCGTCTCCAAACTACCTGAAATACCAACTGCTGTGAGCATGTAGCTGGTGTACTGGATTTATCATTTATTTCCAGAATCATGACGAGAAAAATGTCTAGGGGCTGAGGAGATGATTCAAGGATGAGGTGCTTGCTGGGCTTGAGGACCCCAATCTGCATCCCTATTACCCATGCCAAGTGTCTGAGAATGAGGTGCCTGCCTGAAATCCCAGTGCTGCGACATGGAGAAAGAGAGGTCCTGGGGCTGCTGGCCAGCTAATCGAGCCAAACGGGTGAGCTCCAGGTTCAGCAAGACCCTGTCCTAAACAAGAAAGTGAAGAGGGACTGAGGAAGACACTTGACACTGACATCTGGCCTCCACATACATACATGCACGCATGTGCAAGTGCGCCTGTGCACACATGCATGCCCACACACTTACGAACATGCACACACCACAAAAGGAAAAAAAAAAGTCTATCTATCCAGTACAAGAATCAATGTTTTTTGGATATTTTCTATCTTTAGTTGTTTAAATCCATGTATACAGACACATGGAGGCTGACTATATTATGTAAAAAGATATTCTTTAGGCATCATAGTCCTTAATAATTAAGTGGCTTTGGACAAGTTGCCGAATATATTTATAAATCTCAACACTTGCCTCTTCATTATGATACTCTCTCATGTCAAAGTTGTGAATTGCAACATGTACAATTCTTGAATGATATTTTGAAGCATGGGAAATGCCACAGAAATGATAGGTCCTGCCACTGTCTAAATGCTATACAATTACCATGGGATCCTTCTATGGAATGCTTGAATGGATTATTATTAATACAATTGATTGTCAATGTCTATGAAATTTGTTTACTCTAAATTTCATTCAGGATTGGCAGTGGGTTTTGAGTATGGGTAACTGTTGTCCTTTCTGTGAAAAGACAGGAAAACCCTGCGCAGCTGGGGTCTGCTAAGGCGGCTGGCTTCTTCATTTGCAACCCTCAAACATTCACGTGTTTATCTGTATCCATTCATGAATGTGTTTTCGATGAGTCCTAGCTGTCCTTTTGGGCCATTGGATTAGGAATGTCAGGCAGGAGGCAAGAAGACATAATACTCATCACCAAGTGGGCCTGTGAACCCTATACTTCTGGGTTCTCTGAGATTTAAAGAGTGCAACATGGTCGAGTCAGCTGTGACCAACTGTGGCTCAGGGCCTCACCCTACACAGGGTTAGGCCCATATGGATCCAGCTGGCTCGATTTGGACATGTTGACCCTGCACACCCTCACACATTTGCATGCTGTGATGCTGGTCCTGTCCACTCCCCTGAGAACATCCTTTTCTCTGCCTGCACGTAGAACTTGGCTGAATTCACGTCTTACAGGACAGAGCTTTCAAGTGTAAGAACCTTGTCATGATCATCTTTGCCTGCCCCATAAGTCAGTGACCTTGGGACTTGAGTGGAGTAGGAATGGAGTTTCCTGTTTATAGTTGGGGTGAACACTTGTGATGGCTTTGGCCAGAATGGAACTCCAAGTTCCAAAACATGAGTCTCCCTGAGTTTGTCACAGAAGGTCACCCTCCTCTATTAAAGACATCCGACGTCATTTTAACAAGCACTCTTTTATGTTCCATCAAAAGAATTGCAATTTTATCTGTAAATAGAGTAACATACAGAATTTAAGCTCTGCATTTATTTAAATTTTTTTATTATTTATTTTTGAGAGAGGAAGCAAGAGGGTGGGGAAGGAGAACGGGCACGCCAGAGCATTCAGCAGCTGTGAACGAACTCCAGATGTGTGTGCTGCCCTGTGGCGCGTGTGCAACATTGCACACTTGCACCACTGTCTAGCTACGTGGGACCTGGAGATTTGAACATGAGTTCTTAAGCTTCACAGACAAGCGTCTTAACTGCTAAGCTATCTCTCCAGCCCCTGCATTTATTTTATTTTACTTCTGTTAGCTATGGACATATTTAGTCTGTAAACAACACATGTTGCTACCCTCCTTTCCCTCTTCCCTGCCCCTTTTCTGAAGAGGCCTTCCTCTTCAGAATGGGGATGCAGGTCAACCTTATGGGGATTGTGGGCCACCCTTTGTTTGTTTTTAATGAAAACAATGATCCCTCTTTGGGAATACTCTGCTGTCAAGAACAGAAAGGCTGTTGACAAGGCAGGAGGGTAGTTCTGGGATCCGCTCACTACTACTTCCAAAAGCCACAGTGAAAAATGCCTTCCAACCCTGTTACTGGCCTTCAAAGCCCAGTTATTTCCAGACCCGTCTGTGTTGCTAATTCTGAAATCTTGACACGGGCCTTGGTGTTTAGACTAGGTTTTGGATGCTAGCTCCTTTGGCTCCTGGGAACTGACTCTGTTGAAAATTGTATTTTCTTTGAAGGACAAAGGCCTTATTGTAAGTACATCTACTGTAGTATAATGAGTTTTTTTTTTTAAATGTTAGGTAATGGGTGGGGCTAACCCAGATCTGCCAAATAAGAAGTTCACAGATCCTTAAGATGATGGCAATATTAAAGTTTTGTGAGGGTAACTTAATAAGAGAAAATGAAAGGGTGGGATGATTGTCACCTTTATTGACCACAGCATGTCCCCAAAATGTCCTGCTTTGATGGAATCAAAATTCCTCTGAAAGGGCCTGCAAGGTGAGTGATGTTACCCCAGAGCTACTTCAAAGAGAAGGGCAGTAGTAATAAAATCAGAAAAATAATGATCATCATATTTTAACATTAAAAATAGTTATTTCAAAATTAAATCGTATATTTAGTTACAGTCAAATAGATTTTTGGCTAGATGGTTTCTTTCTCATATTTATTGACAATTTTTATGCACATATAATTTTTTTTTTTCGAGGTAGGTTCTCACTCTAACCCAGGCTGACCTGGAATTCACTATGGAGTCTCAGGGTGGCCTCGAACTCACAGCAATCCTCCTATCTCTGCCTCCCGAGTGCTGGGGTTAAAAGTGTGCACCACCACACCTGGCTACATATAATATATTTTGATCATAATCTCTCATGTTTTTGTTTCTTTTCCTTCCCTATTCCTCTTGCACTGAAGTCCTTCTTTTCAACTAGTCTCTTTTCTACTTTGAATTCTTTATTCTCCCCTACCATCCATGATGGAATGTTGTGTCCAACACTGTGCAGGTCTTATGCAGGTAAAAAGAGTCCCTGTGAGGCCACGAGTGCAATGGCCACCTTGTGTCTAGAGGGCAGCGTTCTAAGCACAGCACCCCATCCTCTGGCTCATATATTCTTCCTTCTTTCTCTTCCGTTGATTTCTGAACATTAGAAAAGGTGGCATAAATGTCCTACTTAGTGTTGAGCACTCAACAGTCACTTACTCTAATCACCACCAACTGTAAAAAGAAGATTGTCCCAAGGTGAGAGGAGCACTATATCTATATGGACATAAACGTAACTTTTTAAAGAGTAATTTATTTTATGGGCACAATATATCTAATTAGCCAAATAAATGTAGTAGCTTCTCCTCTTGGGCCTATGACCTCCCCAGTCATAGGTTTCTGACTACGTTTTCAGTACCAGGCATGAATTCTCTTCCACGGAGCAGGCCTCAAATCCAGAGAGAAGATGTTCACTCCCAAAACAGTCATGCCTTTATTGTGCCATTGAGGACATTCCATTTGTCTCAACAGTTGTGTAGGGAGCTCATAGGCCTGTTAAGAGCGTTGATGACTCTTCTCCCCAGTAGAGTGAGTAGCACTTTCTAGCACGGTGATAACTAGCCAACAGGGAGGCTTCCAGCTCAGTTCTGGCTTGATTTCTCAGTGTCCTGTAACCAGAGCATGTGGTGTTTTCTGCAGTAGGGTCTTATTGATGGTTTTTTGTGTTGACTTCTGCTCTACGTGTAGGGTGGCACTGCAGTTTTCAGCTGAGTGATTGCTTGGCCTCTGTGGCATTCGGCTGGTCATCAGGGCTGCGGGAAGAAAGCTGTGTGCAGGAGAAATCCACTTACCCCCTGGACAGAGGCGCAGAAACCAGAAGATCTAACTGCTCTTTCATTGCTTGATGCCTCACTGGGAAGCGTTCTGGCATATTTACCTTGATATTTTCCCCTTCTCCTTAAACTTCCTCCCACCCCACCCCCAATTTTTGAAGCCTATCATTTGAGATTTCCTTTGTGGCTAATCTGTGAATTTGCAGCAATAAGCCTTCATGAACCTCCTGTTTGCATTTTAGAGAACAAAAGAATGGCATTTTTTATTGTCCCCTATGTGTCTTCATAGAGTTATCTTATTAAAAAATACAGGAGGATTTATTGTCCATTTTATTTTCTAATTGCATGCAACTGTTTATACCAAAATATAAAAATCAGTCGCTCTCAGCTCAGGATGGAGGTCGCGTGGTGTCATCAGTCCTCAGGGCTCCCAACCGCAGACTGCCCGGCAACCTCCTGCCTCACACTTGATGGTCTCCATTCGTCCCCGAATGTCTCAGAACTTCACGCATTCTGTGCACCGCCCACTGGGTCTCTCCTGCTGTGTGTCAGTGCAGTTCACAGAAGCAGTGGTTTTTCTGGTCTTGGGACTTTTCCTGACTGAGAGGCTATGAAAGATGAAGCAGACATGTTCCCACACGGAGGCCGCAATGCCAGAACAGGGTATTGCCATGGGTGCATGGGTATGCCCTGTAGAGGGGGGCGGGGCCTGTTCACTTAAGGTGAGGCTATTTCCTGTTCTGTGATGCAGTCTATTGTCACGTGCCTAGTGGGACACACCCGTGTCACCAAGAACCCCATTAGCACATAGGTGAGCATCAGTGTGGAAGTCCTTGGCCCAAAATGGTGACTCAGGGGAGAATTTGTGGAAGAACTCTTTACTAAGGGAGAGAGCACGACTCCCCTTTATGAGAAGTCGGCTAGGCTGGGGTGGCTTCCACCTTCCCTCTACTGCGACATATGGGAGACACAGGTACAGGTGGCAGTTGCTTCCTTTTCCTCTTCAGGAGCAAGAGAGGAGTTGATATTTATTAAAAGCAGTGATTTTTTTCCCCTCTGTTTCATATAAGCTACATATTTCTATGAGGCAAGAGCAAAGTTGTTTTCTTAAATCACTTAAACCTTCATTCAGGTTGGAGCAACATAGAGCCCCCGGATCTGAGCGTTTGGAAGATTTTGATATTTGTCTGATGTGACTGATAGAAAGAAACAGCAGTTTTGTGTGGTTCAACCTACATTTGTATATTTGCATATTTATGTTTTTTATATTTTGAAGGCCGATTTTCAACCTGACAGGTTATTGCAATGCACTTAAATTCAGGGTGAATCTTGACTGTGCTCATAAAGTAAAAATAAACGTAGTCGTACAATAAAAAGCTCCTGCATCTATGATATTGTAAAGTGTCTCTCAGGCTGTGAATGCCCAGCTCCAAATTAATGGGCTCTTCCAGTTCCCACCGCGACCCCCCGCCACCCCCCCCCCCCCCCCGAGTGGCAGGACTGTGAGGCTGTAAGAGGACGTGGAGAAGGCAGAGCTCGCTGTGTGGTGGACATTGCAGGGTCTCTGCAGGACATGTGAGAACTGAGATACAGGGCGGCAGAAGTAGGAAAATGATTGATGGATGGTCATTAAACCCATCACATATTTATTGAGCATTTATGTTAATAATGTCCTAAGGCACTGCAAGATTGAAAATACTTTTGATATGAACAAAAAGATTAAATCATGTTTGAGAAAGTTTTGAAGTTAGATATCTTTCATTGCTTTACAGTTCTTTGAACATTGATTAACTTATACAAGCTAACAATATTAACTCTGGGCTGCCTTATTTGATTATTCAGAGCAAACTATGATTTCTTGACTGTATGAGATTTTAGGTATTTATGCATTATACATGTGTATACTTAATGTAATATGTGGATAATGGCTGTAGTTTGCAAACTGTTTTCGAGAGCCTAAATTACAAGTGTGAGTGTATGGTGGAGCCAGTAGTTACATATGTATTTTAGGACCCATAGAGTGGAATTTTAAATCGGAGAGTCAAATTACTGTGCTGTAGTCAATGGTGGCTCTCTGCCCCTTCCTCCCTTACATACTTCAAATTTGACTACCTGTCTTCCCTCACAGTTGTAGGTCATTAACACGTCCACAGTAAGAGCCTTGCCTCCAGTTTCTCCAGTGATGGCTCTCACATTTTAATGTGCATGTGAACCACTGGGATCATGATAAAAACACATTTCCCATCCCCTATTCCAGAAACCAAGAGCCTACTGTTTTAAGAAATCTTCTGGGGCTGGAGAGATGGCTTAGCAGTTAAAGCACTTGCCTGCAAAACCAAAGGACCCAGGTTCAAGTACCCAGGACCCATGTAAACCAAATGCACAAGGTGGCACATGTGTCTAGAGTTTGTTTGCAGTGACTGGAGGCCCTGGTGCACCCATTCTCTCTCTCTTTCTATCTGCCTCTTTTTCTCAAACAAATAAAAATTTAAAACTTAGGAAACAAAAAGAAACACTCCTGGTGACTTTTATGTAGGGAATAATTTTTAACAGACTTCCCAACTGAGCCTTAAAGGAAAAGGAAAGGTAAATAAGTATAAACATAAATATTTAAGCATAAGTGTTTATATTTAAAGAGTGATCAGGCACAATTGAAATGCTGTTATTGCTACAGAACTTCATTCTAGGTTAATACATGCTGCTTTTGTGAAATTTTCCCAAAGTTATTGTGCACATTAACAATTGCTACTGAAGAGTTACTGTTACTTTTCCTCTCATCTGCATCATGCCCCCTTACACAATTGGAATTAGTCATTTGTTCCTGAAGCCCACAATTCTTCTCGTGCTTTCCCCTCAGTTGTCTACCTGGTGGGGCCGTTTTCTGGATCCTGTGCTTGTTCAGAGCAAGTCAGTGTCTAATTCTTGTGATCCTCAGTGCAGCTATAAGGGTGCCTCACAAGCAAACTTGTTTACAAGTTAACCTGAGGGTCTTCTCCAGAAACAGGATTTCGTAGCTGACATCAGTAAGACTCAGGAGAGCAAAGCAAAACAAAGATCCCTTTGCAGTCAGCAAGTCCTAGAATCCGGCTTCATCCTGGGCGGACTCCACTGAGAGATCGTCATAGTCTGTCTCTAACCACAAGGACTGAGAAGCCGCCCTGAGGGCTGACTGAAACAGACCCGTCAAATTGCTTCCCTGTGGAGCTTGTGTTTAACAGTCTTGTGGTCCAGTTAGGTAGAGCACTGACTGGCGCCTTTGGGTGGGACACACTGGCCCCCTGGGCTGCTGCCAGCCTTTTCAAGTGCTGAGTTCCCACAGGGATGCTGTGTTTCCTGTGGTCTTTCCTTGATGGCCAGCAGCTGCAGAAGGAAGCTGCTGTGACATCTGTTTGCCTCTTCCTCAGTATGAGCCAGATAGTTGGAGAACTTGACCAGACATCCAGGGTTTCATTACTGTTGATGGGGATCCGGTAGCTCCTGGAGGAATGAAAGGTAAGGCCCTGAGACATGGAGGTCCAGGTGAGGCATGTGTTAAAGACTCTCCCCACCCCAGCCCCTTGGGCATCTGGAGCAGCTATAGGAGAAGCCATGTTCTTCTGCTGGCAGCTTCTATCCAGCAAACACCTGCCCTGTCCAGAGCAAATCCATCCTGTGATAGCTCCATTCTTTTCTCTCTCCTTACTGCTCTCCTTCTGCCCAATATTTCTTTTCTATCTCAGGACAAATATAAAAGCAAACTGATCAACTGTGTTTCAAGTCACTTTCACTGGATTCTTGGTCGCATTGATAGATATTTTCCTATACTTTTAATGAGATGCTTCTTTTAAAACATTTATTTAAGCTGGGCGTGGTGGCGCACACCTTTAATCCCAGCACTTGGGAGGCAGAGGTAGGAGAATCGCCGTGAGTTCGAGGCCACCCTGAAGCTCCAGAGTAAATTCCAGGTCAGCCTGGGCTAGTGTGAGACCCTACATCAAAAAACCAAAGAAAAAAGAATTATTTATTTGCAAGCAGGGAGAGATAGAGAGAAGAGACAGAGAGAATGAGCATGCCAGGGCCTCCGGCCACTGCAAACAAACTCCAGATGCGTGCACCACCTTGTGCATCTGGCTTTACGTGGGTACTGGGGAATTGAGCCCAGGTCATTAGGCTTTGCAGGCAAACTTCTGAGCAATCTCTCCAGCTGGAATGAATCTGTTTTTTAAGAGTTAAATTATCCCGGCATTCCATTTTTTCCCCCAGATCTTTACCTTTATTATCTCTGTGTTAATTATTTCTTATTATATTATTTTCTTTCTTTGTTACAAGCCAAACATTTTCACTATGTCACCACTCCCCAAGTTTTTGTGTCTTATTTTTCTAACTCTCAGTCTTTAACTTTTGGTTTTAGCCAACACTGAAATGTATACACAGGCATTAGAGTAGGTGATTGTTCCTCCTACACACATCATGACATAGATTGGATGTGATGTGTTGTGCTCACTGACCTTGGCCAAGTTGGCCAGTCTGGTGGAAAGGCAGACAGAGCCACATGATCACACAGTGATCATGACCAAGGGTTAATATGGCCTTTGCTCGCTCAGAAGAGACTGTGGAGCTTCAGTTAATATTCGGCACTGACAATAATGTGATGATTTAATTTCTCCTGGTGAAGAGAATGTTCAGAAGTTGTAACAGTCTTTAAATATGTGAAAAGGAAATGTGATTTAAAGGATGGAGAGGAGAACGGATCCCAGAGTTGCAACACATCCGTAACTTCAGCGTCTCAGTCCTCTTCCTCTCACTGGCTTCCAGAGTGAGTCCCGAGGTGCCGTGGGCTCTTGGCTCCCCTGTTTCTTCTTGGCCGGGGTGTGCTAGGAGAACAGGCTTTTCCTTGAATCCCTCCGGCTCTCCCGCAGATGAGTACCATGGTCCCAGCTTTGCGTTGCCCTTTGTGAGATCAGAAATCAAAAGCAGGGTGTGACCATGGTCTCTGCTCATTGCAGAGCTTTTGGCTTAGGGCTTTGGATAGCTTTGTGTAATTTGCACTCCCAGTTTCCCTTCCAATTGTTTCTGTGATTCCTGTAAGCCTAATGTTCTTATTCGACAGCTTGATTCATTATTCACTTACTCTTGACTCACGAAGCTCTGGTGAGTCTCTCTTGTTTGAGGACATTGGTCCTAGACTTTCTCTTGGCAATCCTTTGTTCTTCTGGACAGAATTTTCTTAAACTAAAATCTATTCCCTCTGACATAACAGCTGGAGGCCGATTACCATTACTAGGGAAAAGTGTGACCAACGGTGGGCAGGGCAGCTCTCTGTGAGCCGGACACAGTGGATGCCGAGCCCTGTCCTGACATGTCTTGGCATTTGTCATAGTGAACTGTGGTGGTCACTAAATTAGCACAGTAATTCCAACCAGTGTCATGTACAGTCTTAAGCACACACATGTGTGCACGTGTCTGTTTGCATCAGGACTTACATGTATTGAGCTTCCTTAACATTTGGGCGATTTACTTTTATTTGGCCTTCCTTTTTGCTGGATCTTCCTTAACTTCTCAAACTTTAAACATTGGATGGCCTCAGGGCTCAACTAATATGTTTTCTTCATTGTTTAGCATACTTTATATGGAAATATGGCTTCAAAACAATGTATATGGTAATAATTCCCACACTTATGTTACCAGTCCTTGCACCCCTGAATCTTGACTCATATACCAAAATATTCACTTGGAACCTCCATGTAGATTCTAGCAGCATCTCAGACTTAAAATGGTCCAAGAGGAGACCATGTGTTCCAGACCTCCTGAAGCTGACTTCTCTCAGGCATGAGTGGCAGCTACTGTGCAGTTTGCTGAGCCCCTCCCCCCTGGTCCTTGATTCCTTTCTGTTGTATCCTGTGTTCAGAGGGAAACCATGAAAATATATTTGGTCATTTCTCGCTCCCTCCTCATCACATATGTGTTTAGACAGCCTATTAACCATTTAAAAGTATACAAACTGTTTCATTTATTTGAGAAAAAAAAAAAAAACCTCACTGGTTTCATCTTATTTCACTCAGAATCAAATCTGAAAGGCAGCCTATGAAGCCTTCTGCTGCCTGGTTCTGACTCCCTCCCCTCTCACTCTGTTACTGGTCCGTGCACTCTACCGGCCTCCTCATTCTTCTGCATTACACCCAATGTCCAGTTAGCATGTTTCCTCGGCTCTGTCCTGTACCTGGAATGCACTTATCCCGTATACTTACATACCTTTATTTCTTCACTAAGCTCTCTGAGTAAATGTTGCCTTATTAAAAGGTCATTTTTGTGACCATTCTCCTCAAGAGTGGCATCCGCTGTCATTCTGTTCCTTTGTCCTATTTTATTTTCTCCAGTGTCCTCACCCACTGGTACTCAGGTACTTATTATATCATGCAGAGATCTGGTGTCTGCTGGAATGTCAAATCTATGAGGACATGGTGTCGCTTCTGCTCATGATATACTTGTAGTGGCTAAGACATTGCTAAGTCCATCAGTGCATATTTGCTGAACAAATGAGCATGTGCTACATAGGCTTAATGTTTTGGATTCATAATTTGGACATCTAATTAATTTTCTTTTCTAAAACTAGGAACTTGCCTTTAAGTACTCTAAACTGATTTTTCATCCTGATGACTTATTATTTTTTTTAATGAGAGAGAGAGAGAGAGAGAGAGAGAGAGAGAGATTTGGCATGCCAGGGCCTCTAGCTCCTGCAGTCAAACTCCAGATGCATGCACCATCTTGTGTGCACATGTCACTTTGTGGGCATGCATCACTTTGCATGTCTGGCTTACGTGGGTTCTGGGGAGTTGAACCTGGGTCCTTATGCTTCACAGGCAAGCACCTTAACTGCTAAGCCACCTCTCCTGCCCATGATGATTTCCTTTTGATAGCTCATATTACTTTCTATATGATGCTTGGTGGTGGGAAAGTTATACAAGTACGCTGAAAGATGGAAAGATCTGATAAATATGTGCTCACAGCAAGCTGTTTAGCAAGTTCTATGCCTGAAAAATACAATTACAGAGGATTTCAGACTTTTGATGTTTCCATGAATAATTCTTGAGTTTCCAAAAGCAGTATGTATTCAGTAGAAATCACATTTCATGTCTTGAATTTGGATGCTTCTCTGGGTGAATGATATGCTAGGCACTCTTGAGTTGCTGGAACAGCCGGGACTCCATTTAGCTCCATGACAACAAGGGGGAATGTCAGCTCCACACCGCATTGCATCTCCAGATAGGTGCTGTCTAAGTCTGGGGTCTTAAATGCATTTTCTACTTGTGGCAATTATTGAGGCATAATTACATGGCAGATCAAAGAACATCTGTGTTCCCTATAAGAAATCATTTAAAATATTTTATTTGTTTATTTTGCAAGGAGTGAGAGAAAGAAGGGAAAGAAGGAGAACGAGAATGGGCATCTCTAGCTACTATAAACAAACTGCAGATGTATGAGCCACTTTGCACATCTGACTTTACATGGGTCCTAGTGAATCATTAGGCTTTATGGGCAAGCACCTTAACCATTGAGCAATCTCTGCAGCCCAAGAATCATTTAAAAAGTAGGCATTACACAAGACCGGGTAGCATCATGATTACTGATCATTAGGATCCATTGTGTTTGTATTTTTCATCTTACCTGCAACCTGATATAGATGAAACTCTAGTAAAGCATTGAACTTTTGCAATTTCAAACATCACGAAGGCATTTGCCCCAAATCAGCATTCCTTGCCTCCCCATGACAGTGTAAGACAAATGTTCTATGGCTTGTAATTCCAGCCATGTTGTTCTGCCCGCCTCAGAGTAGGCTGGGATGCCAGCGTGGAAGAAGATTCACTTGTATACTGTAAAATCCTCAGGGGCTGACATAGGCAGGTGAGGCAGTTAGACACGCGAATGTTCTAGAGGCTCATTCAGTGGCCCTTGAGCGCCTGCAGAACTGATGGCTTTGTAGCATTGGAGTTCGGTTGCATGCGACAGTTCCCTCCTGCGACCTGGTGACGGTCACTTCCCACCACGCGTGTTGCTCCATGCTGTGTTTATGCTCAGCCCCTCTCCCTGGACTGTAAGCTCTTCTAGGGCAGAAGATGTCTCTGAGTCATATTTTCTCTTCCCAGCAAAACCTGGCATAATGCCTGGCCCACAGCAGTGGCTCAAATGCATTTGTTAAACAGATTTATGATTTTTATGGGTTTTTTTTCTATTTCTTTTTAGTCAGATAGACTGAATTCTGTAGTGCAAAGTTTAACCTGAAACAAAAATGTTTATAGTCCAAACAACCCATTTTGTAAGGGCCATTTGTTTTCCTGTTGATAATTTTGTCTTTAGATATGTTACTCTGAGAAGTTGCCTTAAGAGGAAACTTTTGTTAAAACCTATGAAAGATTAATAGCCACAGTGGATTTTTTTTCCCTTTTGAAAAATGAGGTAGATGCTAATCCTTTCACCAATATATTTATGTTAGTAATGGCAACCAGTCTTTCATTTCTTCACACCACCTGAATTTCAAAAGTGGATTGTATGCAAATTTGATACTCATTGATGGGTTAATGAGTTTGGAAATGGAAGCGGGTAGATTAAAATTACATTCTAAGCCCATGAAATAGATCTATGGCTTCTCCTTTTCTTCCTGATATTGGCATGTGGCCCCTGGGAGAGAACACACTGCTAATGGCTCTAGTAAATGAGTCAGACCAACCCTAGCTCAGAATTGCTGCTCGTGGGGAAGCTGTCTGAGGCTTGGTTTTAGTTCTTTGGATTACTAGCCACCCAGGGAGCTCCTGCCCACTCGCTAGCCTCCTGACATCACTCAGGCCAGCTGGGCACCCTGAGTTAGGGCCAACACATGTAGCCTGTGCGCAGAGATTCTTCCAACATCCAAGGCTTCACAGTTCCCTCTGTGACAGAAGCAGGACTGCAGAATTCAGTCCATCGCCATCTCAGCCTTCTGTCCCATAGGGACCTTTGAAAGGCTCAGTGATTGCTGGTGGTTGGGGTCAATTGTGCAGATGTCTTTAAAAGTCTCTCACTGGTGACCAGAAAGTTATTTTGTCAAAATGACAGATGGGTTGTGAACAGTTCTTCTCCCCAGCCTCTCCCTTGGGATGTCAGTTCTATTTGCTTGTCAAGATCAGGTTCTTTTGTAGGAGTGCTGGGGCTTTTCACGTGCAATCTACAGAATCTTCTACTTTATGCTGGTTGCTTGTCTGTGGCTGGTTGTTGGCCCACAGGAAAGGAGGGCGCTAGAGGACTTGGTGAATCTCTGGATCTTTGTGAATTTGGGAAGGAGATTGGTGCTGACTTCAAGGGGACAACCCTGCAGGGCTTGTCACACAGAAGTGATTTTGCCAACTGTATCTAAGACCTTTGGTTTCCATGTTGAACACATACATTACTCTTTGACGGAGAACTACTTGGATGTACAACTGAAAGAGTACATTGAATTACTTATTTATTTATTTGAGAGAGAAAAAGGCTGAGGGGGGGAGAGGGGAGAGAGAGAGAGAGAGAGAATGGGCATGCCGATGAGCTCTAGATGCATGAGCCACCTTGTGCATATGGCTTTCATAGGTCCTGGGGAATCAAACCTGGGTCCTTTGGCTTTGTAAGCCAGTGGCTTAAACACCGAGTCATCTCTCTAGCTTTTAAAAAATATTTTATTTATTTATTTATTTGCAAGCAGATCAAGAAAGAAGAGGGGGAGGGTGGAGAATCGGCACACCAGGGCCTCTAGCTGTTGCAAACAAACTCCAGATGCAGGTGCCACTGTGCATCTGGCTTTACATGGGTTCTGGGAAATCAAACTTAGGTGGTTAGCTTTTGTAGGCAAGCACCTTAATTGAACTGCTGAGCCATCTCTCCAGCCCAGTTGTTTATCTTTTTATAGCAGATAGCCCAGCTTGTATTGAGTCAGGAAAAAGATCCTTAAAGTAATCTGGCCAAATGCTCAAAGTGTGTGTGTGTGTGTGTGTGTGTGTGTGTGTGTGTGTGTAAACTGTTGAGTTGGTTCTTGTCTCCACCTTATTTGAAGAAGGATTTTCATGGTTGTTCACCATGCTGGCTGGTGCACAAGCTTCTTGAAAAGTCTCCCATCTCCACTTCCCACCCCACTATAGGCTCACTGGGATGGTAGAGGCCTATTGCAGCTCCAGGCTTTCACATGGGGCATGGAGATCCACTCAGAATTGCACAGCATCACTTTATTCACTAAGCCATCTCCCCCAGCCTGTGTCCTCTTCTTCCTCTGATGACCTGTCTTCTTTTGGTTTTTCAAATTAGAGTCTCACTCTAGCCCAGGCTGACCTGAAGTTCACTATGTAGTTTCAGGGTGGCTTCAAACTCACGGTGATCCTCCTACCTCTGCCTCCCGAGTGCTGGGATTAAAGACATGCACCACCACACCTGGCATTTGATTACTTTTTAATTCCCTATCCCTCTCTGGAGTCTAGAGTCTCCCCTGAATCTGCCTTGTACAGGGCAGTGTCTGCAGACACTAGGTACCTGGTCAGTGCCTGGGAAGTCCAGATCTTACTGCCAGGTGGATTCCCCAAATATGGTCTATCTTCTTACTATTGAAAGGAGCTCACAAGAAGGTATAGAATATTCTTCAAATTTTGTAGTGCTTTTTTCTTGTTTTCTCTTGGGATGGGGAGGTGATTCATTACTGGGTATGTGCTGAAGGGTGCCCAGCAGTGTAAAGTAATCCAAGGAGTAAGCAGACGCCTGAGTACTTGCAGCCACGTTCCTTTGCCAGCCCTTAATTCTCCCCCATCCCTGTTTGCAATTCTTCCCAAGTTCAGGAGTCTTTTAGAAGTTGTCTTTGCATGATTCCTTCCCAAATTGCAGTTGTTGAGTGGGAAGGAGAGGAGGGAAGACCTAACATTTGGGTTGAGTAGAAGAATGATGCCAATATTTTTTCTTCTCTGTCCCCTTTTCTTGTCCTGTCTACTGGCAGAAGAGGGGAGCAGCCTACCTTTCAGGTGACAGTCCACCTTTGGGAAGTGAGTGTCGTGGCCGAGATGCACCCGCTCCGGGATGGAGTCGCTGGCTGCTTCTAGCCAGTTCATTGCAGTGGTGTGAGCGTGTGGCTGCCAGGAGACGCTTTGCTTATACGACATACAGTGTAATAAAAAACAGGCCGTGCTACTTTCTTTGGGCTACTATTTTTATTTGGTGTTTGTTTCTTTTGTGTTCTGCCATCTCTAATGTTTTGGTTCTATTTCAAAATATGATTAAACAGAATGAGGAGCTATTTGACACTTCACTGTTTTAAATCAGAGCTGTACTTGAGCAGACGGGACATTCTAATGGCCTGTGTTGCTTTGTTCTGAATGCCTTGAGAAGGCCAAAAGGGAAAAAAAAAAGTGCCAGACCTAAATCCTCAAACAGACTAGGACCTCAAACAAGCCCTCCAACAGGCGAGAGCCTGTTAAAAAAAAGAAAGAAAAGAAACTCAAATGTTAAGGAACTTCAATATTAAAAGGGCACCTTATTAAATCCCTGTTTCTTCTGCTGGCACGTGTCATATTTTCAAGGTCTCATATCAGGAGAACGCTGTCATTCCATGACGTATGAGGGCCATATATCACCAGCACATCGTCTTTGTGGAGGATATGGGCACTAAAAGACATGATTCTGGCCAGACAGAGCAGCAGGGGTCTTGCTGCTTTCCTTTACCCCCCTCCCTTTTTCTTTAATCTCCCTCCGCTTTGTGTTGCAGAGAAGTGAATGTCTTCATGGGATATGACTTGTTGCAAAATAATCAGGGGCCCCAGTGGGCTTCATAAAGTCTTTTAAATGGTCCGGCTTCAAGGGCAGCTTTGTTCTGTACTGCGAGCCTGGCTGGAGGAGGCCTTGTTTGCCAGGGCCCAGGTCTCACGGGTAAACTCTGCGAGCCTAGACAGGAGTTAGAAAAGAATAACACACCCAGATGTAGCTCAGTGACTTGCGTGATGTTCTTGCGAGATACTTGAACATTAAGTCTCCGGGATTATGGCAGTAGGATACTGCTGGCCTCCTGGGAAAGTGGACACTCCTGTGAGTGGAAGAAGAAAAGAGAGAAGCTGGCGAGTTTGAGCCCCGGTTCTGGTCTGTCTTGCAAATGAGCCTAGTGGATAGTCAGAAGCTGGGGGTGGTTTTAAAGTCAGAGGCTTGATCTGTTTTTCCTAAAAGGCACTGTTTTTTTTTTTTTTCTTTTAACTTGTGTGTTCAAAATGAAACTATAAAACACCAAGGTTTATAATGGTCTGAAAGTGGAGAATGCTTGACAAAAGCAAATATTTAAATTCTTCGCTGCCAGGAAAGATGGCTCATCTTAGCCTCAAAACCAAGCCATAAATGCTAGTGATTCAATCACACTCTGCTATCAGAGGGTCCTGGGAGTGCACCTATACTCTGGCTAGCTGCTTGCCTATGAAGTTGGAGGCGTCAACTGATGATCCCTCAGATCCGCTGTGAGGATGAAGTGACAAAATACACTAGATGTGGGTAACCCAGTCTGGGTTCTAAATTTCCTGCCAGTGTTAGGTGCTAGGATAAGTCAGAGCTCAGCATCTTGCCGGGAAACAATGTGCCATCTATTGTTTAGCTAGAGACAAAGCAGTTCAGTTTGTGACCTTGGCCGTGAAAAGTGTTGCAAATGACACTTTCAGATAAAGATTGGAGGCACCAAGTGCAAAGACCACCGTCAGACCCCCCGCCCCCCATGTCTTTATACGAGCTCCACTCAGTCCGGGAAGGGAGAAGTCTTGGGGAAGCATTTTGTCCTGAAGAGTTTGAATTAGGTCCCCTTTCAGCTGTCTTTCCCTCACATTAGCATTTTAGCTTTCACCTTTTCCCTCCTGGAACTGAGACATGACCCAAAGCCTTACACCTGTACACTTAAGCTTTGTGACAGATCAATTTCCTTTCCTTTCATTTATTTTATTTTATTTTATTTTATTTTTCCTTCTAGCTCCTTCAGTGTAAGAGTTATGGGGAAGTTGATTGCACTATCAATAATGAAGAATGAGCAAGTCAAAGCTTAATTAAAACAATCAATCAATCAACCACTGGCAACCAGTGGGCTATCTCAGCACCTGGCCCATCCTCCTTCGTTGTAGCTTCCAAGCGGTGGAGAGGACGGCAGTTCTCCTGTATGCTCACTTTGCAAAGGCTCCCTCACCACGTCTTCCACAGGGAATCACATTTTCCCATTTCCAGTGACCTGAGTGATAAGCAATGGAACCTTCCCCTCGGTGTCTCCAAACGCTGCTTAAACCCTCTTCCTTCAGCTTTTCCTTACGCCTCTACACTTGAGAACCTTCGAGGCTTGAAGTGTGGTCTCCTTTCCAAGTCCTGACCCAACCCTTTCCTGGCATCTTTCCTAGGTCACCTTCAATCAGGGCAGCCAACATGGCTGGGACCTTACTTCTCTGACCCATGTGATCTTTCTCGAACATTTCCAAACTAGCACAACTACATGTTAACCTAGCCGCAAAATCTCAAAAGTTATGTCGGAGCTGGCCCAATTCTAACACTCCTATAAATTCTAATGCTGTGTCTTAGCCACTAACCTTCCTGCCTGTTCCCTTAATCCAGGCCTGAGAACGCACTAAGTTCCCAGCTCAACTGTCTGCTGGTTCTTGGAGGAGCCCAAGACACTTGAGTTCACTGTGTGCTATTCCTCTGGCTGCAGGCTTAGGAAACCTGTGAGGATTAATCAAATGATGTCTGCAGAGTTCAGAAGAAAGGTGCAATGTAAACGTGAAGTATTATTATTCTTTTTATGAGAAGTGGTGTAATATTGCCTAGGAGAAACTGGGACCCAAAAGTACGTAACATTTCCTTTGGCTCTTTTGGGGTTGGAATTGGGTTACAATGGGGGACTTCAAAGAAAAGTTGACCCGTTTGACTCCATGCATGGGGAGACTAGAAATTCCATTGAGAATCTACTCATTGATGTTATATCGCTTTCTCTTGGTCTTCCTTCATGGGAAATTTGACTTTTATATCCTTATTCCTAAGACATTCCTGTCTGAGCAATTTTGCAATTCTCTTAAGTGAAACACTATTGCGTGTGCTTCAGATAATTTCTTTAATATTAAAATTTGATTAAGGGTCAAAATGTCTGATGATCGTCACCAGCTTCCAGGCCTTTGGCTGGTGATGGAATTCTCTTCAGCACTTCTCATAGTGCACTGTTTGTATCCAATGTCTTGTTTCTTCCAAAAGCTTGTATATTTTTGGAGCTAGGAACTTGCAGCCTGTCTTTCTGTCATGGCATGGAATAGAATGGCCCATGTTTCATGTCTTTGATGTCAAAGCTCTTTAGCCCCTCTGAGCCTCTTTACCTGTTGGAGTTGCCAGAATGGCGGGCTGGGCCTCCTGGTCCTCAAGAGTAGTTGATAACAAAAAGAATAGCCCAGGAGTTCCATGTGAGTCCACTTCCATGGGTCTCTTAATTTGGCTGGGGAGTTTTGTTTTTTCCTTAGGCCCTTCTCTAAGCACTTCTCCAGGTGGGACTACCATGGCAAAGTGAATGAGAAGAGTATGCATGCACAGGACACAGGTGCTCAGCCAGCTCTCTCTGTTTTACATAGTCCAGGACCCCAACACATGATACGGCGCTGCTCACAGTCAAGGCATGTCGTGTGTGTGTGTGTGTGTGTGTGTGTGTGTGTGTGTGTGTGTGTGTGTTTGAGGTAGGGTCTCACTCTAGCCCAAGCTGGACTGGAATTGACAATGCAGTCTCAGGCTGGCCTTGAACTCACAGTAATCCTCCTACCTCTGCCTCCCAAATGCTAGGATTAAAAGCATGCAACACCACGCCAAGCAAAACATGTCTTTCTTTCTTTCTTTCCTTCTTTCTTTCTTTTTTCTTTCTTTCTTTTAGCCAAGCCCAACACACTGCCCTCACTCCATTTTTATGAAAGGAAGTTGGGGGTTCAGGGGGAGGGATGAAGAGAGAGAGAGAAGGAGAGAAATAGCCCTCCAGAGCCTCCAGCCACTGTAATCAAACAACAGCTGCATGTGCCACCTTGTGTGCATATGTGACCTTGGCTTGCATCACCTTGTGTGTCTGGCTTATGTGGGACCTGGAGAGTTGAACATGGGTCCTCAGGGTTCATAGGCAAGCACCTTAATCACCAAAACATCTCTCCAGCCCAAGGCATGTCTTTTTAATATACATAATCTCTCGTAGGTTATTCTAGGTTCTGTCAAGATGGCAATAAATACAAATCATCACAGCCAGCCAACCAAGTCCTCCTCTACTTCCTCTAACAATGCCCTTGATCCACCTGCTCCATTGACATACTGACTAGTGTTCCTGTGGGTAGAAAAAGAAAGTCACCACTTCATATCCTCCTTGATTTTCTGACACTTTGAATTGGCTTCTTTGCCAAAGGCTGGTGGCTTGCCTCGAGGGCAGGCCTTGCTGTCACAGGGGACGGGTGGGAGGAAACCCCTTCAAGGAGAAGAGACTTGTGTGGTCTGCCCTATCTCTATATGGATAACCTAATGAAGGGTAGGCTGGCAGAGACCACTTTTTTTTTTTATTTTTTTATTTGAGAGTGACAGACACAGAGAGAAGGACAGATAGAGGGTTAGAGAGAGAGAATGGGCGCGCCAGGGCTTCCAGCCTCTGCAAACGAACTCCAGACGCGTGCGCCCCCTTGTGCATCTGGCTAACGTGGGACCTGGGGAACCGAGCCTCGAACCGGGGTCCTTAGGCTTCACAGGCAAGCACTTAACCGCTAAGCCATCTCTCCAGCCCAAGAGACCACATTTTTTATAGGGGATTTGTGATGGTCTAAACACAAGTGCCTGTCAGCAGACATGTCCCCCGTCTCCACTCTCTTCATATTGGCTGCTATGTTTCTGTCTCCACATTATTATTGCTTTTACTTTTCAATATAAACGGAAGATCAGATAATACTTTCCACATTCCATAATAGGATTGATTCTAGAAAAGCTTTTGAAAAAAAATATATTTTCAAGACATTGGCTGGAAATATCTCAACATTTTATTTTACACCACCTCAATGACATTTCTTTATTTTTCCCGTAAAGGGAAGCAAACAGAAATATTTCACGCTGGTGCTTTGCTATATAGCCTGTACCACTTTGCCCACTCTCACCAGATATGGGGAAACTATCTGGGAGGCAGGAACCAGGCTCAGGGTGGCAATTCCTAGGCCTGGAGCTCTGTCCTGCCACCTAGCGGCCCCTCTCGGACACAGCAAGCTGGCTGCCGTAACGCTGTTTGCACTTGGCTAAGCCTGGAGCTGTGGTCTGGCTTCCTTCCTTCTAGAGCTTTGCTGCCAGACATGTAGGGTTGTTTTTTTTTTTTTTTAATTTTTTTCCTTCTTATGCTTTCCTTTTACTTTTGCATGTTGACACTTCAAGAGGCTCTAGAACCGTATTTGGTGTTTTGCTGCATTTGTCAGTGTTGGAGTGACCTCGCCTGTCTTTCAGAAAAGAAGCACTTGAGGCAGACAGCTTCCTCTGACAGCCGGAACTCCCTGGCTGGCTGACTCTAGAAATGGCAAACATGGGAGACAAGACTGAAGGTTTATCACTTCTACTCACTGACCATGTTTTCATTTTCATGTTCGGACTTTTTCCTTGAATGAATGCGGCCTCTTTGCCACCTCTGTTTGTGTAAGGCTGGGAGTTCTCCAATCCCAGGTGGAATTTGGGAAAGCCTAAGGATACTAGTCTGGATTTTCAGAGGTGTGAGAGACCAGTCTCTGTTTATATCCAAATTTGAACCACTGTCCCAAAGCAGCTAGCTGGTGTGTGTGGATTCTCATGACTGATGGTCAGGAGGACTTGGCATTTTTTTCTACACATGTTAGAGAGCCCATTTCACACCAGCAGGGCCCCAGGCAGGGATGTTTTGTGCCATTCTGTATCCTGAATGCCTGAAGTGCCCAAGTGTGGCATTTAAACGACAGACCACTGATGATATTCAAGATCTCTCTCTTTCTCCTGGATGACCCTGGGCAAGTGTCCTAACCTTGTTTCTTCATCTGCAAAATGGGGACAAGGCATAATGTGGTTGGAATGAATATTAGGTTCTTAGCACAGAGCCTGAACATACCACCGGAAGTGCGCGGCATGTGTGACTCTCTGTCAGAAAAGGTTTCCTGAGTGAAAAGGTGCATGGAATGAGCCACGACCCTGGGCTCAGCTGTGATCTGTGCTGCTGATGTCAGGAGGTAGCTGGAGAGGCGAGGGCCTCCTGAAGACATGGCCTTGCGTGTACAACCTTCGCCTCTTGCTGTGGTTCAGAAAGCAAAGGTGGTGGTGTTATTAACTGTGTCTGCATTTGCCACGTAGCTGCCAGGCTCAGTGAGGGCATGGGGAATTAGCTTCTCACCAGCCTTCTCCAGAACTCTGTTGATTTAGTCTTCTTGAAGGCCTGAGTGTGTCTGCATAGCTACACCAAGCAGACTCCCAGGAAGTGATATGATAGAGCAGTTACACACCAACAAGACCCCTGGCCCATTGGTGGAGAAAACACCAGTCTAAATGTAATCAGAAAGGGGGGGGGGAATTTTATCCCACTAAAGCATGTATCTAAAATTTAGGTGTGTGTGTGTGTGTGTGTGTATGTGTGTACAAATAACTTCCAGATGCGAATGTATAAACCATCTGGTTGGGATAGCTTGTATGCTGAACTGTGATTACTGAGTATTTATTATGAATCTTGGGATCTTGCGATGGATTTTGATTGGCTCCCAGGTTTCTCATTTAGCTGAGTTTGTGTCTTTAAAAGCCAGTGTGCTGCTTTTGACTATTGACTCTACTCCACTCTGCATTTTCACACCATTCTGCATGCCTAGGGGACTCCTTTCACAGAGAAGAGGCACCTTTTCTGCAGTTGCAGCAAGGTTTGCTGGATGCATAAAGCCATGGAGTCGAGGTGCCTCACCTCTGCTTGTGAGGAAGTTTATGTACAGCCACAGTCTTCCAAGGGCGAGGAAGTCTGTGTTAAGTAGGAGCTGCAGAAGCTGCAATCACAAAGGAAGTCACAGCCGATAATGCCAAGCGGGTTAGACACCCGGTAGCTATTTCTTTTTGATGCTTTCAAGAGTAAGACTAATGAGTTCTGAAAGACTTAAAGCATATCCTTTTAATTTGAGTTGTGACTATATTTGTAATTTAAGAAAAGTTATAATAGCAGAACTATGGGTCATGACATAGTTACTTTTTTGTTGCTTTTTTTAAAAATTTAATTTATTAGTTTTCTTTTCAGCAAATATAGGCAGTTTGGTACCATTGTTTAGGCTCATCCGTGATCTATCCCCTCCCAATGGACCTTCCTTGTTGATGTAAATGGGTCGTGCATTGTGGAGTTAGCCCACAGTTATTGGTGTGATAAATGTCTCTGCATATCATGACCCAACATGTGACTCTGACATTCTTTCTGCCCCCTCTTCCGCAAAATTTCCCTGAGCCATGTTGGGTTCATTTTTGGTCTGCTTCAGTGCTGAGGTGTTGGGGCCTCTGAGGCTCTGGCTCTCTGATTTGGTAGGAGTTGATTTTTCTCTGTGTTGGTCTCCTTCCCCTTTGTGCTGGTATCCGGTTCATCAGGAAAACAGCACCCTTGCTTGTTTTGCCAATTTTCCTTAGTTTCAGCCGGGGCCCTTTTGAGGTATGATGGGGTGGCTCTCTCCTTAGGATCTGCATCTATCTGAAAAAGAGAAGCAGATTCTCCAATGGAGAGTAAGTTAGCACCTAGAAAATTGAGATAACACTTACTTTTTGATAGAGAATTTAATAGGTGTAGGCCCTCTTGTACCCCATGATTGATGGTAGCTTCGAAGTAGGGTCTTGTTCTAGCCCAGGCTAACCTAGAATTCACTATGTTTTCTCAGGCTGGCCTTGAACTTAAGGCCATCCTCCAACCTCAGCCTTGTGAGTGCTAGAATTAAAGGTGTGTGCCACCGTGCCCTGTGCAGTTACTTTTGGTACATTGGTACTATTAAGTAAAGAACGCGACCAGGAGATTTGGAGAACTTGGAGCCCGAGCCCCTTGTCTGTGGGTCTCACAGCACAGCGGACCAGCCTTCACTCAGCGCAGGCATGGCAGGGAATGGACCCAGCCGCCCCCGTAGCCGCGCAGGCCAGGCCCTGTCTTCACCCAGACCAGAGCCGCGGGAGGCGAGGGGGAGCGATTTTCCAGCTAAGGACAGAGACCACTGCCTCACAGATTTGAAGGAGTCAGTGAAGTCAGCCCCAAGGGGTACTTACCACGTAGCAGACAGTGTAAAACAAGGGGACAAAGAAAGGGGAAGAAAGGGAGGAACATGGAAGGATTGGAGGGAGGGAGGGAGGGGGATGGAGAAGTGAAGAAGGGTGAAGGAAAAGAGGGAAGAAGAAGGAGGACAGAAAAAGGAGGAAGAGAAGAAAGGAGGGAAGGAGAGAGGGAAGAAAAGGAAGAGGGAGAAGGAGAGAAGATGAAGGGAATGAGGAAGAAAAGAAGGAAGGAATGGAGAGAGGAAGGAGGGAAGATATTAAAAAGGATGAAGGGAAGAAAGAAGGTCTGGAGAGATGGCTCAGCAGTTAAGGCACTTGCCTATGAAACCTAAGGACACAGATTCAATTCCCCAGGACCCACGTAAGCCAGATGCACAAGGTGGCACATGCATCTGGAGTTCTATTGCAGTGGCTGGAGGCCCTGGTGTGCCCATCGTCTCTCTCTCTCTCTCTCTCTCTCTCTCTCTCTCGCTCGCTCGCTCGCTTTCTCTGTCTCTTTACTCTCTCTGCCTTTTCTCTATCACTCTCAAATAATTTTTAAAACATGTAAAAACAAAAAAAGAAAGGAGGGAGGGAGAGGAAGACAGAGTGAAGGAAGCAGGAAGGAGGAGAGAAGAAGGACAGACGGAAGGAGGAGAGAGGGAGAATAAATGAAGGGAAAAAAGAAGGGAAAGAAAGAGAGAGAGAGAGAGGAGGGCTGGGGTTACTTAGGTCAGCCACAATTCCCATGCAACACTGACAACCAGTAAATGTGCAGCCATAACACCTTTCAGAATGGGATGGGTGGCTGTGGACTGACACTGTCCTCAGTGGGGTTTAGGTCGCTGTGAGTGGCTTAGCTAGGACAGCCCTGTGAATGTTGACATCGGTTATGACAGGCATCAAGTGACCTTGCAAAGTCGCAAAGCAGAGAAATCACGAGAGCTCTAAGAGTTGTGTAGAGGTAGCACTATGAGAAAGCAGGCCCAGCTTTTCTTTTCTAAAAAATATATATTTAAGCCAGGCTTGGTGGCACACACCTTTAATCCCAGAACTCGGGAGGCAGAGGTAGGAGGATTGCCATGAGTTAGAGGCCACCCTGAGACTCCATAGTGAATTCTAGGTCAGCCTGGGCTAGAGTGAGACCCTACCTTGAAATACCAAAGGGAAAAAAAATAGATATATATTTTAAATGCTTTATTTTTATTTATTTATTTGGTAGAGAAGGAGAGAGAAAGGGGCCCATAGAGAGAGAATGGGCACATCGGGGTTTCTAGCCACTGCAAATGAACTCCAGACACATGTGCCACCTTATACCTGGCTTACACAGGTCCTAAGGAGTTGAACCTGGGTCCTTTGGCTTTGCTGGTAAATGCCTTAACCGCTAAGCCATCTCTGCAGCCCAGGCCCAGCTTTTCCAATGTCCCTTATTCACTCTAAGAGTATGTTGAAGGGAGTAGAAATCCTTGGAGGGACTTGAAAATGGAGGGGATGACAACCTATGTTAGTTTTAGAAGTAGATCCTGGGAGTGTCTTGGAAGCTCAAGAGCATGAGAAGCTATGCAGGCCGTACAGGAGGGGGTGACTTTTATCTCAGAGCCTGCACTTGGACACATGGGTTTGGCGTGTACTCCCACTCGCGAACAGAGACACTACCAGGGCACACGACACACATCTCTGGGGTTCTAAACCAGACGTGGTGAGCTCTTCCTTCCATCCCTGACGCTGAAATGAACCCAGGACACATGTGAACCTTCTCAAGGCCATTGCCAGGGCTGAGTTAAGATTTCTCCCGTTCATCTGCCAGGAGGGCAATAGGGTTATTTCTGCGTGTCTTCTCCAAAGTAACCCAGTGAAGATTATGACACCAGTCTCAACTCAAGGCAGGGCATGTGAAGTGAGGCAGAATCCAGCTCCACCACTGGAAAAGTCAGCTACCCTCACGCAGTTGCAGGTTTCTTCTCTGTACAACAGGATTATGGGATTATGGCATTGAATGTCTCATAGGATTTAAGTCACACTGGAAGCCAGCGCACCGAGAGTATGATAAGTCTTCATTGAAGCCCAAATCTTGATCCGATTTTGTACATGCGCTCCTCATAGAGACAGGCATGTTGATCATGTTTGGATCGTCTCTAAGACATTTTAACAGCTAACCTTTGGGGATAAAACCAAAGATGCAAATTCTTACCACACTTTCATTAGCATAAGTGCTAATGTACTGCAGCTGTCCCACAGCTATAAAACACTGACGACTATGTCTCTGCTTGGCATCTGGGATATTATTTTTTCTCTTACTAAGCTGATTCAATACGCAACTCTGTCATTATTTGAGTTGGAACTTTAGGTTGCTGCATTTTAAAGCACTCTACTTAAGGATGGTTGGACGTCTGTGAGAAAATATTTTTGCTCTCACGATGCAGTCCTGGCCCAGGTAGCCAAATGGGCAAAATCTGATTTACACAAATATTATCATTTCAGAAGTATGCACTAAAAAGGAACTATAGGATGGAGCTAAAGAAACCTGTTCTTTGCATGCAGTTATCTGGGTAAAGCTGGCTTTTAAAGAAGGGTTTAAAAAAAAAAAAAAAAAAAACTCCTTTCACCTTTGAAAGTCCTCTGCTCTCCCAGAGTCCTATGCTCCTGGGGGGTGGGGGGAGAGGATATTTCTGTTTCAGGGGGAGAAAAATTCCCTCAGCTATTCCAGAGATTTCTTCCCAAGCTGCAGGCAAGATTGGAAGAAGCTGAGTGCAGTTGTGGGTTAGGATTTGGGGGATTCGTTGTGAAGTTGATTGCAAACGTCTCTTGTCTCTGCCTAGAACAAAGAAGTGACTTGCAAGAGGGAGAAATGTCCTGTGCTGTCTCAAGACTGTGCCCTGGCCATCAAGCAAAGGGGCGCCTGCTGTGAGCGCTGCAAAGGTGAGTTAGGCCTTGGCCACCTTCTCTTCCTCACCTTAGGCAATTCCACATCTCTTTCACCTCGGCTCTTGGCTGGGGGGCCGAGTGCATTAGGAGGGAGGCTGGTGCGGGTATGGGGTGGACAGCTGCTAAGAAGCCCTGAGAAGGGGATGAAGGGAGAGTGAGCCTCTGCACATTTGGTGGCGTATCTTCTAGACAAGTCACTGAAGTGCCCTGGGTGAAGAAGACGGACCATGCACACGCACATCAACATTCTGTCAACAAGTTTCAACACTTGCTTTTTTCCCCCCAAGACTCTATACTCATCCTGCTCTCTTCCACCACAGGAGTTTTTAATCCCAAATTTTACCATTTTGGTTGCTATTAAAGTTTTTTTCTTTCCTTCCAAATTAAATCTCCATTCCCCCAGTTGTCTTTGAAGTAGCACTAAAAGCCTGCTGATCCCACCCTTGGTACTGGTCTGATTGTATGCATATAAATATATATGTAATAAGCATTTCTTATTATCTGTTCCTCCTTTATTGGAGAGATGCACACGAACAACAAATGTTCTTCAAAAGCTAATGGAGCAGGAATCAGTGGTTAAAAGGCACATTTCTGGGCCTTTCCCAGTGTGATGCATCACAGACAGCACCATGTTCATCAGCACAGCCAGTGGAAAGCACTAAGGTCATGTTCACTGAGAGCCAGCTCCTGGACCCTCACACTCAGTCAATGTTTTCAGAGCTCCACGTATGCATGAAGAAAGGTAGCCCTGAGAACTAGGTGGTCTTGCCACCTCACGCACAGATGCTGTACAAGAGACTCCGTGCCCACGCCACTGACCACATTTTCAAGTTTCAGCTGAGCCCTCTCCGCAACAGTTTCCCAGATGAAGGAAAGGGATAGAGAAGGTCACGTTTTGTTGAAGAAACAACAAGCTCATCTTTGAGAGGTTGACCATCATTATCTGCCCTAGGAAACCTTTGGTGTGAGAAATCTGATTTTGTAGCTGGGAGGCCATATTTTAAAAATATATTTTTTAGTTTTATTTATTTATTTAAGAGGGAGAGAGAGAAAGAGGCAAAGAGAGAGAAAGAGAATGGGCACAGGGCTTCCAGCCACTGTAAATGAACTCCAGATGCATGTGCCCCCTTGTGCATCTGGCTTATGTGGGTCCTAGGGAATCGAACTGAGGTCCTTCAGCTTTGCAGGCAAGTGCCTTAACCACTAAGCCATCTTTCCATCCCAAGGCCGTATTTTTCCTTAGACTTTTTGCTCTCTTTCTGCTCCAAGAATTTCACAATGAGGATGTAAGAACTAAAGCCAAACAGCCCGTAATGACCAAGAAAATCAAACTCCGATGTTGGCATGCTGATAAATACATGTCAAAGACCTTTCTCCATCATTTGTCATAAATTGGCAAACCACCTCTCACCGTTTCTTAGGACTTTCTTTTCATTTGCTTTTCTGATTGTGTCTGCCTCTGCTTCCTTAGCACAGTTTTATTTATTTTCAACTCTAATTAGATAACTAGTCCACTAATATATGAGCATAGCAAAGCATTTAAACAGGAAAGGGAAAGCAAGTCTTTTTTGAGTCCACCAAAACCTGCTTTGCTCATAAGTAATAACTATTATCATTTTTATGACTACCCCATAACTTTTGCAGTTTATCATGTGTGTATATACTTTTGGGTGTATGCTTTATATGGTCAGAAATGGAATGAAACCGTACATATTCTGTTGCACTCAACTTTTAAAAAAATCTCAGCAATAATATGAATTCTGGATTTTCAAAGAGCAGGACATACTTTTTCAATTGTTGTTTGGATTCCACAGAATCAATATATAATCATTCATTTGTCATCTCCCTACTGACAAATATTTGTATGTTCAGCTTCTTCTCTCAACAGTTGCCTGGAGTCACCTTTCCAGGTCTGTCCTGTGTGTGTGTTCCACCACAGCCACCTGGGAAGCCAGGTGCAGGTTCAGTTGTGACTAATGACACCAAATGACAGCTTCTTGTCCCCAGGAGATGATGGGGCTGAGGAAGAAGAGTTACTGACACATGTGGCAAAAACACATTGGCCATCTTCGTTTTCAAAATGTGCCAGCACATGGTGTGTCCCCTCATTCACCTTTTTGGCCTTTCCCTCCTGTTAGACTCCAGAGTCAAACTCCTAGCCTAGTCTTTTCCTGTTCTAATTCCCCCATATCATGAAACATATATTCTTTTTTATTTTTATTTTTTATTTTTTTTGAGGTAGGGTCTCATTCTAGCCCAAGCTGACCTGAAACTCACTCTATACTCCCAGGCTAGCCTCAAATTCATAGTGATCCTCTCACCTCTGCCTCCCAAGTGCTAGAATTAAAGGTGTGTGCCACTACGCCTGGCCATGAAACATATTTTCCCTTCTTTTGTTTTGTGAGTGAACAATGTTATCAAGCTCCCTTTAAAGATCCTTGCTGAGGATGTCAGCTATTATGATATTTGAAATTTGATATTGTGTGTCACAGAAACACTGTGAAGTTCACACTTGAATGATTATGTTTTCACAGAATTTGGTCCAGAACTACAGAACTAAAATTAGCTAAGTTTAGAACATGGAATAGAGGAAGGAGCGAATGTCTGACCTGCTGTTACACCTATGTATTATTCCTTAATAAGAAATGCTCGTATTCCCATCCATAGCTGCCTCGTCATAGAATACACCGCGCCTGAAGCCTGAAGGGCCCCAATAGCCCCTCCTTTCTTATTTGTTGGATAATGTTCTATGAGGAAATTATGGAGAGAGAAGTCATATTATCATCTTGTTCTGTCTTGCCCAGTTTTAAAAACTATTTTATTTATTATATATTTGTAAGGAGAGAGAGAGAGAAGAGAGAATGTATGTATGGGCACACCTGGGCCTCCTGCCAATGCACGCAAGCTCCAGATGCATGCACCACTTTGTGCATCTGGCTTTTTGTGGGGAATCAAACTTGGACTAACCTGGACCAGTAGGCTTTGCAAGCCACCAAACCATCTTCCCAGACCCAACGTCCACTTTTTTAAATGTCTCTTAAGAAATTTGGGTCATTTGACGTTCCCTGTATTGTCCTATGTTTAAATAGTTTTTAAAGAAGTTTGCATTTACTCCTTGGGCTCTGTGACGTGCCTATGCATTGTGGGTCTTCAGAAGTGATTATTATTCTTTGACACCAGACTGCTAGTGAGGTGGATACCCCACCCTGTGATGCCATTATTCCCACAGGAGAATGTGACCTTGCGTGTGCTGATCACCTGCCTGTGTTCTGAGGATGTTTTCCCAAGAGCCTTTGCTCCAAGTCCCATGACAGCCATGGACATCTGACTTTCCATGTGGCGCTGTCGGTTTCCCGTGGTTATGTTGTGATTAGCTGGGACGTTTTAAGACCTTTGGCCCATCTGTCATATTCATGGCAGTCCTAATGGCACTTGCTTTCCCCATGGCTGCGTACCAGGTTAGGCGTTAATGCTCATCTGCACAGTAGCAACAAGGAAAATTTCTTACTTTTTTTACAAGAGGGAATTGAGGAGCTAGACAAATTGAGTCATTCAGCTGCTGGGGTGTTATTTTCTCCCAGCTGAAGTATGGGGTGTCAGTATTGTTGCTCTACTGAAGACAGAAGTGTCATCTAGGAGTGATATTATCCCAGGATGACAGGCCAGAGTGCGCAGGGAAGGCAAAGGGGCCAGTTATGGGGCAAGGGATTAGGGCATGTTCTTGTAGACGCTTTTCAGATGAGGCAAGACATATTTGTGAACAAGTAGGAGTTGGTCATCCATACAGAAGGTTGCTGGTTTGTGCGGGACTCCCAGGTGAAGGTCAAAGCACTTAGACAAGAAATGGTTCTTATGGGCTGGGGGAGATTGTTCAGTAGTTAAGGCACTTGCCTGCAAATCCTAAAGACCCAAGTTCAGTTCCCCATTACCCATGTCAAGCCATATGCACAAAGTTGTGCATGTGTCTGGAATTCATTTGTAGTGGGTTGAGGCCCTGGCTCACCCATTCTCTTCCTCCCTTCTTCCCTCTCTCTCCCTCCTTCTTTCTTTCTCTCTCTCTCAAATGAATTAATAAAATATTAAAAAAGAAAAATAAGGGAACTAGTTCTCAGAAATTATTGTCAGCCTCGTATCAACTAGGAAATGTGTGAAGACAACAGTTCCTGGGCTACCCTCCAGACCTACTGAATTAACACAAATTTGGAATAGAATTTTTATGTTAACTGTATGGAGAAAGGTAGAAGGGCGGCATTAAATTACCACATCCTATCCTAACTTCAGTTTATTTTCCTCTGATCTAAAAGGAGAAATGGTGGAGAAGATCTACTTGAAGGTAGAAATATAACCGCTCATGCTTCTAAATGTGTCCATGGAAAGACTTCGTACCTACGTGTTTGTGATTGCATGCATGCGCAGTCCTGCTTGCTTTAATCAGGCTGCTCATATGTTCCCTCTACTCCATTAGTTCAGAAAGAAAGTACTGATCCACACGCCAAATACTTGGGGGTGGTGCTGATAAACAATTTTTCTTAACTTTTATGAAGTCAGAATATTCTTTAAGACAAAGTAAGTCAATTATAACTAATTCTTCTAAAGCAAGTATTTCAGCATACTTTTGCAATTATTTTATGCTTACTAATGATGGTTATAATTTTTTAATCCAAATAACCTAATAACTCGGTGAAAGACTAATCTAGTTTGAAAAAAACTCAATATTGTTTGATGAAAACAAATGAGCTCATCAGGAATCAAACAGATGGTTCTGGCAGCTTTTCCATATTTATTTGGACTGAAAATTGCCCTTTAGTTTGGGGTTATTTATGAACAATAATGTATTTGTTATCTGGATATATGTTTGTTATTAGTGGCTCATAAATGAACAAGGTGTTTCAAATTTTATAGGTCAGATTCCATCCTCTTTGTTCATAAAGCACATGAAATATTAATTGTACACAAAGCTTTGATGAAAGGTAGAAAAAAATAGACTGTCATTTATCAAGTGGGCTTATTTTCCACAATCTTCTCTTGTCTTTGATTTCTGTGTGCTCCGTCTTGCTTTTCTGTGATTAGGAGTTCATGGATTCCACTGTTTTAACTCTTATATTTGATTTAAGCTTATGATGTCTAATAGAAAGAAAGGAAGGAGTAAAATATCAGTTTTGCACAATAATTACCCACATCAGACCAACCACCCTAGGAACTGATGAATAAGAGCTTCGCATGCCTAGGGAATGGCATTCATTTGCATAGACCAGTTACCTACAGTAGTAGTTAGCTTCAGGCAGCTGAGATGAACTTCCAAACCAAGCACAACTACAGAGGAAGGGGTATTTATTGAAGCTTACAGATCCAGGGGAAGTCTCATAATGGCAAAAGAAGTTGGTCCACTTTCACAGGTCCATGCTGAGAAAGAAAAGCCACCACCAAAATCCATACCACACAGCACACTTCAGGAACTCCAGGCAGAGCTCAAGAACTCTGCATATCTTTAGACTGAAATTCCAGATCCACTCTCCCGCTTTAGGGCAGGACCCTAGGCTCCACTCACAGTGACAACTTCTCTAGCCAGGTGGCTGCAGATCTAAATGACAAACTAACAAAATCCTGAATATATTGGGGGCCATCCATTCAAGCTAGCACATTCTGTCCCTGTCCCCCTATAGATTCATAACCATCTCACATTGTATATTGCCAAATTCAAAGGTCCCCACAGTCTTTACCAACTTAAGATAGTTCCAAAGTCCCTAAGTCTCATCTGAGGTTTAAGATTGTGTGAGTCTTGGCTGTATGTTTTTTAAAAACTATTATTTATTTATTTGATTGAGAGAAAGAGGGGGGAGAGAGAGAGAGAATGGGCATGCCAGGGCCTGCAGCCACTGCAAATGAACTCCAGATGCATGTGCCCCCTTGTGCATCTGGTTTATGTGGATCCTGGAGAATCAAACCAGGATCCTTTGGCTTTGCAAGCAAATGCCTTAACCACTAAGCCATCTCTCCAGCCTCTTAGCTGTGAGTCCTGTAAAATCAAAACAAGTTATATACTTGCGACATAAAAAGGCACAAGGTAAACATTTTCAACTGCTATAATGCATAACAGGGAGAGATCGGAATGATGCAAATTCAATAACCATCAAGCAAACATCAAACATCTGCAGTTCAAATATGATATAACCAGCGACTTAAAGTCTCTGGATTTTCCTTTGCCACTCCTCCAGCTGGGCTGAATAGTCAGGGAAAACTTCTATCCCTAGTCAACAGCGTCCATGCTGGCTCTTGTACAGTTCTGGCCTTAGGATGCCACTAAAAACCATGGTCCATCTTCCAATGGCTTGGTCAGCCTGTCAGGGTCATCATGGCCTGCCGATATGCCATGTCTCAGCAGCATCTCCTGGAACCATGTGTGCTTCATGTCTACTCCATACGTTTTTCATGCTTCCAAACCCAATACCACGTGTGCAGGACAGAGCCATCTTCTTAATTCAGGGATAAAATAAGTCAATCTTCAAAAGCATGTTTCTTCTCCATTCAATTCTTTTCCAAAAGAGTTTGCGTGTCTATCATAGACTTTCCTCAGGCATCCTTTCCATTGATTCAGTGGAAAGTAGTTAGGCCATCTTCCTTCCAAATGCTAATATATTTGACTATAGCAGCTTCAGCATGCAGCCTCGGTGCCAGTAAATTAAACTTGCTTGAGTTTTTCCAACTTAAAAATCTTAAATATCTCAGTCCAATACACATCAATCCATTAAAAATTTAACCTTGATTAAACTCTCTGGGCCTGGAAAGCAGAACACAACCAGACCTTATGCCAGTAGCCCAATTCCAACAAGGTCCTCTGGAGTATTTCCTTCCGCCTAGAAAGTGCATAAGCCAAACTTCCAAATGCAATTCTCTCTGTATGTAACATTCACAAACTGTCATCAGAATAGTCCATAAAACTTGGCTTGGGCTGGAGAGATGGCTTAGCGGTTAAGCGCTTGCCTGTGAAGCCTAAGGACCCCGGTTTGAGGCTCGATTCCCCAGGACCCACGTTAGCCAGATGCACAAGGGGGAACACGCATCTGGGGTTCGTTTGCAGTGGCTGGAGGCCCTGGTGCGCCCATTCTCTCTCTGTCTCTTCCTCTCTCTGTCTGTTGCTGTCAAATAAATAAATAAAAACAAACAAACAAAAAACTTTAAAAACTTGACTTACTGCTTCAAAAGGGATCTTCAGTTGCAAATACCAAGTCCATGCCCATTCCTCAGAAACAAAAGTTCCAAAAGACAAAAATCATATTCATCCACTGGTCCTACAAAATTCCTAACAGTTATTGTATACTATCACTGGGTGCACAATAAATCTGCCCCAGGTTTTGCATCCTGAATAGGAAAGAACCTACTTTCAGGTCAGTGGTTTACCAGCCATTCAAACTGTACCGTGAGTGAGTCTGAGAGAATAGTTTGGACATGAAGCTCCAATCTCTGAGTGTTCATTTTCTATTGGTGCATACCTATTCACGAAAAGCTTAGTATCTTAAAACAATCCTCACTGATCACCTCACAGTTTGAATGGATTAAGATTTTGGGCATGCTTAGCTGGGCCTTGAGAAGTTGCAATGTAGGTAGTAGCCAGGGCTGGGTGCAGAATCCTTTTCTAAGCTCACATTCCTGTTAGGAAAATTCATTTGCAGCTGTGAAATCGCTTCCTTCCTCAATGTATGCACATCTACTGAAAGGGGTCATCTCTTAAATTAGGCCTGCTCAAGATAATCTCACATAACTCAGTTAAAATTGTCAAGGGAACCAAGCCCAGTGGCCCCGACATGTAGTCCCAGCTGCTTGAGAAGGTGAGATAGGAGGATTACAAAGTTTAGGGCCTGTCTGTGCTACAAAGTAAGTTCAAGGCCAGCCTTACACCTGTCTTAAAATAAAAAGTAGGAAAGAGGGCTAAGGATATGGTTCAGTGTTAGCCTACTTGCCCAGCATGAATGAGATCCTAGCACCACAAGAAAAAAGTGGGGAGAGGTGGAAACCATGGCCAGAATTAAATTATAGGGGCACCCTTCTGTTCCTCCTTCTCTCAGGAAACAGAACCTGGTCACTGGGGTTATATCCATCATATTCCCAGTTTGGGCCTATTTGTCAAGGAATGGATTACACAGGATGGATGTCTATGCAAAGGTGAAATCTTGGAGCCCATCTTAGCATACTGCCAGCCATACAGGGAGCAGCTCCTGGACTCATGCCAATGGCAGCATCTAGGAGGAATGGTGCTTACAGCTAGAAAGAGGCCTACAGACAACGTGTGCCAGATTTGGTCCTAGCAAATGCTAACTCTTGGCTGCTCCTCCCCATGCTGTACACCTGACTTGCAAATACTGTTCCCTTTGCTTAGATTGTTTTTCCACCCTTTGCCTTTTTGACTTTGATCTTTTCTGCAAAGTTCACCTCCAGCACTGTTTCCTGCCTTGTGCTACTGAGCTCAGTGTCTCTCCCTTTTATCACTAGCTCCAGTTCTGATGAGACGTTTTTAATTTCTGGAGCTCTCATTAGGCTGGCTGTTTTCTAAGCCCCTGCTCAATGTGTCCAACAGACAGTAGGTGCTCAGCTGACTAGATGTAGGCAGGGGACTATGAGGCAACAGGAAACGAGGCTACATTCTAGGCTTTGTGCTTCAGTGTGGGACACCTTGCACTTGACGTGTTACTTGATCCATCTGAAGGCTGAGAGAGAACTATGGAGATAATGGGAATTAAAAACTGATGGAGTACCAGCCCAGTCCATGCACTGATACTTTACTATTTCTTCACTGAATTTTACACAGCCGAAGTGTTCTGTTTATGGTTATAGTGTACAGTGTATTTCATTCAGTATTAGCCAACTTAGTGATAATCCAAATGTAATTGTAGCGTGTCCTTCATTGCATTGTAAGTTATTAAATAATATTATGTAATTATAACTTTACGTTTTATAGGTACCATAATTTTTTTTTTCTTTTTCTTTCAAGGTAGGGTTTCATTCTAGCTCAGGCTGGTGTGGAATTCACTATGTAGTCGCAGGCTGGCCTTGAACTCATGGTGGTCCTCCTACCTCTGCCTCTCAAGTGCTGGGATTAAAGGTGTGTGCCACCACATCCAGCATCCATAATTCTTTTAAATTTTTCATTTACTTGGGGGGAGGCAGATGGAATGGGCACACCAGGGCTTCTAGGCACTGCAAATGAACTCAAGACACATGCACCACCTTATGCATCTGGCTTACATGGGTCCCAGGGAATTGAATCAGGGTCCTTTGGCTTTGCACACAAGCACCTTGACTGCTAGGCCATCTCTCCAGCCCAGGTACCATGATTTTGGCATGATTGCTTACTTTCCCTTTCAAACATGGAAAAATATGCATTTGCAGCTTGGCCTAGTTTTCTGCAGGCACTTTTTGTTTGTTTTGTTGAGGTAAGGTCTCACTCTAGCCCAGGCTGACTTGGAATTCACTCTGTAGTACCAGACTGGCATTGAACTCACAGCGATCCTCCTACTTCTGCCTCTGGAGTGCTGGGATTAAAGGTGTACACCATCACGCTCAGATGCAAGTGCTTTACAAGCACTTCTCTGAGGGGCTAGAGAGATGGCTCGGTAGTTAAGGTGCTTGTCTGCAAAGCCTAAGGACCTGGTTTGATTCTCAGTGTCCACGTGAAGCCAGATGCACAAGGTGGCACATGCATCTGGAGTTTTCAGAGGCTAGAGGCCCTGATGCTACCATCCTCTCTTTCTCTCTGCCTCTCTCTCTCTCAAATAAATAAATAAAATATTTTTAAAAAACCACTGAGTGTTGACGCCATACTTTGAGGGTATGGCAGCACATGTTCTGCTCCTGTCTTCTGGTTCACTGTGGGTTTTCTTATCATATCTTGGAATTCAAACATTCTTACTTCTTCTGAGGCTCATGGCACATTCCATGAAGGTATCGAACTGGGAAACGTGCAGCCAGGTATTGGGTGCATCACCCGATCTGAGCGTAAGGAATGATTGACACAGAAGCCCATGTGATGCTTCTCTAGGTGCAGACAGTGAGTCTGTACGGGTGGCGCACACGTCTCTGTGGCGATGAGTGAGTACACAGCACTTAGGAGTTTAAAAACCAGCACCAAGTCTCAGTGGCAAGCGTGCTTTCTGGGCTTGGGTGAGAGATCCTTTTTCAGTCTCTTTAGAAGTTGCCACAAGTTGTTTTTTTTTTTCTTTCAAATATTAAATGTTCTAGATTGCCTTCAAGAGCAAATCTGCCAGAGAGGCTGATGTTTAAGGACCAATAGGAGAGTGAAAAATGACACTGGTATGCTCAGGAACTTGGGGCACTGTGATGTCATTTGTGCAAGTCAGCTCACGATGTTTGCAGGAGGAAGGTGGCTATTGAGCTGCACTTGTTCATCGGCAAACATGCCTGGGTGTCCACAGGTGATGCTGAGCCCAGGAGAACACCTAGAATGTTCTAGAATGCCAGGTATTCTTCAGAAGCTGCCTCTGACATGTGTTAGACTGGGTTTGGGGGGCTGTGGATTGGCTGCCCTAATGAGGCTGTGGAAGCAGACCAAGGAGAGCCATGCCATGCCTGTGCGGGCAGCGCCACCCTCTGTGCTGAAAGCAGTAGCTTGGGTGATGTTTGCATAATTTGGGGAATGGAGGCAAAGCCTGTTCTCGGGGGACTGTCGAACAGTGTCAAAGGCTCAGTTATTATTTGAAAAATGAAATAGAGACAAGATTTGGAAATACTTATGGAATCAGTTCCTGACGTGGACACTTCTAGCGACTTGCTCTTGGTGAAGCTACTTCTTGCTAACCCTTGGTAAATACAGGGGCTCGGTGAGATGGAGGCCTGTGCCTCAGAGCCTCTAGGGCTGACTATGACGGATGCAGGCAACAGAGCTCTGTACACACCACGGGCTCCTAACCTCCAGTAAGTGGGCCTACTCTTCCATTACAGGGCAAAGCACACGTAATGTAAGACTACTTTAGCCACGTTCAAGGGACTGCTCAGTGGCACTACGGGCATTTACATTGTTGTACAACCATAACCACTGTCTAACTTAAGAACTGCCAATTTCTAGGGCTGGAGAGATGGCTTAGCAGTTAAGTCACTTGCCTGCAAAGCCAAAGGACCTAGGTTTGACTCCCCAGAACCCACATAAGCCAGATGCACAAGGGGGCACACGCATCTGGAGTTTGTTTGCAATGGCTGGAGGCCATGGCATGCCAATTCTCTCACTCTCTCTCTCTCTCTCTCTACCTGCCTGTTTCTGTATATCTCTCTCTCAAATAAATAAAAATATTCTTTGAAAGAACTGCCTATTTCTATGAGCTTATCTATATCACATGCCTTTTATAAGAGCTTGCACAGCATTTGCCTCTTAGTGTCTGGTTTATTTTACTTGGAATAAGGTTTTCAAGGCTTGTGTATGTATCACAGTTTCATTCCTTGAAAGGCTTTGGAATAGCACGTTGTATACACAAACCACCTTTTGTTTCCCATTCATCTATTTATGGATTTTTAAGTGGCTTCCACCACCTGGCATCTATACTCTTTGAATTGATTAGTTAATTTTACCTAATTACTTTTGATTGACTAGGTAACAATGTGTGCATGTGTGAATATGTCCATGTGGGTGCACACGTATGTGAAGTTGAGTGTTCGGAGGTCAGAGACTCATGCTGGGTGTCGTTCTCTATTGTCCTTCACCTTAATTTTTGAGACTGGGTCTGGTCGCTCCCTGAACCTGGAGTTCACTGATTTGGCTAGACAAACTAGCTAGCAAGCTCCCCCAGATCCTTTTGTTTCTGCCGCCCCAGAGCTGGGGTTACTGGCATGTGCCATCACACCTGGCGTTTAGGTGGATGCTGGGAACTTTGCATGAGGCAAGTGGTTTCCTGACTGGGCCATCCTCCCACCCCTGTCATCCCCACTTTTTTTTTTTTTTTTGAGGTAGAGCCTTGCTCCAGCCCAGACTGGCCTGGAATTCATTGTGTAATCTCAGGCTAGCCTTGAGCTCACATCGATCCTTCTACCTCTGCCTTCTGAATGCTGGGGTTAAAGGCACACCACCACTCCTGGCCTACATTGCATTCTTTTTTTTTCCCCAGGGTAAGCTTTCACTCCAGCCCAGGCTGACCTGGAATTCACTATGCAGTCTCAGGGTGGCCTTGAACTCACAGCGATCCTTCTACCTCTGTCTTCCTAGTGCTGGGATTAGAGGCATGCATCACCATGCCTGGCTTAATTTTTATTTATTTATTTATTTTTGAGAGGGAGGCAGATATATAGAGAGAACAGGCATGCCAGGGCTTCTAGCCACTGCAAACAAACTCCATATGCATGAGCCACCATGTGCATCTGGCTTATGTGAGCACTGGAGAATAGAACCTGGGTTCTTAGGCTTTTCAGGCAAGTGCCTTCACTGCTAAGCCATCTCTATAGCCCTGCATTTGTATTCTTAATTAACTCTAGAACATTCTGACATTTAGCAGGTTTGGGAGCCACAAGGCTGCACATTACCATGTATAAGTGATATGTTTCTCTTGGGAGACTTAGGAGAAGCATCAGATACTGTAACTTAAAAGATGTGACTGCTACTAAAATCGCATATTTTTGTGTAGGCATATGGGACAACAAAGCAGGACCTCTGATGTTAATAAAACATCCAGAACTATAGCTGAACATTCATGGTCTTCTGTTAGATACAAGCTTTTTATAGAGACAGTAGCAACTAATATGAAAATAATACTTTATATTAGTTTATGTTATACAAAATGCTTAGGATCAGAAGTGTTTCAGATTTTAGACATTTTCCCCAAAATTTTGGAATGTATGCTCATATGTGAGGTATCTCAGGGATAGAGGCCAGTGTGGGCTACAGTGAGTTCCAGATCAGTCTAGGATAGAATGAGGCCCTGCTTTTAAAAAAAAATGCTTTCAAATTTTGGTATATTTCAGATTTTGAATTTTCAAAGTAGGGATGCTTGATCTGTGTCTATATGCACTGAGGCTGGTGCACTAACCTTTTCAGCTCTATTTTGTGACCACACATTGATTCATGGCTTGGCATCCGTGTGGTGTCAGTGATCTAGACTGAGAATGTGCAGAGCTTGTGGTTTTCCCTCTAAGAGCTGGTAAGGAGTGCCAGTAGCTCTCACCCGCTATCGGCAGATATTTGGGCTTTATTCATTAAACAAATGTTACCAAGAGAACAAATATGCTTTGAAAAGATAAGCCTTTGTTGACAAGCTTAAAATCCAGAGGCCAGTGATTCCTCTCAGATCGAGGCTTCGCTGGAAATTGTTGGTTAGGATCCCAGCACATGCCTCCTTCCCCTCCGGCTTGGATACAGTGTCGCTCTTGCACCTGGAGGGCTCTTGTGGTCCATCTTGCGCAGGCTCTGCACCTGCAACGTTCACCTGGCCCATCCTCGTGGGCGCTGTCACACAGTTGGAAGCTTTTGTTTTTGAGAGATACTTGACGGTCTCTTCCACAACTCTTGCACACAGGTGAAGGTCTTCAAGTCTGTCCGGTTTCTAGAAGGGTTAACTTTCTCTGAGTGCCCTTGCTTACCTGCATTTACAATGTTCACAGAGACTCCCCTGGAATTTCACTGCCTGAGATGAGAGAGGACCACCCTTAGACAGCTAAAGAAATGAGCAAATAGGCTCTGTTCTCTAATCAGATGTTTCTTGTTCTGGCCACGCAGTTCTGAAATCATCACCGGCAAGGAGACTCAGCTCAAACTTTCTAGAAAGGAGCATAGGTCAATGAAGTGATTTATAAGAGAAAGCAGATTTTTCAGGATTCTTCATTTTTGTTTTGTTTTCAGGGAGGGTCTTACTCCATCCCAGGCTGACCTGGAATTCACTATGTAGTCTCAGGCTAGCCTCGAGCACACAGTAAAGGGATCTGCATCTTTACAGGCCTTCAGAGGCACTCAAGTCCTTGTAGGGGTCCTGGATAAATGCTTCCGGGGTCAAGGCTGAGGCCAGCAAACATGGGAGGTTTCATCCGCAGCAGGAGGAGAATCTTGTGTGAAGTGTGTGTCAAGCTGAATGCTCCCACATCAATAATTTCTAAAATAGAAATCAGGGGCTGGAGAGATGGCTTAGTGGTTAAGTGCTTGCCTGTGAAGCTTAAGGACCCCAGTTCAAGGCTCGATTCCCCAGGACCCACGTTAACCAGATGCACAAAGGGGCACACGTGTTTGGAGTTCATTTGCAGTGGCTGGAAGCCCTGGTGTGTCCATTCTCTCTGTCTGTCTGTCTGTCTGTCTGTCTGTCTCTCTCTCTTTCTCTCTCTGTCACTCTCAAATAAATAAGAATAAACAAATAAAATAGAAACCAGGCATGGTAGCACACGCCTTTGATCCCAGTATACTAGGGAGGTAGAGGTTGAAGGATCATTGTGAGTTCGAGTCTACCCTGAGACTACATAGTGAATTCCAGGTCAGCATGGGCTAGAGTAAAACCCTACCTTGAAAAATCAAATAAAAATTGGAATTTCTAAAATAGTACAAAAGGGCTTGGCTCAACAGGAGTACTTTTCAGACATAGGTAAAGTTAGTTCAAAATTCAATATAAAGAAGCTAATGTTGGGTTCATTTTTGGTCTGCTTCAGTGCTGAGGTGTTGGGGGCCTCTGAGGCTCTGGCTCTCTGATTTAGTAGGAGTTGATTTTTCTCTGCGTTGGTCTCCTTCCCCTTTGTGCTGGTATCCAGTTCACAGGAAAATATCACCCTTGCTTGTTTCACCAGTTGTCCTTAGTTTCAGCTGGGCCCCTTTTGAGGTATGTTGGGGCAGCTGTCTCCAGAACCCAACATGGCTCAGGGAAATTTTGCGGAAGAGGGGGCGGAAAGAATGTAAGAGTCACATGTTGGGTCAAGATTTGTAGAGACATTTAGCATACCAATAACTGGGGACTAACTCCACAATGCACGACCCATTTACATCAACAAGGAGGGTCTAATGGGAAGGGGTAGATCATAGATGAGTCTAAACAATGGTACCAAACTGCCTGTATTTGATGAAAAAAAAAAAAAAACCTAATAAATCAAATTAAAAAAAAAAGAAGCTAATGACTTAGAATAATAGAAACATTTCTGAAAAACAAATACAATGATGTAGGAGGAATCAACCTAGTTCTAATATAACTACAGAAATAAAGGCAGTATGGGCTCAGGTAGAGGGCTAGATACACAGATCAATGCAACGGAAAGGGGAACCCAGAATAGGTTCACACAAATATACCCAACTGATTTTTTTTTTTTTTTTTTTTTTTTTTTTTTTTTGGTTTCTCAAGGTAGGGTTTCACTCTAGCCCAGGCTGGTAAGGAGGTCAAATGGGTCAGTCACTCTGAAAACCATAATGGCAGCTCTCTGTAGAACTAGGCATACACCTACGACAGTTTTGAGCATTTTGCTTACTAAAATGAAAATCTGTGTTCAAACAAAATCCATAATATAAATTTTCATAGCACCTTTATTTGTCAGAGGCAAAAGAAACAAAAAGGCAAAAACAAAACAAACGAAAAAAATAAAACAGCCCAAATATCTTTTAGTGAGCATGTGAGTGAGCAATCATTACAGACAATTAGGATGTCAAAGACTATGAAGCACTGTTCAGTAATAGAAAACAAAAGGCTATTGAACTAACAACTTTTTTTTTTTAATTATTTATTTATTTATTTATTTATTTATTTGAGAGTGACAGACACAGAGAGAAAGACGGAGAGAGAGAGAGAAAGGGCGCGCCAGGGCTTCCAGCCTCTGTAAACGAGCTCCAGACGCGTGCGCCCCCTTGTGCATCTGGCTAACGTGGGACCTGGGGAACCGAGCCTCGAACCGAGGTCCTTAGGCTTCACAGGCAAGCGCTTAACCGCTAAGCCATCTCTCCAGCCCAAACTAACAACTTTTATGGAACTAAAATATAAATTTTTAATGGCCAATCTCAAAAGGCTGCATACTATAATATTCTCCTAATAATTCTTGACTAACAAAATTAGAGACAGGAAGCTAATTGGTGTTTGTCAGGGATTCGGATGGAGTAAGAAGCAATGACTGTGGCTATTTAGGAGCATCCTAAGGGAGCCTGAGGTGTTGGCACATGTCTGTCATCAATACGTGGGAAAACTGCACAGAAACATGAACATGCACAAATCAATGCATATAAAAATGGGCAAAATCTGAATAAATGTTGCAGATTCACTTACATCAGTTTTAACATTACACCACAATTATTCAGGATGTGAACAATGTGTTAAGGGGTACAGACCCTCCCTCTATTCTTGTTTGTGCCTTCTGGTAAATCAACTATTTAGAAATAAGTAGTCAAAGAAAATGAGCGGTATTGGATTCCTTTGGCAATTTTTTTTCCTCAAGGAGCCCTGGCCACCATATTTCCCAAGTCATATAATACATTATACTTCACATAATATGCTTCCCACAGTATAAAAACCAAGCCCTTTAATGCATCAGTGACAGATAGTAAACTCTTATGTGTGAGTTGTTACAATTCATTTCTTCTCTATATGCATGAAAGAGATGGTATTTGCTGATACCCTAAGAGGTTAATCTGGGGAAGCTGAAGATTCCTTTCATAAGGTTTGGTCTGTATTCACAATAATTCAACCCACGAGGTTGTTGATATTTGTTGTCTTCAAATACAGTTTATTTCCTTAGGCTGCTTCCATGTACCCCAAATGGTGAAACATATATGTTTTTTAAATATATATTATTTATTTATTTATTTTCAAGCAGAGAGAAATAGAAGAGAGACAGAGAGAATGGGCATGCCAGGGCCCCAGCCACTACAAATGAAACCCAGATACATGCTCCACTTTGTTCATCTGGCTTTATGTAGGTACTGGGGATTTGAACTTAGGTTGTTAGGCTCTGAAGGCAAGTGCCTTAACCACAGAGCCATCTTTCTAGCCTGTACCATGTATGTTTTTGTGTAGTATGTCATTAATCCTAAGATGTTTGATTTGATCCCTTGAGCTCTCATTATTTGTTGTTTTCCTAATGTCAGTTCATGGATTTTGCTTTGTTTTTTCAAATATTTAAAAATTTTTATTTATTTATTTATTTGAGAGTGACAGAGAAAGAGGCAGAGAGAGAGAGAGAGTGGGTGTGCCAGAGCCTCCAGCCACTGCAAACAAACTCCAGACACATGTGCCCCCTTATGCATCTGGCTAACATGGGTCCTGGGGAATTGAGCCTCGAACCAGGGTCCTTAGGCTTCACAGGCAAGTGCTTAACCACTAAGCCATCTTTCCAGCCCAAATATTTTAAATTTGAGTGAGATAGAGAAAGAGATAAAGAGGCAGATAGAGAGAGAAAGAATGGACGCAGCAGGGCCTTTAGCCATTGCAAGCCAACTCCATATGCATATGCTACCTTGTGCATCTGGTTTAAGTGAGTCCTGGGGAATTGAACTGGGGTCCTTTTTCTTTACAGGCAAGTGCGTTAACTGCTAAGCCATCTCTCCAGCCCTGGATTGTAGATTTTGGAGAGAGACAGAAAGAACTGCTATGTGACTGAAACAAAGTTCTTTCATTTTTCTCAATTTTAGTTTCCTCACTTTTGAAAACTAGGGGTAAAATGTTGTCTGTCCTCCAGAGATTTTTCTGATACCAAAAACTATTTTCAGTTCAGAAGCCTGGAAGTACAGGGCTTCAACTATAATCATTATGAAATGCCATTAATTTTCAAGCTTCCCTTTTGTTTTGGAGAGAGACCTTTTGCACAAAATAGTTTTCAAGACATATTTTTGGAACTTACCTCTGGTGACGTATTTCTTCTCTTATAAATATTTTTATTTATTTATTTGCAAGGAGACAGAGAGAGAGAATGGGCATTCTAGGGACCTCTAGCCACTACAAACAAATGCCAGATGCATGCGCCACTTTGTGCCTCTTGCTTTATGTGGGCACTGGGGACTTGAACCCGTGTCCTTAGGCTCTGCAGGCCAGCACTTTAAATGCTGGGCCATCTCTTCATCCTTTGTGACACATTGCCATCCACCTAGAAAGCCAGCCTGGTGGCTGTTTCTTCCACTCCCTTTGCTCAGTGGAGGTGCTGAGAAGCGGTAGGCACTACTCAATGGTGCTGAGGCTGCGCTGGCTGCTGCGGGTGACTCGGCCTGGAAAAGGATGCTTTCCTACATTCACACCTGCTTCTGGTCAGAGCTCACGGCATCCAGGCATGGGTGGCGGTGCAGCAAGTGTGAGAGAAGTTGTTGCAAGCATTTTCTTCCTTAGCACATTGCATGTTTCCTTAGTTGTGTCCACGGCATTGAAAGTTGGAAAGCATATTTTATTGAATACAAGCCCAATTTATTTGTGATTCATAGTCTATTTTATTATCTTAATGTTAAGCCTAGATATTGTATTATTATAATACCACAAGGCCATAAAACTGTAAGCCAACTTTCATCACCTGACTGTCCCCAATAAACAAAACAGCACAGAGCTGGGAAGATGGCTCAGTGGCTCAAGGCATTTGCTTGCAAAATCTGCTGGCCTAGATTCAATTCCCAAGCCACCCACATAGGCAAGATGCAAAAAGTGACATCAGCGCCTGGTGTTGGTGTGCATCGGCAAGAGGCCCTGGTGTGCCCTCCCCCACCACAGGTGCAAATAAATAAATAAAACCAAAATGCAAAGGCAACATGGAGGTTTTATATCTTTTTATACCAGTTAGATGAACTGAATTTGCAAGTGACTAACTCATTACTTATCTGATATTTCTTTGTATTTGGAATTTTATTCATACAATCGCCAAAAGTTAAGCCAAATAGCTTTCTACCAGTTTTATCCTGCTGTCAATGATTTTATTTTGGTTATATATTGAACTCCTAGTGGAGGCAACAGAAAGAGCACAGAAGCTATGGCAAGAATGTTGTGGTAAGGGGCACACACCATTCTTTCAGAACTCAGCTCATGAGTCTGATTTCTTCTCTTGGGATCAAGGAAATGGTTTGGCTATAAAATTCCCATTAGCCACAAAAATAAGCAAAATTGCCTGCAGGATTCATGGGTAGGTACTGCCTTGAAGAGTAATAAAAGCCTATGTTAAATGAACTCTTAAGGACGCCATTAAAGCCCTTGAATGGCTGGTCAGACTTTATGTTTATCCCCCTGATTATACTTCCATATGTCTTTGGAGAACAGTGTCTGAAAAGTGGTTCATTAAAAAAAATGGTATTGGACGGGGGTAATTAGGGGCTTATTGACCAAGTCCAGGAGTAAGGTGCCCTGCCAGGAGCTAAAAACAGCAAAGATTGGCAGGCCTCTCTCTGCTCTCTTCCTGAGCCACCTGGCAGGAATGTACTCCCAAGACCCCACGTTTGGCTTGAATTAAATAAATGCCTGAATTCTCACCAAAAGCAACAAGCAAACAAATAAACAACAAGACAACCCAAGAATAAACCAGTCCGTTAGAAGATTAAGGTCTATTTTGGCAAACAGGTGCCCTGTTGAAAAATTAACTCATCTGAATTTTTCCAGAAAAACATTGCTTTTCTGGAGGTAAATTTAACTGGGTTCATCTGCCCAAGAGGAGGACACAGGAAGTCCAAATAATGCCATCATCTCTGTTATGTTTCTGTGGTATGAAGGATGTATGTTGCTGATTGTCCATTACCACCAAAATCAAATGCTCACGAACAGGGTACTTACCATAAGGGCCTGAGAACTGACTGGGGACATGGACAGACAGCGCACAAGTCCACTTCAGCACGAGTGCTTCCAGAAGGGCTTCCTAAAGGCAATGATGTTGAGCTGAGTCCTGAGGGAAGTTAGGATGAGCCCAGCTGACCTGTGTGAAACCCTTGTGGAGCAAAGAAGACAGAAAGAACAGAGCTCATGTGCAACCACAGGAGATGAGAGGAATGCTAAGTACTGAGGCTTGGGGCCGAGGCCAAGCTGAGGGCTCAGGGCACCAGGGGGAAGCCAGTGGCAACTGTGTTTACATGGAAAGTGAGAGGATTTAGGCTAAAAGGGTGAATGAAACCAGCCATGGCTAAGCCAGTGCCATTTTTTATGGCCCTGACGATTTTTAACAGTTATTTTAACAACAGAATGATGAAAATGTGTGGTATTCTTTCTCCCTTGGGACGGTGTGGCCACTGAAAAGTGTTGCAACTAATAGGAAAAATGAGTTTTATTGCTTAACTGTGGATTTAATTAATTTGTGTCCTTCCTGTTTCCACTGCCACGTGTTTTCTGAGCTGACTGGCTAACGGGGCAGGTTTTCGCTACAAGAGTTTGTGTGGTACTAAAAAGTGCTGGGATGTTCTTCCTCACCCTGAAAATACTTAATATTAAAAGAGCCAAAATACATACAAAAGGGAAGGGACTAGTTTAGGTTCATTTTTCTGTAATTTGTGGTGTAAAGACAGTTTACATGACAGTTTAAATTGGGCTTTCCTGACCTCAGTGCAGTTACCTCTGGACTGGTTCATTCTTTGTTGCATCTTGGACATGTTTAGCTGCTCCTGGCCTGTCTGTCTACTAGATATTTGTAACATCCCTCATCCCCCAGGGTGATGACCAACCATTTCCCCTCATATCGCCAAAATAGCCCTGGGTAGAGGTTGGGATGGAAGGCAAAATCAACCTTAGTCAAGACGTGCTGGTTAAAATACATTGCAGTGCCTGTCTTAGAAAAGGGTCACCTCCACCAAGTGTAATCCTGGTGACTTTACAGAAAGGCTGTGGAGCCCAAGAAACTACATATCCCCCTAAGAAAGGTAATCAGTGCTTGCAAATTTCCTAGTAAAATGTTCATGGAGCTATTTTTAAAGAGAAAGGAAAAGCTATGTTACTCATTTCTACGTATTTACATAACTGTTCTTCTACCTCCCCTACTCAGGTTTTCATTTAGTTACTACATCTGCTATCACTTACTTTTATAAAGAATACATTGACTTTTTTTTTTCCCTCCCTGGGGATCAAGGCCTTAATGCAAAATACTACTACCACTTTAGACCTGGATGAGAAAATGTGGATTTTGGGGCTGGAGAGATGAATTAGCAGTTAAGCGCTTTTCTGTGAAGCCTAAGGACCCCGGTTCGAGGCTCGGTTCCCCAGGTCCCACATTAGCCAGATGCACAAGGGGGCGCACATGTCTGGAGTTCATTTGCAGAGGCTGGAAGCCCTGGCGCGCCCATTCTCTCTCTCTCTCCCTCTATCTGTCTTTCTCTCTGTGTCTGTCGCTCTCAAATAAATAAATAAATAAATAATTTTCAGAAAATGTGGATTTCACATTGGCGCTTGTATTCTAGTTTTAGTTTCACACTTAGTTTCCTCTGATTTGGAGCAAGTCACTTTATCCTTTCTGTATAAATTTTCTTATCTTAAGTGTGGATAGAAGCTATATTATCTGTAACTTTACCACTAGTTATACTAAGACAAGTCTTCAGAAATTTTATTGTTTCTTGGGGTTGTTCATGACCATCCCACAGTGACACTCTGATGTGCCCTGGAGGCCCCCGGGGTCCATGGACTACAGTGCTGGTCTACCTAAAACAGGATTTAGTGATTAGAAACAGAGATTGACCTGGTTATTCTGTACTCTTTGCATGTAATAACTCAAGAAAAGAGCCTCTGTTTTGTATAGTTTATTCATTTATTTATTTTATTTTTGAGAAATAGAGAAAAAGAGGGAGAGAGTGAGAATGGGCATGCCGTGGCCTTTCAGCTGCTGTGAATGAACTCCAGATACATGTGCCCCCTTTTGACGCATGTGCGACATTCCATGCTTGCGTCACTGTGTGTCTGGCTACACGGGACCTGGAGACTCAAACATGCGTTCTTAGTCTTCACAGGCCAGTGCCTTAACCACTAAACCATCTCTCCAGCCCTATTTTTGTATAGTTTTTTTTAAATTTAATTTTTCTAATAAATCATTTTTATTAATTTTTATAAAAAGTACCGGTCTACAGTGGACTGAGGAAAAAATATAATGGTTTTTAAACTAGAGGTAGTGTGATATTCCTACCAGTATATATGATGGGGAATGTTCTGTGCCTTTCTAATTTGGCCAATACCGTACATTTTGCTTCAGGAGCTTAAAAGGAAGAGTAAGATAATACTTGCCATGTCAGCACAAAGTTCATGGTAGATGGAATTTATTATAAAAAATGTTTTACAGGAAATAGACCATTTATTTCTGAAGTGTATGTAAGATTCTTTGAGTTTTTCACATAGCTCAATTTAATGTCTTGCACTATGAAAGCATATTTATTTTAGAAGATGAACCCAACAAGCTGTCAATCTTTACCTTAATTATCTTATTCCTAAGAATCCCTCCCCTATGACATGGCTTATCTACTGCCTGGGCCACCAAAGTTTCTGTGGCTAGCTGATGCTAGCAAGGTCAAGTAAAGAGGGAAAAGGTGTGGCTTACGTTTGTCACAGAGACTTTTTTTTTTAACAGATGTTTGGGGACCTCCTAGAGTCTTTCAGATTCATCCATCATGTGGAGAAATGTGTTTTACGGACTCAGATGTTATGGAATGATATGTGAGAAAGGGCAGTTAAACAATGATGCACTTCATAGTCGGACCTTGGTCTGATTTTCTAATATTACTGCCCAGTTTTTCTTTATATGTTAAAATATGGCCGAGTAACAAGGCCTCCAATGGTTACTTGAAGCCAAAAACACCGTTGGGTTTCCTGCTCTGTGGACTGCTTGTTCTGTTAGCTTCATCCCACGTGGAACAGAACCGTCTACACAGCTCTGGGCTATTCCTGGGAGCCCTTTGCACATGCTCTGGCATTGCTGGGTACCGTCTCTTGGCCTGTGGCTCTTCCCAGGCATATATGAGGTTTATACTACACTTCCTCCCTCCAAGTTAAAAAAAAAGAAAAGAAAAGAAATGGCAAGAGCATTGTTTGCTCTATTAGCAACAACAACAACAAAAAATCACCCTTTCTTAAAGTTCTTTTGACCCAGATGATGAAAATATATAACATATTCGGAAACTCCACTGGCAGACTTGGCTGGCGTTTCATATTTACTTGGCCTTAACATGAATTGGATTTGGTTTTCTGGTTTCCCCGCCTCCAACTCTCTGAACAAGTTATTTATTATTCAAGTGAGTCTGTGTCAGTGGACCAGACATTCACATGGCATGCCGATTAGCAGTGCCTTTGCTCAGTAAAATTTATGGTAGCTCAAATTGTTTTATATTGTTTTTTCATTGTTGAAAATTTACTGTATTCAACCTTGGTTTGGCATAAGTATTTGTAGTGTGCTGACGGTTCCTGTGGCTGCAAACTTTATCTCTGTAGCACTTCATGCAAAGAAAATTTTTTAAAACAAGGAACAAAAGCATTTCCCTAATATGTTTCCAATCGGCTCTATACTTTAGTAGTTTGATTTGTAGGAACCAGAGAACAGAGTATTACTAAGCTCTTTATAGTTATTCAAAATTCTTTGGAAATTCAGATCATGATTCTAAGTTTATGAAACATCTGTTGAAAATTTCCAAAGTCTTTTTTTATTATTCTGTTTGCATGAACTAAGAAGGATTTGGCCATGGCGGTATCTGAAAGAACTCATGGAAGAATGTGAGGCCAGTCTGCCTTGGACAAGATCAACTGATTTTGACTTGAGGTTGGTTAGCTAGCCAGGAGTCAGTCACTGTAATGGAGAGGCAGCCCTTTTATTTTGTTGAAATCATCTCATGTTACATGTTCCTCTTTCTATATTTTTGGATTAAGCATTGCAGATTATTATTGTAACTCTGTGCCGGGTAGATTCCTAAGGAGACCTTGAGGCCAGGTAGAACCCGTTGTTCCTTACCAGGAAGCACAGGCAACCCAACGGAGGTTGTTCCTGACAAAAACTGAATCAGAATCGGATGAATCACACTCTTCAACCATTATTTCTTTGGCTCTTTCTTCAGGGATTAAGCTAACTGACTTATTCCCCCTTTGAGGATGCTTGACCTATAACTTCTGGGTTTTTAAAAAATTATTGAGAATTAAAAAAAAAACTATTATTTACTCATTTATTTGTGAAAGACAGAGAGAAAGAGGCAGACAAAAAGAGAGTGAATATAGGTATAGCTGAGCCTCCTGTCACTGCATATGAACTCCAGATGCATGTGTCACTTTATACATCTGGCTTTACATAGGTACCAGGGAATTGAACATGGGCTGTTGGGCTTTGCCCATAACTGTCTTTAACCGCTGAGCAATCTCTCCAGCCCCTGAGAATCTTAATGTATGGACATATTACAAACTGGCCATGTTCTCATTGGGTTATACTCTTAGGCTTCCACCCCTATTCCACTGACAGCCTCCCACAGCAGGATTGCCACTAATTTCTGTGTGGTCATGAGTGCACCAGTCAGTCCCTGGGGACAGAGGCCAATGCCTCAGAGCTGACCTTCCCACACTGTGGATCTTATATTTTATCCTCCCTCTCTTCCCCAATGTTCCCTGAGCCCTGGAGGGTGTGGTATGTCTCCTTTGGTGTTGACCTCTCTGAAGCTTCTACTTTTCTAATTAGATTCTCTGATGAGTTTTCATTTCTGTGTCTACCACCATATCTCTTAATATATCTTCCAGATCCATCCATTTTCCTGCAACTTTCTTAATTTTATGTTTCTTTGCAGTAGAATCAAATACCACTGTGTATAAGTACCATATTTTTATTAACCATTTGGCAACTGATGGCCAGCTAGGCTGACTCTCTTTCCTAGCTATTGTGAATAGAGTAGCAATAAATATGGGTGTACAAGTATCACGGTGGTAAAGCAGCCTTAGGGTAAGGAAGGTACCCACAGTGGTGTAGCTGGCTCATATGGTCATTCTACTTCTAGCTTTCTGAGGAGCCTCCCCACGGACATTCATAGTGGGTGCACCAGTTTGCACCCCACCATCAGTTGGACGAATGATACTCTTTTCCTACACCTTCTCCAGCATTCATTGTCATATGATTTCTTGATAACTATTCTGACTGGAGTGAGATAGATAGTGGTTTTAATTTGCTTTTCTTTTCTTTTTAATTAATTAATTAATTTATTTATTTATTTATTTGAGAGAGAGAGAGAAGCAGATAGAGTATGGACCTGCCAGGGCCTTCAGCCTCTGCAAACAAACTCCAAACTCATGTGCTACTTTGTGCATCTAGCTTATGTGGTTCCTGGGGTATCAAACCTGGGTCTTTTGGCTTTTCAATCAAGGTCCTTAAGTGCTAAACCATTTCTCCGGCCTTTAATTTGCTTTTCTTTGATGATTAAAGATGTTGAACATTAAAAACTATTTATTGGCTATTTGTATTTCTTATTTTGAGAAATATCATGTTAAGTTCCAAAGCCCCCCTCTTTTATTTGAGAGAGAGAGAGAAAGAAGGATAGAGAATGGGCATGCTGGGGCCTTCAGCCACTGCAAACAACTCCAGAAGCATGTGCCACCTTGTTTGTTCTGGGAAATCAAACTGGGGTACTTTGGCTTTGCAGGCTAGTACCTTATCCTCTATGCCATCCCTCCAGCCCCATAAGCCCTTTTTTTTTTTTATTTATTTATTTGAGAGCGACAGACACAGAGAGAAAGACAGGTGGAGGAAGAGAATGGGCGTGCCAGGGCTTCCAGCCTCTGCAAACGAACTCCAGACGCGTGCGCCCCCTTGTGCATCTGGCTAACGTGGGACCTGGGGAACCGAGCCTCGAACTGGGGTCCTTAGGCTTCACAGGCAAGCGCTTAACCGCTAAGCCATCTCTCCAGCCCAGAAGCCCATTTTTTGATTGAGCTATCCAATTTTTTTTCTTTTTGGTTTTTTGAGGTAGGGTCTTGCTCCAGCCCAGGTTGACCTGGAAGTAGTCTCAGGCTGGCCTTGAACTCACAGCAATCCTCCTACCTCAGCTTCTGGAGTGCTGGAATTAAAGGTGTGTGCTACCACACCCAGAAATTTCTTATTGTTTAGTTTTTTGAGTTCTTTATACATTCTAGATATAAACCCTCTGCTAGATAGATAGCTGGCAAACATTTTCTCCCATTCTTTTTTAAAAATTTTTTAAATTTTTATTTATTTATCTGAGAGCAACAGAGAGAGAAAGAGGCATATATAGTGAGAGAATAGTCATGCCAAGGCCTCCAGCCACTGCAAACAAACTCCAGATGCTTGAGCCCCCTTGTGCATCTGGCTAATGTGGGTCCTGGGGAACAGAGCCTTGAACCAAGGTCCTTAGGCTTCACAGGCAAGTGTTTAACTGCTAAGCCATCTCTGCAGCCTTTCTCCCATACTTTAGGCTGCCTTTTTGCCTGGTTAATGGTTTACTTTGCTGTACAAAAAATTTCATGAGGTCCTGTTGGTTGATTATTGTTCTTATTTCCTAGCAACTGGAGTCCTATTCAGAGAGATTTTTACCTATGCTTATATCTTGATTTGTTTTTTCTACTTACAGCCCTATCAGTATCAGATTTTCGTGTCTTAAGGTCTTTGATCCATTTGTAGTTGATTCTTATGCACAAAGAAGATAAAGATCTAGTTTTATTCTCCTGCATAAGAATATCCAGTTTGTCTAGCACCAGTTGTCAAAGATGTTGCTTTGCTCCAGTGAATAGTTTTAGCATTTTTGTCAAAATTTGATGGCTATAGTTGCAGTGGCTTATATCTGAATCTTCTGTTTCGTTCCATTGATCTATGTGTCTATTTTTGTGCAGTGCGATGCTGTTTTTGTTACTATGGCTCTGAACTATATCCTGAACTTAGGTATAGTGACTCCTCCTTTGTTTATTTTTTTCAGCATTTTTTAGCATTATTTTGTTTATTTATTTGAGAGCGACAGAGAAAGAGGCAGAGGGAGAGTGACAGAATGGGCGCACCAGGGCTTCCAGCCACTGCAAATGAACTCCAGACGCATGTGCCCCCTTGTGCATCTGGCTAAGACAGGTCCTGGGGAATAGAGCCTTGAACCAGGGTCCTTAAGCTTCACAGGCAAGTGCTTAACCACTAAGCCATCTCTCCAGCCCCTTTATTTTTCTTTTGCTCAGAAATGCTTTACCTATCCAAGATGTTTGGCTTTATCAGTGAAGAATGGCATTGTAGTTTATATGGAGACTACATTAAATCTGTAGAGTGCTTTTGCTAAGGTAGCCATTTTTTCATTGATTCTTCCAATGCATAAGCATGGGATGATGTCTTTCCATTTTCTAGTATCTCTTTCTATTTTTCTCTTAAACTTTTAAAAGTGCTTTTTTTTTCTTATTACAACACTCTTTCACATCCCAGATTAGGTTTATTCCAAATATTTTATTTTCTGAGGTGACCGTTTCCTTGATTTTATACTCAGCAAGTTTGTTATTGCTATGTAGAAAGGCTGCTCTTCTCCCTCTCTCTCTCTCTCTCTCTCTCTCTCTCTCTCTCTCTCTCGTTTTAAGGTAGGGTTTCTCTCTAGCCCAGGCTGACCTGGAATTCACTCTGTAGTCCCAGGCTGGCCTTAAAGTCACAGCAGTGATCCTCCTACCTCTGTCTCCTGAATACTGGGATTAAGCATATGCCCCACCATGCCTGGCAAAGCTGCTGATTCTCTGTGTTAGTGTTTTATCCTTTGCTGAAGATGTTTATTCACTTTACAGCACTTCTGGTAGACTTTTAAGGGCTCATATACCTTTTACTTGCTTCTTTCATCTTATTGCTATAGCTAAGACTTCCAGTACTCTACTGAATAAGAGTGGAAGGCGTGGTCAGCCTTGTCTTGTTCCTGATTTTACTGGAAATGCTTTCAGTTTTTCCCTATTTAGTAGGTTTGTTATATATGGCCTTTATTATATTGAGATATGTTCCTTCCATTCTCAGTTTATTCAGACTATCATGAAGGGATTTTTGTCAACTCTCCTTTCTGCATCTATAGAGATGGCCATGAGATTTTTATCCTTGAATCCATTTATATGGTGTATTATGTGTATTAATTCATATATGTTGAACCATCCTAGCATGTCTGTAATAAAACAAGCTAGACTAAGTTGAATGATCTTTTTGCTGTATTCTGTTTGCCAATATTTTGTTGATATTTTTTGCATCTGTGTTCATAAGGGATAATGATCTGTACTTTTCCTTCTTTGTTGTGCCTTTATTTGTATTTGATATCAGAGTAATATTGGCTTCAGAAAAGGAGTTTGGTAGTGTCTCTTTTTCTGCCATTTTATGGAACAGTTTGAGAAGCAATGGTGTTAGCTATTCTTCAAAGGTCTGGTAAGATTCACCAGTGAGTCCATCTGGGCCTGGGCCTTTTGTAGTTGGGAGATTGGTTAGAACTTCTTTGATCTAATGTCTTATCTTATATGTCTTCTTAAATGATTTATCTTATCTTGGTTTAATTTTTGGAGGCCATATGCATCTAGAAATTCATCTATTTCTTTATTTTCCATTTTAGTGCGATATTTGGTGTTTTAAAGGTATGACCTATGACTTTCTGAATTTCACTGATATCTGGCATAATACCTTCACTCTCATCTCTAATTTTCTTGCTTGGAGTCTTCTATCTCTTCCCTCTAGTTAATATGCTGACTTCTTAATATCTTTTTTTACCCTTTCAAAGAATCAACCCTTTGTTCCATTTATTCATTGTATTGCTAAATTAGTATTGTCTTTACTGTATCCTGTAGATTTTGATATGCTGTATTTCTGTTACCATGTAATTCTAGGATCTTTTTTCTTTCTATCTTAGTTTCTACAATGACCCACTCATCATAAAATAGTGAATTGCTTAAATTCTGTGAATTTTTAAGTTTAATAGTCTCTCCTACTATTAATTAATAGTTTTATTCCCATAGAATATCTTTATTAGAAATATTTAAATGTTCTTTTATTTGTTAAGATTTGCTTTATGTACTAATATATGAACCATTTTAGACAAAGTTCCATGTGTTGTTGAAAAGAATGGTTTTCTGTAGGGACTGAATGGAATTTTGTGTGAATGTCTGTTAGTTTCATTTGTTCTATGATATCACTTAGTTGAGATGTTTCTCTGTTTATTTATTTATTTATTTATTTTTTGCCAAGAGGACCTTTTAACTTGTGAAGTGGGGAGCTGAAGTTGCCAGTAATATGGTGCTGGGGTTACTCTGTGACTTTACATGTACAAATGCTTTTTGTGTTTTAAATGAAATTAGGCCCACCTGTGTTTGCTGCGTGTATGTTCAGAATTGTAATGTCATTGTATTGCATCATTCCTTTAATCAGTATATGGTGACTCTTTTATCTCTTCTGACTAATATTGGTTGGAAGTTTGTCTTGACAAATATTAAAATAATGACATCTTGTTTCCTATGCCCTCTTGCTTGAAATACCATTATATATTCTTTTAGTCAAATGCAGAGTCTGTCTTTTAGTGTAGGTATGTTTCTTGGAGGTGACAAACAGACAGATTCTGATTTTTGACCCATTCAGCTAAATCTGTGTGTTTTGAGTTGGGAATAGGACCATTTATAGAATTATTATTATTCAAAGGTGTATATTACTTTCTGACATTCCTGTTAATTTTGTATATTTTTCTATCCTACTTTTGCATGAACTATTATTATTCCAGCATGGTGCACTCTTTCATATGTTCTTATGCATGTGTATTTTCTTCTCTTCAGGTCAAAGGATTCCTTCAAGTAGTTTCTGTAGAGCTGGCTTAATGGTCATGGATTCCTTTAGTTTGGTTTTATCACAGAAAAGTTGTAGTTATGGGGTATAAAGCAGAGGTGCTAAAGAGGAGAGAAAATGCAACAATGTTGGTAAGAGAAAGTATGAGTTGTGTGTCAGAAGAGTAGTACAGAGATTGCCAAAGAAGATTGGGTACAGAAGGATTTAGAACAATCCTAAAACCCATCTGTCAATATATAAATATAAAAAAATTCAGGTTATGTTGGTACAACTACTTTGTCACTACCTTACCTGAAAGTTTCATAACCTCTGTTTTCGCCAATGAATTATTATGACTTTTGTTTTATAATTGTTTTGTAATTACTAGGCCCTGTGTTTTTGTATAAAAGATACCAAAACAACAAAAACAAATCCATAACCTGGTAATTTCAGATTTGTTTAAATTATTTTCTAAATGTAGATTAAAAGTGAAATAGGAAAGCATATATCTTAGAAGCTTTGCAAGGTTGTATGTGATGAAGATAGTTGCTCTTTAAGAGTCTTGGGTAACATAGAATTTTGCAATCCATTTTTGTAAATTTGTCAAACTAAACCATAGATTTAATTTTCTACTTTTATTTCCAACCATGTTTTAACTTTCCCTTTTGATATGTAGTAACTTTTAGTTTATTTGATCTCATGTAAGATTCCCTTTCATTGTGGTGTTTTTACCTTTGCTATTCTCACACTTTACTAACCATAAATAAAATCATGATTTTATGTATTTTGGCAAGAATGTTTATCAATCTATGGTTTTTCACCCAAAAGTCTAGTTTCTGAGGTTAATAGATTCAGGAATACTTAATATCAGTGAGTGACAAGTGGATACCCAGAAGATATTGAACTTGTGTTTTGGGGAAAAGAGCCAAGGAGCTGGTCTTGGCTTGGATGACATAATTTCTTTGCTTCAAAGAGAAAGGAAACCCACATTCATCATTTCTTCTCCTTTCTGTTTTGCCTATCTAGGTTGCACCTATGAAGGAAATACGTACAACAGCTCATACAAATGGCAGAACCCAGCTAAGCCATGTGTCCTGCGCCAGTGCCAGGTAAAGTCTAGCTATTTCACTCCCCAGAAAAAAAGGAATCTAGAGTCATCCTGAGGGAGGGAGAGATAGATAGACACACAGAGAGAAATGAGAAACCAATTGTATTTTTACATGTAACTATTGAGACCTTCACTATAACAAGACAAATGCAGAATAGATATTGTGTAGGACTTATTTCTAGAACATTGTCCACCTTTGTTACCTCACATCTGGAAAAACTCAAGGAAGATGCATATGTCCTTGGGGAAAACTCATGCCTTCCTGTGAAATCATCTTTGAGCAAAACATGAAATACTGTTAGCAGAAAAGAGGTATTGTTAGGTGAGATAGATTTTCCTTCTTTGACTTAAAAAGATTTTGAACTAGAGCCAAACTGTACACAACTCAACTGAGGCAATCAGTGCTCTGTAATCTCAATGATTGCAATCTGACAAATTGAAGAACTATTTGTTCTGCAACTAAGGACCCCACTGTGTCCAGTCCTTGCTGAATTCCACATGACAAGATGAACCAAAGAGGAAAGGAGGAAACTGAATTTATCAACCACTTTTGTTATTTTTATAGAATTACTCTTTCAAAAAAGCAATGTTCATCTAATTATAAACAACTTGAAATTTCTTTGTAATGGAGAAGGTGCTGTAATAATTTTATTCCAAACCCCTTTTAACCATCTCAGAGTATGCATGGGCATGCAAAAGAGATTGAAAGGTGAGTATAATAATAGATATTTGCTTCTGATCTGATCTACAGCATCTTGACATTTAGTTTATTGGAACCTGGGTTCTGTGCAGTCATATTCTGTCTATTTTCCCTCAATGGACACACTCCCAGTAAGACATGTTCTCTCTTTTTTATTAATTTATTTGAGAAAGAGAAATAAGCAAATCGAAAGAAAGAGAATGGGCATGCCAGGGCCTCTGGCCACTGCAAACGAACTCCAGACACAGGTACCACTTTGTGCATCTGGCTTTCCATTGGTGTTGGGGAATTGAATCTGGGTCTCTAGGCTTCACAGGCAAGTGCCTTAACCAGTAAACCATCTCTCTAGCTCTCAAGACATGTTCTTTCTATTTTCCTTCGGTAGACACACTCCTCATAAGACCTTCAGTTATTTGTGCCATTCATTATTTAGTTTATTTATGCAGCAAGAATTGGTGAACGTGAGCAGTAGGTTAACAGATGCAAATAACTGAATTTGTTGAAGTTTTACTCTAGATTGATTATAAATTCAGTCAGTCTTGTAGTGCAAAGAGATAAGATCAAGATCAATGAGTTTAATGCACCAAAAGTCCATATTCCTGTCAAATTTTGCAGCGCCTCTCCTCTACCCTCACCCTTGATCTATGGAATTCCCACTACTTGACAGGAGTGTTCTGAAAATCCTGGTGACGGTGTTAACTGAGCTGTCTCATAGGTTTTGGAGTCCCACGTGACATTTGTGCACAACTACTGTCAGAGGACTTGCTCCTCAGGTACCTGGATGAGAGCAGATTGCTGCCTTTGGATGGAGTCATTGTGGAAATTCAATGGAAGCTACTATACGGGAGGGCATATTTCATGGCTATAAGATACATTAGTTGTCGGAAACCCTTACTGCCCATCAGTAAGGCCTGGAAAGGGCTGATGCCAGAACATCATGTTATTGGAAAAGTCAGGAGATGCTCAGCTGCAGAACAGCTCACCAAAAATGAGCTTCGCCTCATTCCTTTTTTTCCTAAAGCTTTGCACATGCTCTGCTATTTGTCATTTTATTCAGTAAACTGAAAAGTAAACCTGAGGAGGTTTTCTCAGCTGGCACCTTCCTGCTTCTCTCTGACTGAATCCTTCTTTAGGGAGTGAGACCTCCATCTACCTGCACCTGACAGGCAAGGCTTATTCCTTCAAAGAATGACACAATTACAGTCTCTCTCCAGGAACAGAAAAGGCATGCAGGACTTCAAATGAGCCACAGGCTCTGTTACTCCACACCTCAGTTTAACCACTGAATGAAGGGGATAGACTGTCTATTGAGGGGTAATTATTAATTAATCAATGAGCAAGACTCATTTAAAAAGCAACTAGCAGATATCTGCATGTAGTGGGTACCATTAGGTAGCTAGGTAACAGCGAGTCCACTGATCTGGCCCTTTTCCTTAGAAGATGAATTTTATCTTCTTCCTTATAGTCTTTGTCAAGGGAGTTCTGATGGTGACAATTTTAACCTTTATTTTTCTTACTTTTAATTTTGCACTGGAGAAGAAAAATCTGATGATCACAGACAGAAAATTGAGGCTGAAAACTAATAATGAAAGGAAATTGACCTAAGTTCAGAACTTTTGGATTGCTTTCAAGTTAGGGATGTAAGCATTGATCCCCCATTTTTTGATGCTGGTATTGCTGGTAATTTGGGATTTTTTCCCCATAAATGTGAGAGCAACTACAGTAAATTTCCTTTGGTAGAGCAAAATCTCCAGCCTGCTTATATTTGCTTTCTGCTCATGCCATGCTTCCTTCAAACCAAAATTAAACCAACAAAAACATTAATTCCTTTAGAAAATGGGTAGAGAGTATAGAATGAATACTTTAAAGACCTTGACACTTAATTTAAAATTTTTTTCAATTGAAACTGGGCATAGTGGTACACACTTGTAATCCCAGCATTTGGGAGGCAGAGGCAGGAGAATTATAAATTCAAGGATGCTTCGGCTGAATGGAAAATTCCAGACCAGCTTGGAACACATGAGACCCTGTCTCAGTAGACTAACAAACAAATAAACAAAATGTTCAAATTAACTTCAAGATGATAGCTTAACCCCAAGATCAGTTTGCCAGTGACTCATTTGATTTCATCATTCAAACCTAAAGTGTCTGTTCTAACATAGGCAATGTGAACTCAGAAATTATTTTCATCGTTTTGTTTAATGCTGGAGGAAACAGACCCAGGCCCTCCATTTCTAGAACTGTAGAATTCTAGAACTGGTCTAGGTTTATCCTACAAAGGTAAAAGGAATCTGGAGATAAGGATCTCTGGATGCTTGTGCTCTGTGCCTTATAGTTGATAGTGTGAAGTGTAATAAGAATAATAGAAAATATACCCAGTACTGACAACTTACAGCAATTGTGAATGAGCCACTAGGCTTTGTCAGGTAATGGCTGACAGCAAGAAGGTCTTACTAACTAGATTTAAAGAATAAAACTGGGGCCGGAGAGATGGCTTAGCGGTTAAGCGCTTGCCTTTCAAGCCTAAGGACCCCGGTTCGAGGCTCGATTCCCCAGGACCCATGTTAGCTAGAGGCACAAGGGGCACACACATCTGGAGTTCAATTGCAGTGGCTAGAGGCCCTGGTGTGCCCATTCTCTATCTATCTGCCTCTTTCTCTCTCTGTCTATCGCTTTCAAATAAATAAATAAATAACAAAAAATTTTTAAAAAAGAATAAAACTGCAGTGCCAAAGAAAGTAGGAGGAAAAGAAAAAAAAAAAACAACAGGTGACAAGAGTTTCACCTATGAGGAAGAAAGCAAGAGGGTGAGCTTCACTTGTGCCATGGATTTCTGGGTACACCCTTCACCCCCAGACATTGAACTTTTGACGGTCTGTTCTCGTGCCTTCCCTCTGTTACTTTCCCAAAGTCGTAACCCCTTAACTGGCATTCTAGGCTAACCGATGACATTCTGTTTTTCAGGAGGGTGTTGTCACGGAGTCAGAGGTGCACTGTGTCGTTCATTGTAAAAACCCCGCAGAGCATCAGGGGCTCTGCTGCCCCACGTGTCCAGGTAACGCTCGAGAAGTGGCCGCTCGCTCAAGGCGGCATTACCACCCACAAGCCTGTGTTGTCTCAGGAACGCGTCATCTCCCTCTGTGCTAAGGGAGTTTTCCCAACTTTACCTCTGGGTTCCTACCGAGCGTAGGGAGTAAGGGCTGTTGCATAGAAATGCCTAGCCGGGCTGTCGTGTGATGCGTAAATGTAAGGTGCGGTAGGTTTGGGCATGTGGGTTTGCCATGCTTAGAAGCCTGCTTTCTGCTCCACAGGGCCACAGGTAGCACTTATTTTGGAAGAAAGGGCTATGGCTTTTCTTGATTCCAGCAACTTCTTTGTATTGCTTCCTATCACCATGTCCTGGCTGGAACATGTCACTGTGATAAGGCGACCAAATATTTCCTGAAAACACAAATTTAGTTCAAGTTTTGCTGGTCTTAGTTTTCAGTGGGCTCCAACAAGCTCTTGTTTAGAAGGCCTTGCTGACTCATTGGCAGCCTAGAGAGCTCACTCTTCGGCACAAGGGTCACAAAGGCCTCCCGTGTCTTCTCTGGCCCTTCACACAGGCTTGGTGATGTTGAGGTGTGAGACTAGTTTTCTGCTCTCCCAAGTCTTCAGTCAGTTTTCTCAGACAGGTGTTTTCTCTGACCCTTCCCCTCATTGCTGATGATGCGCACATCTGCTCTGAATGTGAAAGGTCATCTCTACAGGGACTGCTGTTCTCGGAACCTTCCTGTGAGGTAGTGATGGTAGGAGGCAAGACACCATGGAAAGGTGCTCTGCAGAGATGAGCCAAAGCCCCCTTCATTCCCCTCCATGTGAGTCTCATTCATAAAGCAGTTTTTCATCCTTGAATATCAAGAACACTTAGTTTCCAAAGCTTCTAGCTTTCCCCCTGTCCCAAGAGAAGCCTCCTTTCCACACACGGGCTTCTGTAGAGCTTGTGTTATTGGCTCAGCTTACATGAAGGCAAAACACTGGCTAAAAGTAAACTAAACCCATGACACCACTAATTTGTATCTATCCAGTGGTTTGCTTCAGTACCTTTCCTTCTAAATGTGTTGGACAGTTTGCATCACATGCAAATGTCCTTCAGTGCCTTGAAGAACCTTATGAAGGTGGAGCAGTAGTTCTTCAGGATGTGGTGGGGAATTGCAAAGCTAAATGATAGCCAGGCATGGTGGCTTTGGGAGGCAGAGGTAGGAGGACTGCCATGAGTTCAAAACCACCCTAAGATTACACAGTGAATTCCAGGTCAACCTGGACTAGAGCAAGAACCTATTTCCAACAAATAAATAAACAAACAAACAACCCCCACTAAATGTTGACGCCCAGGCTGTGTCCCCAGCAAATTCTATCTGAATATTGGGGACAGGAAGATTTTCAAGTAATTTGTATACACAGCCAAGTTTAAGATTTATAATAGAATAAGTTATTTTTCTATATGTATTTAAGCATAATAGCTATTAAATATTTGTTCAGTTCTCTTGAGTGAATGATAGCTTTATCAATCAGAATCTGTTCAGAGGCCTCACACTGCTTCCCCACAGCTACAAGAGCCCCCAAGGAACAAGGGTTATGCAAAAGGAGCCCTGAAACGTGACAACTTTTCACCCCAGGTGACACCCTTCCCTCAGGAGACAGTCATGCTAGAAGCTGCCTTTGAAACTCAGACATGCAAACTCAGCACTTGAACTTTCCACATTTGACCTCTTGCTTCTTTTTCATTCTGCTTTTTGGCTGAGTTCACATATTTCAATGCCAAATCCTCACAACTGACCAAGGACAGCAAGAAACTGAGCTCCATGTGGATGAGTATCAGACCAAGGACCAGAAGTGAGCAAGGGCCACAAGGCAGGGCTAGGACCTCTTTTCTCACCATTAGACCGCCATACCTCACCATGTACCAGATTCTCGTGTTTTGGGAGAGTGAACAATGCAGAGGCCACACACCAATGTTGACCCCAGGCAACATTTTGTGTTCAAGGATGAGATCAGGAACCCACTTTACTCCCTTTCTTGAGTTCTAAAGGACCATGTTTAGGATGCAAATTGGAGGATTCAAAGGGAGCTGCCTCCAGAATGTCTCATCCTTTGCCTTTGGAGGGAAGCCATAGCTAGGGACAGTCAAGGGAAGCCTTAGGGTGTTCCTAGTAATTCACAAGGACTGACATCTGTTGGTTCAGCAGTGGCATTCTGCAAAGTGATAAGCACGCATAGTCTGTGGTCAGTCTCATCCTGAGATGGATTCCAAGGCATTTCTTGTCATCTTCGCCTTCCTTTTTGTCTGAATCTCTTCTCATGGAAGGTCATTTGTAATAGGGACAGTCACATAGAATTTTTAGTTTCGATTCTTTCACTTGTCAGTTGTAGACAGTTGTAGTAATCTGTATGACAGAATCAGAGGCATAGACATAGGGAAGAACTGAAGTATTTTGTTGCCTTTGGAAAGAAACAACTAGGAACAGCCCTGAGATACCACTAGTGAGGCCCCATACTTACCAAGTTTTTCCACACCGTCATGAACAGTGGGCAAGTAGCTGGTTGCTAGCTCTGGGTGGAAGTGTCAAAAGGTCTTCCTCGTGGGTCATTATTTGGATCCACTTTACTTGGTTATTTCTCTTTAGCCTTAGCCCTTGTTCTCACATTCTTTTGTTTATCTGTGAGACAGATGGGGCTGGGGTTAGGCCACCTGGGACAGCGCTTGTTCTTGTCAGGACGCGGTTGTTTCTGCGGGCAGTCTTACTTGGCAGGTCTTAAGACATTTTGAGCCTTCATAAAAGCCCATTGAGAGTTCTACTGCTAGCTCTGTCCACTAATGTAGAAAGTGACCTGTACCATTCTGGCCTTGTAAAGACAGCCATGAACTGATAGTCCTGCATGATACTGTGACAATTACTTGTAGCCTGTGCCTCAGGTTCTTTAGAATATAGCAGTGTCCTGAGCATCCTTCTGAATAAGAGACAACACCTGGACTTGTGTCTGTTATGAGCCAAACTTTGTAAGAACCACAGCCCCATGAACACACAGGGTGGTGCTGAAACCCACATGGAATGCCTTGTCCTGTCCCTGCCCATTCTTGGCTTTTTTCATAGCAAGGTGGGTCAGAAGTGAGTTCATGTCACAACTTGGTCACCTGCTATGTTTTCCTCATCTGTGAAACAAGGGGCAGAGTTCCTGTTTTGTATGATTATTGGGAAGATGAAGTGAGAGGCACATTGGGCCTGGAAGAGGCTGTAAGATTGCAGGCAGCTCCCTGCAGTGCATTTACTCTTTCGCACTTGCTGAGCAAGAGCCTTACCACTGGGCTGTCTCCCCAGTGCAGTGGGATTTCCTCTTTATCTCATTGACCTCTCCCCTTGGCTTTCCTTTGACCTCCTTTGACCCCTCTGTGATTGATTCCTCACACAGTGGTCAGTGTTTTTGTGACGCAGCTATGAGATCTTGCTGCATGACCCTCAGGAGCTCATCTACTGTCTGAGGTTTAACTGTCTCTGTTTCCTCTCATCTTTAGGGATTCTGGTATTATACCAACATGACAGTCAGTTGTACTGAACCATCTTTGTTTTCCTTTTTGCTTGTGACTAAAGAGGATACTCTTTGAGGTAGAGGTGGAGGAGCAGGTGGGAGATGGTGAGCAGTGGATGGAAGGATCTTGTCAAGCTCAGTGAAGCCTGCTCTCCTAACACTGAACACTTCTTTGTTTTCCAGGCTGTGTGTTTGAAGGTGTGCTATACCAGGAAGGAGAGGAGTTTCAGCCGGAAGGAAGCAAATGTATCAAGTGCTCCTGCATTGTAAGTCCAGCTAAGGATGCTGCTCGGGAGATCCTAGGAGTTAACTGTTACTTGGCTTTACCAAGAGCAGCCTCAAACTCTTACATTCACTCCATCTTCACCAGTCTCCTGATGTAGAACTAAGGGGAAGTCAAGTCCATGTGAGGCAGGTATCTCAACATCAGCACCACTGACCCCCTGGGCTGGGAGGCTTTCTGTTTGTGAGCTGTTCTGTGTGTCATAGGAAGCTCAGCTCAGCAGTATCCTGACCTCAGCTGACTAAGTCCTCAGGTGTACAATCAACAATGTCTTCCTATTCTTGCCCACTGTCCTCCAGAGCACAAACCAGCTTTCAGTTAAGAACCCCTGTCTCCCAGTGTTCCTCCTACTTCTTGGGGCAGAGCAGCTCCTTTCTGGGGCAGCTGATGAATGTGAAACAGTCATGTAGAACTGATGCTTTGTGGGGTGAGGCTGCTTTCCATGGTTGTGAGGGATGGACGAGATTCAGGACAGAGTGGGGATTGGTGAGACAGGCATGAGAAAGGGAATCTGGCCCATGCTGTAACTTTACAAGGATTTATTTGATTTATTTAAGTTATTTGCTTATTTTTTATTTTTTTGAAGTAGGGTCTCACTCTGGTCCAGGCTGACCTGGAATTCACTATGTAGTCTCAGGGTGTCCTCGAACTCTCAGAGATCCTCCCACCTCTACCTCCCACGTGCTGGGATTAAAGGCGTGTGCCACCACACCTGGCTCTTTTTTATTTTAATGCATTTAAAGTGGGAGTAAATCTATTGTTGGTAGTAGTGGTCATGTTGATGATGAGGAATTTGATCTCCCATAGCTGCTCAACTTATTTATAGTAGGAGTTACCACAGCTATATTTTTTCAACCTTTTGTAATAAAGAGCATATAGTTTCCAAGTAGCTTGTGACAGAATGCATGTCAGGATATTAAAAAGGAAACATATAAGGAATTCTAGTATCTTTATCTTCCAAGGCAGAATCACATGAGGATCATCATAAATCATAGCATTTGCCATTTCTCCTCGTTTTTTTTTTTTTTTCTAAAATAGTTTCATCTTCCTATGGCACACACACTCAACCTAGAATCATAGTGGTGTCCAATCTTCTGATGTTCAGACATAGCATTGTCAGCTACGAATGTGTTAGGCTACATTCATAGCAATCCCGGGATGCATAGGGCCCACAGACTAAGGGTTGGACATGCTGCAAGAGAATCCAGTTTATTTTTTTTTAATTTTTATTTATTTATTTGAGAGCGACAGACACAGAGAGAAAGACAGATAGAGAGAGAGAGAGAATGGGCGTGCCAGGGCTTCCAGACTCTGCAAACGAACTCCAGACGCGTGCGCCCCCTTGTGCATCTGGCTAACGTGGGACCTGGGGAACCGAGCCTCGAACCGGGGTCCTTAGGCTTCACAGGCAAGCGCTTAACCGCTAAGCCATCTCTCCAGCCCAGAATCCAGCTTATTTTAAACATGATGAAAGGTGATGGATGTTGTATCAAAGAGAAGGATAGGATGAAAGAGAGACAAGGCAGGATGCATGCATGTAGATGTAAAGCATCCATACAACATAGTAAAACACAAAAGTTATTCACTAATGAAAATGAACATGACCTTGCATATTCTAATTCAACTTCTATTTTTGTGTATAGTTTTATATTTTTATGTAACTGATTATTTTTGTTAAATATTGCACATTTCTCAATTTTTATTTCTTCCATATTGGAAAATGTTAACATTTTTTGTTTATTTTTATTAATCACACTCTTCTGGGAGTGAATTGAGTTAGGAAAAAGACCACAGATTCCAACAGTAAATCTTAAGCGTATGCCTGGATGAATTATGTTTCTGTTAAAGGTGTGCCAAGGTCAGATACCCAAGCCTCCGCGGGGAGGAAACTCAGAAGGTGATGAGGAAGATAGGAAGTTCCTGTCATTTCACTAATGACATCAGTGACAAGTATCCAAAAGTGGAAATGGAAATGAATTTCTGTATACAAGAATCACAAACTCAAATATACCGAGACATTTGGATTTCACCTATTTCTAAATGTTATTTGTGGGCTGGAGAGATGGCTTAGCGGTTAAGCGCTTGCCTGTGAAGCCTAAGGACCCCGGTTCGAGGCTCGGTTCCCCAGGTCCCACATTAGCCAGATGCACAAGGGGGCGCACGCATCTTGAGTTCGTTTGCAGTGGCTGGAAGCCCTGGCGTACCCATTCTCTCTCTCTCCCTCTCCCTGTCTTTCTCTCTGTGTCTGTCGCTCTCAAATAAATAAATAAATAAATGAACAAAAAAAATTTTAAATGTTATTTGTGCCGAATGGAGCATATACCAAAGGGCCAAGTTCAGGTCCGTGGAAGACCTCATCTCATTTTCAGTTAAGAAATACATAGATGTTATTTGTACAGCTCAGTTGGTTTCTTCAGAATTGTAGTCTGAACCCTTTCCTAAACACTTGAGTCTAACGTACTACACACCTATAGTTCCCATCTTCTTTCTGGTTCTTGTCGCCATCCTCACACTGAAATAGTACTTAATGGCTTTGCTTGCATTTCGATGACCAGCTGTAAATTAATAGAATAAACGTGAGAGAAGAAAGAGCTCATGCTAGAGGACAAATGACTTGGACGTGGGGGAAGGATCATAGAGCAGGTTTTTATTTATTTATTTATTTATTTTTTAGACAGGGTCATACTGAAGCCTAGGCTGACCCAGAACTCACTTTGTATCTCAGGCTGGCTTTGAACTCGTGGCAAGCCTCCCACCTCAGCCTCCTGAGTGCTGCGACCATGCACCACCACGCCTAGAGGGTTTTGTTCTTTCCGTAAATACTAACATCTGAGGTGTAAGCTTTCATTCTGGTTGTTTATTATTTAAGTAGCCTAGTTTTAAAGTAGTATTTTCATTTTGCTATATATGTTTTTTTTTCCAGCTTTTGGCATTTTCATATATGTATCATTTGATCTCATGCCCCCAAATTACTCTCTGTTATCTCCCTTCTTCTCCCATTAAACTCATATTCTTCCCTATTAATCCCCATCTGATTTTCCTGCCTTTAAAAAAAAAAAACACATTAAGTTAAATTAAGGTTGCTGGCATCATCATGGGTAGAAGGTTATTTATTGTGGAATGGGCAACTTGCCAGTGGCCCCACCACTGATGAACCTCACTGCCACTCTCTGGCCATAGTTGCCATTATGTAGTCTGGGAGGTCTTGCGTCTCTGATACCCTTCCTGCATTGATAAAGAACTGTAAACCATGGCTGCTGTGAATTCAGGACAAGATTAGAGACATTGTCAAATGTCATGAAGAAAGAGGGTTGACCTCTCTTATCCTTGCATTCCTTCTTCACGTGAAGACAGGGCTCACTTCTTGTGGATGACCCTATAGGTGCCATTTTGAATGCAAACAATAAAAAAAATCTGGAGCCTTGACTTTGGGCTTCAGACTTCAGGACTGTGAGAAATAGGACAAGTGAGTTGCTCAGAGGTTAAAGGCACTTGCTTGCAAAGCCTGAGGGCCCAGTTTGATTCCCCAGTACCCATGCAAAGCCAGACACACAAAGTGGCAAGAGACCATGATATGCCCATACTTCTCTTTCTCTCACTCTCTCTCAGAAATAAATATATGTGTAAAATAATAGGTAAATAACATATTTTTAAAAGAACTGTCGGAAGTAAATTTCTGTTCTAGATCATTATCTAGTCTATAGAATTTTGTTCTAGCAATGCAAATTAACCAAGATCTGAAATGAACCACCAATGTAAGTGACCAGATATTAGTTTTATCTGGGATTCTTGAAGCCCATAGAAACTTCATGCTTCAGATTTTTCCTACCTGATGGGTGGGAGAGGCTGAGAGGTCAGCTCTCTTCAGTCATTGAGTCAAGCTTCCCTCAGGATGGTTGATTAGCATTTTCAACTGCCACTCAAGGAGCAAAGCGGCCTTTAATAGCAGAGGAAGGCACCCAGGTACTGACCATACACACCTAGCCCTGCACTCATGTGTTAAAGACTAGTGAATTATAAGTGAGGCTGCCAGAGTCACCTGCAGCAGGTGCATGTATATGTGTGCTAAAAGAGCTTGTGAATATGTATTTACATGTGTTTGTGTCTCTGAATATGTGTGCAGACATGGACATAAGTATATATGTAAACAAATACATACACATATATACTGTACATATTTAGAAGGCTGCACCTTTAGCATTCACTCTCTCCTGTGTATCCCTGTTCTTTCTTCTTGTTTACCTAGAGAGTTGTTGACATTTCAGAGCTGGTCATTACCCACACACCAGTGTAATACCCCATGGACCCCGTTCCCTAAGAGGAATGTAGTCACTTTCTTATTTCTGTTCCTGAGATGCTGTGGCTCTCAACTGCTAGCTTACTTGCCCTTCTTCCCTCCTTCCCTTCTTTCCTCTACACATACATGTGTGTGTCCAAGCCACAACACCAGTTCCTGGTTTATTTTCCTTCTCTCTATGTTAGTTGAGAAGGGAGCATGTCACCTTTCCTAAGTTCATCTCTTTGTTCTCAGTGTTTGTTACCACAGGTGCTCTCTCTTTCCTGGTCTATAACTTTTAAAAATATTATTTATTTGCAAGCAGAGGGAGATAGAATAGAGACAGACACACAGAGAGAATGGGTATGTCAAGGCCTCTAGCTGCTGCAAACTCCAAATGCATGTGCCACCTTATGCATCTGGCTTTACATAGGTACTGTGGAATCGAATCCTGGTTGTTAGGCTTTGCAGGCAAGAGCCTTAACTGCTGAGCCACCTTTCCTAGTCTCTCTTTTGATGTACAATACTAAGCAACAGTAATATTTTCTCTATCATATTGCAACAAGTCTGCTCTTTCAAGCAAGCCAGCCCGCTCTTGCTGGGACAATCTCTCCTGTATTCTATCCATTATTGCCTGCTGACTTCATGCATATGGAGTTATAGGGGTGGGCAGAGCACGCCTCATATATATTATCTGGCTGATGGATGAATAGTGCCCCCCATTCTCAAGTGAATATTGTCATGTGAGCACATGTTAAATCTAATCCCCTTCTTTGCACTCTCTAAATTGGTGGAAATTGTCTAGCCATGCTTTGGTGATGTGGTGACAGAGAGGCAGGCAGACCAACAGAAGGGCCTTTCATCTGATTAAGATGGATGCCTTAGCTCATAAAACAAATGCCTTGCACATGATTTTACATCCTGGTTTACTTGGGACAGTGCACGGTGGCATTCCAGACAGCTGAGAACATGCTGACCTTTGGCGATAGATAGAGAGGGCGTCACAACCCTTCACGCCTACCCATTCCAGCATCAGTGTCCAACATGTTTAGGTGTGAATATCATGACTCACAGACGACACGCAGCACTTTAGATCACTTCTTAAGCTGTATCATCCCCATTTACACATCATATGCATAGAGCAGCCAAGGAGATTACATCTCCAGAGTCCAGAGTCCAGATACTGGTCGGCAGAGTGGTGACTTGCTTTCCCTTAGCAGTTTCCCATGGCTGGCTGAGTCACATTAGAGCACGTTACTTATGAGATGTGTTTTGTGTAAGCACTGCACTAATTTTAAAATTCTGTTTGTTTATTTATTTATTTGAGAGCAACAGACAGAGCAAGAAAGAGGCAGAGAGGGAGAGAGAAAGAGAGAATGGGTGCACCAGGGCCTCCAGCCACTGCAAACGAACTCCAGATGCATGCGCTCCCTTGTGCATCTGGCTAACGTGGGTCCTGGGGAATAGAGCCTCGAACCGGGGTCCTTAGGCTTCACAGGCAAGCACTTAACCGCTAAGCCTTCTCTCCAGCCCCTGCATTAATTTTAAAACAGAGAAATGATCCTTTCCCAAGTTTGAAGCATTCTAGGCACTGATTGAAGCCCACGTCTGCTTCCTATCCACTTTTCCCTTGAGGCTTTATGACCTGCACGACCATCTAGCACACAGCTGTTTCACTCAGTCACACACTCAGGAGCAGGATGGTGGAGCTGCACTGACATTTTTTAAAAACTCGTCTTTAAGATTGTAAGACTGAAGATGAAGGTGGCCATGAGAGATGTCTGTGTTCTTTTTTAGATGAAGTTGTTTTTGAAACCCTATACACTCAGAGTTCATAGAAATTGTTTACCAAGAGGAGTATAATGCCACGGGGTTGAAGGTGCTTGTGTAAGAGTGGCAAGGCCTCAGTCTGCACAACCATCCAAATTAAGTGGACAAGATTAATTTCTTTTGATTTACAAAGATGTGTTACGTTCCGAGGCTTTTTACCAATGAGCATGAGTCATTAATGGGCTGCCTTGATGAGGGGACCGGCCTTTATTGGTACTTAGAAGCCCTGAAGTTCATAAACACCTTTGCTCACACGTACACTTGAGATATTACAAAGTCCTGTCTTCCAGAGGAAATGAAACTCTAAGGAAGGTGGTTTTTAGACAACACAGATGAGAAAGTTGATATCTTGCTGGTTTCCTTTTTCAAGCCCTCATTCCTTAAGATGTCCAGGCCCTGCCCATCTCTTTGGCCCTCTCCCTTGTTCTCTCTAGTGTGGACATTCTGGCCTTTGGACTCATCATTACGTTCCACACAAGCCACGTGGTGCCCTGCTCGGCCTAGAATGGAAAGCCACGGCTTGACAAGGTCCCCGGTGAATCCATCTGACAAATACACAGTGAAGAACACTGTCAACCTCAACATGGCCTCTATGATGGCTGCACCCTCTTAGTGAGCACCCACTCATTTTGCTCTGAAACTAGAACATTTTATCTTCAGGGAAACTTGTTCTGACTCCCCTGAACAGACCATCCCCATTATAAAACCATTTTATAGTACCCAGTGCTTCGTTTCTCAAATGTGTACAATTGTCTGAAATGGGTTTTTTTTTTTTAATGATTTTTAAAATCTACGTTTCTTTGTTTCTTGGTGCGTGTGTGGTGCATGCACATGTGTGCAGGTGCCCGGGCCCCTTGGTCACACAGGTAGGGACAGTGGAGGACAGCGGGCACCCTCCTCTGCTGCTTGCCTTGCTTCCTTGAGACAAGTCTCACTGGACATGGAGCTGCCATTTCCGTCATACTTTGCTGACAGCTGAGCCTTCTCAATTCCTCGACCTAGACCCCCTCAGTACTCAGGGTACAGATGTGTATGGCCAGAGCTGCCTCTCTACGTGGGTTACAGGTTGAACTCGGGTCATCAGGCTTGTCCAGCAAGTGCTTTAACCTGCTGAGTCATCTATGTACAGCCTAGTGATTGTGCACCCGGGGTGCAGGGTGACAGTTCCCGTGATTGTACACCCAGGCACATGGTGACAGTTCTAGTGATTGTACCCCTGGGGTACAATATGGCAGCTCTATACATGGGCACGTGTTAGAGGATTTGATCAGGATAAAATGTTGACTTCGTGTTTTGGGTGCTTGCTACCTCGTGGATGTTCATCATAATCACTGCATTCATGTGCAAATGATGCCAATGTGCCTCATTCTGATCCCTTTTCTTCACCCCACCTCTGGTCCTCCTGCCCTTTTTTCCACCCATCCTTCATACCTGTCCTTCCTCCCTCACAAACAGTTTGGCAGGGAAGAGAGAAGATGCACACACCGGGGGAGGCGATTAGGAAGGAGGGTGGATTTGGGCTCAGCTGTTGTGGCGCTTGTTATAAACGGGTTCTGTGGAATGAATATGACTTCCCAGGAGACCTTTTATTTGAGAAGTGTTCCCTAAGCCTTAAAGGATCCCACAATGCCTGGCAGTAGGATGCGGCCCCCTCACTATGATAGAGCTATTAGCAAAGGGCTCAATCCTCTCTCCTCCATGCCGACCTTGCAGTATGAGGGAGCGGTCTGAGCTCCAGCTTGGATTGCATTGCCTGTAATGGAAAGCAGAGGGATACATTATTTTTCCGTGGTCACATGTGGCCACCACAGTCCAAGCTGCACACTCCCAACCGTACCATTTTAGGGACTTGGGACCCTCAGTGTCTCAACCCTCTCTCGTGGCCTCTGCCTTAGTTGCGATAATAAGTGCAATTTGGCACATTTTAGTCACAAGCTGTCATTTTATCTTCCTTGTCCATGGGGAGAAATTTGGCTATAGCTGAGTAATAAGTTGGAGAATTGAGCAATTATTGAGTGAATTAGATCAATGTGGGCAGTTTATCTAACTCACACAGGCCAAAAAATCTCAGTGGGGTTTTCAGAAGCAGTCTAAAATATTGGTACAATTTTCCCAGTGTTCCTTTGTTCAATATGGATCTAGCATCACTCTGAGGACTAAAAAGCCTTGGGTTTGAACAATCACTGGAACAAGAACTTTCTTTCTTTCTTTTTTTTTTTTTTTTTTTTTGGTTTTTCAAGGTAGGGTCTCACTCTGGTCCAGGCTGACCTGGAATTAACTCTGTCATCTCAGGGTGGCCTTGAACTCATGGCAATTCTCCTACCTCTGCCTCCCGAGTGCTGGGATTAAAGGCATGTGCCACCATGCCCGGCTAGAACTTTCTTTCTTACAGGGTTGGATAGTATTTGGCCACTAGAAAGGGCTTCCAGTTCACTTAGAATTTGGGCTGGACCATCAAGGTGTGTATATTGGTGACATAAATTATATTAAATCTGAGCAGGAATACCTATTGTGCTCAAGACTCTACTGGAAAGTGTACCAGAAAGGCGTTCCATTAGTCTGGTCTGGGCTGGACCATAAAGTGGTGTATCCTGGTGATGCACATTATGTAAAATCTGTGTAGGTGTGGGCATGCCTACATGCCCAGGACTCTACTAGAAAGCATATCTCATTAGGCTGAATCTATATGTGTTCAACTCTTGGTATGGGGTGTTGTTTCTGAAAATTGTTCAAAATCACTAAAATTGATCTGTGTTTAAGGTAAATCTGGATTAAATGACTACCATAGACATGGGTAGAACCTCAACAGCACCTTAGAAGGAAGATGGCACAGGAGGGATAATTCGAAGGTTTAACTGGGTCTGGCTCAAAGTGGTTATTCCAGTGTGAGGACTTGATTTACACTGAGTTAGGTCTGTGATAGGGTTTAGAATTGATAGAAAGTTAAGACCAGGGCCTCACAGCAGATGTTTAATAGTTCATGAGTCTAGATGTGTTTTTTGAGACATCAGATAATACTTTTGTCAAGTTAGTAAAACTAAGAGGATTTTTTGTGTTGTTGTTGTAAAAAGCTAGGAAATAATTCTCTTACATGTTAAATCCAATCTCAGCCCAGCCTTGTGAATATTCAGAACACAGCCTGAATTATAATTCTTGTTATTTTTATAACTAACATTCTCTCTATGATTAGTTTCTTAAAGAATTTGTGGCTGAAGCATCCCATGAAGTTATTTCTATTTTTAAAATCAATTTATTTGCAAGTAGAGAAGGAGGGAGAAAGAGAGAGAGAGACAGAGAGAGAATGGACATGCCAGGGCCTTCAGCAACTGCAAATGAACTCTTGATGCATGCACCACTTTGAACACCTGGCTTAATGGATGCAAACTTGGGTTGTTAAGCTTTGCAGGTAAGTGCCTTAACTGCTAAGCCATCTTTCTATCCCCTGAAGTTATTTTTCTATATAAGGAGTCAGTTAAAAATAAGCCCAAACATGGGGAGATGGCTTAGCGGTTAAGGCAAAGCCAAAGGACCTTGGTTAGCTTCCCCAGGACCCATGTAAGCCAGATACACAAGGGGGCATATGCATCTGGAGTTTGTTTGCAGTGGCTGGAGGCCCTGGTGCACCCATTTTCTCTCTCTCTGCCTCTTTGTCTTTTTCAAATAAACAAAGTTTAAAAAATTCCAAAAAAATCAAGCCCAACCACAAAAAGTAGAAAGTAAGTTTCCTATTTAACACTTGAGCACTTATATAAAAACATGGTTTGAAAAAAAATCAACAATGTATGGTGGAATTATTGATAATAAGTGATATTATTAAATATGTACCATAGCTGGGTATGGTGGTGCATGCCTTTAATCCCAGCACTTGGGAGGCAGAGGTAGGAGGATTGCCATGAGTTTGAGGCCACCCTGAGACTCCATAGTGAATTCCAGGTCAGCCTGGACCAGAGTGAGACCCTACCTCAAAAAAAAAAAAAAAAAGTACCTTGTGTCAGTCCATATGACACTTGAATGTTAGTTTTCACAAGTACCCTGCAACCTGAGAGATATTAGCAGCCTTTTTAATGAAGAAACTGAGCTTCTGAGAAGTTCAATAGCTTTAGTAAGGTCATATAGCTAGGGAGAGTAGGAAACAAGAACTGCCTGATTAGAATGGCTTATGTCATGTCTCCCTAAGTGCTGTCTCTGCTAACTGAGATAATTCTGAGGTATTGTCTATAATTGCTTATACTTGAAAGTGGGAAGTGCCAGTTGAGTCTATGGAGTGAAGAGGAACCACTCATTTCAAAGAAGAAATAATTGTGATGGGAATATTCAAAAAAAGAACCCCAAATCTAAAGCAAGAGAGAGTGACACAATAACAAAGTGAATTACATTTCTTCTCTCCAAAGCTCAGAAGTCTAAGCAAATTTAAATTCATACCAGATTCAGCCTTGGGCGTTCAGCCTAAGAACATGTCACGATGACACCAGAGTGTATGAAGAGCACATATCTATTACCCGCCCATCAGTTGCCGGAATGGAGACGCTATGATCTATAGTGTTTCTCCTTGCCAAAAAGAAGAAGAAGAAAAAGAAAAGAAAAAAGAAAAAGAAACAATTATGAATACACAGGGAAAATGTGAATGTTTCTGGGACAGAGCCTCATTGCCCCTGCTTCCAGAGATGGGTAGAAGCACATGTGAACCTGGTGAGGTGCATCTGTACCTCCATGGGAAAAGTTCAGGCTTCCATGTTTAGTTCTCTCTTTAGGGATTGTGGTTACACCTGCACATGCCTTTCAATGATGCCGTGAATGTAAGTATAACCTCCTGGCAGAACATAATGTAACTGCTTGTGAATTGCTTTTTCCTGTCTAAGAAATGGGTGAGTGGACTTTGAAATGGGCATTGAGAGTGGAGGGAAGAGTTGATGCATTACATCATCACATCGTGTCTTTGCAAAAACCATTTCTTTTATTTTCTTTCTCTTCCTTTCTCACCCTTTAAAGCCCACTATAGGACAAACTAACTTGTCTCTGAAAAAGTCCAGGAGAGACAGTAATTTTGCTAAACTCTGAAGAACTTTCTCACGATGTCCATGCTTTTAAAAAAAAAAAAAATTATTTGCAAAGAGAGCTAGCTAGCTAACTAGCTACATAATAGATAGGTAGAGTGAGAGTGAGTACCAGGGCCGCTAGCCACTGCAAATGAACTCCAGATGCATGTGCCACTTTGTGCATCTGGCTTTACATGGGTACAAGGGAATTGAACCTGTGTCATTAGGTATTGCAGGCAAGCACCTTAACCACTGAGCAATCTCTCTAGCCCACTTTGTCTATTCTTATTTGCATCTTTCCATCTCTTTTCTGCATCCAGCCAGTCATTTATTAATTTGAAAGTGATTAAGTGTGTCAAAAGTTAGACACTTAGAACCATTAACAAATAGGAGATTACTTTTTCTCTTAAAAAACAGAATGTTGGGCTGGAGAGATGGCTTAGCAGTTAAGCGCTTGCCTTTGAAGCCTAAGGACCCTGGTTCGAGGCTCGATTCCCCAGGACCCACGTTAGCCAGATGCACAAGGGGGCGCATGCATCTGAAATTCGTCTGCAGTGGCTGGAAGCCCTGGCGCGCCCATGCTGTCTCTCTCTCTCTGCCTCGTTCTCTGTCTGTCGCTCTCAAATAAATAAATAAAAATAAACCAAAAAAAAAATTTAAAAAAAAAGAATGTTGACTTGGGTGCACTTATTAAAAATAAATCCTGGGCTGGAGAGATGGCTTTGTGGATAAGATGCTTTCCTGCAAAGCCAAAGGACCTAGGATTGATTGATTCTCCAGTACCCTCATAAGCCAGATACACAAGGTGGCACATGCGTCTATAGTTCATTTGCAATGAATGGAGGCTCTGGTGCACCCATTCTCTCTCTCTCTTTCTTTCTCTAGCTCCCCCTCCCTGTATCTGTCTCTCTCTCTCTCTTTCAAATAAAATATTTAAAAAAACAAAAAAAAATCCAAATCAAAACATAATGTAACATTTTTGTTTGTCAAATAGTTTATGATGATTAGATAAGTCTATATATATTGAAAAATAAAAATAATCATGTAAATCAAAGATAACCACTCTTGATATTTAAAAATATTTTCCTTCCATCTTTTCCCATCATATTTACATAAAATTATGTAGCTGGGGCTGGAGAGATGGCTTAGCAGTTAAGCGCCTGCCTGTGAAGCCTAAGGACCCCGGTTCAAGGCTCAGTTCCCCAGGACCCACGTTAGCCAGATGCACAAGGGGGCGCACGCATCTGGAGTTCGTTTGCAGTGGCTGGAAGCCCTGGCGCGCCCATTCTCTCTCTCTCCCTCTATCTGTGTCTCTGTGTCTGTCGCTCTCAAATAAAAAAATAAATAAAAAGTGAAGAAAAAATATTAAAAAAAAAAATAAAAAAAATTATGTAGCTGGATAACATTGCATTTTATATACAGTCCTCCATCCCTTTATGCAGACTGATTTCTAAAACCTGAAATAAAAAATGCTTCAATATATGACATTTTGAATGCAATGCTCAAAAAATTTCATAATGTAGAGCATTTCACATTTCAAAATTTTGAATTACGGATGCTCAACCAGTAAAGTTTATTTAATTTAATTTAATTTAATTTTCCTTTCCTTTCTTTTCTTTCCTTTCCTTTCTTTCTCTTCCCCTGCCCTGCCCTGCCCTGCCCTGCCCTTTCTGGTGCTGGGGATTGATCACATGGCCTTGAGAATTCTAAGCATGCATGCTGATACTGAACTACACCCCCATTCCTGTTGTAAACATTCTGAAATTAAAATGAAAAAAATCTGACACACTCTTGATCCCAAGTATGTAGGATCACTTATAGACAACCTGTATTGTGAATGTATCTCAATTGCACTACCAGGTTATTGGAGGGATGGCTTAGCAGTTAAGGCACTTGTCTGTAAAGCCAAAGGACCCAGGTTCAATTCCCCAGAACCCACATAAGCCAGATGCACAAGGTGGCACATGTGTCTGGAGCTTGTTTGCAGCAGCTGGAGGCCCTGGTGCATATATTCTCTCCCTTTCTCTCTGTCTCTCTCTCTCTCTCTCTCTCTCTCTGCCTCTTGCTTTCTATCAAATAAATAAATGAATAACTAACTAAATAAATAAAATATTTTAAAAGAAAATAATATTAACAGTTATCTAATATTCCATCAGAACACTACGATTTAATCATTTCTCTGGCATTTTAAATGAATATGTTTTTAGTTTCCAGTATTATGAATGTGATGAGTATTTGTGAAAATTAGGCTTTCCTTGTTTTTCTTATTAAGCTAAATTCATGGAAATTTAGTATGGTTAATGAGGCAAGAATACAGACACTTTGGGGTGTATTTGTATGTATTGCCTAGTTACTTCAAATACTTCATGTCTTCATTTCCATTCCAATCAGAAGCATATGGATGCTTATCTATTTTACCAAAAGTGTTTTCCACCTGAGACTCTATTTTCATTGCATCTGTCTTCTGAAAATGTTTCTGCATATTTTCTATATATTTGCTAGTTATTATTGTTTTGATTTTCTATATACTTATTAGTCATTAATGTGTCTTCTGTAAAAGCATGTTTTTCCATCTAAATTTTCTTTTGTCTGGTTCAAGTTGTAATGAAGGCTGAGGATATGGCTAGTGGTAGAATAATTTCCTAGTATGTGCAAGGCCCTAATTTCAATCCTTACTAGCAACAAATAATATATAAGTAAATAGCGCTGAGAGGTGGTTCATTGGTTAAAGTGCTTGCCTGAAAAATCTAATGACTTGAGTTCAATTCCCCAGTACTCATGTAAAGCCAATTGCACGACGTGGCTCATGCATTTGGAGTTCATTTGCAGTGGCTAGAGGCTCTGGTACAATCTTTCTTTCTCTTTCTGTCTCCCCCTGTCTGTCTCTCTGTGCTTGTAAATACATACATACATACATACATACATACATACATACATACATACATACATACATAAAAGAGTTTTACCAAAGCTCATGTAGGAATAAAATCCTCAGCTATGTTTAAGAGTTTTGTAAGATCATTGAACAAGAACTTAGCTGCATAATATCCTATATACATATGGATAGTGGATGATATCACAGTTTGTTGGAATCCTGTGTTTTCTTCCAATATTTTCATCTTGGACAAAACATGTTCAAAAGGAGGGGGAAAAAACACTGCCAGCTCCCAAAGTTATAGGCTGATAATTTTCTTTATTTAAACTTATCTCTGTCCATCTCTACCACTTCATTTGAGAGAATGACCCCTGAATTCATGATGACATGTAGCCATTCTGAGTTTCTGCAATGTACCCTCCTAACTCACAGCCTTGAGATGTAAGAGTAAGAATGTGCCATTCTGAAGTGTGGGGTCATACTTCTCTTTAAGGAAAAGAAAAGATAAAGCCCCCTTTTTTTCAGCAAAATAGCATTAAATATTAGTGGTAAGTCACAGTTTCAAATGTTTCCAGCTGTTTGATATTTTCTCCAAATAATTGAGTACTTTTTTTATTTTAACTGAGTGTCTGTGGAGCTGCTGCATCCTCTACTCCCGTCTTGGTTGCTGTCTGTGGGCCTCCCCCTGCCCCTTCATCCCTGCGTGCATCTATTTCCCGACACCTTCCTTTCCTAGGGAGCTGCCCCTCTCCCCTTCTCCTCAACAGCCCTGTGGAGGGCAAGCCTGGGATTCCTAAAGTGCCATAATCCACTTTCATTGCAGTCTTGATCACTCCTCAAATAACCATCCCAGCATTTTGCACACACTGGATATTCAGGAAATATCTTTTGAATGAATTGATTACACATTTTGGCACCTTTTAAATGTCATTCAAATGTACAATTTGGAGGGTGGCAGTGCTTTTGTGGTCCTGGGAATGGCTTCAATTACCACCATTCCCTCCAAGTGGAATTTTAAATAGTACCACTTGTTTGGTGTGGAAGCAGCAATGTGTTTGGATTTCAAGGAGCCACAGTCTTCCCCATAGACTAGGAAAGGCTGAACCACAAATGCCAAGAGAGCATTTCTCTTGTATCCGCCATGTCTTTCCTAGCCCACCTCCCAGTTAGAAGTAGTGACTCATCCTTTTGAAACCCACCTATGTGTCCTTACTGTGACCCAGAGAAGCCCGCCTCAAACACTGGGCAGACAGACACTGTTTGCAAAGGGGTCAGGCCTTTTGAATGGAGTGAACCTTCTGTGTAAGTAGCACCATGAAATGAGCTGTGGCCATGAGTTGGCTCTGTGCTGAGACAATGCTGTCACATAATTCTAAGGACCGTATCTTTGCCCCGGTGTCTCTCCAGTCCTTGTGATGGATACACAGAGTCACATGGTATAGTGTGATCATGGTTAACAACATTATGTTCCAGGTATTACATCTTTGAATAAATAAAATCTTAAATCTTTGAACATTATTGAAACTTGACAAAAGAAATTATGAGTGAAAGAAAGGCCACCCACTATTTCCCTGTGTTGTTATGTTCTCTTTATGTAGGGTGTAGAAGAGCTTGCTTAATTTCTTGGTCTGACTTAGTACGTATTTGTAATGCAGTCAAACATCAGCACAAACAGTTGCCCATTATGAAGGACTGTCCTTTGGCCGTCATTGAACCACTAAAATTCAATTATAGAAAAATTGCTTTTTAAATTTCAAAGTGGATATGAATAATTGCCCATTTCATATTATACAGCTCTGTATCTTCGTTTTTCGTGATTTCATTTGTTGTGACAAGCTTTGCCTAATCTTTCACACACCATGTTGCAAGGCTGTGCTGTCTTTGGGACTCTTCCCCACCAATCTGAGTTTATGAATGCAGTTGGCAGATGCTAGGAACAGCTCTTCCCGACATTGCTGGGAAATGCATGTCTTTTTAGATTCAAGTTCAAGAAAAGGAGAGGGAGGGCACCCTTGAGAATTTGGGGTTTGTTATTAGGTTTTCAGCATCCATAATATTCATAAACATCGGACACAGCTGTCTTTAATGACTCAGCCCGCTCGCTGCAAGGAAAGAACGTGGGCCAGGAAAACATCAGGCTCTAAGAAGATTTCTATTTTCCAACACAAAAGTTTTCATCGATTGAAACAAAGTTTGGTTTATAACCAAACTGGCTGTTTACCTTAAAACTTTATCGCTATGTAAAATCATTTGACCAAGCGCTAAGAACAGCGCTTGACATTCTCGGTGTTTCGAGATGCATTTGCCTAGGCTTCTGTCTCATTCTGACTGCTACAAGGCATGTTAGTTGGGTTTTTAGTGAAGACTGTGGTGGACAAAAGCTCTTAGCCTGGTAGTGAGGAGGTTTTGGGGGGCTAGTCCTGCCTGTGCCACTGGAGAATTGTTTGACCTGGAATCTTCTCATTGACAGCTCTAAGACCGGTTCCTCATTGGCCTGTTAGAACCTTCTTGGCTCTGCAGTTCTATAATCACCCTGCTCAGACAAGGAAGCAAGTTACTGGATAGAATCTAAATCCTAGTTGATAGGAAGTATTTTTCTAGTATAATAATAGGTTGCTGAAACATTTATTGATTATTATTTATTTATTTGCAGCCAGAGAGAGGAGAGAGACAAAGAGAATGGGTGTACTGGGGTATCCAGTCACTGCAAACAAACTCCAGATGCATGCACCACTTTATGCATCTGGCTTTATGTGAATACTGGAGAAATCAAATCTGGGTTCTTAGGTTTTGCAGACAAGCACCTTAACTGTTGAGCCATCTGTCCAGCTCCCACTGAAATATTTTTACACGTTTTAAAATTTATACTCAGTAAAATTCACTCTGTTGAGGACATCTGTATCTGTGTGTTAACAAATGCAGGCATGTCTGTTTAAATATCTAATATTATCATAGATTGTATTGTAAGATGCAGGAATCCATTACTTATGAACATAGTTACAACTGCTTTACTACTTTTTTTTTTTTTTTTAGGTAGGGTCTCTCTTTAACCCAGGCTGACCTGGAATTCACTATGTAGTCTCAGGCTGACCTTGATCTCACAGTGATCCTCCTACCACAGCCTCGCAGGTGCCGGGTTTAAAGGCGCACACCACGATGCTCTGCTATAGCTACAACATCTTAAAGAACCAAGAGAGAAGTGGAGTGGACTCTTGTAGTTTTTCTGAACTATGAAGACCTTTTGGCTAATACCAGTGTACCTAGGATGAAGCGTGCATTCATTCACTCATGAAATGGGTTTGTTGAGTTCTGTTTTCATTTTTTTCCCCGGAGGAAAGTGTGCGTTGTCAGGTCTTAGGACGCAGAAGGAATTGAAGTCAGCTGTGTTCCTCCCAGCCAATGACTGGGACTGTGGTCTTAATGTTCTCTATGTGTAAATCGGGGAACCACAAGAAGGACCCAAAGCAAGGTCATGCTTGATGAGCTTGTGTAAACAGGAAGACTGGGGTGCCTTCCTTCTTGTTATGAGAATGAAGCACCACTTTCCCCTGAAACTTTAGGGCTTCAGAGGCCAAACCCTTTCACACCCCACTCTTTCTGTCTCTACTTTCTCTGTCCTCCTTGTCCATTTATTCGTCCCTCCCCTTTCCTGTCTTCTTCCCGCCTCCCTTTCCCTCCTCTCTCCCTTCCTCCCCTTTCTTGTATTTCTGTGTCAGATGTCTGGGAGGTAGGAGGGTTTCATGGAGATAAAGGCTGTGTCTAGTGGCCAGTACTTTTTTTTTTTTTTTTTTTGAGGCAGGATTCCACTATTTAGTTCAGGATAGCTTAGAGCTCAACAGATTGTATCAGGCTGGCTTAAGGCATTCTGGGCTATAGCTCAGGCTGGCTTGGAGCTCACTACGATGCAAGATTCTTGAGTTCTTGGTGAGGTTAGAACTCCATCCCGGATCCTTATTGACATTTAGCAAAAAATTGAAAAGTGTAAACATGAAGGGTAAATTATTAAAGATTTAATTTATGGAAGAATGTAAGTAAGAGAAAAAAATAAAAACTACCAAGCTGAACCAGGCATGGTGGCGCACACCTTTAATCCCAGCACTCGGGAGGCAGAGGTAGGAGGATCTTTGTGAATTCGAGGCCACCCTGAGACTACATAGTGAATCCTAGGTCAGCCTGAGCTAGAGTGAGACCCTACCTCAAACACCAAAACAAACGAAGAAAAAAAAAAAAAACCCTACCAAGCTGAGTGGGGGTCCTGAGCAGGTTGCCCTTGGTTTGGGCATCTTTATAACTTTGGAAATGTAAATTGAGAAACATTTAGTTGCCCTGTGATGTGCCTCATGGTCAGGTTCAGATGCATAGCAGGGATCTTTGTTGTTTTTTGGGGGAAGCACACAGAAAAGGTATACAGGCTTAAGAGGGCTCCATCAACCTGAGAGGAAGTGGAAACACAGCTTTTCAAGGTCAAGGACCAGAAAGTGGCTCTCGGTGACCATGTCTTAGTCTGGCTGGGATAGCTTAGTGTCAGTATTCTCCTTGGGGCTCTGTCCCTGGTTGGCCACCTATATTAAAGAAGCTCCTCTGCTCCTGTTCTCTAACAGCTGCTATGGCCTCGGCTGGCCTCGAATGTGCAGCACTGCTCAGAGCTGAGTCTCAGACATGAGCCACCATGCCAAACTAGCCGCAGTCCCTTTGGTAGTCAGCTGGAATTCGCCCTTCCAGGACATTCCTTGTGTATCAGGTTTCTTATCTTAAGCTAGCACTTCCTGTTCTCTGAGGAGGTGCCTGCCAAATGGCTGCTTGACGCGCACCGTGGCTGCGGTCCCTGCGCAAGGCTGCATAAGAAGCCACCTGTTTGCACGCAATTTCAGTACTTTTGGTCTCGGCTTTAAAGGAGGTGATATTTTGCAGTCTGAGCGATTCTTTTTGTTCATTTCAGAGTTATGGTACTTTATAGCTGGGTGTGGTGGCATATGCCTTTAATCCCAGCCCCCGGGAGGCAGAGGCAGAGGCAGGACGATCATCATGAATTCAAGTTCACCCTGAGAACACATAGTGAATTCCAGGTCAGGCTGAGCTAGAGTGAGACCTTACCTCGAAGGAAAAAAAAAAAAAAATGTCATGGCACTTTACCTGGTGCCTCTTTACAAATGGAAGGTCTGGTAGTATTCTAGTGACACTCAGCCCCAGTACCATGCAGGTCATTGTGGGCCACGTGTGCAACTGTCCAATACGACACACTAGCTATGTGTGCAATTTAAAATTCTCTAGATAGGCACATTAAAGAAGCAAGACAGCATTGGGTGGGTTTTAATAATATTCTGTATTTAACACAGTACAACCAAAATATAACTTATAAGCATGATAAACATGTGAAATGGCCTAATTTACATCCTTTCTCTTTTCATAGTACGTTTTCAAATTCTCTTGTTTTCAAACTTCTGGTCTCTGACTAGCCACATGTCTGTCAATGGCTTTGTCACCCATGTGGCTAGTAACTGTCATATTGCACAGCACAGGTGTATCAGTCCTTTAGGTAACCATGTTCCTCCTGGTAGATGGTTACACAGGGCCAAGAAATCAAGACAGAAGTGACCCAGCTAAGAAGGTGATCCATCTCGGCCCTGCTCCTTTGTTCCCGGTCACCCTCCAGTGAAACCCCCTCTCTAGAAGCCAAAGCCTTGCTCCTCTAACTTTACCTTCCCAGGCCCTCCCAGCATGACCCTAGCCAGGCATGTGGGGCTCCTGGCAGCCTTGAACATGCCATTCACTCACTCTCACCTCACTCTTCCGTTTGTACGACTCTTCCTGGACCATTCAACCCCAGCTGCGCACATGTCTGCTCCTTCACCTCCTCGTAGGTGTTAGTTACATTAATGCCGCCTTTTAAAATGCTGTTTATTTCTTATTTTCAAGTGTGTATGTGTGGGAGATACACCAATTTCTATTGCCGCTGCCAATGAGCATCCAACGTCTTTGTGTGGGTGACTGGGGAAATCAAACCCAGCCTGGTGGCAGGTTTTGCAAGCAGGTGACTTTAACCTTTGAGCCATCTTCCCAGTCCCTTTAGGACCATTTCAAACGACAGTGTTGCTTCGCCACCAGCTTTCTCTGCTGTCAGGCACTCACTATAAAACTGAATAAACCTGACCATGTTTGGTCCCCTCCCCCCATTTCTTGTTATCACGATATGTTTGGTTTTCCTTTTCGTCTTTCTTTTCTCCACTGCCTTGGTAGAACACAAGTTCTTCTCCCTCCTCCGTCCTCACTCCCTAAGGGAAGCTGTGCACACAGTAGACCCGCAGCGCACACGGGCTCACCGCGTGAACGAATGAGTGGATCAGCACTATCAAGCACTGGATCTAAAACACCTAATTCTATGTAGCACTGCCAACAGTTGATGCCGATATGTGGAAGTCCCCATTAGCACTTTTCCCTAGGTAAATGGAATTACCCTGCGTGGTATTGAAAACACGATCCGGTGGCCTATTCGTCAGCTTTGCTCTGGTTTGGAAGGGTCACTTATTTATGCCCAGGTCAGCTAGATCCTGGTGGAAGTCTGGTCAGTGATTTTAAACAACAGAACTGCTTTTCATGTTGGGTTTTTTTTTGTTTTGTTTTGTTTTGTTTTTTAATATCACAGCAGATTCAAGTCTGTGTGTTCTTGAATGCTTTTCTTGTTTGGAAGTAGCAGATCCTGGGAATTCTCAAGACCCAGGAGCCTGAGAGGTGAAGGGCTAACAGCGCAGGTTGGATTGCCCCTCTCTCCGTAAGCACCCACGGGTGCTAGGCTTCAAGCAGATGTCTGCAGCTCACTGTCAGGATGTTACTGGAGACCAGTGCGCCCTGTTCACAGGTCGGGGCTGCGTGGAGACAGGCCGTCGATGGCTGCCTCCCAGGGGAGAGTGCCTCTGACCGCGGGCTCGTGGGCTCAAACAGTGATGCGATCCCCACTGCTGGAGCCCTGGCATACTGGCAAGAAGCTGCCAGTCTCAGAGTCCAGGCAAAGTTAGAAGCCAAACAACTTCCTTTTGCCATATTTATTTTTCCTCCCAGAAGGAGAAGTTTCGAAGGAGAAGTAAGGAGATGACCACAGCTCAGTCCTACCCCAGTCTGCTGCTTGCCTGGACCCTGAGTGTAAAGTTGGCTGTGGCTATAAATATACTTCACACCGAGTCATTCTTTCTAGCAGGGGGGGCCCCCCTACACATTCTGAGAGACTTCAAATTCAAAATGGCTGTTTCCAGTTGATGGCTCTCTCTGACCTCTTGTTTTCTGCTGGACTCTGGGAATACGGCAGTCCTGGTGCCTAAGAACTGGAAGGAAGGTGTTTGAAGGAAAACCTAGGCTTCTAGGTCAAGATCTCAAGGCTAGTTGAAAAATTCAGTGAGATTGCCTTGAATGTTAATCTAATTATCTCAAACTTTAAAAAGGTGTCTCCTCCTTCCCCGAGAAGAATCAAATATAAGCAGATTTAGGTCTTGGGCCTTCTTTTTTGTATTGATTTTTGTATCTTCAAATTTTCATGAACGTGAAAAAAGACTTGCTGGTTTCTATTGTTTCAGCACCTACAAAAGAAAGGATTTACCAGAACTTCTGAATTCACTCAGAAGACGAGCTTGCTCAGTTCCTCGTTTTTCTTTAAAAATAATTTTCCCTTCTAAGACAGACAGTTTGGCCCTCATAGTTTGGTAATTCTAGACACATGTGCTACTTTTTTGCATCTGGCTTCACGTGGGTACTGGGGAATTAAACCTGGACTATCAGGCTTTGTAAGTGCCTGTAACTGCTGAGCCATCTGTCCAGCCCTTTCTTTTCCTATTTTCTAAAGGAAAGGCTATTGATGTCAGTGTACTCATGTTTTAAAGCATGTGTTTGTAAAGACAAAATTCTTCATAAACTCTGCTGTGTTTCAGCTCATGCGTTTTGGCATGTTGTGTTTCTAGTTTGCAGTTTCTTTTATCCTTTAACCTACCGGTTCTAGGAGAATGTTCGTGAATTCTCCCATACTTTGAACTTCCCAAGTATTCTTGTGTTACTGACTTCTAACTTTATTCCATTGTGATTGGATAACACATTTTTAGACCATATGTGTGTGTGTGTGTGTATACATACATACATATATACATACATACATATATATATATGCATTTCTTTTTTATTTTTAATTTTTTAAATTTTTGTACTCAAGTGAATACAGTCAAGTTGGTACCATTGTACCATTGTTAGCCTCCTCCTGTGTTCTTTTACTTTATTGAGTATTTTTAAATTGAGGAACATATTCTATCCTGGAGAAAGTTACATTTAAGAATGTGTATCCTGGCTTGAGCAGGTCTAAGGTCTAGGTCTCTCTGTTCTATGTAGGTGCCTGTTATGTCCAGTTGGTTCAAAGTGTGGTTCCTCTTCTGCTTCGTATTATAGTCAAAAATTACAATTTGCTGGATTGTATATTTTTGCAATATTGTTCAGTTCTGTTTCAGGTATACTGTGTACATGTGTAATACTTCTTCCTCTTGAATTCTTAAAGCGCCCCTCCTTATGTCTAGCAGCAACTTTGTTAAAGATTTTTGTGTAATATTAACATAGCTGTCCACTAATCCGTATAGTGTATCTTTTTTTCTATCCCTGTATTTTCAACTCATTTCTATTGTGAATGCTAATTGTGCTATGAGTTGGGGACCACAACTTTCACCAGTGTGCTTTGGGGGACAGTTAGAGTTTAAGCTGTTGCACAACTGACAAGTCTCAGCAAGGACCCTGGGCAGAGAGCAGGGCATGATGTGGATCAGAGATAAATAATAACAAATTCTGAAGTGAAGTTCTTCAGCCAGTTGGCAGCCAGGTCTCTGGGCATGGAACCTCAGAGGAGTTCCAAACCCATTCTCTCTCTTAAATGGTTGAAAAGTTGATGATTTTTAAAACAACTGAAGAACTAGGTAGGGAGGGAAAGATCTGTGTACATTTAGTTAATGGGCAAGATACGCCCACTGGTGCAAGTGTCACGAATGTATGGGGGTAGCCATCGGCTTTGGGATTAGATTTGAGACATGCTCCACGGGAGGAATTTCATGCCTGGTACTGTAAATCTGGTCAAGAGTCTGTGTCTAGAAACATAGGCCCAAGGGGGGAATTTACTGCTGTGGTTATATTAAACAGACAGCATGTCAAACTGCCTGCTAAATACCTATACTGTTCCCATAGATTAGTATTGCTTAAAGCCTCAAACACAGAAGTTTCTTTCTGCAATGGACAGTGGTTAATGCAGAGATGGATAGCTGGCAAAATTGCAGAGAGTGACTACTGTGTGCTCAGCTTCAAACAGAATACCTAAGCCACCTCCTGCAAGGATCAGGGAACCACACAGAAGAGGGGACCAAAAGAATGAAAGAATAGGAGAATGGGGTGGAGGGCTGTAAAACACCGGTCATCTGGATATGTGACCATTACACTCATGAACTCACATGCAGCTGTGACTTTCCAGCACAGGACTGAGCCTATCAATACTTCACCATTGATGGGAAAAGCACATGAAACCCTAGACCTCCCAGACTACATAATGGCAGCTATGGATGCTGGGAGAGGAGGAGTCAGGTTCATCAGTAGTGGAGCCACTGGCAAGTTGCCCATTCCACAGTAGACAACTTTCTACCCATGATGATGTAAGCATCCCTAAGTTCACTCACTGGAGGGGGGAGGATGCATGAAATTAAGATGTGAACTGTTGAGAAGGAAGGACATTGAAGGATAAGAGTGGGAAATTTGGGAATAATATCAAAATACATTATCTGCACACATGACAATATCAAAATGGAAAAATAAATGCTAAAATCTTACAGAAGCTACAAATCCTCCTGTTCTTATTGAGATTAAATTGTTCTTAATCAAATGATTATAATATTCTTTGAAAGCCTTTAGCAATGAAAAGTTTAAATGATCATTTAGCCACTTTTACAGTGTTCTTAGCGTACTTACAGAGTAGAAGATTTTCAGAAACCATTCTGAAAACTGTAACCCTTTTCTGTTACTTTTGCATTTTGTTTTACCAATTCCTTTTAGTTAAATGTTTTCTTGTGCCCTTAATTTTTTCCTAAAATACTACATTTTAGGAATATTTGGGGACTAAGAAGATGGTTCCATGGATAAAGTGCTTGCCACACATGGTCTTGATTAGCAGTCAGTTTCTGTTATTTATAAATTAGCCAGTCAAATATATTTTTCTATAGCAGTGTGACAAAAAGACTCCTTTTATATGCCTCTATAGATTTCTAAGTTAAAATATAGCAAACTGCCAAAAGGAAGACCCCTACTGTCCTTTAGTCTCTTAGATATACCTGGAAGTAACCAACCACAGCTAGTGGGGTTTTGTGTATTCTTATATGGCGGGGGGGGGGGTATGCATTTTAAAATTTTTTATTTTAAATTTATTTATTTATTTATTTATTTTGGGTTTTTGAGGTAGAGTCTCACTCTAACTCAGGCTGACCTGGAATTCTCTATGTAGTCTCAGGGTGGCCTTGAATTTATGGTGATCCTCTTACCTCTGCCTCCCAAAAGTTTAAAATTTATTTTTATTAGCTTATAAAGAATTAGGTTTCATTATGGTGTTTTTTAACCATTTTCCCCCTGTCCATTTTCCTTTTCTCCTCCTTTCCTCCAACCCTCAGTCCTTGTACCCTCCTGTACCATCCCCTCCTTTCCATTTTTACAGTTAACGTTTCTTTCTATTCTCTACCACCCTTTCTGTTCACTTCCTGCTCCTGTCTTATGCTCTCCTACCTTGACTCATAGCCTTGACTCACTTTTACATCCCATTATTTATGTATGTACAAACATTCAAAGTTAGATAGAATCCACATAAAAGAAAAAGCATGTGATTTCTGCCTTTCTGGTCCTGGGTTACCTCACTTAGTAAAATTTTTCCCAATTCCACTCATTTTAACTTTCTATAAACCTTCTAACTTAATTTTTCTTTACAGCTAAATAAAATTACATTGTGCATATCTACCGCATTTTTATTATCCAGTCATTGGTTGATGGGCATCTAGATTGATTTCATTGCAAAGAGAAGTGCGTAGAGCAGCAATGTCCATAAATGGTCTTTATGGTAAGATAGAGAGTCCCTTGAGAATATGCCCAGCAATGGTATAGATGGATCATATGGTAGCTCCATTTTTAGCTTTCAGAGAAGCCTCAACACTAATTTCCACAGTGGCTATAACAGTTTATACTCTACCAACAGTGAACAAGGGTTCCTCTTTCCCCACAACCTTGCCAGTATTTATTGCCATTTGTTTTCTTGATAATAGCCATTCTGACTGGGAGAAGATGAAATTGCAAAGTGTTTTTCATTTATATTTCTCTGATGGCTAAGAATATTGAACATTTAAAAAAAAATGTTTGTTGGCCATGTGTTGTGTTTCTTCTTTTGTGAGCTGTCTGTTCCTTACATTGACTCACTTAAGTTTAAACTTTTTTCTTTCTTTCCTTCCTTCCTTCCTTCCTTCCTTCCTTCCTTCCTCCCTCCCTCCCTCCCTCCCTCCCTCCCTCCTTTTCTTTCTTTCTTTCTTTCTTTTTCTTTCTTGGTGTTTGACCTTTGCAGTTCTTTATGTATTACAGACATCAACCTCTGTCTGAGGAATGGCTTCTTGCATCCTATAGGCTCTTTCCTCTGCTAAAGGTTTCCTTTGCTGTGAAGAAACTTTTTAATTGCACGTGGTTCCATTTGTTGATTCTTGGGACTGTGTCCTGTGCTATTGGAGTCCTGCTCAGAAAGTTCTGACCTAGAACTTCCAGTGTATTGCCTGTGTTTTCCTTTAGTATTTTCCAGCTTGACACTAAGAACTTTGATATTCTTACATTTTATTGGCATGTAGGGTGAGTGGTATAGATCTAATACCATTCTTCTGTAGATTCAATTTTGCCAGCCCCATCCACTGAATTATTTTCTTCAGTATATATATTTTTAATGCCTTTGTCAAAAATCAGGTGACCATGGCTGTGTGGGCTGATTTCTGTGTCCTTTGTTCGACTCTCATGGTCTTTGTCTCTGTTTCCATGCCCTACTACGTTGTCTTTGTCACCAGGGCGCTGTAGTCCAACTTCAGCTCAGGAATTGTGTGTGATTTCCTCCAGCAGTGTTCTTTCTACTTAGGTTCACTTTAACTATGCGTCACCTTTAGTGTTTCTATGTGAGTTGTTTGGATTGTTCTTTGTCTAGTTGTGGGAAGAATGCCAATGAACTTGAATGGAAATTGCATTGAATTCATAGATTACTTTCGGTAACATAGCAGTTTTCATAATACTTGTTCTATCTATCTAGGAACATGGAAGATCTGTCTAGCATTTTGTAACTTCTTTTATGTCTTTGGATAGCACCTTAAAGTTTTCTTTGCAGAGGTCTTTCACATCCTTGGTAAGGCTTATTCATATAGGTACTTTGTCTTCTTGGAGCTATTGTGAGTGGGAAATTTTTCTAATTCCTGTATCAAGAAGTTAATTTTTGGAATATATAAAAGCTATTGATTTTTTTGTGTGCATTGATTATGTATCCTACAACTTTGTTGAAAGTTTTTATTAAATCTAAGAGCTTTCTGGGAGAGTGTATAGGGTCACTTAAGTTTAGAATCATGTCATCTGAGACTAATGGTAGTTTCATTTCTTCCCTTCCTATTTTTATCAATTTTAGACCCCTCTCTTGTCTTACTGCTCTAGCTAAGACTTTAAGAACTATGTTAAGTAAGACTAGAGATAGTAGTCAGTCAGATCACCCTCACATCCATTATAGAGTTCTTTCTGTTTGAAAAATATCTACCTATTTCTAAGCCATAGCTTCTAGGCTAAGACCTAGTAATCTGAAAAATCTGACAACCAAACTAGCTAAATAAATAAATGGCTGTAAAAGATGCTGACTTTTCAAAATTTGGAGCTAATATGTTTTTGAAATATTGCTCAGAAAATAATTAGATTTTTATATTGATTCCAGCTGAGATCATCTTTAGAGGAAACTTTAATCTAATTAGATTGCTGTTAGAAACTGTTATGTTCGATTTTCCTTGTGTTAGCCTTTATCTCAGTTGGGTGTTCAGGCTTTCCTCATAATTTTATTTGTGATTATTGTTAGATAAGTAATTTATTGATATAATTTGACACTAGCATATTTTTTATCACTATTTTCCTTGATTTCCTCCTTTCTAGTATTGGAGATAGAATTTACTTTCTCTTTTCACATGGTAATACCCTAAGAAGGAATATAAAGAAATGCCGTCTGTGTTTCTATGTTGGGGTTATGTATGAATTTGAGAGTGTGTGTATGAGTGTGTGTGTGTGTTAGGTAGTAGAATGGGGAACCAGAAGTTTTGGTTTTTTTTCTTCCTGGTAAACTGTGTAAACAAAGGAAAATTAAATTTACAGTCAACTAAGCCAGGCATGGTGGCATCTGCCTTTAATCCCAGTATTCGAGAGGCAGGGGTAGGAAGAGTTTGAAGCTACCTGGAGACTACATAGTGAATTCCAGGTCAGCCTGGTTAGAGTGAGACCCTACCTTGAAAAACCAATAATAAATAAATTTACAGTCAACTGAAAATTGAGTCTGTTTCCTTAGGTAGGGTCTACTTGCCTTTTGATTAATGCCAACTTCTTCATTATCCAAGCATTCCCAAAGGTTTTTTTGTTGTTGTTGTTTTTGTTTTTGTTGTTGTTTTGAGGTAAGGTTTCACTCTAGCCCAGGCTGACCTGGAATTCACTATGTAGTCTCAGGGTGGCCTTGAACTCATGGTGATCCTCCTACCTCTGCCTCCCAGCAAGGCGTGCTTCATCATGTTCAGCCCAGTTCCCAAAGTTTTTAGGAATAGATTCTTTGAAGCTTGGTGGTCTTATTTGGGTGAGAAGGTGTAACAAGCAGCACTGAGTACTACTGTTTAGGTGAAAATCTAACCCTACAGTTCTCAGAGGAAGTGAAACTCACAGGAGTCCCCACTGTACCTTATGCCTCTGGCATCTTTTTTAAGATTCAGAAGGCGGGCTGGAGAGATGGCTTAGCGGTTAAGCGCTTGCCTGTGAAGCCTAAGGACCCCGGTTTGAGGCTCGGTTCCCCAGGTCCCACGTTAGCCAGATGCACAAGGGGGCGCACACGTCTGGAGTTTGTTTGCAGAGGCTGGAAGCCCTGGTGCGCCCATTCTCTCTCTCCCTCTATCTGTCTTTCTCTCTGTCTGTCACTCTCAAATAAATAAATAAATAAATAAATAAATAATTTTTAAAAAAAATTTAAAAAAAAAGATTCAGAAGGCTCTGGTTCTCCTTTTTCTTTGCACAACCACTCAGTGGAGAGTTTGTGCTGGAAAACTGATTTCTCCTACTTTCCTCTGATTAGGTTTCCATGCTCTTTACCAATTTCATCCTAATAATTTGCAGATTTCATTTGGCCTCATTTACTTCCCGTTGTTATTATTTCAAGTCCCTCCCAGTTGCTGCATGACATTCAACTCTGGATGCTTTTTTTTTTTTTTGGTTTTTCCTTGCAATTAAATACTTCCAGAAACAAAATTTTGGAAAATGGATTCACCCTAGCTGACTCAGATCTGAAAGTCTGCTCAAAGAGAATTTACAGGGAAGATATTACTGGCTCAAAACCTCCATCTGTCAGTTCATTTGAATTTGGCTTTCAGTTTGCCTATCTCTAACACTGTAAGAAACTCCGGTGAAGCAATAGTCTTTCCTGAGATGGGCCCAGTTCTCTGTATTATCTCCTTCCTCAGGCCCAACAGGTTTTCCTTTAATGGAAACTTTTACTTTTCTTCCATAGAAATGTGGTATGAAAATGAGTGAGCTCTGGGCAATACTGTGAAATTTTGCATATGCAAAACCTGCTTTTGACTTCCTCTCAGTGATATCTTCACCCACAGCCAAGTAAGTTTCTCCACGTTCTTAAAGGTACATGACAGCATCATTTCTTTTTCTTCCTGTTCAAAGTGTGTCCATGTACCAGCAGTATCTATAACACCTGGAAGCTTATTAGAAGTACAAACCCTGAGCTTCATTCACTGCACACCTATCAAATCAGAATCTGCATTTGAACAAGATCCTTAGCTGATTAACATGCACATTAATGTCTGAGAAGCACTGAGGTCTAGCTTCTGCAGATAATTAATAGAATACACTTATAAAATGCCAGATTCTAGGGAAAAGAAGATAAAGTACAGTGGCACTAGAAGGGAGCTGGCTAGAGTATGGCCCCAAGAACAGGAATCAAACCCCAGGAAATTCTGTACTTCACCATTGGGAAGATTTCCAGAAAGGTACTATGGTGGTTTGATTCAGATATTCCCCATAATCTCTTGTGTTCTGAATGCTTGATCCCCAGCTGATGGCAATTTGGGAATAGGGGCCTCCTGGAGGAAGCATGTTGTTGGGGGCAGGCTTATGGGTGTTATAGCCAGCTTCCCCTTGCCAGTGTTCAGCTCACCCTCATGCTGCTGTTACCCACATGAGGTTGGTCAGAAGGTGATGTCCATCCTCTGCGCATGCATTCAGTTTTAAAAAGTAGTTTAATATGAGTTCAATATGTTTATTTTATAAACATATTGCTATAGGTGATTCAATAATATTGTTTTATTGAGAATAGAACACAGTAAGGTTCTTTTTAAAAAAAATTATTTTTATTTATTTGACAGAGAGAGAATGGGTGCTCTAGGGCCTCCAGCCACTGCAAACAAACTCTAGACGCATGCACCCTCTTGTGCATCTGGCTAACGTGGATCCTGCAGAATAGAACCTGGGTCCTTTGGCTTTGCAGGCAAATGACTTAAACGCTAAGCCATCTCCCCAGCCCCACACTAAGGTTCTTAAGATACCATTTCCATAATAAGTGATTTCAAATAAGCATGTAGCACTAAATAAACACTGAAAGCATACTTCAGGGCATTTGAATTAAGGCTTCCTACATAGATGGCTAAAGCTACTCCCAGAAGCCGTAGGTTACTAAATGAAAATCCAGTGGCAGGTATGAGATATCTCCCTAAGAGCTGTTGGTCAAGGAAACCCTAAAGCAATATAAGAAATGTCACTGCACTTTGTTGCCCACCAAAACTAGGTGGATAGGTTGGAGAGATGGCTTAATGATTAAGGCACTTGCCTGTGAAGCCTAAGGACCTGGGTTTGATTCCCCAGTACCCACGTAAGCTAGATGGACAAGGTGGCACACGAGTCTAGAGTTTGTTTGCAGTGGCTAGAGGCCCTGGTGAACCCATTCTCTCTCCCGCGTGCTCATGCATGAATGCGTGTACACGCTTTCTTTTTATATCTGCCTCTCTCTCTCATAAATAAATAAATAAAATACATTTAACCTCTCAGTACCCACACTGCTTCCTCTGGGGCATCTGGACAACTCTCACTGGAGCCCGCCACTGAATATACACATATATGTCAACCAAAGACAGTACTTTTGTAAATGAGGATACACTTGCCTCTGTTTGGCTTAAGAATGCCCTCCCTTATATCATCAGTTGTTTCTATCCAAAACCATCCCAAGCTACACTGACTAAGTTTGAAGTCACCAGCAGGCCCACCAGTTTGCCATCCAAACCTCTGCTATAAGTGCATAGTGTTCTGAGGATTCTATTTATGGGCTGCAGGAAAATAAGTGACTTCAGCGAAGAGCTCTTGGATGTACGGCAGTGTTTCCTCTCATAACAACCAAATGGAAATCTGCTCCCTATGCCAGTCTGAATCCCCACTGCTACACCGGGCATCTTGAATTTAGCACCTGGTGAGTTTTATATGCTTCTATTCTTTTACAGTTAGAATGGGCAAGCAGGGATCTGGTATTGAAGGAAGGTTTACTTTTACAACCCTCAGATGCTCATTAAGCAAACCTGTGTATGAATCGCATTGTCACCTTTCAGAGGTTCTGGCAAAATTCTGCACACCTCACAGAGTCGAAAGATGAAAGTACACACTGAGACAAGCCTGAGCCTCACGTTTCATTACCAAACCACATGCCTCGCACCCGCTCAGCGCTTCAAGTTTCCAAGCTTTTTGATGCAGGTATGACTTGATTTTATCACAGGCATTTCCTGAGATGTTTCATGCTGGAGACAAGCCAGGCTATGGAGGAATTTCTCCTTGGAAACTGTCTCACTTTTCCTTGTAAATCTCAAAGAGGAAAGACAAATTCCCACAAGTTAAAATAATCATGAAAACAAGTACTTCCTAGGTAAAATCACAACATAAAATTGAAGAAAGATCGAGAAGAAAGGAAAAGAGAGACTAGAGAAGAGAGGTGAGGAGCAATTCCAAGTGCCCTCATGCCTCCTGTTGCTATCTGCACTTTAGCATTGAGGCTTAAGTGCCTGCTTCCTTTCAGGGCAGGGAAACATGATGCTATGTGGTGAGGAAGACCTTGGCAGTGAGCTCAGATAGAATTGTCCTCAGTGCTCTGGCTGGGAAGTGAAAACTTGAGTTTTCCGGGGTGCTGATGTGCAATCACCTGGAAGATAGTTGCATTGACAAATTATAGCAGAAACTCTCCTCCCTATTCCTCCTTCTCACATACAGGGTCTCACTATGTATTCCTGGTTGGCTGGACTAACTATATAGCTCAAAGTGGCCTCAAATTTGCAATGATCCTCCTGCCTCAACCTCCTGAGATCTTGGATCATAGCTTCCAGCTTGGCAACTTCTTTACTTCCTGGAAGAGTCTAAGAAGGTGATATCTATGGAAGGAGTGGCTTGTTTGGGAGATGCATTCTATCACTGTGTCTACAAATATGATTGACCATCCGTCTCCCCCTATGCTTCCATAGCTTGTGCATACTAGAGACTTGGGGTTTAATTCATTTTAAAATCACATAGTATGGACAGCAGAAATTATTAGGGAACCGTTCATGTTAGCATCCCAGGAGCTGTGGACCATGATTTCTAGTATCCAGGGTTGACTATTGTCTCAGAATCCTCCACTGGGATTTTGGGAGCCAAAACCCATTATAAACATTATTTATTTCCTTTCTCTGATATGCATCATCTTTGCTTTCAAGTTCAATGAAATGCTTGGACAGTGAGCTCATCTAGTCTTCTCAGAAAGCTGCCTGATAACGTGGAGTTTAGTCTTTTCCTTAGAGTGATGTCATGAATATGGCTGTCATATATATTTAAGAGCATTTAGATAGGAACAATCCTGATACAACCCTGGATGGCTGTTTGTTTGTTTTATCATTATGTGTGTTACTCGGCTCTCTGTACAGTTTGTGTTCCACGCATGATGCCTCGCTGAGTAGGGCAGACAAGTTTCCTGCTTTATGGAGCTGTAGCAAAGGATGAAAGTAAGTAAATGAGAAGTTTCTGAGCAGTAAAGAGTATAAAATAGCACAAAGTATGTTAGACGCTCTGAATGAATAATTCTTGCTCCAAAGGCTGCTGGGAGGTTCCAGAGAAACCAAGAGGGGAATACAAACCTTAGTTGAGGGACGAGGCAGTTGTTTTGTAAAGCTTTATTACGGTACATAATGTGTAACCTGAGAACTGGCAAATAGACCAGAGGCAAGAATAAATTGATAGAAAAGTACAGGGAACATGTACCAAGGGCTGGGACCAGAGAAAACATGAAACACCCCAGAAGTGGTTCAGGGTGCATGTGGTGGTCACTGGAATCAGTTGGTGGGAAGAACTCAGCACAGATTTGCTTTCTGACTGATTTTTAGCATGAGGGCAGACAGGAATCACTAAAAGATTTAAGCAATGAAAACAAACTCAATCAGAATATATACTGTGGATTTTGGAGCAGAACAATAGCAAATGTATCCAGATTTTTAGCCTTCTGCATATAAGATACAGGGCTCAGTGAAAATATTTAGGTAAAGGGAGTGGGGTCACGCCTGAAGTTGCAGATCGTGGGCATCTGCGTTCTGTCCATGACTGTAAATAGCAGTCACCGTTGAAGCTACACACAGATCAGCAGTCCTCGGGTCCTGGTGCACTAATTACATGAAGTATTCCTGAAAGGAGGGCTCCTGAGCATCACCCTATACATTTGTTTTTGTTTTTGTTTTTCGAGGTAGGGTCTCAACTCTAGCCCAGGCTGACCTGGAATTCACTGTGTAGTCTCAGGGTGGCCTTGAACTCATGCCAATCCTCCCACCTCTGCCTCCTGAGTGTTGGGATTAAAGGCATGCGCCACCATGCCCAGCCACCTTATAAATTTTGATCCCCAAGTTCTTAGCATCTATGGAAATCTGCATTTTATCCAGATTTATTGAACCCAGTCCACATGGCCTATGGGTCCTAGTTGGAGCAAACATGGGGATGGGGTGGTGGACCCTGAGGAGCACTTGAAGATCAAGATGAGGGGGCTGTATACTCTTTGAAAAGCGCATTTCTTGTCGGGCATGGTGGTGCACGCCTTTAATCCCAGCACTTGGAGGCAGAGGTAGGAGGGTCGCTGTGAGTTCAAGGCCACCCTGACACAACAGAGTGAATTCCAAGTCAGCCTGGGCTAGTGTGAGACCCTACCTCAAAAAACCAAAAAAAAAAAAAAAAAAAGAAAGAAAGAAAGAAAAGTGCATTTCTTTGAAAAATTATGTGTGCACATATACACAACATGTGTAGATGTTACAGCAGTATGTATTAATGAATGCCAGTAAAAAGAGAAGCACAAGCCGAGCGTGGTGGCACACGCCTTTAATCCCAGCACTCAGGAGGCAGAGGTAGGAGGATTGCCATGAGTTCAAGGCCACCCTGAGATGACAGAGTTAATCCCAGGTCAGCCTGGACTAGGGTGAGACCCTGCCTCAAAAAAAAAAAAAAAAAAAAAAGAAGCACAAGATAAAGGGTTAGTTTAACTGACCTTGCTTCCAGTTAAACTACTTCAAAACTAACTGTATTTGATCTAGAGAAAGGTATGCAATAGAATCATAGTCTTGATCTCTGTTTGGACAAAGCTAGTACAAATATGGGAAGAAAATTTAATTTTTTTAATTTTTTGGAAAAATACTTTAGGATGCTAGCTCTTTAACCAAGTTCTAATGGCTGATATTTATTTATCTGTGGATTCTCTGGCAGCAATGAATGATCAATTGTATTGAAGGTTTCTTTTATCTAATTATGTGAAACTAATTGCCTCATGGGATTTGGTGATAGCATGTTTTGTTTTTAATTACTAGATATCCCCTCACTTAGAAGATTTTTGATCTGATTTAATAAACTCAAATCTAATTAAAATGAATAATTTCCATAGTCATGACCGTAAGGAGAAGTTGTGTTTATTGGACTTTATATATGTCAGGGTCTGTTCCAATCTTTATAGTAACCACTGGGGACAGTGATCATCACTGTCCAGTGGAAACTTGTGTCTCTGTTCATACAAAGTTCAAAGGTCAAGCTAGGCCACAGCCTCAGGTAAGTCTTCAGAGCATTTGTAGGAGAACTATAATTCCTCTCTCTCTCTCTTTCTCTCTCTCTCTCTTTGCCAAAGGTTCTAGATTAGCAGTCTTTCCCCCTGGCTTATTCTGATGTGGTAGAAAGCGAAAAGGTGTTAAGCAGTTCATTTGGTAATAATTCCTGGGGACATGATTATTCTAGGAAATGTCAAGTGGCACAAGTTGTACTCAGCGTTCTGCACTTGGTCTGTCAATGCCTGCCTGGGTTCATCCATCCATGCTCCTACCCGTCGATTATTTTCTGAGTGCCAGACAGCATGAGATGTAGACTGACCAGAGAGGAAGCCTTTGCCATCAAAGAACACGCTTTCATGGGCGATATCTGTTAGGAGAATAGGATGACAATGCTAAGATTCTAGTGAACATCTAGTAATATAAGACTTAATGACAAAGAATTCTGGCAAGCACGTTAGCAGTTGTTTTGCCCCATGGAACTAATCCATCATGGTTTCTACAGTCATGTTGGCTTATTAAAAAGCATCCAAGTCCTGTAGAATATCCCAGAGTCCAGTCAACCCATGGCGAGCCTTTCAGGGAGCTTTTCTAAAGTATGCTTAATTTTGAAAAGATAAGAAATGTCAAACTTACAAACCATCCATTTAATACTACATTTTATCCTTGCCCCCCATCTTTTCTGGGACACTTTATTGAGGGGCTCCTGTGGGATTTTCTTCCCTCTTGGTTTTTGATTTTTATTTATTTATTGGAGAGAGAGAAAGGGAAATGGGTGTACCAGGATCTCTTGTTGCTGCAAATCAACTGCAGATGCATGTGTTTTTTTGTGCATCTGGCTTTACATGGGTACTAGGGACTCAAACCCAGGCCTGCAGGCTTTGCAAACAGTAGACTTTAACTGCTGAACCATCTTCTCAGCTCTGCCTTCCCTCTTTCTAAATTAGGTTTTGGGAAATTTACAGTAAGGAGTTTGGCTCAGGCAACCTTTCCATAATCTCTCAAAGAAGATGAAGTTCTGAATTCCATGTGGCCATGGAGACTTGAAAATATGTGAGAGTTCAGGGCTGGAGAGATGGCTTAGTGGCTAAGTGCTTGCCTCTGAAGCCTAAGGACCCTGGTTCTAGGCTTGACTCCCCAGGACCCATGTTAGCCAGATGCACAAGGTGGTACACGCATCTGGAATTCATTTGCCATGGCTAGAGGCCCTGGCATGTGCCCATTCTCTCTCTCTCTCTCCCTCTCTCTCTCTCTCTCCCTCTCTCTCCCTCTCTCTCTCTCTCCCTCTCTCTCTCTCTCTCTCTCTCTCTCACTCTCTCTCTCTCTCTCTCTCTCTCTCTCTCTCTCTCTCTCTCTCTCTCTTTCTCTACCCCCCACCCCTGTGTCTGTCACTCTCAAATAAATAAATAAAAGATAAACAAAATAATTTACAAAAAGGATGTGAGACTTCAGAGAATTTGAGAAGGAACCTGAACTCTTTCGTGTAAGTTTTCTCGAACTCAACATGTAGTGCAAATCGTTCTCTAGGCTTGACAGGATATATAACAGGCTCTTGTTAGAGGCAACTCTGAGTTCTGCTCAGCCTGAATTAAAGGAGGACTGAAAGAAAGTAGAAGAAGCACTGGGACTAACTTAATGATTTGGTCTCACTTAATGTGAATGTGAGTGAGGGAACCAACACCTTAAGATGATCCAACTTAAGTAACAAATAAATAAAACAAGATAAAGGCAAGAAATTGTATGGAAATGTCCTATGACCTCGCGTGGGGGGAATGATTACATAGACTCCCCTTCCCCTCCAAAGTGGACCAGAGTGTGTCCGAGACTCAGTGGCTGACCATGTGCTCTGTTATAACGGTGTGCCGCTGGTCTTCCTGCGCCTTTCCCTGGGAGTCTGACGTGAATCTTCTCTCCTGTCACCATGGGGACTGTGCGATCTGAGGGTTTTGAGCAACTTGGGATACTTTGTGAAACTAGTAGTAAACTGAATTATAGGCTGTTCGAGAGAGCCGCATGGGAAAAGCATGTACGGGAGATCTCTTCTCATGAAAGCAGGGCGGCTTGTTTACCACCCTCAGACTGCATGCTTTCAGATGGTCCCTGGGGACCAGAGGATGTAGGCTTAGTGCTAGCAAACGCGCTTACCCTAGCTGTACTAGTAGCTGCCTGTCACATTGTGTCACCCAAGGCTAGCCGATACATGTTTTGGGGACGATCATTTAAAACATGTTCATATTGTAACCATCAACGAGGACTCTTGACCCAGTGATCACAGTTGCACTTACTGCGTGCTATAGTTTGGATGAGCATGACACCCCCACCTCGCAATGTCTGTGTATAAAACTTGGTTCTGGGCTGGAGAGATGGCTTAGCGGTTAAGCGCTTGCCTGTGAAGCCTAAGGACCCCGGTTCGAGGCTCGGTTCCCCAGGTCCCACGTTAGCCAGATGCACAAGGGGGCGCACGCGTCTGGAGTTCGTTTGCAGAGGCTGGAAGCCCTGGCGCGCCCACTCTCTCTCTCTCCCTCTATCTGTCTTTCTCTCTGTGTCTGTCACTCTCAAATAAATAAATAAATAATTTTGAAAAAAAAAAAACAACTTGGTTCTGTCATAGAGGAAAGAGAAAAAAGTACAGAGAGCTCCTGCCTATGTAGAGGGCAGAGGAGATAGACAGCCCATGTGGGAGTCTACCCTCATCTCATGAGCCCATGTTGTTGTTGTTGTTATGATTTGGTTTTGTTTTCAAGGTAGGGTCTAGCTCTAACCCAGGCAGACCTGGAATTCACTCTGTAGTCTCACGGTGGCCTCAAACTCACAGTAATCCTTCTACTTCTGCCTCTCAAGTGGTGGGATTAAAGGCATGCACCACCAAAAAAAAAAAAAAACTTGGTTCTGGGGTGATAGTCCTTTGAGGTGTTTGTTATAGATCTTTATATGGTAGAGCCCAAGGGATGTCATTAAGCCACAGGGGCATATCCCAGAGAAAGCATAGGACTTCTGCATATTCTCTTTCTTTCTGATCTGGTTTAATTATTTTATTAATTATTAGCCATTTATACATATTTATATGTAAACAATTTTTAAATTATTTATTTATAATTTGATAAACACTCACTTTTACAATGTACTTCTGCCATGACATGTTGCTCTTGCTGGAGGTCCAGGGTACTCCCATTTGAGCTTGAACTCCCGAAACGATGAGCCAAAATAAACCTGTCTTGACTCCATGCTTAGTCAGTGCCAGGCTTTCATCGTGATGATGTGAGGTACCTATGCACGCCATGTGGGGCAGCTGTCTGATGTCACTGGGGTGTATGTCTGTGTGCTCTCTCTGGGAGAGGTGCCACATTGGCACTGTCATAGAATCGGCGCCACTTACATGTCCATCTTTCCCCCGCGTTCCTCCTGTTCTTCGTCTCTCTTCTTGTTTCTGTCTTTACTCTCCTAAGTGTCTCGCTCCCAACCTCAGCCATCATTTTCCAAATGCTTAAATTATCTCTGTGTCTCCTGACAATCTAACCACATGAATTCCAACTCTTTTTATTTCTGGAAGACTAGTCAGGCGCACTAGTGAGATGGGAGGAACGTGTAGAACAAGGTCTTCAATTGTAACTGACTGTGAACAATCAGCTGAGATAACTCACTACCTTCACACCAGCCTGAATCCCAACTCTTATTAGATAAATTTGTCATCAGGACTAGGTAAAGATGAGGCTGGAGAGATTACTTAGCAGTTAGAGACACTTGCTTGCAAAGTTTGCTTGCTGACAGCCTGGGTTCAATGCCCCAGTACCCATGTAAAGCCAGATACACTAAGCAGTGCATGCATCTGGACATCCTTTGCAGTTGCAGGAGGTCCTGGTGGGTCCATGCTCACTCTCTCTATCTGCCTCTCTCTCTCTCAAATAAATAACTAATTAACTAACTCAATAAATTTTTAACAAAAGATTAAGTAAAGATAAATTTTTCCAGAAATTCAAGAGAATATTGAATTAGGCCTTATGCTATGGTATTTTTGTAGAAATCATGAGACTGTCACAATTGTGGGCAAAGTACTTACATATAATTATGTAACTTGTTTATATACAAGGCTTACAATAGTCTTCTCTCTAATCATAGCAAGTTAGGCTCCTTCAAGAAAATTAAAAGTGATCTAGGTTACTATATTTAGAATTCTTTTGTGATCATTTAGACAGGATTAGTAGTGTTTTGCCCATTTTATTGAGAGGGAAATTTCTGTGAAATATCTTTACTCAATGAAGAATTCAAGAATTTGAGTCTAAAGCAATGAGCCATATGGTTTGTCTTCTGTTAAATGAAAGCAAAGTGGGAGAAATGATTACCCTTGATTCCTTTGAAGGCTCCCCCTAGAAGTTGGGCCTCATAAGAATAAAATGGAAATGCTACTCTGAATTATTTAAAACCTGATTAACACTTTTTTCCTTTATATGAAATTTCATGCTTAAATTAATGTATAAGTATAGTAAAACAATCAAAGAACATTAAAAGTTTAATAACAAAACTAGTAGCACTCCATTCTGTCACGTCTACCGCCTTGCATCCTTCTTTCTGTGGGTAACCAACCTCTATGCCTGTTTTTTCTGGTAACTTTCTCCCTTAACTCAACAAAAGTCGCTCATCAGGTTCATTCATCTACAGATGTCTGCAGTAGTGCATGTGGGGAGCCATTCTCTATATGCCTCTCTTGACTGATATTAGTAACTTGAAATGTCACAGTCTGCAAAAATACTAATCACACAATCCTGAACACTCCAGACTTCTTTAAAATCCTATGTTGTGGTGAGGACAGTGCTTCATAGTACAAGGCCCTTGGTGGAATGGGGACAAGGGAGAGGGCCCAAAAGAAAACAAACTGATGGAAATACAACCAATTTCCAATACTTTCATGTACTAAAGTTCCCAATAAAAATATCTTTAAAAACTCAAATAAAAAACCAAATGGCAAAAAAAATCAGATTCTGATACAGAAATGATAAAAACAGAACTTGTTTTTATGAAATAAGCATTTTTAGGACATGATGTGACTACTTCTCAGGCAAATATCTAAAGGAAGATAATATCTCCAGACACAAGAATCTCTGGTTTTGGTTTTGATTTTTCCTAGGTGTGAGGTAATCCAGGATAGGGGAGGATGTAAGAAAACAACAACTCAGAGATTGATTCTGCATAAGTAATTAGATGAGCTTGTAGACCCCATGCAAATATGTGACTATGATTATGTAATTGCTATTTATAACTAACCCTGAAATAGTTTGCTCCTCCCTAAGCCTAACATATGTGGCTCCCTTAAGACACATTGCCAAGGAAATCGTGAATTGTAACTTTTTCCTTTTAATCAAGTCATTCATAGTTTTGGTAACATTGCTCTGAATTGGGTGCTCAGAGTTTTAGGTTAATAGGTGCCTGGAAGTCACAGCTGTGGGGGAGAAGAAATTGGTTGAGGTTCAATGAGCTGGATTTCACCAGGCTTAGGTACAAGCACACAGGAGGGGAGTTGAGTCCTCCCCAGCCCAGCTCAGGCCACTGGACAGAGCTTAGGGTCTGAGATCTTGTGAGGATGAAGCCCACTTCCAGGAGGACTCCCACACAGAACCATATAGCCAAACACATTTGCACTTGCTTGCAAAGCCTGATGGCCTGTGTTCAGTTCCCCAGTACCCACTTAAAGCTAGATGCACAAAGTGGCACATGTGTCTGGAGTGCGATTGCAGCGTTGCTAGGCTCTGGTATGCCCATTCTCTCTCCCCACTCTCTCTGTCCTTGAAAATAAACAAATGAAAATATTTAAATTTAAAAAAGAGAAAGTCTTACTTACAAGAAGGAGGATGTTTATAAGGGACAAGAGAGATGTGACTTTAGCCCTAGGTGTTAGGAAGAATAAATATTTACAGCAATGGTGGCAAAAACCCAGTTTACAGATGCAAAGCCGGCTTCATTAAGATCAGATTGTGAGATTACATTAACACCTTGTACTCATCCGTGGTCCCAGGCATGTTTGCCCAGGAACTAGATTCCCAGAATCTGGGGTGGGGGAAGCATGGCTCGCCCCTTCAGGGCAAAGTGTTGGAGAAAGCACTTCTGGGGTATTTTTATATTAGTCTGTTTACATGTAACCCATCAGCTTGTAGAGTCCCAGGGAACTTGAAAGAGGAGGCAGGGAGTGGTGAGTTTAAGGGAACATTGAAGCCCTTGGTGAGGAAGCAAGAGGATTATAGCTCAAAGATTTTAGATTCAGCATGAGAATGTTATCTCATGGCCCAGCAAGATAAGAACATAATAAGGAAGAAAAGTCAGTAACCAGTCCCCCTAAGGAGTTAGGAGAAGGTTTAAAAGGGTTGAGACCCCTGACTCCTTACTTTAATTACCTGATTAATCTCTGAACTGGGTTGGGACTTGTGGCTTTGTGGTGAGAGATTGGGGCCAGAAAATAAGACCAGGGGACTGAGGCAAAAATACAATCTTATTGGACAACACAGACATTAAACCGTCACTGTTGAGAGCCATGCTCCCCACTATGGTATTTCTTCATTATGGATCCATTTAACATCAGGATTTCATGGGCTTTGCAATGAAGGTGATATGGGAATTTCTCATTCATTTCATTGGATGAAACTTTCAACCAAGTAGTTGGAATAGCAGTGTTTGATTCTTTGAGGGCTTTTTTTTTTTTTTTTTTTTTTTTTTTTTTAACGTAAGTACACCCTCACTAAGCCATACTCTAGAATGGCTAGCTGGCTTTGCAGGGCCATCAGACTGATTACAAGAACCCAGTTACTGAAATGAAAAGTGACCACTGTGTTTATTTATAAACGTGCTTTGTTGCTCTTCTAAGTGAAGTTGATGACAGACGTGCTTTTAGAGAAAAAGTACAAACTCTAGAGTTGCAAGCATCTGGTCTTTGTCATTCTTGCTTTCTAGGATCATACTTCATTTTTAACCTACACAATGGGCTCTCTTTTTTTTTTTTTTCTCTCTCTCTCTCTGTTTAATACCTAAAAGCATGAGTCTAGTTGAATAATGTGGATTCCTGACAGTTTTACTGGACAAACCTAGTGTTCTCTGGCTTCAATGGTCCATCATCTTGCTGACAGAGTGGAGGGGCTGTTGATTATGCCTTCTATGGGCTTGAAACTTATGTGGCAGGATGATGTGCTATGCAAACTGCGGCGTGAAGTGATGATGTGAACTATTTCCCTGGGCTGTGGAGCTTGCTTCCACGGCCCAGATTACTGTTTTTCTTTGGTTTGTTTATCATGGATATGAGAACCACTTCATGGAGGTAGACCTCAAGAATGCAGAAGGCAAATCGTTTAAGTAGGCATTTCTCAAAGTGTGGTCCTTGGGCCTCTGGGAGCCCCCTAAACCATTTATAGGGTGCTTGTGAGCCTAAATCTATTGTCACCATAAAACTAAAACATTGTTTGCCTTTTTTCTCCATGTTTGCATTAGCTCAGATGGCTACAAAGCTACATCCAGCAGTGTACAAGTCATTGACACTCATACTAATCACCATCTCCTTACCTCCACCAAGTCCTCTCAGCTGCTAAAGAAGAAAAAAGAATGTAACTTGCACCTAACAATGTCCTTGATGATACTAAAAGCTCTGAGTTTTTCTTTGGAAAAAAAAATCTGTTATATAGTGAAATTCAAGTAGGTTTCCAGAAGAAAAGGGCTCGTGTGCTTATTTTGAATGGCCAACCCAGTCACTATTGTTGTGGAATTCCATTTTTTACTTAACCAAATTAATAGACAAAATATGATTATTTGAACTTGACTACTTGGTAGATATTTTCCCAATTAGATAAAAAAAATTAGCAGGCTAGAGAGAGATGACTTTATGGTCAAAGGCACTTGCTTATAAAGCCTGGTGGCCCGGGTTTGATTCCCCAGTACCCACATAAAGCCAGATGCACAAAATAGCATATGAATCTAGAATTCATTTCTGTAGTGGCAGAAGGCCCTGATTCACCCATACTTCCCTCTCTCTCTCTCTCTCTCTCTCTCTCTCTCTCTGTCTCTCGCTCTCCAATAAATGAATAGATGCTTTAAAATATATCAAATACCACATTTAGCTAAACAAAGTCACATGTAAATGTGGCAGTATATTAACGGGAGCTGCCTCATGCCTCTTACATTAAAAACACAATTTGATTTCAATATCAAGGGCCAAGTGGTTAGACATGACATGACATTCAGTTCTGTTTTCACTCTTATCTCTTCACAACACCCCTGAACAGATGGGCAAGAGGCCCAAAAAAGAGAGCGTCCATGGTAATGTCCTTACCATACCCCCAGAGCTCTTGCCCAGGTAGACTGTTTGCTCATGGCATGTGACTTCCACCAGCCCAGTCACCTCTAATTCAAAGGTAACTGAATGGAATAGCAAGCCTCTTCCATGGATTTTATTAGGGACTTAGATATTTAGAACCCCCCCTCTTTTTTGTTTAAATATTTTATTTATTTATTAGATAGAGAATGGGTACGCTAGGGCCTCCAGCCACTGCAAACCAACGCCAGACACACATGCCACCTTCTGCATCTGGCCTACGTGGATACTGGGGAATTGAACCTGGGTCCTTAGGCTTTGCAGGCAAATTCCTTAACTGCTAAGCCATCTCTCCAGCCCAAGAATGTGTCTCTTTGTAAGGCTTTCCAGGGACAGTGATTTTAAAACAATTTTGTTGAGCTAAAAAGGACCAGGATAAGCTCCAGCATATCCTACAAATACACCTCTAACAGCATGGAAACCACATTCCCACATAATTTGCCAGGGGGAGTTTGTACACAGTCATGTTTTCAGAGGATGTGGGAGGTAGAGCTTTCCTACTTCGATGTTCACAACTATTCCAGCAATGTCAAGCATTGGTAGGGCAAAATGGGCTTACAGAATTATGAAAGAGAGTGTTGAATCTTAGAAATAGTATTTCCATCCCCTGTAGTAAATATTATAAAAACTCCTGAAGAACACAAAAACAAAGATAAATGAAAACTCTGACGGTAGCTTGAATTGGCAATACCAAATAAACAAATAATGCTGTATCATCTTAACTTGAATTTGAGGGAGCACAACATTTTATACAGTACTAATAAATAAGAAAAAAAAAAGCTGTAGGGATAGAAGTGAGTGCTTGGTTAATTGTTGCTCAATATAAAGTTGTTATTATTATTATTATTATCATCATCATCATCATCATCATCATTTACTATTTTTTGAGACAAGGTCTCACTCTGTAGCCCAGGCTGGCCTCAAACTTAAAATATAGAAAGTGTAGAAAAGTTGAAGTGGGTCAACGTTTTTTTTTGTAGCTCAGGCTGACCTGGAATTCAGTAGGTAGTCTCAGGGTAGCCTCGAACTCACAGCAGTCCTCCTACCTCTGCCTCCCCAGTGCTGGGATTAAAGGCGTGTGCCACCACACCCGGCCACAAGGGTCAACGTTTTAAAATTGTGTTCCTCATTACATTTTATCAGGATATGTTCGCATACATCAAATTTTCTTCCAACTGGATATCTATCTGTATTAAAAGATAATATAAGTACTATAATAAAAATACCCACTTATGGGCTGGAGAGATGACTTAGTGGTTAAGGCACCTGCCTGCAAAGCCTAAGGACCCAGGTTCAGTTTTCCATGTCTCATGTAAGCCAGATGCATATAGTAGCATATGTATCTGGAGTACATTTGTAGTGGCTAGAGGCCCTGGAGTACCTATTCATTTGGTCTCTCTCTCTCTCTCTCTCTCTCCTGTCTGTCTCAAATAAATAAAAAATAGTTTTAAAAAATACCAATTTAAGCTCAGCAGTTAAAGTCACTTGCTTGTAAATCCTGATGGTCCTGGGTTGATGCCCCACCACCCACATAAAGTCAGATACACAAAGTGGCACACCTGGCATTCATTTGTGCCCAGTGTTTTCCTCTCTCTCTCTCCTACTGCTCTTTCTCACCGAAATTAATAAATATTTTAGAAAAATGCCTATTTAACTTTGCTTAATCTAAGCATATCCATTTCTTTGTAGACATCTAATGGATCCCCCTATTAACCTATTATGAAGCTGACCTGAAATTCACTATGTAGTCTCACGAATTCACAGTGATCCTTCTACCTCTGCCTCCCAAGTGCTGGGATTAAAGGCATGCTCTACCAAACCCAGCTTCACTGTTTTGTTTTTTTTTTTAATAGTTTTTATTTATTTGCAAACACAGAGAAAGAGAGAGAGAAACTGAGAGAGGGAGAGAATGGGTTAGCCAGGGCTTCTAGCCAGTGCAGTTGGACTCCATATGCATGTGCCAATTTGTGTATTTCACTTTATATGGGTACTGGGGAACTGAGCCCAGATGGCTAGATTTTGCAGGCAAGCACTTTAACCACTGAGCCATCTCTCCAGCCCTACATAGATTTTATTTATTTGTTTATTTATTTATTAACAACATATTTTGTATGTATATATCATGTGTTGGTACCCTCTTTTCCTTTGATGGAAAGCTTTAGCCCACATGAGCTCTCAGTGTCTTTGAAAGAAAGAGGTAAATGTTGGTAAGGAATCATCATTGTTTCTCATGTCTGAATAAGTCCTTCGTGTAGAAAGATGGGCAGCCAAGCTGGGAATATAGTAATTCATGCAAAAGGTCACAGCCATCACTTCCATCCTTCCTTCTAGACCTCAGCCGGAGGAGGGTGGTTACTGCACCTCTCAATGCTGATTTTTTTTTTTAACAGAAAATGTATTTTAAAGAGAAAGGTAACACAGTGGCTTACTATATCCGAGGGGTTACCTCACCTAGCACAGGGGAACACCAGCCTATTTGTGGCAAGAGTTAGAGAAGCATGCATGTCAGCGTGAGTTACCGCAGGGAGATGAAATGATTACCCCTGCTTCCCAAACAAACCCCTCCTTAGGAAAACAAACACTTGCAAGTTTATTTTATAAAAGTTTGCAGAACTTACATAAATATATTGTGACAGTCGCTGTCACGTTGCATATATCGTGCTTTGAAACTTTATGCAAATACACGGGCAATGTACATGCTACTGTGCCCCCCCCCCCACGCTCTGTGTGCCAAGGAAAACACCAATGTTCTCCTGCTAATTCAGATGGAGAGTTGCTGTAGCCCTGTGCCTTTCACAGCCTTGTTCTCTTGGCCAGTGAAACACACTTTTAAGTGGCAAAACGTAAGATGGGGATGGAGGTGAGAGTGCCAAAAGTTCACTGTCCCCGGGAGTTTGTGTGGACAGAGCGCTGGGCTGGGCTTACACGCTCATAAATGCCATAGCAGGTCCGGCGGCACCGGCTCTGGCTGCTCCATCCGCATCCCGGAGTCTTCTCTGGACTTTGGGGACTTTGGGGACTTGGGGCTCCTGGAGCCTCCGGGCCAGGCCGCCCTGGGACGCAGCATGGGCGGCGGCCACAATGAGAAGTTGACATTTTCTGGAATTCTCTATGAAACATTGCGGTCGTGGGATCAAGGAGGACCCTTCATGCCCTAGGATCTAGAAATGTGCTGAATTTGAAGAACCACATAATCATGAGGCAACAATTTCATATCTGAGGCATTCTGGCAGCTCCATTAGCCGGTGTGCCCTGGAAGAAATTGCTGATGAAACTTATGAAGTAGAAATCCAAGAGCTCCAAAAGTCATGGACATGAGGATGAAGGAAACACCCTGAAGGAAGTGGAGCTCTGTGAACAGGCACCTCGAAAGCCAGAAGAGGATTCACATTGCAGGGCTCCTCATGTAAACGCGCCTTTAGTCCTAGCACTCGGGAGGCAGGGGTAGGAGGATTGCTGTGAGTTCAAGGCCATCCTGAGACTACATAGTGAATTCCAGGCCTGCCTGGGCTAGAGTGAGACCCCGCATTAAAAAGAAAAAAAAAAAGCTGGAGAGATGGCTTAGCTGTTAAGGCACTTGCCTGTGAAGCATAAGGACCATGTTTGACTCTCCAGATCCCACATAAACCAGGCGCACTAAGGTGAGGCAAGTACAAGGTCACACATGCACACTAGGTGGTGCAAGGGTCTGGAGTTAAGAGTGCAGTGGCTGGAGGCCTTGGAACCCCCCACATTCTCTCCCTCTTTCTCTAATAAATAAATAACTTTTTAAAAAGATAAAAAAATTCATAGCAGCTTTAAGACGAAATTAACATTATTTAGAGGAAAAATAATTAAGTTGTATGAAAATGATTTCCCAGTGATACTCATTAACTAACAAAGTAATCATTAGAACAGTGCTAGCTTTGATTAGTTAAGATATTTGTAATCTGAAAAAAATGTCCACATTGTACTAAATGCATGGATTATACATAATATCCTCAATACTTATATAGTTACTACTTTTGTGAGTAGCTATCTGATAAAGGCTGTTCATAGTCTGTGGATGTAACTGCAAGGTGATGGAAAATGCACTCACATTTTTAATGTGTACTTTAAATACAGTACATTATGTAAACATTCATATGCAATGACTATTTTGTGTCAGAGGTATTCTGTAGGTCTAGAACAAAGAGTATGACTTACTGAACCTTTTTTCTTGTTCATTTGGGAGCACTTTTTCGGGCTGTCTTTTCCAAAGACTCATACGCAGCCTGTGTCTTTGAGCTCACAAGTAGGCCATCCTTGTGAATCATGCTGCTGGGAAAATGGCTGCCTAGGTGCCTCAGTAACAAAGCATGCCATGGCGAAGAAATCTCAAGAGGAAATGGGCTCAGCATCAGCATTTCTCAGAGAGTCTGGTCCAAAGAGTTTAGTGAAGGATTTGCTATAACTCAGAAATGAAAGAAATGTTTGCATCAAAATTGTTCATAACAATTTTAAAGGATTATAGTCTCAAACACCCACCACCCCAAAGGGTACACTCATTATATACATTATACAGTGTTACAGGCAAGACACTGAAAATATTTGTAATGAGGCCATTTCATTAATCCAATAATAAGTGTGAAGTATTTTCATGAAAATTCTCTTAAAAATTCCAAATTGGCTCTGTTATTAGATTTGCAGAAATAACAATATCCATGAATATGAAACTTACATACCAAACACTAGATAATGGGGAATGAGAAAGAAACTTGAGGGGAAATAATGACTTTAAGATGTTTATGAAATTCTATTCTTGATGACATGAGCAGATTCATGTCTTCAACTCAGAAAAACTCAGGAAAAAGCTCTAGTTTCTAAATTAAAAAGGAACCTGAGAAACTGACATGGCTCAAAGGAGAAAGCCCATGAGGTTAAGAGTTCCTTCACACCTCTTACTATCCTTACTATCTTGCACTAAAGTTACTTCTGCCTTTATTACTTTCTCTACCAGTTTTGAAAAAACAGTAGTTTCCTGTATCAAGAGTTCATGCAAAGAATAAGAACGTGATATTAAAGATGTTAGCTCAGAGCCTGGTGCCCTGAAAGACTTACACATTAGCTATTGCACACATTTAAGGCCAGAATAACTTAAATCCCATATATGTTGACCATCAGCTAAATTTATACACTTTGGCGTGCTCATTCATGTCAATTCTGTGAACTTGACTGGCTATGATTCTCCTTGTTAATGACATAGCCAAAAAGGCTGGATGATCAGCCTTTAGTATATGAACTCTCCATTTGCCTGTTATATTTTTGTTTCCACAGGTGTGTCTGTGGTGTGATGTGAGTGTGTGAGGTATGATGTATGGACACCCCATACATATATATGCACACCCCATGCATGTGGAAGCTAGAGGAGAACGCTTATCTGTATATTTGTCTCTTGCTCAACCTGGAGCTGCTGTTCATCAGTGAGTCCCAGGGATTCTCTGGTCTCCACACTCCACAGACGGGTCACAGATGTGCATGTTCACACCAAGCTTTTTTACCCCTTTGTTTCTTTTGCAAAGTAGGTTCTCACTCTAGCCCAGGATGATCTGCAATTCAGTATGTAGTCTCAGAGTGACCTTAAACTCACAGAGATCCTAGTACCTCTGTCTCCCGAGTGCTGGAATTAAAGGCATGCGCCACCATGCCCAGCTCACACCCAGCTTTTTACTTGGGTTCTGGAGAGTCAAACTTTGTGGTCTCCAGCCTGAGAGGCTCTCATGCTTACGTGGCAAGCACTCTTAACTGTTGAGCTATTTTCTCAGCCCTGATTTTGAGGCATTACCTAATGTCCTCAAGTCAGCCTGGTATAAGAATATGGTGGGTACTGCTGAACAACTACATCCCCGCCTCCTTGAACTTTCCCAGAGTCCTCTCTTTTGACACTAGTCTTTGAGGAGAAACCTGGGTCCTGTTCTAAAGGACTTGTTTCAGGCACATTGATCACTGAATTCCTGACCATTCTTTTAAGTGCTTTAATCATCTTATGATTATAATCAAAGATGGTTTTCTACTCTTTTCCATTGCCTTCATACTAACCATGAAACTGTCTCTGATTTTCACTGAGATACTTTAAAGTATCCTGGCAAGCCCTTTCTTCTCATTATAGCCTTAATAAAAAGTCTAGAATTATTGTTTATTCTGTGTCATTTTCTAACAAAGGTAGTTGTGTTGCCCAGGTAGACATTTCTGTCACATTATAATGTAGTTAAGAATTGAACTTGTCCAGCCCCAGGCTCTCAATCCTTCTTGCAAAGGACCTTGGAAATCGACACACAGATCTGTCATATATGGAGCTCACATCCTCCAGGAAAGCTATCTATCCAGTTGCAGCCTCACTGAGGGACTCAGTCACTTTTGATCTCTCTGTTCTGGCCAAGGTCCCAGATGATGTGCCTGACTAACTGGAAATGTTAACTTTTTATTGTTTTAACAAAATAACTGAAAGAAGTAATTTATAAAGAAGAGGAACAGTTTGCTTTGGCTCATCATTCCAGAAGCTGCAGGCCACTGTCAGCTAGAGCCATTGCTTTTAGATCTATACAGCAGGAGTGTGAGCTTCATCATGGTGGCCACGAAGCAGAGAGAACAAGGCCTGGGTCTCAAGATCCCCTTCAAGGACTTGCCCACAATGAGCCGCTTCCTCTAACAGCATCCCAACCCCTGAAGGCTGCACCATGTCCCAATGGTGCCACAGGCTGGCGACTGAGCCTGAAGCACACGGCCTTCGAGGAACATTTCACATTGAAATGATAACACTGACCTAATATTATTCCATGAAAACTTTAACTTAAGACAGTTCATTGTTTCCTTTTTTGTTTATTTTTATTTATTTATTTGAGAGTGACAGACAGACAGAGAAAGAAGCAGAGAGAGAATGGGCACACCAGGGGCCCCAGCCACTGTAAACGAACTCCAGACGCATGCGCCACCTTGTGCATCTGGCTTACATGGGTCCCAGGGAATCAAGCCTCGAACTGAGATCCTCAGGGTTCACGGGCAAGCACTTAACCACTAAGCAATCTCTCCAGCCCCAATTCATTGTTTCTTCGAGAGGCCATGCATCTTGTCTTCCTTTCCAATCTATGACTCCGTTTGCCATTGACTGCCCATGCCTCGTGGACATGTGCGACTCTGTGCTGCCTCATGCAGGACTCCGCTGATGTTGACCATCTTACTATAGAGCCGCAGGCTCAGTCACTAAGGTGCTTTATTTCCTCTCTTACACTTGGGTTTTCTCTGATAAAAAGCCAACAAGTGCCACTTTCCTCCCTGGACTTAAGCAGGAATGTGTGAACACTAGCTTTAGACCAAGTCATGACCTGCCACAGCTGGTTCTAGCAGACTCTGTACTTCTCTTCCTTTATATGACACTTGACCTCAGTTGTGGCCATCTTGAGCCAAGATTGGATTACAGCCTGATCACCTCTCAAAAGACACAGTTGAAATTGGTAAATAAGACTGATGCCCGGGGGAAAGGGGGTCACTGGTTTGACTGAATTGTGCCAGGAAGCTCTAGAGTTTTGGAAGCTCTGGAGTTTTGGAATCAATGGATCACTGGAGACCAAATTGTTTATTGTAGAACTTTGTGGCATTGTGCCTACAACATTTTATATCTTGTTTAAAATTTTGGGAAAAAATAGATATAAAATAGAGAATTGTATATAATCATTTAGACTAAGTAGACATTTTAGAAATTTTCATTTAAGGACCACAGAAATACAGAAATTCAAGTGTGTCAAATGGGTGAATGAAAGCCAAAATGCTGCAACTTGTCAATTGCTCTTCAGAAATTAAAATGAAGTGAAAACATAACCCAATTTTAAATAGTACAGTAGTGTGTTCCAGCATACTACACCTAGGAAACCCTCAAAGACTTCTCAGTATGATTTTATCAAAATAGTAAGACTGGGCCAGATACATCTTAATGGAGGGTGATTCGTTTTGATATAAGCAATATTTTTATACCTCAGGTAACCTCACTGGAACACAAACACCTGTAATGGGGGAATTTGGGTTGACTTCTTTTCACTTTTAACTGACAACCCAATGAGTAGATGTTTAACCACACACACATACACACACACACACCCCTTCCAATTTAACTGTTTTAAGTAGGTAGACATTATTTAGCAACTTGAAAGTCATCAAAGGAGAGACTCCACCTCTTCCTGATATGAAAGGGACAGGGGTGGAGGTATCAGATCTATAGTCTCCTCCCTCCCTTAAGAATTAATCCACTATGTCAGACCCTCATTTTAAGGCATGTTAAAGAGGTAGAAGGAATATTACTAAGATAATATGTTGCTCACTCTTGGGCCTGCCTGCTTATCTGAGTTCTAACTTAGGGAGTAATTTCTCCCGTTCCTGTTCTTTCTTTTCCTTTTGCTCCTTTAGACACCCTGACAACCTGGGGGCCTTTCACCCTTTTCTCAATAAATCCCCCTTGCTTTGCTCATTCCCTGTCATCCGTGTGCCTAACTCTTCATGGTCACAAGATAAAGGACTTGCAGTATGAAATGATCCCATATAACTATGGTCTCACTGTGGAGCCAGGCACTGTGGAAAACAGAAGAAACTCTCACTCTTAGTTAAGACAAACTCTATACCCTTACAAATCTTAGTGGAAATGAAATAAGACAGTACATAAAATAGGTAGCACAAATACACTATTTAGATGTCAGACTTAAGGTCAGGGGCCTTAGGAACCCAGCCCCATGGTCATACATGGCTCTGTCTCTGCTGTCCAGTATTTCTAGGCCCTTCTGTCCAGTTGAGGCCGGCACAGACAGCACTGCTGTGGTGTAGACTGTCCAGGAACATGACAAACACCCCTCCTGCTACACGGTGGTGTTATTTCCTTCCTTTCAGGATGGCTCATAACTCACAAGAGGTGTGAGCTCTCAGTGATGGTTCTTTTCATCTCCTGGAAGTAGGCCAGGATGTAGAGAGGACTTTGGATGTGTCTACGGTGGGTCAGTGACAGCTCTGAGTACTTGCATGATGAAGAAAGGATGAACTTTGGCAAAAACTGGAAGGAAAAGGACTCCTTTCCTTCTTTTTGCTCCATTTTTTCCCCGTGTGGTAATTGAGAAATGTTCTACTGGGGTGGTCTGCGGAGTCTCTGGGAATCTGAAATTTTAGCAGGATGCTCTCTGGTGCATTTCATTGTTTATGTACTGATTGATTCACAAGACAGGGAACCCCCAAGATTGCTGGCACGGTGGACAGACTCTCAGGATCCTTATCAGCAGACCCCACCCCTCTGCTCACTGGGCTCTGGCAGGGGTGACATCTTCCTCAGGGCAAGTCACTTATGTTCCAGCTGTCCCTCAGCACCTGCTTCTGCCGGACAAACAAACACAGACTGTCAAAGCTGTTTAAATCCCCAGAATGTTCCTCATCATTCTGTTCCCAGGACTTTTGGTCAGAAACTTCCGATTGAGGCCCCATGGGGTGGTCTTACCTTCCTACTTCTCAAACAGATACAGAGGGGACTTACAGATGTACAGAAGCTCACAATCATTTGGAATTTCCCTCAAATAGCACCCTAGTCATATTTGTGATGTGTATGTCTTCAGAGAGTAGAATGCTTAGATTTAAGGAAGGGAGATTTCGAACTTCTCTTCTTTAAAGCAAAAACATTAGGCAAAAATATGACACCAAACTCCTGCCATTTAGCTAGTTGACAGGAATCAACTCAAGAGTTTGAAAGGGAAGATGAGACAAATATTACCTTTAAATAAGACTTAAGCAAACAATACTGAACAGTATTAGAAGAAAGTAGGGTAAATGGAACAATAGTCTAGACATTTCTGGCACTTACTTATTAATGAGTTTCTTGAACATGGCTTATAGCTCTGGCCGTATCTGCATGTGAAATCCAGTCCATCTCCATCGAGGCTGGTTGCTGACATTTGCAGCTGTGAGTGGCAATGAGCTGTGCTGTCAGACACAGGCCACATAGTGTAGTGCATGGCCTGGCATCTCCCCACTAAGACCAGGTCAGGCAACTTGTGTGAAACTCTTGGGATAAAAAGTACGCTCGCCATATTCTATGTCATTTTGAGGTCATCTTTCTGATCATGTGTGAGCATTCATGTCCACCTTTCCTGGCATGGTTCAGGGGTGACTGGCCCCAAAATCAATAGCTAAGTATATACTTCAGCTTGAAGGGTCAGTACTGGTCAGCACAGTTAGTTATGATAATGCTGAGAATGCCTCTTGACAAGGGCAGTTTTCCTACTATGGGCACTAACATTGACAAGACGTGCTTTTTTGTTGTTGTTTTGTTTTATCAAGGTAGGGTGTCAAATCTAGCCCAGACTGACCTGGCACTCACTCTATAGTCCCAGGCTGGCCTCAAACTCACACCAGTCCTCCTATCACTGCTTCCTGAGTGCTGGTATTAAAGGTGTCCACCAACACACGAAATTTGCCCATGACAAGAAGAGAATGAGTGAGATGAGAACTCAGGTGCTGGCTTAAATTTCACCTTATAATAGGAGCAGATAAGAAGACCTGACATCTTTCTTCAGTTAACGAACCATATTAGCAGGATTTACATTGAGATTCTTGGCTAATATTTTTCTTTATGAAAACCATTGGAAATTATATAAGGGTCCAACCTTTTGACATGGAGACATGACATTCTCTTCTGTAATGTGTTGGACTATATTCATAGCTATCTTGGGATGCATGTGGCCCACCTCGTATGTCCTTCAGTGTTGAGAAAGCTGAACCAACAGGTTATTTTAGGATGCTGTAGTGACATTTGGTCTGGAAAAGCACATCTAGGACTACATGGAGAAATTAAATACAATTTTTCTACTAATAATTGTGGTAGACATAATGATGATTATACTTTGATACCAAGATGTCTGTGTTCTGATAGGTAAGCTTATGACCATGCCCTTAGATGGCAAAAGGGACGATGTGTTCATTAGACTATTCTGGATTATCTGGGTAGGCATCCTGTGGCGTCCACATCATAGGGAGGCAGGGGCAGAGTTAGGGATGTGATGGCATGTGCAGAGGACCAGCCACTGAGACACTTGAAGCCGAGGAAATGTGGCTGCTTCTATAGAGTGGAAAAGACAAGGACATACATTATCTCTTAAAGCCTTCATGGATTTTTTTTTCTTTCTTTTTTATGAGAGAGGGGAGAGAGAATTGGCATACCAAGGCCTCCAGCCAGTGCAGTCGAACTCCAGACACATGCGCCATCCTCTGCACTTGTGCGACCTTGCATGTCTGGCTCACATAGGATCTGGAGAGCCGAATATGGGTCCTTAGGCTTTACAGGCAAGTGCCTTAACCCCTAAGCCATCTCTCCAGCCCTCTTCAGGCATTTTTGATGTTACCTCGGTGAACCTGATTTCTGACTTCAAACCTCCCAAATTGTAGGATAAGTATGTGTTCCTTCAAGCCACTAAGTTTGTGTGGAAGTTTGTTAGAGTAGCAATAGGAAACTAAAACAACCATAAACACCTTTGCAGTTGGGCTTAGAAATATTGATAGGGAGGAAAAAAAGGAATTTCTATCAGGCTTAGCCCTCCAGACAGAGTGTTGGAACACGGTTGTCTGGATGGTAGTAAAGTGCAAAGGGGACTTTTGTATTTCCTCATCCCAGCAGAACGTACTCCAGGGTACTTACTGCTAAAGACTTTTATGTGACACATGGGCATCTTGGTAGAGCTTTGATGATATATCCTTGATTTTCTGTGTGTAAAACCAAATTTGAGTTTTTATTTTCTCACCTGGAAACCGAAAATTACATGTAGTCATAATGCTCGGGCTCTGGTGGCAGACAGCTTCTAGAACTTGCACATCCTGTAGTAAGAAGCCCACAGCAGCCTCAGCCAGATACTTTAGTGAGCTGATGAAGTGCTATTCTACCAATCCACCTTCACTCTGGGCTCCGCTTCCACCCTACATCTTCCATCACCTCCTTTCCCAGCTTGGATATGACCCAAGCCTGGCTCTTTCAGTGAGAACTCTTCCACCTGTGTAAAAGCTTCACCATCCAAAACATGTGTCCTAAGCATGTGTTAGAAGTTATGATGTGTGCTGGGCCACAAAGCCACAGCCCCCACTTTCTGGAAACACTTGCTAGTGAGGCATTTTGCACAAGTCAGTGCCTTGGACAACAGTTTCAAGCATGTGTGAAATTCATGCTGCTGGACTGCAGTTAGAGGAAACACTGATTTATTACTGTTGTTCTCATCAGGGCACAATTCGGAACCCTCGGGAAATGGGTGGCACTTTCTAGAGGCATTTTTGTATGTTATGACCAGGGTATAAAGGACGTTAGTGACATCTAGCAAGCCGGGGGGGGGGGTGCTGTCATATGTCTTCCCTGACCCAAGAGAGTGACACAGCAATGAGGTACCTCACCCTAATGTTCATAGATTAATGTTCCAAAAACTGTGATCTTTTGGGTAAGTCTGACACAGAAGGTATTATGCCACAGTGGTACAAACACACGTACACACACACATCCCATTGTAGTGTATTTATAGTCATGTCCCATGGGAGGGTATTTCAGTCAAAAGTAGAATGAATCCATGACAGTTGTCCCATGAGATTATATCACTTAATGAAGAAGCCATCTCAATTCAAGTGTAATCTGATTAGGGTTGCACAATGACAAAATCATCTAAGGAGACCTAATGATGTGTTTCTTGGAATAGATTGGCTTTATTAAGTGATGCATGATGGAATATGTATGCATGTTTCTATATATATGCCCCTCTCTTGATCTGTGTGTGTGTATGTGTGTTATTGCATATGTCAGCATGAGTGTCTGTGTTTGCCTAGAAGCAGTGAGAGCGCTGACCGGCAAGCTTTGCCTGAGAACACTGGACATGCTCAAAGCTCCATGTTGATACCTGGAAGCTCACTGGGTGGTGACGACATGTGATTGATCAGTCAAGGGCTTATCAGGAGTTATGTATGAACCGTCCCGGTTATTCAAAGACAATAAATTAACTAGAACTGTTAGTAAGTGTCAAGTTGTTAACTTGGTAACTGAAGATTTAAAAGAAAAGAATTCCAGGCTGGAAAGATGGCTTAGCAGTTAAGGTGCTTGCCTGTGAAGCCAAAGGACCTTGGTTTGATTCCCCAGGACCCATGTTAGCCAGATGCACAAGGTGGCACATGCATCTGGAATTCAGTTGCAGTGGCTGGAAGCCCTGGTGTGCCCATTCTCTCTCTCTTTCTCTGCCTCTTTCCCTCTCTCAAATAAATAAATAACTAAAAATGAAATATGAAGAAAAAAAGAATTCCAAGTACTTATGAAGGATGACGACGAGTGAACTTCTGTGGCAAGTGAACCATGGCAAGAGACTAGAATTGCTAAATCTTGGGGAGTTAGAGGAGAGCCATAGGAAGTTGATGTTCAGGCCTTTGAGGAGAAGTGCTGACTGGAGATGGGCAGTGAAATGAAACTGGTGGTGCTTCACCATTGTTTAGAAGTTGGTACCACGGGCAACTGTCCAGTGAGGCAGCATTTCTGGGTGAGGTGCTGAGAACAGGAAGCCAGGGAGACAAGAAAGGAAGCATAATTCCTCCTTCTTGTGCCCCATCATCAGAGCCTCGGCTGGAATCAGCACAAAGCAGAGCTCTGGATGTGCCTGGAAGGCCTTGGAGTTGGGAGACCACATCCTGGTTTCCATAGTTACAGTTTTAATTAAGTACAATTGCAGGTGAAGCCCTCGATATTATTTTTTCAAGAGTGTTGAGCATGGCTCTGACCCACATCATGAACTCAAGACTAGGTTCCAAGGGGGACCATTATAGGGGCGGGCGTGGAGATTTATTTGTAGACTCCAAAGCAAATTCTTTAACAAAAGGGCTGTCAGAAAAAAAAAAAGGCCTCTGTTGGTACATTATAAACTAGGTTCGCTGAGGGCTGGATACTTTACTGCCTTCCTGAGACTACAGAGAGCGCCTCCATATTTCAAATTTCTGCACAGGCACATCTTGTTTTAGATGTAAAAGAAGACAGAGGGAAGGGGATGGGAAGGAGGAGCAGAGACCATAACGGGAGAAAGGGAAGCAGATAAAGCGGCTCCATGACTTGGATATATTAGTAAACCACGCACTGCACACTTTGTCTAAGCCATGCGTATCTGACAGGCCGACCCAAAGCTGCAAACCGAGAAGGCAGAAGGCATGGCTCAGAGGGGCGAGTGCTGACCTTTCCATTGACGGGATGCTACACCTCAGCTGAAAACGTTCTGCTACAGCCTTTGGGAGCAGATGGAAACAAACTTGGCTTGGATCTTAGAATAAGTCACATTTCATCCCTGTCTATTTATTGGGTGGCAAGTTCCTCAAGGTTTAGTTCCCCCCATCTCTGTTCTGGGGTGATAGTAGGGGTTTGGGAGGCTTTGTCCAGGTGATAACAGACCGTCAGCCTGAGCCCTTGTGCAACTTGGGATGTCACCACTACCTATTGTGGAGAGGGATCCTCTCTTCCCTGCACCCTCTAGCTCTGCTGCTTCCTCAGCTCAGCAGCGAGGTCCCTTCCTTGACCTGCTTTGATTAGAAGTCTTTTCGTTCTTTTTTTTAAACTTCATGCTAGCCTTTACTGTGGGAAGGGTTGTGATCTGAATATTTACCACTATGAGTCTGTAGACCAAAAAGAAGCATGGTTAAAGGGATCTGTTTCTTTCTGGGTAGTGTTTTGACCCAATCTATAATTTAGACCAGTGGCTTTGCTCACCGGACAGCTTTGTCTCACCAGCTGTGGTGATGTCAGAATTAGGGACCACACATGAACCCTTCCCACTCAACATATATTTATTTCCAACACTGGCCGCCCATGTTCTTCCTCCCTTCTCCTCAGCACCATCCCAGTAGCTAGTGTACTGTTTCTAAGACAGTATAAGAAAAAAGAAGCATGCTTAGCAATGAGTCAGCTACAGACTACCACATTCTGGACAGGCTGGATGTTTTGGTTTTTTTGTTTGTTTGCTTGCTTGTTTGTTTTGTACCTGTTCAGCCTTCTGTGAGGGAGCCAGACTCTGCATTCTTATGAAGGGAGCAATACCATGTCACATGCTGCAGGATGGTTTCCAAGTTCCAATCCCCAATTCCCAGTGGCTCCCTGAGGTTAGGAGGAGTCCCACTTGCACATGGCTGTGGTTTTAGCATCTTGCATTCAATACTGTGGATTCTTATTACACAGCAAAATTGCTTGTCTAGGTCAAACTTCAACATAAACCAATTGACTCAATCAGCTAAAATGAGAGTAAAGTAGGAGAGAAGAGAACTTAGTTGGGCTTTTTTTTTTTTAATTTTTTTAATTTATTTTTTATTTATTTGAGAGTGACAGGCACAGAGAGAAAGACAGATAGAGGGAGAGAGAGAGAATGGGCGCGCCAGGGCTTCCAGCCTCTGCAAACGAACTCCAGACGCGTGCGCCCCCTTGTGCATCTGGCTAACGTGGGACCTGGGGAACCGAGCCTCGAACCGGGGTCCTTAGGCTTCACAGGCAAGCGCTTAACCACTACGCCATCTCTCCAGCCCTAGTTGGGCTTTTTTGGTAACAACTACAGTCAAAAATATACTTGCATATGCAATTATAATACAGTTCCATTTCTAAAGCAAAGCAAATGGCAAAAATTAGAACATGTAGGTAGCAGGGAAGTTTCTAGCATTCTGTTCCTTCTTGACTAGGTGAGGGTGAGCCATTTGTGTCTATATAGTTTAGTCCTTTGAGGTTTTTTTTTTTTGGTTTTTCGAGGTAGGGTCTCACTGTGGCCCAGGCTGACCTGGAATTCACTCTGTAGTCTCAGGGTGGCCTTGAACTCATGGCGATCCTCCTACCTCTGCCTCCCAAGTGCTGGGATTAAAGGCGTGCGCCACCACGCCTGGCTCCCTTTGAATATTTTTAAAATATCAAATCCCTTGCAGTAGCTTTACATACCGAGGTTGAATTTTGGTCTGGGACACATCAGATCCACAGGTGTTTAGTTAAGAACCAAACATGCACAGAATGGAAGGTGTGGATATGCAAGACTCAAGGAGACCCAGAGGTAAATGGGCACAGACCAGCCAGAGCCCTGCCGGCTCATCAGCATCCCAGAGGCAACAAGCTCTAGAGAGAACGCTGCAGCTTCTGGAGCTCATTGTGTGTGAGGACTTTGCTTGTCCACTGGCAAGGGTGTTATTGAATGTTCACTCTTCTGAGGACAGCACGCATATAGGCCCCATCCCTTAGAAAGTCCTGCTTGGAGACAAAGCTAAGGTCATATTGTGAAATTAAGCTTTTATGCATGTACCAATAAATACGTGTGTGTGTGTGTGTGTGTGTGTGTGTGTGTGTGTGTGTGTGTTCCACAGACAGGAGGGTAGATGCCAAAATAAAGTACGTGGTTCCTGGAAATCTAGGGTTCTGAAAGGCTTCATTGAGAGGTTTGATATGGTAGGAGACTCGGGAGAAATCTAGCTTCCTTTAGGGACAGAAGCCCAAAGATGGAACCAGAAGATGTCACCCCACCTTGGAAGGAATGAACTAAGGAATGAAACTCATGTCTGATCGAAATTCACCCACAACCGTTGCAGTATCCCTCGCTGCCCACGGTCTAGCACACCCCCTGTGTGGGCTAGCCTTCAGTGCCTATGTGGGCTAGCCTTCACTGCATAGATGGGCTGGCATTTGGGATCTACCTTTTACATCTACAGAATCCATTTTCTTTTTAAAAATTTGTTTATGTATTTATTTATTTGAGAGAGCAAGAGGGAAAGAGACAGAGAGAGAGAGAATGGGCACACCAGGGCCTCCAGCCACTGCAAACGAACTCCAGACGCATGCGTCACCTTATGCATCTGGTTTGCATGGGTCCTGGGGAATCAAACTGAGGTCCTTTGGCTGTGCAGACAAATGCCTTAACCACTAAGCCATCTCTCTAGCCCTAAGAATCCACTTTCAACTGACTACAAAGGCTTGTCCATATGGTTTCTTGCTGGCTCTGCACCCTCTCTGTCCCTTGTGATAGCGACACATATACATGTTAAATCTGCCCCCAGCACACACACACCCAGCTTGGCTGGGTGTGGGCAGAGCAGAACACTGTTTCTTGGCCTGGGTAATTTTCTGCTTTCCTCTGCTTTATAATTTGGGGTAACTTCTCACTTTAATTACAAGTGTGATTTTCTTCTGGTCTCGGAGTCTGCCACATGTGTATTTCCCTTACACTCTAGATCTACTGTGTGGATATCACCTATAAACCCTAGGTCTGCTATTTCTGTAATTTCTCCAAATTTAGGGCAACCATGGGTATAACTCTTTTTACTCCCCATTTCTCACCGCATTGGTACTCTCTCTTCCATTCTCGAACCATCACCATTTACTCTTAACTTTCTGCCATGGGGAAGCTCCAGATGGATGCTGTACCTTCCACGTGAGTGTATATTTCTTCCAAACCCCTCTACATCGGTCTTACTTCCCACGTGCTTATGGCTCTGCTCCAGCCGCTTTCCCTAAAGATCTCCATGTCTCTTAAAGGAGCCTCATGAACCGTGCTGTGGCCTCCACATGGGTGCGTGTTTCCTACTTCCCACATGCTTATGACTCTGCTTCAGCCTACTTCCCAGATCCCAATTTCCCTTAAATAAACCTCACAGCTTGTGATTTCTCCCTAAATAAAGTCAATAATAATTCATACCTTGTCCTTCTCAAGTCTGTTTTTATCAAGTATTTGTTAAAATAGGATAGGACCAAAAATCAGGGTTCGTAAATTTGAGGGACCCCCTCCTTCTGAGCTCTGAAATCTTGCATCAGTATTGACCCTGACCGAAACAAGATTCTGATAGGGATCAACTGCTCATCTCACAGTTTGTTGCAAGATTCTGGGGGAGGGCAGATTTTCACAAGTAGACCCAAGGAGCCAGGTTCTTTCTCAACTCCATTCTGTCAGCCATCCATCTAGGAGAGAGAAAATGTGAGAGATGGAGGGCCTGTTTGTGAAGTTTTACTAGTTAGGCCAAAAATGTATTACATCATTTCTATCTTTCTTCCATTGGTCAGAACCACATGACCATGCCTGTCTTTAAGGGAGTCCAGTGAGTCATGTCACACCTCAGCAGAGGTGGGAACATGCTGGCCAGTAATGAAAGTTTCTTAAAGAGCATAATTTTTGTAGATTATTTTCTCAGCTCTATTCCTAGCACATATGTGATGGCCTAATGTATGTGATAAAATAATGCAATGGTGGGCAGATGCTTGAGAGGCGTCCTGAATATATGAATCCTGCCTACTCGGATGGATAAGTGAAATAGTCAAGGCAGGGCAGTTTCTCGACTTAGAAAAGCACATATGATGATCAGATAGAGCCTGAGGTAGAATGGTTACGGTAGGAATGTGTTCATGTTTAGAAACAGAAATGTTTACTTTTGTTATTTCAACCCACTTAGTTTATAGCCTACCACAGATAGTAGTTTAGCCAGAGCCTTTGCTGAGCTGAAATCAGAGAGGCAGGTTGTGAGCTGCAACTGTGTTCCTGAGAAGAGCCAGCACTTTCTTTGGAGGCATTAATTGGCATCAATGTGGGGACTTTGGCTGGGCCACAGGACTGCCACCCAAACAAAACAAAACCTGACCACACCAGAAAACCCAGACTGGAGTTCGAGTTACTTTAACCGACTCTGGGGCAGCACAAGCTGCAGTTGTATTAGGAATGCAAAATGTGCTCTTTGACCTTACGGTAAGGCAGATGACTAGAGCACACATAATCTTCTGCCAGCTTTGAAAAGTGTTGGACAAGTTAACTTTTGGCAATTCTGCAATATTTTAAAACGTTTTTAATTTTTAAAAATATGCTTTAAAAATAGCTGTGGACCCAATAGGAATAGGGAATATCAATGAAAAGAATGTTCTCTCTATGCACCCAAGAGAGGCCAGCACACAGACACCCTTGTGTAGCCAGAGCCTCTGGAGTTTAGGGAATGGCTTGCAGATGCATTTCGTTGAAATCAAAGCTAAGGGCAGCAGCATCCTTGCTCCCTCTGGGTGTGCCCTGCGTCTCACGCTTACCCTGGGCCTGTAGCGGGAGTTTGGACAAACTCTGTTCACTCACCTACAAAGTCTGTTGACAGGCCTCTTAAGGTTATGCAGAGCTGAGTGAGAAATCTCAGTTCAGGCCATGATTTGGCGGGATTTTTAATGATTCTTGCCTATCTGGAAATAACATAAAAACAGAAGGGCATTTGGTAACATTCTTGCATGCTCTGTATTGGTTTAGGGAGCTATCCAACATTTAGAAGACTTAAAATAACAAATATTTCAAAAGACATGTAGCTTGCTTTCTCTTTCTCATTCTACCTCACCAAAAAAAATAAATAGTAATACAAAAATGGTGAGAACAGGCAGGGAAGGCAGAAACAAAGGGCAGGGGAAGGAAGCTGGGTAGGAGTGGGGGATGAACAGAATCCCAAATACCAGGACTAATGTCTGTCACTTCTGCAGACAGGCAGGGGAGGTGTGAGGAAATGACTTGGATCTTTCCCTTGCAAGGCCCAACTTCCTTTAAGTCTTGAGTTCTTCATTTCCTGAGGCCTCTTGAAATATAAATTACCTTCAAGCCAATAGGTACCTGTAAATCCAATGGTGTGGTTCTAGGTCAGATCCAAAAGAAGTTATTCCACTGTAAACCCATATGTCTGGAGATCCAGTCACCAAATTTACTTATTTCCCTAAAAACTAAATCACCTTATTTATAAAGCTCATCTAGCAAATTCATATCTGTTACAGTCAGGTTCTCACTGCTGGCAGAAACACCTGACCAAGAGCAGCTTGTGGGATGAAAGGGTTTGTTTTGGCTTACAGACTTGAGGGGAAGCTCCATGATGGCAGGGGAAAACAATGGCATGAGCAGAAGATGGACATCACCTCCTGGTCAACATGAGGTGGACAGCAGCAACATGAGTGTACAAAACACTAGCAAGGGGAAACTGGCTATAACACCCATAAGCCTGCCCCCAATAATATACTGCCTCCAGAAGGCTTCAGTTCCCAAATTGCCACTAACTGGGGACCTAGCATTCAGAGCACATGAGTTTATCGGGGACACCTGAGTCAAACCACCACAATATCCCAATGGACGGTTTCTTGCCAGCCTTGCCAGTCTGTCAGATGTGAGTTAACTGCCAAGTTTTTTTTTTTGTTTTTGTTTTTGTTTTGCCCCACCTTTGTGAAAATACAGCGACAACTTACTGAGGCAGAGAAAGAAGGAGGCTCTGGTTAATGAGAAGTGCTGGCAGTTGGAAAAAATGAAGAACAAAGGAGGGAAGACAGAAAATACTCAGAGGCTCCAAAACTTCTCCCATAGACCTCTGGGGGTTCTCCCCAAATCACAACCTCATTACTTGTCAGTGGAGCCAACTGGGTCAGCACCCTACCTGCAGCAGAAGGGCGTCCTGCCCACTGACTTCCAGAACAGTGGTGTTCAGCTGGTGGGCTGCTTCCTCTGGTTGGTCCCTCCTCTGCTCAGCCTGTGACAAGTGCAAGACAAGGCAGCGGGAAGCCTTCCCTAGAGGAAGATATTTGCAGAAAGATGGGGGCCAGAAACAGTCTCAGCAAAGAGGGCTTCTCTGCTTGCTTATGGCGTTGAGGATAGACAGGGAGTGACCAATAGAATGGCCTGATTGTTCTGGTTTGCGTGAAGCATTTCTGTTTCTCTCTCTCCCTCTCTCTCTCTCTCTGTGTGTGTGTGTGTCTATGTGTGTGTGACTTTCCTTGTATTTTACTGCAAGTTTCTTACCCTAAACAAACTGAGGTGGTTGGTTACCTGACTTGTACTCCAAAATTAGACTGGAGAAGGAAAAAGAAAAGTGGCATGGGTGGGCGATCCAAGATGCTTTCTCTAACCATTTCTCCAAAGGCACACCTTTAAATTTTTTGAGGCCTTCCGAGAAGATAAAAGGATGTTTGGGAGCAATAATAATGACCTTAGCAATAAGCCCAAGGCCTCTTTACTAAAGAAGGATGACCTTAGCTTTGTTCCTAATAGCTTGATTGTACAATCTATATGCACTGACTTTTAAAAATGTGCTTTTTGTTTTTCTCTTTCTCTCTCTTTTCTTAGGGAGGCAGGACACAGTGCGTGAGAGAAGTCTGTCCCATTCTCTCTTGTCCCCAGCACCTTAGTCACACCCCCCCAGGACAGTGCTGCCCTAAGTGTTTGGGTGAGTGACTACTTTCAGGTCAAAGAACAATGTAATCTCTTCTTGAAGTTTCTGCCTCTCGTGCCCGTTGTTATTTTGGATTCTCATGTTGTCTTGCTCTGTGACTTGTTAGAGACAATTGCTCCCGTGTGAGCAGAGGTGCCCATAAGGTTTGGCTGTCAGCTGACGTCTACTCAGAGTCATTTTCTCTCCTGTCTTCCCTTATTTCTGGAACCTGGCACATGGCAGCCTGGGGAAACGTCCCAGGAGGTGAGGACAGTGGTGAAGGAACCATCTCTGATTGGACACAGGACTGTTACTTTGGGGAGCACATGGTAAAGGCATTTGGACTCAATGCAGGGAAGACTGTAGCCTAGCATCACCCGTAGAGTGTCAGGAGGACCACATGCTAGGAAGTGAGTTTGAAAGAGATAGGAAGTGACAGTCTGTAGGAAGAGAGCATCAGCATATCCTCACTGAAACTCTGGCACTGTCCTAGGGACCCGTCATGCACTTTTTCTTGTTGCATCTTTTCAAGAAGTGGTGAAATACTGAAAATACAGCTACCCTGTGTCACATAAGTATACTTATCACTTTTAATGTACTGAAGAAAGTATTCCCCTACCATCTCCAGGGAGCCTTAGGGCAGGCTAATAAAGTATCTCTGACTTTGGGCTTCTGCACCCACTGTTTCCTTAGCTCTCTGTCCTGCTCCGCTCTGTTGTTAAGCATCATTTCGGTCTCATCAGACGCCCCCTTGCCCCCAGTCTTTGCAGATCCCATGCACCATAGAATCAAGGTTGGTGTTTCTGAGTTCCCTGAAGGTTTATAGGTGGTGAGAGCAAGTGTTTCGTGGAGGTGCAGGCTGAACGCCATAAAGTGAAATAGTATAAAATGCAATCCCATAAAAAAGCTCCCTTATCCATAAAAAGTCTTAATTATTTTTCTTTGGGAAACCTTCACTGATTCTTTCTTCCTTCTGGGCTTTAGTCTCCTGTCAGTTTTTCTCACACCCTTTCCTTGACTCCTCTCCCTCCATTTATAGTTTACTTTCTTGACATCTAAGACAGCCTCCTGATTTATTCCCTCCTTCACAGAGATTACCACATCCACACCTTGAACTTTAGTTCCTTTTTTAATAGCTAAATTGATAAATAAAGGTGATTTGTTAATGGTAAATGTAATTTTTTTTCCCCTCTCTGTGCCATTCTACCATAAATTTCACATAACAGAACTCGCCTCATGCACATAGACACACTTGTTTCATGCACACAGACACACTTGGAGGTCAATATGAAATCATTAGATAGCTGCTTAGATGTACACACTGAAGACATGTCCACATTCCTGTATACTTTACGGTTGCCACTGTCCATGTGTCCCCATGACATGAAATCAGTGTGGAAGACCCCATCATACTGGGTCATGAAGAAGCCATTCCCATGGAAGCAGGAGGCCATCACAGAAGAGGTGTGTGGACCTGGCCCTACAGAGGAGGAGTCCTTACTAAAGCTGTGAAGCCGAAGTGTGGGCATGCTCAGTATGAGTTTCCCACAGGAGTAATGGCTGCTGTATTAAATCCAGGTTTCATTGATCATTTGTGGTTTTAGGATGGACTACAAGAGGAAAGTCATTTTTGAGAAATGTAAAAATCATAATGGCCCTAAATGAGATTTTTTTGCCTGGTTGGGCTAAACCATGGTGGAATGATGTGTAAATGACTTAAATCAGGTAGTCCACAATCTCTGAACCGCTCCTTTGTATGTTTTATGTTAGGCCATACTAACTCTGGGATTAAGGCCATATTTTTTCTTTCGTGGTAACAAGAAACATATCCATCCGACAAAAACAAAACAAAAAAGAAAACAGAGATAAAAACAAGCACTGAGTTGCTTTCTAGATTCTGAACTCTCAGTTCAATCAGGCTTCACTTGTCTGGGTTTGGATTTGCTCTTGAATTTTCCCTTGACCAGACTCTCCATGCATGTAGTACCTGTGCCTTTTGCATTGCATACTTTTTTCTTTCCTTTTCTCATTTGTAGTGAAAAGTATCATCAAAAATTTGGATATACAGAATTAGTAGCCAAGACAACCTCCATATGGCAGAGCCCAGGATCAGTTTTGAATTATATCACCACTAGTAATGATAATAGTTATTATTATCTGCCATCTGCTGGGGGTGTTGATAAACGTCAGGCACTATTCTAAGGGCTTTATATCCACACTTTTGGGTAAATTTACAATTTACTGGGGAATAATTTAAGCCATTGCTCACATTTAGGGTGATAAAAATTCTGAAGTGCATGTTCATTATTTGGTCAATAGCCAATTGTAGACCCATCTGTCACCCCCACCCCAACCCATCCATCTGGCCACCTATCCACCATTGCAACAATACTGAGAACAGTGATGGTTACAATTACCTTTTCATCGCTGGGACAAAGCACCTGACCAAAATCAGCTGATGGGAGGAAAGATTTTATTTTAGCTTACAGTCTCAAGGGAAAGCTCTGTGATGACAGGGGAAAGCATAGCATGATCAGAGGCTGGACTTCACATCTACCACAGCAAGTGGAAAACAGCAGAAGAGAATGAGCTGAGCTTGGGCAAAGGGGATCTCTAAGCCCACCCCCAACAACACATTGAGTTTATTCATTTTTGAGGCAGAGTCTTACTATGTATACCAGGCTAACACTGAGCTTGCCATGTGGCCCTGGCTAACATCAAACTTGTGCTCCTCTTCCATCAACTTTCCTGGTGCCAGGACTAGAGGCATGTTCCACCAAGCCCAACTCTACCTACAACTTTGTATTTATTTGTTTATTTCTGACTTTTGCCACAGAGGATTTGAGGTTACTTCTAAAGAACATGATGTACATATAGATAAAATATAGATCATAATTTTACAATTGCTGCAATAAAACAGAATTTTTCATTAATTCTTTTACAATTTGTGTGTGTGTGTGTGTGTGTGTGTGTGTGTGTGTGTGTGTGTGTACAACCCAAAGGGGTCCATACTCTCCTTCTACCTTCTTTGGGACAGAGTCTCTCTGTGGATACCTGTCTGGCTGCCCTGAAATGAAAGTTTTGGGATTCTCCTGGCTCCTCCTCCTGTGCTGTGGGACATTGAGGTCACAGACATGTGCATCACTTGGCATCCAGCTTTACATGGGTGCTGGGGTTCTGGGAAGGATCAAGCTCAGTTTAGCAGGCTTGCAAGGAAGTGTCTTTAGCCACTGAGACATCTCCCCAGTCCTCCATTCTTTTATTTCTTAAAGTACAAAAGTATATATCTGATGGGTTGATTTTTTTATTTTAAGAAATAAAGAATACCATTCACATTAATGGCAGATGACTCCCATTATTTTTTTATTAAAAATTTTTTTGTTTAATTTAATTTATTTATTTGAGAGCAACAGACACAGAGAGGCAGAGAGATAGATAGAGAGAATGGGTGCGCCAGGACCTCCAGCCCCTGCAAATGAACTCCAGATGCATGTGCCCCTTGTGCATGAGTCCTGGGGAATCAAGCCTTGAACCGGGGTCCTTAGGCTTCACAGGCAAGCACTTAACTGCTAAGCCATCTCTCCAGCCTTTAATTTCTTTTGTTTATTTTTATTTACTTATTTTAGAGTAACAGACAGAGAGAGAGAAAGAGACAGATAGAGAGAATCACATGACAGGGCCTCCAGCCACTGCAAACGAACTCCAGACACGGGCGCCCCCTTGTGCATCTAGCTAACGTGGGTCCTGGGGAATCGAGCCTTGAACCAGGGTCCTTAGGCTTCACAGGCAAGCGCTTAACCACTAAGCCATCTCTCCAGCCCAACTCCCATTATTTTTATAGTAAATATAAAATAACTTAGGAATAATTCTTATACTAGAACATTCTCTACAATGGGTTCTAACATTTAGACAATATCAGACGCTAGTCTATCAGTCCTTCGTCCACCTTGGGGGATGGTGTTAATTGTTGAGCCCATGGGACAAGTACCACACCTTCCCAGCAGTCTTCTGTTTCGCATCCCTATAGTTCTCAGCTTGTCTTTTTCTTCTAGAACTTAATCATGTTGTACTGAAATGATCATAAATACATTTGTCTTCCTTGACCTCCTTGACTGTGAGCCCCATGAGGGGAGCTATGTCCACTACAGTGGGCAAGTAAAAATAAAAATGATTTGTTGAACTTAAAAAGTGCATTGTGGATTCAAATGTTTTTATAATGACTCCACAAATTAATAATTTTGGGGAACCTCTTGGGCACGTCTGACCTAGAGCTCTCTTTTTGTGTATGAGATTTACCTGGTCTTTTGAGAATGTCTAATAGTGTCATGATATAGTTGAGGAGCAACCAGAGCACACATGGCTTCTGTCTTGCTTACAGTGTGCTATTGCTTCCCTGCAGGCCAGAGGAAAGTGTTTGACCTTCCTTTTGGGAGCTGCCTCTTTCGCAGTGATGTTTATGACAACGGATCCTCATTCCTCTATGATAACTGCACAACATGCACTTGTAAGGTAAGGAGGCTCTGAGGGGCTGTGGCACCCCAACAGTGGAGGTTTGAGTTTCAGGGCTCCTGTAGCCAAATGTGATAGTATTTTTTTTTTCATCAGGAGAAAGTACTGTTGATGCTGTTTGACAAGAACAAGATCACAAAGAAGGGCAGGTGTAGAATCCATTGTGTCGCTTACTGTCATTTTTGGAAAATCAATAAGTTAGCTCCTTGCAGTAAAAAAAAAAAAAAAAAAAAAAAAAAAAAAAAAATCACGTTCTGCAGGGTTGTTCTGAGAATTCTCTAGAGTCGTACAAATGCACATGGCTGTGTTCTCTAGCTCTGATTATCAAAGAAAAATTCTGTAGCGTGCCTGGCCATGAAGGTGGCTTTAATCACATTCTGGGGTGGGGTGGGGGGAATGGATTGACAGCTCATCACAAAGATAGACCTGGCAGTTTGGGAAGAGAGTATTGATGTATTGTTTACTGTGCCATCTTAGTTGATCTGCTGCTTGCTATTCACAAAAGGACTGGAGTCTAATTCCTGTAAAGAAAGCTATCCTCAGCCCCAGAACTTTACAGTGACACTTATCACGCACATCCATATACTTTCCTTATGCAATGAATTATACTTGGAGCCAAGAAGAGTGTTTATCATGGAGTGCATTAGCACCATCCAATGAGTTTAGTGCACACATCTGTGTGACATGGATTTAGGATAACTTATTTGGGTAATGATGGTTGTTTTTATTTTAATAGCTGAAGGTCTGGGGTGGGGAGGGAACTGTGGTCAATGTTAGTGGGAGAGCGCTCAGAGCTCTTGATAGGTTGATCCTTGCTATGCTGCAGAGCATGTTCCACTCCAGGGCTGGCTGGGTAAGAGTTGCACCATTTGCCCCCGTGCATTGATCACTAGGAAGTTTCCAAGCCTAAAAACACTTCTGTAAGCTGCCTTCCTCTTCCCATGGTTTGCATGATCCTGTGTTTAACATGTACAACAACTCCCTCATTTGAACTTGGCTTCCACCCCCCAGACTTCTCTTTGCCAATGACTTCACAGACTACAGCTTTCTTCTGGGGCAATTGAGCCTTGGCCAAAACACGTCACCTTCCCAGTTCTCTTGGCTTCAGAACAACCAGCCGTCCTATGAATGGAAATTAGTTGTGCTTGCATAACTTGGGGTCTTCAGGAGCCTGTGGTGAAGGATTAGGATTAGGCAATATGTGCCAGTGAGGAAGCTGAGCCATAATTAATACTTTTCCTACAAGAGGCTGGCTTATGGGAACATGAGTTCATAGCCATCTTTGGGAGAGGGGAAGCTTGCAGGCTGCAGTCATTGTGAGTAATCATTACCATTTTCTATTTGCTTAGATCTTTCCTCTCCAGACCCATCTGATGCCCTTCATTGTTTCGAATGTGAGTGCAGGAAATGGTTTCGTAGTTCTCCAAATGCAGTGTGGTTTTAACTCTCTATGAGGTCAGAGCTGATGATATTTATACCCATAGTTTCCTCTCCTTCATTAAATTTGATTACCGAACACTTCATTACCCCCAAACAACTTATATCAGATGCTAGCTCCTCCAGAGAGGCTTTCCTGGCCTACCTAGATAAGCAGTTGTTTCTTCTCTGCTACCACATTTTATCATAATTTATTTATTTATAATGTTATCTCATCTGCCTTCTTACATCATGACTTTCTTCAGGATAGAAGTGTCTGTTCTCATTGCTTCACCCAGTACTAGGCACACCGCCTCATGGATACAGATTGTGTGTGTGTGTGTATATATATATATATATATATATATATATATATATATATATATATACATATGTTTGTGTGTGTGTGTGTGTGTGTGTGTCTGTGTGTGTGTCTGTGTGTGTGTGTGTGTGTGTATATGTGTGTGTGTCTGTGTGTGTGTGTGTAAGTAAGTAAGTAAGTATGTATGTATATATGTGAATATGTGCATATGTGTTACATTTCTTGTTGCTGTGGCAAAAATACTCATAAGAACAACTGAAGGAGGGGAGGGTTTGTTTGGGCTTTCAGTTAAGGAGGATAAAGCCTATCACAGTCGAGGTGGGTAAGGCATGACAGCAGGATAGTGAGCCATCTGGCCACAGAGCTAGATGAACGCTAGTGTTCAACTCATTTTCTTCTTTGACTTAATCATGGATCCCAGGTCAAAGAAATGCTCCACCCCCACATTCAGAGTGAGTTTATTCTCAAGTTAAACTTTTCTGGAAACAACCTCATTAGATATACCCAGAGATGTGTTTCTGTGCTTATTCTGAATCCAATTAAGTTGACAAGAATTTATATATAGGGCTGGAGAGATGGCTTAGTGGTTAAACGCTTGCCTGTGAAACCTAAGGAACCCGGTTTGAGGCTCAATTCCCCAGGACCCACGTAAGCCAGATGCACAAGGGGGTGCATGCATCTGGAGTTCGTTTGCAGAGGCTGGAAGCCCTGACATGCCCATTCTCTCTCTCTCTCTCTCTCTCTCTCTCTCTCTCTCCCTCTTTCTCTGTCTGTCACTCTCAAATAAATAAATGAAAATGAAAAAAAAGAATTTATATATATATATATACATACAGATAATGTATAGAGAGTAAGAGATACAGAGACAAAGTAGGAGAGAGAGATGCAGAGAGACGAAGAACAAGAAAAAAACTAATGAGTTCCCTATTGTTCAAAACTAGAAATAGGGACTGGAGAGATGGCTCAGCAGTTAAAGGCACTAGCTTGCAAAGCCTAGCAGCCTGGGTTTGATTCCCTAGTACCCAAGTACCCACATAAAGCCAGATGCACAGTGGTGCATGTATCTGGAGTTTGTTTGCTGTGGTGAAGGCTCTGGTGCACCCATTCTCTTTGTCTATATTTTTTTCCTCTCTCTCTTTGCTTATAAATAAATAAACAAGATATTTTAAAAACTGGAAATGAACATGTGCAATTTGACATCGAATCATTTTTCCAGCTTATGAGTTGCCTCATAGTAATTTATATGGTTCATATAGATTATATTTAAAATGCTCAGGGCTAGAGAGATGGCCAAGTGGCTAAGGGACTTGCTTGCAAAGCCAAAGGACTCAGATTCAATTCCCCAGATGCACAAGGTAACAGATGCATCTGGAGTTTGTTTGCAGTAGCTGGAGGCCCTAGAATACTCTCTCCCTCTCTCTCAAATAAATAAATAAAGTATGTTTAAAATACCCAGTAAACTTGAGAAGTACTAGGTAAAAGAGTGCTCCTTTAGAAATCAAGACATCCTCCTTTAAGCTCTTGATATAGACCTGTCATCTCTGAGGTCCAGTAACCCAGTCAAGGCCATATCTCTTATAGTTGAGCTCCAGGACCCAGGTCCAATTTTGGAGCAGTTCTTTTAGTCCCTCTGGACGCAGAGAGCAGATTTAAGTAAATTCATCTTGAAGTGATGCTTCAGCTCTGCATTTTTTATTTTTCATCAAAAAATCATACTAAACTACAACACGGAACACAGAGCGGAGAAGGAGGTCTGAGAGGTCCCTTTGCATTGAGAAAAGCAAAAGAAGAAAAGGGGGAGAAGAAGGGAATGGGTTGGGCCATGGTGACCTAGGCTTTGTTGTCCCACTCTGATGAGGATGCACGTTTCCTGATCATGGAGTTATAAACCATTACAGGGAAGCTAGGAGTGTGTCGTGCCCTCATAACTGAGCCCAGACATTGATCAACAAACATATTTTGAAGTGAACGCAGGGTTTCTTGTAGTACCCAAAAGCATGGTGCCTGAAGAGCAGCTTATAAAGGTGGTCGTGGCTGCCAAGGGAGGGCCAGGCCTGGTCTTGGGGGAGGTGAAAATCACTTTTAATTTCTAGTCTATCTTTGGGCCTCCAGGACTCCACAGTGCTATGTAAGAAGAAGTGTTCCCATCCTGGTGGCTGTGACAAAGACAAAGAGTCCTGTTGTGAAGAGTGTCTCCTGAGAGTGCCCCCCGAAAATGTCAAAGTGTGCAAGTTCGGCAACAAGATTTTCCGGGTATGTCATAAACCAAGTTCATGGAAGCTATTGCACTATGATTCCATTCAAAAACTCCAGACATAATGTGTATCGAGTCACTATGTGTGTGTGTGTGTGTGTGTGTGTGTGTGTGTGTGTGTGTATATATATATATATATATATATGATATATGTATAAATATATACTCATTTATGTTAGTGTATTGCAGAATTGTAGAATCAAGAGCCATGCAAAGATGAGAATCTATCTCTAGGGTCCTCAAAGAGTTGTCTCCTTTAAGATTTCCTCAAGCTGTTTTCTCATGAACCCAAGTAGGAAGCTGTACATGGACCATCTGAGCTCCAAGATGCAGGGTACAGGCTGATTTGGTTTAAAGCACCTTCCCTTACTCATCTAGTATGCTTCCTGCAAGGATGCAGGGTATCACCCTGTACCAAAGGTGTCACTGTATGACACCTTTGATCATTAAAGACCTTAGCACTGTGTCTGATACTGGAAGCACCTTTAGGCATCCTATTTGCTGCCATGATTGGAGGGAGAGGTATATAGGTATATCATATAGGTATTATTGACAATGTATCATGTCTAACCAAGGGAGATGCATGTGTGTATTACATTTATATATCATGTTTCAGAGCCATCAACTGCATAAAATCCTCTTTACACCAACCAAGTCACCATTTGTCTCCAGAGCACCAAGACAAAACATGCTCTTTTCCCAGTGGTATTTTGGAGCAAGCACTTTCAAGTCACTTTATAAAATGGTTCCTTTAAGTGGTTTGGTCCTGAAGTACTTTAAAGAAATACTGAGCCCTGGAAATTTTTGCTCAGAGGATTGGGATCAGTTAAGTGCCCTGTAAGATAGATTCAACCAGGCCTGTAATCTGAGAGGTAATAGAGGGTGGGCAGTCCTTCAAGTAGCTTCACAAATGAGAATGAGGAGAACAGGATTCCTCCAAGATCCGAGTCCACAGGGATCTTTGTTTTGTGTTTTTGTTTTGTTTTTTGGCCCATCTGTGTTGTTGGCTCTTTCTGACCCACGAATGTGGGTGCACATCTCTGCCTGCTGTGCTCTGGCTCAGCCAAAGTCAGTAGCAGACTGAAAATGCAGCGAGAAGCATCTCTCTGTCTGAGAAAAGGTCTGAGTTGCCAAAACCATGAGACAGGTGGACATAGCCACCTTGAAACATCCCAACTAACTGCTGATGCCTGGGATAAGTGAAACATTTCAATTCTATCAAACAGTGGGAAGTTAAATTTTGGCTGCTGCATCGTATTTGAAAAGTCATACTTCATTGTGGTCCATGGTGGAACTAAACAATACATGAGGAGCAAGATGCACACATGACTGGTTAAACACAAAAGGATCATTTCATATCCTCTTGGAAGAACATTCCCCAAAGGACACACACACACTCTTCCCTAACCTGTATACTGTTGATTCAATGTAAATACGTCAGAGCTGTGGCCTGACTGAGGCAGGGTTAACAGGCCCTCCTCAGCAGAGACAGCACACCTGTTACAACTCGGTGGCTTAGCTCCCACAGCTCAGCAGCGTCCTGTTCTCTGTCCTGCAGGATGGAGAGATGTGGTCTTCTCTCAACTGCACCATCTGTGCTTGTGTGAAAGGCAAGACAGAGTGTCGCAAGAAACAATGCGTGCCCATCAGCAGCTGCCCACAGGTATGTTGAGAACGCAGGCTGGCTCTCCTTCGTGTGTGCACATGTGCACATGGGCTTAGGGAGGCCAGACGCTGATGCTGAGGATCTTGGTCAATTGCTCTCCACCTTTTCCACCGAGGCAGAGTCTCTCACAGCAAGACTAGATTGCCAGCTTGCCCTGGGCTTATGCCACCTCCCGAGTGCTGGGATTACAGGCAGGCCACCACCTGGCAGCTATGTGGCTGCTTGGAGTCTGAATGCTGGTTCCTCGTGTTTTCATGGCAAAATTGACCCACTAAGCCATCTTTCCAACCCCAGAATGGCTTTCTGTTTACCTCAGACGATGCATGGAACCATCTCTGAACACAGAGTGCAGACTTCTAGAGTCTCACACCAAACAGCAAAACCCCTTTGTGATGCTTGCTATTTTCTTTTTTGCAAACCCTACTAGCCTTGCATGAAAATACTTCTTGGCTAACAAAGTCTTGCCTCAAGCCCCCTACTCCTTGTTGGCTTCATCCCATTCTATAAAAGACTTTTCCAACTGTCCTTGCCTACATCAGTTCCCTGGTTTCCTTGCTGGGTCTCCTGTTTAACCTCATAACCAAATTTTGCTCTTTCCTCCCTTCTCTCCCTTCTCAAATCACAGCTTTCTTCTTATATCCTAGGCAATATGTGGTTATTTATTAGCAAACTCCCACGAGGGCTCTCCTGACAAGGGGCAGCCCCAGTCCCTCTACTAAAATTTTCTCTCTAACCTTCCATTATAGCCCCAGATGGATACAGCGTCCTTCTGGAAATATCTCTTTTCAAAAACCCACAGTCCAGTGCCACAAATAAAGCCACCATTATCTTCTAAAGCCTGAGCTCCATTGAATTCACCTCAGCAACTTGAAACCTGTCAAGGTTTTGTACGTGTTGGGAAAATGTCAAACCTATTCAGTCCTTTCCAGTGAATGAAAAGAACATATCTGTATATTCAGAGCATGTCCTCTAGTCTCTGTTATAGAAAGCTTTTTAGTTTTATTCACATCTGTTATTATTGTAAACAAAAGTTGCTGTTTTTACTTGACTGCCAAGTGAGGCATCAGAAAACAACAGCTGTCGCCATTGCACAACTGAACACGGAGGAAGAAAAGGGGGAAAGCCTAATTAGTCTTGCTTTAAAAAGCCTGAGACATAAAACTGAAAACCTCCCATAAAAGAAAAAAAAAAAAAAAAGAGCTCCAATAAGCATACTTGAACACGGGCAGCTTATAAATATTCATTGGGAAAAATGGGATCACATCATTTCTGCCAGTCCTGGGGGAACCCTCAATGCTAATGAAGTCTCTAACCACATGCTATTAATAATGGGCTTCCTTATTCTACAAGACAACACTGGGATGCTGTGCCAGCTTGGTGGCTTGAGTAACTCACCTCAGCAGGCCAGTACAGGGTTTCCAGCTTCAAGTTCTGCCACTTGAAATGGGGTTGATGGTTTCTGCAGGGAGGTCGTGGCTTTTCATGTCGCATGGCGTTTTCTTAGTGTTCTTTTCTTTGGGGACCACATTCAGTCCAGACACATCTATCCCTCCAAGGAAGGCCTTTGCCCAGGCCCACCTCCCCCACTTCTTGTTGAAGTTTGTTGGTCCCCTGACCTGGCTCCTTCTTCAGAGACCACCTTTCCGTTTCTAGGCATCTTTCCAACCTGCCTTGCCATTCCTCCCCAGAGGCCAACGGGAGGTCTTTGGGAAACAGCTCAGGTCTACCAGGAAATCCTTAAAAACACAGCAAAAATAAAAACACCTTATGTTACCTCCCCTACATTGACTGTGGACACTGCAAAACAAAACACTCTTTCCAGAATTGATGGTTGCATTCCCTGTCTGCACCCCTTCCCCCCCCCCCCCCGTTAAACACCCCAGGGCAATGCAGTGTGACTTGTGGGGAGACTCTGAGGCTTCGGATAGGGGCTGTGGGATCACCGGAGCACTGTCCACTCAGCGTCACTAATACGTACTGAGAATTTTTCTGGTCACAGGCGAACCTCACTTAACTCGGAGGCCACTTCTCTGAGGCAGGTGCTAGGACCAGACCCTGCTTCCTCACCGAGGCTGTAACTGCATGTGTCCAGAGTCCCACAGCTCACTCCGTATCCCAGGCCCTGCAACTTCACAGCGACCTTCTTTACCTCCCACCTAATCGAGTGATGGGAGCAGCTCCACTTTCATTTTCTGGGAGATACTAATCTCTGCTTAGCTACAGATGTAAAGAGTCCAGTCACGTGTCGTTAGGAACTTAGCTTTAATCCACTGTGCTCCACTGGTAGAAAATGCTTTTCTTCACCCTCTTAGGGCATCATTCTATGGGCCTGGGCTGACCCCATTTGGCTTTTCTATGACATCATAGTTTTTTTTTAACTTTACTTTTTCTTATCAATCTAAAAGAGAGACAGAAAGAATATAAGCATACCGGAGCCTACTATGCCCCACCCTGTGCATCTGGCTTCCCATGGGTCCTGGGGAATTGAACCTGGGCCATCAGGCTTTGCACACAAGTACCTTTAACCACTGAGCCATCTCTCCAGCCCTGACATCATAGTTTCCAATGTGCCAATTTAGCATGTAATTCTAAATGGATGCAGTTCTTCATTAACAAACTGGCATTTAAAAAGTCATTTTGAGGCATTTAAGTGTTTATTTTTAAAACAACCAAACCTATTCATGACATAACTCAGCAGCGGTGCATGAGCAAAGTGTAAGCTTTGTGTTCCTGTTCTGGACCTTGGGCAAGGCCACCTCTCTGTGGCCTCTTCTTCCTTCTTCCTCCATAAACAGGGGATAAGATCACCTACATTTAGAGTGCTGTTGTGAAGTTCAAAGGAGATAAAGTTTAAGGGCTGCATAGCACTCAGTCCTCAGAATGTCACAAAAACCTGCAGGGGGAAAAAGAATATGGCCTTTAGGGCCACACAACATTAGGTTTACTTTTGGGTTCTGCCACCTCTGTGTTGCATGACATAAACATCTTCATCTATGAGGGGGAATAGCTCATAAATATTTCGTACTTCTTAATAACAATGACTATAATATTCATTAAACCTTAAAGAATAAGCTCATTAAAATCCTTATAAGTAACTCGATGTCAGGCCACATAGATAAAGTATCAACAGGATGCCTGTTACATGGCAAGTGCCCCCTAAATATTAATCTGCTTCCACATTTCTTGTTTATGATTAATCGCTGAGTCAGAGATGTCAAAAAGAGAAAGCCATTCTCTGATACAGCTTCTGAAAATATCATTTCTTCTTTAAATGTCCTGCAGTAAACAATGAAAACAGCCTGGGAGGGTGGCTCATGCAAGTCTTTAATCCCAGCACTCTGGAAGCTAAACTACAGGGATCGTAATGAGTTTCAGGCCAGCCTGGGCAACAGAGTGACTTGGAGGTCAACCTGGGCTAGAGTGAGACCCTGCCTAAAAAAAAAAAAAAAAAAAGAAAGAAAGAAAAATCAGACAAAACAGAAAATAAAATTGAAGAAAAAAAGAGAAGGAAAAACACAAGACATGCAATGTAGGAAATTGTACTGTATTTCTAGAAAAGTAATGGAAAATTACTCAGTGTTTCAGAACTCTCCACTTCATTGGCCTTGACTGTGTAACAGCGAGTTAACATGGATTATATATGACTTTGTCAAGGAAGAAATGTGACCGAATTTGATCTGTAACATAAAATGTCCACAGGATGGATGTGTCCTGAGCTTGGGTTTGGGGGCTCTCCCACAAGCAAAGACAGAAAGAGGCCTTGCTTGGACTGCAGATTGATAGACGTTCCTGTGTGCATTTATGAACTTGGTGTGCAGGGCTTGGTTTGGATATCAGGGAAAAGGTCAGATCTAGACTGTCTCCAACTTCCCTCCATGTGAGAAAAATCACACCATGCATCCTTTAGGTATCCTATTTCTTGAGGATAAAAACAGGAAAGCTTCTGGAATGACTTTGCCTGGCCTTGGAACCTGATACTTGAAGCTTCATGTTCATTATCATCAGCAGCATCACCACTGGGCATCAAGTTCAAATACTGCTGGACTGACTTTGTTGATTTATCTGGTATTAGGTTTAAAAAAGAGGTTTGTCCTCAGTGGATGGTTTCTTAGCACTAAACTTTGATTTTTTTTTTCCTTTTTTTCTTTTTTTCTTGACTAGGGTAAAATTCTCAACAGAAAAGGATGTTGTCCTATTTGCACTGAAAGTAAGTTCAATTTTTTTGAAAATATGTTATTAATATTGGTTTTGTATCTTGTGATTCAACAACAAAAAAACCAGTGACCTCTGTAGAGGTAGTGAAATTAGTTGTAGCCCTCTCACAGAAGTACAGCTGAAGCTAATGTGGACATTTACATCGTATTTTCTTGTTATGGGAAGTCAAGGAGACATATGGTCTGGTGGGGTTCTGAAGAGGAGCAGATAACTTAATGCACATTTGAAACTGCTAAAAGCATTTACTGTCCTGGGGGCTAAGATAATGATGCCCAGTAAAGCCAAACATCCATAATCCCAGAGGGCTTTTCTCCCTCCCCTGATAGATAATAACAAACAACTCTACTTCTTCTTCTCTCCCATCCCCCACCCTTTCTCCTGGGCATACCCAATGTGGCTGTCAGCATAGGTTTGAGTTGTGTTATTTTTCTCTGAAGATTCCATGTTCTGACAGACACCGGAGAATCTTCTATTAATATTAGAGGCAGGGCACTGCACTGGCTTTCACATCAGCCTCACATGGTGAATTGAACCTATATGTATTGGAAAATTGCCATTTTAGTGCTGAAATTCACATGGCTTCGAGGTCATTTTCTGAAGTGTGACCTTGAAAGAAGGATTTTAGAAATGCATTGTCAAATTGTTCCTAATGTATAATATGCAGGGCTAGATCCAGGTAATCAACTAAAAAGTATTATATGAGCCAATCAGGCACTTGGATCCACCTTTCATATGTAAACAGGTTTGTTTATTTCACTTTTTTGAAATCAGGGTTTATACTGCTCAGGGTAATCATTTTACTAAATGTTGTTTAGCACATCTTGCACTGAATGTAAAAGATGAAATTATCACATATTAGTATATATATACAACTGTTATCAACTACATGTTATTATTTTTAGAGATAGCCATGAAACAGTTATACACTAGATGAAACTGTTATCTGAATTAACCAAATGTAAGCTATAGAGTTAATAAATCTTCCTTTGAAGATAATGAAATATAAAGTCACTCAAAGTAGCTGAGTCTTGACTTATGGAGTTCAGAAATCCATGCAACAAGAAGGATTTTCTATGAGTAACACATCCAGTGATTTAAAAGCATCTGTATAAACTATTGTCCTTAGTCATCTTCCCAGTAAGTGTTTGTTTATACTTGGTGGGGCTACCTTTAGCTCTACTCCCTTCTGGGAATGAGAAACCTAGAATCTACGTTGATAAAATTTTCTTTTGTAGCCATGTCAGTGGACATGTTGTTTGAGTTTTTTTGTAAAGTGTCCTCTAGATAAAATAGAGATACACTTCATAGGAATTCCCAATATTTTGCAGTTCACCTATTCATGTTTCATAAGCACAGACATGTTATATTTGCCAATCCACATTGTTTTGAGGCAGAATCATAAAAATATGTGTGCGCCTTTGTACCAAAACAGTCCAAATCTTGAATTGCATGAGTTTATAAGAACCCAGACAAGTGACTATTAAGGTATTTGAGGGTAAAGCTAAATTTTACTGTTAGTTCATGTGTTATAGCTGGCCTATCCATATCTACAAGATTTGGCATTTATCAGAAAGAAAAGAAAAAGATGTAAAAAAAAGTTTTTAATGTAAGAAAGAAAGAAAGAAAAGAGGCTAGAGGAATGGCTTAGCACTTAAAGATGCTTGCTTGCAAAGCCTAATGGCCTGGGTTTGATTTACCAGCGCCCACGTAAAGCCAGATGCACAATATGGCCCGTGCATCTGCAGTTCATTTGCAGTGACAGGAGGCCCTGGCATGCCCATATTTTCTCTGTTAAATAAATAAATAAACAAAATATTTTTTAAAAAAGAAGACAAAAGGAAGGGCATGATAAAATAGAACAAAATTTTTAATCAGTCATATTAAATAATGTGCTTATGAAGCATATGAATGAGCCCACATCCTTTGTCACCCAGAGAGACAACTTGGAGAAAACCACCCAGCTGGAGAGGCACTGGGAGGCCACTGGCTGCACCTGCACCTGCAGGTCAGAGCAGGAAGTGCCCAGGCATGTGATTCTCTGTCCAAGTCTAAATTATATCATCAGATGGCTATTTCTCAATTTCCCCTGGTGTTCTTTCCATCTGTTTACTCTCTCTTGCTCTTAAGCAGCTCTTCCATCATTGCTGCAAAGCACATTCTTCTTGGCGAGGCTCATTTGTTCAGATTCAGTTAAGAGATGGGATGGCTTCCAACTTTTTAAGCAATGCCCAGCTTTCCGTAATGCATCTAGGTACACTCTCCTGATGGCCTATAGCTACGGCCTAAAGACCTCCTACTTCGAAATTCCTTTGTTATTATTATATTTGTTATCCAAGATTTGTAATAAACCTTTGAGCTCATGGCTCATTCTTTCCTCTTCAGTCAGTTAAAAAGCTTTTCAGCTATTTGGCTTTCTAGAGAGAAAAACTAAGACCAAGGGCTGCAAACTAAGGTTAGTGTTTTGTAAAATGACTGAAATGATTTATATTTTATGAAAACACCTCCCCCCACCTCATCCTTTAAACTACTCCATACTTTACAACCTCCATGTCATTGATGGCCTGGTCAGAAAGTTCTTTGCTTGGGGTCTGTTCTGTTTATTGCAGGACATTTATCAAATTTCCAGTGTAGTGCTCAAAGTTATATGAACCAGTAGTATCTCTAGGCATGTACCAGTGGCAAAAATCCCCTCTGGCTGGGAACCACTGATACTCCAAACAAGAACAGCCTGGATGAGTGCAGAGATAAATACCCACTGGACTAGTAGTAGTAGTAACTTACTTTCAGTACTTGCTGATTCAATGCAGCAGGAGAGTAAAATGAAGTTGTTCTTCTGCTAGTATAAAAACAGACCAGAAGCTACCGGGTTTAATTGAATATGTTTTAGTATTTTAATTCGCTAGCATTACAAATAGACACAAAGACAGAACTTCATTGCTTAAAAATTCTTGTCTTTGATTTCATTGCTAGGGAGCTAAAAATAAACTTGCAGACCACATTTAATGGTATGCAGTTTTTAAATAATAAACATATTTCTGACTTCATTGTATATGTTAATTCATATATTTTGAATTATTCCATTACTATTATTATTATTATTTCTGCAAGCTCCTTTCAGTCTTTTTAGAAAGAAAACTACAAGCATACATACATAAATTTGACTAAAAAATTCTCAAATTCTGTAAGGTATGTTTTGATTTTCTGTAGAAGTTAAATGAATATTACATTGTTTCCAACAGTGGTGGCCTTACCTTAACTGTTTCTACAGTCCCACAGAATTTCTTCCTGCCTGTGTTTGTCTTCATGTTGGTAGTGTCTGGGAGCTTTTTCCAGAGCAAAGAGGAAACAAAATAAATGTGGAGAACAGTTTTATAGGTCCCTCTTTGCAATAGTCATTAATAATGAGGATTTATTACTACATAGTAGGAAGCAGGAGCAGAGCACAAAACTATTGCACTTTTTATATCAGAGCTGGCCTAAAACAGAAGCTCCTCTTAAAAATCAGACCTGGAGGGGCTAGACAGATGGCTTAGTGGTTACAGTGCTTGCCTGCAAAGCCTAAGGACCAGTGTTCAACTCCCCAGATCCCATGTAAGCCAGATGCACAAGGTGACACATGCACAAGGCCATGCATGTGCAGAAGGCGACACATGCATCTGGAGTTTGGCTGCAGTGTCTAGAGGCCCTAGCATACCAACTTTCTCTCTCTCTCTCTCTCTAAAATAAAATAAAAAAATCAGACCTGGACAAAGTATCAAAAGCATGGCTACCTTGGAATAATTTGGGACATCTCTTTCTCGTTTTCTAACAGAAGGAACTGAATTTGACTTAGATGATTTACTTAAAACAAAACACTGAAGTGAACTAAATAAACTTTATAAAGCTTTCAGTCAATGCTCTTTGTTGCCAAGGTATGAAGCAAGTTCCCTTTGCCTCGACCGACTGTCATGTGACCGTCAGTTAGATGCCAGAAGACTCCCTGCTCGGGAGGACCGCTCTGCTGGTCATATACTGTTTACTTTATGCGGAGCACTGTTTTTCTAGTGCCTTGGCAAATAGTAGGTGGAATTTTGACCTCAGCACCACACGGAGACCAGCATCAAATCAATTCTCTGCTGGTTGGCAGCATATCTGTTCTCAGACCTGGAGGTAATATTTCAGTGTCAAAGTTTTCACTGATAAGAGAGGTGTGGGGGTTGTGGGTGTAGACGGGGGGGGGGGGGCGGGGGGAAGAGACTGATAGATTGATTATATGAGAGAATTTAAACTCCCAATCATCTAAAAGACCAAAGGCACTCAAAGGCAGTCCACACATGGTCAAGTTCACAATTGCATAACTCTGAGGCTGGTAGGGTAGAGTAAGCACAGATGTACATTTAATTGGGGGGGGGGGAAAGACCCTTAACTTCATATCCCCCAAGTCACAGGAAATATTTAATTTCAGCAACTCGGGTTGTGAGGAGGCTCACAGTTGTCAGGTGAGATTTTACACCTCCCAAGGGTTAGCTTCCAGCTGTGCACAAGCACATGGACTCTCTCAGCATGGGCTCTGTGCCTGCTTCCAGCAATTGGAGCTAGCCCCCGAATTTACCCCAGTTGGTTTTGTCAAGTCTCCCCTCCCCCCCCTCCCCCCATGCTTGATGCCTTTTGGTATCTCTAATTAAGTAAGGTGACTGTAGGAGAGGGACTAGACCAATAATTCCATTAATCTCCTAGTGGGGGGTGGGATTTGACGAAACAGTGACCTTGGAGCCTGTTTTATGAGAAATCTCCACCGATAGAGGCTCTGCAAATTAGTCATTCTGTGTTTGAGCAAGGTCTCTGGCCTCTGGGACTAAGTGACTCCAGGTCCCACAGGCTCAATACTCCATCCTTCACTCGGGAAAGCAAGGGAATGTGAAACCAGAGCTTGACACGCTTGTAGAGTGAGAATTCATGGTGTTGACTTTAGCCTTGCCAGGGATGTGTTAAGCTAAGTGGCCACTGAAATCTCTGCCCCAGCATGTGGAGCTGACTTTGACGCTATTCGTGAGGCTGGCCAGCGGGCAGTGGGAAGTGAACACATCAGTCCACATGTGCTGGAGTGGAGACAGCTTGCATGTAAAAGCATGGGAAGGAGGATTTAAAAAACAAAATCAGGTTTTGTTTGTTGATTTTCAGTGCTATTCTACTCGCTGTTACTCTAAGTTGTCTTTGGTCATTTGGTGCAAGAGGAGATTGAAGTCATTCCCTAATAACTGGTGGATCATCTTGATTTACCACCTTAGTCAATTTTTTTGGGTACACTAGGCAATACCACTTATTGAATGCTAGTATCCTGTAGAAAATGACAAGAGGTGGCCCACTGGCGCTAGCAGCAGCAGTTAGTACTTGACCAGGCTCAGTACGCCAGTGTCCCGACATTTCCAGTGCTGTCAGCAGCGTCACCAGCACCATCATTGGTTAGCAGTAACAGCAATAGCAGCAGCAGTAGCAGTGGCTAATATTTACTTGTCATCTGCCGTGTATCTAACCATTGTCATGGTGTTGTTAGTGTTGATCTGAGTCTGGAGGGTACTTGCTAAGATTACAAGTTCTTGCGTCCCAGGACAAAGAATTGCACCAGGGGACACTGTTTATGAAGAAAGAGAGAGGCACTCCTGAAACTTAAAGTGAATTCACCAGCTGGGGCAGGACAATACTCAAAAGTCTCATGCCATATGTGTTATAATGTATAATGTCTGTGTCTTGTCTATAGAAGGTTTCCAGTCATCCCTTCCATTGCAATCTGTCATCTACCTATTTATAACGTAATATATGTATACAATATATATTTTAAAATTTTATTTTACATATGATAACAAATTATGCTCTTTTATTCCCTCACCCCTTTTCCTATTTCCCGGGGAGTCCTCCTCACTGGGGTGATGGTATTCGCTGTGGGGCATGAAGGCCTCGGGCAGCCCCTGTAGAGTACTGTTGGGATCCATGCCTCAGGGCATACTTACCCCTCTGTGACTCTTACAGTCTTTCCATCCCCTCTTCTGCAATGCTCCCTGAGCCATAGCAGGCCTGTAGGCATATGACTCGGTGTTGAGTTCTCTGTAGCCTCTGGATTTCTGCTTTGATAGGTTTTCTTTGATCACCAGGACTGTCACCATTGCCCTGGAGCTGGTTGTCAGGCTAACAGTAAGAGCAGTATATATGTATATACATTAGGGCATGTCTGAAGTACAAGGCAAATTGACAAAACAAATGAACAATTCAGAGCCTCAAACCGTGCTACTAAAAAATACACTTTGTGAAAAACTCTGTGTATTCAACCACACATCATGATATACAAAGTCAAGGCTGGTATACTCCTTTGGAGGTCTTATCTCCTAAGAGTAAAATAAGATCAACAAAATTTGTAACTGCTGCTCTGATGTAATCTCAGTGTTAGAGTAGGGCAGGTGTTGGGATAAATGTTATTCATGCAATCTGCTGCTTAAATATCACAATGATTCTGCCAAGTACATGTTATTCTTATCCCCATTTTACAAGTAAAACATTGGAAGGTCAGAGAAGTTAAAAAGAATGAGGTCTGGCTGGAGAGATGGCTCAGCAGTTAAGGGACTTGCCTGCAAAGTCCAACAACCCGGGTTCATTCCCCAGTACCCACATAAAGCCAGATGCACTAGGTGGTACATATGTCTGGAGTTGTTTGTAGTGGCTGGAGGCCCTGGTGCACCCATTCATATTCTCTCTCTCTCTCTCTCTCTCTCTCTCTCTCAATAAAATATAAGTAAAATATTTTTAAAAAATAATGAGACAAACTAATGCCCTAATCCATGAAACTCTGAGGCCCACACTACTATGTTCTCTCTTGACTATATTTTTATTCATTTTTAGATTTGCCTCCAAATATATATGAGATTTTTCATCTTCCTTCTGTTGCACTTCTGCTTGAAGGGCGTTGGGTTTACTCATTTTTGAACCTCTTTGATCTCCTGGGTTATATTTGTTTCACCTTTGGTGGGAATATGAAGAAATAACCCACTGTCTAAACTGTGTTTCGCATTGATATGAGTGAGCTGACACTCGTGCTCTCCGTCCCTAACCACTGTCTCCTTCTTCCACTGTGCTTTGTGACTTTCCTTAGTTTATGGGTCTGCTTTCTTTTTGCCTTCTCTTCTTTTGTAAACGCACAGTCCATGTCCACAGTGATCCTTCTGTGGCTCCTGTCTCATCCTGGGTTCAGAGCTGTCTGGATGTTCAAGTTCTTTATCTTGGCCACTTCCTAACAAGATGTGGACTTGGGAGATCTCAGCTTCTAAGCTTTCGCGGGAGTACATTCTCCTTGCAAGGACCTCATTTGAATTTTATGAACAGTCCCTACCTTCGACTCATCAGATTATGTGGTTGGGAGTTGGATGGAGGGGATCATGGTTGTTTCCAACCCCTATTTATTCATGGACTTCTGGCATCCACATGGTCCCAGCTGCACATGTACGTAGGCTTCATGTTACTTCTCATATTTCTGAGATTTTTCTCCACTGTTGCTAATCAAGTTTAGTTGATTGTCTCTTTGTGGTTTTCTAATCAATAAGTTCCTTTTCATTCCTATGACTGCTGGACCTCAATCCTATAACCTTGCACTAATGAATGCCCATCTCTTCCACTTCAACCCTTTTTTGCACATTACTGTCAGAACCCAAACTTGGCCTTCATAACAACCAGCTTCCTTCACTGCTGTAGAGTTTCTGAAGGTCTGTGTTATAAATCTCTGGAGCTGAGGAATACTCCTAAGTAATATTTTCAAAATGAGGTCCTCTAATAAATAATTAAGATACTCTGGCCATGCGTGTTTAAATATGCCTCTTTACTACAACATCCTCACGACCCTTCCTATGGCAGCAGCCACAGTGAGCTTTCAGGAGGGGGTGAACTACAAAGAGCCACCCTAATCAATTTGTGTTGCAGAGCTTCTAATTTTTTTTTTAACTTATTTTGACAGCATAACAGGCAGGATTGATGTTTCATAGGGCACATTAAGAAATGTTGGTTCTTTGGAATATATTTAAACTTCTCAGGCTAGGCAATAAATCTTAGGCTAATTTACTTAGACAAGATGAGTATTTCACATCCCCTGTAGCAGCTAGCAGCTCCCTGCTTAGACAGATCATTTTCCTGTTCTTCTTATGCAAGCCGCTTCCTTCCCATGCCTGTAACTTATTGGCATTCTTATGGCCTACAAGGCTCACTCCATTCTGGTCTCAAATCTACATTTTATATGTCATGTGTGAATGGACTCAACTCTCACACTGCATTTTCAAAAAAACCATCTACACTTTATATGCCATAGTCTTAATCATGGAAAGCTAATAATAACTACGAGATGAACATCTACTTTATTCTTGACATCTTTTCAATGAGCCTGCAAGGTAGTTACTACAGGTAAACAAGCTTAGGCTATATAGTGAATTTGCTCATGATTTTATAATCACTACGGCAAAGGAAGACCAGACTTCCAACTTAAAACTGTCTTCAGAAGCCCTGGCGCGCCCATTCTCTCTCTCTCCCTCTATCTGTCTTTCTCTCTGTGTCTGTCGCTCTCAAATAAATAAATAAAAAATTTTAAAAATAAAAAAAATAAAAAAATAAAATAAAACTGTCTTCAGAGCAATGTGTTCAATGTTTGCAGACTCCTTAGAGCCTCAATTCTAGATACCAGATTAATTTATTGATATGAAACTCATCTGTACTTCAGGTACACAGCTCTTTTATTTATAAATAAGTATTTCTGGTAGAAGAGGAAGGACATGATTTTAGGTTAGAAGAAAGATAGTAGGGATAGTAAAAGTGTATTTTCTATAACAAGCTTATATTAAAATGTAAGTGTGCAGCATTCTGGAAGGTGCTCTGGAGGATATGACTAACAAAATAATACAGATCTTGAGTTTGGGAATTTGAAGTTGGGAAGATAAAATGGAAACACCTTAAATAGAAAAACCATACAATGTAGTTTATAATGGACATCTAATCTCAAATTCAGACACTACTAGAAGACTGTTGTAGACAGTTCCACATTGCTGGGATGAACATCCAAACCAGACACTGTTTTGGGGAGGAACGGGATTTATTTCAGCTTACAGGTCCAGAGGAAATTCTTATCTATGGGGGATGAATCTGGTTCCCATTCATTAATCCAAGCAGAGAGAGAAAAATCACCGTCAGCCAACAGCACAAGAAAGCAGCAAGCAGGACACCGGAGCTCACACCTCTCTGCACACCTTTGGGTTGGAAGTCAGGTCCATCCCCTAACACACCTCAGGGCTGGACCTCCGGATCTGACTTCAGTGGCACCTCCTCCAGCCAGGTAGCTGGAGACCCAAGTTACAAGCTTTAATAAAACATCCGAGGGCTGGAGAGAGGGCTTAGTGGTTAAGGCATTGGCCTGCAAAGCCAAAGGACCCAGGTTCAACTCCCCAGTACCCACTTTAGCTGTGTTATACTTTATGAGGCATGTTGTCTTGATTAAGGTAAGGAAATTAGACCTGCAAAGCAAGGTGAGGAGTTACTGCCCAGCTGAGTATTGGAGAGAATGGATTTGAATTTGCGATCAGTGCTCTTGGCACCAGATACAATCTTCCATATTCTTCACTTTTCATATTTTCCCTTATATTTTTGTTCTAAGAACACTCATGAATTATTCAGTGAATTAACCAAAATGCTAGAGAGATGGCTTAGTTTTTAAAGGGCTTGCTTGCGAACCCTAAGGACCCAGGTTCCATTCCCCAGGACCCACATAAGCCAAATACACAAGTTGGCACAAGTGTCTGGAGTTCGTTTGCAGTAGTTAGTGGCCCTGGTGCACCCATTCTCTCTCTACCTGCTTCTTTCGCTTTCTCTCTTTCTCTGAAATAAATAAATAAATAATTTTTAAAAAGAGCAAAGTCTTTAGGGTATATGATCAGAAGAGGTAGAGCCAGGTCAAATGGTAGATCCATTTTCAGATTTTTGAGGAACCTCCATAGTGGTTGCACAAGTTTACACTCCCACCAATGCTGGGTGATGGTTCATTTTTTTTTCCCCTCACATCTTTGCCACCATTTATTGTCCTTTGTTTTCTTCATGATAGCCATTTTTACCAGAGCAAGATGGAATCTCGAAGAAGTTTAGTTTGCATTTCCCTGATGACTAAGGATGCTTAAAATCTTTCTAGATGTCAATTGGCCATTTGTATTTATTCCTTTCAGTGTTCCCAGGCAGTTCCTTGCCTGTTTTTGGAGTGGTTTAAATGAGAACTTATGTCCCCATAGCTTGAGGTATTTTTTTTTACTTTAAAAAAAAAAAAATATATATATATGTATATATATATATATATATATATATATATATATATATATATAGTATCATACTCTTTTTACCCCTCACCCCACTCTCTTACCCTGGAATCCTCCTTAGCAGGGTTATTGTAATCACTGTGGGGTCATGAAGGAAGTGTGGAGCATGCCTCAGGGGATCCCTACCCTCTCTGTGGCTCTTAAAATCTTTCCACCCTCTTTTCCACAGTGTTCGCTGAGCCATGGCAGGTCTGTTGGCAGTCTGATTTAGTGTTAAGTTCTCTGTGGCCTCTGGATTTTTGCTTTGATAGGTTTTGACTGATTATCATTTTTGTCACCATCACCCTGGAGCCGTTGTCAGGCTAGCAGTAAGAGCAGAGTTCATGTCACTGCTTCCTCTGCATCTCTCCTGGGCCCTGGTAGATGTGCTAGAGGTGACAAGTCTCATGGTGGGCAGTTGTCTATCTTCATGTCTTATTGGTAGATCTTGGTTCTCTGCCATTTGCTCTACCATCTGTAAAATAAAACAGATTCTCCAACCACAAGTGAGAACAGCTTGAGTTAAAAGGGTTATACAAAATCATTTGAGAAGTTTTTCTGTGTGCAAGCCCACTCTTCTTCTCCAGAGTGCAGTGGGGGGTTCTGACTTGGTTTTCAGTACCAGATATGAGTTCACTCCCACTGACAAGACTTCATGTGCAATGAAAAAACACTCGGTTATCTGCAGAGGCTGTGTGACACTATTGCACAAGTATGTGCTTCTTGTCCAGTTGGTTGATTTTGTAGGCTACAGGGTCCCCTCCTTATTTTTGTTGTTGGTTACTATTGTCCTCCAGTGGCTCCCATAAAGCTTTCCAGCCCTGAAGGCTAGCAAGGAGGGAGCTAGTTTCTCTTTCAGTTCCAGCATGAGAGTTCAATGTCCTATGACTAAGCCTGTGATATCTTCATCAATGGGGATAAAAAGCCAGTGTGAACTCTGGCTGTCAGTGCTTATTGCTGCTCCCAGCTGTTTCTATCTGCTGTGGATGCTGAAGGGAGCCAGCTTCTTCTGCCATTGATGGTGCTCCTGGATTCTGTAAGCCTGAAACAAACTCTTTCCTCCCGTAAGCTAGTTCTGGTCAGATGATTGTCTAGCAATGTGAAGGTGACTATGAGTGGGTTGATTGCTTTACAAAATTCATTTTATTAATTTCTAAAGAGAGAAAGAGAGAGAGAGAGAGAAGGTATGTCATGGTCTCTTGCCATTTCTAATGCATTCCAGATGTATGCACCACTTTGTGGGTACTGAAGATTTGAACCTAGGTCAAACCCAGGCCAGCAGACTTTGCAAGCAAGAACACTTGACCACTGAGCAATCCCTGTTGCCCTGATTGCTCAGTTCTTTTTTTTTAAGTCCTTTGTATAGTCTATAAACATTAGACCTATGTCAGATGAATAGCTGGCAAAGATGTCCTTCCATTCTATAGTTTGTTTAATAATTCTGTTGATGGGGCTGGAGAGATGGCTTAGTGGTTAAGCACTGGCCTGTGAAGCCTAAGGACCCCGGTTCAAGGCTCGATTCCCCAGGACCCATGTTAGCCAGATGCACAAGGAGGTGCATGCGTCTGGAGTTCGTTTGCAGTGGCTGGAAGCCCTGGTGCGCCCATTCTCTGTCTGTCTCTATCTGCCTCTTTCTCTGTCGCTCTTAAATGAATAAATAAAAAAATTAAAAGAAAATAATAATTCTGTTGATGGTTTACTTATCTGTACAACATCATTTTAATTTCATGAGATCCCATTGGTTTAGTGTTTGTCTAACTCCCTTTCCTGCTGGGGTGTTTTTGTAGAAAGTCTTTCCCTATACCTATATCTTGAAGTGTTTTTTAAATTGTTATTTTTATTTATTTGAGAGAGAGAGAGAGAAAGAGAGAGATTGGGCATGCCAGAGCCTCTGTCCACTGCAAATGAACTCCAGGTCCGTGTGTCACTTTGTGCATCTGGCTTTACATGGGTGCTGGGTAATCAAACCCAGATCCTTACGCATTGCAGGCAAGTGCCTTAGCCACTGGACCATCTCTGCAGCCCTCTTGGAGTATTTTCTTCTAGACATTTTAGTGTTTCAGGTTTTATATTGAGATCCTTGATTCATTTGGAGTTTATATTTTGTAGAGCGAGAAAACAGAGTCTAGATTCATGATTCCATGTATGGTTAATTATCCAGTTTATCTAGCACCATTTGTTGGAAATGCTGTCTTTTCTCAGGGGTACATATTGGCCTCTTTGGGAAAGATTAGGTAGCTGTAGTTATTAGAACTTATACCTGGACCTTCTGTTCTATTCTATTGGGCCGTATGTCTGTGTTTGTGCCATTACCATACTGTTTGTATTATACAGATTTGTAGTATATCTTGAAATCAAGCATGGTGATACTGCTGTAATATTCTTTTTGCTGTGGACACTTTTGTATATCCGAAGCCTTTTATTCTTCCTTATAAAATTTGAGATTATTTTTTCTATTTCCATGAGGAATGATGAAGTTCCCTCTGTTCTCCTGTACAATTTCATTTTACTTTTTAATTGAATATGATTCTGTTGTGCATATGTACCTCATTTTCATTATCCAGTCATTTGTGAGTAGACATATAGGTTAATTCCATTGTCTTGTTATTGTGAATAGCCTGGCAGTAAATGTGGTAGAGCTAGCATCTCTGGAACAAGATACAGAGTTGTTGGAGTAGAATAAGCCCAGAAGTGCTATAACTGGGTTATACAGAGCTTCTATTTTTAGCTTCTCAAGGAATCTCCAATCCCATTTCCATCATGGATATTCTAGGTTACACTCACACCAGCAGTCAATAAGAGTTCCCCTTTTCCTACACCCTTGCCAGCATTTGTTGTTATTTATTTTCTTGATGATAGCCATTCAGATTAGGATGATATGGAATTTCAAGTACTTTAAATTTGCATTCCCCTGATGGCTAAAGAGGTTAAATATTTTTAAAAAAATCATAACTGCTTACAATTTTTTTCTTTTGAGAACCCTGTTAAGTTCCAAAGCTCACTTTTTGATTGGGTTTTTCATTTTTCTTGATGCTTACTTTTGTGAGTTCGTTGCATATTCTAGATGTTAATCCTGTCAGATTTCTCCCACTCTGTAGGTTGTTTCTTTACTAAGTTGACAGTTTGCTTTGCTGTGCATTAGCCTTCAGTTTCATGAGGTCCCATTTATTGACTATTAGCCTTATTTTCTGAATAACCAGAGCCCTGTTCACAAATTCCTTCCCTATGCTTATATCTTTCAGTGTTTTCCTTGCTTTTTTCTTTTCCTCTAGCTGTTGCCAGTCCTATATTGAGGTCCTTGATTAATTTTGGAGTTTTTTTTTTTTTTGTTTTGTTTCTGTTTTGTGAAGAGGGAGAGAAAGTCATCTAGATTCATTCTTCTATAAGAAAATATCCATTTTCTTTATAGCACCATTTATTGAAATGCTGTCTTTTCTCCAGTGTGCATTTTTTGACATCTTTGTCAAAAGTTAGGTAGCTGTAGTTACTTGGAATTATCCCTATATGCTCTTCTCCATTGGTCTATGTGTCTACTTTTGTGCCAGTACCATGTTGTTTTTATAAGTATGTCATCATATTATAACTTGAAATTAGGTATGGGGATACCTAACTTAAGATTATGTACCTAATAAGATTGATGCCTCTGAAAATACAGTTCCAATGGTTTTCTCTTTATTAAATCATATTTGTTTATTTTACCTTTTACTTATTGTAATGAAATGCAATGTTTTTTGCTCGGGATTGTTTTGGCTATCAGGGTCTTTTGTGCTTTCATATAAATTTTATGATAGTTTTTTCTATCTCTATGAAGAATGGCACTGGAATTTTATAGGGATTGCATTGAATCTGTAAATTGCTTTAATAAGGAGGATCTTTTTATTTATTTTATTTTAACCCTATTAATTCTTATAATCCATGAGTGTGGCATGTCTTTTTACCTTCTGGTGTCTTCCTCAATTTCCTTATTCAGTGTTTTAAGGTTTTCACTGTGGAGGTCATTCACTTCCTTGGTTAGGGTTATTCCCAGATGTTTCATGTTTTGTTTTTTGTTGTTGTTTGATTTTTTGTTTTTTTTGTTTGTGGCTATTGTGAATAAGTCTGTTTCCCTGATTTCTTCCTCAATGTGTTTATTGTTGGTATATGAGAAGGCTACTGATTTTTGTGAGCTAATTTTGTATCTGCAGCTTTGCCAGAAATGTTTTAAAATTGTGTTTTTAATGTGCAGAAAAGTTATCATTTTTGGATTAAAAATTGGTGAAAAGAGGTCCTTCTCCCTCAGTCCCACCTCTACTGCACAATGTTAGATGAAGCACTGGATTTAAGAAGCCAAGGATGTGACATCTTATAAGTATCCAGGTGCCACCTGGTGGCAGAACATTTGTTTTATCTCAACTTCTTGGTGGCCCAGTAGCTTTCAGTGACACCTTGTGCAAGACCAGAGTTCCTGCATGGAGACCTTCAGGTTCCGCTTTCGCCAGGAGGTTTTATCACTGTTCACTGGCAAGTATCACAGGCTTGTGTCTCAACAGGATTTCTGGTCCCAGCCTTTCCTGTGTCTTACCTTAGGCTTGGCATCATAGTGACTGTGACTTTTCTTTAGGTCACTGGAGCCCTGCACAGCTCTGTGACCCAGAGTCCCACAGGGTCATTTCCCTGCATTTCTAAGAAGGGCTTCAAAGCATGTTTACGTGCATTGGGTCTGTTCTCCTCATGGTGTGAATACTGCTCTGGAAATGTACTGATCCATGTGTTGGTGCAGCTTAAGCTGCTGGGAGACTTTCCTCTCTGCACAAGCAATGGGCTGAGGCTAAAATTTCCCTTCTGGGTTTTGAAGGCAAAACATATTTTAATGACTTTGGAAATCTTAGCTATGATAAGTGAAAAGTAAGCAATAAAATTTCATGTATAGGATTACCTTAACCCAGTTAAAATAAATTCACACACCAACAATTTAAAACAGTATTATTTCTTGGTAGCCGAAATATGAATGATAACTTTTTTTTCTACCTTGGGCTTGTCTATTTTTGTTTTGTTGTTTGGGGAAGAGGGTTAGAGTCAACCGCCCTTTCTCTTGCTTTCTTCTCCATAGCATATGAACATAGTTTCTACTTAATATTCTTTGACAGATGTTTTGAGAATAATCACTGCTCCCAGAGAAAAGCCGTTTCATTATGATAAGTTTATTCATGCTAAAATAAGCACATCTGATTCAGTAAAAACACTGGAACTGCATTTTCAGAGATAGCAACCTTATTATGCACATGACATCAAAGTAATATGTATTCATACAGGATTTTTAGATCTTTTTAAAGCCAGTATTTTCATTCCAAAAGAATACATAGGCATGGCTGTTGAAAGTGCATATTAATGCAACTATACATAAGCAAGAAAAATAAAAAGAAATATCATACATCATTCCATTATCTAAGGAAAAATGAAGATACTTTTAATATTTGGGTTTATGCATTTCTGATCTTTTTTCCTCTATATGTATGCATTTGTTTACATACATTGAAAACTAAAAAAGAAAAAAGAAAGAAATCTAATGATTTAACTACAAATCTATAAAACAATGTGCCACAGAGAAAAGAAACTGGCATTTTCTTCTTCATTCCTTGACTTTGGCATATCCAAACATGGCAAGTCTTAGGATTGTCTCTTACGCATTTCTTCCTCCTTCTCCCCAACTATTTGGCCAGGCTTTCCAGAAGAGTGTGACCAGACATCTGGACTTCTTGGACTCAGCTTACTTGACTGTGTCTGTTGAAAGATAAAAATGATGTGAGGATACACTGTTCATTTTTGTCCCCTAAGCATTCTCTATAACTTTCTTCCCTCTTCAGCGGGCAGACTTCTGTAACCCTGAGAGTCCGTTTAGACAGCTTCATGCTCATGTTCACCCCTTCTACGGGACCTGGCATGGGGACCTTGGAGTGCCAGGAAGTAGGGTCAAGGCTTCAAAATGATTTCAGCTCATGATGCAAATGTCCCCAAGTGTGTATAATTCTCAGGCATCCTCATAGCCATGAAATTTTCTTGGCCTCTTCTATCTTGCTGTCGCACAGAAAAATCTTCCTTATTTCCAAACCTTCTGTCCCAAAAGTTGGGGACTCTTGAAAAATATCTGTCCCAACAGCCCTGCTCATATGCTTTTCCCCTACCCTGACTTCCCTGGACTCAGCCCAGACCAGTCTTCCTGCCGAACCCCAAGCAAACTCAGGCTTCCCCAGGCCAACTTGGGGTTGGTCCAGTTTCTGTCAGTTCTTGAGAGACCTGTCTTGTAGGGTAATTGTCTATATATATGAATACCTACGTGCTGATCACTTAACAACAGAGCAAAGTCTATGGAGGAAAAAGGTGTCATGCATGGTGCTACCATCCAAAACACACTTCACAATTTTAGAATGGGTTAGTGTTTAAGATTGTTAAGGTTGTCCTAGAACAGAATCACATTGCTAGATTTTCCCATACATCTTTTTCATTTGATGAGACAAGAATTGCCGTAGTTGTGAAGATGATTCACACATTCCTTCAGTGACTGGAGGAGACTTCGTTCGGCTTGGTTGTGACTCTGCTTTTGTCTCTCACTCACCCACAGAGCCCGGCGTTTGCACGGTATTCGGAGATCCCCACTACAACACTTTTGACGGACGGACATTTAACTTTCAGGGGACATGTCAGTATGTGTTGACAAAAGACTGCTCCTCCCCCGCCTCGCCCTTCCAGGTGCTGGTGAAGAACGATGCGCGCAGGACCCGCTCTTTCTCGTGGACCAAGTCGGTGGAGCTGGTGCTGGGCGAGAGCGCCGTGAGCCTCCAGCAGCACCTGACCGTGCGCTGGAACGGCTCCCGCATCGCGCTGCCCTGCCACACGCCGCACTTCCACATCGACCTGGACGGCTACCTCCTCAAAGTGACCACCAGTGCAGGTGGGCTTCTGTGGCTACTCTCTTACCCTTCACTCTGCCTCACCGCCATCAGCAGCACCGCCTGGTCGGAGCGTTCATCCTCCTTCATGAAGGGAACCTGGAGGCAGAGAAATGTCCAACTGCAGGCCTTGTCTCCTCCCCATCTGGGAGACAAGGCGCATCTGGAAGCGGTCAAAAATAACCATCAACATTGGCACCATGTGGAGCAATCGGACACTAGTCACACCAGTCTTTTCAGTCTTTCAGCTACCCAGACCCCTCTCCATCCTCCTTCCAAAAATAGCAGTGGTTCCCTGTGAGTGACCTCTCTCCAAGTATTCTTACTACTTTACAACCCTGTGTCTAGCTTGTGATTGTCAGTGTCCTCTTGGCCCAGCCAGTCATGTACAGTTTTACATCTATGAGAAAGAAGGTTTCCTTAGTAGAATCTGGTCAAAACAAGGTGGGGAGATGCTCATGAGTAGCAGCTTAGTGTCAGCCACATGCATGAGAAACATCAATCCCAGCCTCATGCTGAGGCCTATGATCCCAACTACATGAGAGGCTGAGGCAGGAGGGTCATGAGTTCAAAGCCTGTCTGCACAACTTAATGAGACCCTGTCTTGAAATGTGGAAACAATTAAAAATGAAGAAGAGGGGTAGGTGCATGGCTCAGTGGTAGAGTGCTAGCCTAACGTGTGCGACACCTCGAGGTTCAATCCCTGGCACCTTCAAAATAAAAGCAAACAACAAAGAGCCCACCTAAATGTCCATAGTGGATGAGATCATTCTTGAAGATGCCTGCTGCAGGGTAGCCTGATATCATTAGATCGTCTTCTGCTAAGAAGAGTGAGGCTACCACATGTGGGTGTCCCAGTGGGAGTAGAGGTAGCAGGAACCACTTGTGGCCAGCTGTCCAAGTTGATGGCCAGAAGTATGATTTTCCACAACAGGACTCATAGGAGGCTGGCTTTGAAAGTATAACCCCCCACACTAGGCCTTGGCCATGTGAACTGGTAGCTCAGGCCCTTTCTCTGCAATAGCCTTTAGGCCCACTAAGCTCTGCATTTCCATATCATCCCCTAGGCTAAACTGTTCCTGGCTACCAGTGACCCACAAGGTCAAGTAATGGTCTGTTGGGTGTTACTTCAGGGAGGGGGGGGGACACATTTTAGAAGCAGCATCATCATTCTCGGAGCATGAGTGTAGTTCACCCACGCTCGAATGATGTCATGCACGAGTCTTTGCACTCCGATTTGGATCATGCACACCACTCCGTGTCGCCTGCTCTGCCCATTCTCCTAGTACATCTGTTTCTTTAAAGGTGGTACTTTAAGGAAGTAAGTATGCTTTTTGCTTTCTCATTAATGAGATCTGAGCAATGTAAAAGCATCACCTGAGTTTGTTTCCTTGGGTAATACGCTTCTAAAGAAGAACTCTGGTAGATGCTCAGAGGTCTACAGAGACTTCTGACTGTGGCTTCAGAACCCTGGTAGTAGTTTTCAGTTCAAGCCAAAAATCTGTGGGTTTTTTTTTTTTCTTCCTCAAATTTAACTTCTTATAATGAACAACTTTCATAGTTATAGACAATAAACCATGATAATTCCCTCCCTTTCCCCTTCACAAATCCACCCTCTATCATATCCCCTTCCCCTCTCAATTAGTCTCTCTTTTATTTTGATGTCATCATGTTTTCCTCCTATTATGAAGGTCTTGTGTAGGCAGTACCAGGCACTGCAAGGTCATGGATATCCAGGCCATTTTGCATCTGGAAGATTGCATTATAAACAGTCCTGCCATTCCTTTGGCTTTTACATTCTTTCCGCCACCTCTCCCCCATGGATCCTGAGTCCTGGCTTGATAAATCAGTCTGAGCCTATGGCATGCCAGCTTAGCTAAACAAGGAACCACAGTGAAGCATGGAAGCTTTCAGCCACTGAGGGCATCCAAGTTTCAGTGAGACAATGCTAATAATGCACCGAGCCATTCAGTAAAAAGGAAAATTTTCCTTCTTCCCCTCTCAGGTGTACAGTGCACTACTCATTCACCTGGGGGTCTTAGTTCTGCTCAGAAAACATGAGATACCTGTTCTCTCCAAAAGACATGTCACTTTGCAAATGGAGACCCAGCCCTTTCTTTTAAAGAGACCAGTGTTTTTTGGCTTCTTGTAAAGTATGTCTAGGATGACCTATTATTATACAGAAGTAATTAGAAGCACCTTACCCATTTGCAAGCCAGCAGAACACAATGGGTTCTTCTGATATGGAAATTATTAGTCAGCCACAGCTCAGATCTCAAAGAAACCCTCGGTACTTGAAGATTACTAACAGCATTGAAGGGCTGTCACTGTTCCATGCACAGCTGGCAAAACCTTATGGAATAAGTGTGTTCTTTGTAAGGATTCTACGTTGTAAAAATGAGCGAAAGGACAGGGCTGCTAAGAAAATAATTATAGACCATAAATACCATAATTAGATTAGTGAATTTTACTATTCTGGACCTTGAACTCACTCTTAGAATTTCTTTGATTTTTCCATCTCTCTTTCCGCGATGCAAGTAATTTTTATAGCACCCTTAACACCCAGCTGAACCATTTTCTGTGGCACACACATCACGCAGCGTTCCGCTTCCTGGAGAAGAATTACACTCCTCTGGGCACTGAACTTACTTTGCACTTGGGCTTTGAATGAAATGACTGGTTTTCCATACAGTGGTGTTTCCACTCTGGTCTTGCCATCTCAGTTTGAACCACTTTTTAAGGATATTTTCTTTTTATCATCTGTTGATTGTCTGTTTAAAAATATCATAGCACTTCCTTTGAGCACCCTTCCATAGGGTTTGTTTGCTCATGTGATCAAAACAGCGGCTAACCTCAGGCCTGCAACTTCGTGGTTTCTTGCCTGGGCACTTGATGATGGACTCTGCAGAGCTGAGGTGGTACTCAGGGTGGAATCAGGTTGTAGCTACTTATCTCCCAACAACTGCCTTTAGTAGGGTGCCAGCAGCATTGTTCCCCATGTGCAGCCTGCTCCCTGAATGTTTAGTTCTTAGCAAAGCATTTAAAAGTGCGTTTCCAGTCTGCTGGGCTGTCTGTTCACCCCCTCAGGTCTACCTGAAAGGACCCACAGATGGGGAACATGGCTCTCAGTTTTACTTTTGGTATAGCTGCACACTTGTTGAACTCAGATGGTATAACCTACTACTTCTGAATCCCTTAGATATGAAATCTGAACTTAAAAAAAAAATCAACCATTTTATGTTACTATGGTAAATTTACAGATTTGGCCTCATCTTATTTTTTTTTTTTTTTTTTGAGGTAGGGTCTCATTCTAGCTCAGGCTGACCTGGAATTCACTATGTAGTTTCAGGGTGGCCTCGAACTCATGACGATCCTCCTATCTCTGCCTCCCGAGTGCTGGGATGAAAGGCGTGCACCACCACGCCCGCCTCACCTCTATCTTTTAAATAAGTGGACAATGGCGAGAACATCAATAACCAGAAACCAATATAAAATAGATAACAACACCCACAACACAAAGGAACAGTCACTGAGACAACAAAAACAAATGCAGAAAGTGATCTTGAGCCAGGTCCCACATGTGAAAGGTGACCAAGTTGGTAGAGCGCTCTCTGGTGAGGAGAGGGTGGTGAAGGCCCTTGCTAGAGTGGAAGGGACGTGCTCTGCTGGCGATCCCAGATGGGACATATACTGCAGCTCTCCCCTCGCCTTGCTAGCTATTTCCACCCAGTTTCTCATGCAGAGAATCGGGAAACTCAACCCAGCTGCGGAAAGTACTATTCTCAGCTCTTCAGTCTCTCCCAGAAAGTTTTCCTCTCATAAGATGCTTATTTAAAATATCATTTAGAAGAGCCATTGCCTCAATTACAACCAACTAGTCTTGTGACTCTCACGACTGTAATTTATATTGCATGGATTTTACTCTTAAGGGGGCTAAAAGAATTCATGCACAAAACTGTAAATGACAGAGCAATACGCAAAGACATCTGGAATAGAACAAGTCACTTCTCTACAATATGAATTCTGGCACTAGACAGTGAAGAATCTTAATATAATAATAACAAAGAAGGATGAAGACTGGAGAGGGATTTACAATTTATTCTCTTACTGGGGGGTGGGGTCGTGTTTTATAACTGAGAGATCATGAGGTTAGAGAAGAGTTCACTGAAAACACAGCAGGCGTGCATCTCCCCACACTCGTGTGGACCCCCAGCTCAGCACAGAGGGCAAACACGGTGGTTTGCTTGCTTGATGTCATGTTCCGTGACTCAGTACCCACAGCTTCAAAGTGATTTTATCATGGTCAGTAATGACACTGAAGCTCTTTGGGGTGTACATTTTCAACTTCTTAAGGACTTGGAAGAACCATATTTACCTGCTGCCTAAGAATGAGATTTGTAGTTTGGAAAATTTTGCAACATGGAAAAATCTTTGGAATTGTGCTCAAAAACTTGGGCTGTGTATGGAATTGATTTTCTCCCCTTGTTTTGCTTGCAGGCTTGTGAGGTGAGCTTTCCTTTGTACCTTTATGAGTGTATTACAATACATGTTATAGTTTGTTTGGCTTCTTTCAAAAGCAGTTGTTTAAGCATCTTAACTACCATGACACTCACAATTTATTTGGTTTAAATGTATCGCCATTGCAAAGGTAGTTCTCACTCACTGAGGACATACTGTGTGCCAGACACTGTCAGATTGAGCGACATGAAGAAGTGGAAATAATTTTATATGAAAGTCACGATTGTCACTGTCAACACCATGTCACAGGGGGCGGGGTTTTCTAGTAGAGTGCCCTTTCTCCCCTCGGCTGGTTCTGTCAGTATCTTTTCTTTGCTATATGGGGCACCAAGAGACACTTTCCTGAGGCTTATTTGCTTTCTTCTTGTTCCAACTCCATTTCATTGCTTTCCTGACTCCAACCTCTTCTCCCAACCAAGAACTCTTCTCATCCATTTCCCTGGGACTAAAAATGCTCTGTTCCCTCCACTTACTGCACAGTGGTTTCCTTGTGGGATGTTCTGTTTGTTTCTCAAGAAACCCACTTTTAGCCTACTGTTTTATTTGACCAGTAGCTCTTCCTGAAGTAAGTCTGACCTGTGGCAGCTGCGTGGCTTTCTCATAGGAGAGCTATTTGGCCAGCTTTCTTTTCCCTCAAGTCCTAATTAGACGTACAAGTTCCTAGCCTATGCCCTGTTCAGATGTAGGGGTTGCTGGCCTAAGCCCTGTTCAGATGTAGGGGTTACTAGCCTCTGAATCTCTCCCCCAGGGCATCTTCTGGATCTTACTTCTGTCACTCTGAGGCTTTTGCCTCTTATCTCTTTCTTCCAGGAAACTCACACACTTCCCTCCCACCATTCTCCAGGATCCATTATCCTACCACAACCGCCCCCCCCCCCAACTTCTTAAGGTTTGCTTATCAGTTCATTGAACATTTCAAGAATGAAGAAAAACCTTTTAGATTAAAAGAGCAAAAAAGTCAATTTCCTCTTTCTAAACAGGCAAAGAAAAAGAAAAAGGGAGGGCGAAGAAAAAAAAGGTTTAAAAAATCAGTTTGATAGGAACCCAAGAGGGTGAGAAAGAATCAGAAGGGAGCAGAGGTTTCTTTTCATAGAGACTTCCTCTTGGTTTTCCACAGATAGTGAGGATGAGTAAGGGGAAATTTCAGGGCAGAAATGCTCATCTGTAACCCCAGTATACACAAGGAGGGCAAGAGGATCAGGAGTTCAAGGTCATCTTTGGCTATATAGTGAGTTTGAGGCAAGCTTGGGCCATATAAGACCTGTTACAAAAAACGAATTCAGGAATGTTTAGAAAGTATATTTAAAATTTTTAAATGACATTAAAGAGCTAACATGTTTATTTCTTTCCACTTCAATATCATAGCCATCATTACCTAAATGAAAGCACAATTTGGGCTAGCACAACTATTTCAGGAAAAAGCAAAATTAATAAGCCCTAGAGTGTAGTCAAAGAGAAGTTATAGATAGTGGTCAAACCAGGAGCAGAGGAGAAATTACAAAGGCAAACTAAATGATTTATCTAATTTATATAGTAGTTAATGTAGTGATATTAAAAGGTAATTAAGAACTCGGACAGAGCTTCAGTTTGTGTGTTGGAGGATGGTGGTCATATGGCCCATGTAAGAATGTGTACATTTGGAAATTACTGAAGGATTCAGGAGTATTTGATCTCCTATTCTCCTTCTCCTCTAGGTCTGGAAATTTCCTGGGATGGAGACAGTTTTGTAGAGGTTATGGCCGCCCCTCATCTCAAGGGCAAGCTGTGTGGCCTTTGTGGCAACTACAATGGACATAAACGAGATGACTTAATTGGCGGAGATGGAAATTTCAAGTTTGACGTGGATGACTTTGCTGAATCCTGGAGGGTTGAGTCCAACGAGTTCTGCAACAGACCCCAGAGAAAGCCGGTGCCTGAGCTGTGCCAAGGAACAGTGAAGGTCAAACTCCGAGCCCACCGTGAGTGCCAGAAGCTCAAGTCATGGGAGTTTCAGCTCTGCCACTCTGCAGTTGACTACGCTACCTTTTACCGGTAAGTCCAGCGTTATGAGGCAGGGTGTTGGGCCTGTAGACCAAAGGCAGACAACTTTGGAAAGAATGTGTCATATCTCCTTGAAGCAAAAAGAAAGAAAAAAATTTAAACAAAAAGCATGGAGTAAACATTCCCACTTTCTTCCATCTTTGACCTTGTCCTGAGTTGGGAAATTCTAGGAAGTATTTCAGGATTGTCTTCTGTGGGCAGTCTTAAGTGTTTATGTTTGTCTCCTGGGGTACTGGAAAGCTGATAGGGGATTTTCCAGTTGTCAGCCTGACTCAAAGAGTAGGGCCACTTTCGTGTGTTTGAAGCAGCTAAGTTACTCCAGATCTGAGGAAGTGTTCATATCTGTCTCATGTTCTAGCTCAGATCAGTCTGCAAATGGAGAATAAGGAGCTGAGTAAGGAGTTTCTGGATGTGGACTGACTATAAGACTTCATTTCCAGAGTTAGAGGACCGTGGAAGTAGGGCTTGTGGCTGGAGAAAGGAAGGGCTCTCGTTAAGATTAGGGATTCAAACCGGGTGTGGTGGTGCAGGCCTATAATCCCAGCACTTGGGAGGCAGAGGTAGGAGGATCACCATGAGTTCAAGGCCACCCTGAGACTACATAGTTCATTCTAGATAAGCCTGGGCGAGAGTGAGGCTCTACCTCACAAAAACAAATGAACCAACAAAAGCAATTAGGGATTCTAAAATATGGGTGATGTTCTCACCACTAGCCTGAGAACCTCCTCCAGGGAGAAGGAGGTGGACTCTGAGGAGACTCAAAACTCATCACAGCAGCAAATCAACACTGAAGGAGACTTATAACACACCCAGGCTCAGGGACCATAGTGGAAGAAGGGGCAGAAAGACTGTAAGAGCCACAAGCTGGGAAAGAGAATTCTGAAGCATTGTGCCCACTACAGAGATAGACGGGTACATTTATGGTGGTTACTGATAACCTTACTGAGGACAGCCCCAGCAGAAGAGGGGTGGGAGAAAGGGATCCTAAGAGTATACCTGATAGGAATCAGACCATTGTGCAATATGTTCATACAATAAAGTTATCAATTTAAAGACAAAGAAAAGTTAATATAGCTGGTTGCCTAACTAGCTCACATGCAAGGAAACAGGTGGGTAGAGCGGGCAAGAAACAAAAAAGAATAGCGATTCTATCTTGTCTATGTTAATTCCCTTACAAATCCAGAACCCAGCTGCAGAGGAGTCTTGGGTTTGACTTCCTGTGACAAGATTGCGTCTGTGAGTTTATGAGTTTGGCTTGCTGCTCTTCCATTTGCCATACAATTCCATGGGCACAGAGGCCATGGCTGTCTATAACTTTAACCAGCGTGGGTGTGGGAGGAAACATGAGAGGAACACAGACCCAAAACCTTGTTTAAGTGATTTGCCTGCGCCTCTTAAAATTAGGAAACCCTGTGGTCTGCAACCACAGAGAGGTTATTTTTACTCTTTAATTGCCACCAGTTTATTTCCCCTAGCTCTCATTAAATGTGATCTTTTTTTAAAACTTGATCTTTGGACATAAAAGATAAAGTTTTATAAAGGCAGCTCAAAGTGGGGTGGAAAAAAGACTGTCCCTGTCACCACAAATCCCTGAGCATGGCTATATCTGCCAAGCCATTTGGCTCCAAGTAATATACTTAGCTCTTTCAAGCCACTTTGTGTTATAATTTGGATTCTCTGGGTTCCCTTCATTCTCCACCGTGTGCAATCTCCCTATATTGATTGAATCAATGTGAGGCTGAGTGAGTCAAACGCCTGGACAACCACATTTATTTTGGAATCTGAACACCCTCCTCTGAAGGCTTGGTGGGACTCGGGTAAGCATAGCAGTTAAGAATTTCGTGGTGGGCCAGCATTCAAAATCCACCAGGGTGTTCTGGCTGAATAGTGACCCACTCCCTTAGCTTCTGTTCACCTATCTGTGACGTGAAGATTGTCAGGAGCCTGCCTTGAACAGCTACTCTTCACATTTAATGACCTTTTGAACCAAAGTGTTCAACATGTTCAAACGGTTGACTGCCATCAATTCTTCCACCACCAATCACATAACAAGTGCTGCAGTTACCTTGATGTGGCTGGGACAAAAACTCAACCAAAACCAGCTCATGGGAGAGAAGGATTTATTTTGGCTTAGAGTCTCAAGGGGAAGCTCCATGATGACAGGAGGAAGGCATGACATGAGCAGACACCCAACATCACCTCTGCCACAGCTTGGGAGCAACAGCAGCAGGAGAAGGAGCTCGCTTCTGGCAAGGGGAAGCAGCCACTCCCCGCCCCCAACAACACACCTCTTCCAGCAAAGCTCCACCTCCCCAATTGCTACGAGCTGGGAACCAAGCATCTGAAACACATGAGGTTATGGGTGGCACCTAATAGAAACCACCACAACAAAGAAGAGAATGATCTCTTTTGCAAAGTTGGACTCTGCTTACAGTAGGATGGGAAGGCTGTGCTTGTTTACGTTCCTAGCATCTTACTTTTTCAAAGGATTGGATTGAAAACAAAAATTTTAGAGCAAGCCTGCACAGATGAGTCCTACTTTCCAAATTGTCATGTCTGTTGCCTTCGTGATTTAATTAGTATTGTGCTCCCTGGAGTACAGAGGAAATTTGACAGGCGCCTTGGCAGAAGTCTGGGGAAGCTGCTTCAATGTCCAGGCACAGAGGCACAGAGAGAATCCAAGTCCTTTGGGGGCCAGGTGGTTGCTTCCCTTCTGGCCTTTAAAAATGTCACAGCAGGGGCTGGAGAGATGGCTAAGTGGTTAAGGCATTTGCCTGCAAAGCCAAAGGATCTCGGTTCAACTCTCCAGGACCCACATAAGCCAGATGCACAAGGGGGCGTTTGCGTCTGGAGTTCATTTACAGTGGCTGGATACCCTGGTGTACCCACTGTCTCTCACCCACCCCCTCTGTCTCTGCCTCTTTCTCTCTCTCAAATAAATAAATAAAAACACATTTAAAAATAAGTACCAGCAGCTATAGCAGCACGGTGGGTCTCCTTGTGTGAGAGGCGAGATGTGCCCCATCCAGATAGCTCATGTGTTTGCTCCGGGGGTCTTTGTGCGTGCAGGCTCTAGGGTGAGATGTGGATAGGTGAGCTTGTGCTGGGCCTGTCATTGCCATTGAGTCCTGCAGAATGGCCTCCTGTGGCCTGCCACTTTTGCCTCGAAGGGACAGATGCACCCTGAGAGAGATCTAGACAATGCTGCCAGCCACGCATCCTGTTGCTGACCTCCCTCCCTAAAAGAACGCACCTTAGTGTCTGTTGAAGTTAAAGGGATGGTGCTGGGTAGCTCCTGGGGCTTCCTCTTTTCTTCAAAGTTCACATGTGGCAGGAGAAGAAAATAACATAGTGTAACCTAGAAAGGCAGTTCCCCGATAGAGCTCTGGGGAGCTCACAAGCCTCCGCATTTCCAATTAGACTTGCTGAAGCTGGGGACTTAGGAGGAGCCGTGGGCACCTCAAAACCAACCTGGACCCCGTCCCAACCGTCACTTTCCAACTATGGAGCTGGACACCAGATCCTCCGTTGGTCACACTGGTATGTCAGTAACTGCGTGGTAGTCATTGCTCTCATGGGGGACAGCATGAGCCGTAGTGATGGCACACGTGACAGGGGCTGTAGCAGCCCCCGGTCTGCCCATCTGCCGCTCCTGCTCTTTCACGTATGGGCACTTTTCTTCCCTCATTCCCAGTCCTTGATCTGTCATCATGGGCGCCCAGTATTCATAGGTTCTTACTGATGGAGCCTTAAAACAATTCCAATAGAAACCATTTATCTCTCTTTTAGGGTACTGAAAGAAATAGTGCACATCCGTGGCCCTTGCTGCACAACAGCCTGCCTCCATGATAGACCAACAACAAGGCAACAGTCGTATGGCGTCCCACGCCTGCCTTAGGTCACAGGTGGAATTTCTGAAATGAACCTGAATATTTGGTCAGGACCACGGCTATAATGTATTCTTTATGTGTTTTTAACAGGACTAAAGAGTGGGGTGTTGCCTTGATATCCTAAGTGGTCACTAACAGAAAGTTTACTGGAACTTAATTCCTTATATTTTCCCCTTATCCTCCCCTACAAAACGTCCGTCCTTTAAAGATAAAGAATAGGGCCGGAGAGATGGCTTATTGGTTAAGGCGCTTGCCTGCAAAGCCAAAGGACCTCGGTTCGATTCCCCACGACCCACATAAATCCAGATGCACAAGATAGTGCATGCATCTGGAATATGTTTGCAGTGGCTGGAGGTCCTGCTGTGCCCATTCTTTCTCTCTCTCTCTCTCTCTTTCTCTCCATCTATCTCTCTCTCAAATAAATAAATAAAAATAAAAATATTTTAGAGATAAAGAGTAAAACAGTGTCGTACGCACACATGCAAAAGTGTGCACCCCCTTCCTCCCCCCCTACTATGTTACAGCACAGAGAAAAGAAAATTTGAAGGAGGGATTTCTCAGAGGACACACTGGCAGTTCTTTGTTTCCTTAAATATATGACACTTCCCACAAAGTAAAGTTAGTATGTGAGTGTGCTTTTATAAAGTCAAGATAAAAATTCTGACTTTTCTGAATTATTTATTTTTTAATATTTTTTGATTTATTTATTTGAGGGAGGGAGAGAGAGAGAGAGAAATGGGTGTGGCAGGGCATTCAGCCACTGAAAATGAACTCCAGAGACATGCACCCACTTGTGCACATGTGTGACATTGCACACTTGCATCGCTGTGCATCTGGCTTACATGGGTCCTAGAGACTCATACATGAGTTTTTACACTTTGCAGGAAAGCACCTTAACATGAAGTCACCTCCCTAGCCCCTGAGATATTTAATTTTAAAGTTATTTATTTAGTTATTTAATTTTAAAATGTCTAGGATTTATAAACTCATTTTAGTTTGGTCTATAACGTACATCAACATCTTTGTAAGTAAATTGCCTACTGCCTAAATATTGAAAAATTCCATTTATAAAGTGAATAATGATCACATTATTCAATGCTTATATTTTCCTCCTTTAAGTTTTGCTAAATTTTTATTAAGATATCAATTTGGCCTCTTGGCTAATTTGATATAAAATTTTTACATACAATAGCTCTTTGTAATAAGGGCAAGTTGTCTTAATTAACTAATTGAATATAGTTGATATGAATTAATTTAGAAACAGGTTTTATAAAAATGTTGTGTTCACAATGTTTCTTAAGTCTTAACTTTGCCAACCGACTTTTTCTTTAATTAAATAATCACCCATAGTAATTTCTCACTTCTTTCTCCACTGGTGTGTTCTCTACAACTAATGGACCGCATACTGTGGGAAAATTAATGTGAACCGATGTGGCTCGTATTTGCATCACTCATAGGCTCCTCTAAGAAGAAAGTGGCGAGGATGATCACGTCCTTCTCATTTCTCCATCTGCCCACCACACATCACATGTTGTTGCTTCTTGTGACCCAAATGCAGTTGAGAAAGCTGGGCATAGGCCAACTCTACCTCCCACGAAGGCTCCTCAAGATTCTCAGCAGCCACTACACGTCCAGCTCCCCATGGCAAATTAGGTCCCAGGGAGTCCCCAGCCCTGGTATTTTGGGTGAAGAAGTCAGGAGACAGGTTGCCTCACTGTGGGGGCAAAACTGGAGAAAGATAAGGAAGCCCTTCAGCCTTGTGTCCATGATGGCCACAGCGGACGTCTCTGTCACTCCAGCTCACACCCTGGAGAGCGTAGTGTGATGTGAGGGCAAGGCAGTGCTCTGGAGTCCGAGCAGGACTTCATTAGACTTCAGAGAAGTCGCGATGATGAAGGACGGTCCCCGCTTCCTGCAGCTCCCTGCTGCGGCACTGTTCCCAGACATGCATCCTTGTTCCCTTGGGAAAACACCTGGGGATTCCCAGTCTAGGAAATGCTCTTGTCTTCCCATGGAGTCGTTTTTGCAGCTGTGAGGACTGGCAGATGTGTCCCTTCCGAATGAGGTGCTGGGTGGTGGGAGATGGGAGGCAGAGCGGGAGAACACGTATTGACAGCGTATGGGGTGCGCTGTGGTCATGGGACTGCAGGTGGCTTCCTTTCAGGGAAAGATAGCAGGCCTTCTGAGTATAACTGCAAGGGAAACTGATCATCCACTATAAAGCCAAAGCAATAGACAGGCAAGGAGCACAGACTCCACATTTGTGTGAGGAAGTCATAGAATCTATAGTCAAAATTAAGTCAATTTCCCTTACTTCAAGAAACATGCTTGGAATGTGTTTGTTTACTCTTGCGATGATTGTCAAGAACTGTCACTACACATAAAATTCTTTTTTTTTTTTATTTGAGAGCGACAGACACAGAGAGAAAGACAGATAGAGGGAGAGAGAGAGAATGGGCGCGCCAGGGCCTCCAGCCTCTGCAAACAAACTCCAGACGCGTGCACCCCCTTGTGCATCTGGCTAACGTGGGACCTGGGGAACCAAGCCTCGAACCGGGGTCCTTAGGCTTCACAGGCAAGCACTTAACCGCTAAGCCATCTCTCCAGCCCTACACATAAAGTTCTAAAATTTGATGCTCATTCTAAAGTTGGCATTGTAGGGGTGGCCTTTCATTTTTCCCATTGGACCCTCCAGGTTTAAGCACAATGAATATGCAACTAAGGTATGCCAGCACCAGGTGGCAGCTAACGCCTGAGTTAGACAATCTACCAAACTTGAGCCCTTAGAAATCCAGCCTAAAGGTTCAAAAGGTTTTTCCTGTTTATAGTACTATCTTTGGTACTCATTCCTACATCTTTCCATTTTCTTGCCTTTCTGATTTACCCTCATTTTTGGCATCAATTTGAACTGAAAGTAAACCCCAAGTTTCACAAAGGGCCTCTTCTCCTCCCTGCCTGGGGGACAAGGCACATCTGGAAGAGGTCTTGAAATAACCATCAACACTGGCAACACCGGAGCAACTGGACACTAGTCACACCAGTCTTTCCAGTCTTTCAGATACCCAGAACCCACTTCGTCCTCCTTCCAAAAATAGCAGTGGTTCCCTGTGAGTGACCTCTCTCCAAGTATTCTTGTTATTTTAGAATAATAATTCTTATCACATTATTTATATCCAGCTTATGATTGTCATTGTTCTCTTGGCCCAGCCATGTACAGTTTTACATCTATGAGAAAGAAGGTTTCCTTAGTAGTATCTGTCCAAAATGAGGTGGGGAGATGCTCATGAGTAGACAGCTTAGTGTCAGCGATGTTCATGAGAAACATCAATCCCAGCCTGGTGTCCTTTCTGCGGTCTCTGGGATACATTGATTGTCAGTCATGTAACATGTGCATGTCGCGTAGCTGTTGTTTTCCTTAGCATTGGAGTCGGGGTTTCCTGGGAATGCCTTTTCTTTTTCCTTGGGTAGTTCACGCGGCATCATCTCAGGTCACTCTTCTAGCATGTCTGTCACCTCCATCTTTCTGTGATCTGTTGTGACTTTTGTTTGCCCTGGTTCTCAGTCTGTTGGTCTGTTCTCAGGCTCGCTAATCACATATGGTCTGAGGGTGGACGCTTCTGATCTTTTTGAGGACTGCACTTGTCAGAGTGAGCCACATGTCTGACCTGCTTTGGTGTTCCTGGAACTGTGACCATTCCCCCTCCCTCCCTACCTCCCTTTCTCCCTCCCTTCCTTCCTTTCTCTCTCTCGAGACAGAGGAGGAGAGAATGAGTGCACCAGGATCTCTAGGCACTGCAGACGAACTCCAGACACATGCACTACCTTATTCATCTGGTTTTTGTGGGACCTGGAGAATCAAACCTAGGTCCTTAGGCTTCACAGACAAGCACCTTACCTGCTAAGGCCTATCTCCAGCTCTGTGGTCATTGGTTATGGCATGGTCCTACCAACATCACTGCCGGCAGCAGGCGAGATGAGGCTCGGAACCTCAATGTTTCCTTCTGTACATCCCCAAGTCACTTTTCAGCTTCAGCGTTTCTCCTTTGGCCAGCGCTTGTCCTTGCTCTACATGCAATAGCTGTTTCTTCCCTGGCCTCTCTGTTGGTTAATTAGCTCTCATCATGATAGCACAATGGTGTCCCTGACAGGACCAACTTGCCTTCAGTCCTAATACCACTCAGCCTTAAGAAGTCACATTCCTTCTGCCTTCTCATTGTCATTTTGCCTTTTGCCAGGCTACACTTAAAGCCTCAGCATATTTCTCCTCAGTCTTTCATGCCGAATCACTTCAGCCCCCCGGGAGTCTCCCCTGGTGGTTCCATCAAAAGTGCAAGGCTCAAGAGCAAGGTCCTAATTTTATTTCTCGCTGCCTGGAGTTTAGCTCCATTGGCACCATTCCTCTTTGGTGTTCTTTGAGTCAAAGTGAAAAACAGAAATACAAGGACTCAGAAAAAAATAAGAAGATGCTCAGAATGTCATTTTACCCAAGTCTAAAATCTTTTGTTTAATGTTGCATACTGAAGAGATAGAAATGCATACCCTTCAAACAACGAGAAAAGAAAACTACACCTGTCTGAAAAGATAGGCCCACCCAGGGCTGGGTGAATTAGCCAATAGCAAGGCAAAGTGGGCACAGGGCACACAGCCCACTGCCACCCTGAGCACGCCCATGCCAGAATGCCACAGACTCATAGTGGGAGCAAAGAATGTGCACAGGGCTCCTCCAACACCATTAGTCTCAAGGAAAACACTGGATATAGGTAAGGAAGCAGGCATGGCATGGAGTCCGGGAAACAGGTCCCCAAAGCGGGCCTTCTGCTTATGGCCCAAAGAGCTGGTGTATTAACTCTTCCAGGCTATTCCAACCTGGGAAGCTTGCCCAAGCCAGCAGAACCCTCAATTTCATGCTGTCTGTGCAGCTGACCTCTGGTCTCCAACCACTCCTGGAAGTCTAATGTGTGGTTGAAACTGAGATACCGTGGCTCCAAAATTCCATCCTGAATTTCACTGCTAAACAGCTTGGCGACCGTACTTCTCAGAAAATCACCTTCTGAAATACAACTAGATGAGGCTTTTGAGCGCAGACTTGAATGACTGTTATGTATCCCATAAGGCATAATGATTTTGTAATGTCATTCTTGCATGCTTAGGAAACAGCTCGGTTACTTCATAGCAGGAAGCAGTACAATATAACTTATTTTCATCACTTACAAATGTACAAAACCCTTTGCCTCTGTAAGAACGAGGCCTGCATAAGTAATGGTTTCCTTATTTCACTGTTGCGTGAACGAAGGCACCAGTAGGTGAATGGGCTCAGGCCTCCATGGAGCTGGGGCGTCTGGCCTGACAGGAATACCTGCTCTGGCTGCCTGTAGGAAAATGTGGCAAGGGTTGCCATGGCTACTGTGGAGTCTACCTCTGTCCACATAGGTTTTACATGACTTGATGCTGCCATGAGCTTCAAAGGAGTTTGAGATTTTTGTTTATGACTTTCAACTGAGCACTTGCGACATGCCAGGTAGTATGGTAGGCATGGCCACTGAGGACTGAAGGAGAGAGACAAGAATTGCTAGCTTCAAGCAAGGCCGTTCCCAATTATGAAAAGCCCAGTGGAGCAATCGGGAGGGGACAGTCAAGTGTGAGTGAATCAAGCAGCAAGAGCCTTATTTAGACTCTATCATGTGCAAGCAGAGCCCGTTAACCGTGGGGAGAGCTGGCGAGGAAGCCTTGAGCGGTATGAGCAAACCCAGAGGGAGTCTGCTACAGCTGATGCTGTTAGAAGTGCTGAGCAGTGAGAATGGAAGACCTGCAACCAGAGTGGCCGGTTCACCTTCCAGACTCTTCCATCTATAAGAAATCGTATGAGGAAGGCGACTTCACCCATGGCATACCTGGATGGATGCCCCCATTTAAGTAGGGATCGAGAGAGGATCTACTGCCTTGCCGTGAGGATTGTGACCAGAACCCCATTAGCCATTCCATGTAAGGTCCTCACCCAGCCTGGCCTGGGGCAAGTGCCTATAAAATGGATTTGAATGTGGATATTATTTCACAGCCTTCACATACAAACCCACCGGGTGCAGAGCCTCCTTCGGAATGGCCTACACCTTCTGACACTTGTACTTAGGCAGATGTTTCTCTTTTATTTTACGTGGTCATTTCTAGACCATCTGGAAGAACACCTTCCTGTATCTGGTGAAGAAATCGCACCTTCCTGTATCTGGTGAAGAAATCGATACCTTTTCCCGAACCCAAAAGCCAGACACTACTTTGGAATGGATTAAAATTTCTACAATGTGCTCTTCATAAATTAATTCAATTGTTAGGATCGAACTGTGGGAAAGTGTGGACAGGATAATGAATGGCTTTGATGAGATGGAATAGATAGACATGAACTTCAAGAATGCTGTACCAATCCTCAATGTCCTACATAGAAGAGGCCAAGAAGATAAATTCATTCCTCTTGATTTGTTTTTCTTAGGGATAGAATTCAGGATATGGGGAAGGAAAGAATGTTTGACGATTTATGAACTTTTGGGGTGGCAATATTCTTTTTCTTCAGTAGTAATATAAGCATCATTTAGCCTTTGCATGATAATTTAAGGTTAACATTGGAGTACCAACTGCAGTTAAGCATGTCTTTCCTGAGGGCCTCTTAGATGGGAAGGAAGCTTTCATTGGTACTAGATATTCTGTTAGCCTATAGCATGTCTAATCCGAATTGCTTCTCATTAAATAGAGAAGTAATGTCACCTGGTATTGTATGTTAAATAAATATCAAATGGTTTTCAAAGAAGGTCCAAGATCCTTATGAAAAAAGTACAGGAATTTTAGGCCATGGGCTGTACTTGTTTTGTTTTTCAAGTGGTTTTAGGCAGCTTAGAGCCAAATTTTTGACCCATTTCTATTGCTCGTACACAATTTCAGGGCATGGATTTTGTTTTAAAAATTAATCTCAAACCTGGTTTCATTCTTATCTTTCCTGTTTTTTTTTTTTTCCCTTTTCTTACGAGAATTTATTTTATTTCATTATGCTTGTGCTTCTGTAAGCTAGTTTAAACCCTTTCTGGAAGAAGTTAGGGAATTGGTGACAGTGGCCCTGGACAAAGGATCTCACCCATCTGAACTTGCATATTTCTCATTGTGAAGGAGAGATAATATCTTGACCCAGTTGGTTCTCATGAGGCTACATGAGGTTTCTCTTGTAAATCCCAGACAGAATGACCCTTGAGTCCACTTCCCCTTGCCATGGTGCCAGCAAAATCTAGCTGCTGTCACGAGAATTGGCCTGAGCCGGTCCAGCTAGCTTTTGGGAAAGTCACGATAGCCAGCGGGTGCCAGCCCTCCTCAGAGTCAAGAGCTTGGGAAGGATGTCCACAGAGACATCCATGGCTGTTTTCCACCAAGCCACGTACAGACTGGTTGGAACATGGGTGTGTTCTGGGTTAAGTTAGCGTTGTGACTCAGTGGAACCACATGGGCAGGCACAGCGTCTTGGGAAATCAGCTGCTTTTCTGAAGGTGGCATGGGTCACTCAAAGGAGGCATGCTAGGGCTGGTCTGGGAGCATGGTGGGGCTTCAGGGGAAAGCTTGAGGCTCGGCTGTGTTTGATGGACATCCAAGACTCTGTCAGGTTGGCAAAAAGTTAAATCCATAGGTTATATGCAAGAGTGAAAGAATAGGAGGCTTTCACATTCACATTAAAATAATAGAAAAACCAAGATAAATTTATCTTCTTTCCCTCATCCCTGTATAATACATTGAGGATGAGTACATTTCCCATTCATACTTCACATTTTACTCCAACACATTGTTCTTAGCTTACATTGAATTTAAGAACTAACCTCATTTTCTCTCTGACTTGGTAAGTCAGGGGAGCAACACATTTACCGAACCATCCACGGCACTTGCAGACAGCAGGGAACCAAAGATTCACGACAGCAAATCTTTAAAAGAAGACTTGGAGGTTGGCGATTTTGTTGAGAGAGTACTGAGAAAATTATATTTTTGTATTCACAGACCTCTTTTCTAGGTTAATGATTAATTTTCATGTGTAAGATCAAATCAACCAATAACGAATTGAAACAGTTATATGCTACCTTTTGACAGAAGTACATGGGTTCTCTTATAGTCAAGATTGATTAAATATTCACATAGAGCATTACTCGAGGCACAGGAGATAGGGCAGTGAATGAGACACATGAGTCCTTGGGCTCCTATTTGGAGTGCTGGCTACAGAGTGGAAGACCTGAGGCAGCAGAGCATATCAGGAGGATATGCTAGAAGCTATGAGAACCCAAAGCCTTCCAGGGCAGCGGCTGTCTGGAAGAGGCAATTGACTAGCTGAAATCAGAAACATACACTGGGTTCAGTTGGATAAAAAGAGGAGTGGGGCTTAGGGAAGAGAACCAAAAGAAAAATTCCACCCAGTGAAGATTGCTTGATACAAGCCAGGGAGGCTGGGTGGAGCCTGGTATGAACAACCAGGGGAAGATGGGGGTGTGTCACCAAGTATGAAGTTTGTGGACAATGAGTCAGAAGGCCAGGAGTCATTTTATTCCACAGTGTTCATCAGCTAGGAAGGGGCACACTGAAGGGTCTTTCGCCACGAATAGGAAGCAGCTTATAATGAGTGGTGGTTCCATAAAGGCCAAGACCCCCAGTTCATCATAGGCTTTTAAATATCTATTACATATTATATGTATATTACATATTATATATTCTCAAACAACCTGACTGAGAGTCACTCACAGAGCTGAGGGGATCTAGATGAGGGCTGAGCACTTACATTTCTAGTGAGTTCCGGGACTCCACACACTGAGTTGGGTGTAGGGCTTACAGGAAGAATCTATCCAAGTGCATGTGGGCTGCCCAGGAACTGAATTCCCTGAAAGTAAAGTTTATTTTTTTGCCAAGATGTTTATTTGACTGATGGGGTGTAGATTTCCTTTGTCCCTCTATGGTCAGTAAGGTGAAATTCTGGTGGGAGTTCATGGGTTAGAGGATTAAGAACTAAGTATATATACCCACTTCGACCAAAGTGAAGTTTAAAGTCTGTTTTCTTTCTTTCTTTTCTTTTCTTTTTTTTTTTTTTTTTTTTTTTTTTTGTAAGCATAAGTTACTTAGGGTTTTATTGTTTACTCCCTCATAAAATCATGACCAAAGGATGTGCTGGACTTGCTAAGCTGGGCCATTGTAAAATCAGAATCAGAACACAGAATCAAAGTTCTCTTGGTTATTGAGGTAATGATTCCCCCAGAGAGGCCTGTGCACAAGTACACGGTAGCTACTCAGCACCCTTTCAATGAGGAGGAAACGACTGGGTCCATGTGGCTTGGTTATGGAAGCCCGGCTCGCTACCTTGCTGGAGGAGGCCATGAGCGCAGGCCTTTGTCACCCAGTGAAGTCTACAGGACGTGTTTGCAACAATCTGCTTCCTTTTTATATTATAGGCTTAAGGCTTTTAAGGAGTCGGTAGCCACAGTGTAGAGAAATAAATACTTTGCAAGGAAATGGGAATCTGGTACCCACAGTAGAATTAATTGTTCTTTTAGCATGAAAGGGCTGTTATGTATTATCTTGCCTATTCGACTTTGCATTTGGGCTCTGAAGAGGGTGGCAAGCTGTTGTCTACGTTGTATCCTCAGCAAGCGGCCACGTGTGCACTAAGGCAGGATGCCTGGGAGCGAGGGCTCAGGCCCATGCCGTGAGAAGAGCTAGCGGAGACCCTGAGAGTTGTTCCCCACGAAAAGGAAATCAGGAAATGAGGAGCTATGATCGGTCTCTGCGAGCAAAGCCAGGGAGGAAAGGCAATAAGCAGATGCAGACCCAGAGTCGTAGGTTCATGTTTACTTCAGGGGCAAAGAAGGTCAGATGTTCACTAACAATGGAAGGCAGTTTTTCTAGATAAAGAGTCCCTGCCATAGGCAACAGCAGGTAAGGGCAATAGGTGGGTGAAGGAGTATTGAGCGCACTGAGCTGGGGGAAGCCTGATACTGCCTCACGGTGTGGCTGCGAGTGGCAGTGCCATCGCAGAGGGCATACCTCGTGCCTGGTGGGAGGTAGAAGAGTCCTGGCTGTGTTCATGTTCACTCTGTGCGAATGAGGAAGCTGAGCTCAGAAGATTAAGACTGTCGCCCGAGGTACCCAGGCAAGAACCAGCCGGAGTCAGGATCTGAAAACACATCTAACTGACCCAAAGCGTGTGCTGGGAATCAGACTTCATCCCAGACTTTCTGTGTTTTCTAAATTGAGCTAAGAAGCTCCGGCTTTGAAAATTTCGTATATTACAATTCAATTTTACTTTGAAGGATTTTTTTTTTCCCTTTTTGGTAATACTGGGAATTGAACCCAGGGCCATACCTGTTAGGTAAGCTCTGTTCCACTGAGTTAATCCTCAGATCACGAAGGGTTAAAAGATTTTTACAAACCAAAATTTCTGTTCAAACAGTGGAAGAATTATGCCGTGGTTTATCTTGGCTGGACTTTGAATAAACTAATTTCACACTTTTAAAGAGAAATATGCAGTGTGGATTTCAAAATGGTGGATTTTTCTGATTAAAAATGGTTTTGATTCTATATTATTAATTCTAGAGATAATACACATTAACATCTGCTCTGTGATAGACTGAGTTCATCATGGAACTGAGGTCTTCACTTCTGAGTCATTTCCTTTTTTTTTGTTTTCCTTCAACTTCCTTTTGCTTTTAGGGACTAATTAGAAATTTCTAAATTTCTTCTGCTTTAGAAATATTTAAATAAATCATCTGATATTTATTTCACATTGTACTTAAAATAGTCTCAACTAAAATGAGATATTAGTAACTTAGTGATTCTTAACTTTGTGAGTCTGAAGACAACTGCTGAAGCAGACGGCAACAGAGCTGACGCGTAACAGTGACTCTCTTATCCCGCTTGGCACCTTGGTGGCATCCCCTGTTCTCCAAGTTTAGCTGTAACTTGAACTTCTGCTCACCTTACATTAATTAGTTGTTTATCATGAAAACCTGAATCTCAGTGGTTTAAGTTATAACACTCACAAAGGAAAACAGAAACTGGGATGCACTTGACATTGTACATACCTTTTTAAAAAAAATTCATTAATATTATTTGAGAGAGAGAGAGAATGGGTACACCAGGGCCTCTGGCCACTGCGAATGAACTCCAGACACATGCACCACCTTGTGCAGCTGGTTTACATGGGTTCTGGGGAATTGAACCTGGGTCCTTTGGCTCTGCAGGCAAGTGCCGTAACCTCTAAGCAATCTCTCCAACCCTCATACCTAGCTTTATTCAAGGTTTCATTGGGGCCATCAGGTTGGTGTTTCTCTAGTTCCTGCCTCAGCATCTTCCACATTGGGGCTCTGACTTTAAGAAGTGACTCAGGCCTCCTCATTTCACCAGGTATAGCTTCAGACAACATATGCAAGCTACCTAAGTCTTTTCTCCCCACTAAGGCCCAGCAGGCTTTATGATCCCCATAGGTTCTAATTGTCTTATAGCTCACTCTTAACCGTTCTCTAGAGTTCTGGAAATAAAATGGGTTGCTCTGTTTAGGAATGTGGTTCTCACACTTCATAAGGCTCTCGCCAAGGGTCTGTGAAGATGCCTACTGCTGACCCTATACCTAGAATTTCTGGTTCAGCAGCTCTAAGGTAGGTGTGGAGCATTTGTTATACACTCCCAAGAGATGCTGGGGATGATGGTCTGAGGATCATGCTTTGAGAATCTCTGGTGTGGACCAAGACCCATCCTAACCCACAGAGAGAGAGGGAGACGTGTTCTCCCAGGAGATCCTACGCACTCTTTCACCTGAACAAAGGAGTACAGTCTTCTTGCTATAGAGTACTTGTTCCACTCTTATTTCATCACAATTCCCACTAATATGTAGCAACCACTCTGATAGGGTCAAAGGACATATCTGTAATTGAACAAAATTTCGTATTCTCCTTAAAAACTGTTGCTGTGAACCTGACATGTTTGCTCCCCTTCCCAAATGTTTCCTGTGACTACATGGTTTTTGAAACCACACATCTTATTAAGAAAGGGATAAAATTGCATTTTTTGTTTTGTCTTTTGCTTCCTGATCAGTCCGTTGTCTGAGTTCCTTTCTAGTTTGCTTTCTGTTAAATTTACACTGTGAGTGGTTCCCTCAGCATCATATTTACTTAAAGTCTAGCCATTTCTACCATTTTTTCCTTCTCGAAGGGGAAAAAAAAGGATTGTCATGGGATTTTTTCCTGGACACTGCTTTGGAAGCCTATTTTTAAAAATAGCTTGTTGCGGACTGGAGAGATGGCTTAGTGGTTAAGGTATTTGCCTGAAAAGCCAATGGACTCAGGTTCAAATCCCCAGGACCCATGTCAGCCAGATGCACAAGGTGGCGCATGCTTCTGGAGTTTGTTTGCAATGGCTGATGGCACTGGTGTGGGAGCTCTCTCCTCTCCCTCGTTCTCTCTCTCAAACATAAAATAAGTAAATAAATAATGTTAAAAAATAGCTTTGGGGGTATGGAGAGATTGCTTAATGGTTGAAGTACTTGCTTGTAAAGCTCAAGGACCTGGGTTCATTTCCCCAGTACCCCACATAAAGCCAGATGCACAAGATGACGCATGTGTCTGGAGTTCATTTGCAGTGGACAGGAGCCCTGGCACGCGCATTCTCTATCTGCCTTCTTCTCTCTCTCTAATAAATAAATGAGTGAAATATTTAAAATACCTTCTCCCTGAAGAAAAGAAAGAAATGAAAAGGCAGGCATTATTAAAATACAGATGTAGGGGCTGGAGAGATGGCTTAGCAGTTAAGTGCTTGCCTGTGAAGCCTAAGGACTCTAGTTGAAGGCTCGATCCCCCAGGACCCAAGTTAGCCAGATGCATAAGGGGGTGCATGCATCTGGAGTTCGATTGCAGCAGGTGGAGGCCCTGGCGCACCCATTCCCTCTCTCTCTCTCTCTCTCTCTCTCTCTCTCTCTGTTGCTCTCAAATAAATAAAAATAAAACAAAATATTTTAAGATACAGATGTAGGAAGGGCCAGTGGGCCATCCAGAGAATGAATCAAGAGCCTGGCTCACAATAGGCATGGCACAGAGAACCAGTCTGTTCAGAAGGCAAGCCCACCCAAGCTCTTAAGACACTCTGAGGCTGGGGTTCTGGGGCCAAGGGCACAGGCCCAGTACTCAGAAGCAGGAAATGACTTGGAACGCATGTTCTGAGATCTGCCTACTTTTGCTCACATTCTGCCTCCCATCCGTCTAACACTCAAGCATTCCAAGGAATATGTTTTGCTTACATTTTGTGTCATTTGACCTCCTTCCACCCCCAACTAAGGACCATTTCTTTCTAGAAGTTTTTTTTTCTCCAACTCAAACCAATGAGGTCTCCAACCCCCTCTTATCCCAACACGTTGTTTGGTTTAATAACCTAATTTCATTTGATTTCTCTAAATGACAGCTTCCCTCCAAAGAGCTAAGCTCCTGAAGTCATTTGTCATTCACGTTTATGTCCCTCCCCTGTCAGCACACCTGCCAGAGGGAAAGTGCAGTGATCACAGCCAGAGCAGTGCTGCACGGATTCTAACTTTGGATACGTGACAATATTCTTGGGATTGTCACACGATCTCTCATCTCTCTCTCTCTATCTCCCCTTCCTCCTCCTCCTCCTCCTCTTCCTCTTCCTTCTTTTCCTCCTCTTTCCTCTCTTCTTCCTTCTCCTCCTATTTTTTTAGGACATCTAAGTTGCAACTCTTGGGTTCAGGATGCCCCTTTTGTTACTTGAAAAAAAAATTTTTTTTTTAATTTTATTTATTTACTTATTTGAGAGCGACAGACACAGAGAGAAAGACAGAGGGAAAGAGAGAGAGAATGGGCGTGCCAGGGCTTCCAGCCTCTGCAAACGAACTCCAGACGCGTGCGCCCCCTTGTGCATCTGGCTAACGTGGGACCTGGGGAACCGAGCCTCGAACCGGGGTCCTTAGGCTTCACAGGCAAGCGCTTAACTGCTAAGCCATCTCTCCAGCCTGGAAAAAAAAAAAAAATTTTTTTTTAATTGTTTCTGAGAAACAGGAATGTGATTCAATCCACGTAAGCATACGATCTGCCTCTAGGGATGCACACGAGTGTGCAGTAGTGATGGGCACCCCACAACAAGCTCAGACACGCTCTGTCCCCACATATTCTTCACTTCCTGACCTCCCACAATGAACCTGTCTTCACCTTGCCCACTGCCTGATGGGAGAAAGGACATGTTATAGCAACAGCCTGACAGATCTGAGTGGAATGGGATCCAGAAACACACTTTGGTTTAAAAGGGGGAACGAGGAGCTGGAGAGATGGCTTAGCGGTTGAGGCACTTACCTTCAAAGCCAAAGGTTCTGGGTTTGATTCCCCAGGACCCATGTAAGCCAGATGCATGAGGTGATGTGGCCCATGCATCTGCAATTTGAATGCAGCAGCTGAAGGCCCTGGTGCACCCATTCTCTCTCTCTCTCATAAATAAAATAAAATAAAGATAAATTAAGGATTGCTAATAAATATTTGTGTTTTTTTTTTAAAGGAGAGGAATGGGAAGGATTGACTCTTGGATGTTTTCAGGGCTATGGGATTTCCAGGTGACCCTGAAGACACACATGGAACTTCCCTTGCTTTCTTTTCTTCAGTGATCTGGGTTTATCTAAATTAGGAATTGCTTCATACATAGGAACAAAAGTCTACAAGATAGACTCCCAGAGCTTGGAAGGTGGCTCGGTGGTTAAAGGTGCTTGCTTGTAAAACCTGACAGCCTGAGTTCAATTCCCCAGTACTAACATAAAGCTAGAGGTGCAAAGTGGCGTCTGCAACTGTATTTCATTTGCAGTGGCAAGAGGCACTTGTGTCCTCTCTCTCTCTCTCTCTCTCTCTCTCTCTCTCCACTCTCTCTCTCTCTCTCTCCCTCTCTCCCTCTCTCCCTCTCTCTCTCTCTCCCTCTCTTCCTCTCTCCCTCTCTCCCTCTCCTTGTGTGTTTGCATTTTTTTTGAGGTAGAGTCTCACTTTAGCTCAGGCTGACCTGGAATTCACTCTGTAGTCTCAGGGTGGCTTTGAACTCATGGAGATCCTCCTACCTTTGCCTCCCAAGTGCAGGGATTAAAGGCATGCACCACCACGCCCAGCCCAAATAAAATATTTTTTTTAAAAAGATAGACTCCTTGTACCATGTATGAGGGTTGGAGGTACCTAGTTCTCAGGAAAAGAGGGAAGCAAGTGATGCTGTGTGGTAAGCATCTGCAATTGGCTGTGTTCTTGGCCTTATATGTGCTCATTAGATAGGCTCATGCTTCTCCTGACTGTCTTTTGGGAATCTCATCTTGCAGATGTATTACAACGTGAGGCATGTTGTGGACAGTGGGAACTGTCAGGACCATCACAACATGTAAATTCCAGACACATTCCTTTGCATCAGCCGACTGTGAGCGAGCGTGCCACTATAGTATTGCAGCCTCTTGCCCTGCTCTGGATTTTCCTAAGAAAGGCCTGAGAAGACAGGTCCAATTTGAGTTGCGTTCTTTCTCCTTGGATGATATTGGAAGAAAACTAAAAGCACCTGAGGATCTGTCACACTCAATCACATTTATGCTTGGAAACCAGGTTTGCCACAGAGGGTCAGTCAGAGATGTCTGGACCCACCGGGCATGGGGACAGTTTGATCTTTCGTTCAGGAGTCTTGTTATTTTTCCAGTGGCAAATGAGACGCTTCTTGATGCGTAGATTCCTCAGCGAGAATGAGTCAGTCTCTTTTGGCGGAGACTGTGAGCCAACAATTTAATGTATAAGTGCTTCACACTCCCAGGCAGGAAAGCTGCCGTGTCTTCTTCAAGCATTCATTTAGCTTTGAAGTAAGAAACCTAACTAGGGGCTGGAGAGATGGCTTAGTGGTTAAGCGCTTGCCTGTGAAGCCTTAGGACCCCAGTTCGAGGCTCGATTCCCCAGGACCCACGTTAGCCAGATGCACAAGGGGGCGCATGAGTCTGGAGTTTGTTTGCAGAGGCTGGAGGCCCTGGTGCGCCCATTCTCCCTCCCTCTCTCTCTGTCTGCCTCTTTCTCTCTCTCTCTGTTGCTCTCAAATAAGTAAATAAAATTGAACAAAAAAAATTGAAAAAAAAAAAAAAAGAAACCTAACTATTTCTACATGTGCCGCAGACATTTCGAGTCATGGCTCTGACCTGGAGGAGCACGGGGTACGTCTCACTGCTCACCTTCAATGGTTTGGGGGAGTAGTACAGTCCGATCACAGACCTTTTTTACTTGGGTGACTGGCCTATGAGACATAAATAAGTGGAAGACTGATATGTGGGCCTTCAGCCCCCCAGCCCTCAAATTCTGTGCACCAGATGGAACTGCAGATTCCTAGCAAACTTGATATCCAAGTAGGCTTGAGCACATGAGCCACAGAGCTAGGTGTACAAGGCTGATGCCGAATGAGGGGCTCCGTCAGGCCCAGATGGAAATAAACTGAACCAAATGTGGTCCTCTCTCAAGCCCTGTTGGGAGTGCAAACACCATGTCTTTCTCGAACAAACTACCATAGAAAAGTGGCCCTGAATCTCTATGTGCTCTCTTTGGTTCATATATTTTATTAGGAGAGATCTTTACCTTTTCCTTCTTGAAATGTTACAAGCATAATTAGTTCCACCTGTCTTGCACACCATCTTCAATAAGTTACAAACTGTATTGCCGTATCTAAGTGATTAGACACGTAGACACTCCTTGAGCCTGTGCCATAGCCGAAGACTCCTAACCTGGACACTATACTAGCGCTTCTCTGTCTTAGCTGCATGTTGCCATAGCAGAATGCCCAAGACTAGATAACTTATAAATAGAAATCTGGAAGTTTCCTTTTCTGGTGGCCATGATTATTGCTCACCATCATTGTTTGAGACTGATCTCATAACTATAATAGCCTAAAGAGTCCTGGCCTGGGACTCTCCCCAGCTCTAGCCTGCTCCTGAATGGTTTCCTTTGCATATCCTAACTTCATGAGATTCCCAAGGTAAAGAAACGGGAGGTGGGGAGGGAATGCAGGCGCTGGATAGCTTCTGGCAGACCTGGCTTGGGGATGCTCTGAATTCTAATTTTGAAAATGTCTTTTGTGGATACAGGCTTTTACATTCTTCCTATCACGCCTCCTAATCTTGCACTCACTGGCTAGCACTTGAATGAACTTCCCCTCAGTTTCCCCTTTTTATTTCAGCCCCTGACTTGACTGTTCAGAGCTGGGGTGGGCTGGAGAAGTTGTAACAGAAATTGCCCTTCAAATGCCCCTGTTGGATTGTCATTGTCCCTGGAGAAGGTGAAGCTGGTGACGGGGCTGGGTACGATGGACCTTGCAGCCACCCTAGAAGGACTGGGAATCCCTGAAGATGACCTGAGGGGGGCGGTGTAGACTAGATGTGTGTCCCCATATTGGAATGGCAAGGGAAGGTAGGGCAATAGGGAAGCAGCTGACGGGTAGCCCTTCAGCTTCCTAACACATCCTTGAGCACAGACATCCTAGTCCAAGTGAGTGGCCCGAAGCAAATGCTTGACCCTCCACCTCTGCAACAGAACCCCAAAATAACCTTTAGTGAGAGAAGGAAGAGGCAGCTCTAGTCCTTTTGGTTTATAGTGAGGTAGTGTATCATGGCAGGAAGAAGTTAAAGAGGAAATTGTTCAGTTTATGGCAATTGAAAAGGACAGAGAGAGTGAGAGAGGGAAGTGGCTGGTGGGGGGGGGGGTGCAACGAGATACATGGAGAGGTGTGTGGAAGCAAAAGATCCCTATAAATCCCCATCAAGAACATGCCCTGTTGACCTAAAAACGTCCCAACTTTCCATTGCCCCTCAGTAGTGCCAAGCACAGGGCACAGCAAGTCCAAACTAGCAGCACCCTTATGTGAATTGATGATACTATTGATTTGTCTGTTAACTCAACTCTAGCTTGTTGAGTGATCTTCCATCTGAATCCGGGGATTCTGCTGCAATTTGCTCTTTCTTCCTCTTATTTCCCATCTACCTCAGTGGAAGGAGTAACTGACACAAAGGAGAGACTACCTCAAAATTACACTCACACCCCACCTTAGATTTCTTAGATTGGAGACACCCCGGAGTTGGTGTGATACTCGAGAGATTAGTTATAATTCGAGCAAATTTTTTGTATAGAAGTAATAGGGTTCAGCGTACTTGAGCAGTGGGTGTGGTAACTTGACATGTAGTATTTTTAAAAATTATTTTAGAGCTTTTTAAAAATTATTTATTTATTTATTTGAGAGCGACAGACACAGAGAGAAAGACAGATAGAGGGAGAGAGAGAGAATGGGCACGCCAGGGCTTCCAGCCTCTGCAAACGAACTCCAGACGCGTGTACCCCCTTGTGCATCTGGCTAACGTGGGACCTGGGGAACCAAGCCTTGAACCGGGGTCCTTAGGCTTCACAGGCAAGCGCTTAACCGCTAAGCCATCTCTCCAGCCCTAGAGCTTTTTTTTTGTTTATTTTTATTTATTTATTTGAGAGCGACAGACAGAGAGAGAAAGAGGCAGAGAGAGAGAGAGAGAGAGAATGGGTGCACCAGGATCTCCAGCCACCACAAACAAACTCCAGACACGTGCGCCCCCTTGTGCATCTGGCTAATGTGGATCCTGGGAAATCAAGCCTCGAACTGAGGTCCTAAGGCTTCACAGGCAAGCGTTTAACCACTAAGCCATCTCTCCAGCCTGACATGCAGTAGAGGGGGGGAGAGAATGTGTAAGTATGGGCCCTCCAGGGCCTCCCACCACCACAAATGAACTTGAGACATGCGCCACTCTGTGCATCTGGTTTTACATTGGCCCTGGAAAATCAAACCCTAACTGTCAGCCTCTGCAAGCAAGCGTCTTTCACCACTGGGCCATCTTTCCAGCCCCACGTGTATCACTATCATCTTAACTGGAAAAAAAAAAAAAAAAGCCCGTTTGAGTTGTGTTCATAACTGAGCAACATTTGCAAACTAGTTCGTCACTATGTCCTTGCACCATTACAATACTAATTTGCAGACTTTCTCGTGTCTGCCAAACCTGGGAGCATACCTCTGGCTGACAATCCTCTGAGACTGCATGTTATGTAATTTGGATCTAGATTTAGGTTTCTTCGGATGTAAACTAGAAATATGATACCAACTAAGGCCCAGGTGTTTTTCTCCTATCTTCAGTCTTCTGGTCTCTGACCAAGAAATCAGTCGAGGGCAGCTCTCTTTTAGGTTGTTTTTCCAACAGGTCTTCTTCACATTTCTTTTTATGCCAGACTCCCTCCCTCGTCTGGTAGAAGCTATGTGGCATATGAAATTTAGTGGTCAACATTGGAAGTTGTATGCATTTGAAGATTGTTGTAATGGTTAAAAGTAGAAGCATACTGCCGAGCCATTTGGGCTAAAATCTTGGCTTCATTATTAATATGTACAACAGGAAAGTGCTTTGAATTTGCTAGGCCTCAATTTCATTTAAGGAATTTTATTAAAGGTATGAAATTTAATGCAAGATATACATAGTACCAATGTCTATCTCCTAAAATATATGTGGTGGTTATTAGAGATAGTATATTTAAAGTACTGAGAATAACTTCTGCAAAATGTAAATGTCAAACCAGATGATGTGTGGGCTGGAGAGACGTCTTAGCAGTTAAGGCACTTGCCTGCAGAGCCTAAGGACCCAGATTCAATTCCCTAGTACCTCCGTAAGTCAGATGCACATGGTGGCGCATGTGTCTGGAGTTTGTTTGCAGTGGCCAGAGGCCCTGATGTGCCCATTCTCTCTCTGCCTCTCTCTCTTTCTCTCTCATAAATAAATAAAATATTTTAAAAAACAAAACAAAAAACTTTTAAGTGATGTGTAAACAGTAGCCAGTATTAGAGGTAGGGAATAAAACAAAATAGTATAAACAAAATACATGCTCGCGTTATAACCTGGATCTTCAAAATTTGGCAGAGATTTTAAAATATGAGGGAGAGGTCTGTGCTCACTCCAAAGTCTAATTATTAACAGTGATATTGGCAGGTATGAAGTAGAGATCATTCATCTTTCACTATCCTGACCCCCAGCATACTGGACCTCCATGGAGGTTGAACACTTTCTTAGGGAAGTGACTCTGACTTAGTAGAAGTGGTCTTAGTTACACCTGACCCCGGGGCCTGAGGAAGAACCAGGGAAAACATCACCCCTGGAAGCCCTGGCCTGACTTGGGAGGCTCTCTGTTTCTTTGTTGGTTTTCTTTCCTGGCTTCCCTTGGCTACTGATCTTCCAGAGCAGTATTCTTCGACATGCTGAAAGGCCTCTTGTCCAGTGAACTATCAAGCATGTGCTTGCTCCTGGTTCCCTTATTAAAGCTTCCCTATTGCTGCTGCTACTGATTCCTCATATAAGGCTCTCCAGGTTCCCTTTAGGGTGTCTCTACAACCTTAGCAAGAAGCATGACTAGAAGATTGAAAAACAAAAAGAGGAGAATTTTCTCACTATACTTTTCTTCCATTTGAGGTTTTTTTTTTAAAGAAAAATATCAGAAGTCTGTTGCCAGCCTAGTTTTATAATCTCATTTTCTCTAATTGAATTGATCCTAAGTGTGTCAGTACTTAAGTTTGACTTTCTCTGGTGAGATCAGTACCAGTGGGTGAGTTCTCCACTTACTTTAGTGTAATTTTCATCCATGAAAAGTTCCTTTCTTCCTGATGGTGTTTCATCCTCTGGCTTTTAGCATTATTTAGAACCTATGGATAGTCACTATTCATTGAAGGTTTGTGGGTGGAAATGCCATCCAAGAAGCTTTGGAAATAAAATCATGCTTCTGGTGAGAGTTTTGAATCACTGGCCTGAATCTGAACCATGGGTCAGGGTTTCCACTGTCTCTTGTATACCAGACTTGGCTGGCCATGAATCCATTGGCTCAGCACAATAACTCGTGGTTTTACCCTCTTTGGGATTTTCATGGTCAAAGGACACCTAACTTTTAAATTACAAAGAGCATATTACCTAAAATTGTCAATCCCTAGCCAGCATGTTCCAACAGCTTCTCTGTAGTCTTCTCAGCCTGCTTTGTGTCTCCCACCTGCTCAGAGCCTGGGCTGGACATGACGCTATAAGGCAGAATATGGGGAGAGACTGTGGAGGTGCAGGTTAGCATTTGCTTCCTGTTCAGTTTGATTAGTGGAGCTCTAAGGGTGAGTGCCAGACTGCAAAGCCTCCAGCAGGCTCCGGAAAGGAGTTAGTAATGAGAACAACATCTGGCCAGCTGGTCTGGAAATGGAGCGAGTGCATTCGTCACTTTTCTCATCACCGTTGTATGTACTTTCAGATTTTATATACTGTGTGTCCCTGTGATACTTGGTAATCTCTACAAGTGGATTTCAGGTGGAATAATTCCATCCCACTAGGAGAGTCAAAGATGTGGGCCCCAAACCCCAAAATGGAGCTCTTCCTTGACCAGATTAGATTACCTTTTAACTTAAAAATATGTAATTTGCATGATAGATGCACCCAGATTAACTAATCAGCAAGGGTGTCAAGTCATAGGTCTGGATTAATTTAATAATTGATATGAAATATAGGTTGTTGAGATTTTTGTAGAGTTAAGCTATTTGGAAGATGGTTACAGACTTAGGAAGGGGAAGGTGGGTTTTGCCCCTAAAATGTTTCCCAGAGAAAAAGCCTGACCTGTTGAAGGGTTTTCTTTTAAGTCTAATGGTTGCTGCTTTAAAAGCAGAGTGGACACTGGGATTTCCATAAGAAAAATTGATGCTTTGATTAGTTTTCAGGGACATGGTCCTGTTAAAAACTTGTTGCAAAAAAATTATTGAAGAGAAACAGTTATTATTATTTTTTTCTTAAGCTTTATGGAATCTCCTGCTGTTTCATAGAATTTCAGATGGGAAATCGGAGACTCTGTGGTACAATTTTTCAATTCTAGATTGTTAGTTGAGGTTTTGTCCTGGTGAGCCATGTCCATGGCTTTACTTCTCCAAGGCCGGCATCACTCTCTTGGTTCACATTTAATTTGTCCCCAGGCCCCTCTCAGTGAATAGGGATTGTCTGCACAATCAATCAAATGCAGTTTTCTCTTGATCTAATTGGGTTGTAAAGACTTTGTTGACTGACCATGGCCTGAATGTTACAGTCATTTAGAAGCAATTGGGTGGTCTTGAAAAATAAATCTCATTTTGAGGACAATAAGGTTGAGTGAGTCTGGATTCAAGACTTTGGTTTGGATCTCAAGTGGCATGAGAAGATGATAAATAATGCCTTGATAATTTGTGTGAATCTTATGGACTAATAAAACTTCTAAAAACTTTTAAAGGCAAAAGCATTTATGGCAAAAATTATGGTCCATAAGAATTGCTATCAATTTGGAAATGAGGCTAGAAGAAAAACTTTTGAATTACATTAATGGTTACTGGAGAATGCACATGGTTATTGTTTTTTAATGGTAACATTTAGAAACATTTATTTAAATTTCATGTTTAAGCTTTTAGGGATGTTTATAAGAGTAATAAACAATTTCTTTTTATTAAGTTAAAATGCAAGCTCAATATGTTTAAAAATGTTTTATGCTTATATTATGAATGCTATAGGAAATTTACCCAAAAAATAGGAATCATCTCACTCTGATAACTGTTTTTTACCATTTTGAGATAGGATTTGTATATCTACAACACATCAGTCAGATCCAGTTGTAAAGATTACTGTAACTACTTCTTATCCATTGGAAAATATTCTTTATAGCATTGCCTTATATTTCTAAAAAAATTATATTTTTGTTTTTATTTCCCCTTGGTAAATGCCTATGTAGAACTTACTATGTCTTCAAAATACTTCACAACTATTAATGAACATAGGTACACTCCTTCATTTCAGCATGCTGTTTATGGTTAAAGTTTTTAATAGTATTTTATAGTGCTTTTAAGTATTGTTGTCATGCACATACTGGGGAGAAGCTGATCCTTATTTCTTTAGAATAGGTTTTCAGAAGTAGAGTTGCTATTTCAAATGGCATGTGAATTTTAAGGCTTTATGTATGTGTAAAGTAAAAAATATAAAAATATCTACTCAAAATTGCATGCTATACAGTCTATGTCATGTAAAGTAAAATATAAAAATACATCCAGATATTTAAATTCTGCATATCATTTGAACAGCAACTCTACTTCTGAAAACTTAGCCTGTGCATATGTGTGTGTCTGTGTGTTCAGAAACATGTGAGCAAGCAAGCTTATTCCAGTGTGTTTTCATTAAAAAAAAAAAGAAGAAGAAGAAGAAAAGCAATAAACAAATCTAAAAATCTTAAAAATAAGGAAAAATAACTTTTTGTTCATTTTATATTCTGGAGACAAGGTCTCATTCTGTAGCCTAAGAGGACCTGGCATTCACTATGTAGCCCAGGCTAGACTCACACTTGTGATGATCCTTCTGCCTCAACCTCCTTAGTACTAGGATGTGAGCCACCATACCCAACTAGACGAAGAACTTTCTAAAATGACAGTTAAATTGGTTCTTGTTTTTAATGGTGTCCATCTTTTTCTTACTGATTTTTGGGAACATTTTGCAATTGGAAACTCTGCACGCTCTTATAAATACTGCTGTCTTTTCTGTGTCACTGCTTTCTATGATTACAGTAATTACTGTGGCATGCAAAGTCTTAATTTTTTTGGTAGTCAAATATATGTACTTTTCTTTGTGGTTTATGGGGTTTCCCTTGAATTTATGCTTATATGAGGTTTATATGCCTCTAGATACATAAAAACTTGCATAATTTTTCAAGTACTTTTATTGTTTCATTTATTTTATTTTAATTCTTTAATGCCTCTGGAATTTATTTTGATCTGCACTTTTTTGTAATCATGTAAAATGTTTTCAGTACATCGAAGCACATATTGTCTGTGGTTTCAGAATAAGTTGTATAATAATAATTTTTAAATTAACACATGTTGAGTTCTGTATGTGTTTTGAAGTATGCTAACAGCTTTGTTCATATTATTTTTCACCAGCCTCCAATAGCGAGCTCAATTTAAAGTGACCTGTGTGCATGAAAGTTGTGTCATGGTGACCAGTCATCTTACTAGGATGGCATGGGGTACTCTTTGGTGAGGGGCACAGCTATTCAAACACAAACAAAGGACTCTTCTTGTCTGCCCCTGCTTTGTGGTGCCAGTCTAGCCAATGTCACTTTGTGTTCTCCTTTCCCAACAAGATTCATCTTCCAGTGGTTTGTAAATTTAGCTCTTTCTGTGAATATGCATGGGTACCATGGTCTCTCTTCCTGACAGAATTTATTGACATAATTGGCATTTTTATTGCCTTTCTGCTTTCAATCTAAATGATTCCTGCATAATAAGCTTAGGTTTCCATTTTTAGGCAGCTGTCTTCATGTGGCTTTGGCCTGCACCCCCTCCCTCTTACGGTCTCTCCCACAGGCAGCACCATCTGCATGTGTTTCCCAGGGTCTCAGAGGGCTTACCTCCATCCTCACCAGCCCCAGGCTCCAGGAACTCAGCTTTCAAACTGTGCTGCTGAAAAGGCAGCCAGCCAAGAGCTGATGTCACTGTACTTTTTGTCCCATGTCCTGCACTTGCCACGTATGTGCTGTCATTGTCCCTTTCTACTTCTGCCCTGCAAACCAGATTTGACATGTATTTTTAATTTATGGAGTCTTCCTCAAACTAGCATTGAAGTTCTTTAGCATTGATGTTATTCATTGAATTTTAATAACACATTAATTCATTCAAAAGTTTATAGAGTGCATATAAAGTTGCAAGAACTGTATTGAGAGTACATATGCAAATCCAAGAAGAGTCTCTCTGTTTTCACTGAGTTATAACTTAGAGGAGGAAAAAGATATTAAGAAGTCACAGAAATAAATACTATTGCAAACTGTGGCAAAATGTTGTCAGAAAAAAAGGTGGGAGAGGCTGTACGGTCCTGTAACTCAGGCCTGATAGGATCTTGGGCCACAGGAAAGGCATCCAGGGGTATGGGTTTGTGTTAGTTAGTCTCTGGTTGTCAATTTGACAAGATTTTAAATCACCATGGAAGCAAATCTCTGATCATGTCTGTGAGGGATTTTCTAGATTAGTCAAGGTGGGTGGACTCACCCTAACTGTGGGTGGCACCATTCTTTAGGCTGAGTTTCTGGACTGTTTAAGTCAAATACTAACTGAGCAGCAGCAATTCATCACATCTCCTTCCTCCCTGCTGATGTGATGAAGTGAGCCAGCTTCCTACTTTTGTCACGCTTTCCTGACCATGAACAACTACAGTCTGAATGGTAAGCCAAACTTCTTCCCTCAAACTGATATTTTATTTTATTTACAAGACAGAAAGAGAGTGCACTCATGCTAGGACCTCTAGCCATTGCAAATAAACTCCAGATGCATGCACCACCATGTGCATCTGGCTCATGTGGATTCTGGGGAATCCAATCTGGGTCCTTGGTCTGCACAGGCAAGTGCCTTAACCACTAAGCCATCGTTCCAACCCTTAAACTTATTTTGTTAGATATTTCATCCCAGCACTAATACAGACTAATATAGAAAACTGTTACCAAGATGTGGGGTTGTTGCTATAGTAAACCTGTCCATGAGATTCTTAGACTTTTGGAACTGGTTTGCATAAGGAATATGGAAGTACTTTGATCTTTAGTATAGAGAAACTTTACATTGTTGTAAGAAAAACCTTAATGGGCCATTCAGGTGGGCATTTGGCAGATCAGAATGCAAAGAGAAATGTAGACAACCCCACTTCTGGTACGGTAATCTGTATTAGCCAGGGTTCTCTAGAGGAACAGAAGTGATAGAATGAATTTTATTAAAAAGGGAATTTATTGGATTAGCTTACAACAGTCCTCCAATAGCAGTCTACAGGCTTGAGAGTCAAAGAACCTGGTAGCTGCTCAGTCCATGTGGCTGGATGGCTCAGTAATCCCAACCCAGCACTGAAGACCTGAAAGCTTTCTGGAGAGCCACTGGTCTTCAGTCCTTGCTGAAAGGCTGGGAAAGTTGATTCCAATGCTGATGAAGGATAGCCAAACAGGGGAGATGCACATGCAAGTGAAAGTACTCAACAGCAAGCAGCACCTACAGCCATGCAAGAGGCTCTACAATGGGGTAATAGGATGGAAGACTTGAGAGCAAGACCCAACACATTGATGTCTCAAGATAGGAAGGATGTAAATTCTTTTGTGAGGAAAAAGATGGGAGTAAAAATGTTGAAGAAGATCTCTGCTGCCCAAGCTCAGCATACAGAGGCTGTTCCCACTGTGATCCAAGGCCAAGCTTCCTCTTTATCTAATAGCAAGACGTGGCAGCATTGCACACATGGTACTGGTTTTAGAAGCACGACAAACGCAAAATGGACAATATCATGGGTTGCGCCATGGTTCCAGAGAGCTGTTGAGGGGAAGCATTGTGAGACATGGGCAAAGTATGTGGAAGGAGGCCCTGTGAGCCACTGCATGAATCTGGGAAAACAAACCCAAAATTGCAATAGAGAACCCAGGATGTTAGAGATGCCAGGACTCTGGGGCATCTGCCGAAAAAAGCTGTGGGCTTGGAGTGGATCCAGCTTGCCAGTGAGGCTACAGGCGGCACAGCTGGAGGGGTGGAACTGCCCAAGCCTTTTGGAGCCCAGATGATTTCACAGATACCAGCCATGGAGCTACAAGGTTTGGAGTTTGCCTTGCTGGGTTTCAGTATTGCTTTGTTGTGATCATTCCTTGCTAGGTTCCCATTCTTCCCTCTGGGATTTGGAGTGTTATGTTGTGCCCGTGTTTGTTGGAACCCTATGACTCATTTTTTAATGCTATATGAGGCTCACAGTTAAGAATTTGCCTGAAATGGTCATTGTATTCATGACCTCACAGAGCCTGTCCTTACACAATATTGGGCCATCACCATGTTCTTATGGATTATGGAGGAGGGTAACAACAACAAAAGTCATCAAAATAGAAGAAGAAATAGTTGAAAAACCAAGGGTTTCAGTGGAAGGGGGATAGGGAAGGGGACAAAGGAGGATGACGGGGAGGAATTATGTAAAATTTTAAATAACTTTGTAAATAAAAAAAGAATTTGAGTCACAGAAGAGACTCTGCACTTACATTTATAAATAGTGTTGCAATTGTTAAAAGACTTTTGAAATTGAGCTGAATGCATTTTGCAATATGAAGTGGCTATGAACCTATGGGGACATGGGTGAAAGATTAGGAGTTAAAAGTAGTATGTTTAAGTGTCAAATTGACAAAGAGATGGATTTGTGATGGTCAGTGTTGGTTGTCAAGATGACAGGATTTAGAATCACCGTGAAAACAAATATCTAGGGCTGGAGAGATGGCTTAGCAGTTAAGCGCTTGCCTATGAAGCCTAAGGACCCTGGTTCGAGGCTTGGTTCCCCAGGTCCCACGTTAGCCAGATGCACAAGGGGGCGCACGCGTCTGGAGTTCGTTTGCAGTGGCTGGAAGCCCTGGCGCGCCCATCCTCTCTCTCTCCCTCTGTCTTTCTCCCTGTGTCTGTCACTCTCAAATAAATAAATAAATAATGAGCAAAAAAAAATTTAAAAAAAAAACAAATATCTAGTCATATCTATAAATCATATTAATTGAGGTGGGAGCCCCCACCCTTAACTGTGTGTGGCACTGTTCCATAGGCAGGGTTCCTGGCAAAAGGAAAAAGCCAGGTGAGCATAACTCACTGGGTAAGATAACTTGCTGCAAGCATGAGGACCCAAGACCTCAAATTTGATTCCTGCTCAAACAGCTGGGCATGTCCATACATGCCTGTAACCATGATCCTTGGAAAGAATAGAATGGCAACTCATTGGAGATTGTACAAATTGCAACTCTAGGTCCCAAGAGAGACTCTGCCTCAAGTAAACATGTAGATGAGAAATAGAGGAAGGATACCTGGCATTCTTTTGTCCTCCGGTGTCTGCATTGTACACACAACCACACACATACACCACATATGGCACATGCAAAAAAAAAAATGATATTTGTTGGATGAAGAGACAATTCCATGGTTAAAACACTTCCCTGTGAAGCTAAAGGACCCAGGTTCAATTCCCCAGTACCCACATAAAGCCAGATGCACAGTGGTGCATGTATCTGAAATTCTTTGTAGTGGCTGGTGGCCCTGGCAGTGCGCCCATTCTCTCTCTCTCTCTCTCTCCTTGCAAATAAAGAAATAAAATATTAAAAATAGGTGTTTGGGAGGCAACTTGACTACACATCTGTTTAACAATATGACAATAGGAGATTATTTCCTAGGACTCCATTTTCCCCAGCCATAGGCTTTTGAGCTGGCTTTGAATACCAGGTATGTATTCTTTCCTGTGGAGCAGGCCTCAAATCTAAGCATAGAGCTGTTGGTTACCCCGTAACCTTCATGCCACTATTGCACTGGGGGTCCATCTTGTCTGGTTCGTTAGTAGTACAGAATGTAGGATTCACCACTGGGTGAGAATGTTGATGACTTCTCTTTGCCAGCAGCCTGCACAGCACCTTTCAGCTCTAAGATATAAGCTTTGGTGACCGGCTTCTTCCATCCAGCATAATGTTTTTGAGGTTCATCCAGTTTGTTTGGTTATTGTAAATAATAATGCTATGAATAGTCAGGCGTATGTAATATCTGTTTTCAGTTCTTTAGGGATGGCATGTAGGGGTAAAATTACTCAGTTATGCGCTAACTCCGTTTAATCATTCAAGGTACTTCCTGAATGGTTTTTTTTTTTTTAAACATTTTTATTTATTTATTTATTAGAGAGAGACAGACAGAAAGAGGCAGAGAGAAAGAGAGAGAGAATGGGCGCGCCAGGGCTTCCAGCCACTGCAAACGAACTCCAGACGCGTGCGCCCCCTTGTGCATCTGGCTAACGTGGGACCTGGGGAACCGAGCCTCGAACCGGGGTCCTTAGGCTTCACAGGCCAAGCACTTAACCGCTAAGCCATCTCTCCAGCCCTCCTGAATGGTTTTTGAAATGGCTACCATTTTGCATTTTGACTACCATTTTGACTAGCAGTGTACGAAAGTTCTGATTTCTCCCTCCACGTCTTTGCCCATCCTAGTCATTATGGCTTCAGTGTGGATATTCACGGTGAATAATGATGACAAGCATCTTTTAATGTGATGTTTGGTTCTTATGTTAAAAATAACTTACAATCTTCAGCAATGCTGTAAGGATGACATGTGAATTAAATAGAATGTGAACAATATGAGGGATTGACCGTCTGCCTTACCCACAACTGGAGCCCCACTACGTAGTAGTAGGCAATGGAAACAGACAGTCAAATATTGGGTGTTTGGTTGGAACGCTGGTTGGCTGTGCCTTGATTCTTTCTGGTGAAGATAGATGAGTAAGGATTTCTAAAAAGCACTGTGATTTTTTTTCTCTATCTGTCTTTTCCTTGTGTTATGTAGTGTATTTACTTATTCTTGCACTTATAGAAAGATAAAAATAACTTGTCAAATAAATCTCTAAAGAAATACAGATTCCAGAGTTCAGGGTCAGCTGATTGTCCTTGCCTCCCTGCACTAGTCATTATAGGTTTACAGAGCTGTGGATCTTAAGAGAGAATTTTGAGACCTCCTGAGACCATTTTTTTGCGTATGTCTGTGTGGTGTATGTGGTGTATGTGCATATGCTTGTATGTGTGTGGCTGCACATGTATGCACATATGTGTTGAGGTAATAGCTTGATGTTGGGTGTCTTTCTTAATTGTTGACCACCTTATTTATTGACATGTGTATCTCTGGAATCCCAGAGTTCACTGATTTGGCTAGTCTAGCTAGCCAGCCTGTCCCAGAGAGCCACCTGTCTCTGCCTCCTGAGCATTGGGTTTGAAGGTTTACTTGAGTGCTGATGATCCAAACCCACATCCTGTGTGACAAGGGCTTTACACACTGAGCCAGCTCCATAGCCCAGGTCTTTAAATTATCTTATTGTTTGGTTTTTTTCTTTCCAAGTAATTATTATCATGTTCTTTGAACTACTTTCATAATTCTCAATAAAATAAAATATGCAAAACAATAAAAATCATTTTATTCTACTAATCATGTATTCATAAACTCTCAAAACCAAATTGGGACTCTTAAGCCACTATTTTTCCTCAATGAGAAAATTCAACAACAATTATTTAATGTGAAAGGAACAGAATATTCAAATCAATATGTGATCATGCCTCCCCAAGCAGAATCTCACCCATCTTTGGGGAGTTATTAATGGTACAGTCAAAGTCAGAGCCTTGGTTATGCTAAAGGTCAAATTGCATCACTCATCAATGGGCACAAATTGAAATAACTTGAACTGCAAAGCTCCTTCCACTTGCCACAGCCATTTCTCTAAGACCACCAGAGTCAAACAGCATTCAGCTCACCCTGTCTCCACATGTCGGGAGCAGTCAGAACCACTGAGCTTACGGATGCATCCAGACAGTTGTTTCCAAGGGGCTGTAGCTTGTCCCAGGACTCTTGTATGTCAAAAGATCACAAGAAATAAGAAATAGGCAAATGAGCTGTTACCTTGGTAATCTCTCTCTGTAGGCAGTTTCTCTAAAAAGAGAGAATGAGGCAATTATCCTCCCAACTCTAGATTTTTTTATGATAACTAGAAGATAATATAAAGTGTTGTTATTGCCTTGTTTGCTACTACTTTTTAAAAAATTTTTACCAGCTGTTGTTTAATACCTTGGAGGCTACAAGTCTGAGAAGGCTTTGCATAGCATAAGCCAAATTTGCTTCAAAAATCATTTTTCACCCAGAAACAGAAGGTTAAGATAGAAGAGATTCTGCCAATTTGGACTACAGAAGAGGCTGTAAGGCCAGTAAAAAGATATTCTGCTAATGCAATAAGTGCAATCCTCCTGAGGGGACAAAACGCATTTTCCAGAAGTTTTATTTCTTGTGTTGAAGACTTAAACATAACCCTCAAAAAAAAAAAAAAAAAAAAACCCTGGGAACTAAATTTCTACCTTGTATACATTTCTTTGTGATGGTTTTCCAGTTTCCACTTTTTCAGTAAATCCTTATTTTAAAAAAAAAAAGCGAAGGCAATTTGAAAGAAAATGCCCCACTATGTACAGCACTATAGTGTTCCTATTTATGTTTTTCTTTCGAGGACTTCCCTACTCAAAGTGGGGGTGGGGGGCAGGGGAGCATTTCCAGACCAGATTCCTAGTGGGTAAAAAGGTAGCCAGTTGATCCAGGATTTATTGTTTTAAGGGGAAGGCATGGTCTTGCATGAGTGGGAAGACAGACATGCTGGCACATAGTTGGAATTCAGTGAACATTTACTGCCTGGATGGGTGGGTGAATGACTGTCATAAACAAAGAGGGATGGCTAAAGTTATTTGTCTGTTTTAGCTAAGCAGCAGAACCAGGTTATTTGGTCATACATTGTCCTAGATGTAAGCTTCCTTTCAGCAAGATTAGCATGTAAATCAATGGACTTTAGTAATGTGTGTGGGTCTCGTGTAATTAGCTGAAGGCCTTCATGTGAAAAGACCTCAAACCTCAATCCTGAGGGTGTCCTACCAGCTGGCTGCCTTCATGAGCTGTAACATCAGCTCTTCTCTGGAACTCCAACCTGCCGGCCTACCCTGAAAATTAGGGTATTTGCAAACTGCACAATCTTATGAGTAAGCTCCCTTAAAAACAATACCCACCTACCCACCCATCCCTCGTGAGCCCTGGCCACCACATGCACACACAATACATGTAAGTACTATGTTGACTAAGTTTCTGGAGAATTCTGGGTAATGAAGTGAGTTCAGGAGGACTTTGTGGCTAGGGCCGCTGAGGGATGTGTGACACAGACCATGTCAAATGTCTGCATTGTGTGTGCCAAGATACCCACATAGTACCCACAGCAGAGAACAGTGTAGCTTGAACCTGATGGGCTGAATACCTTTCAAATACCAAGAAGCTCTTTATGTAATTGAAATCATAGTAGGTATCAGGTTCATGGCATTTTTTATTTTACTTTTTACTTTTAGTAGAATATCATTAAACATTTTACCGTTATGTCACCCAGGCTTCTAGATACTTCTATTGAGTATAAAGTATTTCATTATGTTCTCTAGTGTTGAACATGTTTTCAGTTCAACATAATAGATGACACTTCATGAAACATCTTCATGAATGTATACCTTCTGATTTCTGGTAATGGGGTTGCTAAGTTAGAAGTAGAGGGGCAAGAAGTAAAAGAAAAAACATAGGGAACACAAAAATGTTGAAGACACAAATCCAATAAATCAGTGCTTAGACAAATTATAGAAGGAGTGAAGTTGCCTGTTAGAAATTGGAGAATCTCAAACCAAATTTCTGACAAAGTAGTTATAGATGTAATTTATGACAGGAGTACCTAACAGAATGACACAGAAAATTTGAAAATAAAAATGGAAAAAAATGTCCTAATACTAACTTATGAAAGTTGTTACAACAATAAAATCAGACAACTAAGATGAATGTAAAAGTGCTATATCAAAAACAGTATGCTAAGAAAATTTCATTATGCATGTATTTTCCTAATAATATTTATTTCATGTTTGTGTCAAAGACTGCTGAATATATGTGGAGACTATACAACTTTTTAATGATAAGGAAAGACTTTATCTGAACTGGATAGACCAAGCTGAAAAAATGTTAAAATATGAAAACTTGAATAATTCAACTTGGGTAATTTCAATAGGCTTATAGAAACTCTGTATTCAAGGGAAAGAGTTTTTTTTTTGTTTGTTTATTTTGTTTATTTGAGAGAGACAGACAGAGAGAGAAAGAGGCAGATAGATAGAGAATGGGCACACCAGGGCCTCCAGCTGCTGAAAACGAACTCTAGATGCGTGCACCCCCTTGTGCATCTGGCTAACGTGGGTCCTGGGGAATCGAGCCTCAAACCAGGGTCCTTAGGCTTCACAGGCAAGCACTTAACTGCTAAGCCATCTCTCCAGCCCGAGAGTATTATTTTTAAAAAACTTTTTATTAACAACTTCCATAGACATAAACAATATACTAGGATCATAATCCTCTCCCTTTTCCCATGTAAATCTCCCTTTCATTGAATTCCTTTTACTTTCCAACTAGTCTCTCTTCTATTTTGATGTCATCATTTTTTCCTCCTATTATGCAGGTCTTATGCAGGAAGCATCAGCCACTTTGAGGTCATGAATATCATTGTTAGCACACTTCCTCTTCCTTTGGCTCTTACAGTCTTTCCATCACCTGTTCCCCAATGATCTCTGAGCCTTGGAGGGTGTGTTAGAGATGTCTCACTTAGTTAAAGTACTATTTTTTAAGGCATACATTCAATATAGTATTATCAAAATTTAACTCCAAAATAAACTCCAATAAGCCTCAATGCATTTTGAAGATTGATACAATAGATATTTATGTATAATTAAATAAGTTTATTTTTAATTTTAATTTTATCTATTTATTTATTTGAGAGGTAGAAGGAGAGAGAGAATAGGCATGCCAGGGCCTCTAGCCACTGCAAATGAACTCCAGGCGCATGCATCCCCTTGTGCATCTGGCTTACATGGGTCCTGGAGAGTTGAACCAGGATCCTTTGGCTTTTTAGGCAAACTCCTTAACTACTAAGCCATCTCCCCAGCCCTAAATAAGTTCATTTATACTTTAAAAAATCTCCATAAGAATTAGCAACAAAATTATGTAAGCAACTTTGTAGCAAATGTGAAAGATTTCTATGATTTGTAGAGACGCTAGAGTAACAATGCACATTTATAACATTTTACATAGTAAGTCTGAATTTGATATACTATATTGCTCATAATTGAATGAATACCTTAAACATATAAATACACTGGCTAAAGTGAATAAGCTAGTGGTATTATGCCATGCATAAATTTTGAACATCATATTGGACAGCAAAAAAAAAAAAAGAGAGAGAGAGAGAACAATGGACTACATGAAGGCACAAGGGGAGCTATGGGGAGGGGTGAACAAGAGGATGGCAGGGGCATGGCAAGGGGAGAGATGAAGGGGCAAATAAGAATAAAGTAGCTATGCCAGGCGTGGTGGCACCCGCCTTTAATCCCAGCACTTGGGAGGCAGAGGTAGGAGGATCACCGTGAGATCGAGGCCACCCTGAGACTCCATAGTGAATTCCAGGTCAGCCTGGGCTACAGTGAGACCCTACCAAAGAAAACCAAAACAAAAAAAAAAGAATAAAGTAGCTATAAGATGCTGTAATAAAACCCAGTACTTGGGAAAGTGAGGTAGCTCAGCCTGGGTTACAGAGCTAGAATGAAAAGCTGCCTCAAAAAAAAAAAAAAATTACTATATATGTTAACTTAAAAAGATAATAAAAACTAAGTAATACTAGATTTCAAAAAGAAGAATCTAGATGCAGTACTATAGCTCTTCAGCAAAATTAGAAATATAAAAGAATATTACATGATTTGTAGATCTAACACATAGCACAATTATATAAGTTAATGTTATACTTATTGGTAGATAATATAAAATAGTTTAATTTATTAAATTTATACTTATTTGTTTAACATGTCTATAACATAGAATGTGATCATTTAAAATAAATTGTATTATGCTTATATAATAAATTTATTATAAGGAAAAAATAGTATTTGGCCTTTGAGGTAAAAGGAGGAAAATGGAAACAGGGATGGGGAAGTCAAAGAGATTTCTACTATGCTTCAGACATTTTCTTTCTTTTGAAAATCTAAAACAAATACAGCCCTGTGGTAAGTGGTGTTAGTTCTGAGAGCTAGGTACATAGGTCCATGTTATATTACTCTGATTGAACTGCTTAATTATTTAATTAATTTATTTATTTACGGTGAGAGAGAGAGGGAGAGGAATGGATGCACCAGGGCCTCTTGCTGCTACAATCTCCAAACGCATGTGCCACTTCGTGCATCTGGCTTTACGTGGGTACTGGCAGGTTGAACCCAGGCAGTCAGACATTGAAAGCAAGTGCCTTTAACTACTGAGGCAGTCTCTCTGGCCCTGAAATGTTAACTTATAAACCAAAGTTTGAATTGCTTCAGTCAGCCTAACCAAAAAAAAAAAAAAGGAACTCCAGTTTCTGTGGGAAGCTTTGTGTCCAAAAGATAAGGTGGAAGGGCGATACAGGAGAGTGTGGCCTTGACTCCTCTGTGCTGATGGCCTGCTTGATGGTTGACCTGGACGTTTTGCTTTAGGTTCAATATTCTGTTTTTTATGGTTCCAGTATCAAAGGGAGTGGAAAGAGTATTTTCTCTTAGCTGTGTTTCTCTAAAGTAGCCTGCCGGCCTTTGCTCCTGGATAGAAACCCCAACGTGGAGTGGGATGGTCCCAACTTTTGTGTTGGTTACTGTGGCATCATGACGGCATGATGTTTCATTTAGGAAGAGTGACCATCAAGATAATGGACACATGGTCATTCTGCAACAGGGTTTTCTTTTTACACTGCTGGGTGCACATGAGTGTGCTAGCTGTGGGAGATCAGGCAACATCCTTCGCAATGCTCATGCTCTAAGTGAGGAGTAAGACCACAGATAAATTAATAGTGAACGATTACAAATATATCTACAATATAAGTGCACTGATTTCTGGTTTGGAAAAGGGTTATGGAGTAGGAAAGGGGTGTCTTTAGATACCAATGGCCAAGGATCAAATATCTAAGGTGATTATATGGGTCTGAGAATTGGGAAGGAGTGAGTAAGCCTGAGTGATTGTCCCAGGCAGAAGCATCAGTGAGCCTGGCGCATTTAGGGCAGTACAGGAAGACCATCCTGGTAGGAAAGGAGTGACCTGGCATTGCTAATAAAGATGAAGTTGCAGGGGAGAAGAGTGAAGGTCGTCTGGGGCTGTGGACCATGATAGGGGTTTCGTTAGATTGCACTTTTTATGAGATGATATATTTTAGAAATCATGGATTAGAAGGGTGTGAGGAGGTATTTAATATACTGAAAAGAACAGTTGGCTGCTGTGTGGGGAAGGAAGCACTGTCTTGTGCCCCTAAGTATTATGGTAAGAAATGGCCATCCTGAAGTGCTGACCTCAGGAAGGTCCAGGATGTAGGTGCTACAATTGGAAATGCAAAGGTTAAAAATCACAACTTTTAGCCAACATGGTGGTGTATGCCTTTAATCCCAGCATTTGGGAGGCAGAGGTAGGAGGATTGCCCTGAGTTCGAGGCCAAGCTGAGACTACATAGTGAATTCCAGGTCAGCCTGAGCTACAGTGAGACCCTACCTCAGAAAAAAAAAAAAAGTCACCACTTTTCACTGTTGAGTATTAGTAAAATCCTTTTGGGCCATTCCTTTCTCTCCTTTTTTCTCGTACTTTCCTCCAGTGCATGACTTTCAACCATTCTTTATTTGGAGTAATTCTTTTTCTCACCCTCTAAATTTCTCGTTCCATATAACATTTCTTTTTATCTTAAGTATTTTATTTATTTGATAGAGAAGCAGATAGAAAGACAAAAATATTTTGTCTTAAATATTTTATTTATTTGATAGAGAAACAGAGAGTGAGAGAGAAAGAGAGAGAGAGAATGGGTACACCAGGGCCTTTAGCCACTGCCAACAAACTCCAGAAGCATGCACCACCTTGTGCATCTGGCTTTATATGGATACTGGGGAATTGAGCTTGGGTCCTTTGGTTTTGCAGGCAAGCACCTTAACTCCTAAGCCATCTTTCTAGTCCCCATATAATACTTCTTGCTAATTCCAGGGCATCACCAGCTCCTCCATTATTATCTAGTCATGATGCTATATTTTTATATCCCTGGAATGAAATTTAAAAACTGCTCTTGATCTGGGTGTGGTGGCACACACCTTTAATCCCAGCACTCAGGAGGCAGAGGTAGGAGGATCACTGTGAGCTCAAGGCCACCCTGAGACTACATAGTGAATTCCAGGTCAGCCTGGGCTACAGGGAGACCCTACCTAGAAAAACCAAAAAGAAACAGCTCTTACTTTCTTTAAAAAAATAAACAAGGCTCAGAATTTAAATTCACTTTCTGCACAAGCACAAGAGCCCACGGAGGCCTGAAACTGATGAATTTGAATCTCCAGAGCCCACCAAAATAGCTGGGCAGGGCCATCAGCATGTGTAAGCCCAATCCTGCAAACCGGGGGGAGGGGGGGGCAGAGACCAGGGAAACCCCTGGTTCTCCAATAGCAACAGTAGCAACAAGCTCCAGGATCAGTAAAAAGACTGGCTAGAATAAGGATGGCTGAAGAGTGATGGAGTGGGATACCCCAAGTTCTGCTCTGGCCACCACAAGCAAGCATTGAGCCCAGCCCCCAAAGCCCCAACACACATATGACATTACATACACACATACATGTAAGGAAAAATAAAACAAACATTAAATTGTATCCTGTGATTGACTAAGCAGTGTCATTATGAGCCGTGGTTAGAGGAGACACCCCCAAGATACTTGCAGAGATAGTAAAGAAACCAGGTGATCTTCACAGTGACTGAGCAAAAGCCTTCAGCAACTATTTCACGGTGGGAAAAATAATAAATCTTCATGGAGAAATCATTCTAAGACATTATGAAAAACAAAACTAGCATAAACTCACTGGATGCACTCAATATTTATTTTTATGGGTTCCATATAATCACCTTAGATATGTGTGCGGCAGTTTGAATGTGAATGTATGCCCTCTCCCATACCCTGTGGTATTATTTTCATTTAAAATATATTTATTTATTTGCACAGAAGAGAGGGAGGGTGAAAGAGATGGAGAGATAACGGGTGTTCCAGGGCCTCCAGCCACTACAAATGCACTCCAGATGCCTGCACCACTTTGTTCATCTGGCTTTACGTTGGCTACTGGGGAATGGAACCTGGGTCATTAGGCTTTGCAGGCAAACACCTTAACTCCTGAGGCATCTCTCCAGCCCAACCGGGGCATTTTCTATTAAACTTGTAACTGAATTCACCAGAAGCCTGCTGGAAGAGTTGTCACTGGGGCCAGATCTTTTAGTCCAGCCCTAAGGTTTTCAAGGAACCAGTTTGAGCTCTGGTTGTTTGTATTTATTGGTTGTTCATGGTGTCTCTCTGCCATGGATCTATAAAATGAGCCAGCTTCTCCCACTGCTAAGGTTTCCCCTGGGTTCTGTAGTCCTGAAATAAACCCTTTCCTCCCATAAGATGTTTATGGTCAGATGTTTGTTCCAGCAATGAAAAGTACCTGCAACAGAATATTTATGACAGAATGCAAACCTGTTCGTGCTTTTGACTGAAGCTGAAAACACGTCTGTAGGGAAGCTCAGGTCTGTGTCTTTGTGGTGTGTTAACTTTGTGTTGGAAGGAAGCAGTGTGCTTACTAATCTATAAGAATGTAAGAGTCTTAATCATTCCTTACCAACGACCTTTGGTTGTTTTTTCCTGGGTGCACTGGTGCACCTGAGCTGCCTGGTACTGGCTCTCTGCAGTCAAATGTGAGAATCTCTTCCCAACTCCACCTGAAGTGACCAGGGATGTCATGTCGGTAGACCCAAACTAGCCAATCTGGATCTTTGCACCCTGGAAATTGACATGTGTTAACAACCAGGGCTTCCCACATTTTTGTTTTTGTTTTTGTTTTTGTTTTTCCTGAATCCCTTCCTAGCCAGTTGCCAAATGTTTCCCAACACACCACTACCTGGGTATCCTACCAGAAATTTGGCATGTTTAAACATGAATTCACACATTCTTCCTCGGTTCTCCTCTAAGACCCGGTCCTCTCCTGGGTTCCTCTGAGATGTGGGCGGATTCAAAGCCAGCTTCAAATCTCCAGATGTGTCTTTTTCCCCAGAGTGAGACCCTTTCCGGCCTCTGAGCAGCTTCTCCACTCATGCCCGTTACATCCTCTCTCCAGTTTCTTACTGGAGCTCCCTGCTGCCCTTTTCCCTTATCTAACCACTAGCTGAGTCATGTGCTTAATCTATCCCTAGTTCCCTGTCTCCATCTCTTTGGTCCCAACTAGCTTGCCTTACTGAGATACATTTTGTAATTCTGTCAATTTTTTTTTGTTGTTCAAACTAATGCTATCTCTGGCACCAGTCTCTCATATAATGTCCATCCAAGATTTAGTTTATCAGAAGCTCAGTCCATAAAAACAACCTACCTTCCAGTCCACACCTCATGTCTTCTCTTCCGGATATTCCAGTTCGCAAATAGAACACATGACATTTCAAACAAAGGTATGTCTGATGCACTGGTTTGGGGAAAAGGCCTTCCTTCCTTTTCACCTGGGTAAAACTTAGGCTTTCATTTAACATGCAACTCAAACTTCTGTCCTTGAAGTTTTTCCTCAACATTTCTCTTCCCTGAACCCACATCAAAATAATCTATGGTTTGCTTGAAGTCTTTTGGCAATATTGTACTGCTTTTTCATTAATTTATTTTATTGAGAACATTACTAAATGAACATAATGCAAATTGGTGATATTCCCATTGGGCTATACTCTTACGTCCCCTCTCCCCTGACCCACTCCACTAAAGGCCCTCCTTGGTGGGGATACCCGAAATCACTGTGGGGTCATGATTACATCAGTCTTTGTGGGCAATGCCTCAGAGTATACCTTCTCACCCTATGGCTCTTACAGTCTTTCTGCCCCCTCGTCTGCAATGTCCCCTGAGGTTTGGAGGGTGTGTTTTAAGTCTCCTTTCCTGTTGAGCATTCACAGCCTCTAATTTTCTGCCTTGATGAGTTCTGAGTCTCCTTGGTGTCTACTACCCTCTTCCTGGAGGAAGATCTTAGGCTACTCATGATAACAGCGCTCATATTTAATACACCACTTCCTCAGCATAGTTTCTTTGGCCCCAGCAAATGTGATAGAGATGATTCATCTCATGCTAGGCAGTAAGCTTTCTTTTCTTACATTCTGATGAGTCTTGGGTCTCCTCAGTTATTCACTGCCATCTGTAGAAAGTGGACTCTCTACCCAAGAGTGAGAGCAGCATGGGCCAAAGGGGATAAACATAGGCATTTAAAAGACTTTTTGAGGAGAAAATTTCTCCTGTTAGCCACAGAACAGTGGAAGCTAGCCTTTAGTGTCTATGACCTTCTAAGCCATAGCCTTTTGACTTAGTGCTCAGTACTAGGCATAAATACCCTTCCACTGAGTGAGCCTCATACCCACTCAGAGACCAGTTGGTCACCTCCATAGCCTATGTGCACTATTGAATGAGTGGGTTCTTGACTTTACACCTTGCATAACCCACTGTTTTTATCACACTGTTGGTGACCTGTATCCCCCAGAGCTCACATAGCACTTTCCAGCACCCTGAGAGCTCGCCAACAGGGAGCTGGATTCTATCTCAACTCCAGCATGATCTCCTAATGTCCTGGACAACACAGTCTATGGCATTTTCAGCGAAAGGTTCTTACCATTTAGTTCTGGTGGGTAACCAAGTGCTTTCACAATGGCCTGCATTGTTTAGGGGCCTCAATGAGCCTCCATAATCAATAGCTCACTGTGAGGCATAACCCAATTCTGGCACTGGGATCTATAAGCAACAGCCTATGGTTTAAGGGCATAGTTTTTACTACCCTTGAAGAGTACCTCTGCACAAGATCTCCCTCCCTGCCTCCCTCTCTCTCTGTCTCTGTCTCAAGAGAGAGAGAGAGAGAGAGAGAGAGAGAGAGAGAGAGAGAGAGAGAGAGAGTTATATCTTTTTTTTTTCAAGGTAGGGTCTCACTCTTTCCCAGACTGACCTGGAATTCACTATGGAGGCTCAGGGTGGCCTCGAACTCATGGCAATCATCCTACCTCTGCCTCCCAAGTGCTGGGATTAAAGGCGTGCGCCACTACACCCGGCAAGAGTTATATCTTCTAATTGGTTAAAAACTAGGTAGGTTTCTATGATGCTAACTCATGTCATAATTAGTTTTGTGTATCTACCCCTACTTTCTCCTTTACCTCTTTCTCCCCAAACTCTTCAAACACCTGTGTTCTTTCCTTCCCTGCCTGCTGTCCCTGTCTCTGATTCCTCCCGATTTTCTTCTCATACAAACAAATAAAGTATTGTGTTAGGATCTACAAATGAGAAAGAACATGAGCTGCTTGTCTTTCTAAGTCTGGGTTGCCTCAATTACTGTGATTTTTTTTTCAGCTTCATCTATTTTATTGAAAGTTTATTTTCTTACTGCAGAATAAAATTCCAGTGTAGATGGACCCTGTCTTCATTATCCATTTATCAGTTGATGTATATCAGTGCTTATTCCATTTCTTAGCTATTTTCAATAGAGCAGCAATAAACATGGCTGAGCAAGAATCTCTATAATAATATAATAATCTCTATAACAAGTTGAGTATTTAGGGTATATGCCCAGGAGTAGTATGCATAGGCCAGATGGCAGATGTTTTTTAGATTTTTGAGGAGTCTCCATACTGATTTCCACAGTGACTATATAAGTTTGCATTCCCACCAGAAGTGGGTGAGAGCTCCTTTTTCTCCACAACCTTGCCATCATTGATTGTCATTTGGTTTTTGATGGGAGCCATTCTGACTGGAGTGAGATGGAATCTTAAAATTTTGTTTTCTTTTGTTTTTTGAGGTAGGGTCTCACTCTAACCCGGGCTGATCTGGAATTCACTATGTAGTCTAAGATTAGCCTCAAACACAGTGATCCTTCTACCTCTACCTCCTGAGTGCTGGGATTAAAGATGTGTGTCATCATGGTTGGCTTTAAAGCAATTTTAATTTGTGTTTTCTTGATGGATAAAGATGTTGAGCATCATTTTTTATATGTTTATTGGCTATTTGTGTTTCTTCCTTTGAGAACTTTTTGTTGTTTCTTGTTCCATTTTTTTGAGTAGGTTAACTGTTTTTGTATTGCTTAGTTTTTTGAGTTCTTTGCATATTATAGATATTAAACATCTGTCATTTGTATGGGTGGTCAAGATTTTCTTCTTTTTTCCCTTTTTTAATGAAAGAGTGGGGGGAGAGAAAATGAATTGGCATGCCAGGTGCCAGGGCCTCCAGCCTCTGCAGTTGAACTCCAGACATGTGCACCATATTGTGCACATGTGCAATATTGCACACATGTGTCACCTTGTGTGTCTGGCTTACATAGGATCTGGGGAATTGAACATGGGTCCTTAGACTTTGCAGGCAAGCACCTTAACTACTAAGCCATCTCTCCAGCCCCCAAATTTTCTTCCATTCTTTGGTTGTCTGTTGATGGCTTGCTTAGCTGTGAAATAGCTTTTTAGTTTGGTGAGGTCTCCATGGTTGAATGTTTGTCATTCCTTGGACTTGTTCAGAAAGTCTTTCCCTATGGCTATATCTTGGAGTTTTCTCCCTACTTTTTCTTCTAGTTGTTTCATTGTTTCATATCTTATATTGATGTCTATTTGGAGTTTCTTTTGGGGGAAGGTGAGAATAAAGAGTCTAGATTCATTCTTCCCCATGTGATTATTTATCCAGTTTCTCCAGTACCATTTGTTGAAAATGATGTCTTTTTACCACCATGTGTTTTTTGCCTCTTTGCCAAAGATCACATGGCTGTATTCATTAAAACAGATACTAGCCAGGCATGGTGGCGCACGCCTTTAATCCCAGCACTTGGGAGGCAGAAGTAGGAGGATTGGTGTGAGTTCAAGGCCACCCTGAGATGACAGAGTGCATTCCAGGTCAGCCTGGACTACTGTGGAGACCCTACCTCGAAAAACCAAAATATATATATATATATATATATATATATATATATATATATATATATATATATATATAAAATATATATATATTTAAATCTTCTAATCGATTCCACTGATCTATGTCTCTGTTTAAAACACAGTAATATATCTTGATATCAGGTGTGGTGATACCACCAGTAGTATTCTTTTTGCTAAGGATATTTTGGGCAATTGGAGGCATTTTCTGCTTCCATATGAATTTTGGTACTTTTTTCTATTTTGTGAATTTGTTCTGAAATTTTGATTGGAATTACATTGAATTTATATTGCTTTCTGATAAGATGGCCATTTTCATAATATAATTTTCAGTCTTTTTGTTATTGATATTTATGAATGTTACTGAATTTTGTGTGTTAATATTTTATCCTGCCTCTTTGCTAAAGATATGTATAAGCTCTAAGAGTTTTTTTGTGGAATCTTGTAGGTCTCTTAACTATAGCACCATATTATCTAGAAATAAGGCTAGTTTAACTTTTCTTTTTAAGTTGTATCAATTTTATTTCTTTATCTCATCTTATTGTTCAAGCTAAAATGTCAAGTACTATGTTAAATAGCAGTGGGATGGGCATCATTGTCTTGTTCCAGGCCTTAGTGAGAATACTTCAATTTTTCCATACTTAGTATGATATAGGTTTTAGGTCTATTATATGTACCTGTTAGTATGTTGAGATATGATCCCTACATCCCTAGTCTCTCCAGTGAGATTCTTTTGCCTTCTTTTTAAATTTATATTAAATCTTTTATTATTATCATCATTATTAACAATATATTTTATATGGATACATCTTTTGTTGGCACCCTCTTTTTCCTGGTCTCCGCCCCCATTCCATTGGGAATCCTCCTCATGAAGTAATGTTGTATTTTGATGATTTTAATAGATACAGAAAAGGCTTCCAACAAAATACAACATCACTATTTCTTATTTAATGGCTAGCAGTTTTGCTTTATAAAATTCAGTGCAGTTCATGATTATAATATTCTCGCATTGAATAGTTCCCTTTAAGAGTGTTAAGTGACTTTTTTAAATCTTCTTTGAGTGTTTTTAAAGTCTATTTTGTCAGATATTGGCATAGCCACACTTTCTTATTTTTTATTTCAGTTTTCTTAGAATATCCTTTGTAAAGGTGAGTTGACTGAAATTTAGCCTCTAATTCAGGGACTGGTAAACTTTTCAGTCTGGGTGGCCATGAGCTTGAGGTCTAGCTGAGTATCTGGACTGAGCACACTGGAGCACACTGGAAAATGAACAAGCTACCTCATTCATGGGCAGTCTTGTTAGGTGTCTGGACTTGGTGCTCTGGAGCCTGAGAGGCCTACTCAGTGTCTAGGCCATTTCCACATGTGTCTGGACTCAGAATTGTGACTAGCTTGGAAATCTATACTCTTTATTTATTTATTCAGGAGGGAGATAGAGAGAATGAGCATGCCAGGGTTTCCAGCCACTGCAAATGAACTCCAGACACATGTGCCACCTTATGCTTCTGGCTTATGTGGGGCCTGGAGAATCAAACCTGGGTCATTAGGCTTTGCAGGCAAGCACATAAACTGCTAAGCCATCTGTCCAGCCCCTGTGCTCTTTTTTTTAATAACATCATTTTATATTATATCTACTTCTATTACAATTTATTTTAGCACTGTAATAGCTTGAAGTAAGAACCCAATCTTATTCATATTTATACCTTCCTTTGGGGGGCAAACTCAATGCTCTGTTCAGCAGTCTTGCTGAAAGAGAAACAAGAAAGGAAGAATGTTCATACTTGGGTGAAACATCATTCAGTTGCTAGGTATAAAGAAAATCAAATTGCAGGAAGTTAAAATGACATAACAGAAATATTTCTGGAAGTCCCCCAAAAGTTTCACTTCTAAGTGGAACAACTTTTTTATTTTATGCAATATATTTGAAGAGAATGTCATATGAAAGTGGAAATAGAATAGAATAATTCTACAGTGTAACAGAAAGCAGGATCTGAATATAAATGGTTGGAAGCTACAGAACACATTTTCACTTAATATATGAGAAAATCTTTCTGAGGGATAATGTAATTGTCTTATCACAGGAATGGAATTTCTAAAAAATACCCTGAGTTCCCGTCAGACAGATGATGCAAGTAGATAGACATTTGTTAGGAATGTTCTAGAAGGAGCTTCTGCAGGGGGTCATGTTCCCTAAGGGTCTCTGGGAGTCATAGTTTTGTAATTGTGAGTCATCTAGCCTATTATGGGGTGTTGAGCACTTGTCATTCTAAACTAAGGTGAGTTACCATGACCATTATTATTTAGGACTTTTACTCTATTATAGGAGCATGAAAAGGCTTAGGAAGAAAACACCTATAAAGGTCATAGCAAATTCCCTCACCGTTACTCAAAAGTGGTTTCTAATTTTCAGATTTTCTCTAGAGAAAAGTGTATCATTAGTTTCACGTTATAAGACTGAAAATATTTTCTCTACAAGGATTTAAGGGAAAAATTTGCTACATTTTTCCTGATTAAAACTCTGGCTCTTGCCACTATGAGCCGGGCGTGGTGGTGCACACCTTTAATCCCAGCACTTGGGAGGCAGAGGTAGGAGGATCGCCGTGAGTTCAAGGCCACCCTGAGACTACAGAGTTAATTCCAGGTCAGCCTGGACCAGAGTGAAACCCTACCTCGGAAAAAAAAAAAAAAAAAACTGGCTCATTTTACTTTTAGCTCATTTTCCTCTGGCTTATGAAGGGAACGAGAGAAGTAGAACAGGGGAGGGGAGAGGGGAGGAGAGAGGGAGAAAAAGAGAGAAATCAAGAGAGAGGGAGAGCGAGAGAGCATGAGAATCACTCTCTAGAGGTCTCGCTCTTGCTCCTTGTCTGGTGTTCTTCACCTGAAATGTGTGCAATTTTCCTTCCTTCTGCCCCGTTCTTTTCTAGATGTTTGCCCTGGGACCATGCTCCCCCTCTTTGCCTGCTGACAAGTCTAGACACTGTTTTTGACTTTCACACTTTCCTTTACTATAAAAGGAATATTTATATTCCCTGTATAAATATTGGTGCTTTTTTTCATTTTTCTTTCTTTTAGCACTAGCCACTCGAGGAAAACAGAAGGGTCATCTTTCTCTTAACGTTCTTTCCTCCATTCTCTTGTCTCCTTATGTGGTGATTTGATTCAGGTCTCCCCCATAAACTTAGCTGTTCTGGATTCTAGGACCCCAGCTGATGGCAACTTGGGAATTAACACATCCTGGAGGCAGTATACTGTTGGGGGCTGGCTTATGGGTATCATAGCCAGTTTCCCCTTGACAGTGTTTGGCACTCTCCCCTGTTGCTGTTGTCCACCTGATGTTGGCAAGGAATTGATGTCCACTCTCTGCTCATGTCATCATTTTCCCCTACCATCAGGGAGCCTCCCCTCCAGTCTGAATGCCAAAATAAATCTTTTTCTTTTCCCAGAAGCTGCTCTTGGTTGGTTGATTTCTGCCAGCAATTTGAAACTGACTGCAACACCTTATGACATCACTCAACTGATAACCTAGCCTGTTCATCTCTTCAGCTATATATAATATCTTCTTCATCGTCTCTCTCTCTCATTTTTTCTCTCTCTGTCTCTCTTCATTGCAAGCTTCTGCATGGAATGGTCTTTACACAGTGCCTTACGTATATTTCACCTTCAGGTTGCTTCACGAACTTTACTTCTGTTTCCATCCCCATCACTGCTGTGAAACTTTTTGCAAGGACCACCTGCATGTCATCCAGTGTCTAGTCCTCATTCCCCTGGGGAGTGAGTGGAGGCTGAATCCATTGGATTCTCATCCCACTTCCTTCTCTTTCCATCTCATTCAGGACACTGATTCTCACTGCCATCTTAGACAGTATTGTTTCTTTTATATTTTATCTATTTATGTGTGAGAGCAAGAGAGAGAGAATGGGCACACCAGGGCCTCTAGACACTGCAAATGAATTCCAGATGCTTGTGCCACCTCGTACATATGTGGATTCTAGGGTATCGAACCTGGGTCCTTAGGCTTTGCAGGCAAGCACCTTAACCTTTAATCCATCTCTCCACCCCGACAGTCTTGTTTGGATTATAATTAATGCATTTAGAAAACAGGTTTGGAGTATATATTCAGCCACATGTTGAAGAAGGGATAGTTTTTTATTCCTTTCTTTCCTTTGTGTGTGTATATGTGTATGTATAGAGTATGTGTTGTGTGTGTGTGGTGTATACTGAAAGTGTGTAAAGTGTATGAGGAGTGTGTGGTGTGTCCTGCATGTGCGGTGTGTGTAGAGTCTATGTGGTGTGTGTGGCTTGTATTGAATGTGTGGAATGTGTAGCATACGTGTGTGTGGCATGTGTTGTGTATGGAGAGTATATGTGGTGTACGTATGTGGCATGTGCTACATGTGTGTCATGTGCAGAGTACATGTGTGTGTGTGCCATGTGCTGGTGTGTGGTGTATGTCTAGTGCACGTGGTGTATGTGTGGAGGTGCACAGCCATGAAGAAACCAGAGGAGGCGAGTGGGTATCTTCCACTTTCACTCATCCACGTTTCCTTGAGATGGAGTCTCTCACCGAGTAAACCTGGAGGTGTCATTTTCACCTCAGACTGACTGACCAGCAAGCCCCAGTGATTCTCCAGTCTCTGCTCCTCAGAGGACCAGGGTTACAGAGGTGCGTGGCCATGGTTAGCTGTTTATGTCGGTCTGGGGAATCAAACGCACGGCAAGTTCTTGCTCCTACCGCAAGTGCTCATCCACGGTGAGCCATCTCCCCAGCCAGGAGGACAGGTTTTAAGCAAAGGCAGTAGAGCAATAAGGTAGAGGGGAATCGCCTGTGCCGCAGTGTGTTCAGAGCTGGACCAGGCTTCTAATGCTCGCCCTATCACTTGTTAACAATAAAAAAAAAAGTGCTTGAGAGCCGAGCGTGGTGGCGCACGCCTTTAATCCCAGCACTCGGGAGGCAGAGGTAGGAGGATTGCCATGAGTTCAAGGTCACCCTGAGATGACAGAGTTAATTCCAGGTCAGCCTGGACCAGAGTGAGACCCTACCTCGAAAAAAAAAAAAAGTGCTTGAAGTTTTGGGGTGATTGCTTTGGAACTTTAAGGCCTGATTTCTAGTTGCTTACTGGAAAACGAGCGTCTCATTCCCTCTTTCTGGGGCTTACTCCAGAGCGGCGTGCTCTAGCAGGAGGACAGCAAGCTAGGAGAGTGGTGGGGTCATGGTGTTTACTAGTTGGCTTTGGGAACCTCTGGCAGCTGAATGAACCCCTTTGCTGAGATTTGAGGACAGCAGTGTTTCAGGCCCTGACAGATGAGGTGAAGAAAGGCTCTGAGATGGGAAGCTCTCCCTTTGGGTGCAGCTGACTGAGTTATCCTTGAACCGCCTAGCTGCGCGGAGCATGGGATGTGAAAGGCTTCCCTTGTGCGGTGATTGGATGTGAATGCTGGTTTATTTTGGAGCCAAGAAAAGGCCCAGCAGACTTGATGAAAGGCTCCAAGCATCTGAAAGAGTTCACCCACACCACATCCTCGGGGGACAGCTGCCATCGCCGCCCTTTTATTAATGCACGCGGTGGAGGATTTGTGCCTCTGCCCCTTTGTGGGGCTTGGCAGCCATCCACTGCCTAATGTGAAACAGGCCTGTGGATGGAGCGGCCCTTTGAAGTAGCATCTGGTCGAGGCTACTGTGCATGGGTGGGGTGTGGCCTCCAACGCCGGATTCCTCCATTCTCACAGGTTGTCTCCAGTGCGAGGGGCACATTCCCACTTCTGCCTTTCCTGGAGGCAGCCACCACCTGCAGACTTCGCGGAGCCCAGAGAATGGGGAGAAGGCCACAACAGCATAAATAGATAGGAAAGAGAAGGCCACGCCCCACTATGTCCACCTTGTCACTGAACAATAGCCAGGACAAAGGTGATCCAACTTCCACTTTGCTGGTCCTAGCCTTCACCTCTCTGTTCACCCTGTGGATTCTTTTCTCTCTTTGGGGCTTGACGGTCAGTCAGGGACAGAATAAATTTTCATGTGCTTGTCTTGTCAGTAGAGCTGCAGGGGACACAGAGAGGACACAGGACGGGAGGGGAAGTGATGTGACTGAGTCACACTGCTGAGCTTCAACCCAGATAGGACTGCCGCCCACCCTTCCCTCCTTCCTTCCTTTCTTCCTTTCTTCCTTCCTTCCTCCCTCCCTCCCTTCCTGTCTTCCTTCCTTCTTCCCTCTCTCCCTCCCTCTTACTCCCTTCCCTTCTTCACTCTCTTCCTCCACTCTCTTATTTTCTTTCTTCTCTTTCTCTCTTTATTTTTGCCAGTTCTTTTTTATGTAGATACAGAAAATACACAAATTATAAGCGAACAGTGTAATAAAACTTTGTGGGTAACCAGGCACGTGAGCAGTATCCATGGGAAGAAACAGAACATTATCCCAAGCCAGGCATCATTTGGAGCCTCTTCCTGGTCACTGCTGGCTCTCACCCCACAGCTAATCAGCATTCTGACTTGGAACCATATTAGAAAATCCTTGCATGTTATGGAACTGTATATGCATTTGTATTGGGTACATACCCAGAATTGGAGTCATTCAATCATCAAATATGTGAATGCATTCATTGTCTAATGCCATGTAATAACAGATGACGTTTAACATAGTGGTTTAGAATAACACACATTCATTATCTCAGGGTCCTTGGCTCCTCAGTCTGCCTTTTCTCCTCTCCTTGTTTTCCCTTTTCTCTTGAGATAATGTCAAATTCACATATAGAAATACAGAAAAATCCAGTGTACCCTTTACTCAGTTTTCCATGATGGCAACATCTTTTTTGTTTTGTTGTGAACAATTTTAATTTAATTTAATTTTTAATTATCACAAAAGTAACAAACTTCCTTATGGCATTTTTATACATACTTAGTTTTGTATGATTTCTCCCAGCCCTTCCTTGTTCAGCCCACTTGATATTTCCCTATCCATATAATATCACATGTTCTATTACCTTCCCAACACCCTTCCTTAATGCTTTGTTCTCCCCTCCTCATGGGCTTCTTTTTCTAGTTTCCTGACCCATAACCCACACTCACTTGCACATAAACACACATATAGAGATTAGAAGCTAGATCAATATTTTGGGAAGACCTACGGTCACCGGTGGTTTCCTCTCCTCCAAACTTAGCAGGCTGCCTGCAAACGAAATATAAGGAGATACTTGCTCTCAAGTGCCGGCCCTGAACTCACTGGCGCTGACAGCCATCATCGTCCCCTTGCATTTTGGACCCAAGGATTCCTCCTAGCTCGCTCTCTTCTCTTTCTTCCTTCCTTCCTTCCTTCCTTTCTTCCTTCTTTCCTTCATCCCTCCCTCCCTCCCTCTCACTCTTTCCCTTTCTTTCTTCCTTTCTATTTCTTTCTCACTCATTCCCTCCCTCCTTTTCTACCTCTCTCCTTTCCCCTCTCTCTTATTCCAGAACATCTCAGGGAAGGGGAGAAGGACTGTGCCAGTTGATCACTAATGGCAAATGATGTCGTCAGTCACTCTGATGTAATGAAGCCTCCATAGCACCTCGAAAGATCAGGGTTCAGAGAACTTCCAGAATGCTTAAGATGTAGGGGTTCCTGGAGGGTAGCCTTGCTGGAGAGGGCCAATGTCTCATCCTTTTATCTTCCATCTGGCTATTGATCTGGATTCTAATAAAAGCCTAGGAAACATGAAGTCGTTGTTGCCTTGGGCTCTGTGGATTGCTCTAGCAAGTTAATGAGGTCGAGGCATGGGATACCCCATTTATAGCCACAATAAGAAACTCAGAAAGAACAACCTGGCGATTATAACTGAACTCAGAAGTGGAGGTTAGCAGTCTTGGCAGCTGGGCCCTGCACCAGGGATCTGACCAATCCCAGACAGATGAGGTCAGTAATGGATCCGATTAAAGGACCCGCAGCTGGTTTGTCCACTGGAGACCTGGTAGATGGTGAAGGAAATGCCAGCTCAGTGGCCTGAAGTGTTTTATGCAGAGAGTGTGGGTGTAGGAAGCTCAGTTTGGGTTCCTCCCTTCACAATGGAGGATGCTTCTCTCCTGCTAGGTACAAGGTCTAATTCTCTTAAATCTGAGGGCTTTGTTTTCGAATAAAAACATGTGAAGCAAAAGGCACTACCTAGGTAACATGAGATTTTTTTTACAAAGAGAGGGAGAGAGACAGAAGAAGTGTATGTTTAGGCTTCTCCACTGGTGTTATTCCTCCCCTTGTCCCTTGCAGAGCACAGAGCTGCTCTACATTCGTGGTAGGTAATGGGGCCAGCGCTTAGAAGTGAGGGGTTTAGTCCACCAGCATTATGATAATTATCACAGGGAGTGCCATAGTGGGGATAAAAGTGATTAACTTTTATGCCAGTCAGCCATTTTTGTTTGTTTTATTCTTCAGGGTAGGATTTCACTCAAGCCCAGGTTGACCTGGAATTTACTATGTAGTCTCAGGGTGTCCCCGAACTCAAGGCGATCCTCCTACTTCTGCCTCCAGAGTGCTGGGAATAAAAGTGTGCGCCACCATGCCTGGCACAATCAGCCATTTTTATGTTTTTATGTTTGTTTTAACAGCCAGACTCCAAAAAGTAGACTTGATATAAAAGCAAATGCTGCAGTTAAGAATTGACTGTAACCAGGCACTCTTACTGTTGTCCACTAGAGGGGGCTAGTGGCAAGGTTTGCCTGGCCATCCTCTGAGCAAGCTCTGCTGGGCTCTGCCAAGATCAGCCCAAATGGAAATGAGTTATCTCCAGGACAATTACAGCTTGCAAGTATCTGTAAATCACGAGTGCTTTCTCCCTTTGAGGAGCCAGTTTGCGTACTCAAGCAAAGACAGCAGATCTTCCAACAGGGGCTGGAAGTGAAAAATTCTGACCTCGTGTGATGGGCTTTGGAAGTGCAGATTTTGTATAAAAAGATCTTCAGGTGATGTGCACAAGAATATGTAAAACACCTCGGGGTTTAGACTTGGGCCCTTTGCCCAAGAATATCTCATCATTTATGTGTAAATATTTCAAAATCATTGGAAAAAAAATCTGGAATCGTTTGGATTTCTTGTCCCAAGCATTTCGGATAAACCATGCTTCCTGTGTGGAGTCTCTGGGTTTGCCCCCTTTAAAGTCCAAGCCTCAAGCATGGGATAGGCAGAGCGGTGAACCAGTGCTTCCTATGGAACACAGAAATGCTGTACATTCGAGGCCCTAGACTGTGCTTGATGGCTATTTGGTCACTACTAACATCACACCTTTACTAGATGCAGGTATGTGGGAATCATTTGAAAATTAGAATTAGGGCTGGAGAGATGGCTTAGCAGTTAAGCACTTGCCTATGAAGCCTAAGGACCCCAGTTCAAGGCTCGATTTCCCAGGACCCACATCAGCCAGATGCACAAGGGGGAGCAGGTGTCTGGAGTTCATTTACAATGGCTGGAGGCCCTGGCGTGCCCATTCTTTCTCTCTCTCTCTCCCTCTTTCTCTCTCTGTCGCTCTCAAATAAATAAATAAAGATAAACAAAAAATTTTTAAAAAAAGAAAATTAGAATCAATGTATGAAAGTAGAAGGGGCATATAAGTAAGGGGAGGAAGACAAAATGGGAGGAGGGGACAGAGGAAGGTAGTGGGGAGCAAAAAATAAAATCAAGCCGGGTGTGGTGGCGCACGCCTTTAATCCCAGCACTCAGGAGGCAGAGGTAGGAGGATCGCCATGAGTTCAAGGCCACCCTGAGAGTACAGAGTTAATTCCAGGTCAGCCTGGACCAGAGTGAGACCCTACCTCGAAAAACCAAAATAAAATAAAATAAAATCACATGTTTTTTATATGTAGAACCTATGTGAGACATGTATTTCTTATATGATTATATGTGCTATGTGACATACACACATGCACACACACACATGCATGTGTGTACACACATGTGAAACCAAGATGAGGAAGGAGACCAGCAGACAGGGGATGAGGGGCAAGAGAGTGATGGGAGTATGAATATGAGCAAATTACAAGGATTGACATCCATAAAATATTTTAAAGAAACCCATTATTTTATAGAATTACTAATGGTTATTTGAAAAAAAAAATTTTTAAGCTGGCATTTTTGAAAAACTACAAGCATTGCTGCTCTTAAAAGTAAGCCTTGGGCTGGAGAGATGACTTAGAGGTTAAGTACTTGCCTGTGAAGCCTAAGGACCCCCATTCGAGGCTCAATTCCCCAGGACCCACGTAAACCAGATGCACAAGGTAGCGCGTGCACCTGGAGTTCCTTTGCAGTGGCTGGAGGCCCTGGCACGCCCATTCTCTATCTACCTGCCTCTTTCTCTCTCTGTCTGTGGCTCTCAAATAAATAAATAAAAATAAACATTAAAAAAAAATAAGCCTCTATAATCATAGAAGCCTACATTATTTCACAAAAATAATCCATAGCTTCAAAAGCAGGTCAGAAACTAATGGCTGCTGTTGGATTTTCTGCCCTGTTGGGTTCTATTGTGTAAAATAAATACCATCTTACTCCTAGACAATATTGCTGTGGTGTTTTAAATATAAAATGTCCCCCAAAGATTCATATGTTTGAATATTTAATCCCAAGTTGGTGGTACTGTTTGGGAAGGAAGTGGAACCTTTAGGAGTGGAGCCTCACTGGAGGTGGTGTGTCATCGGGGCAGGCCTTGAGATTTTGTGGTCCAGCCCCACTTGCTACTTCCTCCCTGTGGATGTGAAGATATAGTACCAGCGATCTGCTCCTACCTTGCTTTTCCCAATATGATGGACTTTTCTTTGAAACTATAAGTTGAAATAAACCCTCTCCTTCCATAAGCTTCTTCTGGTCAAATATTTTGTCCCAGCATTGATAAAGTAACTGCTACCATTGCCATAATTACACATGTGGAATTTGATAGAGTATGCCTATAATACCAGCACCCAAGAAGCAGAGGCAGGATCATTGAAGTGATCCAAGGCTACTTTAAGACTCTGTCTTAAAAATGAAAAATAAACTCAGTATTTCTCAGTATCTGTAATACTAGATTAAAATATTAGCATTATGTATATGATAGTATAATGTGTGTAAGAGCCAGGAAATAAAGCAGGGGTTCCCTGTAAATAATTATCTAGATGGTTTAGTGGGACCTTTGCTTGTTCATTTGGTTGTTGAGTTTCCACTCTTGTCAAGGCAGGAGTGGGCAGGTTTCAAGGAGTGTGGGCACCAAAGGTGGGAAGATGGCAGGCCAAGATTGAGCAGGGGCATGCCGGAGGCTAACTGGAGCTTACTCGTGGGCATAGCACAGTGACTGGTTCTGGATGGCAGACCTGAGCGCTAAGGTTGACATGGGAAGGACTGTCCCATAAAAGACAGGCCCCACTGTTCTGCGTGGAGGAATATCACATGTTTTTATATATGGAACCTATGGAGGCATTTATACCTACATGATTATATATGATATGTGAGATACACATGCAAATGCATATGCATTCACATCCTAACTCTTTAGCATGAGGCCATACAATTGTCTCTCAAGATTGTTTTGTTTTGTTTTTGTACTGGAATGTTGGCCCCATGACTATCTGATATGGAATGTGGTGATTTGGAAGCTCTGGGCCTTCCCTGGAGCTCCACCCTTTGTAATTTAATTTTCCTTGTTCTCTAACCAGGCGAAATTCTACAGATGGTTAAGACCCAGCTCATGTGTCAACTGACGTGAAGCCTTCTCTAGCCATCCATGTCACGCTCGATGGGATTAGTCCTCAGTGTCATGTTGCTCTTGCTTCCTGCCCACATTAGCTCTTACGTCTCACTTGGAATTTGCTTTTTAGCATCTGCATTATGTCTCGTAGAGCAGGCAGGCTCTATGATTCCCTTCCTTTAGGGGTTGGCCAAAGGTCTAGCTGAGAACGTGATGGAGGAGAGTCTAGGCAGCAGCAGCAAGCTAGCATCTCCATTCTAGGATTCTCTTACCCTGTCCCTCCAGATGAAGTTCGTGAAGTGCAAAAGCTGATAGAGAAGTCCAACTTGCTATACCGTCTTCTTGACAACCTCAGCAGCCATAGCTGTCCCATAAGCTGCTTCTTATTGCTGAAACACACAGCTAGCCAGAGGAAAGGGCTTATTTCCGCTTACAGCTGCAAGGGGAAGCTTTACTACCGGGAAGAGCTTAGCACAGCTGGCTCACATTGTCCCGTACGCTCACAGAGACAGTGAGCTGAGCTATGAACACCTGGTAAGGCTGGACTAGTAAACCTCAAAGTTCACCCCCAGGGGGCTGGAGAGATGGCTTAGCGGTTAAGCGCTTGCCTGTGAAGCCTAAGGACCCCGGTTCGAGGCTCGGTTCCCCAGGTCCCACGTTAGCCAGATGCACAAGAGGGCGCACGCGTCTGGAGTTCGTTTGCAGAGGCTGAATGCCCTGGCGCGCCCATTCTCTCTCTCCCTCTATCTGTCTTTCTCTCTATGTCTGTCGCTCTCAAATAAATAAATAAAAATTTAAAAAAAAAAAAAGTTCACCCCCAGGGACACTCCTCCTCCATAAGTCTCCATCTCCAAAACTGTATTTCAAATGCATAAGCATATGAGACACACTTCATTCAAACCACCACATGGTGTCAAACTGGTCCAGGAAGGATCTGGAGGCAGCAGGAACTTTCTGCCGGCTGGCTGGGCAGTCCTGCTCTGCCCTTCAGTAACATCCTTAGGGCTCTTATCATTGAATCTGACAGCTGGTTCTATCAGAGTGCTGTTTTCCTTCCTCTTCAACAGGTGGGTAAGAGCAAATGATGTATGCATCACTGTAGAAGAGTCAGGAGCTGCCACCTGGGTAGCTTTTGTAGTATAATGTGACATGGAGCGGTCTTCGTACCTTGGCTACCACATCTAGGTGCAACTCAAGTTTAGATAGATAAAGGCAGAACATTAAGAGTTAAAGACTAAGTGACAGGTCTTTATTGGCCTCACAGAGGCTGGTCCACTTGACTAGAGATGTTCTCACATCTCTCTTCCCTCTTCTTCTGGATTCCCAGGCACCAACAAGCCTAAAATCCCTTCATTTGCTTCTAAGCACTGCTCAGATGTGTGGAGCTGGGAAATCCATATGATCACAATATTGTTTTCTAGTTCTCTTCCTCCTCCTGGTGCTATACTTGTCTCAGGAAAGCTGACCTCCAAATTGACAGACTGAAGCAAAAGGCCCTTTCTAGTGGCGGGGGGGGGGGGTACATATCCAGCGCCCAGATGGAGCTGACTGCTGTTAACACTCTTCTGTTCTTCTGGAAGTAGAGCAGAGAGCCTTTCAATGTTATGCAAGAGGAGCAGCCCTTGTTCCAGGAAAACCACCTGTATTTGCTATTGCTGAGAAGCATAGACATTTTGAATTTAGCAGTATTATGGCTTATCCTTTTGTAGAAAAATATTTTATTTATTTATTTGAAAGAGAGAGAAAGAAAGATGGAGAGAGAAAGAGACAGGGCATGCTAGGGCTTCTAGCCACTCCAGACGAACTCCAGACACATGTGCCACCTTGTGCATCTGGCTAATGTGGGTCCTTGGGAATTGAACTTGGGTCCTTTGGCTTTGCCAGCAAGTACTTTAACTGCTAAGCCATCTCTCCAGCCCATGGCTTGCCCTTTTTAATAACATGAAGAGCTATGATTTGTTCTTATCATATTGACATGGACTTTTCTGGAAGTGCACTGTTAAGACAGAATTCTCTCATCAAATATTGCTTTCCAATTAATAAGAAAATTCCTAGGAGACAGAGGAAGAATGGAAAGCATTCCAAATGAAAATGGCAAGAGGCAAGATGGTTACAAAAATAGCTCGTTTCAGGGCTTTCTGTGTCCAACAGCACCCACAGTTGTGGCCACTTTTGGCAGTAGCATCGGTGTGCATGTACCTGACCTGGTGAGCTGGGTAAACTCACATCTGCTCCGTGATTTGCTGGCTGCTTACTGCGCTGCATGCTCTGGTTGTCTAGGACTAGATGAACTGGACGCAGTCTTCGTTCCCAGCAGGAAAACAAGTGATTATAGTTCAAAGGGAGTGTCCAACACTACAGGTGTGGTGGTCATGGGACCTGTGGTGCTTTGAATGTAAAATGTCCTCCATAGTCGCAAGTGTTTGTGATAAAGATTTCTACTGAGCTGGTGGAACCTGACTGGAAACGGTGTGTCACTGGGGATTTTATAGGTCATCCCCGTGGCTGCTGAGAGCTGGCTCATTCAGACGTTCTCTTTCCAGCTGCCTTCCCTGCTGTGCATTCTCTTCCACAGTGGGGCTTCCCCTTGAAACTGAAAGGCAAAATAAACCCTTTCTTCCAATAAGCTGTGTCTGGTCTGGTGTTTTATCCTAGTAACAAGAAGGTATCTGCTGGACTGGAGAGATGGCTTAGCAGTTAAGGCACTTGCCTGCAAAGCCTAAGAACCCATTTGTGCAACTCTCCAGATCCCAAGTAAGCCAGATGCACAAGGTGACACAAGCACCAGGTTGCACGTGCCCACTAGGTGGCGCATGTGTATGGAGGCCAATTGCAGTGGCTGGAGGCCCGGTGTGTCAGTTCTCTCCACCTCCCATTTTATTTGTTTAAGATTTATTTTTATTTTATTTATTTATTAAATACAGAGTGAGTGTGAGAGAGAGAATAGGCATGCCAGGGCCTCTAGCCACTGCAAACAAACTCCAGATACATGCACCACCTTGTGCATCTGGCTGACATGGGACCTGGAGAATCGAACCTGGACCCTTAGGCTTTGCAGGCATGTGCCTTAACTGCTAAGCCATCCCTCCAGCTCTCTCCCCATTTTTAACAAAGAAGATATCCACTATGGAACCTAATAGGGAGTAGCTCTGTATGTCTGGGCCAGTCAGGGAGAACATGTGAAGAATTGGAACGGAGCTTGAAAGGGTCAACATCCTATTTTGTCTGTGAAAAAGCAAGAAAGTGCATTGTAAGGCCAAACCAGTGAGAGAGCAAGGACCGGTGGGAAGAAGCCCAAAGGCTGCTGTGATATTCCCTAAAACTTGGTGAATGAATGAGTGTGAAAAGTAGATTGAAAGGGACCCTAATTTGATGACAAGAAATCTGAACTTTGTTGTTGTTGATGGGATCTTATTGCATAGCCCAGGCCAGCTTTGAACTTGTCACCCCTCTGTTTCTTCCTCCCAAGTGCTGGGATGAGCTTTCTACTTTCTTTTGGAGTGTCAGTAAGAAGGCAGAAGTGAGTTTGTTCCTATCTTACCACACCTATGAATCCCTCTGAGGGACTAGAATGACTTCCTGGTTTTTATACTTAATTATTTTTGGCAATTTTACATATGCACATAATATATTTTGATCACATTTATCCCCTACCACCATCCCTGTGCTCTTCTGAGTCCTGCTGAATCCCTTCTTCTTCCCAAATAGTGACACTTCCACTTTGATGTCTTGTATCATTATTATTACTATTAATTTGTATGTATGTGTGCGCATGTGTAACCCACTAAATTTAATTAGGGTTGCTTGCATGAGCATGGATATGAAGTAGTTTACTGGATCATGAGCAACTACCCAGTGATCTCATTACTAGACAAGAGAGCTTCCCCTTCTCCAAGCACCATTAACTGCTAATAACTGCCCAGAAAGGCATGGGCTCTCATGAGCCCCTCCTCTGTCCATTACAGATTGTCTTGTATGTCTCATGCAGGTAACCACAGCTGCTGTGGGGTCATGAGCACAATGGCTATGTCATGTCTGGAAGACAGCGCCCATAGCACCCCTTCCATCCTCTGGCTCTTACATTCTTTCTGCCCTCTCTCCCTAGATATTTCCTGAGCCTTGTAGGAGGTGATACAGATGTCCAACTTAGGGCTAAATACTCAGTAGTCACTTATTCTCAGCACTTGGTCCAGTTAGGAGTCTCTGGAGAAACCGCCACCCACTGTGAAAAGCTGAGAGTACCACTGATCTATGGGCAGAAGCACACATATTTAGAAGGCAGTTTGAAGAATAGCAGTTCTTCCTTCTCCTGAGATTTGCAGGGCATATCAACTGCCTTTATTTTTCTGCTAACACGTTCCTCTGTAACCAGCAGAAGTATGCATAATTGTTTCACTATCTGCTCCGTCTGTCTGGATGTCAGAGACGCGGCATCAGAAGACCAGTGAGGTAGAAATGTGGTGTCAGCACACAGTGGGCAGGAACAAAGCATGCCAGGCGCACCAGTGCAGACTGGCAAGATTTTATCAGAATTATTGAATAACTAAAACCTAGAAATGAATGCTATAACTTTCTGTTTTTTGAAACTTTACTTTCCAACTACAGTGCCTAAATTAGATGCTAATATGTTCCATGTTACCTATTGTTGTTTTGAGAATAAATTTTGATATTTATCTTTTTAGAAGTGGTATGTTGTTATGGGAAGTCAAAAGTAAAGAATAGTCATATTTCCACCATCCCAAGTTGAACACTGTGAATATTTGAACATATCTGTTTTTACTTAATCTTGTTTTCTGTCTATGATTACACAATATTGAATTCTTCAACCTGCTTTTATCTCCAGTTAATCTGCCCTGAACATATTTCATTTTTCAGAATATATTTTCAGTCTGGAGAGATGGCTCATTAGTTAAAGGCACTTGCTTGCAAAGCCTGATGGCCTGGATTTTATTCCCGAATATCCACATAAAGCTGGATGCACAGAGTCACAAGCATCTATGGCTTGTTTTCAGTAGCAAGATACCCTGGTGCACTCATTCATTCATTCATTCATTCATTCATATTCTCTCTCTATGTTTGCAAATCAATAAATACATATATATATATTTCAAAACCATCAGTGTGTAATGATTATAGAATATTTCATTGCAATACCACCTAAATCTATTTAACTGGTTCCTATTGTGCACTGTCTAGGTTATTCTTTATGTACCATTTTGTTCTAAAGTAGAAGCATTATGACAAAAATCCCTATTTTTGAAGACTTTGTCTACATGGATTACTATTCCCTTAGGTGTATGTATAATTTCCTTGTCAAAGAATGAGAGCGTTTCTTTGGACTATTCATAAAAATTGCCAAAATGCTCTCCAGCATCCTCATTTTACATAGCTACTATGAATTTGCGTTTTGGTTTTAAATTCAGAACAAACTGAGTTGTATTCATGGTTTTGCAAAGCTGGATTTGTCCTCAGCCTTGCAGCCTTGGGCAGTATCCTAAGCACCTCCACGCTCCAGTTTCCCTAGCTGTTACGTGTGAGCGCACACATGTATAAGTGTCTACCTCAGCCCCGTCCTGGTTCTTCATGAGAAAGTCGCTGGCTAGGTAGCGATCTCATAAGGTTTAAAACTATCTGTTAGTAACCTTCTGGACAGCTCAGTTCATATCTCCCTGAAGGGGCAGAAATATGACATTCTTAGCATAGGAACATGCTTGTAATAAGAATAGACTGTTTTATTCTTTGCCTGTAATATATTATATCATTACTTTCTTACTTTCAGGGTACCCTCCCAGAAGCATCTTAAGGAGAGAAAGGACTGATTTTTGACTGACAGTTTTGAGAAGCTTACCATGGACAGGAAAGCATAGTAGAGGCAGGAAGCTGTTGTCACATCATCATGTCAGTAAGGAGGGGCGGGAGGAGAGAGAGAAGCTTGGTGAACTTTCTTCTTTTGATACAGTCTAGGAACCCAGCCAATGGGATAGTGATGAGTCCATTTAGGGAGTGTCCACCCAACCTCAACTACTGTAATCTCAAAAATCCCTCACACACATGACCAGAGATTTGTTCCATTATGATTCTAAATCCTGTCAAATTGACAATAAGGATTAACCACAAATCCTGGGCAATTTTGTATGAAAATAATCAATTTGAGAAGTAAAAAAAAATCTTAAAATTAAAAAATATATTTAGTTTTCATTGTGTGTGTGAAAATTATAGCCTTATACCCCTGCTCCCCGACTCCCAATTTCCCTGAAGGCTCCCCTCAGTGAGGTTATTGGTGTTCACTATTGGGAAATGAAGGATTCAGTCAGGCTTTAATAGTGGCAGGGGAGTTATTCTTCAAGATATTTCTACCCATCCTGTGGCTCCTACAATCTCCCTGAGCCTGGGTGGGTCTTTCAGCAGTATGGTTTAGTGTGAGTTCCCCTTGGCTCAGGGTTTCTGATTTGATGTGTTTTGATCAACCACCGTATCTGCTGCCCACCAAAGTGTCTGTCACTGTTCCTTGGATCTGGTTCTCAGGCCAGTAGTGGGAGCATAATCATGTGGCCACTTCCTCTATACTTGCTTGTGGGCCTCAGCAGAACATCTTAGAATTTTAAGTACCATGACAAAACATGTCTTTTAAGCCTTTAAAAATATGTAAAATCTTTCAAGTTAAAGGAGTGATTTTGACAAGCATCTTCCCCATAAGTATTGTTTTTCATGGCTGTCAAGTCATGAAAACTTCAACTCTTTCTTGGTGTTTGTTTGTTTGTTTGGTTGGTTGGTTGGTTGGTTGGTTGGTTGGTTTTTCGAGGTAGGGTCTCTCTCTGGTCCAGGCTGACCTGGAATCAACTCTGTTGTCTCAGGGTGGCCTTGAACTCATGGAGATCCTCCAACCTCTGCCTTCCAAGTGCTGGGATTAAAGGCATGCACCACCACACCTGTTTCTTCTTTCTTTGTTTTGTTATGCAGTCATGCCTTTATTTGGGTCTGGTGATGAGGTAGAGTGTATATATGCAGGAATTATTAAATGTGTACTTAAGCCATGTCTCAGTGAGTTGGACTTAGCTCTCCTTAATGAATCCTAGATTGAAGAAATAATTTAAAGCCAGGCGTGGTGGCGCACGCCTTTAATCCCAGCACTTGGGAGGCAGAGGTAGGAGGATCACCGTGAGTTCGAGACCACCCTGAGACTCCATAGTGAATTCCAGGTCAGCCTGGGCTAGAGTGAGACCCTTGAAAAAAAATAATTTAATAAGACAAAAAGTAGAAATCATGAGGAGATATAGTCATTAAAAATCTAATGACAGGAGGCTGACTTAGTAGCTAAGGCACTTGCCTGCAAAGCCAAAAGACCTAGGTTCAATTCCCCAGGACCCACATAAGCCCAATGCACAAGATGGCACATGCTTCTGGAGTTCATTTGCGCTGGCTGGAAGCCCTGGCACATCCATTCTCTCTCTCTCTCTCTCTCTCTCTCTCTCTCTCTCTCTCTCTCTCCCCCCCCCCCTTCTCTCTGCTTTTGTCTCTTTCCAGTGAGTAATTTTTTTTTTAATTTAGTGACTTGATCTTAGATGGCGGCAGTCACAGGACAGTGAGCTTGAGGCTGCAGAAAGGCTTCCTTGCCGCCCTCCCTGGGTCTTTCCCCTCCTGTCCTCCTTCCCCCCATCCCCAGTCAAGACTGGACCTGGCTTTGGGGCATGCGCCCTGGGGAACAGAGCTCTAGAGCATTGATGCGGGGTCTCCCTGGGGCCTGGTCCTCTGGGCTGGGGAGGCATGGAATGTGACTGCCTCCGCTTCCCCCATGGAGCTGATGCAGTTCGCAGCAGGAGGAGACACGGAGGCCGCCAGGCACCCCTAAGGTTTAATTATTGTTTAAAGTGCATCAATGGAGCACACACAGGGAGTTTGGAGGACGATTAGCAGTGGTTTGGGGCTCAAAGACACGGTGTCTGATGGTTCCAGCTACATCTCCTGGACAATTATTCTGCAATTTGGCTATCAGCACCAAGCCTAAGATGATGGCAAACTCATAGATTCCTCCAAGACAAACAACACTATTCATGCTTTCTTGATGAATAAGCAAAGAACGGTGGTCAGCGTGCAGAGCAGAATGAGCTTGCACGACTGCCTTGTGAGAGCTCCCAAAGTGAGGCGCCTGTGAGCAGAGCGCTGTGTGGTGTTCACGCTTCTCCGTGAACGCAAAGGTGGGAAAGCAGGCGTAGACGGGACTGCTGATGCTGCCTCTTCGATTGAAGAACTACAAGTGGATTTCCTGGATCATGTGCCTCTTACAACTCAGAATTTTGCTCAGAAAATGTTCGAAAGCTTGTTTTCTGTCACACCTGTTCCTGCTAGATGGGCTTCCATGTCAGACTTGTGGCTACAGATTCCATGAGCACTTTAGAACTAACGATCCTATTGTGTGTGTGGACTGGAGTAACATCAGACAACTCTTGTTGTTTCCAAATCCAACTACTGGTGACGGTGGGGTACCAGCACCGCCTTCTTTAACAGTGCCTCGGATGCGAGAGTCTGTTTCCCCGATGCCTCTAGCTCCCAGCACAGACGCTCCACGCCTCGTGCCTTCATTTGCAGCACCTCCAGCCCTTCCTCTGAAGACTCCCTCTCCCAGAGGCAGCGGTCAGCATCCATGCTCACATGGTCAGCACCACCCTGCTGTGGACAGCAGGACGATTGAGGATGCAATTCGAAGTCACAGTGAGTCCGCCTCACCTTCAGCCCTGTCCAGCAGTCCCCCAAACCTGGGCCCAATATGCTGGTCACAGCCCCAAACCCCGGTGCCAGCCCAGAGGAAGCAGGTGCCAGGAGAAGAACAGGGACAGGGAGACCCCAGCTATTACTGGGAACTGGAAGAGTGATGCCCTCCACTCGGATTGGGTCAGGCTCTTTGGCACCGTTTATAATGGCAAGTGGCACAGAGATGTCGCAGTAAAGATCCCAAAGGTTGCTGACCCAACCCCAGAGCCATTTCAGGCCTTCAGGAAGGCAGTTGCTGTCCTGCACAAAACACGGCATGCAAGCATCCTGCTGTTCGTGGGGTACATGGCAACTTGGTGATTGTGACCCAGTGGTGTGAGGGCAGCAGTCTCTACAAACACCCGCACGTCAGGAGCCCACACTCCAGATGTTCTGGTTCATTGGCATTGCCCAGCAGACAGCTCAGGGGATGGACTATTCGCATGCAAACAATACCATCCACAGGGCACGTGAAATCCAACGATATATTTTTCCATGAAGGCCTAACGGTGAAAATTGGAGATTTGGGTTTGGCAGCAGCGAAGTTTCCCAGGAGTGGTTCTCAGCAGGTTGGACAGCCCACCGGCCCTGTACTGTGGGTGGCCCCGAGGTGGTCCAAATGCGAGATCAAAAGCCATTTGGCTTCCAGTTGGATGTCCGCTCCTATGGCAATGTGCTATGTGAGCTAATGACAGTCAAGCTGCTGCTAAGGACCTTCTAGACTACCCACAGGGCCCTAACTCCATGTTGCCTTCTTTTCAACCCCTCCTGGTCCTGGAGAAAGGAGCCATCCACTAATGCTACCTGGCCTGCTCCAGAGCCTAGCCTACTGCAGATGCTTATAAGTTGGGCCCCAGCTGAATACTTCTAGGGCAAGAAAAAGGCCTTGGAAGGAAGAAAAGGTAGCTGGCCGCCCAGCCCTGATACAGGGACCCACGGAAATGAGCCTCTTCGAGGCATACCGATTGCAGGAGGGACTGCTCCTCAGAGATGGTGGCGCAGCGCCAGTTTTTCACAGAGTGCACCAAACATCCCAGGACTGCCGAGACCCCGGTCACCTGGAGGAGCCTGCTTTGGTACTATGGAACTTGACTTCGGGGACCCAGCTACTGAAGTGTCCAGTGTGGGATGGTTTTCCACGTGAGGTGCTTCACCCTCCTGAACACGCGGAATTTGTCTTCGGGAAGCTGCTCCTCTGGGGCGGGCCACAGGGCCAGCCCCGTCTTCAGTCACATCATTGTGTCTGTAAGAAAGTCAGAAATACAGGTTTCCTTCATGATTTTGGTGTTTAACTTTGTTTTTATTGCTTCTGACAAGATACAGTTATCTGATGGTTCCTCAATTATGTCATTTTAATAAAAGAAATTAATTTTTTTTAAATCGAGTGCATTGAAAAAATTAAATTTCATTTGTTTACTGTCCATAATTTTTTTTTACAGAATCAAAGTAGCTATTCTTTACAATTAGGGGACTCAGGTTTGCATGATAAGACTAGTCCTTTTTTGTAAAAGTACATCATTTTTCCAGGCCCGTTAGATGTCAGTCCATCTATGCTATAAGAGTGGGAGCAATATGCAGGGAAGAGACCCACTTTGCACAGGCCATAGATCGGGCAGTGCTTAAAACTCTCCTGGGAATGAAATGGCAAAGGAAATGGACTGGACAGGGGTTCACAGGTGGATGCTGAGAGGCCATTTTAAGGACAAGCGTTACTGGTTTTTTCTTTGGAAGTCTAGAGGTTCCATCCAATACAAAGGTACGACTATGTCTTCAGTTGGGAATGCACTTTCTAAAATGTGATTTCACATGATTTCTGTAGTGCAAGCACTAAGAAACACAGTCTTGATTTCTACAGAGAGGAAAGAGATCAGTGTTTTAGTCCTGGTTATTATGTCTCAAGTTTAACCTTCCTTGCTCAGTGGAACGGAACTGGCTCTTTCTGTATCTGTTCAGTAGCTCCTGTGTCTCTGTTAGTTCTTGCTTCACAGGTCTGTGTCTTTGAGTGCTGGCCTGTGATACTGCTGCAGGTTCACTGTGCCATCATCCATCCTTACATGTTTTTGCTGTTTAGTTCTGAGCATGTGGTGTGCCCATGGCTGGCTACTATTCTCTATATGACCCACACCAAGAGAAAATATTGCACGTGTTGTTGGATGAACACATCCCAAACAGTTTTTTAGAATCATCTGTGTCACTTACAATCTTGATAACTAATTTTTCTGTATCCAGTCTTGAAATGTATCCTGGATTGAAAAAGATTTGAACAAAAGCATGGAAATAAGAATAACTTAAATTTATTCATATTGGCATCATCTGGCATAAGTGTTAGCTCAAAATTGTTAAGCCTTAAGTTGCCTGTGAGTGTTGGACTATGGCATAAAAACAAGAGAATCACTCTCAAGGTTAGGAAATATAATTTGATTTGTTCTTTTGCAACTTATAAGTGTGGATTTTGGAGCTTCATTTATAAAACAGGAACTATATCTTGATTGCTATGTAATGACAGACTACCTGGAAAAGCATTTATGACAGCTGTAATACCACATGCTGATGTAAGGTCGTTATTGTCAATTGGCATTTAAATATAGTTCAGCTCAATTTATATATCCTGGCCATTCGTTTTCCTATTTGCACTTAAGCTATGAAGAAAACTTGATTAAATACTCTTTAACCTCTCTATTTAATAAGGTGTCCAAAATCCTTTCTTATGGATCTGTTGGCTGCATTCTAAATACTGAAAATGAAAAGATGATTCTAAGGCATTGCAAAAGTGAAAGCATCTTAGCTTTACCCTTCGACCACTATGTTGGTCGTTACAGCAGACCCAATCATCCCTTCTTAAACGTGTGTGTGTGTGTGTATGTGCACGCCCACACACTCACACACACATACACGCATGTGGGCACATGCATAAGGGTCTTTCCTGCTGCAAACAAACACATTTCTGGCTTTATGAAAGTGCCTGACCTGGGCTAGAAGGCTTTGTAAGCCAGCACCTTTAACTGCTGAGCCATCTCCCTCACACACCAACCCAATCAGTCATTCTTTTATCAGTGATGGTAACAATTGGCAGTATGTGGAACAGAGGCTGTATTTGAAGAGCTGCCTTTCCAGTATGGTGGCAACTGAGTTCAGGGGCTATTTAAATCTAAGTAAATTAAATTAGATCAAATTAGAAAGTCTGTTGCTCCATTGAACCAGCCACATATCAAGTCCTCAATATGGATAGTGACTTCCTCGCTGACCAGAAAAGCTACTGGAACATTTCTGTCATTGCAATAAGTTCCTTTGACTAGTCCAATTCTAGAAGGAAAATAAATAATCTGCTATCACAGTACTTAGAGGTAGTGAACAGTAATATTGCTGAATTCTTATGTCTGTTTTTAGGTTTCTAACCTAAAATAGCAACCTTTAATAAGGATTTCACATACATATATTCAACATTTTTGGCCAGTAGCATTTCAAGCATGATTTTTTTAAGTATTCTTATCTCTCTTTCTCTCTCTCTCTCTCTGTATGTGTTTTGTTTTGTTTTTTGGGTCCTGTAGGTCCTGCGTGACAGACATGTGTGAATGCCCAGTCCATAAAAACTGTTACTGTGAGTCATTTCTGGCATACACCCGTGCCTGCCAGAGAGAGGGCGTCAAAGTGCACTGGGAGCCTCAGCAGAGCTGTGCAGGTAAGAGGCCCTGAGAATCCAGCCAACAGAAGTTCACTGCTGCGCTCACCATGGCAAAGGGGAGATTTGCAAATGCCAATGTCGATAGCCACATTCTCCCCTGACCAAAGGGGAAATCCCATCAGTGACCCAAGCAGATTATAACATACTACAACTTGGGTGCTTCCCACAAGGCAGGGTAGACAGGACCTAAGAGAAACACTTGTGACAAGCAGATTTTTAACAATTTAAGAATCTCCACTATTACAAAATAATCACAAATCCAGCTACCAGCTGGTCGTACTTAGCACATGGGTAATTTTGACTATGGCTTAGGTCATGTGTGGAGCTAAGGAGATTTAGGATCACTCCAGTCATCTGGGGTCCTCAGGATAAACATCATAATTTTTAATAGATCTTTAAACCCTAGCAGAATGTTTCTCTCCCTTTGAGAGAGAGATTTCTACTGCAGAGTTTATTAGTTCTTTGTCCTCAGGCCCATTACTTAGCTTCCTTGAGATGTGTCAAATAAACGTCTTTGTTAATTTAAGAGTATTCATTTAAATGTGGCTAGCTAGGTACTGGGTGCTGTTCTAGACACTGTGACTGCTTTGACATATGCGGAAAGCCCTTGTCTTTGAAGTAATGGCCATCTCATGGGAAAGCAGACAAAACCACTAACTATAATGCACACTTGCACATGATAGCATAAGGAAGGAAATAAACAGAGTAGAGTTATAGAAAACAAATGCAGAGGAGGTCGGTACCACATGTAGAGGGGTGAGGAAGAAGGTTTCCTTGAAAAGGAGGAATTTCAACATCATCCTATAAGCAGTATATGCAGAAGCGTCACAAAGTAGCAAGCTTTGAGTGCTGGCTCTCACTGGAAGGGAGCCAGCTGTAGCCTGATCCTGGTAAGCAAGGAAAAGGTTTGCACAAATGAGAACGGGTGGGAGTGGAGGCTGGATTATACTGACCTTTGCAGGCCTTGGAAAGGAGTCTGCCTGGTAGTCCAAGAGAAACGAAGCCATTGGTGCTTTCCCAAGCTTAGTGCATAAAAAACCGGATAGAGAAGTCCAAGTTGAAAAATGGTGGCCAGGAAGGAGGCTGTTCAAGAAGTTGTGATATACCAGCAGTAGCTTCGACTTGGATGATTGTCTTGCACACATCACAGGGAGCATCCGGGCATAGTCCACAATTTTACAACAGTGCCTGCTGTCTTGTGGGTTAAGTATCAACATATGCATGAGGCATCTTGAAGAGGGTCCATCTCAGAAGACGCTCCTGCAACGGCAGCGCTGCTGCTACTTAGATGTAAAGTGAAATGACCGAATATTTAGCATCTAATTCAGGGGCTGGTAAACATTTCAGTCTAAAGTGACAGATTTTCCAAGAATGAAAAGACTGAGGGCTTTCCCGAATTCTATCATAATCCTTACAGCCTGAGCACAGGTTGTAGATAAGGAGACAGTTCGTGTGCTTAATAGTTCTAGAACGTAGTGGAACACAGGGGTGACAGTCTGGTGAAAAGTAGGTAAATAAGTGCCCAGAAGCAGTCTTTGCATGGCACAGGTATCATGCTCACTTAGGCTGGTACGTTTCAGCATAGCTGAAATTGGAATAACTCTGAAGCTTGAAAACCATCCCAGAAGCCATACCTCAGCCCCATGACCAGATTAGCCTTGGCTACATCTAAGAACTTCCCAGGCACGAGGTCTTCACATATAGCTAGAGTTAAAACCCCTGAGTTGGTTTGTGTGCATACTTGGGTGACCTTGGTGCAGTGGAATCACAGGTATTTGGGGGTTTCTGCCCCTGGGTGCAGCCAGGTCTTTGGAAAGGGGCCAAAAAGCCTTCCATTTATTTCTGCTATTCCTTTCGATTCTATTTTTCCCATTCTGAAAAGCCAAGTCTAATCTTTACGACAAGGCTTGCTTTCTCTGACACCAGTACCATCGATCAGTGCTGCTTCTGTCAGATGAGAATTGCCTCGATGAGAACAATCCACAGCCAGGCGTGGCTGAGGCTGCTAGAAGTTGATGCCAGTGGCTGATCTCTAACTTAAAGCATATCTGTTGGGTCAAATACAGAAGGGTGATGTTTGGTAAGGGTTGGGTCCTTCCAGCCTGTCTTATATAGTTCCAGCTCCCTTCTTGTATTTTGAATGCTCTTTCCCTTAAATTTATCATAAAAATGACTAAAATGGATGGAGGCAAGCACTCAGCCATCTTCCTGGAGTGATGGAGGGCTCCAGAGTTGTACATTCTATTGGCTGTGGTGGTACTGTGGACAGGACCCTGTTCAATGCAGGATGCATGAGCCCCTCCTCTGGCCCAGGACGGTACTTCGCTTCATCCCAGTGCACACGCTGCATTTGAGGATGACACGTGTCGCATCAGCATCCGCATTTAAGGGACTAAATCTCTGGAGCTAAAACGGCATTTCTAATGGAAAAAGAATATGCTCCCCAGAGTCTTATTTACCTGTCAAAATCAGTGGAGTCGTCTGTGTGAAGTGTAGCTCCATCAGTGTTCTGTTGAAGACAATGCTGTACATGTACATGCGCGCGCGCGCACACACACACACACACACACACACACACAAAACGGACTTTCACAGATTGAAAGTAATTGGAATCACTACATAAAACACAATGTGCTAATGGATATAGTGAAAGGATAGGAAAGTTTAATAATAACCACTTTCTTAGTATTTTTCTATGTATAGCTTCAAGAACTATACTAGAATTTTATGATGTATGCTACCTTATCTCATACATTTAATGCTGTACACGCCTATATGCCCTATATGGTAACATTATGTTGCCCACATTGCACTGATAGAGCAATTGAGACTGAGAGCATTAAACAAGTTGCTGAAAGTCAAAGAACTGGGAACAAGGAAGCTGGGTATCAAGTTCCAGTCAGATTACATCATAGCTTCAGTTTTCATCAGAATGAAAATACAGAAAAGCAAGAGCACTATAGGAAATATGAATACATAGTTATACGAACATCCACCCATTTAGCCAAATATTTGGAATCTAGATTTCTTTTCGTTTGGTTTTTCACACCTCCTGTGTGCCACCATGACCATTTGGTATCTAGATTTGTATTAGCATTAGTGACTTTCCAATTTCTGTTTATTTGCTCTTGAAAAGTGTTACCTAACCCCTTCTAATTCTGCAAATTTTATTTTATTTTATTTTATTTTGTTTTTCGAGGTAGGGTCTCACTCTGGCCCAGGCTGACCTGGAATTCACTATGGAGTCTCAGGATGGCCTCGAACTCACGGCGATCCTCCTACCTCTGCCTCCTGTGTGCTGGGATTAAAGGCGTGCGCCACCACACCCGGCTCTAATTCTGCAAATTTGCTATGATTCTTGTCTCATGTATCTTACACTGGCTTCCTTGGCAGAATGTCTGTCACCTGCCAACAAGTTACACTAATTGTCACTACACATTTACTAATGCATTTTACAGGTAGAAAATGTGTTGGGAACACAGGTTTCCATGTCTTTCTGCAGCACCAGGGATGGTCTGTTGTATTACAGAAGCAGTTTTCTCCTTGGTTTGGTTCCTCTGTCCCCAAATGCTTCTAGGTCCTCCCTGCATCTCCTTTACCCCCCTCAGTCATTCTGGGCTTTTCCTTGTGTGGCTGGATTGACTAGATACCTCCCGTGAAATCATGAGCAGTGGTCAGGCATTGTGACCTCAGCACCCCATGGAGGCACAGAAACTGCTCAGCTTATTGAACAAAAGGATGAACTTAACACATAGTGTCTTCATGTGTCACTGTAGCTAGTGGATGTCGCTGGATAGTACAGTCATTCTAACCCTCAGTGCTGTGGTTGTCTCCTGATTTAAAAAAATGACACACACACACACACACACACACACACACATATATACATGTATATGTATGTGTATATATATGTGTGTGTGTGTGTGTGTGTGTTTTAATAATTATATTTTCCTTTTATAAGTTAGAAAGGCATTTGGTTTCATGGAATGTGAAAGAAGGCTCAACTCATTATTAACTTTCTAGAATCATCTAAAAGTTGTGCTGAATTAAAGATAAAACTAACAATTCTATTCCCCAGCTTAAAAGCCCCCCCAAGCTTTCCCTATGCCAGGGCTTTGCAAGGACATCTGAGGTCTCTGGCCGGGGCTTCTTCTCTTGCTTTCTCTCACCACTCTCGCTCCTTAGCCTCCGTACTTCTGCTGACCCAGCAAGCCAAGCATGTTCCCCTCCCATTCAGCTCTCACACCGACTGCTGTTCCCACTTGCCCCTGATTCTTGTGTCCCTCTCTGGGAAACTCCAGCATGGCTCTCCAATTTCTGCTCATCCTTTCCCTCTTTGTTTCTAGTGCTAGGGATCAAGCCCAGGTTGCACACGCTAGGTGAGCACTGAACTACACTGCCAGCCTTCTGCTCAGTTTTTCTGATTTGGTGGGATTTGCTTGTTCTCTATCATCTTTCGTGATCCCTACCCAACTCTCAATGTTATTATTTTTTGTTTCCATCTGTGTCTCTTTGTCTCCTCCCTCACTCTTTTTCTTTCTTTTTCCTCTTCCACTGCATTTCTGTCTGGTATGGTTAGGAATCTATTTATATGGTAATTTCTTCTGTGTCACCATCCACATCCTCTGGCTCAGTCACCAGCCACTTCCCCTGCATGGTCACACATATGATTTTCTGTATTTGGCTCTACTCTTGCTCCAACTTGCCTCAAATTAACTATTGATTAAAATATTTCACACATGGGCTGGAGAGATGGCTTAGCGGTTAAGTGCTTGTCTGTGAAGCCTAAGGACCCCAGTTCGAGGCTCCATTTCCCAGGACCCATGTTAGCCAGATGCACAAGGGGGTACATGCATCTGGAGTTCGTTTGCAGTGGCTGGAGGCCCTGGCACGCCCATTCTCTCTCTCTATCTGCCTCTTTCTCTCTCTATCTGTTGCTCGCAAATAAATAAAAATAAAAAACAAAAAAGTAAAAAAAAAAATATTTCACACAGGGATGGATAGATGGCTCAGTGGTTAAGGCATTTGCCTACAAAGCCCAATGACCAGGGCTCAATTCCTCAGTACCCATGCAAAGCCAGATGCACAGTGGTGTGTGGATCTGGAGCTTGTTTGCAGTAGCTGTATGCTCTGATATATTCTCCTCTCTCTCTTTCTCTCTCTCTCTCTCTTTCCACCTCCCCCCCACCCTTGTAAATAAATAAATAAATAAATATTTCACACATTACAACTATTCTCCATAGATGCTTTTCTGTGTATAATTCTACACTTTAAAACGTTGATGTAGTTGCACACATATTTTCTTCATCACAGCTCAGGACCTGGAGAGACCATTGGAGTTCACTTTTCGTGGTATTTGTAATAAATAACCATTTTTAACTTTTTTTTTAAATCTTACAAATTGAGTTTGTCTACCTAGGAATGAAAAGCCCTCATTACTGTCATTTTTATTTTGCAGTTCATCAGCTTAGGGCTAGGTCTTTGGGTTTGATATCAGAGATGCAGGCAATTCCCAGAGTGTTTGAGACAGGCTGGTTTTCCATTATTCCCTTGATAAAATGCAAATCTGGACTGTACTGTAGAAGGATATGTGTATTGACAGGAGTCCACAGACAGGAGTTAAGTTAGCCTGGCGTTTCTCCACGTGACACCTTTGTACCCTCTTTTGCAGCCACCCAATGTAAGCATGGTGCTGTGTATGATACCTGCGGCCCGGGATGTGTCAAGACCTGCGATAACTGGAACGAAATTGGTCCATGCAATAAGCCGTGTGTCGCCGGTTGCCATTGTCCAGCAAACTTGGTCCTTCACAAGGGAAGGTGCATCAAGCCAGTCCTGTGTCCTCAGCGGTGACCTTTGTCCCAGTCCTTAAGACTTTGAAATCTGGTGTCTTTGACACAGACGTGGAAGAGCCAATGAAGGACTGAGATGTTTATGTGCCTGACTGCACACACACAGAGTATATATGTGTATATACAGATATATAGATATATTCAAAAGCATTTCATCATTTATATAAACTATAGGCAGATTATATGTATATTTTTTGCTATAAGACATGTATTATTTCTAGAATCCTAATCCCTAAGCCATTGGGTACATTGTATAAATACACCAGGTGCTTTTAATTTAATAAGATGGCATGCAGACCTATCGGAGGGCTTTAACATTGCATATAGTTGCTGTTTGGGGGAAGTTTTCTAGGAACCCTCATTTTTCTGCCTAAATTAATTTAAGCTTTGAGTCAGTATTTGTAAGTAAGTGGGAGATGTGCTTCTTTAGAGAAAGGCACATTTATCTAGGGACATGTTTCCAAGGAAAGTATCGTATGCCTGAGAGAGATGGTAGAGATTGGTGACAGGTCCTAATGGTGCATGCAAACAAAGGGAGAAGCTATTAGACTTCACTGGGTCATAGTCTGATATTATTTCAAAAACTGAACAGTTGCCAAGAAATATACATTTGTTATGAGGGTGTTACCAAAGAATCAAATGATTTCTTGCCATTTTTGCACACTCCACAAATCTCTTCATTACATATGTGTGTGATAGATGGGACCTTTTGTATGCCATGCAATGAGATTAAGGAGTATCTGGATGACATGTTAATTTTATTTAGCATGAGAAGATATGTGAGATACCATTGCCAACGTATGCAGAAATAACATTTTCTCTGAATCTCAGAGCAGGTCAAAACCAATGAGTAGATTGAGGCCATCTATATATTTGTGACTATACCATGCATAAAATAAAAGTCTTTCACTATTTCTGTTGGTTTCCTGTCCACTGCTGTTTGGTGACTATTAATATATTATGAATACTGGACAGGACAGAGGATGTATTGACCATCTGACAGCATCATTTCAAGAAAGAACAGTCCATATATTACTTTAATTTGCTCCTAGTTTCTATATGATTTTGTTGACTTTTATTTTCTGATAAATATGTGGAAAGATCAATAAAAGAAAACACACTGGTGTCTAAATGTAAAATGTTCTGCATTGTAGTGATTAAAGGGCTTAAGATTTAAAACAATGTATTTTTTTTCCAGCAAGATATCCTGGGTGGTACTTCATAAGTCACTATACCAACTTCGAGTAATTCAACTTTAACAGTTTTATTTAGATACTTTTGGATTTTTTATATTTTATTTTATTTGAGAGACAGAGATAGTGAGGGAGTGTGTGAATGGGAGGAACAGGGCCTCCAGCCACTGCAAACAAACTCCACACGCATGTGCCATCTTGTGTAGCTGGCTTTACATGGGTACTGAGGAATCAAACCTGGGTGCCTTTGGCTTTTCAGGAAAGCACCTTAACCACTAATCCATCTCTTCAGCCCTTAGACATCACTTATTTACCTTGAATTAGCTTGCATGTTAAAAGTAAAAAGCGTTATTAATAGAGAATAGAAAAAAATCACAAATTTGCAGTGCAATTCCCTTGTTTATCAAGAGAATATGAGTCCCATTCCTGATAGGTGTTAGTTCTGACTTTATTCCGCATTGGTGATTAGGTGCTCAGTGCCATAGTGATAGCTCAGAAACCAAGGACACTGCTCTATTGCTGCTGTGCTCGGGTCACCACCCAATGCCAGTCCCCACTGTCTGTGGCCTAAGGTAGGCAGGACCTGGCTTCAGTGTTACATTAAGCAAGAGGACTTCAACTCTCATGCTTTTGTGGTGTGACTTACTTATAAAATGACCCTCATAGGACTGGAGAGATTGCATAGTGGTTAAGACCCTTACTTGTGAAGCCTGAGGCCCCAGGTTTAATTTCCCCATGTAAACCAGATGCACAAGGTGGCACATGCATCTGCAGTTTGTTTGCAGTGGCTAGATGCCCTGGTGTGACCATTCTGTCTTTCTATCTCTTTCTCTCTCTCTAATAAATAAAAAAAAATAAAAATAAAAATATTTTAAAATAGTTCATGTATTTAACCACTTGGTCCTCAGCTGGTGGTGCTGTTTGGAAAGGTTGTGGAACCTTTAGGAGATGGGGCCTTGTTGAAGGAAGTGGGTCACTGGGGATGGGCCTTGAGGTTTTATAGGCTGGTCTCACTTCCTGTTGCTCTTTGCTTCCTGACTGTGAATGCAATGTGGTCAGCCGGCCTACTGCTCCTGCCACATGCCTTCACTGACAAAACGGACTGTGCTTCCTAAACCAAAATAACCCTTCCTCCTTAACCTGCTTCTCATCAGGTATTTGGTCACAACGAGTAAAGTAACTAGCATACATGCCTTGGGTCCAGGAGTGGTCTGTCATCTTGTAAACATCCTCTGAGCATCTGGACCACACTTATGTGCTTATGTGTAATATAAAGGGGCTGTGCAGTGTGGCAAGCTGCATGGAGAATCAGAAGACCTCGCCAGCTCTGTCCCCACCACCTTCTCTGCCACTGGTGAGCCAGGAAACCTTGGACAGTGAGCTGAGGCCCTGAGGCTTACAAACCCTTGCACGTGTGGAATATCATTTTTATCCTGCATTCTCCTGAAAGGAAGGATAGGATAAGTTAGTTACCTCTCTTGGTGCTTTATTTATTTATTTTTTTTTTTGTAACATGAGCAGATTTCTTTCGATTGGCTTAATGTTCCTATCTAGATCATGCTGGGTTTTTATGAAAGAGGTCTCCAGAAAGGAAATGGTGATGCACAAGGGAAAATTGTAGGTGGTTCTTTACTACTCATGATTCATCTTGAGTAACTACCCAGTAAGGCTAACCAGCCTCCTTCCCAACTCTTTCACCACAGCCAGAGACAGCACCTCTACATGGACCACTTCCATCACTGTGGATGGCTTGATTTTAAGTTTGTGTGACATATCCAACATATTCAGCAAGATATATATATATAGATATATATATATACACACATACACATATATATAATTGAAATCAGGCAGAGGAAAAGTATTTTCAAAGCTACTAATCCACGTGTTTGCTGGATGATGGGGAAGGTGAAGAAATCAGCTGGGGGGCTGTCTGCATACCCTAGTTTTGGTCATCAGCCATAGCTGAGAGCAATGACGTTATGGCGATTGATCATTCTAGAGAGTTACCATGTACTTCAAGGATAGTGGACCTGCTTTATTCAAATGAGATTGTCTTAAAACCAGACTCCTGGCTTAGTGGTTAAGGCACTTACCTGCAAAGCCTAAGGACCCATGTTCAACTCTCCAGAACCCATGTAAGCCAGATGTACAAAGGTGAGGTAAGTGCAAGGTCACACATGCCCACTATGTGGTACAAGCATCTGAGGTTCGATTGCAGTGGCTGAGGCCCTGGAGGGCCAATTCTCTTTCTCTCCCTCTGTCTCTCTCTCCTGCTTGCTCATTCTCCCTAGAATAAAATTTTAAAAATTCAGGCTGGAGAGATGGCTTAGCAGTTAAGCACTTGCCTGTGAAGCCTAAGGACCCGGTTCAGGGCTCGATTCCCCATGACCCACGTTAGCCAGATGCACAAGGGGGCACATGCGTCTGGAGTTCATTTGCAGTAGCTAGAAGCCCTGGCGTGCCCATTCTCATTCTCTCTCTCTCTCTCTCTCTCTCTCTCTCTCTCTATCTATCTATCTATCTCTATCTCTCTGTATCTATCTGCCTCTTTCTCTATCACTTTCAAATAAATAAATAAAAATAAGAACAAAAAAATCAAATTAATTAAAAAACAAACTCTTGCAGTTAGATGAGAAACAAAATGTTCTACTCCCTCCATTGGTGCACATTTTCCAGAAGAGTACTTAGAGTTAGTCTGTGGTATATAGATTTAAAGCATGGGTCAATGCTGCTCTTTCTGTGTGTAGAGAGCCCCACCGGATTATGCCACTTGGAACACTGAGAAGAAATAAATATGCTGTGGAGCGCATTGCACAGTTCTGTGTCTGGTCAGTGCTTGGTGTGAGTTAGCTCTTTTTCTCTCTCAGAGAAAATAGGAACGTGCATTCTGACCTAGAAAAAAAAAAAGCAGCTCTTTGACATTGACAAGAGCAGTGTTTTTTGTCAAGATGATAGATTACTGAGGATCACCAACCCTAGGTCAAAGGTGTCACCCACTCCTCACTCACTGTTTGCCACTACACAAGAGGCACTTCCCAACGGGGAAGATCCAGTAGGTTGCCCCCATCCCTGACCTGAGTCAGAATAAAGTGCTTTGACAGGAAACTATTGCTGTGAACCATTTCAGGCACACAAGAGGCATCAATGATCATGTTGCAAACATCCGTGAATCCATTACCGTAATTAACTGGCAGGGGATCAGGAAATTTTTCTTGAATAAATAAATAAACCTGATGAACGCCAGGCCTCATGGTGGCAACAGCTCTGTATGGAAAGCATTGAGCTTGTGCCCGGTGGAGTCCCAGCCCACTCTGCCACTCTTTGTTACTCACATTCATCTGGATCTGACAAGTACCAGGATGTGTGCCTGGAAGAGCCTGGTGTGGGAGGAGACGGCCGTGGGGACCAGCACCAGCATATTTCAATTAGCATTCGTCTCCAGAAGTAACTCGCAAGAGCAAGCAAAAATAGACTCTGGTTCTAAATTTTAATGTGCAAGCTTTTTGTGTGTGTGGACCTAAGATTTTAATTCTGGAAGAATGACAGCATTCACGTGGTTCAGAGGGAACGAACAGAAAATAAACATGTCTGTGATTGTGCTGACTCTAGTTAGGAACTCGGACCTGGGTTCCTTAAGTTAAGTAAACAATGGGATGACGCTAGATCCATCCGTGTGTGTGTGTGTGTGTGTGTGTGTGTGTGTGTGTGTGTGTTTTCCTTAAAGAATAATTTGAGCAAACTAGCTTTAAAAAGGTGAATGTGGGCAGAGAGAAGGATATGGGGTTATGTTTAGAGAAGAACCTTGGCTTGGCTTGGGGTGAAAGTAATGTCAGTCCCTACCCCCACCCCCAGGGCAGCGGCATTGGTGAGGAACAGGTAGACAGCCATTTCTCCTGCAAACCAAAAGGTCCCAGTTTTGAATTCAACAGTCTCGTCCTGAATGTCCGATTAAGACATAGATCTTCCTGAGATAATCACACACCAGGGTAAGAGGCTTGTGATAAAGCAGGGACACATGGCTGCCTCTGGGAGCCTTGGGAAGCCCATCTTGAGAGTTTTTTTTTAATATTTTATTTTTATTTACTTATTTATTTGACAGAGAAAGAGGGAGGGAGAGAGAGAGGGGATGGGCACACCAGGGCCTCCAGCCACTGCAAATGAACTCCAGATGCATGCGCCCCCTTGTGCAAATGGCTTACGTGGGTCCTGGGGAATCGAACATGGGTCCTTTGGCTTTGCAGGCAAATGCCTTAATTGCTAAGCCATCCCTTGAGGGTTTTTTTTTTTTTTTTTTTTGAGGACATGTTATGGAAGGCTTACCAGAGAAAGTGACTCCTGAGGTAAACTTTAGACCAGGTCAGCTTTACCTATGTGAAAGTCACGTATGTGCATGCACACACACATGCAGGCACATCTGCTTTCTAGCCAGAGGAGCAGCCTGGGCAGAGACATGTCATGCAGACAACTGTGAATATGGAGAGAGATGGTAGCCAGTGTCGCATGAGGGAGCATCAGGCTTCAGGGGCTACTAGAGTGTAATAAACTCACAGAGGAGCCGCCATGGTGCAACTCACACTTGGTTTCTAGGGAAACAAGCACAGGCAGAGTCTGAGGGTTTTATTCTAAGTCCTTATAGCATCCAAAACCCGGATGTGGTCCATCTCCGTGTCTGGAGGCTCCCTATGGCCGTTCTCCTCATCCTTTAGCATCCCGGGTTGGGGGGCGCTGCTCGGATCCTCCAGGCAGTGTTAGCTCTAACACCCATACATTTCACCGTTGCATTTGCTGGCTCCCCCAGCTGTAGGCTGATGGGTAGACCATAGGTTCCAAAGTAGCTGGCCCTGCTCGCTGGTGTCACCAGCTCCGGCGACAGCGAGGGGTAGAGCGCCTGTTGGAACAGTTCTGTCATGTTCTAGGCCACTTGGTGTCATAGCCCAGCTTGAGCCTCAAACACTTACATAAGCAGCCTCTGTGTGTAACTGGAATGTTGGCTTATTAAGTAATTCCCCTCAGGGCCACTGGGGAGTTAAATTTGAGGCTTTGGGAAATGTAATCTGTGATGAAAAATAATCACTTTGACTTTAAGAATCTACCACTTGGTACATTGTCATTTCCACACATGTAATTTAAAGAATTGGACTCTAAACAACTTTTTCTGGCTTTCATTTAAGTGACCATTAAGGGAAGGAGAAGACAGTAGGTTGGTCAGCGTCCCCCACCCCACCCCTGTCCCCTCTGAACAGGCTATCTGGTGATGTGGGTTGATGATGTGACATGTCCCTGTCTGATTTTTCCTGTTTTTCTGGAGGCCATTCAAAGGGTCACTTGGTATGAATTCCCATCCCGGAGACTTGAAACTAGTCAGGCCAGGAGGATGTTCCTCCGAAGAGAAATTGCTCAAGTCATCAATTCGCAGAGCTAACTGCTAAGAGAAGGAAGTGAAAGTCAGGAGGAGGAGGAGGGATTGGACATCAGGCTTGTCCACAGTATCTGCCTCCCAACACATCCCAAACTCAGGGAGGAAGAGCACCCTGAAAACTGCCTGATCACACGGGAATGTATTCTCCCTGTCTTCTAGATGGTGCTGGAGGGTGGGTTTTTTTCACAGAGCAGTTCATCCCAAGCCATTTATTTCATTTCCAGGATGAGTCCACACAGTTATCATGAGTGTGTGGTATGTGTGATTTTATGGCCAGCATCACAATCCTAGTGGCCTGTGAACTTGCTGGGTCACCCCGCTCAGTGGTCCTTACACGTGAATGTAAAGCCCAAACCAGGCTTGTACTTTTTCACGGACACAATCACAATTAAAGGCAAAGCTGGTTTCACTTGGTTTTCCATAGGTTTGGGCTGCAAAATTATTACATGACTTTGATTGAAAAGAACAAAAAAGAGAAAAAGCTTCCAGTGAAATTGGAGTACCAGCCAAGGTATTCCGTATGTTCACATATTAATGTTCTCAATAATAATTTTACATTTCAATGGATTCAAGTTCTATATAATCTCACCTATTGAATGCTAACTTCTTCAGTCAGATTATTTCAAGTACATATATTTTGAATGCTATTTTCCAGAGTAAAACTATTTTCCTTGAAATTGATTCCATGATTGATTGTCCATATTAACTAGCTTAATTGGACATTTAAAAATATTTTTATTTATTTGCAAGCAGAGAGAGATGGAGAGAAGAGAGACAGACAGAATGAGCATGCCCAGGTCCTCGAGTTGCTGCAAACAAACTTCAGATGCATGTGCCACTTTGTACATACGGCTTTACATGGGTGCTGGGGAACTGAATCTGGGTCATTAGGCTTTGCAGGCAAGCAAGCACCTTGATCACTGGATTAAGCCCCTGTTTGGACTTTTCTGTGAGCGTAAGTGTACATAAATATTTGCCCAAATATGCATATTATTTATTATAAATTATTTTATGTCAGTAACACATAGTCATTCACTTCTCATTTGTTTCTGCTCGTCCATAGAAAGGCCTGTGATGAAACCCGACAGAGGGGAGCTCACAGCAGAGGTGCAGCAGAAACAAGCCCGTGGATAGGTTTGCACTGTGGTCCGAGAGGGGTTGCTTTGGTAGAAATAGTGCAGATATAATTTCACCATGTTGCTATCAAAGCACTAGATGGAAATACGTTGTGGTTCTGAGACTCATCCTATGAACTTCATGGCCTGACCCACATTGTTGGCAGGAATGTGCCTCTCCTAACACACGTGAGCAGGGTCCCCATAGCTAAAAGGCAGCCTCTGCGCTCCATCAGTGTATGAGGTAGCGTCCACACAGCTAGCCTGCCAAGAGCGACACCAACGCCCGGCGGTCCTGAGCTCCCTGCAGTGGCTGGATGGACGCTTGGGCCTGGACCTGGGGGGTGAGCAGGGGGTGTGATCAGAATCCGGCATTCAGAACCAATGTCAGCTGAAATAAATATTGAAGTTTCTTGGGGATTTTTCACCAAAAACAAGAACAGTTAAAAAAAAAAAAAAAAAAAAAAAAAAGGCCAGCTTCTTCTGCCATTATGGAACGTCCCCTGGATCTGTAAGCTTCAATCAGTCCCTTCCTCCATTAAAAAATAAGAAGAACAGTTTTTTCATCTCAGCTTTTAATTCTCACCACTCTCTTCTTTCTCACTGCCTCTTCTAACTTTCTGCATTGTCTTTTTTTTAACCTTTTCCTCCTCCAAATGCAGTCACCTACACTTTTTTCCATTATCTATCCCCTTCTAAACTGGACACCCTCCTGACATGATTCTATGCTCCACGCTCCAGTTAAAAGTGTAGCTGGATCCTACTTTATGAGTCAATTCACTGGCAGTCTATTGAGAGTCTTGCATAGCGACACGTAGCACCGTGGTTTCCACGCTCTTATCTTGGGTCTTTGGCATGTAACATCTTTAACCAATGGCCCAGTCTAATGTAGGCATTTAGTCAATATATATGACCAGGAGGGAAATATTAAGGAGGTAGGTAGACCCTTGGTAGCCCCCAGCAATGCAGACATGGGGTAGATGCCACCTAGTAGACAGAGGTCAAGGTCTCTGCCACAGGCTCTTTGGAATTCTTGGGGGTAAAAACACTCATTCCACATTTAGGTAGAGTACCTAGACTTTCTGATGTCAGAAATCCACCTATGGAAAATGTTTCGTTTTCTCCTCTCTTGTCTTCTGACCCACATATTCTTCATCATGAAGGGTGGCCTGAGCTCTTCTCCTGAGGCTTAATTAGTGAACGTAGCAATACTTTTCAGGCAAGCACCTTAGTTACTGAGCCATCTCTCCGGCCCTGAATACTTTTACTTCTAATGATGCTGAATGTAATTTCATGTATATGGCATCAAAGTGAAGCTTGGTGGTATTAGCTTTGTTGCATATCTTAGAGGTGTAACTTAAAAGAAATAATTTTTCAATCCAAGGATAACTCCCACTATAGCTTGGAACCCAACTGTGCCAAAGGCGCCATCTGCTAAAGTCTCAGTCACCAAAGTGGCATAAATTGGAAATGGTAAAACATTTAAGTAGTAAGAATTAGTAGAAGGTCTTGGGACCCTTGGAGATATGCCCATAAAGGGGATTGTGGGAACTCTTAAAAGATATTCTCCACAAACTCAAACCTACAGGGCCAACAGGTATTGAACTGGGACCTCCAAAACAGTAAGCCCAAGTAAGCCTTTTTTCTATATAAGTTGATTGACATATTTTCTTATAGTGACAGTAGTGTGTGTGTCTGTGTGTGTGTGTGTGTGTGTGCGTAACATTCCTAGGCAAGACAGTTTGTCTGTTCAACTGAGTAATCACAATCTTTGGCTATTGTTTTTGTTCTCCCTCAGAGGACTGTGAAATCATTTTCCAACTCCATAGAGTAGAGGGCCATGAGCTGCTGACAAGGTCTACACAGAAAGTTCCCAGTATTATGAACCCCCCTGAATTTGGCTGGGTGGCTGGACTACATGAAAGGATAACTTATTCTGGTTCCCCATGACCATTCTTTTAGCAACAGTAATAACATTCTGTACAAAAAGAAAATGCAGGAACTAGACAGATAGCTCAGCTGTTAATATATTTGCCTATAGAGCTTAATGACCCAAGTTTGATTCCCTAGTAAAGCCAGGTGCACAAAGTGGTGCATACATCTGGAGTCCATGGGCACTGGTTGGAAGCCCTGGCACACCCATTCTCTCTGTCTGTCTGTCTGTCTGTCTGTCTCTCTCTCTCTCTCTCTCTCCTTGAAAGAAATCAAAGAAAAGGCAGATGCACTAATGACATGCACACTAATGATGAAGAGCCCACTCTTTCAGGAGGAGTCTCTCGGAAAGAATGTCATGTTTCATTTGACCTTTTGTTTGAGACACAGAAATTTATGAACCTTATTAAAAAAGAAAGTGAACCAGCCCAAGCTGCTTGTCAAATTGCAGAGTGGAAACCTCAGCTTATGACAAATTGTTCTAATTAAGCTTTATTAAAATTGGTACCCACTGGGCATGGTGGCGTGCCCCTTTAATTCCAGCACATGAAAGGCAGAAGTAGGAGCATTACCATAAGTTCAAGGTCACCCTGAGACTACATTGTGAATTCCAGGTCCTCCTGAGCTAGAACAAGACCCTATCTCAAAAAAAAAAAAAAAAAAAATGCAGCCCAGCATGAATTTCATCCTTTGCTTAAAGGGTGACATTGCAGATTTCCACATACGATGTAAGCACATCAAATGCTCTTATCCAGATGGAGAGAGTCAAGGGCTGGGTGCAGCATCCATGAAGCACATGGGCATGTGCTGCATGTACTGTACTTATTGTTTTTATTTGGGAAAAAGAGTAAATGGAAATGGAAATAAAAGCCACATCCGTTTCTTCAGTGTTGGGAATCCAGGCTCAGGATGGAAAAGGTGATGAGCTGTGACTCCCTCCCACTCCCACAAGCCGCCTCCACCTCCACTCCCGGTGACCACCGCGTCTTATCTCGTCCTCCTTCCCTGAAACCTCAGCAGGGGTCTTAACAAGTAGGAAAAGCTTTCAGCAACTAGTGCCCTTCTGTAAAGTGACCAGACTGCCCCTCTGTAGGCCTTCACGTTAATATGATCTCTGAGAACATGGGGTCACTGGAGCTAGAATAAAGCCAGGAGTGCATGCAGATGACGTCATTGATAAGTGGCTAGATGGCTGGTGGTCCTCCCACGGTTACTGCATCCTCTGCATCTCCTCTTGAGGTCCAGGAAGAAATGACCCATGAAGGGAACAGTGGAAGATACAGCTGTCTTGTATTCATGAAGCCTGTGATAATGGGGTATGTATCATGATGCCCCAACACAGGGACCTTTGAAGGTAAGAGTCCAGTTTTACTGCACTCTGTGTTCTGCATCCCTGCCTCAGGTACATCTAACTACCTCCCTCCTTGCCATCTCCATATGGAGATCTTTATTGTCTTTTATTCTGTGGTTCTTGAAATCAAAGCCAGGACCTCATGCATGCCAAGCCAACACTCTACCACTGAGCTATGCCCTCAGCCCTTCACTTGGAGATCGAAGAAAATTCGGACTTTTATGTACCTAAAGGTAAATTCTTGGAGAACTTGGAGTTTACTTGGAGAAAGGGATCCAAGAAACAATAAACAAGACATTGGGAACATTTAAATGGAAGGAAATCTACCGGAAGAAAGTATGATTCAGCTGCCCCGACAGCCTCTCCGAAGCACATGGGGTCGTGAGTGGAGCGTGCCCAAGCCTACGCGTCAGATTTCCTCCCGAGGGTGTGGTGGTTTGAATCAGATGTTCCGGTAAACTTATGTGTTCTGAATGTTTTGTCCCCAGCTGGTGGCAATTGGAGGGGGGGGGCGGGTCTTGCTGAATGTTGCTGGGAATGGGCTTAGGGGTATTGTAGCCTGTTCCTCTTTGCCAGAGCTTGGTTCACTCTCTGGCTGTTTTCTACCTGCTGTAGCAGAGGTGAGGTCGAGCTTCTTCTCATGACTTGCTGTCCTCTGCCATCATGGAGTTTCACCTCAAGACTGTCAGCAAAAATAAAAACTCTCCTCCCATCAGCTCCTTTTGGTCAAGTGCTTTGTCCTAGCAATGAGAAGGCACCTGCAGCAAGGATTAACCTCGTGTCTCCCGGGTTTCTGCAGTATCTTATCAGCTAAGTGGTCTCCTACAAGCATCCCATAAAGGACCCAGGAGGCAGGAAATAAAAGGTACAGCTGAGGCAGGGTCTTGTCAAGCTATACCCACAGTGCACAGCAGCTGGTTATCATAGCAACTGTTGGAAGAAAAGAGTTTGTAGAAAGGATATGAGAGTGAGAAAGGAAAGGGGGGAGAAAGTAACATCTGAAAGTCATCCTTTCTCTGCACCTCATGTTCACATCTCAACAAACTTCTCTTAACTGTACCTTGATCTGGTCATCTCTCGTCATCTCCATAGCTATCACCATGACACACACTATCCATGCCTCCTCTGTGGATTGTGATAACTATTTCTTGGTGATTCCTGATAATTTGTTGCTTCCCTTCCTTGCTTCCTAATGCATACCTCAGGCAGGCAAAATTAAAAACAAAATAAACCTCTTCCCTTGCTTGCCCTGACATATCTTTCGCATTTCAAAACCCAAATGGCCATTCATCTGACTTGGAATAAAATCCCAAATCTTATCCAAGATCTACAAAAGCATAGACTTTTCTATACCCTTTTGCCTTTTTTTCTGTGATATGAATACTTATTTCTGCTCCAAAACTCTTATTAAAACAATACTGATAGGGGCTGAAGAGATGGCTTAGCAGTTTAGGCATTTGCCTACAAAGCCAAAGGACCTCAGTTCGATTCCCTAGGACCCACATAAGCCAAATGCACAAGGTGGAATATGCATCTGGAGTTTCTTTGGTGTCTGGAAGCCCTGGTGTACCCATTCTCTCTCTTTCTCTCTCTCTCTGTCTCTGTCTCTCTCTCTCTCTCTCCATCTCTCTTTCTCTTTCTCTCAAATAAATAAATAAATGTATTTTTAAAAAACAATACTAATAGGTGGGACCTTTAGGCAGTCACTAGGCAATGAGAGTTTGGCAGGACTAAGGTGTAAGATCACCTTATCTGTCTATCCCAATCATCTGGAGGACCCAGACTCCAGGTTCTTATTGGTCACCACAGTTACTAGCCCCTTGATGCTGGACTTGCCAGCCTCTAGAACAGTGGGCGATGAATTTCTGTTGCTGACAAATTACCCAGTCTGGACATTTTATGGTAGTACAAATGGACTCTCTGACCTTATCTTGTACTTCTCTTTCTCTCATTCACTCTGTTCTAGAAGTAGTAGCTCTATTCATGTTCCCAGATGAATCCCCAATTCGAAGCCTTTTTATTTGTCATTCCCTCTTTCCAGAACACCCTTCTTCAGATACTCATATGGCTAAACCCCTCATCTCATTCACAAATATTACTTCAACAAAAAGCTAATTTGTAATCATCTAACTTATAATAGTGCCATTTTCTTTATCACTCTACTTCATTTACTCTACTTTTCTCCCTATTTGCAATAAAATAGATCTGCTCAATTGTTTTTTTCCAACTCCTCTTTGACTGTTATTTTATGAGAGAGAAGATTCTGTTTTGTTATCTGACGTGTCTTCAGTACCCAGAATAGTATTTTACACACAAGAGATAAAAAAGTAAAACCCTAGTAACTAGTTAAGAAGGATTCACTAGAGGGAAGGGTGGCAATCTAATCTGATTAGAGGGTCTCTTTGATGTTTATAGAAAAAAGACATCAGGAAGGGCTCAGAGCATGCATGCACACCAGTAGAAAATGGAAGGATTCGGAGGTTGGCCAGTAGAAAAGGTGTTAGAACTTTGCACATGTGTTAAAAGATTCTGTGCTTTTGGCCCAATTCTCTGTCCTTCATGCTTGTAAGTGCTTGGGCCAAGAGGGCAGCATATCCTAAAAGATGCCAATTATGGCTGTGTCAAGTCGAGGGCATCCTGGATGAAAGCTCTAACACAACCCAAGAAATTGGAGGATACGGGATTGTTCATCTTGTTCTCCAAGAATCTGGTGGTTTGAACGTTTATGAAACTAGCGTTATACTAGTATCAAAACCAGGCAAAGTCACAAAAAAGAAAGAACACCGTAGACCCTGCTGAACTTAAACTCAAAAATTCTCAATAATGTTCTTGCAAATTTAATCTAAGGACACCTCAAAAGTACCATCCATGTAAATCAAGGAGTTTTTGTTTGAGGGATGCATGAATAGTTCAAGATGTAGGAATCAGTAAACATAATATACCCTATATATAGACTTAAGGACAGAAATCCAATGATCAGTCCAATAGATGCAGAAAATGTCTTCAACAAAATATAACATTCCTTTATGATTAAAACACTGGAGAGGCATATCTCAACATAATTGGGGTTATATACAGCAAACCTAAAGCTTAATACTAAATGGAGAAAAACTTAAAGCATTCCCTCTGAGGTCTAGAACATGAGGGGCATCCACTGTTTCCAATGCTATTTAACATACTACTTAAAGTCTTACCCTGACAGATGGGACAAGAGAAAGAAATAAAGGGATACAAATTGGAAAGGAAGAAGTGGATCTCATCCTATTTGCAGATGATATGGTTCTATACTTAAGAGACCCAACTTACTACATACAGACAATCCCATCAGAATTACCTCAGATTTTCAGTTAAAACACTGAAAGCAAGAAGGGCCTAGAATGGAACACTTCAAAGTCTCAAAAGTTATAGCTTCCAACCCAAAATACTGCATTAAAGACCCCTAAGACGAAACTGTTAACTGCAAGAAAAAAATATGGGGACCTATCCACAATACAGGAGTGGAGAAAGACTTCCTGTGCAATGGTGGCACCTAGCCTTGGTGGGTTACCATTGGCTCTCTGATTGGCTAAGAGATCTGATCAGTGGTAAGGAAACCATAGGTGAATCTTGGAACCTGGTCAGAATCCTATGCAGACTAAGATTATGGTCTCCAACAAAAGGCTTCCACTAGTCTTTGGCCAAAAGAGGAGCTGTATATGTCAAAATTAAACTCTAAATTAACCATGCTTATCCCATTTAATCTATGATCACCTCATTTTCTGTTGGAGAATCTAGTTTTCTTTTTCAGAAGTGAGAACTGAGGAGATAAACCACCCCTCACACATCAGTCAGGGGCCAGCTGAAACCACAGAGGAGCTGCAGAGATGAGCAAGAGTACTGCTTCCATGGCAAGCCTGAAGGACAACCTGCACCAAGGTGAAGGACACAGATACTAAGGGTACTCACACTTATCAAAGCGAAATCCAGAGAGCTCAACACTGAACTAGACTTAAAATCACCATGGCTCTGGGAATTTTGCAGAAGAGGGGGTGGGAAAATTGTAAGAGTCACAGGGTAGAGGGAATATTCAGAGGTATTGCCCTCCCCCACACACACTTACCAATAACCCACAGCCCCAAGGTGAGTACTAGCGATCCCACTGAGAAGGGCCCTCAGCAGAATGGGAGCAGGAGGAAGGAAAGGATGGTACCAACATGATGTGGCCATACAAAGTTTCTACTTAATAATAATAATAATAAGTAAATTGGCCCCTTTAGTGAAACATTGATTGGCATTCCCCCTTCGTCCTTCAGGGAACATTTATTTATTATTATTGTTTTATATTTTATTTATATATTTCAGAGAGAGAGAGAAAGAGCACACAAGAGAACGGACACACCAGGGCCTCTAGCCACTGCAAACGAACTCTAGATGCATGCACCATCTTAGGCATGGCTTACATGGCACTGTGGAATTGAACCTGGATCCTTAGTCTTAACAGGCAAGTGCCTTAACTGCTAAGCCATCTCTCCAGACCAGAGCATTTACTTTTCTGGGCAACATCATTTACTAAATTTTAACCTTATGAGCCCTGAGGTTAAGGGGTGCATTGCATGTTATTGCTGGGTGTTCTCTGGAGAGGTGGCCTCCTCACCCCTTCTCAGGTCGGGGATGTGCCTATAATAGGGGCATTTCTTTCAGGGTTGTCATATATGGCATCTCCTGGACTAGTGGGCACTTAGGTCATCTTGTGGAACTCACAGGTCTTCTATGTAAGGAGACAAGGTGAATTATTGAGCCGCCATCTATATTAGTCATAGGCTCTGCAAGGTGATCAATTATGTATAGTGCTCACTCAGGCAAAAATGGGGTGGCTCTAAGATGGAGTGGTTAAGGCTGCTGGAGCTAATCCTTCCTCCACTGGGGCAAGCAACATGGGGCTTGCGTAGTGTGCATGCATGTGTGTGTAGAGTACGTGGTGTGGGGTGTGTATCATGTATGTACATGTGGGTAAAGATGCATGTACCCCTTTGAGTGTAAGTGGAGGCCAGAGGAAAGCATTAGTTGTCCTTCTCATATCATTTATCTGCCTATTTCCTTGGAACAAAGTCTCTCCCTTAACCCAGAGCTGCTGTCTGTTAGCACCACACAGGCTATGATTATAGCCATGTGTGAGCACGCACAACTTTCTGCATGGGTTCTGAGGAGTCAGACTTGGTCTCAGGCCCCAAACGCCCTCCTGCTTAGGTGACAAGTGCTCTTAAACACTGAGCCATCTCCTATCCCCGGTGTCATGTGATCACAGTGTTTACTACTAACCCCCGGGGGGGGGGGGTCATGCTACAAGCCACATTTTACACCAGAGGAAATGCATCCTTGGATAAGCTGCTTTCCAGGAAGAGGAGAGGCTTGGCTGCCCAAGCTTACATCTAAAACTCTGCATAGTATGGCTCTTTAGCACTTAATTCTTATCAATCATTGCTGGTGGGGTGGCTATAAGAGTAAATATTAGAGCCAATGGTTCTGGGTGGGGGAGGGGAAGTAAACAAGAGGCTTTCAATCCTGCTCGGTTTCTGCAAACATCAGCTGCCTCATTAGCTTCTGAGCATCGGCTTTGGGAGGAGAAGCCACAGTAAGCTGGAAGATGCCCTTGCTTAGGAGCCAACCCTGTCACAAGGCCATCCTGTGTGTGTCTCAGTACCCAGCTAAATAGCTGGTACAAACCAGGTGCTGAAGACATTTAATGATGGATAAGTGAATGGATGCATGAAATGTATAAATATATGAAAACAGTTGTTGCTTCTGCACAAGTGCTCAACAAAAATATTTATACCAGTGGTTGGTAAAAGAAAGTGATTGGAAGGCAAAGAAGAAAGAGAACTCTGAGAATGGCACTTGCAGAAGGGAGCAGCAGTCGTCAGGCAAATGCACCAAGTTCTTGCTCTTCAATTTACCCACCATTCCCCAAGCCCTGACTGAGGAAATAAAAGCTCCACCAGCTGCTTCTAGAGGTTCAGGGACGAGCGTGGCTGCAAAGGAAGACGGGCGAGGCTCGGGGACAAGTATGAGGTAAGAAAGACAAGTGAGGTTTGGCCTTGTTATTTCCTCCTCCTTTCTCCTCTTATCCCCTCTCTGTCTTGCTTTCCATTTTATTTGAGTTTTTTTTATTTTTAAGTGTATTTAAGTTTAATAAATGTTCCCTTTTAGGACTCTATTCAAAGTTTAACTCATTTTCTAGGTTAGAGTCATATTTGATCCTCTGGGTGATGGCACAGGGCAGTTGTAATTAGCTATTTATGAGACTATTGACTTTAGAAATGTTTCCTTTTCTATTTTATACCATATCAATGGCAAATCCTCAAAAGACTAGCACTGTTTGATCTTAAATTAATAAGCAGGATACATGTGTGGCTTATTTATCATTGTCTTTCACATGGTTTTTCTATTAAATGAGGGTTTTTTTTAACTTGGGAGAGCGTCCTGGAAGCTTAATTCATGTCAAAATATTTGAAATATGATTTGGATTTTTGCCCATCCTGTCTAGTTAATAACTGATAACCAAACTCTCTCTTTTTAGTTTGGGGGGTGGTGGTGGAGGAGAGGGATCACAAGTGTTCTAGACCTTGAGAATTCTAGAGCTCTCACCATTAGCTTTGGTTTTGTCACTAATTTTCACTGTAAGGTCCTGTATGTATCATGTGACTAGGATATGGTAACAACTTCTATGACATCTCCACTTTAGGAACTGAATATCAAGAGCTTGTTTCATTGGATTGCTGTATTAGCCAGGTGGCTAGTACTGATCACAAAGCCTGACCTACAGTCCAGGGTCTCTACAGATGTTCCTTCTTCTCCAGCCATGCCAAGCCAGGTCAAGCCTGGGTACAAGGGCACAGACTGCTTCTCCATTGGAAATGATCAAGGTGGGGCAACTGTAGGAACTGGAGAGAGCATGACAGACATGCGCTCTCTGTGCAGTACGCACTCCCCAAACACCTGTCAGGGACTGAGGAGAGGGATCAGTAAAGTGCTTCCTGTGTGAGCCTGAAGACGAGGATCCAGCTCCTCCGCAGACACTTGCATAAATGCCAGGCGCGTGTGGCAACCCACCCATGATCGTACTGTCCAGGAGGTAAAAACAGGAAATCCTTGGAGCAAGCTAGGTGAATCAGAGAGCTCTGCATTCAGATGACAGACCCCGCCCCAGAAAGTAAGGCGGAAAGTGATGAAAGAACAGAACCAAGGTCAACCACTGGTATCCACACACACAGGCACACACATACACTAAATTAAAAATAAATAAATACTTGTTAAGCAATCCAATGGATAGAACTGTGAGGCAAATTAGTGATACTACAAAGAGTCACACACACTTCATAACCTGAGACATAATTGTGTCCCTTCATGTGTCAACATCACAGGGTTGGTTTGATGGTAGCCCTCATCACAACGATCTCTTGGAGCTACGGTTGAATGCCACTGGAAAGACCTGAGCTTCACTCCTCTCCCACCATGCATCACTGTGAACTCCAGCAAGTTACTTACCTGAAATGTACAGAGCACTCCAGAAGACGGTGAGGACGCTCAGTGTGGCTGCTCAGAGCACTGGCCTCAGTGGAGGGCCTCCAGTATGTGCTCAATAAATGCTAATTAACTTCTTCCTCTCTTCTCCCCCTCTCTCTCCTCTTCTTCCTCTTACGTGAAGTGGAAATAATTTTGGAATCTCCTTACCTGTAGAGTTTTTCTTAGGATTAGGTGGAAACCAAGTGGACTTATTCCTCACACACATAAGTACTTCATTCATTTGTTGTTAATTCATTTCCGTGTGATGCTTCCATGATGAAAAGAGACTAGGCAGGACAAATCTACATAAAAACCTTTTCCAATTTGGATCCAGACAAAGAATGCAAATAAAAGGAAATAAATAGCTCATATACCTTAGCTGGTATTTTCTTTTAGGGCATTTGGGTTTTTGGTTGATTTTCTGAGGCATTTCAAGCGTGGTCAACTTAACCTGAAAATATTTAAATAAACTATAATGGAAAACATTTTTAACTGCTCTAGCCAGATTCCTTTTTCAGTGGAAACTGATATCCTAGGTCCGAAGTTGAGGTTCATTCTTTAATGCAGTGTCTGAAACTCAAACAAGAGGAGACATGAGTAAAGAACGCCAGTCAAGTCCAGCACCTTCACCACAATGAGAAGCCCTGAGCCCCACTCATTTCTGGGCATTCCATAGTGGGCTTTGTGTCGCTGGCACTGGCATGACTGCATTGGCATGGAAGTAAGGAACACGGAGAGGTTTCTTTGGCACCCTTCATTCTATTTCTTACAGGCTGTCTGCTTTTGAACAGATAGACTAAGTTTGAGATTTTTTTCCCCTAAAAATAGTATCAAAAACTCAGATTCTGGGCTGCAGAGATGGCTTAGCGGTTAAGCGTTTGCCTGTGAAGCCTAAAGACCCTGGTTCGAGGCTTGGTTCCCCAGGTCCCACATTAGCCAGATGCACAGGGGGGCGCATGCGTCTGGAGTTCGTTTGCAGAGGCTGGAAGCCCTGGCGCGCCCATTCTCTCTCTCTCCCTCTATCTGTCTTTCTCTCTGTGTCTGTCGCTCTCAAATAAATAAAAATTTTTTAAAAAAACTCAGATTTTATCTAAAGATTAAATAGCATGAATATAGAAAAGCATACTACAAGTTGTAAAGTGTCTTGTCAACATGAGACTTGCTTTTCATAATTTTATTAACAAGTTGAATGTGGTAAGCACACCTTAAACCTATTTAAAATTATACATTCAGGCTGGAGAGATGGCTTAGAGGTTAAGGCATTTGCCTGCAAAGCCAAATTCAGTTAGATTCCCCAGGACCCACGTAAGCCAGCTGCACAAGGTGGTACATGCATCTGGAGTTCATTTGCAATGGTTGGAAGCCTTGGCATGTCCATTCTCTCTCTCTCTCTCTCTTTCTTTCTCCCTCAAATAAATAAATAAAAATGAAAAATATACATTCGTATTTTTTACACAGAAGTTATTTGGTTTCTCTTCATTGAAACCTTAACTGTAAACATTACTGTTTTAGTATATGCTAAGCATTGCAAATACAAACCTTACGACAAAATTAAGAAAGAATAATTTTAATTCCCTTTTGGTAGTCAAGGAAACAAATTATTGTTATTCTTAAGCATATTGCTAAAGGTAACAAAAGGATGACAATTGAGGTATGAACTTCAAGTACATTGATCACATACCACAGAAGGGGATACATTTTTTAGGTGCCTGGCTTTCCATGGGTCCTGAGGACTCAAACCTAGGCTGTCAGACCTTGAAAGCAAGCACTTTTCACCACAGGCTCCATCTCCCAGTCTTCTCTTATTTCCACAATGTTACCTCTATACAAGAGGGCACTTTTTTATGACTAGAATAGAGCCTAGCATATAGAAAGTGCTAAAAACAAAGCCAGGTGTGGTGGCACACGCCTTTCATCCCAGCACTTGGGAGGCAGAGGTAGGAGGATCACCATGAGTTCGGGGCCACCCTGAGACTCCAATAGTGAATTCCAGGTCAGCCTGGGCTAGAGTGAGACCCTACCTCAGAAAAAAAAAAGTGCTAAAAACAAATCATGAATGAATACATATGCTCTTTTGACTCATAGAGGCTGTCAAAATAAAATCAGAGAAATATTATTTATTGAACATGTCTTGCTTGCCAAATGTTACCAAAATAACTACATATGTATTCTCATAGACCAGCATATTTCTATATCATTTTAGACCCACGCAGTATGGCCCATGGATCACAACCAGTTTGTTGTGTGTGGTGTTATAAATAAACATTTACTGGATCATAACCACACAGATCTAGTGATTGATTCTCTATGGTTGCTTTTGTCCCACAAAGCCCGGTTGAACTATTGCTAGAAAGAATTCATTGTCCAACATTTATTTCCCGGCTCTACGGAAGATTCACAAGCTTAAGAGCTGTCACAGGGTGACTTAGAAGGGCTTTCGCAACCCCCGCAGTAAAACAGACATGCTTCCACAGGAGCGTAAAACTTCCTGTGTTAATCTGAGACTGCACCACCCTCCTGTGTGCCTGTCTGGCTGCACCGGCAAAGTTCTCCCTTCTCTGAATGTTCTCCTGCTGGTCTGGCAGACACTGGGAGGTAAGATGCAAAGATCCGGGCTCGAAATCTACCCCTGCCTTGTCACTGAGCTACTGAGGTTTGGGAAATGCAGACAGCATGCACACACCCTGGCTGCTCTGTCTTCTTTCTGTCTTGGTTTTTGCTTCTGCATTGGTAATTCCTGTCAAGTCCTGCAAGGCCGACTCTCGGAGGCATCTGGCTCCCATTCAAGCTATTAGAGTGTCTGAAGAGCCTGCACTGAATTGGGAAATAGTAATAATCTTTGATTTAGTTATAATATGAAGCAAATGAGAGCCATGATTAAAAATCGTTTCTAAATTTTGCTCTTGTATGCTGTTTAAAAAAATACTTATATACAGTTCTCCATGGCTGACTAACTTATTGTACTGATGTCTATTTTTTTTTCAAAAGCTTTCAAGTCTCTTTCATCTCATTATCAAAATTGAATAAAAAGTACCTTAATCAGACAGAAGATTGTCAAGACAGGCATATTTTATAGCTCATCAGAAGTACTCCAAATGATCAAACATTTTTCTAAATCAGTTTGCTCCCTTTGGACTCTGTCTCCTGCCCACAGTGTGTGCACATCTTCCCTGGTCCCTCATTGTATCTTGCTTCATCCTCATCCAAACCTACATCCAGATATTGTTTCCCTAGAAATCCCAAAGTTAAACTGACCATCCTTTTCACTTGGCATCTCAGCCGTGATCCAACTGAGCTTTTTGATCCTGGCCCTTGTCTTGGGCATGGTTTTTCAACATTAAGTTTGATGTAGGAGGGTCCCAGTGCCCGTGTGTCTCACTGAGTTACAATTCCCTCCTGGGGTCCAGACACGGGAGAAGAGAGAAACTGTAGACAGCAAATCCCTGCCTGTATTCTTTGCCATATATGTTCCAAAGGTGTGATGAGGGCAAACGATTGTTGATGCTGTTGTTGGCTGCTTGGCGCAGGATATCCTGGGTAGGTCTGTGGTAGGTGAATGGACTTCAGTAGGCCCTTTGTGGGCTCATTTGATGGCTATTTTACTGTGCTAATTATAATCTTCTCCAGTTAATTCTCAGCAGCATGAAGTACCAGCTGCTTGGTCTCCCACGACAGAGCACATTAGCCAGTGTTGCTTATTTCGTAACCTTCAAACTAGAAGCTGTCAAAAGCAATTTGCCCATTTAATTGCTTCTGGATCATTGCCCAAAGGTGAACTGTAACCTTCTCTGTTGTTAGTTATTATACCTCCACAGTTAAATCCACATTCTCACAGGTCATGGGGGATCAGAAGCGTGTGATTCCATCGCACTGATACCGACGAGCTGAGAACGTGAGCGCTATGCCTGTGGAGGCGCTTGGCTCAGTGCCCTCTGGCCTGGGGTGGTGGCATGAGACAAAGCCCAGTGACGTGTGCCAGGGAGAGAAACGGGGTGGGAACAAGACAGCAGTAGCTTCCCTCGTTGAGGACGTCCTTGCTTCACAGTTAAAGTATAACACACATACACATACACACAACGCACAGACACATGCATACAGGCACATAGGTACACATGTACATACAACACACATACACATACACATGCACACATGTGCATGCACTTGTACATATTCACACTTAAATCTATATTGCACACATTACACATGTACACGGGTACACACATTCATACAATACACTGCACACATAAACACTCACACATACTTCACATATACACATTTATACCTACATGCACACACACATACATTCACACATATACATACAAACACACAGATACGCACATACAAACAAGGCTTGGGATACCTACACTTTTTTTTGCTTTATTTAACATGCCATTTTTACTTAGGGCTCTTTGAGCTCTGAGATGGTGCCTCTGTTTTACAGCACAGAAGCCTGCACCAGGAATGTTTTTATAGGCTGCCACTACAGTCGTGTGTGTGTGTGTGTGTGTGTGTGTGTGTGTGTGTGTAGAGGGATGTCAGACTTAGAGAGTCAAGGATCTCCAGCCCCCTCTGGTTCATGCTTGGTCTGCTATCATCTCAAACGGATGTGGTATGATATTGGGAGGGTTAATCTTACTGTCAATTTGTTTGAATTGAGAAATACCTAGGAGATGAGTAAAGTGTACCTCTGGTGGGTCTACAATGGAATTTTGAGAAAGAATTTGATCATGAAGGCTCTGACTATAGAATTAATAGCATGGTGTGAGATGGTGGAAGGTAGGAGAAAGTGGCACTTGGGTATGTGCCCTTAACTACATCTTGCCCTGACCTCTAATGTTGCCCTTTTGTTGTGGAAAAATTTTCCCCTGGGGAGACACGAACATGTCTTTCCCTCAGACAGGGCTCAGATGGCCAGCCACAGTACGACTGCACCAAGACCAGTTTGGTGAATCAATGAATTCATTGGGGTTTCTTAACAGAGCAGGGTGAGGGTTGCTTGCAGAAACATGGACTTCCCAGAGTGGCCACACCACTGAGGAGTCTCGCCCTATCTGGATCATGACTTCCCCGTGGATTCTTCAAGGAGCTTCTTGTGTCAAGATTGCCTCTTTGGATGCTCCTCTGTCAGCCTCAGGGTAAGGGCTTACTTACAGAGTATGGGGACCACAGAACAGCCATACCACTGAGAAGGCTCACCTTACCCTGGATGGTGACTGCCCCATGGCTGCATCAAGGAGCTCCTTGTCCTTGTCCAGGAGTGTGGAGACCCCAGAGCAGCCGCACCGCCAGGAAGTCCCATCGCAACCTGGATGACGACATTGCCTTGGCTGCTGAGGTGGAGCTTACTGTGTTGAGGTTACCCCAGCAAGATGCTCTTCCCTCAGCCTCGGGGTGAAGGCTTACTTAAGAGCATAGAGAACTCACAGCAGAGTTTTAGAGGGACTCTTTGTCCCTTGATCTTTTACCCTCTGTACACTCTATCTCCCTCTGAGGCCATGAGATCTTGTGAGTCATTGCAGAGGGCTGGCACAGGGGATGCCTGAGATTTCAGGTGAGGGTCTAATGACGCTGCCCACACCAGTCTCCCTTAAGTTGTCCCAGCTGCTTTTGATAACACTGTCAATAGTTATTGACTATTTTCAGTGCAAGAATTTGCCATATACCTGTCCTCTGTTTTTGAAGCAGGAGTCCTGGCTGGGATTAGATCTCCTTCAAGATGCAGAAGACTCTCAGGCCCATGAACCCCAACTTTGGATCCTTGTCCAAGTCATCAAAGCATTGAAAACATGGGCTCATGAGATTTATTTTAGGAAGAGTTAGGATCCAGAGGAAAGGCAGGCAGGAAGTTCCACGCCAAAAGAAGTTCTCCTTCCCAGGCAGGGTGGGGAGGAGAGAAGAGATGGAGAAAATCTCCCTCACATAAGAAAAGTCTCTCTACTGGAAAGAAGCCCCTGGGAAGGGACACACACACACACACACACACACACACACACACACACACAGGAAAATCAAACAGGAAAGCACCCAAAACAAAGCAGAAGTGCCTAGGCGAAATGAAGTTTTCCACTGGGAAAGAGGAGAGGAGACAGTCCCTCTTACACAAGGAAGGAGACAAGAAGAGGAAGGGAGCTGACAAAAGGGTCAAAGGAGCCAAGAGACTCAAGAGCCAAGAGCTTATAAAAGGGGCCAAGATGCTCACACTTGTTTCAGGCCCATCTCTATGAACTCAACATTCAATTAGAAGAGTGCCTATGCATGTGTACAGCTTTGCTGTCAGAGCAGCACTACAGGAACCAAGTGAGAAGCAGAGGATCCAGATGGATGGATGGATGGATGGATGGATGGATGGATGGATGGATGGGTGGCAGGACAGCAGGTCCACGCAGGTGAACAGGCGGACAGCAGTTGAGTAGGTAGCATCAACAGTGAGAGAGAGCTTCTCTAACCAAAAGTGATGGTACCATTAATATGTGGGTGTGAACATTAAGAGAAGTGGTTACTGGGCAGTCTGGTGAGCATAATATATGCATGTAGCCAGACACCAGCAGGCATTACACTCCTAAGGCTCATGACCTTCCCAGTCATAGGTTTCCAGTATCGGGCATGTATTCCCTCCCATGGAGTGGGTCTCCAGTCCAGTTAGAGAGCAGTTGGTTTCCCCCATAACAGACATGCCACTATTGCACCTGTTTGCTCATTTGGCTTGGCTGGCCCAACTTAAGGCTTGTAGTGTCCACTGTTGTTTATCTACACTGATGACTTCTTTCTCTCCCAAGGAGCGACATATAGCATAGCTTTTTCCAGCTTCCTGTCAGCTGGTCTGCATGGAGGAGGTTTTTAGCTTAGCTCCAGCAAGATTTCTCAGTGATCTTTCAGCCCAAGCATGTGGGTCTTACCGTCTATTCCTGGTGGGAAACCAAGAGCATCAGCAATGATCTGTAATGTTTTGGGGGCATCAGAGATCTCCTTGGCCAACATTTCACTGGAAAGTATCCCATCCCTGGCACTGAAAATTTTCTAGTAACAATCTATGACTTCTGGGTGTGCCATTGTCCAAAAAAGTATGATTCCACATTACTTATTCATACCCTCTTAGATTTTGATTAACCCTTCCTCCACCCTTCCTTTAGCTAATCTCTTCTACTTTTATTATCTTTTGTTACCCACAACTCTTAAACAAATAAAATAGAATTAGTTATCCTGAGACTCCATAGTGAGTTCCAGGTCAGACTGGGCCAGAGTGAGACCATACCTCAAAAAAAAAAAAAAAAAAAAAAAGTAGAATTAGTTAATAGTAAGAACTTGTTTTTGAAGGAAATTATTATTAAAATTTACATATCTAGGGACTGGACTGATGGCTTAGTGGTTAAGGCATTTGCCTGCAAAGCCAAAGGATCCTGGTTCAATTCCCCAGGACCCACATTACCCAGATGCATAAGGGGGCGCATGCATCTGGAGTTCATTTGCACTGGCTGGAGGCCCTGATGCACCCATTCCCTCTCTCTTTCTTCCCCCTTTCTCTCTCTCAAATAAATAAATAATTTTTTTAATTTACATATCTTATATTAACATTCACAATTTAATGACACATCATATGACTCTAATGAATGTTGTTTTATATAAACAAGTTTTGAAACAGAAATCCCTCATCTTATATATTAAACATGTAATAGTTATAACTACAGGTAAAACATTTTAAACCTTGTGCTTTATCAACAAACCCAAATGAATCAATTGTCAAATATTTAAATTGTTATAACACACATTAATCTAAATCTTTGGCCTTTTAATTGAGTCTGTAGGGCAATTTAAAGGGCTGTGTTCAAGCTAGAGAGATCGTCTAATGGTTAAGGTGCTTGCCTCCAAAGCCTGAGGACCCAGGTTTGAGTCCCCAATACCCATGTGAAGCCAGATGTGCAAGGTGGTGCGTGTGTATTGAGTTAATTTGCAGTGGCTAGAGGCCCTAGTGTGCCCACTCTTTGCCTGCCTTTCTCTTTTTCTCTTTCAAATAAATAAATAAATAAAACTCTGCATTGAAGCTTGGTATTTCAGTTCACCCTTAAGAACATTTGTTTACCATTGCAGTGGGCACAAATAAGTATTTTCTTTTAAAGTCAAAAGCATAGAGATGAAATGTTTTAAATATGTTGTAAACCTGTTTTTAGCAATTTAATGTCATCTTCCAGTATGCACCTGTGCACATTTTTAGACTTTTTAACCCTTGAGCTGTTTGTTGTTTTCCTCATCCTTGTCAAAGAGCCAGGGGGCAGCCTATCCCAGAGGAGGTCTTAGAGGACATCTGAAACGAAGCTGCTTGGGTCTGAAACCTGGGGGCTTATCCTGTCTCATGATCCCGTTCTCAATGTGCTCAGACAGCATGTGAGCTCATGTTCTCTCTTTCTTCACTTCTGCCTTGCCCCAGCTGATCCCAGTCATGGTTCTTGTCCAATGGTGGTAGACTCAGATGCCAGAAGAAAATCATACAGGTAACTAAAGTGAGAAGTTACCCTAAGTATAAAGCAGAGGCAAGCAGAAAGTTACCCAGGCCCAGAAACAGGGCTTTGCACTCCCTGCAACCAGCCAGGCCAGATAGCAGGGGAAGGCCGACTCACGTGTATCCCGAGGTCACCGGGCAGAGTGAGGAGAGGCAGAGAAGGCAAAAAGAGCACGGATGAACCTTTCTAGTCTCCTGAAAATGGATTCTTACGTCAGATTTAGGTATGTAAAGGCAAGACCTGATTGGTTTATAGATTTAAGGGGCAGAACCCAAAGGTCAGCTCATCTAGGCGTGGAGGCCACTTGTCTGGATAGTGCAGCAGGGGGCGCTGCAGCTGTTGTAGGTGAGTCTTATCAGAGACCAGTTCCATTCGGCCAACATGGGGTGTCTTTTTCTCTCTCTCTCTCTCTCTCTTTTTTTATAAGTTTCCTTTTTGGACTTGTGTTCCTGACTGACACTGCCTAAAAGCCAGCTTTCTCCTGAGTCTCCTACACTTGGACCTAAGGTTTTATTTTGTGGAAGAGTGGTAGGATTTAGAGGGGCGGGGGAAGGATTCTGAACCACCTAGTAGAAGGAAAGCGTGTTTTTTAAGCTCCCCAGGGGACAGGAAGCATGGTGGAGGGGTGTCTCATATCAGACACAGGAGTGCTTTAGCCAATTACCCTAATAGTAGATCAGTATTCTAAGCTGTAGGCTGGGAGGGGTGAAGGAAGACCCCTCTCTCTGAGATCTCACTTACGGTAACTACAGGTAGCTTCATATCCCTGGCCTCCTTGGAGCATACTGAGCCCCCACCTGTTAACTCTAGATTGAGATGAAATCAAGGTCTCAGTTCCCCAAAAGATTCAACAAGAAGTCCAGGCAATCTGGCTACTGTAGACTCCCTGGTAATATTAGGAAAAGTCACAATCATCCCTCCAAAAGATTTAAAACATCTTGTGAAAGGCAAGAGCTACTTCCTCTGGATCAAAGAACAAAGTCTTCAGGTCCTGGGTTGAGACTAATTGCAACCCTTAAGAGTTGATCCAGCCTGGTGTGGAGGTACACGTCTTGAATCCCAGCCCTCGGGAGGCAGGTGTAGGAGGATCACCCTGAGTTCGAGGCCAGCCTGAGACTACATAGTAAATTCCAGGTCAGCCTGAGCTGGAGTGAAACCCTACCTCAAAAAAGAGGTGATCCAATAAAGCCTACCAATTACCCACCACCCTTCAACTAAAGACCTGCTAAGGGGATGGAGAAGTAATTCTCCCCTTAATGAGAGAATTACTAAGCTTCCCAGAAGTTCCTGCCTGTGGAGTGGCTCACAGCTGTTTGCTGTCTGACTGTGAGCACTCGCTTACCCTGATCGGTCTTCTTTCTCTTCTTTGGATGCCAGCCAAAATCCTACGTACGCATGCTTGCCCTGGCATTTGGGAGCTTTTTCACCTTTCTCTCAGTCCATCTGTTTATACCTTGTCATCCATGTGCTTTTGTAGTCAAAAGACAGAGAACTCCACATCTTGAACATGTACAACTGCAATCCTGTATGCAGACAGTTTAGATCACTGAAGAGACTCCTTCCTGACGCCCTGGCCATTGGTACCACTCATCCAACCTCCAGTGAGCCTTTGAAGTTTCATGAGCTGCCTGAGTGTCTTGTGGGTTTCATGAGCCTCCTGCCCCTTTCTCCTCAAACAGGAGGTAACATTTCTACATCAAAATTAAATAAACAAATTAATTAATTAAGAAAATTCAAAAATACCAAAAGAGCTACACTTTTCATTTTTTTCAGAAGGGAATGTACAGAGGATTTTGGACATAGAGTTGAAATTGTGGAGGCTGCACTCTAGGAAGAGGAATGAATACATATGACACAAGCAGGAAGTGTGCGGAGTCCTGGCAAGTGGCTCATGGGCCACCAGCAGCAGTCTTACGACTTCAGAATCCAGGCTTCCTGTTAGTCTTCCTACACTACACTTGGCAGGGATGAAAGATTGCTAAGTACTTTCTACCGAAGAATGAGGAGGAGTTGAGCTGGGTAGCTAACCCCCACTCGCCTGCACAGAACACCCTGCCTGGTACTTGACAAGTGCTTAAAGAGGAACAAAGGATCCAGAGAGGACGTGACTAAGAAGACACACTGTCATGCTCTGTGCTGAGAGGAATGCCGAAGACCACGAGTTTTGTTGTGACCTTGCAGTGTCTACCTGATGACCATGCTATGTCACTTAATAGTAACAGGTCATTTTGTGATTGCTCTCTGTTCTATACACACTCCAAAATAAAAATAGACAGAGGTACAGAAGGATTTTAAGAGAAAAAAAAAAAAAACTTATGAAGAAGAAAGACAAAGTAGTAATTGCTGTAAGCCTACCAGAGAATCTGACATTTGCTTGGGGGAGGGAAGGCAAAATGTCCCAGACTATAGCATAGACATTTTACACTTGGGAGAAGGTGATGGGGAGTCCTTAGCCTGCGTTGCCTGCATCCCGTTGGCTCCCTTTTCCTTTTGGATGGGACTGCACAAGCATCTGGCCACTGGCTGAAGTAGCTTGAACAGAGGGGTCTCAATATGTAGGTTTGGCAGGACCAACATGCATCAGGAGGTCTGAGCAGCTCATTTTCATGCCAACACAAGATGTGGCTGAGTCTAAACTTGTGCCTCCTTTAGCCTAATAAGTCTAATCACACTGGAAGGTTTCTCTCCATTGGCTCAGCCTGATTAATGAGGCTTTGTGTCATTTTGTTCTGTTCTGGGATATGAGGTGGTTTCAAAAATTGCAATCATTACATTACCATCAACCGATAGGGTCCTGATAAAGGTAAAAGGGAAACTTGAGAGAAGCCTTATCTATGGACATGGTTTGAATAGCCTTGTCTACCGGGAGCAGGATAAAAATTGGAATTGGAGGAGCAGCATGGTTTCCTATGATACTGAGGAATTTGTTTTCCAAGCCAAAGTCAGCTAGGGCAATACTTCCTTTTACCTGTCAGGGCTGCTGTTGGGGCTGCCTTGTTCTGCTAAGCATGCTCTCTAGCCAGGAATAAGTTGGGGTGGGCACTGCTGTAAGCAACTTCTCACACTAGCATTGTTACCCTTCCCAGAGATTCCATAATCTTTTTCTTCTCAGCAGCTGTGCAAAAGCTTTTCCTCCATCTCCAGCTTGGCTCCTGCTGCTTACAGCCTGGGGTAGCTCGGGTGAGGCTGCAGGAAGCCTTTTCTGATGCTCCATGCATTTGCCCTTTGTAAAGGGTAAGTCTGGGTCAGCGCAATTCCCTGCTCCAAGGATCTCTTCTCCACTGTATTGGACACCATATTCCTAGCATCGGGGTGAGACTATTCTCAGATTCAATACTGAGAACAATTTGCTTTCCTTTAATGCAACAGTGATCTCCTTGGTATCAGTGGCTAGGATGTGATTGGCGGTATCTACTCTCCAATGCCTGTTTTTGGTGTTGCTTTGCACAGGAGGGTGAAGAGGAGAATGGCAAAAAGTAAACAATTGAATTTGTTGCACATACTGTGCCCAGGTGGAGTCAAGGGAGATATACTGACAGCTGATCCTGGAAGATATCTCCCCTTTGTCTGAGGGAGGGAGCTGGAGGCAGGGGAGCAAGTGCTGTGTGACTACAGGTGCCATCTCTGCCCCGACCTGTCACGGGCAGGCTGTGTGCCACTGGGGAGATAAAGGGCTGTAGATGAGCTAGCCCAGCAAATTCCATAGGCACAATGGTGGGCAGCAAACAGTCTAAGCATAAACACGGGACAGACAGCTTTCCCTGTCTGTTCCCAGGAAAATCCCGAGCCCTCAACACCATAAAAACTGACGTAAACCATTCCACAACTGAAATCCAATGGTGTGTCTAGTTGGGGACAATAAGCATTTCACATTGTTCTGTATGCTCTGTCCCCCAACCTTTCTTTAACTGGCCACTCCGTCTTGGGGAATATGAGTGGCGAAAAGTTATCTCTTTTTAAAATTATTTGTGTATTTACTTATTTATTAAAGAGGGGGGCAGATAGAGAGAATGGGCACACCAAGGCCTCCAGCTGCTACAAACTAACTCCAGACACATGTGCCACCTTGTGCATCTGGCTTATGTGGATCTTGAGGAATCAAACCTGGGTCTTTTGGCTTTGTAGGTAAACATCTTAACCACTAAGCCATCTCTCCAGCCCAAAAACATGTCTTTTGATTTATTGTTGCCCAGGCCATGGAGAAAACCGCTGACAATGGGGCAGCTAAGTTCTCAAGAAAGGAAGGTTTCAAGGTAGCACGATTACCATGAACTCCTCCTGAACCCATCTATTGTTTTGCTTCCCCACATTTGATGCTTCTCATTAGCAGGCAGGGGGCCAGGGAAACCGGGGGATGTCCTGGTGAGTCACCTATAAGCCTTCCTCAGTGAGACTTCATTTTCTTTAGTGATAACAGACTAGTCTCATATGAACACCTCATTTCCATCTAACGAAACTGATGTCCCCTTGATCTAATGAGGAACATTTGTCTCTTCTTAAGTAAGGGTGTTATCATAATACAGATTGATTGTTAATGAATTGCCCCCTGCTACATCTGAAGACATGAATACATCCCATTGGATAGGAAAACTCTCACTTTTCATGGGCTCTCCGAGTTCATCTCCCTGCATGAGTTTGTCTCCCCGTGTGGTGTGCTTATGGCTTGGGAACTTCTGTGAATCCAACAGAACTTTAGCTCCTGCTCCTGTTCTCGTTCTCTTTGGGTAAGTCCCTTCCCCACAAAGCTCCATGCTACCCACCCTCTGACCACATGTTGTTAGGGTTCCTTTGGCTAGAAGAACAGGCAATTCAAGTTAAAATAAAATAAGCTCACTAAGGTTTTCTCATCTTTCAAAGAGAATGCTTCCAAAGTTCCAAAAGAGCAGTCTCAAACTGGTTAAATGACAGAATTTCATATGCTGCTTTCTCAGGAACTTTCTGGAAACCCCTCAGTCACACTGCCTCTTTTGTTGCTCTACCTGTTAATGTGGAAGGCCAGACAATCTAGTGGGAGAATTGGTCCATGAGACCCAGGTCCTTGGCTCTTGTCTGCATGTGTGGGGGTCTCAGCTTCCTGACTCCAATTTCCAGTCCAACCTTCCGAGGAATATTAGCTTTGATTCCAACTAATACACAAAGAACACCTATTTCATGTTACATGGCCACTCATCTTTCCTCTTTAATCTTCCCAGTGAGGTTTTTATAATCTGCAGAGGAGGGGGATTAGTACCTCAGATGTGGGCTGGAGAGATGGCTTACTGGTTAAGGCACTTGCCTGCAAAGCCTAAGGACCCATGTTTGACTTTCCAGATCCCACGTAAGCCAGACGCACAAAGGTGAGGCAAGTGCAAGGTCACACATGTCCACTAGGTGGTGCAAACATCTGGAGTTCGATTGCAGTGGCTGAGACTCTGGTGGGCCAATTCTCTCTCTCAAACAAGCAAACAAACAAATCTCAGATGTTAGCTGACTTAGCCAAAGCCACACAGCCAATAAGGACTCAAGACAACAGCTGATCTTAAACCCACCCCTGCAACAACCTTTCCCTTTATCCACATCTGGTAATCATAAATTTAAATTTGCCCCTTAAACACAAAGGCTTTGAAAAGAAAGAAAACTGGTAAGCCTCACTACAGAAAGAACTGCTAACCAGTGGCTCTTTCTACCTGGATCACACCACACATGCAGAATGTCAGGCCCACACCAGCCCCCTAGGTCAGGACCTGTTTTGACAAGATCCCCAGAGAATGCATGAGCTCATTAGTCAGAAGAACTCTGTAAGAACGTGAACCTGGAGTGAAGCTGACTTTGGATGTTGCGGGAATTGCTTGACCTGACAAGAATCAGCTTCAGGAAGGAGAGGACTTACAGTTCCAGGGACACAGTCCATCCCAGCAGGAAAGGCATGGCAGCAAGAACAGAAGCAGAACTGGTCACGTTTTATCCAAAGTCAGGAAACAGAGGTGGTTGCAGTCACTTTCTTGTTGCTGGGATAAAGCGCCTGACCAGAAGCAGCTGATGGGGGGACAGGGCTTACTTTGGTTTACAGTTTTGAGGGGAAGCTGCATGATGGCAAGGAAAGGATGGCATGAGCAGAAGCTGGACGTTACTACTTGTGATAGGTGGAAGATAGCAGCAAAAGAGTGAACTCTGGCAAGGGGGGGCTGGCTATACAACCCTCAAACCCACTCCAAACAACAGCATCCTCCAGCAAGGCTTCACCTCCCAAATTGCCATCAGCTGGAAACCAAGCATTCAAATACCTGTGTTTATAGGGGACATCTGATTCCAACCATGAGAGGGCAACAAGAAGGGGACTGGGCTAAAAAACCCAAGGCCTGGGCCTGGAGAGATGACTTAGCGATTAAGGCACTTGCTTGCAAAGCAAAAAGACCCAGGTTCGATACCTCAGGACCCATGTAAGCCAGATGCAGAAGGGGACACATGCACCTGGAGTTCCTTTGCATTGTCTGGAAGCCCTGACGTGCCCATTTTTTCTCTCTCTCTCTCTTTCCCTCCCTCTCCCTCTCTCTCTCCCTGCCTACTTCTGTTTCTCTCTCTCAAATAAATAAAATATTATAAAAAATAAGACCTACCCATAGAAGTGACCTACTTTCTATACCAAGGCTTCACTTACTGAAGCTTCCCAAACAGGACAAGTAGCTGGGAATCAAGTGGTCCAACACATAAACATACAGGGGACATTTTCCATTCAGACCATAACTGCTTTATTCTTTTACTATTTTACACACTTGTGTGTGCATGTGTGTACATGTGCCTGTGTGTGTACATGTGTGTATGAGAGTGCATGTGTGTGCATGTATGTGTGCATGTGTGTGTGAATGCGTGTGATATGGACATTCATCTAGAGGCTAGAGGACAGCCTCAGATGTCATCCTCACAAGCACTGTCCACCTCTTCCTGAGACAGGATCTCCCATTGCTTCAGGGCTTACCAGTTAGGCTAGCCAGCCCCAGAAATCCTTCTCTCTGATTTCCCAGCACTGAGAATACAGATGCAAGCACCACCTTGTCTAGCTTCGTCCATGGGTACTGAGGATCAAATTCAGGACCTGAGGCTTGTACCAACTGAACTGTCTGTCTTGATTTTATTCTTTGTGCCATAATTTTATTAGTCTTATGTATGGCATTGGTGACTTCAGTTCTCTCAACATCTCTTTCCCCATCAGTAAAGCAGTGATATTCCACAGAAGTTGAAAACTTTGTTTACTTAGCCCTTACTAACTTGATAGGTATATCATCTAAGAAAATTTCTGATATAAAATAATGCTTAATAGCTGTCAGTTTCTTAGCTCTCTTTCTGTCTTAATGAGCATTTGCCAAAATTGATATGAAGAATATAGAAATTTCTTTTAAAAGCAAATTACTGCTTAGACACCACAGCTGGACAACTTAGATATACAGAATTGCTTGAGAGACCTGAATGACTATCTGCAAAAAGTAGGGGACAGGGACCTCTCTTTGACTGCCAAGAGCAGGGGTCAGGAACAACGCTTGTATGGCTGAGGGAAGGAAGATAAAGGCTTGTTTGGGATGGGTTACCAGAGTATTGTTTGTTCTTCCCAACAGATTCATGATATCCCACACGGGCACGAAAGGCTGAAAGAAAAAGACAGAAAGCCAATGACTCAAGCTTGCTCAAGATTATCTGGAAGGTGGCTGAGATTTAGAAACTATACTGAGTGAACTAGAATTTTCTGTCTGATGCGAAGTCATAGCATGGGCAGTGTGAGTGTGAAACCTATGAGAATGTTGAACTTTGAAGAGCTTTTTGGCCAAAGAATTCAGAGACATTCCAGGAAATCCACCCTGGAATGTCACTGCAATGGCAGAGCATGTGCTCAGTGTGACATTGTCACTCGGTGAGTGCTAGGCATAATTAGTGAAGATCCCAAAGCCAAGCCAATGAGCTAGTGACCCCATAATGTGTCTCAGTATGCATTCTGGGCAGCTTGATTAACCACTCTGTGCTTTTCTGATATTAAATATATAGGTAATGATGGAATATATATCATAGACCTAGTAAGATGTTTGAAAAATAATATGTATAAAAACTTTAGCACTGGCTATTGGCATTTTAAATTTATTTATCATTAAATTTACTATAGGAGGGCTGAGGAGATGGCTTAGTGGTTAAGGTGACTGCCTGAAAAGCCAAAGGACCCAGGATGGATTCCCCAGGACCCAAGTGAGCCAGGTGCACAAGGTGGCACATGTGTATGGAGTTCATTTGCCGTGGCTAAAGGCCCTGGCGTGCCCATTCTTGCTCTCTCTCTCTCTCTCTCTCTCTCTCTCATAATTAATTAATAATAAATAAATATTTTAATTTACTGTATGTTAACCACAATTAGAGAAGCTCATGATCATTTGAACACATATGTCAGCTCAGGAGTCTTTGTGTCTTCTCTTGAGTTTGAAAGTTTTAATGTTTGACTTGCACTAAAAGTTGCTACTTTTGTCAGTTATATAACACTATGATTATGATGCTTGTAATATAATTCAGAAATTCTAGAAAAAGGAGTAATAAATAGATATTCGATGAAAGCTAATACAGCCAACTCTCTGGTTCATGAAAACTACAGAAGAATGTTTCTTAGGGAAGGGCTCGGGGCCCCTCCCATCCTGTGGTCTCTGACGACAGCCTCTCACTACTCTCCCAATCAGAGGGAGGCCAGGCAGTGTGTGTTCTTGGTGGAAAAAGACACCTATTCTTTTAAGTAGATCTCTGTAGAAAACACCCAAGGTGCCACATCTTTATTTACTGTCAAACAATGACTCCACATCTGTCTAATAAACTGTGTGAGCTAAAATTCCTACAAACAAGGCTGAGTGGATGAATAGATCTGCTGTAAGAATGCTGCAAGATCAGAGCCAAATCACCTTGGTCTACCTTTAGCCCCTTTATAGCTACTTATTGCCCACCTCTGTGTCTGACATAACATCTGGTGACTATCAGTTGATCAGGTGTGATCTTTTACGGAATGTAACAGACCCCTAGCTTCTACCAACCCAAGGACTAAGAATGTCATCAGCATCCGAAGCCCATGGTGAGGTCTCCCCACTCCCCCGCACACTGTGCTGAAACCCACCTACTGATGCTTCAGCCAATGTATTTGAAACATGCCTTCATTTGACTTTCTTTTGTTCTGTAACTATAAAAGCTTCATGAAACTGTTAACAAATCAGAGCATAGAGTTTGGGGTAACCTAAATCTGTGTTCCCAGGTCATGGTTTACTCCTATTTGACCCCAGAATAAACCACCTCTTTTTTCTCTTTGAAGTGAAAGCTGTGTCTTTTGTGTCCACAATTGTGAATGATTCAGCAAGTGATCCAAAACTGAGTCTGGTTAGACAGTGACTATTTCTCTCAGGTGGCTCTAGCAGTTAAGACAATTTGTGGTATAAAAAGCAGATTAAATACTTCGAGGGAAGGTTAAGTCTGATAACTCACATTGTGGTTTTTACATTTCTATGGGGTATATTTTTTTTTTTGAGGCAAGCCTAACAGACTGGCCTTTCTTTTTATGTGTGTGAGTGAGAGAGTGAGAAACAGAGAGAGAGAGAGAATTGGCACACCAGGGCCTCCAGCCACTGCAATCGAACTCCAGACACGTGCACCCCCTTGTGCACATGTGCGACCTTGCGCTTGTGCCACTTTGTGCGTCTGGCTTATGTGTGATGTGGCGAGTCGAGCATGGGTCCTTAGACTTCGTAGGCAAGCACCTTAATCACTAAGCCATCTCTCCAGCCCCATTTCCACAGTTTTAAGGGCAGTACATGATGTAGCCAAGGATGATCACATCACTGTCCTTGTCACTGCATCGCCAGCCTCACCTTCTCTCTAACATCAATGCTGATGGGCAGTAGGCTCCCTGGAGGAATTCTTGCATACAAAATAGAAACTTGATCCATGGCACATCTCCTGATGGATGTGGTGAGGCAAACCTTGTATACTCCCAGCACTCAGGAGGCTGAGACAGGAGGCTGGTAAATTGGAGGCCAGCTTAGGCAACCTACTGAAATCCTGTCCCAGCAAGCAAACAAATACAAAACAAAATCAGTGTAGTTCTTGATAATCCTTCACAGTTAATACTTCCAAAATGTACTATATGTATAACCAAATAATTTAAACCAGTGAACCTTAGAGAGCAACTTCTAAATTAAGTGGTCTTTTTAAAATATTTTATTTTTCTTTATTTAGTTGAGAGAGAGAAAGGGAGAAATAGGAAGGCGGGGGACAGAGAGAAAATGGCCTCCAGCCACTGCTAACAAACTGCATATGTGTGTGTCCCTTGTGCAGCTGGCTTACATGGGTACTAGGGAGTCGAACCTGGGTCCTTTGGCTTTGCAGGTAAGTGCCTTAACCACTAAGCCATTTCTCCAGCCCCAAGTTAAGTGATTTTTTTAACTTAAGGTCACAGCTACATGGCATTCTTCTTGACAATAATCAGGTAAAAATGGAAACTATACATTTGGGGCACTTGAATCTCATTCACGACAAATAAACTGGTTAATAGACAAGAATATGTGATACTCTCAATAACAGCATAAAAGTAGAATCCAATCATTAAGTTACAAGTTGAAACAGAAGACAGTTATGTTTCTCAGTGCTCGAAATTGTCAATTATCCATCACATAACAGTGTCCCCGCACCCTGACCATCACACTGAGGTTAAAGAGTAAAGCAGTAAAGATGTCAAGTAACCTGGATCAACTTAGCTTGACTCTCACTGTGCCAAGTCAGCAGCTAGGGAGAGATGAATGTAGAAGGAGACAATGTTACTACATCGCTCTCCAGACAAATTTCTTTTCCAAATGATAAGGAAATATAACAGGAATCAATCAGATGAAAGTGAAAGTTAAATTAAGCCATGCATTTCTAGATAAACTCTTTTGCAACAATGTACAATGAAAGTCATACTCAACGCCTTAAAGCATCAGGTTAAGAGCTTCCAGCCTGTCCCTCTGCTGCCATCTAGGGGTTAGGTTCATTTCCTCCACCAATGAAAGAATTAAGAGGCAGGAGAAAAAGTGTCAAAGTAAAGCAGAAAAAAGCTTCTTTAAAGAGACAAAGAGACAGTAATTTCACCTTTCCTTGCCGCCCAGTAGAATTCCATTGTGTATATGTACCGCACTCCATTAACCATTGGTCTGTTAAATGGGCATCTGGACTGATTCCAGTTCCTAGCTACTGTGAATACGGCAGGAAGAACATGGCTGAGCAAGTGTCTCTGTAGTGAAGCGTGGACTCTTCGGGTCTCTGCCCAGGAGTGGCACGGCTGCATCAGATGGCAGAGCTATTTTCAGCTTTTTGAGGGGTCTCCGTACTGATTCCCACAGTGCTTGTGGAGGTTTGCACAACGTATGGGGGCCTCTCTTTCCCCACATCCCTGCCAGCGTTTGTTGTCATTTGATTTTTTTTAATGTTTTATTTTTATTTAGTTATTTAGTTATTTAGTTAGTTAGTTAGGTGACAGAGAAAGAGAGAGAGAGAGAATGGGTGTGTCAGGGCCTCTAGCCACTGCAAATGAGCCAGATGCATGCGCCTCCTTGTGCATCTGGCTAATGTGGGTTCTGGGGAATGAACCTGGGTCCTTTGGCTTTGCAGGCAAATACCTTAACTGCTAAGGGATGCCTCCAGACCCTCCTCCTTTTTTTTTTTTTTTTTTTTTTTTTTGATGATTGCCATTCAGACCTGGGTATGGAGGCATCTCAACGCCTTTTTAATGTCCCTTTCTCTGATGGCTAAAGATGTCCACTAACTCCTTAGGTGTTTATTGGCCATTTGAATTTCTTCTTTTGAGAACTCATTCCCCTGACAATGTTTTTGGGTGGTTTATTAATTTTTTGAGCTCTTTTATAAATTCTCCTGAGGTGGGCTGCCATGTCTAGTCCATCCGTGTGAGCCTGACTCAAAGAAAGCAGGGCTTGGGCTGGACACCATCCTCGCAGGGATGTGAAAGCTTCTCTGTGTATAGGAACTTTCACAAGGAATAAGGTGCGCCGGATCTGGTGTCTGTCTACCTCAAGGCACCAGATAGCATGAGACGGGTTGAGGTAAAGACAGCCTGGCTCTTATCAAAAGTGGCAGGGGATGGAGTGATGGCCACAATAGGAAAGTAGAATCGCAAAAATCAGAAAGACAGCAGTGGGCACCACTGCGGAATATGCAGCCAGACGGTCATGACTGATCATTCGCTGGCATGTGAGGACTTCAAGTTCAGGAGAGAGGAGCTCACATTAGCTTCCAGTTGGTGGTGCTGGAAGAGCAATCGGAGGCCCTCTAGTGGCTCACAGGTGTCATTCTGACTGCCAACTCGGCTCTCAAGGGTTCCTTGGAGCTTCAGAAAGATCTGGAACATTTCAGAACTTGAGAGGCGTGTAATGAATCCACGAGTCCAGTCCTGCTGCCCGGGCTGCCATAGCTGCAAATAAGATAATGGGACACGGTCCCTCCCGTAGAGGGCGATGGAGCACATCCTTGAGTTCCTGCCCCAGGAACATTCTTTTAGCTAGGATGAGAGTATTTTCTTGACCCGTATGGTACAGCTGGTGAGGGGACTTCGAAATTTTCCATCAGGCTGTAGGGATGTCTTAGGAGTTAAGGTACTTACCTGCAAAGACAAAGGACCCAGGTTCGATTCCCTGGAACCATGCAAAGACAGATGTACAAGGTAGCACATATATCTGGAGTTCATTTGCAGTGGCTAGAGGTCCTAGGGCACCCATTCTCTTTCTCTCTCTCTCTCTCTCTCTCTCTCTCTCTCTCTCTCTGTGTGTGTGTGTGTGTGTGTGTGTGTGTGTGTGTGTGTGTGTGTCTGTCTGTCTGTCTCTATCTATCTATCTATATCTATCTATCTATCTATCTATCTATCTATCTATATATATATATATATATATTATATATATATATTTGCCTCTTTATCTCTCAAATAAATAAAAATTATTTAATTTAAAAAGCTTTTCATCAAAATGACTTTGGTAGTAGTCGTTGGTCAGGGGAGAGAGCCAGCACCCTCAATGATCTAGATGGCATCTATTCTGAGCTACAAAAAGCAACTCTTCTGGCTTTTTGCAAGGCAAGAAAGATTTTCTCGCAGGTCGGGGCACTCTATATGCCCCGTGGCAGCTTAGCTCTGGAATCAGCTGCTCTGTGGCCCTTGGCCAGCGGATCATGCCTTCTTTGACGTCAGGAGAAGTGGATGGCAGCTTCCTGAGCAGGCAGTGTGAAGATTGCTTGGGAGTGCTTACTTAACAGGGGACTCAGGTATATGTAGAAGGCTTCTCTTCGTGTAGCCATATGGGCATGAAAAATTCGGAAGGTTATCTAACCAGGCGTGGTGGTGCATGCCTTTAATCCCAGCACTCGGGAGGCAGGGGTAGGAGAATCGCCATGAGTTCGAGGCCACCGTGAGATTACATAGTGAATTCCAGGTTAGCCCGAGCTAGAGTGAGACCCTACCTTGAAAGACCAAAAGAAAATTAGGAAGGCATACTTAGAGTGGGGATAAATGTTGACACTTTTCTTGGGCTACCACCAAGGCTTTGGTGAGAGCTGTTAATTTGGCCACCTGGGCACTGGAGTTTCTAGATAGTGGTCCTTAAGAGAGGGTGCATAATTACACACCTCACATGAGAACTAGGCTGACCAGTTCATCTCCACACCCCGTAAAGTCTTGCTAGCCCCAAAGTACTGAGTTTCAATAGCTTTTCCATTTCTGGACGCCCTTCCTGTTATACAAGAGTTTTGCTGTCTTTCCTTCTTTTCAACTCTATAATAACACTATCTAAACCTCACTATCTATGGTCTGTGGATGCCATTCTTCAAATTCACCAGACAAGAATTGGCGGCCACCGACTGAGTGGGAATTTGGTGTGACCATGAGCATCCCGCACTCTAACTCCTAAGTTAAAAGCCCAGCCCAAAACTGAGAAAGGTTCCATCATTTTCAAAAGCACCCCAAACTCCCACATTAAATGTAGCCAAATTTCCATATCCAGAGGAAATGTTGCAATTCAGCAGGGCCCAGTTATGGAGGCTTTCATGCCCTTCCTCTGGGATGCCACATAGAGGTCTGTTTACCAAGCACGTTTCCAGTCCTGTGAGATTCTCAGACCCGCGAGCTTCACAGGGTACTTCCGTAACTGCTGGCCAGCTTGATCATGAGGCCGAAATAAAGCCTGTTTAGCTTCTCATGGAAGCAAGACAGCACCAGAAGTAAATCGGGGCTTGGCTTACATCCCGTCATGCTTACATTCCTTTCAAAACTTTCATATGAAACTTGGACAGTCCACCCTGTCTTCAATGGTACTTCCCTTTTTGCCAGGATACAAAAAAGTATCCATGTAATAATATTTAAGGAAATGAAATGTTTGGAGTTTAGATGTCACAATAACATATGTTTCACACCATTTTGAACGAAATAGCACTGTATAACCTTTCCCTGGGATTCCAACCAGACAAATGTCAAGAGAAGCATAATAATCATGGTGAGACCAATTATCCAGGGAATTGACTGCCCACCAGAGTAAATAATCATGAATATTTAACCACTGGCTCTGAGTTAAAATTAAAGCTGCTCAATGGGCATTCTGACCTGAGTCTGTCTAGTCTGGGCCAGTGGATTTCAGATATTCACTACTTCTTAAATTCCCCAGGTCTTGGCCACGCCCACAGTTATGACGGAATGTGACCAAAAGTGACACTTCTGTCTGTGCCCCTCAGCCTCTGGGATCATTCTCCCTCCCATCTAACACATTGAACCTTGATTCTCCTTCCCCTCCAGGCTCTTTAAGCTTATTATGCCATGTGGATAGTGTGAGCCTGATTACTTCATTTTTTAACTCAATGGCAGCCTCTCTTGGCTCCCCACAGATATCAGGAACCCAGCCAACCTCTTCCAGAGTCAGCAGGTTGAGGGTTCAAGCATTGACTTTGTGACCCTAGTTGTATATGCAGTGCTGGAGTTATTCCACTAGAGGGAGACAGTTCCACTTGGCTGAATAGTACCTAGGGCTTCTTGACAAAACCTACTGGGAGAAACCTACCGAATGTTGGAAATTTCAGCATTGTCCTGGGAACCCTGACTGTGGTGTGCAGGATGTTTTTAATCAGAAGGAACCACATATGAGAACATACCTGAATAGCAAATAGCATTGCTTAGGAAACTACCAGCTTATTACATAATGTGTGGAGGGTTTATATAACAGTTGTAGAGAAATGCCAAGGGAGATCAGACTAGGAAAATACTAGCTGATGGTGAGTGATCTCCTAAACTCTGCCAGGATGTTTGGACTTGGTCTTGCATGTATCAGGGAATACTGTGCAAGAAGATGGCAGACTTGGAATCAAATCTATTTCCTGGTAAATTTTGTGGACTATATAATGAATCTTCCAGGGAGGTCAGGGTTAACTTTGTAGGATTATGAATGTCACAAAATCAAAGCACCCTTGAACACAGTACTTTCCACTTCACCTCACACCACCAACAGCAAGAGGTGCGTTTACTGTTCCCATTGCAAGTCTCCCAGATACTTCTGTACATTTTCCCTGTCACTGTCCTAATGATCCTGTGGGACTCTCTTGGGGACAGTGGGGAAGGGAGGTCTCCTAACCCTTCTCCATCCCTGCTTTCCTGTGCTCCTACTTCCTACCACATGTTTTTGAGCAAGATTTAAAACTGAGACCTTAGAAATAACATAAGCATGCAAAAGTCCTGGTATGATTTAAATTCTGAGAATGAGCCATTTGTCTTTACCTAAACATGCTGCAGAGTATGAAAAAAACACTAGAATAATTTAATATGGAAGTCTCTATTTTCAGTTGTCATCAAATGACGATGACACGAGAAGTATACTCTTTTGTCTCTCAGTGTTTGTGAGGCAAACCCAACACACTGTCCTTGTTTATAATTGGAGGGGAGAGAAAAAGAGAATTAGCACACCAGGGTCTCCAGCCACTGTAATCAAACTTCAGATGCATGCGCCACCTTGTGCATATGTGTGACCTTGCACACTTGAGACACCTTGCAGCTGGCTTACATGGGACCTGGAAAATAGAACCTGGGCCCTCACTGGCCCTTTTTTGGTTTTTTCAAAATAGGGTCTCACTCTAGCCCAGGCTGACCTGAAATTCACTATGTGGTCTTAGGGAGGCCTCGAACTCATGGTGATCCTCCTACCTCTGCCTCATGAGTACTGGATTAAAGGTGTGCACCCCCACACCTGGTTCTGTTTGTGTTTTCTATCTTTTATAATTCATGCCATGTCCAGGAGAAGTCAGTATCCCATCCATTGCATTTTCATACTCTTCCTGGAAGGTTATCAGCTGAATTAGTCCCACTCTTAGAAAGATGATGGTCCAGCTTATTCTCATAACTTGTGCTTTGGATTACTTTCTCTTTGCTCATTTCCAAGTGATTACGTTATTGGCAGTATTGAAAAAACGAACCCATCAATGTATCAGATAATATTTTGGAACCAATATATTTCCCACTCACATGAAGCCCAGCTTGAAACTATCCACAGGGTTATCAAAGTAGCAATGTTTTGTCTTTTGTAAATGACTGGAAATGATTGGAAGTCCTGACCAAGGAATTTGGGGGCTCATCTGTGCTGAATTATGATTAAATATTTATTTTGAAACTGATTATCCTAAACTAACTCCCAGTTCACATCAGGGGTTTCAAAGAAAATCAGATAAGTTTTACATAAGATTAGACGACTAACTTCAATGAAATTATCCTGCCCAATTTCTGGTCCCATCTCCTGAAACACATGGTCTTTGTTAATGAAAGAATATATTTGTCTTCAATAGAGTCTGATTGCTGTGACTCTTATTACTATTGTGGCAAGGGCTGTAGAGTATGTGTGTGTGTGTGTGTGTGTGTGTGTCTAAGCCGAGCATCCTGACATGGCATGCCAGGGGAAGATGGGCCTCCTGTCATTCATTTGTAGATGGAGTCCATGAGTCTTTGGGCAGTGAGGATGACATAAGCATACAAGCTGACAGTGAGTGTTGGGGATAAGAACTGCAGATCTGTCCTTAACCTTTGTAGTGACATTACCCTACATTTGAAAAGAACCTCATGCCAGGACAATGGTAGGAAAGGAAGGCCTTGGGTATGGTCCAGAAAACCACACATAAAGTCTTACAGTTGAGTGGTAATTTGGTCCCAAGTTCCTCATGAGACTCTGAGAGACTAAAATAAAGGACTTTTGAGCCAAGGTGGCATCTGGAGGTCTATTTGGCACTAGACATGGTTGAACAGACTTTTCCCTCAGTTAAGAGTGTGGACAGAAAGGACTGGGATACAGAAAGTGCCAACAGTGAGGCACGAGCCATGACTAGTCAACTCTCATTTTGAACAACAGCAGGGCTGGGTGACCTGGGTGGTCTGCCTAGGAACAATTCCATGGACCATGTAGGAAGGGAGGGGAATAAACGCCCACATGGTACCCATGAGGCATGAGCTCTGGCTTCAGCATGACAGCGTCATGCCCGAGAGCTTGGGGGATCGCCCCTTCTCTGGCAGAGCAGGCTGCCGTCGAGTGAGGAGGAAAGGCAAGGCAGGGCGTGTGTGTGCTGGGAGAATGTGTGTGTTGGAAGGAGTGGAGTGAGAATGTGTGGGTTTGTGTGTTGGGGAGGATGAAGGTGCGCCCGTGTGTGCTCAGGAAGAGTGGGGGGGGGCTGGTCCTCAAGATGACTGGGATGAGGAGAAGCGTAATGAAGTGTGTGGCCTCATAATGCAGATGTGAGACATGTTGCTTAGCGACGTGCCCCCCACAGTTGCAGGTATGAAACAGAAGAGGCGAGCGACCTGCAGAGTTCGTGAGCAGCCTTCCCTCCGCTTCACTCCCGACCCTTCATCATCTCTGAAGTGCAGGCGAGCCAAACTGCCCACACTCTCTGGAAGGTTTAGTTCTTAGCAAAACTGAGACCTAGTGCATGGGCAATTTGTCGAGTACTTAGTGAGTGCGAATGACTAAAGACTTGAGCAGGCGCTCAGACTCCTGGACACAGTGAACTCAGCATCACCGTGTTCCAACACCAGCCCTCGCAGAGCCTTCCACAGCACACGGCCAAATGAGAAAGAGCGAGCACGTGGTGAGGAGAGAGAGAGAGAGAAGCCGCTCAAGATCTGCAAGCCAGTCTCCTCATCCAGACCCCTAACTCTTGCTCTGAAGTTTATTTAGCATCTGTAGGTGAAAATCCATTTTGTGTTTAAATTTAGGATGTCCTGTTATAAGCAAACCAACTCATTCACTCTCGCTTTCTCTGAGGGCATTCTCCTAACCTTCAAACTTAAAATCATCTTTCATTCCTTCCTTCAAGCTTTTCATAATGGGAAGTGACTAATATATGTTTTCTACCATTTATTGGTTCTAGATTTTATATACATACATAAAATCATGTGTAGATGAAATCAGAAGCAAATCTGCCGATAGTGATAAAAAGGGGCTCAATGGAAAAGGGCAGTTGAGAAAGGGGAGGGTGAGGGAAATGGAGGGAGCATATATGAGGACATTATATACTTGCAAGAAAATATCCATTGAACCAAGTGCTATGTAAAATGAATACATGTGAATTAAAATGTCACATATGTTAAAATTCCTTTACATGCTGGGCATGGTGGCACATGTTTTTAATCCCAGCACTTGGAAGGAAAGCTGGAGGCTCACTGTGGGTTTGAGGCCACATAGTGAGTTCCAAGTCAGCCTGGACTAGCGTGAGACCCTACTTCACAAAACCAAACAATAATAAAGAGGTCAGGCTGGAGAGGTAGCTTAGTGGTTAAAGATGCTTGCTTATGAGCTGGAGAGATGGCTTAGTGATTATGGTGCTAACCTGTAAACCCTAAGGACCCAGGTTTGACTCTCCAGATTCCACATAAGCCAGATGCACAAAGGTTAGGCAAGTGCAAAGTTGCACATGCCCACTAGGTGGCACAAGTCTCTGGAGTTCTATTGCAGTGGTTAGGCTCTGCCATGCTAATTCTCTCTCACACACACACTTGCGCTCTCTCTCTCTCTCTCTCTCTCTCTCTCTCTCTCTCTCTCTCTCTCTCGTTTTTTGTTTGTTTTTCAAGGTAGGGTCTCACTGTAGCTCAGGCTGACCTGGAATTCACTGTCATCTCAGGGTGGCCTCGAACTCACGGTGATCTTCCCACCTCTGCCTCCCGAGTGCTGGGATTAAAGGTGTGTGCCTCTATGTCTGTCTCTCGCTCTCATTTGCCATGACTTTAGTCATTTTGGTTTAGTTTTCTGGCATACCTATGAATATGAATGCCAGATACTATCCACAAAATACAGTTTAAGGCTCTAAAAGATGTTTATCTCCCTTCAGAGCGGACTTCATACTCTTCTGGGAGGCAGAGCACAGACAAGCCTTCCTAACCCGGCCACAGATGCTGTGATTCAGGCTTTTCCATTTTTTCTTATGCTAGGATTAAGTTCGGAAGCTCAACTAGAAATGTGGCGCATGTGCAATGGCCTCACCTCTTTAGTAGGCATGGCTCTGGTTTTAGTTTGTCTAGTACTAGGAGACTGTCTAAATTCCATGGAGCTTGTCAACCGGTCAGCCAAAGCTCTTTGCTCACATCCAGCACTCTTCCTCTTCTGCGCCAGCCTGCCTCAACCTCACGTACCGCTCATGAGCTGCCAATGCTTCGCCATCATTTTCATGTCTCTAGGATGCTGGCCCCTCAAGTCCTTGCCACATTGATACTCCTGAGACTTTCTTACTCTTTGCTGCTGGAAAAGTGACCATAAGATTTAGGTCATTGATTTTCATTTGCTCCCTGTGTCCTGTGACATGAATTGGCAAATGTCCCACTGACATAAAACAATCATGAGTAAGTGCTTATCAAAACCAACAAAATGGCTACTGCTTCTCAGCTGCCTAGCTCAGTGTGTTATACACACATACATATTTACGCACATGTGTATATAGTTATACATGCATTACTGTTGCAAACCACATTTCCCTTGTGTTTTCTAATCTGTAGTTGATTATAACAATTATTCATATTTATGGGAAGAGATCTTGTAATTGAACTTCTTTTATTATTATAAGTTTCAAGATATTTTTGGTGCGTTCTACTGTCATTTCTAATCTTATTATTGCAGGAACAATATGTTCCCTTCGGTAATAGATCACTTTCTGACATGCTGGCTGGACGCTCTTGGTCAGAATTCTTGGCAGAAGAGAATGCATTTTTAAAGTGTTAGATAATCAGTGTAAGTGTTATTGATACATAAAGTCAATATCAGGTCATTCATTTGCAATAAAAATCACAATGCTTCTAGTAGTAGTAATATTTCTTTTATTATGTGTTTATCTATTTTCATCACCATTTTCTTTTTTTAAATTCCTATTGACAATTTTTTATACATATTTATGATGCATTTTGTTCCCTGACCCCTCCCTCCCTGTCCTTCTTCCACTGAACCCCTCCTTCCTAAGTAGTTACTCTTCTACTTTTGTGTCATTTATTTGTGTGTGTGTGTGTGTGTGTGTGTGTGTGTGTGTGTGTGTGTGTAAGCCACTGAGTTCAATTGGAGTTGCTTGCACATGCATAAGTAGGAGATTATTTACCAAAGCATGTGCAACAAACCAGTGGCTATGCCACTGTAAAAAATAAAAATGCTGGGGCTGGAGAGATGGTTTCACTTGCCTGTGAAGCCTAAGGACCCTGACTGGAGGCTCGATTCCCCAATACCCACATAAGCCAGATGCACAAGGTAGTGCATGTATCTGGAGTTCATTTGCAGTGGCTTGAGGCCCTGGTACACCCATTATCTCTCTCTCTCTCTGCCTCTTTCTTTCTCTGTCTGTCATTCTCAAATAAATAAAAATGTTTTGTTCTCCCTCAGAACCCATTAACTGCCTCCTCAGGAAGCAATGGGGACCTCATGTGCCCTCCATCATCCATGACAGAATATTATTGATCCTAACATTATTCAGGTCACACTCAGTAACAAGAGTTGCTATGAGATTACAAATGCAAAAGCAATGTCCTATCCAAAAGTTAGCATTTCGGTGCACACTTGGCTATCCTCTATCCCCTACATTCTTTTTTGGTTTTTTGTTTATTTAAATTTATTTATGGGCTGGAGAGATGGCTTAGCGGTTAAGCGCTTGCCTGTGAAGCCTAAGGATCCCGGTTCGAGGCTCGGTTCCCCAGGTCCCACGTTAGCACAAGGGGGCGCACGCATCTGGAGTTCGTTTGCAGAGGCTGGAAGCCCTGGCGCGCCCACTCTCTCTCTCTCCCTCTATCTGTCTTTCTCTCTGTGTCTGTTGCTCTCAAATAAATAAATAAATAAAAATACTTAAATTTATTTATTTATTTATTCTGTTTTTCAAGGTAAGGTCTCACTCTAGCCCAGGCTGACCTGGAATTCACTCTGTAGTCTCAGGGTGGCCTTGAACTCACAGCGATCCTCCTACCTCTGCCTCCCCAAGTGCTGGGATTAGAGGCGTGCGCCACCACGCCTGGCACTTACATTCTTCTTGCTCCCTCTTCTGCAGTGTTCTCAGAGCCTTGGATCGGCTGATGCAGATGTGTCGTTTAGTGCTGAGCACTCCACAGTCACTCATTCTCAGCCACTTCCTCAGTATTCTTCACCAGCTGGAAAAGGGCACGAGCAGCACTGATCTAGAGGGCTAAACACAACTATATAGAGGCCAACAGGAGGGAATTCTGATTAAAAAAATACATTATGTGTGTATATGAAAATTGTCAAGGAAAAAAATTTAAGGGGCTTGAGAGATGATTCAGTGGTTAAGACACTTGCTAGCAAAGACTAAGGACCCAAGTTCAATTCCCCAGTACCCTCCAAAGGCAGATGCACAAGGTGGTGCATGCATGTGGAGTTTGTTTGCAGTGGCTGGAACTCCTTGGCATGCCCATTCTCTCTCTCTCTTTCCTTTTCTCTCTCTCAAATAAAATATTTTTATTTTTTTTAAAGGTTTTTTTGTTGTTTCTGTAAAAATTGGCACTGGACTTTTGATATGGATTGCATTGAATCTATAGTTTGATTTTGGTAGAATAGTAGTTTTCACAGTATTAAGTCTTCCAATCCACAAGCACAGGCAGTCTTTCCATCTTCTAGTGACTTACTCAATTCTTTCTTCAGTGTTTTATACTTCCTTGGTTAGGTTTTGTGGTGGTTTGATTCAGGTGTCCCCCATACACCTGATGTTAATTTGGGAATTAAAGCCTCCTGGAGGCAGTGTATTGTTGGGGGGCAGGCTTATGGGTGTCATATCCAGCTCCTCCTGCCAGTGTTTGGCACATGTTCCTATTGCTGTTGTCCATCTGATGTTGGCCAGGAAATGATGTCCACCCTCTACTCATGTTATTGTTTTCCCCTACCACCACAGAATTTCCCTTTGAGTCTTTTATTTCCTGCAAGCTGCTCTTGGTTGGATGTCTTCTGCCAACAATGCCGACCTGACTGCAACAGATTTATTCCAAGATACCTGTTAAGATAATCATGAATAAATTATAACACTGATTTCTTCCTCAATATTTTTATAATTGTAAATTGTAAATTTTTGCCTTTTTGCATGTGTTAATAAGTGCAGTGAGTATGCATTTGGATATACATATTCATGTGTGTGTTGATATGTCTGTGTGTGTTCAAGTGGAGGCCAGAGGATGGCAATGGGTATATCATTTTATCATGCTCCATCTCATTTATTTAGAGGGGGTTTTTCACCTCTCCCCGAACCAAGGGCTCACCAATTTGTCCAATTTGCCTAGCTGGACAGCTTGCCCCAGGGATCTGGCCAGCTCTGCCTTCCTGGCTCTGGTACTACAGATGCGCACTACTGAACCCAGCACTTGTATGAGGGTCCAAACGCAAGCCCACATGCTTGTGCAGCAAGTACATTTCCCAGCCCCAGCTACTGATATTTGCGTGTTAATTTTGTATCCTGCCACTTTGCTGACTATGTTTACCAGCTCTACATTTTCTGACAGAGTCATTAGGGTCTCATATCATCTGCAAATAGGGGTATGTTAATCACTTCCTCTCCTACCTATGTCCTTTTATTCCTCTCTCTAGTCTTGGTCCTCTAGCTAAGACGTTAAATATTATATTGAATAAGAATGGAGACAGCGGGGAGAGAGGGTATTACCATGGGATATTTTTTATAATCATGGAAAATGTTAATAAAAATTGTGAAAAGAAAAAATATATAAACAAAAATAAATAAATAATGAAATAAAAAAGAATGGAGACAGTGGGAAGCCTTGTCTTGTAATTGATCTTAGTGAAAATGCTTTGAGTTTGTCTTCCAGTTAGCATGGTGTACATATAGGGTTGTGGTATATAATGTTTAGTATGCTGAGATATGTTCTCTCCATTCCAGTTCTCCTTAGGGTTTTTATCATAAAGAGGTGTTGGGTTTTGGTAAAACGTTTTTTCACTGTGGTGATTCGGTGAACAAAAGAAAGTCATATTATCCTTGCTTAAATACAATATGTGTAAGGGCCATAAATACTCCACCAGATTGCTAGAACTAATAAAAGAATTTAAGAAAGTGGCAGATTACAAAATCAACATATAAAAATTAGTTGCATATCTGATCCATAGCAAACTCTCTAGGAGTAAATCATCTCTAACTGGGTAGTGTTTTCTTCTTCTTCTTCTTCTTCTCCTCCTCCTCCTCCTCTTCTTCTTCTTCTTCTTTTCAGGGATACTGGGCTTAGTGTGGTCATCATTGTCTAAAAGCAAATGTTTTACCTCGATGCTGAAGGGGTTATCACCTCTCCAGGACCCAGCCTGCAGTCTACAATAAACTCTGAAGTCGGTTAAGCAGCTGTTGCTGACATCGGGAGCTGGCATGTAGCAAGCTGGGGAAGTGAAGAGTGTAAAAATGACAGTTTGATTTTGTTTTTCACGCACGGAATCAAATCTGGTTTCAGGAGAAAAGACCAGATCCTTCTTCGCCACCTGCATTTTCTTCTTATACCTGGTGAGACAGGGAAAGTAAGGTGACTGTTTCCGAAGTCTAGGCCAAGGTCCTTATTCAGCCATGATCCCTGCCATTCATTTGAGGCGACATTAGGTATGAGAAAGAATCTGGAATCTATACCACTCAAAAACAGACTTAGCACCATGATGCAGGGGAAATCAGAAGTTCTGACACCAGCCCCACTTCTTTTACATCTTGGCCCCATGCCTTCTGGCTAGTTAATTAATGTAGGAACTATCTCTCAACTCCAATCTTCAGTTTCCTACATATGAAATGGGCCTTATAAAATAGAAGCTTTAGCACCTACTCCTCAGCTTTATATAGGTGCACTATGATAGGTGTATATGTTAACCACTAGCTCAGTGTGTGGTGCACAGTCAGTGTTTATAAACATATCTTCCCTTCTGTTCCCCCCACCCCATGCAATGTCTTCTGGGTAGCACACACAGTTATTTCTTGGGCTCTCCCTGCCCCAGTATAGTTGGGGGAATTATTGATCAGGACTTCCCAATTATGATTGCCTAAGCCTTAGAGCCAGCACCTGTGGGCATGTTAGTATATTAGTATGACCCCTGGGGTGATGGCCCCATTCGCCTGCACTGTGACTCCCCTGGATTAAGAAAGAAGGACACAGAATAAAAAGTGCACTTTGATGAGCTCACAAGACCCTAGAACACATCTACTTCCCAGCCGGTGTGGTGCTGGGGAATAAGAAATATCTCTAAATCTGACTTTCCTGGTACGGGAAAAGCAAGCATCCAAAGAAAACTTTGTAAAACGTAAAACCCAGCACAGATATATGGTATTTCATTATGCTTCCAGGATACAATATTTTGCCTTGGACTGCCCTATTTTTCATTGCTTCTGGTGTCTTGCAATACAAGTATCTTCCCCAGCCTGTGGCTGGACCGTCTCTCTGTAGTCTCACACCATCTCTGTTGTTTCACTGCTACTTTAGAATCTCCCAGTCAGGCAGAGGACAGGGAGATAGTTCTTTCTGTACGATTTTTTTTTTTTTTTTTTGAACATGTGTTTCATTTTACTCATAGATTCCAGAGTGCTTCATACATCTTTGTTAAGTGGTAACCCAATTCAGTGCTGGCCATTTTATAAAGACAAAAGTCTAGAAGCTAACATAGTAGATATGAAATACAGATCATGGATATGGTGTCTGAGATATTGTAACCAGGGGAGCCATCTATTTTAATTTTCTGACATTGTTTAGGGAATCAAACCGCTTTGATGTTTTAAGTTAAACTCATTTCCATTGGGGCATAATGTTACGCTATCTCACTTTTAAACTGAGTTTTGCACATTGGAAAATATATTTTCTTATAGTCAGAGACTCTCAGACGGCTGCAGTATTTCACAGCTGTCTACGCCAGAGGTAACGTCTGTAGGCAGCTACTTTCAATTTTCCTTCCTTCTGCCTCTTCGGAGCCAATTTATGTCTCTCTAAGAAGCTATTCAGAGCTCACTTAGGGGACACAGTGCATATTCCTGAGGAAGAATGCTAGCTTTTGAAAAGAGGATAGAATAATGGAAATCCTGTGTTAAATCCTGTTCTGACTCATGACCTATCTCTGTTGCTGGGATTAAAATCCTCACGTGCTGTCAAGCAGGCTTTGCTCTCTTGACTTCCATGTGGTTCCTCTGATCTTTGTCTGTCACCTGGGGCCTTTTCCTCAGTCCTTGAACTTTGACAAACTGTTCGACTCCTGGTCCAGACATTTCTTCTCACTAGGGTCTGTAGAGCTGAAAGACCTGCACAGTTTGTTTTGGGTCTTATTGCAGCTGTTACCACTTTGCTCCAAAAATGTGTGTGTGTGTGTGTGTGTGTGTGTGTGTGTGTGTGTGTGTTCAATGACTTGCCTTATCCTTATGCTGACAGACAGCTTATTTCCATGTTTCATTGGCATACCAGTGAGCTGTTCAAAGCAGAGAATGTGTTTGACATCTTGAAGCCATAGCCATGGAGGGAACTGCAACTGTATTACTCTGAATGGTCTGCAAATCTATCCTACCATCACCACCACCCTGTTCCTGGTTCTCTTTAAGAAGCAAGCAAGACATTTCTGGGTATGACTAATAATCTTCTTTTAATTTTCTTTTTTTTTTAATATTTTATTTATTTATTTATTTGATAGAGAAAGAGGGGGAGAGAGAAAGAGAAAGAGAATGGGCATGCCAGGGCCTCCAGCCACTGCAAACACACTCCAGATATGTGCAGCCCTTGGTGTATTTGGCTAATGTGGGTCCTGGGGAATTGAACCTGGGTCCCTTGGCTTTGCAGGCAATTGCCTTCACAGCTAAGCCATCCCTCCAGCCCTCTTTTACTTTTCTTAATTGTTCTCAAAGCCTTTGGCAAAATACTGGCAGGATTTGGTTTAAAATATCTTAAACCAAGGAAGCTTTTTTTTTCAAGGAAGCTTTAATGGCTCCACTTGGAGAACAATTCCACATTCCATTCCATTTTTACTAAGGGCAACACTCTCACAACTATGCTCATCTTAAGTTTCCAAATTCCATCCTGCTCTTTCTAATTAAAAACTGGGGGGGGGGGGGGAATTACCATGGGATATCTTTTTATAATCATGGAAAATGTTAATGAAAATTTAAAAAATAAAATAAAATAAATTTAAGCCGGGTTTGGTGGCACACACCTTTAATCCCAGCACTTGAGAAGCAGAGGTAGGTGTTTCACCATGAGTTCAAGGCTACCCTCAGACTACATAGTCAATTCCAAGTCAGCCTGGACTAGAGTGAGACCCTACCTCAAAAAAAATGTAAAAAAAAAAAAAAAAAAAAAAAAACCACCCTGCCTGTGCCTCAGTTTCCTCATTTTAATTGAATGGGCATCACCTAAATCATGGATTGTGCAGGAATAAAACAGAGAAAGAACCGGGCATGGTGGAGCATGCCTTTAATGCAAGCACTCAGGAGGCAGAGATAGGAGGATTGCCATGAGTTCGAGGCCACCCTGAGACTGCATAGTGAATTCCAGGTCAACCTGTGCTATAGTGAGGCCCTATCTCAAAAAAAAGTTTTAAAAACCCTAAATAAATAAAATAAAAACATAGAAAGACTTAAAAAAAAACCGATAGCCTCTGGTGGGTAATCAAGTGCTTTGACAGAAGCCTGTCTTGTTTCCTCCAATCAATAGCTCAGTGTGGATAGCGCTTATTTCGGGTACTGTGAGTTACAGGTCAGAGCCACACATTTTAAGGATAGGCTTCATCCTGTCTTCTCCAGAACCTTTCTTCTCAGGCATTCCCCCTACACTCCTGGTGAGGGTTATATATCAGAACTTGTCTTGGCTCCATTCCTTGTGTTCTTGTCCCAGGTTCATTCCCGCTCCTTCCCTCGGGTACTGTTCGACTCTGCGCTGCGGGTCGGCACAGATCTTCATTGAATGTTCTGTTTTAAATGTAAACTGTATTGAAGTAGGATGGAACTATAACCACAGATGTTCAGATTGTAGAGATTGAAAGTACATCAAAGGTACCTGGGAAAGTGGAAGATGGGAAACTGGGGTTCATGCCTACTCACTCCACTCACATAGGGTCTTCAGTACAGGGGAGCCAGGGGATGGAGAACCAGGAGTTGGGAAGCTGGGGAGCCAGGGGCAAGAGGCCAGCTCCCACAGTGGTCTGTGAACTCTCTGGCTCAGAGGAACAGGGATTTGGGAGCCCAAGGGCTGGTCAATCAGGGAGCTGGGGAAAGGCCGACCTCCACAATCATGCAAGTTCTAGACCACCCCAAACCAGCAGCAGGGCTATTGGTACCAGGAAACTGGGAAGTGGGGAACAAATCAGGAACTCTTGCCTATCACTCAATGTGAGCATCCTCTGCAGTGTGTGCATCCTCCATATCAGCTGATCTGGGAGTTGGGGACCCAGGAGCAAGTCAATCAGGAAGACAGAGCAAAACCCTGCTTTAGCAGCAAGCACGCAGGGTTAAGGCTGCCCCGAGCCAGGATCAGGGGTATTGGGACCAGGTTGCTGAGAGGTGGTGAATAAACCAGGAATTCTGACCTCATTCCTCTGCATGTGCCTTCTGAGGAGCCGAGGACCCAGGTGTTGGGGACGCAGGGGCCATTCAATCAGGAAGGCAGAGTGAGGGGCCTGCTTCAGCGTATACACCGCAGGGTAGAGGCAACCCCAATCTACCAGCAGGGGTACCTGGACCAGGGAACTAGGAGGTTGAGAATGAACTGGGAGCTCCGGCCTATTCACTCCTTTATGTATCCACAAAATTTTCTTCACCATCTTTTTATTTTATTTACTATTATTTTTAGAGGGTTTTTCAATGTAGGGCATCATTTTAGCCCAAGCTGACTTGGAATTAACTATGTGGTTTCAAGGTAGCCTTGAACTCACAATAATCATCTGACCTCTGTCTCCCAAGTACTAGGATTAAAGGCATGCACCACCATGCCCAGCATAATCATTTTTTTAAAGAAATGAATGAATGATGGGCTGGAGAGATGGCTTAGCGGTTAAGCGCTTGCCTGTGAAGCCTAAGGACCGCAGTTCGAGGCTCGATTCTCCAGGTCCCATGTTAGCCAGATGCACAAGGGGGCGCACGCGTCTGGAGTTCGTTTGCAGTGGCTGGAGGCCCTGGCGTGCCCATTCTCTCTCTCTCTCTCTCTATCTGCCTCTTTCTCTCTCTGTCTGTTGCTCTCAAGTAAATAAAAATAAAAAAAATTTAAAAAAAAAAGAACTGAATGAATGAAAAAATGTTGTTGCTTTACTACTAGGTTGTGAACTGTGGTGCAAGTCAAAGAAGGAAAAGATATTTATGGCAAGCCAATGAAAACGTGATTTTGGAGGCGTAAGGGCTGGTAGGAAACAGCAGTGTAAGAAACCACATTTAATTACCAGAATGAAAGTGCTATAAAAGTTCGGAAAGGAAAGAATAACATAAGTAGTGCCTATAAAAATACAAGGATTGTAGTTAAACACCAAAATATATTGTGGAAAAAAGAGTATATATCTTGAACTTGTAAATATGCCTTCTTGAAAAGCCATAGAATGGGTGGGAAAAGAAAAAGTGCTATTTTCAGTAGAGAAGACACAAGAAAAATATTGTCTCTTAGAAATTAAACAAAAAAAGAATGCAGAGTTACTTAATCATTTAAGTAAATGTTCCAAAATAGATCCATATTTTGTAATGTTGATTTGAAAATACAAATTGTTTCATTCTATGGATTTTAGGACCATTCCTTGAAAGTACTTCAAGGCCTTTGTCTACTGATACTTTCTACCGTGCAGGCAAATATATGTCAAGATTAATTTTTTTTTGTTGTTTTGTATTATTCAAGGTAGGATCTTGCACTAGCCCAGCCTGACCTGGAATTTGCTATGTAGTGTCAGAGTGGCCTCGAACTCACAGTGATTCTCCTACCTCTTCTTCCTGAGTGTTGGGATTAAAGGTGTGTACCACCACACCCGGTTTCAGATTAACTATTTTTAAATGTTTTATTGACCATGTTTATACTTGTATATAAGGTATTTTGACCATAATCCCCTTCCACTGCTTTCTCATGTTCTCTCTCCCTGGCCCCCTTTACACTGAACCCCCTTTCCTTCCAACCAGTCACTCTTCTACTTTGATGTCTTTTATCTTTTTCTTGAATAAGTAATAACGGTTGCTGTGAGGTCGTGAATGAAATAGCTACTTAATTTCTAGAAGACATCATTCCGAAGCATTCCTCTGCATCCTCCAAGTCTTACATTCTTTCTTCTACCTCTTACACAATGTTCTGTGAACTCAGAATGGGTAATATAGATGTCTCACTTACTGCTAAGTACCCAATAGTCAATCTCAGTACTTCAGCAAATAAGCGTTTTTATCCAGCATAGCTGACTACAGGTTCTTCTCAATGCTGAATCCCAACCCTACTCAAGTTGGCTGCATTATTCCTAAAAACATGGGTCCACCCAGGTCATTATAGCTGTTATCTTTCTTTTTATTTTTTTTAATTTTTTTTTTTTTTGTTGTTGTTCATTTTTTATTTATTTATTTGAGAGCGACAGACATAGGGAGAAAGACAGATAGAGGGAGAGAGAGAGAGAGAATGGGCACGCCAGGGCTTCCAGCCACTGAAAACGAACTCCAGACACGTGTGCCCCCTTGTGCATCTGGCTAACGTGGGACCTGGGGAACCGAGCCTCGAACCGGGGTCCTTAGGCTTCACAGGCAAGCGCTTAACCACTAAACCATCTCTCCAGCCCTATCTTTCTATCACTAGGACAAACTATATGAAACAAGCCAGGCATGGTGGCACACGCCTTTAATACCAGGGATCAGGAAGCAGAGGTAGATGGATCACCGTCTTTGAGGCTATCTTCAGACTACAGAGTGAGTTCTAGGTCAGCCTGGGCTAGAGTGAAACCCTACCTTGATAAACAAAACAAACCACCAAACAAAAAAATGAAACAACCTAATAGGAAAAAATAAAAAGTGCACAGATTTATTGGCATATAGACAAATAAGATGGCACAGTAAAATACGCTTCTCTTCCTAAAAGTGAAGGTGTATAGGTTCTTATCGGCCACAGCAGAGAAGCAGGAGAGACCAAGATCTACCAGAACGGAGGAAATGGGCCAGAACCCAAAGGAACCACTTGAGGCCCACATGGATGCCTGCCTGGCACCCAGCTTCAGGAGCAAAGACCAAACAAGGGGATTTTCCAACCTCATCAAACCTGAACAGGAGGCAGCAGAGATCAGCTAAGGAGCTCCTGAGCAATTCCAGGACAACTCCAGACTCCATGCTCTCTCCCAGCCCCCATCCGTCAGAACCACGCATCACCAGAGAAGGCATTCAGCCCCCAGTGGGCAGGGCATCCAGCACAGCTGATCAGATCACCAGCTCCAGAGCACAAGGAGAGATCAAGGTGGACACTCAGCATCGGTGAGATTGGAAGCCACCTCAAAAGGTGTAGAGGCTGACGAAAAAGCAGGTACCTAGGCCTGCATTGAAGTGCTAATCTCTCTTTCCATGTCAGCGCAGGAGGTTATGGGTTACATATTCTTGGTTGACTTTACCATTCTCAATTAAGCTGTATTTGGGTGTTGACTATTGTTGCCTTTGTAGCTTTCAGTTTCATAGGGCCTTTTTCTTTTTCTTCTGTCATTATAGGGAACAAGGTCTGATTCAGACCCAGGCTGACCTGAAACCCATTTTGGAACAGAAATCTCAACCTCGCAGCAGACAAGATTAAGGGTGTATAGCAAAACAGACCATTAGGGATGATGATCTATAAGGTTATATGTTCGTTTCAGTCCCCACAGTTTCATACTTGTGCTGGTTATTATTGAATGTGTATTTTGCTCAGTTGAATTTTAGAATTTTGCCAGTAGATTGCTCTGCCCAGACTACTAGAATACTTGAATAGCAAACTCAACACCTAGGATTACTTTTGCAATTGGAATAGAGTATAACAGTTGGCACCTTAAACTCCTTCTTTGACGGTACATAAAGTTGGATTTCCAGGACTGGAGAGAGGGCTTAGCGGTTAAGCGCTTGCCTGTGAAGCCTAAGGACCCCGGTCTGAGGCTCGGTTCCCCAGGTCCCACGTTAGCCAGATGCACAAGGGGGTGCACGCGTCCGGAGTTCGTTTGCAGAGGCTGGAAGCCCTGGCACGCCCATTCTCTCTCTCTCCCTTTATCTGTCTTTCTTTCTGTGTCTGTCGCTCTCAAATAAATAATAAAAAAGGGTAGAGAAAGGAATGGAGGAGGATACTTAATAGGTTGATATTGTCTATATGTAATTACAATGATTGTAATGGGGAGGTAATATGATGGAGAATGGAATGTCAAATGGGAAAGTGTGGGGGTGGGGAGGGAGGGAATTACCATGCGATATATTTTATAATCATGGAAAATGTTAATAAAAATTAAAAAAACGAAAAAAAAGAGTTGGATTTCCAAGTCTAAGAGCAGCGCAAATAATTAGAAAACCCAAGCATCAAATCAACTCAGGAGGCAAAAATTGCTACATTGGGGCTTCCAGTTAAATGGTGGCATAGGAACCATGCCAAAGCAGCGTAGGGGAGAAAAAGCCAAAAAAAAAAAAAAAAAAAAAAAACAGCAAAATACACACTTTTACCAAAAAGTGAGGTGTATAAGAAATTAAAATGGCATCAGAGAAGTGGGTGAGATCCAGGGCATCGGAGCCCGCACAGGCGGGCCTCAGCGGCTCCAGCAGTGGACCTCTGGCACCAGCACCAGCAGCTTCAGCACTGGCAGTGGTGGTGCCAGGTCTGCAGGGCCACGGCTGCTTGAGCCACAGGAGAAGCCAGTGCCCAGCTCCAGCAAACAGAGCAACGGTCCAGCGACCCAGCCAGCCTACTTGAACCCACAGGGCACCAAAGAGGGACCCAAGCAGGAGCTCAGCATAACTGAGACCAAAGTCATCACAAAAGGTAACTGGGATTACACCAGGTCAGTACCCGTCTAATAAAACTGCTATATGGGGCTGGAGAGATGGCTTAGCGGTTAAGCGCTTGCCTGTGAAGCCTAAGGACCCCGGTTCGAGGCTCGGTTCCCCAGGTCCCACGTTAGCCAGATGCACAAGGGGGCGCACGCGTCTGGAGTTCGTTTGCAGAGGCTGGAAGCCCTGGCGCGCCCATTCTCTCTCTCCCTCTATCTGTCTTTCTCTCTGTCTGTCGCTCTCAAAAATAAATAAATAAAATTAAAAAAAAAACTGCTATATAGGCCTGAAACAGAAGTTCTAATTGCACCTTCCATATCAGGATAAATTATATGTTAAGTCTGATGGATGGTCACATTTGCCATTCTTAAATAAGATATATTTTGGGCTTGTTATTTGTTGCTTCTTGATTTATAGTGGCTTTGTTTCCTCTTCTGTTATACATTAGGGAAGGGTCTCACTTGGTCACAAGCTGACTTGGAACCCTCAACAGACCAGAAATCTGAACCTCCTTGTTGATAGAGGATCTTGTTGTCATAATACCTACTCTTGCATAAATACTTTGTGCTGTTTTTCATTGAATGTGTACATTGTTTAGTTAAATTTTAGAATGCATCCTTTGCACAGGTTAAAAAAAAGGGTCATTTTGAGATGAATGTTCATGATTTGAGACAGTCACATGTACCCCAGGCTGCCCTCTACCTCTCACTTTGTAGGTTGCCCCAAAGTCATTACCCTCTGTCTATTAGTGCTTTGAAGACAGGCACAGGCTGGCAAGAAGGTACATGCCTTTCACCTCAGCATTCAGGAGTCAGCTATAGGAATATTACTGGGAGTTAGAGGGCAGCCTAGGCTAGAGACACTACCTTGAACAAACAAGCAAGGTTGAGAGATGACTTAATAATTAAGGCACTTGCCCTGTAAGCCTACAGACCCATGTTCACCATTCCATGTCACATGTAATCCAGGCACACAAGGTGCAAGCATGCATGGTTGCACATGCACACAAGGTGGCACACGCATGTACTCAATTTCACTGTCTGGAGGCAAGGTGAAGAAAATTCTCTCTTGCATCAAAAAGGCCAGTCTGTTGGGCTTGACTCAAAAAGGAAAAGAACAAGAGAAAAAAAAATACCAGCCATGGTGCACGCCTTTATTCCCATCTCCTGGTTGGGAGACTGAGGTAGGAGGACCACCATGAATTTGAGGCCACCCGAAGACTACATCATGAATTCCATGTCAGCCTGGGGTAGTGAGAGGCCCTGACTCATAAATCAATAAGAAAAAAAAAAAAGGAAACCAAAGAATATCCATTTCTATTTTATTATGGCATTGGGATCCTTTTCAACATCACTATGTAAAATGAGTTACATACAAGAACTTTTACATTTGAGAATTTATTGTCTTTTCTTTTATAAAACAGGGTTAGTTCCTCAAGATAGGTTTGAGTCAAACTCCAGGAGGCAAGTGACACTTCCACCTCAGTCATCCTGGAAACTCGGCTAACAGGCCTGGGCCATTGTGCCCACTTGTTCTCCAGTTCTTCTTTTGCTTCTTGGTGTCCTGAGTTGTTTCTTCAGAAATCAAATGCCTTAGTCAGCTCTTCAGGGGGCACGGGGCACCCTAGGAAACAATGAGAAAAACATTTCCTAAAGTATATTATGATTCCAGATAGCAGAGCATGACTTGAGTGATCTTTAGTTCCAATCTCATGAAGGTCATTCTCACAATATGCTTTAGAGCCACTGCATGGAAGGAAGGACCTGTAGGTTTAGTGACTGTCTTGTGACCCAGGGAAATGGCTTGAAGGTATCGAGACTGTCATTGCCAAGGTTCTCTATAGAAGCCTCAGGCTACAGTATAGGAAGAGCAGGGAACTTTCTACTTTCAAATTCAAACATTGGAAAAATAAAGTCGCAGGAATGATGGCTTCACCCCCAAACTCAGAGCATCTGCATGGCCTCCCCTGCTGCTTGTGCTGCTTGCTCTCCGCCTCCCAGGCTGTTTGCTGCATTTTGTCCTCTGAACCCCTGACTGACAATGCTCCTGCCCTGCAGAAAGCGCTGGATCAGCATCCCCTTCCCAGTGTCTGGCCGCACGCTGCAATTTTTTAATAACAATTTTTGGCTCATTTTTATTCATTTATGTGAGAGCAACAGAGAGAGAGAGAATGGGCGTGCTAGGTAGCCCAGCCACTGCAAACGCACTACAGATGTGTGTGCCCCCTTTTGCATCTGGCTAACGAGTGTCCTGGGAAATAGAGCCTTGAACCAGTGTCCTTAGGCTTCACAGGCAAGCACTTAACCACTAAGCCATCTCTCCAGCCCTCTTTTTGAACAGAACCAATGTGGGATTCTGTCTGGGAAACCCTCAGACAGGGAGAGCTGTGACCTGTACTGCAAAGTTGACCGCAATGTCATCAGATAGCTTTGCTTCCAGCCCAAGGTGGCACTTCCACAAGAAAACACTTGTTACTTACATTCAAGTGATCCAAGCGGGCCTTCAGAACGTGTCAGTTCTGACTTGCTCCAGACACATGAATCCTCCTCCCCTGGGTACAACTCAGGGTCCTCATCAGTCTCCAGATCAGAACTATCAAGATCACTTCCTGTCAGATGTGGATCCTCAGAAGAGCTCATGGAACACGGAGTTCCTTCTTCAAATCCAGATGCCAGGCCATCCTTCATTGACACCATCGATTTCATCTGGTGTGTGCCACACATTCCTGCACAGTCCTCCTTCACCTTCAAACTTGAGGCTCCATGGGTATCCCACAAGCACTTTTCTGAAAGTTCATACCCATGTATTAATGCTACTCTTTCAGGTTAGAGAAGCTTCTCTTTTCTCATGGTGGTCACCTCAGGGAGGACTCAAAGGCACCATAGTGCTGAGAAGTGACAGGAGTGCTCAGAGCTAAAAGAACTGTCACACCTTCCAAGGCTCAGGTCCATTGGGGAAAAGGTTGGGCAATGAAGTAAGCGCCAAAGGGGAGGACTCATTACAGTGCCATCCTCCAGACACAATGGCCTGGACACCCATGACCTGGCATTGCCTGGTACTACCTACAAAACCCTCACAATAGGAGAAAAAGATGACATCATAGTAAAACAGACATTAGTTGACAAGGGAAGAAATATGATGGAGAGTGGATTTGTGAAAAGGAATAGGAGGAGAGAATTACCAAGGTATATTTTCTAGAATTCAGGAAGTTGCCAATAAAAAATGCTTAGCACTACTCCAATGCCAGCACACAGGAGGCTGAGGCCAGAGGATCACCATGAGTTCAAGGTCACCCTGAGACTACATAGTGAAATCCAGGACAGCCTGGAAAAGGTTAGAAAAAAATCTAACATAAGCCAGGGAGGGTGGCACAAGCCTTTAATCCCAGCACTTGGGAGGCAGAGGTAGGAGGATGTGGTGAGATCAAGGCCACCGGAGACTACATAGAGAATTCCAGGTCAGTCAGGGCTAGAACAAAACCCTACCTTAACCAAAAAATAAATAAATAAACAATAACAAAATCAAACACAAAATGGAAGCATGAATTTCAATTAAGGCCATTTTTAAGCCCAAAAGGCTTACAACATAATAGTGGGGTTCAGTACCTATTCAATTTGGAGGTCTCTCGTTGTCTCAAGGTCAGACTGTTGCTAAACATAGAAATCCCCATTGCAAAGGATCAGGACACCCCGAGTCCTCCCTGCCCCTGAAGCAGCCCCTTGGAAGGCCCCTGCACCCTGTAGGCATGCCTGCATCCCAGCCTTTCTCCACATACCCAGGCCTGAGCTCTACCTCGAAGCCACATCTCCAGCCCTCTGACACTGCTTTTCAAAAGTAGGGTCGTAATCCAAATATCTTTAAATCTCTTAACTGCAACGAGTAGGTGTGATGGTGCTCACCTTTAATCCCAGCACTCAGGAAGCCCAGGTAGGAGGATTACTGTGAGTTCAAGGCCAGCCTGAGACTACATAGTTAATCCCAGGTAAGCCTGAGCTAGCATGAGACACTGTCTTGAAAAACAAAACAAAGAAATAAAAAACCTCTTACCTGCCCCTATAGGAATGGGACTGGGGACTCCATCTCCACTCTGCTGGAGCACACCCTGCATGGAAGGCTGAGTAGTGTTGTTGCCAGTGACGCACGGGTTCATTTCTGCAGATGTTTTCTCTTCCAGCCTGAAATACAGGTTATCAGTAGAGTCTCATAGTGACCTATAGAGGGATACATATGCATCCTTAACTCTATAGGCATGGACCTGGCTGCAGCTTTTGCCTCTGCAAGACAGTGTTCCTGGCTTCCTCCGAACACCTCATGAACTATTTCAGACTGGGTGGCAAGTTCCAGAAGTGTCCTGGGACAGGGTTTCAACCCTGCTTTCATGAAGCCTTCAAAGACAGATAAAGCTGGGCATGGTGGCTCACCCCTATAATCTCAGCTGAGGTATGAGGACCAAGATTTCAAGGCCAGGAAGGAGGGTTGCCTCTGGACTTGCCTGCAAACAAAATTACCCAGGTTCAACTCCCCAGGACCCACATGAGCCAGATGCACAAGGTCATGCATATGCAGGAAGTTCCTATGCACTGGCTGAAGGCCTTACCATGCCCATTGTCTCTCTCTCTCTCTGATCTGACTTTTTGTGTTTTCTAATAAATAAATAAAAATAAAATATTTTTTAAAGTTCAAGGCCAATATGGACTACATGGGCAGAATATATTAACAAATTAAAAAAGAAAAACAGAAGGCAGACCAGAACAGGGTGGCACGCCTTTAATCCTAGCACTGGGGAGACAGAGGCTGGAGGATCACTGTGACTTCCAGGCCAGCCTTGGACTACAGGGTGCGTTTCAGATCAGCCTGAGATCGAGTAAAATTTTACCAGAAGAAAAACAAAACCCAAAATATCTCAGAGACAGGATGGGGTCAGGGATGGGACTCAGGACTGTGATCCCCACACGTGGGAGTTAGAAGCACAAAGATGGCCCGCCCTCCACTGCTCCACCGCTGAGGGACACTCCAGTGTTAAAGAGTCATGGGGCAGCTTGTCTCAAAAGCCATGGTGTTTCTCTTCCCTCCTTGCTTGCAAATAAATAAGTAAAAATATCTTTTAAAATTGAGGGATGGAGAAAAGGCAAAGCAGTTAAATAGCACCCACATAAAGCCACGTGCACTAAGTGTCCCATGGATCTGGAGGTTGCAGTGGCGGGAGCTCCTGGCACAGCCAATCTCTGTCATTCTGGCAAATAAAGGAAAATATTAAAAAACAAAACAAAACTTGGGACCTGTAGATAGCAGAGGGAACCAAAATGAATGTTTTGTTTGTAAAAAAAAAAAAAAAAAAGTATTTAGAGTTAAAAAACAAAAGGTGTATAAACTGAAAAAAATAAGTTAAATGAAATAAAACACTGGAATGGAGAGATTGCTTAGTGGTTAGTGCACTTGCCTTTGAACTATAAAGCTCCAGAGTCAATTCCTCAGTACCTATGTAAGCCAGAGGCAAAAGGGGTACATGCATCTGCCCTTTGTTTGCATTAGACGGAGTCCCTAGTGTGTCCATGCTATCTGCCTCTAAACCCCACTCTCAAATAAATAAAACATGTTTTAAAAAATACATAAGCCAATTGTGGTGGTGCTCTCCTTTAATGGCAACACTTGGGAGGCAGAGATAGGTGGAATGCCATGAGTTCAAGGCTACACTGAGAATACACAGTGAATTCCAGGTTAGCTTGGGCCGGCGTGACACCCTACCTCAAAAACAAAAAACAATATAGATAGATACATAAATAGATAGATGACAGATAGATAGATAGATAGATAGATAGATAGATAGATAGATAGATTGATAGATAGATAGATAGATAAGATATAGCTATATATAGATATATGATATATATATTGGAGTAAAGGGAGATCTTAACTTGAAAATCAGGAATAAAAATAGAGCTGGGTATGGTAACACATGCTTATTTTTTTCTTGAGGTAGCATCTCACTCTAGCCCAGGATGACCTGGAATTCACTAAGGAGTCTCAGGGTGGCCTAGAACTCACAGCAATCCTCCTACCTCTGCCTCCTGAGTGCTGGGATTAAAGGTGTGCCACCACGCCCGGCTCAACACATCCTCTTAATCCCAGCCCTGGGAATACAGATGTAGAGGATCTAACTCTGAGCATTCAAGGACAGGCAGGGACTACATAGTAAAATCCAGATTAGCCTGGCATAGAGTGGGACCCTACCTCAAAAACTGAAATGGAATAAAATAAAATTAAGACTTTGGAATATAGCTCAGGAATATAATGCTTGCCCATTGCAATAACCCTGAACATAAAGCCAAGGTAGGCAGACTGGAAAGAATGGAGAGAGTTCTGGGCCCATCAACACTACAGGGTGAATTTCAGGTCCCTCTTAGCTACAATATAAACCTGCCACAAAACAAACAAATAAATAAAAATAACACAGCTGGGCATGGTGGTATACACATTTAATCACAACACTCAGGGTGCAGAGGTAGGAGAGGATCTTTGTGAGTTCAAAGCCACCCTAAGACTACATGGTGAATTCCAGGTCAGCCTGGCTAAAGAGAACCTACCTCAAAAAAAAATTAAAAAAAAAAAAAATGGGGCTATGTTAGAGAAATTCCTCTGCAGTTAAAGACATTTGCTCTCAAAACTTCTGCCAGTGTCCGTTACCCATCCACCCACATAATTCTGAAAAAAAGTGGCCACAGCAACAGGGGTTCTTTAGCAAGACCAAGAAATCTTGGTATGTCCATGCTCACAAACATGTTTAAAAAAAAAAAAAAGTAACCACAAATAAGAGTAATTAATAATATAGACAGAAAAGCTGGACATGGAGCCCACACCTAACCCCAGCATTTAAGGAAGAGGAAGGAAGATCACTGTGAGTTCCAGGCCATCCTGAGACTACCTAGTGAATTCCAGGTCAGTCTGAGTAAGTGTGAAACCCTACCTAGAAACACTAAAAAACAACAAACCAGCCAGGCTTTGGGCGACCCAGTAATCTCAAAGGAAGGCCTACCGAGTTGGACACATAGAAGGCCTTGAGAACCCATCCCTTGGCCTGGGATTCTCCAGGAGTCTCTCCCCTCCCAGCACCAAAGCCTGGGCCTGGGGAGTCTGGCCCTGGTTGACCTTGTGTCCCACCATTGCCCACACAGCCTGCCTCCCACCCAGCCCTGCCCTCCCCTTACCTGATGTCTGCTCAGAGCTGGGACGATGCTCAGTGGCTTGTGGTGCAGACCTGCGAACTCTGAGGCAGAAGCTGCTCTAGCAGAACCTGGGCTGTGACTCCTGCTTTTATCCTGCCAGACAGCAGCTGATGGGAGGCCCCACCCCCACCACGCCCAGCTTAGCAGAGTCTCACTCTAGGCCAGGCTGGCTTTGAACACACAGAGCTCCTCCTACCTAAATCTCTGATGCAGTGTTGGGATTAAAGGTTTATGCTACCTTTCCACACCTTATTGTTATTTTTTTGTTGTCTGTAGGGTCTCACCCTGGCCTAACTGACCTGGAACTCAATATGCTCCTACCTAGGTGTCTGATACACTGCTGGGTTAAAGGAGTAAGCCTGGCCTACAGTATTTTGTTTTATAATGTATGGTATCACTCTATGGAGGCTGACCTGGAACACACCGTCTAGATCCTCTGATCTCAGCCTCCCTAGCACTGGCATGAAAGGTTTTATTACCATGCCTGGGTAGCATATATGTACATATATATATGTGAGAAAGTGAGAGAGAGAGAGAGAGAGAGACAAAAAGAAATAGAGTGGCAAAAAGAAATAGACTTATGTGCCTTCTGGGGAATGGAACCAGGGTCCTTCGGCTTTGCACGTAAACACCTTAGCCATTAAGCCATGTCTCCAGGTCCCTTAAATTTTTCTGAGTAGGTCTCACAATGTATCCCAGGCTAGCCTCAAATGTTTAGTCCTTTCCAAAACTTCAAATGCTCATGTGATGGTAAGCATTTGTCTCTACCCAGACATGCATCACCAACTCTTCACTGTTTTGTTCCATTTAGACAGAAGGTGTACCAATGTAGCCCAGGCTGACCTTAAACTCTAGATCATTCTGCCCAAACTCTCAAGTCTATGTAGTCAGGGTGGCTTGGAATTCATGGTGAACCTGCTACCTCTGCCTCCAAAGTGCTGGGATTGAATGTATGCACTACCATCCCTGGTTTCTCCCCTTCCTTCTTCTCCTACTCCTCTTCTTTTTCTTCATCCTCTTCTTCCTCTCTCTTCTTTTTGTTGTTATTTTTGTTTGGTTTTGTTTGTTTTATTTATTTATTTAATTATTTATTTTTGAGGTAAGGTCTCACTCTAGATAAGGCTGACCTGGACTTCACTACATAGTCTCAGGCTGGCCTCAAACTCATGGCGATCCTCCTACCTCAGCCTCCTGAGTGCTAGGATTAAAGGCGTGTGCCGCCAAGCCTGGATGTTTGTTTTATTTTTCAGGTAGGGTCTCCCTCTAGCTCAGGCTATCCTAAAATTCACTATGTAGTATCAGGGTAGCCTCAAACTCATAGCGATCCTCCTATCTCTGCCTTCCAAGTGCTAGGAATAAAGGCTTATGCTACCAAGCCTGGATGTTTCTTTTTTGAAAAAAAAAAAAATTATTTACTAGGGAGAGAGAGAGAGGGCAAGAGTGCATCGGGGCATTGGGAAGGAGGGTCACCTTGAGATTTTGGCCAGCTTAGGCTACATACATGCTGCCATTGATAGTCATGTGGTGATCCATCCTGGTGGCCGTATTAGTTCAACCACTGTGACTCCCCTCCAGCTGCTTTTGTATCTAGGATTTTAAAAAATATTTATTTATTTATTTACATTAAGAGAGAGAAAGTGAGAGACTGAAGATAAACAGAGAGAATAGGCGTGCTGAGCCATCCAGTGACTGAAAATTCCAGGTGTGTGTGCCACCTTAGGCATCTGGCTTCATGTGGGGACTAGGGAATGGAACACAGGTTGTTAGGGTTTCACGGGCAAGTTTGTTAACCACTGAGCTATTTCTCTACCATGAAAGTTTACTTTTTTCTTTGTGTGTGTGTGTGTGTGTGTGGTTTTTTGAGGTAGGTTCTTACTCCAGCCCAGGCTAGAACTAGTCATACAGGTGAAGCTGACCTCGAACTCCTGATCCTTCTACATTAACCTCTCAAGTGTTTGGATTTAAGGTATGCTGCATCACACCTTAAATTCTAAACAGACTCTATATTAGTGAAATAGTTTTTGAGTCAGGCGTGGTGGTGCATGCCTTTAATCCCGGCACTTGGGAGGCAGATGTAGGAGAGCATTATGAGTTCGAGGCCACCCTGAAAGGACAGAGTGAATCCATGACAGCCTGGGCTAGAGGGAGACCCAACCTCAAAAAGCCAAACAATAAAAATAAAAATAAATAAAGTTTTTAAGCCCAGCATGGTGGCACATGCTGCTGAGCTCACCACTGGTGATATGGAAGCAGGAGGCTCACTTTGAGGCCAGCATGTGCTACTTAATGCAACTCCCTCTCAAAAAGAAAGCTTCAGCAGGGTGGGGTGATGCACGCCTTTAATCCCAGCACTTAGGAGGAAGAGGTAGGAGGAATATCATGAATTCAAGGTCACCCTGAGACTACATAGTGAATTCCAGATCAACCTAGGCTAGAACAAGATCCTACCTTGAGGAACCAAAAAAAAAAAAAAAAAGTCTTGGGCTGGAGAGATTGCTCAGTAGTTAAAGTGCCTGTCTTCAAAGCCTGCTGAACTGGGATTGATTCCTTGATACCCACATTAAGCAAGATGCACAAAGTAGCACATGCATATGCATCAGGAATTCATTAGCAGCAACTGGAGGCCCTGGCACACCCATTCTTCTATCTGTCTCTCCCTTTTCCTTGTCTCTTTGCTGGTGAATAAGCAAATAGAAAGTATTTTGGGGATTAGAGAGAATGCTTACTCACTGAGGACCCAGGTTCATATCCCGCAATTCATGTAAGCCAGATGCAAAAGGTGAAACATGTGTATGGGGTTCATTTGCTCTCTCTCACTAACACAAAGATAAATATCTCACTCTAGCCCAGGCTGACCTGGAATTCAGTATGGAGTCTCAGGGTGGCCTCGAACTCATGGCGATTCTCCTACCTCTGCCTCCCAAGTACTGGGATTAAAGGCGTGTGCCACCACCCCCGGCTCAAAAATATTTTTTAAAATAAAGTTTCTCTGTTCAGATGGTATCGAGCATTGGGGAAATTCAATAGTCACCAAAATGCTGAGAGGTGACCGTGGCATGATCAGCACTAAGTAAGACAAACTATCACACCCTCCAAGATTCAGGGACATCTTTCAAAGAGGTGGCTGAAAGAATGTAAGAGCCCAAGAAGGGAAAGGAGTGTTTGCAACACTGTCTTCCAGATACAAAGTGGTGGTTGTATTCATGACCTCATGAGAGACAGGCTGTCATGTATCTCAGGCTGGACTGGAACTCTATACAGCTGAAGTTGACCTTGAAGTCATTCCCAGCTCTTACTACAGAATCTCAGGAGTCCTGTTCTCCCTCAGCCATAGACATTCAAAGTTAACCATACAGAGGTCCAAGAGATGGCTTAGCAGTTAAGGCACCTACCTGCAAAGCCAAGGACCCAGGTTCATTTTCCCTGTACCCATGTAAACTAGAAGTACATGGTGGTGCATACGTCTGGAGTTCATTTTCAGTGGCTCGAGGCCCTGGTGCTCCCATTCTCTCTCTCGTTTTGTCTCTCCCTCTGTTTCTTGCTCACTCTCTCTCTCTCTCCTTTTCTCTCTGTTGCTAACAATAGAAAATAAAAGAAGGAAGGAAGTAGTGAGGCAGGGAGGGAGGAAAGGAAAGAAGGAGTGAAGGAAGAACAGAAACAAAGGAAGAAAGAAGGAAAGAAAGGTAAACCAAAAGTAACCATACACTGCCAGAAATGGAGGACTTCTCCCTGAAGTGGAGAGGCATGGGGAAGAGACAAAAGAGGAGGGTGGAAGGGATTATAATCATGATACATGGTGTAAATGTATTGCAAATTGGTTGTTGATAAAGAGTTAAAAATAGGGCTGGAGAGATGGCTTAGTAGTTGAGCACTTGCCTATAAAGCCTAAGGACCCCGGTTTGAGGCTCGATTCCCCAGGACCCACATTAGCCAGATGCACAAGGGGGCGCACGCATCTGGAGTTCGTTAGCAGTGGCTGGAAGCCCTGGTGCACCCATTCTCTCTCTCTCTCTCTCTGTCGCACTCAAATAAATAAATAAAAATGAACAAAAAAAAAATTTTTTAAAGAGTTAAAAATATGGCCAGGCATGGTGGTGAGTGCCTTTAATCCCAGCATTTGGGAACAGAGGTAGGAGGAGCACCCTGAGTTTGAGGCCACCCTGAGACTACACAGTGAATTCCAGGTCAGCCTGAGTTAGATTGACACCATCCCTTGACAAACCAAAAATAAATAAATAAATAATAAATGAGTTAAGAATAGGGCTGTAAGCTAGGCATTGTGCACGCCTTTAAACCCAGCACTCGGGAGGCAGAGGTGGGAGGGTTGCTGTGAATTGAAGGCCACCCTGAGAAGGCATAGTTAATTTCAGGTCATCCTGCACCAGAGTAAGAACCTACCTCGAAAAACCGAAAAAAATAAAAAAAATAGGGCTGTAGTGTTACAGAAAACTGAGTCACAGAGACATGGTACCAGAGACAGAGTGCGGAATCACAAAATGTATTTAGGTCCACCTGGACTCACAGCAATAACTTTTGAAGCCTGAGTCCTGAGCTCTGACAGCTTAGAGGTTTTATAGGCAGGATGGCAGACAGTCTGACATTATCGAGTTTTTTTTTTGTTTGTTTGTTTGTTTGTTTTTACCTTATTTAGTGGCACAAACAGAAAATTTCTTAGTAATCAGTCAGTGATAGAACCGAAAGCTCCTTCTTTTGGGGTATTGCTGTTTTACTCTGCCTCCCAAGTGCTGGGATTAAAGGCACATGCCACCACACCCAGCTTCAATTAGTTTCATTTTTAAAAAATATTTTTTATTAAGCCTGGTGTGGTAGCACGTGCCTTTAATCCCAGCACTTTGGAGGCAGCGATAGGAGGATTGCCATGAGTTCAAGGCCACCCTGACAGTACATAGTTAATTGCAGGTCAGCCTGGGCCAGAGTGAAACCTTGCCTTGAAAAAACAAACTAAATAAATAAATAAAAAATAAAAACAAAACTCATTGAAATTCCAAAGCTATTCAATTTCTGGCTTTACTTTCACTAGGCATACCCCTTGGTACTAATCTCTGTCGTCCCTGATGGATGCAACATTGTTTTTGGTTCATTATTTTCCCTGATAAGGCAGCTCTAGTAGCTTCTGTTTTGCCTTCCCAACCATCACAGCCCTCGTGTCATGAGTCAGGGAACCAATGTGTTGGTATTTTTCCAACTGATACCTATCCCAGTTGTCCATTCTGGAACCATGGGATGTGTTTAGAGACTGACTGTGGTCAAACTGGCTAAAACCCCATTGGTCACCTGATCTTCGTAAGCTCCTGCTTTTACTAGAAGGCCATGATACTGTTTGGGGTCTGCCACAATCACTATCAATTCATAGCAAAACTTCTGATTATTTCCTTTTCCTTAATGTTTAGTAACCCAAGGAAAAAGGCCATAGGCAATTTGGAGAAGGAAGAGAGAAACAATTTGTAACTTTTCAGCAGGCTGGAGAGATGGCTTAAGGCACTCACCTGGGAAGCCTAAGGATCCAGGTTCAATTCTCCAGGACCCATATAAGCCAGAGGCACAAGGTGGCACATGCATCTGGAGTTCATTTGCACTGGCTACAGGCCCTGGTGCATCCATTCTTTCTTTCTCTCTCTATGTCTGCTTCTTTGTCTCCATCAAACCAACAAACAAGTGAATAAATGAATAAAGTGTTTTAAAAAATAAAAGGCAGGGCTGGAGAGATCACTTAGTGGTTAGGATGATTGCCTGCAATGCCTATGGAGCCATGCTCATCTCCTCAGATTCCACACAAGCCAGGCACACAAAGTAACACAAGCACAACTGTGCACATGTGCCCAAGGTGGAACATCATCTGGAGTTCCATGCCCATGGCTGCGAGTCCTGGTATGCCAATTCTCTTTCTCCCTCATAGAAATAATAAAACATAAAAAAATAAACCCAAATGTAGTGGACAGTCTTTTTATCCCAGCACTTGGGAGGCAGTGTTAAGAGGATCACCCTGAGTTCGAGGGAACCCTGACACTATGTAGTGAATTCCATCTCAGGCTGAGCTAGAGAGAGACCCCACATTGAAAAAACAAGCAACATGGAAAAATTGTACATTCAGGCCAGGACATACATACATACATAAATATATACATTCCAAAATAAATAAGTAAAATAACTAGAGGGTGGGGCGCAGTGACACATAGCTTTAATTCTTGCACTTGAGAGGCAGTGGGAAGAGGATCTCTGTGTGTTCAAGGCCAGCCTTGGACTACAGAGTAAGTTTCATGTCAGCCTGGGCTAAAGTGAGACCTTACTGTGGGGTGTTAAAAAAAAAAAAAAAAAGATTATTACTCAATCTACTTCTGATATTAGTCAAAAGCTTCAAAGAATGCTTTTGGATTCCAACAGCACTTAAGGTATCACGTTCTTCGATCCATTATTCCATAGTACAACCCTGGATACCCGAGATCAGTGGCTCAACTGGAAAATAGAGAGGAACAGAGGAAGATAAAAAAAGACAGCCCACAGAAACATCTCACAGGGACCACTAGGAGAATCAATACATAGATGAACCAAGATACCTGTTGAAATGAACAGATGAGTACAACTTTTTTGTTTTGTTTTGTTTTTTCTAGGTAGGGTCTCACTCTAGTCCAGGCTGACCTGCAATTCACTATGGAATCTCAGAGTGGCCTCAAATTCTTGGCAATCCTGCTACCTCTGCCTTCCAAATGCTGGGATTAAAGGTGTGCGCCACCACGTCTGGCAAGTACAGCCATTTTTTAAATATCAGGAAGACTAACTTTAGACTCTCTGATAGTATTCAATTTTTTAAATAATTTTCTAGCATAGAGTTTGCATTGATTTTTATTAATTTATTTATTTGAGGAGTGTGAGGGAGAGATTAAGTGTGCCAGGGCCTGCAATGAAGTCCTGATGGATGCTCCACTTTGTGCATCTGGCTTTCCTGGGTGCTGGGAAATACAACATGGGTCGCTGACTTTGCAGGCACGTGCCTTAACCGCTAAGCCATCCCTCCTGCCTATAGAACATCTTGTGTCTTGTTGCCCCTCACAATATATGTTCTACTGCCTGTTTTTGATGTGAACCAGATGTTCTTATCAGCCTTCCTATCCCAAGATGAAAACTGTTCTGAGGCTGGGGAGCTCCCTCAGTAGATAAAGGCATTTGCTTACCAAGTGTAGTGGCCTTTGTTTGATTCCCCAGTAGCTACATAAAGCCAGATACACAAAGTAGCACATGCATCTGAAAGCCCTGGACCAGCGTATTTACAAAGCTTTATTTCTTCTACCCATATCTCTTCCCTTACAAGAAAGTCAGTAGAACCAGGATACTGAAAATCTAGTGAGGAAAGAGAATTGTAGAGAACATTGACATTCTTTGTTTCCTTCCTTTTTTATTTACTTATTATTATTATTATTATTATTATTTGTGGTATTCAAAGTAGGGTCTCCGTCCAGCCCAGGCTGACTGGGAACTCACTATGTAATTTAGGGTGGCCTGTAACTTATGGTGAACCTGTATCTCTGCCCCCAAAGTGCAGGGATTAAAGGTGTGTGCCACCATGCCTGGCTTCTCCTCCTCCAACTCTTCCTCCTCTTCTTCAGCTTCCGGTTTTTGTTTTGTTTTGTTTGTTTTATTTATGCAGTAGGGTCTCCCTCTAGCTCAGACTGTCCTAGAATTCACTATGCAGTCTCAGGGTGGCCTCAAACTCATGGTGATCCTCCTACCTCTGCCTTACAAGTGCTATGATCAAAGGCATGTGCCACCATGCCTGGTGGTTCATTATTAAAAAATTCTTTATGAGAGAGAGACTGAGAGAGACAGGGAGTGTAAGTGGGCATGGAGGGGAGTCCCCTTGTGATTGAGGTCAGCTCAGGCTACATGCATGTTGCCAATGTTGGTCATTTGATGACCCATCCTGGTGACCTTAGGAGTTCTACCACTGAGCTGCACCTCCAGCTGCTTTTGTAACTAGGATATTAAAAAAATATTTAATTTTTTTATATACATTTAGAGACAGAGAGAGAAGGGAAACAGAGAGAATGGCCATGATGGGACCTCCAAACTGAAAATTCCAGAAGTATATGCCACCTTAGGCATCTTGCTTTAGGTGGGGACTAGAGAATGGAACCAAGGTTGTCAGGGTTTTGCTGGCAAGTGTGAGCAATCTCTGCACCATGAAATTTTATTTTTTATTTTTCATTTATGAGCTAGGTTCTCACTCCAGCCCAGGTTGAACTGGAATTCTCTATGTGGTCTCAGCATGGCCTCAAACTCACAAACATTCTATCTCTGCTTCCTGAGTGCTGAGATTAAAGGCATGACCACCACACTCTGCCCAGCGTGGAATTTTTTACATATGTTTCCCTATTTGTGTTAGGCTGGGACTGAAGTCCTAGGCTCTCGTGTCTTCCTGCCTCAGCCTACAAAGTACCCTAAACTACAGACAAAAATACAAATTTTATCTATTTATGTATTTAGAGACAGGATGTCCTATAGCCCAGGCCAGCCTGGAAATCTCTATACAGCTGAAGCTGACCTTGAGCTCCTGATCCTCCTACCTTAACCGCCCAAGTGTTGGGATTTAAGGTGTGTGTCACCACACCTTAAATTCTAAACAGACTCTATATTAATAAAATGGTTTTTGAGTCAGGTGTAGTGGTGCACACCTTTAATCCCAGCACTTGGGAGGGAGATGTAGGAGGGCATTGTGAGTTCGAGGCCACCCTGAGAGTACATAGTGAATGATGGCTGGGACAGAGGGAGACCCTACCTCAAAAAGCCAAAAAGAAGAATTTTTTTGAGCCCACATGCTGGCAAATACCTGTGAGCCCAGCACTGGTGATGTGGAAGCAGGAGGCTCAATTTGAGACCAGCCTAAGATACCAAATGGAACTCAATCTCAAAAAGAAAGCTTCAGCAGGGCAGGGCAATGCTTGCCTTTAATCCCAGCACTTGGGAGGAAAAGGTAGGCAGATCCCCATGAGTTCAAGGTCACTCTGAGACTACAGAGTGAATTCCAGTTCAACCTGGGCTAGAACAAGATCCTCCTTGAAGCAGCAAAAATAAAATAAAATAAATAAAACCTTCTTGTGCTGGAGAGATCACTCAGTAGTTAAAGTGCCCATCTTCAAAGCCTACTGAACTGGGTTTGATTCCTTGGTACCCACATTAAGCAAGATGCACAAAGTGGCACATGCATATGCATCTGCAATTCATTAGCAGCATAGAGTTTGGTTTAAGTTTTATTAATTTATTTATTTGAGGGATGTGAGGGAAGTAATTAATGAAATAGAAATCGAAAAAAAATTCAAAGAATCAATGAAACAGAGTTGGTTCTTTGAAAGGATAAACAATACTGATCAACCCTTAGCAAATGTGACCAAAAGAAAGAGAGAAGAGACACAACTTAATAAAATTAGAGATGAAAAATGAACCATCACTGCAGATACTGGGGAAATTAAAAAAACAAAAGGGACATGAAATAAGAACATATACTGCACTAAGATTGAAATTCTAAAATAAACCATTTCCTTTATTTATATGACCTAATTAAATTAAATCAACATGAAATTAATCACTTTAATAGACCTATAACGACTGTGGAGATCCAAGCAATTATCCAAAATCTCCCATCTAAAAAAAGTCCAGGCCCAGATGGAATCACTGGTAAATGTTACCAGACCTTCATGGAAGAACTAACACCATTGCTTCTTAAACTTTCCCATGAAATACAAAAAAGAAGGAATCCTACCAAAATCCTTCTACAAAGCCATCATCACCCTGGTAGCAAAATCAGGTAAAGATATAACAGGAAAACAAAATTATAGACCAACTTCTCTCATGAACAAATTCTCAACAAAATATTGAGGCAGGTGTGGTGGTGCATGCCTTAATGCTAGCATTTACGAGGCAGAGGGAGGAGGATAACCATGAGTTCGAGGCCAGCCTGAGAAGACATAGGGCATTCCTGGTCAGCCTGAACTAGAGTGAGACCCTACCTCAAAAAAAAGAAGTATATTGGGAAACAAAATACAAGAATATATCAGAAACATCATTCACCCAGACCAAGTATGCTTTATCCCTGAGATGCATGGATGTATGGATGGTGCAATATATGCAAATTGATAAATGCAATACATTTTATGAATGGACTGAAAGACAAAAATCACATGATCATCTCATTAGATGCAGAAAAAGCATCTGACAAAATCCAACATCATTTCATGATAAAAGTCCTACAGAGACTGGGAATAGAAGGAAAACATCTCAATATAATAAAGATCTTACTTTGTCTCTGACCATCATTCCGAATTTTTTTTTTTTTTTTTGAGTCAAGGTCTCATTCTAGCCCAGCCTAAGCTGGAGCTCACACAGTATAGCCCAGCTCGCTTTGCACTTAGGCCGTCATCTTCCTTTAGCCTCTGAGTGCTGGGATTCCAGGTGCGAGCCACCACACCTGGTCTGAGTCTCCAAATTGGGAGCAGGTTGTTTTGATTTGCAACACTGTGTGCACTTAAACCATTGTGCCGCTAGGTGGCACTCTAAGCCCACTTCTGCCACTGAGAACACTGGGCTCACACTTTGCTTCTATGTTTCCTCTTTCAGTTTTTGTTTTGAAATGCCCTCACCTGTTGCATGCTATTAGCATATGTATCAGTCCAAATGACTTGTATGAAACAAATGCTTCCCCATTGCAAAGAAAATAGTTAACAGAAGGAAGGCACAGTTCAGATTGGGAAAAAAAATATTTACAAAGTACATATTAGCCAGCTTTTGTAATGCCATGATGAACTATGTAAGACAATTAACTTACATAGAATAATGGGGTTTTTTTCTTTTGTTTTCTTTCTTTCTTTTTTTTCAAAATAGGTGTCACTCTACCCCAGGCTCACCAGGAATTCACTAGTTAGTCTCAGGGTGATCTCTCAAACTCATGACAATCCTACCTCTGCCTCCTGAGTGCTGGGATGAAAGGTGTGCACCACCATGCCTGGCATGAATGGTGTTTTAGATTTGTATTCATGTTTATTTATTTCATTAAGAGAGAAAGGGCATGGGTCTCCAGGGCCTTTAGCCAGTACAAATGAACTCCAGATGCATGTACCACCTTGTGTATGTGGCTTACATGAGTCTTGGGGAATTGAACCTGGGACCTTTTGATTTGCAGACAGGTACCTTAACCACTAAGCCATCAGTCCAGCTCAAGACTATGGGTTTTAATAGACTCATAGCTTTGCAGTTTCCAGTACAAGATCATGTAATCCCATTGAATTGGGCCTATGACAAGGCTACACCCTATAGGAGCGTGTGGATGAGCAAACTGTTTACCTCATGAGCCGGGAAACAGGACACTAGTGTCCCACAGTGCTCTTCATGAGAATTCCTTCTGTGACCTAAACTTCTTTCACAAGGTCCCACCTCCTAAAGGTCTCGCCACCTCCCAGTAGCACCATTATGAGACCAAGCCTTTCACACAGGACCCTTTAGGATGGGCACATATCCAAACCTACGCAAGTGGCTAGGGATTAGTATCAAAACACAAAGATTCAAACTACTTCAGAAGAAAGCAGAGAAAAAGTTGAATAGAGGGGCTGAGGAGATGGTTTAGCAGTTGAAGGCACTTGGTTGCAAATCCTGTCAGCCCAGGGGTTTTGTTTATTTGCTTGTTTTGTTTTGTTTTGAGGTAGACTTTCACTCTAGTCCCGCTGACCTGGAATTCAAAATATATTCTCAGGGTGGTCTTGAACTCATGGTGATCCTCATGCCTCTACCTTCCCAATGCTGGGATTAAAGGTGTGTGCCACCACACCCAACTCAGCCCAGGTTTAATTCCCACCTACCTACATAAAATGCACAAATTGGTATTGATTTGCCATGTCAAGAGGCCCTGGCACACCTACATTCCATCTCCTTCAAATAAATAAAATCTTTAAAAAGATGAATGGGATGATGATGTGATTTTTGTCCTTCAGCCCATTCATATCATGTATTGCATTTATTGATTTGCATATGTTGAACCTTCCTTGTATCTCAGGGATAAAGTGTACTTGATCTGGGTGAATGATGTTTCTGATATATTCTTGTATTCTGTTTGCCAATGCACACCTGCATGGAAAACTGGGTAGTGTAGTTTCAAGTGACGCACGGGTTCATTTCTGAAGATGTTCAGTTTTCCAGTACAGGACGGTCACATAGGGTCCTATAAATGGAGGCTAGGATGTTGCGATATGCCTCCTTAACACTCCAGGCAGGGACCTGGCTGCATTGTTTTCCTCTGTAAGACCCAGGGTTCCTAGCTTCTACCAGATACCACATATGAACTACTCCAGAGTGAGTGGAGGTGGCAGGTTCCAGAAGGGTTCTGGGACAGACGACTACACCACTCCTACTACAAGACTTCAAAGGCAGAGAAAGCCAGGCATGGTGGCTCACCCCTATAATCTCAGCTGAGGGTCAAGAGTTCAAATCCAGGCTGGAGGGATTTCTCAGTGGTTAAGGCTTTTGCTTTCAAAGCCATAGGACCCAGGTTCAATTCCTTCCACCCATGGAAACCAGATCCACAAGGTGGTGTATGTGTCTGGATTTCATTTGCACAGGCGTGCCCATTGTTTCTCTGCATCTCACACTCATTCTCTCTCAAATAAAAAAATTAAAATATCTAAAAAAAAGTGATGGAGGGATGGCTTAGAAGTTAAGGTGTTTACCTGAAAACCAAAGCACCCAGGTTCGTTTCTGGAGGACCCACATTAGCCAGATGCTCAAGGAGGCACACATGGTCTGGATTTTGTTTGCAGTGGCTGGAGGCCCCAGCACACAAATTCGCTCTGTCCTCTTTCTCTGTCAAATAAATAAAAATAAAATATTTTAAACGTAAAAAAAAAAAAAAGAGTTCAAGAAGCCGGGTGTGGGGGCACATACCTTTAATCCCAAGAAGCAGAGGAAGGAGGATCACCTCGAGTTGAGACCACCCTGAGCCTACATAGTGAATTCCAGTCAGTCTGGGATAGAGTGAGACCCTTTGCCAAAAACCAAAAGACTTCAAGGCCAATGTGGGCTACATGTGCATACTTTATTACAAAATTAACAAACAAAACATAAAAAACAGACCAAAACAGGGTGTGGTGACACACACCTTTAATCCTAGCACTTGGGAGGCAGAGGTTGGAGGATCAGCTCCAACCTTCCAGGCCAGTCTTGGGCTACAGAATGAGTTTCAGATCAGCGTGACCTACAGTGAAACTCTACCTGGAACAAGAAAACATAAAACCCACCCAGAGACGGGATGGGGTCAGGGATGTGACTCAAGCCTGTGACCCCAGCACGTGGGAGTTGGAAACACAAAGGTGGCACACCCTCCAAGGCTCTTTCACTGAGGGACACGCCAGCCTTATAGAGACCTGGGCCACTTTGAGAGCTTGTCGCAAAACCCATGGTGATCACCGGGTGTAGTGGCACACGCCTTTAATCCCAGGATCTGGGAGGTAGAGGCAAGAGGATCACCAGGAGTTCGAGGTCACCCTGAGACTACATAGTGCATTCCAGGTCAGCCTGGTCTAGATCAAGACCCTACCTCGAAAAAACAAAAAAGGGGAGGGCGAGGCTGGGGAAATGGCGTAGCAGGTCAGGTGTTTGCCTGTGAGGCCTAGGGAGCCCAGCTCTATTCCCCAGGACCCACGTTACCCAGATGCACAAGGGGGTCTTATGTCTGTAGTTCGTTTGCAGTCACTAGAAGCCCTGGCATTGCCATTCTTCCTCTCTATCTACCTCTCTTTCTCTCTCTCAAATAAATAAATAAAATATATATTAAAAAATCATCATTTTCTTCCATCCTTTGCTTACAAAATAACTTTTTTTTTTTTTTTTTAAGAAGGAGAGCTGGAGAAATGGCCCAGCAGTTAAAGCGCTTGCCTGCACAGCCAAAGAAACCCAGGTTCCATTTCCTATGCCTACACAAAGCCAGATGCAAAAACTGTCACATACATCTGGAGTTTGCAGTGCCTGGGACCCTGGTGCACCCATTCTCATTTCTCTGCTTGCAAATCAATGAAGATATTTGAACAAAGAAAAGAAGAAAAAAAAAGCATGGTGCCTGTGGATAGGAGGGGAAACCAGAATGAAAGATTTTTTAATAAAATGTTTTTAAGATTAGGCGGGCGTGGTGGTGCACACCTTTAATCCCAGCACTCGGGAGGCAGAGGTAATAGGAACGCCATGAGTTCGAGTCCAGCCTGAAAGTCCCTAGTGAATTCTTGGTCAGCCTGGGCTAGAGTGAGACCCTACCTCAAAAAAAAAAATGTTTTTAAGATTAATAAACAAATGTTCCATAAACTGAGAAAATTGTTAAATTAAATAAAACATGGAGCTGGAGAGATGGCTTGGTGGTTAAGGCAGATGCCTTTGAAGCATAAGGACCCAGACTCAATTCCCCAGTACTTATGTAAGCCAGGTGCACAAGGTGGCACATGCATGTGGAGTTTGTTTGCAATAGCTGGAGGCCTTGATGTGCCCATTTTCTCTATCTAATTTTTTCATTCTCAAATAATAACTAAAATATTTTTGAAAATACATGAATAAAACATTGGGATAGAGTGAGATCCCACCTTGAATAACCACATTAAAGGCACCTGCCTTTAATCCCAAAACTCGGGATGCAGAGATAGGAGGAATGGAGATCAGACCATCCAGGGACTACATAGTGAATTCCAGGAAAGCCTGGCTTAGAGTGAGACCCTACCTCAGAAGAACAAAAAGTAGGGCAGGAGAGGTGTTTGCCAGGTGTGGTGGCGCACACCTTTAGTCCCAGCACTCGGGAAGCAGAGGTAAGAGGATTGCCGTGAGTTCAAGGCCACCCTGAGACTCCATAGTGAATTTCAGGTCAGCCTGGGCTAGAGTGAGACCCTACCTCAAAAAGAAAAAAAAAAAAAAAAAAACAAACAAACAACAACCAAAAAAAAAAAAAAAGCAGCAGTTAAGGTGTTTGCATACAAAACCAAAGGATCCCAGTTTGATTTTCCAAGAACCATGGAAGCCAGATGCACTAGGGTCCCATGCTTCTGGAGTTTCTTTGCAGTGACTGGAGGTCCCGGCACACCCATTGCCTCTCTGTGTCTCTGCCTCTTTCTCTCAGATAAATAAATTAATAAAATATTTTTAAAAGTTTTAAAGTTAAAAAATAAGTAAGAGAAAATAAATCTTTGGACTAGAGTTAGACCCTAGCTCAAAATAAAACGCGGGCTGGAGAGATGGCTTAGTGGTTAAGTGCTTGCCTGCTAAGCCTAAGGACCGGGGCTCGAGGCTCGATTCCCCAGGACCCATGTTAGCCAGATGCACAAGGGGGCACACGTGATTGGAGTTCCTTTGCAGTTGCTTGGAGGCCTTGGTGCACCCATTCTCTCTCTCTCTTTCTCCCTATCTGCCTCTTTCTTTCTCTGTCTGTGGCTCTCAAATAAATAAATGAAACAAAAAAATTTTAAAAATCATTTATTGATAATCAGAGAAAAGGAATGAATGGGTGGTCAAGGGCTTTCAGATGCATGTGCCATGTTGTTTATCTGTCTTCATGTAGCCATTGGGGAGTCTAATCCAGGCCTACAGACATTGTAAGCAATTGCCTTTAACCATCGAGGGAGCTCCCCAGCCTCACAACAGTTTTCATCTTTGGTATAGGAAGACTGATAAAAGCAGCTGGTTAACATCAAAAACAGGCAGTAGGACATATTTTCTGAGGGCGAAAACAGACAAAAAATATTCTACAGGCTGGAGGGATGAGCTAAGGTTAAGGCACTTGCCTACAAAGCCAAAAACCCATGTTCTATTCCCCACGATCCAGGTAAGCAGATGCACAAAGTAGCACATCCATCAGGAGTTCATTGCAGTACCTGACACACCCATTCTTTCCCTCACCCCCTCAAATAAATAAATTAATAAAAATCAACTCAAACTCTATGCTAGAATAGTATTTAAAAATTGAATACTATCAGAGAGGCTAAAGTTAGTCTTTGTGATATTTTAAAAAACATTTGACTCATCTGTTCATTTGAACAGGTATCTTTGGTCATCTATGTATTGATTCTCCTGGTGGTCCCTGCAAGATGTTTCTGTGGCTGTGTTTTCTCTTCCTCTGTTCCTCTCTATTTTCCAGTTGAGTCACTAATCTCAGGTATGCTGGGTTTTACTATGGAATAATGGATCCAAGAACATACCTTTAAATTCTTGGAATCCAAAAGCATTCTTGAAGCTTTTGACTAATATCAGGAGTAGATTGTACAACAAACTTTTTTTTTTTTTTTTTTTTTACACCCCATGTGTGTTTTCACTTTAGCCCAGGCTGACATGGAACTTACTCTGTAGTCCAAGGCTGGCCTTGAGCACACAGAGATCCTCTTCCCACTGCCTCTCAAGTGCAAGAATTAAAGCTATGAGTCACCAGGCACCACCCTCTAGTTATTTTATTTATTTATTTAGGAATGTATATGCATGTATGTATGTAGGTAGGTAGGTGCTGGCTTGAAGTTATCTGTTTTTGTTTGTTTGTTTTTTCAAGGTGTGGTCTCACTCTAGTTCAGCCTGAGATGGAATTCATCATGTAGCGTCAGGTTTCCCTCGAAGTCACAGTGATCCTCCTAACACTGCCTCCCAAGTGCTGGGATTAAAAGAGTGTCCACTACATCTGGGTTTATCCTTTATGTTGTACTATTTTTATGAGAGAGAGAATTGCCATTCTAGGACTGCCAGCCATGGCAATCGAACTCCACATGTATGTTCCACTTTGTGCACATGTGCAAATTTGTGCTTGTGTTACCCTGGCATATGTGGACCCTGAGGAGTCGAACATGGGTCCATAGGCTTTGCAGGCCAGCACTCTAACCACTAGGCAATCTCTCCAGACCTACTTTTTATTTTTTTAAAACATTTTATTTATGTATTTATTTTTGTTTATTTGAGAGAGACAAAGAAGCAGACATAGAGAGAGAGAATGAGAGAGAAAGAAAAGATGTACCAGGGCTTGTACCCAGTGCAAACGAACTCCAGATGCATGTGCCACCTTGAGCATCTATCTGCCTTATGTGGGTAATGGAGAATTGAACCTGGGTCCTTAGCCTTTCCAGGCAAGTGTCTTAAAGTATTTCTCCAGCCTGCTGAAAAGTTACAAATTGTTTCTGCCATCCTTCTCCAACATGACCAATGGCCATTTATTTGGGTAACTATACATTAGGGAAAAGGAAATAATCAGACCTTTTGGTCTCAATAGATAGTGATAGTGAGAGACACCAAACAGCATCAGAGCCCTCTAGTTAAAGTAGAGGTTTATGGAGATCAGGTGACCAATGGGGTTTTGCAGGGCTCCTTCCCAGTCAGGTAGTGCCGAGGGAAGGACCAGGCCTGCTGGTTCCTCCCTAGGGGTTGAGGGGATGATGAGCATCAGATGACTCAGAAACCTCTCCTGGCCAGCGGAGAAAAGCCACACTGAGTCGAGAGTCTTTTCAATGCAGGAACTCGCAGAAACAACTCACTTTTTTACTCTGAGCAGCTGCCTATATCATGTTGGGGACAAAGGCGGGGATTTTGGGATGGGGGAAGAGGTAAGGGCCAATAATGAACTGTGACTATTGAAATGGTAATTACAATTGTCATGCGGAGGTCAACTTCAGCTGCATAGAGTTCCAGTCCAGCCTGAGATACATGACAGCCTGTCTCTCATGAGGTCATGAATACGACACCACTTTGTATCTGGAAGACAGTGTTGCAAACACTCCTTTCCCTTCTTGGGCTCTTACATTCTTTCAGCCACTTCTTTGAAAGATGTCCCTGAATCATGGAGGGTGTGATAGTTTGTCTTACTTTGTGCTGATCATGCCACTGTCACCTCTCAGCATTTTGGTGACTATTGAATTTCCCTAATGCTCGGTACCATTTGAACAGAGAAACTTTATTTAAAAAAAAAATTTTTTTTTTTTGGTTTTTCAAGGTAGGGTCTCACTCTGGCTCAGGCTGACCTGGAATTCACTGTGTAATCTCAGGGTGGCCTCAAACTCATGGCGCGCCTCCAATCTCTGCCTCCTGAGTGCTGGGATTAAAGGCGTGCACCACCACACCCGGCTAAAAAAATATTTTTGAGATATTTATCTTTCTGTTAGCACAAGAGAGTAAATGAACTCCAGACACATGTGACCTGAACTCATGGTAATCCCCCTACCTCTTCCTCAGAAGTGCTGAGATTAAAGGCGTGCATCACCCCGCCCTGCTGCAGCTTTCTTTTTGAGACTGAGTTGCATTAAGCAGCATATGCTGGCCTCAAAGTGAGCCTCCTGCTTCCCCATCACCAGTGGTGGGCTCACTGCATGCGCCACCATGCTGGGCTCAAAAACTTTATTTTTAATTTTATTGTTTGGCTTTTTGAGGTTAGGTCTCCCTCTAGCCCAGGCTCTCATAGATTCTCTGTCCTTTCAGGGTGGCCTCGAACTCATAATACCCTCCTACATCTGCCTCCCAAGTGCCAGGATTAAAGGCGTGCATGACCACGCCAGACTCAAAAACTATTTCACTAATATAGACTCTGTTTAGAATTTAAGGTGCGATGGAGCATACCTTTAATCCCAACACTTGGGAGGTTAAGGTAGGAGGATCAGGAGTTTGAGCTCAGCTTCACCTGGATAACTAGTTCTAGCCTGTGCTAGAGTAAGAACCTAACTCGAAAACCACAAAAAAAATTATAAAAAATAAAAGTAAACTTTCATGGTGGCGAGGTTGCTCAGTGGTTAAAGCACTTGCCAGCAAGACCCTAACAACCTGTGTTCCATTCTCCAGTGCCCACATAAAGCCAAATGCCTAAGGTGGCACATGCATCTGGAATTTCCAGTCACTGGATGCCCCAGCCTGCCCATTCTCTCTGCTTACCTTCAGTCTCTCACTTTCTCTCTCTTAATATAAATATAAATAAATAAATAGTTTTAAAAATCCTAGATACAAAAGCAGCTGGAGGTGAGACTCAGTGGTAAAACTCAAGGCCACCAGGATGGGTCACCACATGACCAACAATGGCAACATGTATGTACCCTGAGATGGCCTCAATCTCAAGGTGACTCTCCTCCCCTCCCCCTTTTCTTGCTCTCTCTCTCTCCCTCTCTGTCTCTCTCCCTCCCTCTCTGTCCCTCTCTAGTAAAAAATGTTTTGTTTTATTTTTTTTTTAAGTAATAACCAGGCTTGGTGGTACATGCCTTTATTGCTACCACTAGGAAGCCAGGCATGGAGGTGAACGCCTCAATACCAGCACATTTGAGCAGAGGTCAGAGGTTCACCATGAGTTCCAAGCCACCCTGACTCCATACACTTGAGAGTTTGGCAGAATGATCTAGAGTTCAAGGTAATCCTGGGCTACATTGGTACACCTTCTGTCTAAAAGGAAGTGAAGAGTTGCTGGTGCATGTCTGGGTAGGGACAAATGCTTATAATCCCATCACATGAGCATTTGAAGTTTTGAAAAGGAGCAAACATTTGAGGCTATCCTGGGCCATGTTGTGAGACCTACTCAGAGGAAATTAAGTTACCTGGAAACATGGCTTAATGGTTAAGGTGTTTACCTGCAAAGCCAAAGGACCCTGGTTCCATTCCCCAGAATGTACATAATTCCGATGTACATGGTGATCCATGAGTGTGGAGTTCCTTCGCAGGGCTAGAGCCTATATATATATATATATATATATATATATATATATATATATATAGAGAGAGAGAGAGAGAGAGAGAGAGAGAGAGAGAGAGAGAGCCTATATATATATATATATATATATATATGTATGTATGTATTACACAGGCATGGCAATAAAACCTTTCATGCCAGCACTATGGAGGCTGAGGTCAGAGACCCAGATGGTGGGTTCCAGGTCAGCCTCTATAGAGTGATACCATACATAATAAAACAAAAATACTATAGGCCAGGCTTATTCCTTTAACCCCAGCAGTGCATCAGACACCTAGGTTGAAGGAGCATATTGAGCTACAGGTCAGCCTTGGCTAGAGTGAGACCCTCCAGAAGACAAATAAATCAATAATAATAAGGTGTGGTGAGGTAGCACAAGCCTTTAATCCCAGCACTGTATTAAAGACCTAGGTAGGAGGAGCACTGTGAGTTCAAAGCCAGCCTGGCCTGGAGTGAGACTCTGCTAAACTGGGTGTGGTGGGGGCGGGGCCTCCCATCAGCTCCTGTCTGGCAGGATAAAAGCAGGAGTCACAGCAGAGGTTCGGTTAGAGCAGCTTCTGCCTCAGAGTTGGCAGGTCTGCACCGCAAGCCACTGAGCATCTTCCCATCTCGGAGCAGACATCAGGTAAGGGGAGGGCAGGGCTGGGTGGGAGCAGGCTGTGTGGGCGATGGTGGGACACAAGGTCAACCAGGGCAAGACTCCCCAGGCCCAGCCTAGGTTGCTGGGAGGGGAGAGATTCCTGGAGAAGCTGAGGCCAAGGGATGGGTTCTCAAGGTCTTATATGTGTCCAACCCGGTAGGCCTTGCTTTGAGGTTACTTGGTCATCCAAAGCCTGGTTCCCTTGGTTTTGCTTTTGTTTTTTGGTTTTAGTTTTTCTAGGTAGGGCTTCACACTTCCCCAGACTGACGTGGAATTCACTAGGTAGTCTCAGGATGGCCTGGAACTCACAGTGATCCTCCTACCTCTGCCTTAAATGCTGGAATTAAAGGTGTGGGCCTCCACACCCAGCTCTTCTGCCTTTATTATTAATTCTTATTTGTGGTTAATTTTTTTTAAAACATGTTTGTGAGCATGGACATACCAGGATTTCTTGGTCTTGCTAAAGAACCCCAGATTCTGTGGCCACTTCTGTTGTTCAGTCTTATGTGGATGGCTGTGTAATGAAATTGGGCTAGAAGTTTTGGGAGCAAATGCCTTTATGAGCGATTTGTCTAGCAACCTCCTCCCCCACCTTTTTTTTCTGAGGTAGGTTCTCTCTGTAGATCTTTGAACTCACAAAGATCCTCTCCTACCTCTGCACCCTGAGTGCTGTGATTAAAGGTGTATACCACCATGCCCAGCTGTGTTACTTTTATTTTTTTTTTTTTATTTTTTTTTTTTAATTTTTATTTATTTATTTATTTGAGAGCGACAGACACAGAGAGAAAGACAGATAGAGGCAGAGAGAGAGAATGGGCGCGCCAGGGCTTCCAGCCTCTGCAAACGAACTCCAGACGCATGCGCCCCCTTGTGCATCTGGCTAACGTGGGACCTGGGGAACCGAACCTCGAACCGGGGTCCTTAGGCTTCACAGGCAAGCGCTTAACCGCTAAGCCACCTCTCCAGCCCTGAATTAAAATTAAAATAAAACTTTGGAATATAGCTCAGGACTATAATGCTTGCCCATTGCCCTAACCCTGAACATAAAGCCAAGGTAGACAGACTGGAAGGAATGCAGAAAGTTCTGGGCCTATCAGGACTACAGTGTGTATTTCAGGTCCCTCATAGCTACAGTAAAAACCAGGCAGAGGTAAGAGGATTGCCGTGAGTTCTAGGCCACCCTGAGTCAATAGTGAACTCCAAGTCAGCCTGGTCTAAAGTGAGAAGCTAACATGGGGGGGAAAAATCCAAGAGCATGTGTCTGTACACTCAGCTCTATTTTTATTTTCTGATTTTCATGTTAAGATCTCACTCTAGTCCAATGTTTATATATATAATTTTTGGTTTTTGAGGTAGGGTGTCACAATAGCCCAAGCTAACATGGAATTCACTGTCTATTCTCAGTGTGGTCTTAAAGTCATGTCATCCCACCTATCTCTGCCTCCCAAAAGTTACTGTTAAAGGTGTGCACCACCACAATTGGCTGATTTAATTTTTAAAAAAGGTTTTATTCATTTGAGAGAGTGGGGTTTAGAGGTAGATAGATGGAGGGAATGGACACACCATGGAATCTGTCTAATGCAAAGAAATTGCAGATGCGTGTGCTGCATGTGGCTTACATAGGTACTGAGGATTTGAATCTGGATCCATATGCTTCAAAGGCAAGTGCATTAACCACGAAGCAGCCATCTCTCCATTCCAGTGTTTTATTTCATTTAACTTTTTTTTTTATTTTACACACCTCTTATTTTTTCTTCCTAAATACTTCTACAAACAAAACGTTCATTTTGGTCCCCTCTGCTATCTACAGGTCCCAAGTGTTTTTGTTTTGTTTTGTTTTGTTTTTGTTTTGTTTATTTTCCTTCATTTGCCAGAAGTATGACACAGAGCATGGGCGTGCGGGAGCTCCCGCCACTGCAGCCTCCAGATCCATGGGACACTTAGTGCACGTGGATTTATGTGTGTGCTATTTAACTGCTCAGCCTCTTCTCCTGCCCTCAATTTTAAGAGATATTTTTGTTTATTTGCAAGAAAGGAGGAAGGAGAAGAACAATGGTTTCTGAGACAATCTACCTCAGGCCTCTTGATCGCTGGAGTGTCCCTCAGAGGTGGAGCAGTGGAGGGCGGGCCATATTTTGAGTTTCTATCGCCCAAGTGTTGGGATCACGGTGTTGAGTCGCATCCCTGTCTCTGAGCTGATTTTGGTTTTGTTTTTTTCTCCTGGTAAAATTTCACTCGATCTCAGGCTGATCTGAAACTCACCCTGTAGGCCAAGGCTGGCCTGGAAGTCACAGTGATCCTCCAGCCTCTGTCTCCCCAGTGTGAGGATTAAAGGCATGCCGCCACACGTTGTTCTGGGCAGGCTTCTGTGTTTGTCTTTTTTAATTTCTTAATATATTCTGCCCATGTAGCCCATATTGGCCTTCACCTTTTAAAAATATTTTTTTTTATTTATATATTAAGAAAAGCAAAAAGTCCGATCAGAGAGAGAGGCAATGGGCATGGTAAGAACTCCAGCCAGTGCATATGAACTTCCTGCGCATGCACAACCTTGTGCATCTGGCTCATGTGGGTCCTGGGGAGTTGAACCTGTATCATTTGGTTTGCAGCAAGTGTCTTAACTCCAGAGCCCACCCTCCAGGCTGGCCTTGAAATCTTGATGCTCATACCTCAGCTGAGGTCATAGGGGTGAGCCTCCATGCCCAGCTTTATCTGTCTTTGAAGCCTTCATGGAAGCAGTGTTGAACCCCTGTCTCAGGACTCCTCTGAAACCTGCCACCCAGTCTGAAGTAGTTCGTAGGTGGATTTCAGAAGGAAGCCCAGAACCCTAGGTCTTACAGAGGCAAGAATTGTAGCCAGGTCCATGCCTATAGAGTTAAGGATGCATGTAAGTACATCACAGTATCCTCTATAGGTCACTATGTGACTGGCCTATACTGATAACCTGTATTTCAGGCTGGAAGAGAAAACAACTGCAGAAATGAACCCGTGCGTCACTGGCAACAACACTACTCAGCCCTCCATGCAGGGTGTGCTCCAGCAGAGTGGAGATGGAGTCCCCAGTCCCATTCCTATAGGGGCAGGTAAGAGATTTTTTGTTTCCTTGTTTTGTTTTTTGAGACAGTGTCTCATGCTAGCTCAGGCTTACCTAGGATTAACTATATAATCTCAGGCAGGCCTTGAACTCACAGAAATGCTCCTACCTGCGTCTCCTGAGTGCTGGGATTAAAGGTGAACACCATCACACCTAGCTGCAGCTAACAGATTTTTGTTATTGTTGTTTTTGTTTTTTGTCGAGGTGGGATTTCTTTCTAGCCCAGGCTGACTTAAATTTCACTATGTACTCTCAGGGTGGCCTTGATCTCACCATGATCCTCTGCCTCCCAAGTGCTGGGATGACAGGGTTGTGCCAACCTGCTTGTCTTGTGTTAGATTTTTAAAACATGTTCCAATCTGACCTGGATTTCACTATGGAGTCTCAAGGTGACCTTGAACTCATGGTGATCCTCTTACCTCAGACTCCAGTGTGCTGGGATTCGAGTAAGTATTTTTATTGCCAACTTCTTGAGTTCTAGGAAATACATTGTGATCATTCTCTCCTCTTCCCCTAATCCCCTTCAAAGATTCACTCTCCATCATATTTCCTCCCTTGTCAACTAATGTCTCTTTTAATTTGATGCCATCTTTTCCTCCTTTTGTGAGGGATATCTGTAGATAGTACCAGGCACTGACAGTTCATGGGTGTCAGGCCATTTTGTGTCTGGAGGCTGGCACTGTAATGAGTCCTCCCCTTCCTTTGGCGCTTACATCATTGCCCTACCTTTTACCCAGTGGACCTGAGCCTTGAAAGTGTGACAGTTCTTTCAGTTCTGAGCACTCCTGCACTTCTCAGCACTATGGTGCCTTTGAGTCATCCCTGAGGTCACCATCATGAGAAAAGACAAGCTTCTCTAAACTGAAAGAGCAGCATTAATACATTGTTATGAACTTTCAGAGAAGTGTTTGTCAGACACCTCCGGGACTTCGGGAGTGAAGGGGAAGGAGGACTGTGCAGGAACGTGTGGCACACACCAGATGAAATCGACGGTGGTGATGAAGGATGGCCTGGCATCCAGATCTGAAGAAGGAACTCCATGTGCCATGAGCTCTTCTGAGGATCCACCTCTGACAGAAAGTGAGCCTGATGGTTCTGATCTGGAGACTGATGAGGACCCTGAGTTGTACCCAGGGGAGGAAGATTCATATGTATGGAGCAAGTCGGAACTGACACGCTCTGAAGGCCCGCTTGGATCACTTGAATGTAAGTAACTAGTGTTTTCTTGTGGAAGTGCCACCTTGGGCTGGAAGCAAATCTATCTGATGACATTACAATCAACTTTGTAGTACAGGTCACAGCTCTCCCAGTCTTAGGGGCTCCCAGACAGAATCCTGCCTCAGAAAGAGGGATGGAGATGGCTTAGTGGTTAAGTGCTTGCCTATGAACCCTAAGGACCCTGGTTCAAGGCTTGATTCCCCAGGAGCCACATTAGTCAGATGCAAAGGGAGCACACAAATCTGGAGTCCATTTTCAGTGGCTGGAGGACCTAGCACATCCATTCTCTCTCCCTGTTTCTCTGTCACTCTCAAATAAATGAATAGAAATGAACCAAATATTGATTTTAAAAAAACTGGCAGTGTGTTACCAGACATTGTGAAGGGGAGGTTGTTCCAGTGCTTTTTGCTGGGCAGGAGCATTATCAGTCAGGGGTTCAGAGGACAAAATGCAGCAAATAGCCTGGGAGGCGGAGAGCAAGCAGCACAAGCAGCAGGGGAGGCCATGCAGATGCTCTGAGTTTGGGGGTGAAGCCATCATTCCTGCGACTTGACTTTTCCAATGTCTGAATTTGAAAGTAGAAAGTTCCCACTCTTTCTACACTGAAGCCTGAGGCTTCTCTAGGGAACCTTGGCAATGACAGTCTTGATACCTACCAGCCATTTTCCTGGGTCAAAAGACAGTCACTAAACCTACAGGTCCTTCCTTGTGTGCAGTGGCTCTAAAGCATATTGTGAGAATGACCTTCACGAGATTGGCACTAAAGATCACTTGAGCCATGCTCTGCTATCTGGAATCATAATATATTTTATGTAATGTTTGTTTTCTCATTGTTTCCTAGGGTGCCCTGTGCCCCCTGAAGAGTTGACTAAGGCATTTGATTTCTGAAGAAAGAACTCAGGAAACCAAGAAGCAAAGCAAGAACTGGACAACAGGTGGGCACCATGGCCCAGGCCTATAAGCCAAGCTTCCAGGACAACTGAGGTGGAAGTGTCACTTGCTTCCAGGAGTTTGTGTCAAACCAGTCTTGAAGAACTAACCCTGTTTTATAAAATAAAAGACAATAAATACTCAAATGTAATTGAGTCCAGCCCAACTGACTGGCCTTTTTTTTTTGTTGTTGCAAGACAGAATTGTCTTGACCTTGCCTCCAGACAGTGGATTTGAGTCCATGCGTGTGCCACCTTGTGTGCATGTGCAACCATGCGTGCGTTGTCACCTTGTTTGCCTGGCTTACATGGGACATGGAATGTTGAACATGGGTCCATAGGCTTCCACAGCAAGTGCCTTAATTATTATGCCTTCTCTCAAACTTCCTTGTTTATTCAAAGTTGTGTCTCTAGCTTAGGCTGCCCTCTAACTCCCAGTAATATTCCTATAGCTGACTCCTGAATGCTAGGATGAAAGGCATGTACCACCTTGCCAGCCTCTGGCTGACTTTGCAGTACTAAGAAACAGAAAGGCAGACTCTATGATGGATAGTTAGGACAGCACTGGATAAATGGTATGACCATTATTATTTTAGAGAGAATTTAACAGGTATTGGTCTTTAGTTGGATATGGTTCTGACTTTTTTCCCAGTTTCAACTATCAGTTTTTCCGCCTGCTGAGCAGTCAATCCAAGAGCCGTTGGTTACCCATCATGGCTATGTCTAACTATTGCACTTGGCTGAACATCAGGTTGTTTGCTGCTGAGTATCTTAGACCTCGGGTTGCTGGGACACATGTTGGCCATTTTCCCCCAGTAGCTCATGTAGCACCTTCTGACATGCGGCAAACTAATTGTCCGGAGACTGGCTCTGTTCAAATTCCAGCTAGGTGTCTCCATCTTCCATGTCAACATTCTTTGGCAGTTGATTCTTACCATTAACTTTGGTGGGTAATCAAGTGCTCTGACAGGATGATGATGTTGATACCAAGAAGCAGAAGACCAATGGGGAGGACTCAACAGCACAAACTAAAGGCCACTGGGACCTGCTCACCCTGCACTTCCCATCTCAGAATCTCCACTGGTCACCTTCCAGTAGACAGGCAGATTGGCATGCCAGCCAGGGCAGTGATAGCCAGGACAGTGCCACCCTCAGATGACATTTGCTCTTGGCCACCCCACAAAAACCATAATGAGATTTTGCAACAGGAGAGGAGGAAACCAAAACTTCCATGACCCTCTGTTTTTCCTTAAAAGTACTTTAAAAGGAAAATTTGGTTGGGTATGGTGGCACGCCTTTAATCCCAGCACTTGGGAGGTAGAGGTAGGAGGATCACTGTGAGTTTGAGGCCACCCTGAGACTCCATAGTGAATTCCAAACCTTCTCTCCAGTTCCAGAGGACAGACTCAAATTCACAGATAGAACTCATTTTTGAAATTACGGTGAGGAAATTTAACTTGGACCAAGTAGGAGAGAATGGGCACACCAGGGCCTCTATCTGCTACAAACGAATTTCAGATGCATGTGCCACTTTGAGCATCTAGCTTTACATGGGTACTGGGGACTATTTCAGACAAGCACCTTAACCACTCAGTAATCCCTTCACTCCACTGGGTACAGTTTTTAATGCAGCCTGCAAGGAAATGTCTCTTCTCTCTTCAATAACATCTAATATAACTATTGTGAAAAATTTACCAATTCCTCTGAACATCATGGTGTGTTTTCTTTTTGATTGGATTTTACACTGAACATCTCCAGCATGAATTGCGTCTTTATAAAATCACCATACATTCTTAAATTTTCTCTTCATGCCATTCGGTCTGAAAGAACATAGTTTGCTCCACACTGTCAGGATATTGACACTAATAATTCTGCTACTAATACCTTTCTCTGCAGTCTACTAATATTCAGTTACATTCCTAGTCTTTATGCATGATAGTTTATTTTTTTGTTATTTTTGTATTTTTATTTATGAGCAAAAGACACAGCAAGAGCGAGATGGTGGGGGGTAGAGATAGAAAGAGAATGGGTGAGCCAGGGCCTCCGGTCACTGCAAATGAACTCCAGACGCATGCACCCCCTTGTGCATCTGGCTTATGTGGGTCCTGGGGAATCAAGCCTCAAACTGGGGTCCTTAGGCTTCACAGTGAAATGCTGAACCACTAAACCATCTCTCCAGCCCTTGCGATCATTTTTTTATGGCTTCTGCTAACCCTATGTCCTTCCTAGTTTCCTTTTTTATTTCAATAAATTGTATGTTTTTTGCATGTGATATAATCAAAAAATTGCAGAGTTCTTTGAAAAGACCATTGTCTCTCATCATTTTATTATGATGCTCAATGCTGCAAAGTATAGTGGCCATACTGAGGTCCCTTGTGACAGGAGTTTCTGAATATAACCCCAATTGCTCAGGCAATAAAACCACAGTTTAACCACTGAGGCCTCATGAAATTACAAAGATTTTGTTATGTAAGGGACACTGTGAATAAAGCAAAAAGGTAACCAATAGAATGGGAAAAAAATCTTCGCAACCTATATATCTGATAGAGGATTAATATCTAGGATATACAAAGAACTCAAAAAGTTAAATAATAAGAATTCGAACAAGCCAATAAAAACAACAGGGAAATGAGGATTAAAACTACATTGAGATGCCATCTCACTCCTGTTAGACTGGCTACCATCATGAAAAGAAATGATCATAAATGCTGGTGGGGTTGTGGAAAAAGAGGAACCCTTCTACACTGTTGGTGGAAATGTGATCTGGTCCATCCATTGTGGAAATCAGTGTGGAGGTTCCTAAAACAACATTAGCACTCCTAGGCATATATGTCTTAAAATATTTCTCCACCCTGCTGAAAAGTTTCAAATTGTTCCTGCCTTCCTTCTCCAACATGACCAATGGCCATTTATTTGGGTAACTATACATTAGGGAAAAGGAAATAATCAGACCTTTTGGTCTCAATAGATAGTGATAGTGAGAGACACCAAACAGCATCAGGGCCCTCTAGTTAAAGTAGAGGTAAATGGAGATCAGGTGACCAATGGGGTTTTAGCCAGTTTGACCCACAGTGGGTCCCTAAACACATTCCATGGTCCCAGAATGCATAATTGATATGAGTGAGTAAAATGCTATCACATTGATTCCCTGACTCATGACATAAGGGCTGTGAATGTTGGGAAGGCAAAACAGAAGCTACTAGAGCTGCCTTACGAGGGAAAATAATGAAACAAAAACGATGTTGCATCCAGCAGGGACGACAGAGATTAGTACCAAGGGACATACCTAGTGAAAGTAAAGCCAGAAATTGAATTGCTTTGGGATTTCAATGAGTTTTATTTTTATTTTGTATTTATTTTTTATTATTATTTATTATTATTATTATTATTGGTTTTTCAAGGTAAGTTCTCACTCTGGTCCAGGTTGACCTGGAATGAACTATGTAGTGTCAAGATGGCCTTGAAGGCATGGCAATTGTCCTATCTCTGCCTCCCAACTTCTGAGAGTAAAGGTGTATGCCACCATGCACAGCTTTAATTAATTTTTTTTTTTAATGCTGTATTAAGCTGGGCATGGTGGCACATGCCTTTAATTTCAGCTCTCGGGGGCAAGGTAAAAAAGGAATATCCACCAAACAATAGCTTTCTGTTCTATCACTGACTGATTGCTAAAAGATTTTCTGTTTTTTCCATCAAATCATGTAAAGAGAAAAAAGAAAAGAAAAAAAAAACCTCAAGATAATGTCAGACTGCTTGCCATACTGTCTATAAAACCTCTGAGCTGTCACAGCTCAGGACTCAGGTTACAAAAGTTATTTCTGTGAGTCCAGGTTGACCCAAATACATTTTGTGATTCCCTACTCTGTCTCTGGTACCATCTCTGACTCAGTTTTCTGTAGCACTACAGCCCTATTTTTTTTAATTTTTTTAATTTTTTGTTTGTTTGTTTGTTTTTGTTTTGTTTTTCAAGGTAGGTTCTCACTCTGGTCCAGGCTAACTATGCCTACTCAGGGTGGCCTTGAACTTACAGTAACCCTCCCACCTCTGCCTCCTGAGTGCTGGGTTTGAAGGCGTGCACCACCACACCTGGTTTACAGCTCTATTTTTTACTCATTATTTATTTACTTATTTATTTATTTATTTATTTATTTATTTATTTATTTATTTATTTATTTTTAGTTTGTCAAGGGATGGTCTCAGTAATTCAGGCTGACCTGGAATTCACTGTGTAGTCTTAGGGTGGCGTCAAACTCAGGGTGCTCCTCCTACCTCTATTCCCAAATGCTGGGATTGAAGGCGCTCACCACCATGCCTGGCCATATCTTTAACTCTTTATCAAAAACCAATTTACAATACATTTACACAGTGTATCACGATCATAATCCCCTTCCACTCTCCTCTTTTGTCTCTTCCCTATGCCTCTCCACTTCATGGAGAAATCCTCCATTTGTGGCAACTGTATGTTTAAGTTTGCTTTCTCGTTCTTTCTTTCTTTTTCTTTCTTTCTTTCCTTCTTCCCTCCTTTCTTTCTTTCATTGTTTTCATTCTTCCTCCTTTCCTTTCCTCCTTCCCTCACTACTTCCTTCATTCCTTCTTTTTTTTTTCTTTCTATTATTAGCAACAGAGAGAAAAGGAGAGTAAGAGTGAGAGACAGAGAGAGAGAGGGAGAAAAGGAGAGGGAGAATGGGAGCACCAGGGCCTGTAGCCACTGAAAATGAACTCCAGACATATGCACCACCATGTACTTCTAGCCTACATGGGTACAGGGAAAATGAACCCGGGTCCTTTGGCTTCGCAGGCAGGTGCCTTAACTGCTAAGCCACCTCTTGGAAACCTGTATGATTAACTTTGAATGTCTATGGCTGAGGGAGAACAGGACTCCTGAGGTTCTGTAGTAAGAGCTGGGAATGACGTCAAGGTCAACTTCAGCTGTATAGAGTTCCAGTCCAGCCTGGATACATGACAGCCTGTCTCTAATGAGGTCATGAATACGACCACCACTTTGTATCTGGAAGACAGTGTTGCAAACACTCCTTTCCCTTCTTGGGCTCTTACATTCTTTCAGCCACCTCTTTGAAAGTTGTCCCTGAATCTTGGAGGGTGTGATAGTTGGTCTTAATTAATGCTGATCATACCACTGTCACCTCTCAGTATCTTGGTATCTATTGAATCTCCCCAGTGCCCAATTCCATCTGAACAGAGAACTTTTTTTTTTGAAACTTTATTAAAAAAAATATTTTTGAGATATTTTATCATTGTGTTAGCAAGAGAGAGTAAATGAACTCCAGACACATGTTTCACCTTTTGCATCTGGCACACATGATTTGGGGGATTTGAACCTGGGTCCTCAACGAGGGAGCATTCTGTCTAGCCCTAAAATGTTTTTATTTACTTATTCACCAGCAAAGAGACAAGGATAAGGGAGACATAGATAGAAGAATGGGTGTGCCAGGGCCTCCAGTTGCTGCTAATGAATTCCAGATGCATATGCATGTGCCACTTTGTACATCTTGCTTAATGTGGGTATCAAGGAATCAATCCCAGTTCAGCAGGCTTTGAAGACAGGCACTTTAACTACTGAGCAAACTCTCCAGCCCAAGAAGTTTTTTTTTGTTTTTTGTTTGTTTTTTTTTTTTCTCCAAGGTAGGATCTTGTTCTAGCCCAGGCTGATCTGGAATTCACTATGTAGTCTCAGGGTGACCTTGAACTCATGATATTCCTCCTACCTCTTGCTCCTAAGTGCTGGGATTAAAGGCGTGCATCACCCCACCCTACTGAAGCTTTTTTTTTATTATTTTTTTTTTGGAGACTGAGTTGCATTAAGTAGCAGATGCTGGCCTCAAAGTCTCAAAGTGAGACTCCTGCTTCCACATCACCAGTGGTGAGCTCACCGCATGTGCCACCATGTTGGGCTCAAAAACTTTATTTATTTTTAATTTTATCATTTGGCTTTTTGAGGTTGGGTCTCCCTCTAGCCCAGGCTGTCATGGATTCACTCTGTCCTTTCACGGTGGCCTTGAACTCATAATGCTCTCCTACATCTGCCACCCAATGCCAGGATTAAAGGCGTGCACCACCACGCCTGACTCAAAAACTATTTTACCAATGTTCAGTCTGTTTAGGATTTAAGGTGTGATGGAGCACACCTTAAATCCCAACACTTGGGAGGTTAAGGTAGGAGGGTCAGGAGTTCGAGGTCAGCTTCACGTGTATAACTAGTTCTAGCCTGGGCTAGAGTAAGAACCTAACTTGAAAAAGGACAAAAAAATTAAAAAACAAAAAAGAAAACTTTCGGGCTGGAGAGATGGCTTAGTGGTTAAGCGCTTGTGTGTGAAGTCTAAGGAACCTGGTTCAAGGCTCAATTCCCCAGGACACACATTATCCAGATGCACAATGGGGTGTACGCATCTGGTGTGCGTGTGCAGTGGCTGGAGGCCCTGGCACACCCATTCCCTCTCTCTATCTGCCTCTTTCTCTCTGTCTGTCACTCTCAAATAAATAAATTAAAATGAGCAAAAAATTTTTAAAAAATAAACTTTCATGGTGGAGAGATTGCTCAGTGGTTAAGGCACATGCCAGCAAAACCTTAACAACCTGTGTTCCATTCCCCTGGCCCCACACAAAGCCAGATGCCTAAGGTGGCACACGCATATGGAATTTTCAGTCACTGGATGGCCCAGCATGCCTATTCTTTATGTTTACCTTCAGTACCTGGCTTTCTCTCTGTTAATGTAAATAAATAAATAAACAAATAAATAAGTATTTTTTAAAATCCTAGATACAAATGCAGCTGGAGGTGAGGCTCAGTGGTAGAAATCATAAGGCCACCAGGACGGGTCACCACATGACCAACAATGGCAATATGTATGTAGCCTGAGCTGTCCAAAATCTCAAGGTGACTCTTTTTCCCAACCCTCCTCCCCAATGCACACACTCTCTCTCTCCAGTAAATAATTTTTAAAAAAGAGAGAAATAACAAAGTTTGGTGGCGCATGCCTTTATTCCTAGCTTTTGGAAGGCAGTAGTAGGAGGAAAGCTATGAGTTTGAGGCAACCCTGACACTACATAGTGAATTTTAGGACAGTCTGAGCTAGAGGGAGACCCTACCTCAAAAATAAAACAAAGAACCGGACTTGTGGCTCATGCCTTTAATCCCAGGACTCACAAGGCAGAGGTAGGAGGATCACCGTGAGTTTGAGGCCAACCTGAGACTATGTAGTGAATTCCAGGTCAGCCTCATCTAGAGTGAGACCTTACCTCAAAAATAAATAATTAAATAAATAAATGAAACAAACACAACAAAAAACAACACCAAAAAGAAGAAGAGAAAGAAAAAAGAGGAAGAGGTAAAGAAGGAGGAGGAAAACACCTGAACCACAAGACACTGGAGAGGGTAGGATCAAGACTAACCTAAATCTTCTACATCTTCCCTCCCTCCCTCTCCCCCTCTCCCCTCTATCTCTCTCCTCTCTAACTCTTGTATATTAGTTATGTTTTTCCTCAATTTCTTGGTGGATACTGACCTGTAACCCCCACTTCCAGCTTGGGCCTACCATCCACAATGAGCTTTTGATCAGAGAAACCTATAAGGTTTCCCAAAACAATGACAGACTTCTGTCAGAGTACTTGATGACCCACCAAAAGCCAGTGGTAAGACCCTATTGCTGAAGACTCCATACACAGCTGACACGTAAAATGGAATGACATGGCTGGAAGCCAGGAGAGAGTCAGTCCCCAGACAGTCAGCGTGTCTAGTGCCAGAAGGTGCTACATGGGCAACTGGGGGAAATGACCAATATCTGTCCAAGCAACTCATTGTCTAACCTAATTAGCAACAAATAACCTGATGTGATGCCCACACAAGCGCAATCGTGGCACACAGCCATGGTGAGGAACCAACTGCTCTTGATTTGGCTAACTGATCCACTCAGTGGTACTATACCCATAGCTGGAGCTGGGAAACAACTCAGAACCATACCCAAACACAAGCCCACTCTACAATATCAAGCTACCATCAATCATGGGGTACAAGAGAGCCTACACCTATCAAACTGTCTATCAAAAAAGTAAGTGTTGTCTCAATTTTCTGGGTGCTAACTTACTCTCCGTTGGAGAATCTGCTTCTCTTTTTCAGATAGATGCAGATCCTAAGGAGAGAGCTGCCCCAACATACCTCAAAAGGGGCCCAACTGAAAGTAAGGACAATTGGTGAAACAAGCAAGGGTGATGTTTTCCTGTGAACTGGATACCAGCACAAAGGGGAAGGAGACCAACGCAGAGAAAAACAAACTCCTACCAAATCAGAGAGCCAGAACCTCAGAGGCCCCCAGCACCTCAGCACTGAAGCAGACCAAAAATGAACCCAACGTGGCTCAGGGAAATTTTGTGAAAGAGGGGGAGGAAAGAATGTCAGAGTCACATGTTGGGTCATGATTTGCAGAAACATTTATTATACCAATAACTGGGGGCTAACTCCACAATGCACGACCCATTTACATCAACAAGGAGGGTCCAATGGGAGGGAGTAGATCACAGATGAGCCTAAACAATGGTACCAAACTGCCTGTATTTGCTGAAAAGAAAACTAATAAATTAAATTAAAAAAAAGAAAGAAAGAGGAGGAGAGGCCAGGCATGGTGGTGCACACCTTTAATCCCAGCACTTTGGAGGCAGAGGTCAGAGGTTCACCATGAGTTCCAAACAACCCTGACTACATAGACTTGAGAAGTTTAGGCAGAATGATCTAGAGTTCAAGGTCAGCCTAGGCTACATTGGTACACCTTCTGTCTAAATGGAACAGAACAGTGAAGGGTTGGTGGTGCATGTCTGGGTAGGGACAAATGCTTATAATGCCATCACATGAGCATTTGAAGTTTTGGAAAAGAGTAAACATTTGAGGCTAGCCTAAGCTATGTTGTGAGACCTACTCAGAACCTTAAGGGGCCTGTAGACATGGCTTAATGGTTAAGGTGTTTACTTGCAAAGCCAAAGGACCCTGGTTCCATTCCCCAGAAGACACATAAGTCTGATGAACATAGTGACCCATGTGTCTGGAGTCCCTTTGCAGGGCTAGAGGCCCTGTTTCACCCACTCTGTTTCTTTTTGTCTCTCACACTCACTTTCTCACAAATATATATAGACTGTCCTAAAATTCACTATGTAGTGTCAGGGTTGCCTAAAACTCATGGCGATCCTCCTACCTCTGCCTTCCAAGAGCTAAGAATAAAGGCATGTGCCGCCAAAACTTATTTCTTTTTTTTTTTTAAGTTTTTGTTGTTGTTGAAAGTGACAGGGCACACTCTCCTGTTGCTATTGTCTACCTTATGTTGGCCAGGGCATGATGGCCGCCCTCTGTTCATGTCATTCTCCCTGCCATCGTGGAGCTTCCCCCTCGAGCCTGTAAGCCAAAATAAACCTTTTTCCCCACAAGCTGCTCTTGGTTGGCTAATTTCTACCAGCAATGTGAACCTGACTGCAACAGTAAAGTGGTATTGAGGAGTGGGATTGCTGCCAGACATCTGATTGTGTGGCTTTGGGCTTTTGGAGCTGATTTTCAAGAGGAATGTGGAAGGATTTGAAACCTTGGCCTAAGAGACACCTTGCAGTGCTGTAAGTACAGCTTGATGGACTATTCTGGTCAGAGTTAAAAGACCTGAATGCAGTAAGAACTATGGACTGTGAGGTTTGCCTTATGAGGGTGAGAAAGAGCTTTGCTTGGACTAGGATAGAAGCAATTTGTGTGAGAGCTTGCTGTTATGCCCACGTCCTGAGAGGTTGTGCAGGGTTGCTTTGTGTAGAAATTGACTGATGTGAGCAGAGGGATAAGGCACAGAAAAAATGAAGTCTTTGAGCCTAAATTGCTGCCTGTTCACCTGCAAATGTTTGAGAGATTACAACCACTGAGTTTGGGCCAGCTGACCTGCACTGGGGCAAAAGTAAGAATGTAGACTCTTTTGAAGGGGCCTGAGTGCTCAAAGAGTGTCTTGTTCTTCAAAGTCTGCTTTATTCCCCCCTGGATTAACAATTTGGCACCCTACCTGTATTGTGGACTATAAGAAATACAGGAAAGAGACAGTCAATGAGTTTGTAACACGGTCTTGTGTTTTGGAAATGGGCATGGGCAGTGTGAAGCAGGTTTGCTGGATGCCTGCATTGAGACCCCATGGAGCCATGAGGATGAACCGTGGATTACAGTGGAGAGCCAGTGGAGATGCCAGGATCACAAGATAGCTGCCAAGAAGAGATGCTGGCCCCAGATGATGTTTTCCAGGACTGTGAGCAGCCTAGCTGGAGGGACAGAATTGGAACTCCAAAGACTTGTTGCTGGTTAGAATTATCAGATTTGTCATTTGCTAGAGTTCTTGGACTTGGAGCTACAGAGTTTGATGTTTGCCCTATTTAAAACTTGCATTGGTTGAATATATTTTTGCTATGCCCATTGCCATCTTTTGCAGTGTGAATGTTTATTCTGTGGCATTATGGGTTTTTTGAGGGTTTTTTGTTGTTGTTGTTGTTTTTGGTATTATGGCTCAGTTAAAAGACCATGGATTATGGAATGTATGAACATCATTGGAACTGATTTTTTAAAAACTGTATTTAAAGTTGGATGAATGTGTTGCATTTTATATCATGTATGTTTATCATATTATGGGGGCCAGGTGTGGAATGTCGTGGTTTGATTCAGATGTCCCCCATAAATTTAGGTATTCTGAATGTTAGGTTCCCAGCTGATAGAGATTTGGGCATTAACACCTCCTGAAGAGAATGTATTGTTGGGGTTGGGTTTATGGATGTTATAGCCAGTTTCCTCTTGCCAGTGTTTGACACACTCTCCTGTTACTATGGATTACCTTATGGTGGCCAGGGGCTGATATCCACCCTCTGCTCATGTCATCGTTTTCTCATGCCATCATGTAGCTTCCCCTTTGAGCCTGTAAGCCAAAATAAATCTGTTTCCCACAAAAAAAAAAAAAAGTGACAAGGAGGCAGAGAAAGAGAGAGAGAGAGAGAATGGACACGCCAGGGCCTACAGCAACTGCAAATAAACTCCAGATGCATGTGCCCCTTGTGCATCTGGCTAACATGGCTCCTGGGAAATCGAGGCTCGAACCAGGGTCCTTAGGCTTCACAGGCAAGCGCTTAACCACTAAGCCATCTCTCCAGCCCTTTGTTTTTTTTTATTTATTGGAGAGAGTGCACATTGGGGAGGAGGGTTGGGGAAGAGAGCCACCTTGAGATTGAGGACAGCTCAGGCTACATACATGTTGCCATTGTTGGTCATGTGGTGACTCGTCCTGGTGGCCTTATGAGTTCTACCAACTGCCAAAGAATGTTGGCATGTGAGATGGAGACACCTAGCTGGAATTTGGATGTAGCCAGCCCCCAGACGATTTGTTTGCCACATGACAGAAGGTACTACGTGAGCTACTGGGGGAAAATGGCCAACATCTGTCCCAGCTAACTGAGGTCTAAGATACTCAGGAGCAAACAACCTGATGTTCGCCCAAGTGCAATAGTCAGACACAGCCATGATGGGTAACCAGCAGCTCCTCTTGGATTGACTGCTCAATGGGGGGAAAAAACTCAGAACCATATCCAACTAAAGACGAACACCTATTAAATTTTCTATAAAATACCATTTATCCAGTGCTGTCCTCACTATCCATCATAGATTCTGCCTGTCTTTTTCTTAGTGCTGGGAAGATATGCACAGGCTGGCCAGGTGGTACATGCCTTTCATCCCAGCATTCAGGAGTCAGCTATAGGAATATCACTGGGAGTTAGAGGGCAGCCTAGGCTGGAGACACTACGTGAACAAACAAGCAAGGTTGAGAGATGGCTTAATAATTAAGGCACTTGCTTTGGAAGCCTACGGACCCATGTTCAACATTCCATGTCTCATGTAATCCAGGCACACAAGGTGACAAAGCACGCATGGTTGCACATGCACACAAGGTGGCACACGCATGGACTCAAATCCTCTGTCTGGAGGCAAGGTCAAGACAACTCTCTCTTGCAACAAAAATAAAAAAGCCCAGTCTGTTGGGATTGACTCAATTACATTTGAGAATTTATTGTCTTTTCTTTTATAAAACAGGGTTAGTTCTTCAAGACAGGTTTGACTCAAACTCCTACAGGCAAGTGATACTTCCACCTCAGTTGTCCTGGAGCTGGGTTTACAGGCCTGGGCCATTGTGCCCACCTGTTCTCCAGTTCTTCCTTTGCTTCTTGGTTTCCTGAGTTGTTTCTTCAGAAATCAAATGCCTTAGTCAACTCTTCAGGGGGCACAGGGCACCCTAGGAAACAATGAGAAAACAAACATTACATAAAATATATTATGACTCCAGATAGCAGAGCATGACTCAAGTGATCTTTAGTTCCAATCTCATGAAGGTCATTCTCACAATATGCTTTAGAGCCACTGCACGCAAGGAAGGACCTGTAGGTTTATAACTGTCTTGTGACCCAGGGAAATGGCTTGAAGGTATCAAGGCTGTCATTGCCAAGGTTCTCTAGAGAAGCCTCAGGCTGCAGTGTAGGAAGAGCAGTGAATTTTCTACTTTCAAATTCAAACATTGGAAAAGTAAAGTCGCAGTAATGATGGCTTCACCCCAAAGCCAGAGCAGCTGCATGGCCTCCCTTGCTGCTTGTGCTGCTTGCTCTCCGCCTCCCAGGCTATTTGCTGCATTTTGTCCTCTGGTCCCCTGACAATGCTCCTGCCCTGCCGAAAGCGCTGGATCAACCTCCCCTTCACAATGTCTGGTAACACACTGCCAGTTTTTAAATCAATATTTGGTTCTTTTCTATTCATTTATTTGAGAATGACAGAGAAAGAGGGAGAGAGAGAGAATGGATGTGCTAGGTCCTCCAGCCACTGCAAACAAACTCCAGATTTGTGTGCCCCCTTTGCGTCTGGCTAATGTGGGTCCTGGGGAACCAAGCCTTGAACCAGGGTCCTTAGGCTTCACAGGCAAGCACTTAACCACTAAGCCATCTCTCCATCCATCTTTTTGAGGCAGAACCAATGCGGGATTCTGTCTGGGAGCCCCTCACACAGGGAGAGCTGTGACCTGTACTGCAAAGTTAATCGCAGTGTCATCAGATAGATTTGCTTCCAGCCCAAGGTGACACTTCCACAAGAAAACACTAGTTACTTACATTCAAGTGATCCAAGCGGGCCTTCAGAACGTGTCAGTTCCGACTTGCTCCAGACATATGAATCTTCCTCCCCTGGGTACAACTCAGGGTCCTCATCAGTCTCCAGATCAGAAACATCAGGCTCACTTTCTGTCAGAGGTGGATCCTCAGAAGAGCTCATGGCACATGGAGTTCCTTCTTCAAATCCAGATGCCAGGCCATCCTTCTTCACCACTGTCGATTTCATCTGGCGTGTGCCACACGTTCCTGCACAGTCCTTCGCCTTCACGTCCGAGGTCCCAGAGGTGTCCCGCAAGCACTTCTCTGAAAGTTCATAACAATGTATTAATGCTACTCTTTCAGGTTAGAGAAGCTTCTCTTTTCTCATGGTGGTCACCTCAAGGATGACTCAAAAGGCACCATAGTGCTGAGAAGTGACAGGAGTGCTCAGAGCTAAAAGAACTCTGTCACAACCTCTAAGGCTCAGGTCCACTGGGGAAAACGTAGAGCAATGATGTAAGCGCCAAAGGAAGGGGAGGACTCATTACAGTGCCATCCTCCAGACACAAAATGGCCTAACACCCACGAACTGTCAGTGCCGGGTACTATCTACAGATATCCCTCACAAAAGGAGGAAAAGATGGTATCAAAATATAAGAGACTTTAGTTGACAAGGGCAAAATATGATGGAGAATGAATTTGTGAAGGGGAATAGGGAAAGAGAGAATGATCACAATGTATTTCCTAGAACTCGAGAAGTTGGCAATAAAAATACTTTAGCCTTCCTCGAATCCCAGCACACTGGAGTCTGAGGTAAGAGGATCAGCATGAGTTCAAGGTCACCCTGAAACTCCATAGTGAAATCCAGGTCAGATTGGAACATGTTTTAAAAAATCTAACACAAGACAAGCAGGTTGGTACAAGCCTGTAATTCCAGCACTTGGGAAGCAGAGGTAGGAGGATCATGGTGAGATCAAGGCCACCCTGAGAGTACATAGTGAAATTTAAGTCAGCCTGGGCTAGAAAGAAACCCTACCATGAAAAAAAAAAACAAAAAAACACAACAATAACAAAATCAAACACAAAATGGAAGCATGAAGTTCAATTAAGTCCAGCTACAAGGCTTACAACATAAGAGTGGGGTTCAGTACCGATTCACTTTGGAGGTCAAACCAGACTGTCATTGATTCAAGTTCATATTGTTGCTAAGCATAGAAACCCCCATTGCTAAGGACCAGGACACCCCCAGTCCTCCCTGCCCCTGAAGCAGCCCCTTGGAAGGACCCTGCACCCTGTAGGCATGCCTGCATCACCAGCCTGTCTCTGCACCATCCAGTCAGGAATTCCTCCACATAGCCAGGCCTGAGCTCAACCTAAGCCACATCTCCAGCCCTCTGACACTGCTTTTCAAAACTAGGGCTGTAATCCAATTTCTTTAAACCTAGCTGCAGCTAGGGTGAGGGTGCTCACCTTTAATCCCAGAATTTAGGAGACGCAGGTAGGAGGATTACTACGAGTTCACGGCCAGCCTGAGACTGCATAGTTAACCCCAGGTAAGCCTGAGCTAGCATGAGACACTGTCTCAAAAAAACAATACAGAGAAAAAAAAAATCTCTTACCTGCCCCTATAGGAATGGGACTGGGGACTCCATCTCCACTCTGCTGGAGCACACCCTGCATGGAAGGCTGAGTAGTGTTGTTGCCAGTGACGCACGGGTTCATTTCTGCAGATGTTTTCTCTTCCAGGCTGAAATACAGGTTATCAGTATAGGCCAGTCACATAGTGACCTGTAGAGGATACTGTGTAGCCATATGCATCCTTAACTCTGTAGGCATGGACCTGGCTACAATTTCTGCCTCTGCAAGACCCAGGGCTCCCGGCTTCCTTCTGAACACCACATATGAACTACTTCAGACTGGGTGGCAGGTTTCAGAAGAGTCCAGGGACAGGGATTCAACACAGCTTCCATGAAGGCTTCAAAGACAGTTAAAGCTGGGCCTGGTAATGGCTCACCCCTATGATCGCAGCTGAGGTATGAGCATCAAGATTTCAAGGTCAGGCAGAAGAATGAGCTCTGGAGTTAAGACACTTGCTGCAAACCAAATCACACAGGTTCAACTCCCCAAAACCCACATGAGCCGGATGCACAAGGTCGTGCATGCGCAGGAAGTTCGTATGCACTGGCTGGAGGTCTTACCATGTCCATTGCCTCTCTCTCTCTAGCCTGACTTTTGGCTTTTCCTAATATATAAATAAAAATAAAATATTTTTAAAAGCTCAAGGCCAATATGGGCTACATGGGCACGCTATATTAACAAATTAAAAAAAGACAAACACAAAAGCCAGCCAAGAACAGGCACGCCTTTAATCCTAGCACTGGTGAGGCGGAGGCTGGAGGATAACTGTGACTTCCAGGCCAGCACTGGACTACAGGGTGAGTATCAGATCAGCCTGAGATCGAGTGAAATTTTACCGGGAGAAAGAAAAACAAAACCAAAATCAGCTCTGAGATGGAATGGTAACAGGGATGCAACTCAAGACCGTGATCCCAACACTTGGGAGTTCGAAGCGCAAAGGCGGCCCGCCCTCCACTGCTCCAACGCTGAGGGACACTCCAGTGATCAAGAAGCCTGAGGCAGATTGTCTCAAAAACCATGGTGCTCCACTTCCCTCCTTTCTTGCAAATAAATAAATAAAAATATCTTTTAAAATTGAGGGCAGGAGAAGAGGCTAAGCAGTTAAATAGCACCCACAGAAAACCACGTGTACTAAGTGTCCCATGGATCTGGAGGTTGCAGTGGCGGGAGCTCCCAGCACGCCCATTCTCTGTGTCATACTTCTGGCAAATAAAGGAAAATAATTTCAAAAAAAAAAAAAAAACACGTGGGAGCTGTAGATAGCAGAGGGAACCAAAATGAATGTTTTGTTTGTAAAAAGTATTTAGGAAGAAAAAATAAATGGTCTGTAAAATAAAAAAGTTAAATAAAACCCAGGAATGGAGAGATGGCTGCTTCATTGTTAATGCACTTGCCTTTGAAGTCTAAGGACCCAGATTCAAATCCTCAGTACCCATGTAAGCCACATGCACAAGGTAGCACACGCATCTGCAATTTGTTTGCATTAGACAGATTCTGTGCTGTGTCCATTCCCTCCATCGATCTACCTCTAAACCCCATTCTCTCAAATGAATAACACCTTTTTTAAAAATTAAATCAGCCAATTGTGGTGGTGCACACCTTTAACAGTAACACTTGGGAGGCAGAGATAGGTGGGATGACATGAGTTTGAGACCACACTGAGAATAGACAATGAATTCCATGTTAGCTTAGGCTATTATGAAACCATACCCCAAAATCCAAAAATAATATATATATAGATATGTATTAAAAAAATTGGACTAGTGTGAGATCTTAACTTGAAAATCAGAAAATAAAAATAGAGCTGAGTGTGGGAACACAAGCTCTTTGTTTTGTTTTTTTTCCATGGTAACTTCTCACTCTATACCAGGCTGACCTAGAATTCACTATGGAACTCAGGGTGGCCTAGAACTCATAGCAATCCTCCTACCTCGGACTCCTGAGTGCTGGGATGAAGGGCATGTGCCACCATGCTCTTAATCCAAGCACTGGGATACATACAGATATAGCACGATCTATCTCTGAGCATTCTAGGACAGACAGGGAATACATAGTAAAATCCAGATTAGCCTGACCTAGAGTGGGACCGTACCTCAAAAAATGAAATGAAATAAAATTAAATTAAAACTTTGGAATATACCGCAGGAATATAATGCTTGTTCATTGTCCTAGCCCTGAACATAAAACCAAGATAGACTGGAAGGAATGCAGAAAGCCCTTGGCCCATCAGGACAACAGGGTGTATTTCAGGTCGCTCTTAGCTACAGTAAAAACCTGCAACAAAACAGATAAATAAATAAAAATAACACAGCTGGACATGGTGGTATACACCTTTAATCACAACACTCAGGGTGCAGAGGTAGGAGAGGATCTTTGTGAGTTCAAAGCCACCCTAAGACGACATGGTGAATTCCAGCTCAGCCTGGCTACAGAGAGAACCTACCTCAAAAAAAAAGGTCGGGGGGAGGTTGCTAGACAAATCGCTCTGCACATAAAGACATTTGCTCCCAAAACTTCTAGCCTGATTTCATTACCCAGCCACCCACATAAGTCTGAACAACAGAAGTGGCCACAGAATCTGGCGTTCTTTAGCAAGACCAAGAAATCCTGATATGTCCACTCACAAACATGTTTTAAAAAATAATCACCACAAATAAGAATGATTAATAATAAAGGCAGAAGATCTGGGTGTGGAGGTCCACACCTTTAATCCCAGCATTTAAGGCAAGGGAGGAGGATCACTGTGAGTTCCAGGCCATCCTTTGACTACCTAGTGAATTCCAGGTCAGTCTGGGCAAGTGTGAAGCCCTACCTAGAAAAACTAAAAACAAAAACAAAAACAAAACCAAGGGAACCAGGCTTTGGACGACCTAGAAATCTCAAAGCAAGGCCTACCAGGTTGGACATATTTAAGGCCTTGAGAACCCATCCCTTGGCCTCAGCTTCTCCAGGAATCTCTCTCCGACCAGTAACCTACCTGGGCCTGGGGAGTCTTTCCCTGGTTGACCTTGTGTCCCACCATCTGCCATGCAACCTGCCTCCCTGCCTCCCACCCAGCCCTGCCCTCCCCTTACCTGATGTCTGCTCAGAGCTGGGAAGATGCTCAGTGGCTTGCGGTGCAGACCTGCGAACTCTGAGGCAGAAGCTGCTCTAGCAGAACCTGGGCTGTGACTCCTGCTTTTATCCTGCCAGACAGGAGCTGATGGGAGGCCCCGCCCCCACCACGCCCAGTTTAGCAGTCTCACTCTAGGCCAGGCTGGCTTTGAACTCACAGTGCTCCTCCTACCTAGGTCTCTAATACAGTGCTGGGATTAAAGGCTTGTGCTACCTCACCACACCTTATTATTGCGTTATTTGTCTTCTGGAGAGTCTCACTCTAGCCAAAGCTGACCTAGAGCTCAATATGCTCCTCCTACCTAGGTGTTTGATGCAGTGCTGGGGTTGAAGGAATAAGCCTGGCCTACAGTACTTTTGTTTTCTAATGTATGGTATCACTGTATGGAGGCTGACCTGGATTCCCACCATCTGGGTCTCTGACCTCAGCCTCCCTAGTGCTGACATGAAAGGTTTTATTACCATGCCTGGGTACCATATATATATATTTGTGAGAAAGTGAGATAGAGAAAGAGAGAGACAAAAAGAAATAGAGTGGGTGAACCAGGGCCTCTAGCCTTGCAAAGGGACTCTACATGCATGGGTCACCATGTTCATCCCACTTATGTGCCTTCTAGGGAATGGAACCAGGATCCTTTGGCTTACCCATTAACGCCTTATCCATTAAGCCATGTCTCCAGGCCCCTTAAGTTTTTCTGAGTAGATGTCAGAACATAGCCCAAAATATCTTCAAATGTTTACTCCTTTTCAAAACTTCAAATGCTCATGTGATGGCATTATAAGCATTTGTCCCTACCCAGACATGCACCACAAACCCTTCACTGTTTTGTTCCATTTAGACAGAAGGTGTACCAATGTAGCCCAGGCTGTCCTTGAAATCTAGATCATTCTGCCAAAACTCTCAAATGTATGTAGTCAGGGTGGCTTGGAACTCATGGTGAACCTCCTATCTTTGCCTCCAATATGCTGGTATTTAGGTGTGCACCTCCATGCATGGCTTCTCCTCCTCCTCCTCCTCTTCCTTCTTTGCTTCCTGTTCTTCCTTTCTCTTCTTCTTTTTGTTGTTGTTTTTTGTTTTGTTTTGTTTTATTCATTTATTTAATTTTTTATTTTTGATGTAAGGTCTCACTCTAAATAAGCCTAACCTGGAATTCACTACATAGTCTCAGGCTGGCCTCTAACTCAGGGTGATCCTCCTACCTCTGCCTCCTGAGTGCTGGGATTAAAGGTGGGTGCCACTAACCCTGGATGTTGTTCTATTTTTGAGATAGGGTCTCCCTATAGCTCAGGCTGGCCTAAAATTTACTATGTAGTGTCAGGGTAGCCTCAAACTCATGGTGATCCTCCTACCACTGCCTTCCAAATGCTAGGAATAAAGGCAAGTGCCACCAAGCCTGGTTATTACTTAAAAAAAAAAAAAAAAAACATTATTTACTACAGAGAGACAGACAGAGAGAGAGAGTGAGAATAGGGGGAAGGGGAGGAGAGTCACCTTGAGATTGAGGCCAGCACAGGCTACATACATGTTGCCATTGTTGGTCATGTGGGGACCCGTCCTATTGGCCTTATGAGTTTTACCACTGAGTCTCAACTCCAGCTGCTTTGGCATCTAGGATTTTAAAAACTATTTATTAATTAATTAATTAATTAATTTACATTAAGAGAGAGAAAGTGAGAGACCAAAGGTAAACAGAAAGAATAAGCAGGCTGGAGCATCCAGTGACTGAAAATTCCAGATGCATGTGCCACCTTAGGCATCTGGCTTTATGTGGGGACTGGGGAATGGAGCACAGGTTGTCAGGGTTTTGCTGGCAAATGCCTTAACCACTGAGCAACCTCTCCACCATGAAAGTTTACTTTTTGGTTTTTTATTTTTTTGTGGTTTTCCAGTTAGGCTCTTACTCTAGCCCACGCTAGAACTAGTTATCCAGGTGAAGCTGAGCTTGAACTCCTGATCCTCCTACGTGAACCTCCCAAGTGTTGGGACTTAAGGTATGCTCCATCACACTTTAAATTCTAAACAGACTCTATCTTAGTGAAATAGTTTTTGAGTCAGGCGTGGTGGTGCGTGCCTTTAATCCCGGCACTTGGGAGGTAGATGTAAGAGGGCATTATGAGTTTTGTACCTTTTCAAAGAAGTTTAGGTCACAGAAGGAATTCTCGTGAAGAGCACTGGGTACATTAGTCTCTCTGTTTCCCAGCTCATGAGGTAAACAGTTTGCTCATCCACATGCTCCTATAGTGTGTAGCCTTGTCATAGGCCCAATTCAATGGGATTACATGATCTTGTACTGGAACCTGCAGAGCTATGAGTCTATTAAAACCTATAATCTTAGCCGGGCGTGGTGGCGCACGCCTTTAATCCCAGCACTCGGGAGGCAGAGGTAGGAGGATCACCGTGAGTTCAAGGCCACCCTGAGACTACAGAGTTAATTCCAGGTCAGCCTGGACCAGAGTGAGACCCTACCTTGAAAAACCAAAAAAAAAAAAAAAACCTATAATCTTGAGCTGGACTGATGGTTTAGTGGTTAAGGTACCTGTCTGCAAATCCAAAGGACCCAGGTTCAATTCCTCAGGACTCATGTAAGCCAGACACACAAGGTGGTGCATGCATTGGAGTTCATTTGTACTGGCTATGGGCCCTGGAGACCCATGCCCTTTCTCTCTTAAAGAAATAAATAAACACCCAAGCGCCACATGTTCTCTCTCATATGTGGATACTAGCTACAGATGACTGGGCTTCTGCGTGAGAATGAAAACACTTAGTAGCAGAGGCCAGTAAGTTAAAAAGGAGACATAAAGGGAAGAGAAAGGAAGGGAGGAGGGTACTTAATAGATTGATATTGTATATATGTAAGTACAATGATTGTGATGGGGAGGTAATATGATGGAGAATGGAATTTCAAAGGGGAAAGTGTAGGGGGTGGGGAGGGATGGAATTACCATGGGATTTTTTTTATAATCATGGAAAATGCTAATAAAAACTTGAAAAAAAGAAATAAATAAACATAAAATACAAATCTAAAACACCATTCATGCTAGACATGGAGGTGCACACGTTATATCCCAGCACTCAGGAGGTGGAGGTAGGATTTTCATGAGTTTGAGATCACCCTGAGACTAACTAGTGAATTCCTGGGGAGCCTGGGCTAGAGTGACACCTATTTTGAAAAAGAAAGAAAGAAAGAAAGAAAGAAAGAAAGAAAGAAAGAAAGAAAGAAAGAAAGAAAGAAGAAAGAAAGAAAGAGAGAGAGAAAGAGAACAAAAGAAAAAAAAACATTATTCTATGTAAGTTAATTGTCTTACATAGTTCATCATGGCATTACAAAAGCTGGCTAATATGTGCTTTGTAAATATTTTTTTCTCAATCTGAACTGTGCCTTCCTTTTGTTAACTATTTTCTTTGCAATGGGGAAGCATTTGTTTCATACAAGTCATTTGGACTGATACATATGCTAATAGCATGCAATTACCCAGTGGCAAGAGGATCAAGCTCAGTGTCTCTTAACTCAGTGAAGCAATGCAGTCCCCATGGACCTGAGGAATGAAAAAGTGATCAGATAATTCTCTTTGGTATGAGGCTGCTACCTCAAGCTCACACAGTGCCCACATGGAGAATTACCACGCATTTGCTGTTACTGTGAGGAAAATGTGGCAGTAAAGTATTTCGCTCCCCAACTGCCCTGAGACTCTTCATAGAAGGCCTCCTCCAGCCTGATCTTTCCCCATGAACAGGTGAGGGCATTTCAAAACAAAACCTGGGAGAGAACCCATAGGAAGCAAAGCGTGAGCCCAGTGTTCTCAGTGGCAGAAGTGGGCTTAGAGTGCCATCTAGCGGCACAATGGTTTAAGTGCACACGGTGTTGCAAATCAAAACAACGTGCTCCCAATTTACAGACTCAGACCAGGTGTGGTGGCTCGCACCTGGAATCCCAGCACTCTGAGGCTAAGGGAAGAGGACTGCCTAAGTGCAAAGCCAGTTGGGCGATACTGCATGAGTTCCAGTTTAGGCTGAGCCATAGTCAGACCTTGACTCATCAAAAAAATAAAAAATTCGGAAGGATGGCCAGAGACACATGAGATCTTTATTATGTTAAGATATGTTCCTTCTAAAAAAAATAAAAAATAAAAAATAAAAGATATGTTCCTTCTATTCCCAGTCTCTGTAGGACTTGTATCATGAAAGGATGTTGGATTTTGTCAAATGCTTTTTCTGCATCTAATGAGATGATCATGTGATTCTTGAACTTCAGTCCATTCATAAAATGCATTGCATTTATCAATTTGAATATATTGAACCATCCATGCATCTCAGGGATAAAATGTATTTGGTCTGGTTGAATGATGTTTCTTATATATTCTTGTATCCTATTTGCCAATATACATTTTTTTGAGGTAGTGTCTCACTCTACTTCAGGGTGACCAGGAATGTCCTATGTTTTCTCAGGCTGGCCTCGAAATTATGGCAATCCTCCCCCCTGTACCTCCTAAGTGCTAGGATTAAGGCATACACCACCACGCCCAGCTCAATATTTTGTTGAGAATTTGTTCATGAGGGAAGTTGGTCTATAATTTTCTTTTTTGTTCTATCTTTGCCTGGTTTTGCTACCAGGGTGATGATGGCTTTGTAGAAGGAGTTTGGTAGGATTCCTTCTTTTTCTATTTTATGGGAAAGTTTAAGAAGCAATAGTGTTAGTTCTTCCATGAAGGTCTGGTAAAATTCACCAGTGATTCCATCTGGGCCTGGACTTTTTTTAGTTTGGAGAGTTTGGATAACTGCTTGGCTCTCCACACTTGTTATAGGTCTATTTAAGTGATTAATCTCATGTTGATTTAATTTAGATAGGTCATATAAATCAAGGAAATCGATTCTTTCACATTTTCAAACTTAGTGCAGTATATGTTCTTATAGCATGTCCCTATGATTTTTTTTAATTTCTCCAGTCTCTGTAGTGATGGTTCACTTTTCATCTCTAATTTTTTTTTTTTTTTTTTTGTTTTCCGAAGTAGTGTCTCACTCTAGCCCAGGCTGACCTGGAATTCACTATGGAGTCTCAGGGTGGCCTTGAACTCACGGCGATCCTCCTACCTCTGCCTCCCAAGTGCTGGGATTAAAGGCGTGCGCCACCACGCCCGGCTTCTAATTTTATTAACTTGTGTCTCTTCTCTCTTTCTTTTGGTCACATTTGATAAGGGTTGATCATTATTGTCTATCGTTTCAAAGAACCAACTCTGTTTCATTGATTCTTTGAATATTTTTTTGATTTCTATTTCATTAATTTCTGCCCTGACACCCCTCAAATAAATAAATTAATAAAAATTAACGCAAACTCTATGCTGCTAGTGAATTCCAGATGCATATGCGTGTGCCACTTTGTGCATCTGGCTTCATGTGGGTACCAAGGAATCAATCCCAGGTCAGTAGGCTTTGAAGATGGCCACTTTAACTGCTGAGCGATCTCACCAGCACAAGGTTTATTTATTTTATTATTATTATTATTATTATTATTATTATTATTATTATTTTGCTACTCCAAGGAGAATCTTGTTCTAGCCCAATTTGACCTGGAGTTCACTCTGTAGTCTCAAAGTGACCTTGAACTCATGGTAATCCTCCTATCTCTTCCTCCCAAATGCTGGGATTAAAGGCAAGCATTGCCCTGCCCTGCTGAAGCTTTCTTTTTGAGATTGAGTTCCATTCAGTAGCTTAGGCTGGCCTCAAATTGAGCCTCCTGCTTCCACATCACCAGTGCTGGGCTCACAGGCATTTACCAGCATGTGGGCTCAAAAACATTCTTTTTTTTTTTTTTTCTTTTGGAGGAAGGGTCTCACTCTGTCCCGGGCTATCATGGACTCACTACTCTCAGGGTGGCCTCGAACTCACAATGCCCTCCTACATCTCCCTCCCAAGTGCTGGGATTAAAGTTGTGCATCACTACACCTGACTCAAAAACTATTTTACTAATATACAGTCTGTTTGGATTTAAGGTGTGGTGACACACAAGTTAAATCCCAACACTTGGAAGGTTAAGGTAGGAGGATCAGGAGCTTAAGGTCAGCTTATGCTGTACAGAGATGTCCAGACTGGCCTGGGCTATAGGACATCCTGTCTCTAAATACATAAATAGATAAAATTTATATTTTTGTCTGTAGTCTAGGGTACTTTGTAGGCTGAGGCAGGAAGACCACCAGAGCCTAGGACTTCAGTCCCAGCCTAACACAGTTAGGGTAACATAGGTAAAAAAAATTCCACTCTGGGCAAAGTGTGGTGGTCATGCCTTTAATCTCAGCACTCAGGAAGCAGATGTAGGGGAATGATTGTGAGTTTGAGGCCATGCTGAGACCACAGTTCAGCCTGGGCTAGAGTGAGAACCTATCTCATAAACCAAAAATAAAAAATAAAATTTCATAGTGCAGAGATTGCTCAGGGGTTAACACACTTGCCAGCAAAACCCTAATAACCTTGGTTCCATTCTCCAGTCCCCACATAAAGCAAGATGCCTAAGGTGGCATATACGTCTGGAATTTTCAGTCATTCGGGGGCCCATCATGCCCATTCTTTCTGTTTCCCTTCTCTCTCTATGTCTCTAAATGTACATAAATAAAAATTAATTTTTTTTAAATCCTAGATACAAAAGCAGCTGGAGGTGAGGCTCAGTGGTAAAACTCATAAGGTCACCAGGATGGGTCATCACATGACCAACATTTGGCAACATGTATGTAGCCCAAGCTGGCCTCAATCACAAGGGGACTCTCTGCCTCCTAAGTGCTGGGATTAAAGCTGTATGCCACCACACCCAACTTCAATTAGTTTCATTTTTAAAAAATATTTTTATTAAGCCTGGTGTGGTAGCACATGCCTTTAATCATAGCACAGGCAGAGTAAGAAAGCAATACCCCAAAAGAAAGAGATTTCTGTTCTATCACTGACTGATTACTAAGAAATTTTCTGTTTGTGCCACTAAATAAGGTAAAAAAAAAAAAAAAAAGAAACTCAAAATAATGTCAGACTGCCTGCCATACTGTCTATAAAACCTCTGAGCTGTCACAGCTCAGGACTCAGGCTTCAAAAGTTCTTTTTGTGAGTCCAGGTTGACCTAAATACATTTTGTGATTCTCCACTCTGTCTCTGGTACCATCTCTGACTCAGTTTTCTGTAACACTACAGCCCTATTTCTTTTTTTTTTTTTTTTTTGTTTGTTTGTTTGTTTGTTTTTTCAGGGTAGGTTCACACTCTGGTCCAGGCTGACCTGTAATTAACTATGCCTTCTCAGGGTGGCCGTGAACTTACATTAACCCTCCCACCTCTGCCTCCCGAGTACTGGGTTTAAAGGTGTGCACAACCACACCTGGTTCATAGCTCAATTATTAACCCATTATTTATTTATTTATTTTTAGTTTGTCAAGGGATGGTCTCAGTCTAACTTAGGCTGACCTGGAATTCACTGTGCAGTCTTAGGGTGGCCACAAATTCAGGGTGGTCCTCCTACCTCTGTTCCCAAATGCTGGGATTAAAGGCGCTCACCACCATGCCTAGCCATATCTTTAACTCTATATCAAAAACCAAATTGCAGCCGGCCGTGGTGGTGCACGCCTTTAATCCCAGCACTCGGGAGGCAGAGGTAGGAGGATCACCCTGAGTTCAAGGCCACGCTGAGACTACAGAGTTAATTCCAGGTCAGCCTGGACTAGAGTGAGACCCTACCTCGAAAAACCAAAAAACCAAAAAAAAAAAAAAAAATGCAATACAATTACACAGTGTATCATGATCATAATCCCCTTCCACTCTCCTCTTTTGTCTCTTCCCCATGCCTCTCCACTTCAGGGAGAAATCCTCCATGTCTGGCAACTATATGTTTAATTTTGCTTTCTCGTTCTTTCTTTTTCTTTCTTACTTCCTTTCTTACTTTCTTTCTTTGTTTTTATTCTTCCTCCTTACCTTTCCTCCTTCCATCCCTACTTCCTTCATTACTTCTTTTTTTTTCTATTATAAGTAACAGAGACAAAAGGAGAGCAAGTGAGAGTGAGAGGCAGAGAGAGAGAGAGAAAAGAGGAGGGAGAATGGGAGCACCAGGGCCTGTAGCCACTGAAAATGAACTCCAGACGTATGCACCACCATGTACTTCTAGCCTACATGGGTACAGGGAAAATGAACTGGGTTCTTTGGCTTTGCAAGTAGGTGCCTTAACTGCTAAGCCATCTCTTGGACGCCTGTATGATTAACTTTGAATGTCTATGGCTGAGGGACAACAGGACTCCTGAGGTTCTGTACGAAGTGTTGGGAATGACGTCAAGGTCAACTTCAGCTGTATAGAGTTCCAGTCCAGCCTGAGATACATGACAGCCTGTCTCTAATGACATCATGAATATGACCACCACTTTGTATCTGGAAGACAGTGTTGTAAACACTCCTTTCCCTTCTTGGGCTCTTACATTCTTTCAGCCACCTCTTTGAAAGTTGTCCCTTAGTCTTGGAGGGTGTGATAGTTTGTCTTAATTAGTGCTGATCATGCCGCTGTCACCTCTCAGCATTTAGGTGTCTATTGAATCTCCCCAGTGCACAATACCATCTGAACAGAGAAACTTTTATTTTTAGAAACTTTATTTTAAAAAATGTTTTTGAGATATTTTATCATTGTGTTAGTGAGAGAGAGCAAATGAACTCCAGACACATGTTTCACCTTTTGCATCTGGCATACATGATTTGGGGGTTTTGAACCTGAGTCCTCAATGAGTAAGCTTTATGTCTAGCCCTAAAATATTTTTTATTTTCTTATTCACCAGCAAAGGCACAAGGAAAAGGGAGAGACAGACAGAAGAATGGGTGAGCCAGGGCCTCCAGTTGCTGCTAATGAATTCCACATGCATAAGCCACTTTGTGCATCTTGCTTAATGTGGGTATCAAGGAATCAATCCAAGTTCAGCAGGCTTTAAAGACAGGCACTTTAACTACTGAGCAATATCTCCAGCCCAAGAAGCTTTTTGATGTTGTTGTTGTTTTTTGTTGTTTGTTTGTTTGTTTTCTTGGTTCTCCAAGGTAAGATCTTGTTCTAGACCAGGCTGATCTGGAATTCACTATGTAGTCTCAGGGTGACCTTGAACTCATGATATTCCTCCTACCTCTTCTCCTCAAGTGCTGGGATTAAAGGCGTGCATCACCCCACCCTACTGGTGCTTTTTTTATTGAGACTGAGTTGCATTAAGTAGCATATGCTGGCCTCAAAGTCTCAAAGTGAGCCTCTGCTTCCCCATCACCGAAGTGAGCTCACCATCATGTGCCACCATGCTGGGCTCAAAAACTTTATTTATTTTTATTTTTATTGTTTGGCTTTTTGAGGTTGGGTCTCCCTCTAGCCCAGGCTGTCATGGATTCACTCTGTCCTTTCAGGGTGGCCTCAAACTCATAATGCTCTCCTACATCTGCCTCCCAAGTGCCAGGATTAAAGGCGTGCACCACCACGCCTGACTCAAAAACTATTTTACTAATATACAGTCTGCTTAGGATTTAATGTGTGATGGAGCACACCTTAAATCCCAACACTTGGGAGGTTAAGTTAGGAGGGTCAGGAGTTCGATGTCAGCTTCACCTGTATAACTAGTTCTAGCCTGGGCTGGAGTAAGAACCTAACTTGAAAAAAGACAAACAAAAAACAAAAAAGTAAACTTTTGGGATGGAGAGATGGCTTAGTGGTTAAGCACTTGCGTGTGAAGTCTAAAGACCCTGGTTCGAGGCTCAATTCCCCAGGACCCACGTTAGCCAGATGCACAATGGAGTGCATGCATGTGGACTTCGTGTGCAGTGGCTGGAGGTACTGACGCACCCATTCCCTCTCTCTGCCTCTTTCTCGCTGTCTGTCACTCTCAAATAAATTAATAAAAATGAGCATAAAAATAAAAAAAAAAACTTTCATGGTGGAGTGATTGCTCAGTGGTGAAGGCACGTGCCAGCAAAACCCTAACAACCTGTGTTCCATTCCCCAGGCCCCACAAAAAGCCAGATGCCTAAGGTGGCACATGCATCTGGAATTTTCAGTCACTGGATGGCCCAGCATGCCCATTCTCTCTCTTTACCTTCGGTATCTCACTTCCTCTCTCTTAATGTTAATAAATAAATCAACAAATATTTTTTAAAATCCCAGATACAAAAGCAGCTGGAGGTGAGGCTCAGTGGTAGAACTCATAAGGCCACCAGGATGGGTCACCACTTGACCAACAATGGCAACATGTACCTAGCCTGAGCTATCCAAAATCTCAGGGTGACTCTCTTCCCCAACCCTCCTCCGCAATGTGCACTCTCTCTCTCCAGTAAATAATTAAAAAAAAAAAAAAAAAAAAAACAAAGAAAGAAATAACAAGGTTTGGTGGCGCATGCCTTTATTCCTAGCTTTTGGAAGGCAGTAGGAGGAGGAAAGCTATGAGTTTGAGGCAACCTTGACACTACATAGTGAATTTTAGGACAGTCTGAGCTAGAGGGAGACCCTACCTCAAAAATAAAACAAAGAACCGGACTTGTGGCTCACGCCTTTAATCCCAGGACTCACGAGGCAGAGGTAGGAGGAACACCATAAGTTTAAGGCAACCCTGCCATGATACTAAATTTTAGGACAGCCTGAGGTATAAGGAGACCGATCTCAAAAACAAAACAACAGCTGGGGTTAGTGTCACCCACCTTTAATCCCAGCACTCAGGAGGCAGAGGTAGGAGGATCACCCTGAGTTAGAGGCCAGCCTGAGACTATGTAGTGAATTCCAGGTCAGCCTCATCTAGAGTGAGACCTTACCTCAAAAATAAATAATTAAATAAATAAATGAAACAAACACAACAAAAAACAACACCAAAAAGAAGAAGAAGAGAAAGAAAGAAGAGGAAGAGGTAAAGGAGGAGGAGGAGAAGTCAGGCATGGTGGTGCACACCTTTAATCCCAGCACTTTGGAGGCAGAGGTCGGAGGTTCTCCATGAGTTCCAAACCACCCTGACTATATAGACTTGAGAGTTTGGGCAGAATGATCTAGAGTTCAAGGTCAGCCTAAGCTACATTGGTACACCTTCCGTCTAAATGGGACAAAACAGTGAAGGGTTGGTGGTGCATGTCCGGGTAGGGACAAATGCTTATAATGTCATCACATGAGCATTTGAAGTTTTGGAAAGCAGCAAACATTTGAGGCTAGCCTGGGCTATGTTGTGAGACCTATTCAGAAAGACTTAAGGGACCTGGAGACATGGCTTAATGGTTAAGGTGTTTACATGCAAAGCAAAGGGATCCTGGTTCCATTCCCCAGAAGACACATAAGTCAGATGAACATAGTGACCCATGTGTCTGGAGTCCCTTTGCAGGGATAGAGGCCCTGGTTCACCCACTCTATTTCTTTTTGTCTCTCTCTCTCACTCACTTTCTCACATATATATATATATATGCTACCCAGGCATGGTAATAAAACCTTTAATGCCAGCATTAGGGAGGCTGAGGTCAGAGGACCCAGATGGTGGGATCCAGGTCAGCCTCCATACAGTGATACCACTTGCTTGTGAAGCCTAAGGACCACTGTTCGAGGTTTAATTCCCCAGGACCCACGTTAGCCAGATGCACAAGGGGGCGCACCCCTCTGGACTTTGTTTACAGTGGCTGGAGGACCTGATGTGCCCATTCTCTCTCCCTATCTTTCTCTTTCTGTGTCTGTCACTCCCAAATAAATAAATAAAAATAAACAAAAAAATTAAAAAAAGAAAACAAAAACAAAATAATGTAGGCCCCAGCACTGCATCAGACACCTAGGTAGGAGGAGTATATTAAGTTGAGTCCCTTCAGAAAACAAATAAAGCAATAATAAGGTGTGGTGAGGTAGCACAAGACTTTAATCCCAGCACTGCATCAGAGACCTAGGTAGGAGGAGCTCTGTGAGTTCAAAGCCAGCCTGGCCTGGAGTGAGACTCTGCTAAGCTGGGCGTGGTGGGGGCGGGGCCTCCCATCAGCTCCTGTCTGGCAGGATAAAAGCAGGAGTCACAGCCCAGGTTCTGCTAGAGCAGCTTCTGCCTCAGAGTTCGCAGGTCTGCACCACAAGCCACTGAACATCGTCCCAGCTCTGAGCAGACATCAGGTAAGGGGAGGGCAGGGCTGGGTGATTTACAGGGAGGCGGGCTGCCTGGGAGATGGTGGGACACAAGGTCAACCAGGGAAAGACTCTGCAGGCCCAGGTGCTACGAGGGGAGAGATTCCTGTTGAATCTGAGGCCAAAGGATCACAGTCTTGAGTGGCAACCTTGTTCCCATCCCATCTCTGAGCTGTTTTTGGTTTTGCTTTTGTTTCTTCTGGTAAAATTTAACTTGATCTCAGACTGATCTGAAACTCAAGCTGTAGGCCAAGGCTGGCCAGGAAGTCCCAGGGATCCTCCAGCTTCTGTCTCCCCAGTGCTAGGATTAAAGGCGTGCCGCCACACCCTGTTCTGGGCTGGCTTCTGTGTTTGTCTTTTTTAATTTCTTAATATATTCTGCCCATGTAGCCCATATTGGCCTTGAACTTTTAAAAATATTTTATTTTTATTTATTTATTAAAAAAAGAAAAGAGTCAGCTCAGAGAGAGCAAGTGTCTTAAATCCAGATCCAACCCTCCTGCCTTGCCTTTAAATCTTGATCCTCATACCTAAGCTGAGATTATAGGGGTGAGCCTCCATGCCCAGCTTTCTCTGTCTTTGAATGCCTCATGGAAGCTGTGTTGAATGACAGTCCCAGGACACTTCTGGAACCTGCCACCCAGTCTGAAGTAGTTCATATGTGGTGTTCGGAAGGAAGCCAAGAACCCTTGTCTTGCAGAGGCAAAAGTTGCAGCCAGGTCGATGTCTATAGAGTTAAGGATGTGTATAGCTACATCACTGCATCTCTCTATAGGTCACTATGAGACTCCTATACTGATATCCTGTCTTTCAGGCTGGAAAAGAAAACATCTGCAGACATGAACCCGTGCGTCACTGGCAACAACACTACTCAGCCTTCCATGCAGGGTGTGCTCCAGCAGAGTGGAGATGGAGTCCCCAGACCCATTCCTATAGGGGCAGGTAAGAGATTTTTTTGGTTCTTTGCTTTGTTTTGTTTTGTTTTGTTTTTGTTTTTCAAGGTAGGGTCTCACTCTAGCCCAGGCTGACCTGGAATTCACTATGCAGTCTCAGGTTAGCCTTGAACTCAAAGTGATCCTCCTACCTCTGCCTCCCTAGTGCTGGGATTAAAGGCGTGTGCCACCACGCCCAGCTCTTTGCTTTGTTTTTTTTTTTAGTTTAATTAATTTTCTTTTCAGCAAATACAGGGAGTTTGGTACCATAGTCTAGGCTCATCCATCATCTACCCCCTCACAATGGACCCTCCTTGTTGATGTAAATGGGTCTTGCATTGTGGAGTTAGCCCACAGTTAGTGGTATGATAAATGTCTCTGCATATTATGACCCCCAACATGTGACTCTGACATTCTTTCCACCCCCTCTTCTGCAAAATTTCCCTGAGGCATGTTGGATTCATTTTTGGTCTGCTTCAATGCTGAGGTGTTGGGGGCCTCTGAGGCTCTGGCTCTGATTTGGCTAACTGATCCCCTCAGTGGTACGGGACCCATCGCTGGAGCTGGGAAACAAGTCAGAACAATACCCAAACATAAGCCCATTCTCCAAAATAAAGCTACCATCAATCATGGGGTACAAGAGGGACTACATCTATCAAACTCTTTGCTTTCTTTTTAAAGACAGTCTCTCATGCTAGCTCCAGCTCACCTGGGATTAAATACATAGTCTCAGGTTGGGCTTGAACTCACAATAATCCTCCTACCTGGGCCTCCTGAGCACTGGGATTAAAGGTGAGCACCATAACACCTAGCTGCCACTAAGAGATTTAAAGGTATTTGTTATGTCCCTTCTTTTGAAAAGCACTGTCAGAGGGCTGGAGATGTGGCTTCAAGGTAGAGCTCAGGCCTGGCTATGTGGAGGAACATGTGACTGGATGGTGCAGAGACAGGCTGGTGATGCAGGCATGCCTACAGGGTGCAGGGTCCTTCCAAGGGGCTGCTTCAGGGGCAGGGAGGACTCAGAGCCCTGGTCCTTAGCAATGGGGGTTTCTATGTTTACCAACAGTCTGAACTTGAGACAATGACAGTCTGCTTTGACCACCAAAGTGAATAGGTACTGAAACCCACTTGTCCATTGTAAGCCTTTTGGCTGAAAAAAATGACCTTAATTGAACTTCATGCTTCTATTTGTGTTTGATTTTGTTATTGTTGTTTTTGTTTTTTTTTTTCAAGGTAGGGTTTCTATCTAGCCTAGACTGATTTGGAATTCATTATGTAGTCTTGATCTCACTATGATCCTCCTACCTCTGCCTCCTAAGTGCTTGGATTACAGGCTTGTGCCAACCTGCCTGTTTTGTGTTAGATTTTTTGAAACCTTTTCCAGGCTGACCTGGAATTCGCTATGGAGTCTCAGGGTGACCTTGAACTCATGGTGATCCTCTGACCTCAGCCTCCTGTGTGCTGGGATTGGAGTAATGCTAAACATTTTTTATTGACAACTTCCCAAATTCTAGAAAATACATCGTGATAATTCTCTCCTCTTCCCCGAATCCCCTTCACAAATTCATTCTCCATCATATTTCCTCCTTGTCAACTAATGTCTCTTTTATTTTGATGCCATCTTTTCCTTTTGTGAGGGTTTTTTGTAGGTAGTGCCAGGCACTGCCAGGTCATGGGTGTCCAGGCCATTTTGTGTCTGGAGGCTGGCACGGTAATGAGTCCTCCCCTTCCTTTGGCGCTTACATCATTGCCCAACCTTTCCCCCAATGGACCTGAGCCTTGGAAGTGTGACAGAGTTCTTTCACTTCTTAGCACTCCTGTTATTTCTCAGCACTATGGTGCCTTTGAGTCATCCCTTAGATCCCCACCATGAGAAAAGAGAAGCTTGTCCAACCTGAAAAAGTAGCATTAATGCATGGGTATGAACTTTCAGAGAAGTGCTTGCGGGACACCCATGGAGACTCAGGCGTGAAGGGGAAGGAGGACTGTGCAGGAACGTGTGGAACACGCCAGATGAAATTGATGGTGGTGATGAAGGATGGCCTGGCATCCAGATTTGAAGAAGGAACTCCGTGTGCCTCGAGCTCTTCTGAGGATCCACCTCTGACAGAAAGTGAGCCTGATGGTTCTGATCTGGAGACTGATGTGGACCCTGAGTTGTACCCAGGGGAGGAAGATTCATATGTCTGGAGCAAGTCGGAACTGACACGTTCTGAAGGCCCGCTTGGATCACTTGAATGTAAGTAACTAGTGTTTTCTTGTGGAAGTGCCACTTAGAGCTGGAAGCAAAGCTATCTGATGACACTGCGATTAACTTTGCAGTACAGGTCACAGCTCTCCCTGTGTGAGGGGCTCCCAGACAGAATCCTGCATTGGTTCTGCCTCAAAAAGAGGAATGGAGAGATGGCTTAATGGTTAAGTGTTTGTGTGAAGCCTAAGGACCCCGGTGCAAGGCTTGCTTCCCCAGGACCCAGGTAATGCCAGATGCATAAGGAGGCGCATGCATCTGGAGTGCGTTTGCAGTGGCTGGAGGCCCTGATGCACCCATTCTCTCTCTGTCTTTCCCTCTTTCTTTGAATAAAAATGAATAAAAAATTATTTTAAAATATTGCAGTGTGCGGCCAGACAGGAAGGGGATGCTGATCCAGCGCTTTCTGCAGGGCAGGAGCATTGTCAGTCAGGGGTTCAGAGGACAAGATGCAGCAAATAGCCTGGGAGGCGGAGAGCAAGCAGCACAAGCAGCGGGGGAGGCCATGCAGATGCTCTGAGTTTGGGGGTGAAGCCATCATTCCTGCGACTTGACTTTTCCAATGTCTGAATTTGAAAGTAGAAAATTCCCTGCTCTTCCTACACTGCAGTCTGAGACTTCTCTAGAGAACCTTGGCAATGACAGCCTTGATACCTTCAAGCCATTTCCCTGGGTCACAAGACAGTCACTAAATCCACAGGTCCTTCCTCCTGTGCAGTGGCTCTAAAGCATATTGTGAGAATGACCTTCATGAGATTGGAACTAAAGATCACTGGAGTCATGCTCTGCTATCTGGAATCATAATGTATTTTATGTAATGTTTGTCTTCTCATTGTTTCCTAGGGTGCCCTGTGCCCCCTGAAGAGTTGACTAAGGCATTTGATTTCTGAAGAAACAACTCAGGAAACCGAGAAGCAAAGGAAGGACTTGAGAACAGGTGGGCACCATGGCCCTGGCCTGTAAGCCGAGCTTCCAGGACAACTGAGGTGGAAGTGTCACTTGCCTCCAGGAGTTTGAGTCAAACCTGTCTTGAAGAACTAACCCTTTTTTATAAATGAAAAGAAAATAAATTCTGAAATGTAAAAGTTCTTTTATTTAATTCATTTTACATAGTGATGAAAGGATATCAATGTCAATAAAAAACAGAAATGGATATTCTTTTTTGGTTTTCTTTTTTTTTTTTTTTTTTTTCCTTTTTATGAGTCAGCACCTCACACTAGCCCAGGCTGACTTGGAATTTTCTATGTAGACTCCGGGTGGCTTCAAATTCACAGCGGACCTCCTACCTCTGTCTCCCAAACAAGTGATGGGAATAAAGGCTTGCACCATAGTGGCTGGTTATTTTCTTTTCTCTTGTTCTTTTCTTTTTTTCAGGCAAGCCCAACAGACTGGCCTTTTTTGATGCAAGAGACAGTTGTCTTGACCTTGCCTCCAGACAATGAAATTGAGTTCCATGCGTGTGCCACCTTGTGTGCATGTGCAACCATGTGTGCGTTGTCACCTTGTGTGCCTGGCTTACATGGGATATGGAATGTTGAACATGGGTCCGTATGCTTGCACAGCAAGTGCCTTCATTATTAAGCCATCTCTCAACCTTGCTTGTTTGTTCAAGGCAGTGTCTCTAGTCTAGGCCGGCCTCTAACTCCCAGTAATACTCTTGTAGCTGACTCCTGAATGCTGGCATGAAAGGCATGTACCACCTTGCCAGCCTGTGCCTGTCTTCCCAGCACTGAGATGGAGGGTAACGAGTTCAGGACAACCAAAAAAGTAAGAGGTAGAGGACAGCCTGGGGTACATGTGATTGTCTCAAATCATCAAAAGTCATCTCAAAATGACCCTTTTCACCTGTGCAAAGGTTGTATTTCTGAAAGTGACAGTCTGAATTACTAGACTGGGGACATAGCCAGATGTTTGTAAGAAAGCAAGTCAGTTACTGCGTGATTGATATCTACATATAGATGTTATACCACATTCATTATCACCTCACTGCATCGCCCCTTTTTCCTCCCTGAGTCCCTCCACCAAGTTTCTCCGTTCCAGCTAGCCTCTCTTCCTTAGAGGGTGTGGTGATGATGCCTCGCTTTGTGCTAAACACTCCACTGTAGCCACTTGTCAGCACTTTGGTGACATTTGAGTTTCTCTTCTGAAAAGATAAGCTTCTGTAACCAAAAGATTCAATTTATAGACATGAACGTAAGTTTTTAGAGGGTGGTTTCATAGATCTAATAGTTTATCCATCTATTGCTATTACTTTTCATGTCATATACTTTTTGACAATTTGTTTAGTTTTTAAATGAAGGAAAGGGATTTTCTTTTTAAATATATTTTTGTTCATTTATGTTTTATTTATTTGAGAGCGGTAGACAGAAGGCAGCAGAGAGAGAGAGAGAGAGAGAGAATGGGCACACCAGGGCCTCCAGCCACTGCAAAAGAACTCCAGACGTGTGTACCCCTTTGTCCATATACCTAAGGAGGGTCCTTGGGAATCCAGCCTTGAATCAGGGTCCTTCGGCTTCACAGGCAAGTGTTTAACTGCTAAGCCATCTCTCCAGCCCTGAGAATCTATTTTTGAATGGTGGCCCATGCCTTTATACCCAGCACTTGAGAGGCAGAGGTATCTACCTCTCGCTCCGCAGGATGCTTATGCAAAAATGTTCTCCTTTTTTTTTGTGTTTTTCAAGGTAGTGCCTCACACAAGCCCAGGCTGCTCTCAAATTACCTATGCAGACTCAGCGTGGCTTCAAACTCATGGTGATTCTCCTACCTATACCTGGGGCTAGAGTCATGAGCCACTACAGAGTTTCCACATTTTTGGCTTTTTGAGGTAGGGTCTCATTTTAGCTCAGGCTGACCTGGAATTCACTATATAGTGTCAGGGTGGACTTGAACTCATGGTAATCCTCCTACCTCAACCTCCCAACAATTATAGGCATGTACCACCATGCCATAACAAATTTTGGATTTTTATGTGCCTTTATAGCTAGTTAACTTCAACATCGTCTGTGCAGATTCCCTGTGTTATCACTCTACTGTCATATTCATCACTTTTCTACAGTGCTTAGTACTGCCAAAGGCACACCTGCTCCTACAAGAACTTCTTCCATTTCTGGTTATTCAATCCTTTCATCTACCATGGACCTGCTTCTTAACTTGCCTTTATATTCTTCAAGACGTCACTACATTTTTCCATGTTTCTCTTACATTATTACCTATGTGATGATAGATAAGGAAGGCTACCACCCCAGTGGGTAGAACCCCAGGGATCATGTGTGAAAAGGTATTATGGTCTCTTAGTATATTGAAATAGGTCTGCCAAATCCTGATAGTGTGTGTGCTTTTGATATATCAAACTTAGCCATGAGAAAGGAAAATATAACAAGAGAAATTAACATAAGCAATAATTACAAACACCATAATTATTGAGAAATAAAACTCTACAAACATGTTAAGGATATACTCAGTACAGCAAACCAAAATTGGTAAGTTATTTTGAGCTTGGTATCATTCTAGCCCTGGCTCACCTGGAATTCCCTCTCTATTCTCAGGATGGCCTCAAACTCATGGAGAGACTCGCACCTCTGCCTCCCTAGTAATGCTCTGTGGCTGAGTGTTCCATTGTCCAAAATCAGAGGATTCCATGGTTTATTTGCATCCTCTTGGATTTTGTTTAGTCCTCTATCCACCTTTCCCTTAATCTCCTGCCCTGACCTCACTTTGGACCTTCTTACACCCGTTAATCTATCCTTCTACTTACATATATACAATACGAAAATATTAAGTAGCCTCCTCCCTTCCTTTCACTTCCCTTTGTATCTCTTTTTTAGCCTACTGGCCTCTGCTACTGAGTTTTTCCTTCTCACACAGAAGCCCAATCATCTGTAGCGAGGATCCACATATGAGAGAGAACATGCAGTGCTTGTCTTTCTGGGCCTGGCTTACCTCACTTAGTGTAATCCTTTCCAGATCCATCAATTTTTCTGCAAATTTCTTAGCTTCATTTTCCTTACCACTGAGTAGAACTCCATTGTATAAATGTGCCATATCTTCATTATCCACTCATCAGTTGAGGGACATCTAGGCTGGTTCCATTTCCCAGCTATTATACATTGAGCAGCAATAAACATGATTGAGCAAGTACTTCTAAGGAAATGAGATGAATCCTTAGCATATATTCCTAGGAGTGCTAATGCTGGGTATGGTAGATCAATCTTAGGAACCTCCACACTGATTTCCACAATGGCTAGACCAGATTGCATTCCCACCAAGAGTGTAGAAGGGTTCCTCTTTTGCCACAACCCCACCAGCATTTATGATCATTTCTTTTCATGATGGTAGCCAGTCTAACAGGAGTGAGGAGTGAGGTGGCATCTCAATGTAGTTTTAATCCACATTTTCCTGTTGACTAGGGACATAGAACATTTCTTTAGATGCTTATATGCCATCTGTATTTCTTCCTTTGAGAACTCTCTATTTAGCTCCATAGCCCATTTTTTTTAATTTTTATTAACATTTTCCATGATTATAAAATATATCTCATGGTAATTCCCTCCCTCCCCACCCCCACACTTTCCCATTTGAAATTCCATTCTCCATCATATTACCTCCCCATTACAATCATTGTAATTACATATATACAATATCAACCTATTAAGTATCCTCTTCCCTTCCTTTCTCTACCCTTTATGACTCCTTTTTACCTTACTGGCCTCTGCTACTAAGTATTTTCCTTCTCACGCAGAAGCCCAATCATCTGTAGCTAGGATCCACATATGAGAGAGAACATGTGGTACTTGGCTTGCTGGTCCTGGGTTACCTCACTTAGTATAATACTTTCCAGGTCCATCCATTTTTTCTTAATTTTATTTATTTATTTATTTGAGAGCGACAGACACAGAGAGAAAGACAGAGGGAGAGAGAGAGAATGGGCGTGCCAGGGCTTCCAGCCTCTGCAAACGAACTCCAGATGCGTGCGCCCCCTTTTTTGCATCTGGCTAACGTGGGACCTGGGGAACCGAGCCTTGAACCGGGGTCCTTAGGCTTCACAGGCAAGTGCTTAACCGCTAAGCCATCTCTCCAGCCCAGGTCCATCCATTTTTCTGCAAATTTCATAACTTCATTTTTCTTTACTGCTGAGTAGAACTCCATTGTATAAATGTGCCACATCTTCATTATCCACTCATCTGTTGAGGGACATCTAGGCTGGTTCCATTTCCCAGCTATTATAGATTGAGCAGCAATAAACATGGTTGAGCAAGTACTTCTAAGGAAATGAGATGAGTCCTTTGGATATATGTCTAGGAGTGCTATAGCTGGGTCATATGGTAGATCAATCTTTAGCTGTTTTAGGAACCTCCACACTGTTTTCCACAATAGCTAGACCAGATTGCATTCCCACCAGCAGTGTAGAAGAAGGGTTCCTTTTTGTCCACACCCCCGCCAACATTTATGATCATTTGTTTTCATGATGGTGGCCAATCTGACATGAGTGAGATGGAATCTCAATGTAGTTTTAATCTGCATTTCCCTGATGACTAGTGACGTAGAACATTTTTTTAGATGCTTATATGCCATTCGTATTTCTTCCTTTGAGAACTCTCTATTTAGCTCCTTAGCCCATTTTTTGATTGGCTTGTTTGATTTCTTATTATTTAAATTTTTGAGTTCTTTGTATATCCTAGATATTAATCCTCTATCAGATATATAGGTTGCGAAGATTTTTTTCCCATTCCATAGGTTGCCTTTTTGCTTTATTCAGTGTCCCTTACAGAACACAATCTTTGTAATTTCATGAGGTCTCAGTGGTTAAACTGTGGTTTTATTTAGCAATTGGGGTTATATTCAGGAACCCCTGTCACAAGAAACCTCAGTGTATGGCCACTATACGTTGCAGCATTGAACATCATAATAAAATGATGAGAGACAATAATCTTGTCAAAGAACTCTTCAATTTTTTGATTATATCACATGCAAAAAACATACAATTAATTGAAAGAAAGAAAAGGATTAAAGGAAAGAAGCCAGTGTGGGGGTGGGGAGTGCTTGTCTTATCGCCACACGCTGGGCCAGGTGAGGCTCGGCAGCTTGAGAGCACACCAGCAGTGGGGGAAAGCCTGAGCCCGCTCGAGGTGTCGTCTCCTCCCAGGTGGTGCGGGGCTGGCGGGCGGGCGGGCAGGCGCACTGACAGCCGGCAGTTTGCGTGGGTTGTGCCATCTGATGTCTATTCCCAGCCCTGGGAGGAAGGAGAGTCATTTATATTCTGCAGGAAGAAGAGACCCAGCTGTCGCCCCTCTGACCAGTGGGCCTAGACGGCAGCAGTACAGGGCCAAGAGGGGGACAAAGGGGGTCCCCTGCTTAGCTGGGTGTGATTGCAGTATAGAAAATAAGTCACCAGGAGGAGCCCTTCTTCCTGACAGGCCAGATTGGGAGGGGACTTCCCTCCCCTCCTGTGTTTTCACTCTCCATCACCACCTGCCCTCACATCCTGGGCAGCAGCTGGACAACCATTAGGCCTCTGTGCCAGGGCATTCTCCTCCTCCACCTGGGGCCTCAGTGGTTGCCAGCTGCATATGCCTCCTGGCTGGGTGCTCCCCCACTCCTCTTTGTGTCTCCTAGTGACTAGGTGCTACCTGGACTTCTCTGAAGTGAGGCAGGGCCTTGGAGAAGCCCATGGCTGCCTTCTCCTTTTCCTTAACTGGAGATAGCTGCTAGCAGCCACCCTGTTTTGCTTTAAAAAAAAAAAAAAAAAAAAAAAAAAGCCTATCATTTGCACAAATTTCCATATCAGGCCTAAGTCCTGATTCATATGTGATTGTGTTCTAAGTTTGATTATATTCAATCTTGAGGACATTAGAATTATAGATGGTTTTGTAGCAAATCCAAATGGTAATGGGTGTACTATTTAGGTTTGCATTCCCCTCCCAAGCCCCAGTGGTTCCTGTAACCTCTCTTTCCCTTGAGCTCCATCGGGGCTGGGGGTGGAGCTGAATGGCAGGAGCTCCACTTCTGAGGAAGTCTTCCTTCTTTACCTCCTTGGCTGTCATCCTCATCCAAGATCGGCTGCTATCACTTGCCAGTCCTGCTTCCTTCTCCCCACCCCTTCAAGGCAGGCCACCCTTCCTCTCTCTCACTGGCCTGCCCCTTCTTTCTCATTGTCTCCACCCTTCCACCCCCAGGCATGGCTGTGGTGGATCTTGTTTTTCAAACCTCACTGTGGGAGATCCACGCATCTTCCCTAAGCCAGCTGGTTGCTGTGCCGAGGCCTGTTCAGAGATAATAATAATCATTAGTTGAATGGTCCTGGGGCCTCTCAGCTCCAGATCTTCAAGCACTCGCAGGCTGAGTCCGCCAGCCTTCAGGATCCCCCTCTTCCTGGGCTGAGGAGTGCACCGGCAGGGGGAGGCACTGTGGGAGAGGGTCCCGATTCTCGCCGCCTGGACATGCCTGCAGCCCCTCTCTTCTGAGAGCAGGCCCTGAGGATCTGCTCCATAAACGAAGAAGGCCCGAGTCTTGACAAAGGTTCACAATACGTAGGGAGCACCGTATGCTCAGCTGATACTAGTGGCAGCCAGCCTCTCGTGCGCTTGTCCTTCTGTCTACCTGCCTTACCCTCTGGAGGACACCCTTGGTCTTGATGCCCCTCAGCAAGCGCAGGGAGCAGGGAGACTTCTGTTTTTAAGTGCTGTCAATGTCTTTTCGTCTGATGGGCACAAAGAGCCTGTGTATCATGAACTGAAGGGTGGGGGCGTGAGCCTGGGAGCTGGGAGAGCTGCTCTGTGACATAGGCCCTAACACTGGTGTGGTCATGGGCGAACTGCTTGCTATCTGACCTACCTCACAGGGATGTTGTGAGGGTTAGATGAGAGGACAAATGTTAACAGGCACTCAAAACTCAAAGCATTAAACAACTGCAAGCAGGTGGGAAAAAAAAAAAAGGAAAGGAAAGAAAGAAAGACATAAGGGTTAGGAGAAGCCATAAAAAAATGATCTCAAGGGCTGGAGAAATGGTTTAGCAGTTCAGCATTTCCCTGTGAATCCTAAGGACCCCAGCTTGAGGCTCGATTCTCCAGGACCCACATAAGCCAGATGCACAAGGAGGTGCATGCGTCTGGATTTCATTTGCAGTGACTGGAGGCCCGGGCCCACCTATTCTCTTTCTGTCTCCCCCCCCCCTTTTCTGCCTCTTGCAGTGTCTGTTGCTCATAAATAAAAATACAAAAATAGCTAAAAATAAACTATTATGCACAAAGGTGCTTGTCTGAAAAGAGTTCCCAGTACCCATGTAAAGCTAGATGCTCAAAGAGGCACATGCATCTGAAATTCTTTTGCAGCAGATAGAGGCCCTGGTGTGCCCATTCTCTCCCACTTGGTCCAAGTTAAATTTCCTTTAGCCACTGAGCCATCTCTCAAGACCTCACCATAATTTCTAAAATGAGTTCTGTCTGTGAATTCGACTCTGTCCTCTGGAGCTGGAGAGAAGGTTTGGAATTCACTATGTAGTCTCAGGGTGGCCTCAAACTCAGAGTGATCCTCCTATCTCTACCTCCCAAGTGCTTGGATTAAAGGCCTGCCACCAACCCAGCCAAATTTTCCTTTTAAAGTACTTTAAAACTGATAGCTGGAACTGGGGAAAAAGTCAGATCCGTATAAAGACAACACCTATTAAATTCTCTCTAAAATACCATTTATCCAGTGCTGTCCTCACTATCCATCATAAATTCGACCTGTCTTTTTCTTAGTGCTGGGAAGACAGGCACAGGCTGGCCAGGTGGTACATGCCTTTCATCCCAGCATTCAGGAGTCAGCTATAGGAATATTACTGGGAGTTAGAGGGCAGCCTAGGCTAGAGACAGTACCTTGAATAAACAAGGAAGTTTGAGAGATGGCTTAATAATTAACGCACTTGCTGTGGAAGCCTACGGTCCCATGTTCATCATTCCATGTCCCATGAAAGCCAAGTGTACAAGGTGACACTTGGTTGCACATGCACACAAGCTGGCATACGCATGGAACTCAAATCCACTGTCTGGAGGCAAGGTCACGACAATTCTGTCTTGCAACAAAAAAAAGGCCAGGGCTGGAGAGATGGCTTAGCAGTTAAGCGCTTGCCTGTGAAGCCTAAGGACCCCGGTTCAAGGCTTGGTTCCCCAGGTCCCACGTTAGCCAGATGCACAAGGGGGCACACGCATCTGGAGTTCATTTGCAGAGGCTGGAAGCCCTGGCGTGCCCATTCTCTCTCTCTCCCTCTATCTGTCTTCTCTCTGTGTCTGTCGCTCTCAAATAAATAAATAAATAATTTTTTTAAAAAAAGGCCAGTCTGTTGGGCTTGACTCAATTACATTTGAGAATTTATTGTCTTTTCTTTTATAAAACAGCGTTAGTTCTTCATGACAGATTTGACTCAAACTCCTGGAGGCAAGCGACACTTCCACCTCAGTTGTCCTGGAAGCTCGGCTTACAGGCCTGGGCCATGGTGCCCACCTGTTCTCAAGTCCTTCCTTTGCTTCTTGGCTTCCTGAGTTCTTTCTTCAGAAATCAAATGCCTTAGTCAACTCTTCAGGGGGCACAGGGCACCCTAGGAAACAATGAGAAAACAAACATTACATAAAATGTATTATGATTCCAGACAGCAGAGCATGACCCCAGTGATCTTCAGTTCCAATGTCATGAAGGTCATTCTCACAATATGCTTTAGAGCCACTGCACAGGAGGAAGGACCTGTCGATTTAGTGACTGTCTTGTGACCCAGGGAAATGGCTTGAAGGTATCAAGACTGTCATTGCCAAGGTTCTCTGGGGAAGCCTCAGACTGCAGTGCAGGAAGAGCAGGGAATTTTCTACTTTCAAATTCAGACATTGGAAAAGTAAAGTCGCAGGAATGATGGCTTCACCCCCAAAGCCAGAGCAGCTGCATCGCCTCCCCTGCTGCTTGCTCTCCGCCTCCCAGGCTATTTGCTGCATCTTGTCCTCTGAACCCCTGACTGACAATGCTCCTGCTCTGCAGAAAGCGCTGGATCAGCATCCCCTTCCCAGTGTCTGGTAGCACACTGCCAGTTTTTTAAATCAATATTTGGTTCATTTTGATTCATTTATTTGAGAGCGACAGAGAAAGAGGGAGAGAGGGAGAATGGGTGTGCTAGGTCCTCCAGCCACTGAAAATGGACTCCACATTTGTGTGCCCCTTTGCATCTGGCTAATGTGGATCCTGGGAAATCAAGCCTTCAACCAAGGTCCTTAGACTTCACAGGCAAGCACTTAACCACTGAACCATCTCTCCATCCCTCTTTTTGAGGCAGAACCAATGTTGGATTCTGTCTGGAAACCCCTCACACTGGGAGAGCTGTGACCTGTACTGCAAAGTTAAATGTAATGTCACCAGATAGCTTTGCTTCCAGCCCTAAGTGGCACTTCCACAAGAAAACACTAGTTACTTACATTCAAGTGATCCAAGCGGGCCTTCAGAACGTGTCAGTTCCGACTTGCTCCATACATATGAATCTTCCTCCCCTGGGTACAAGTCAGGGTCCTCATCAGTCTCCAGATCAGAACCATCAGGCTCACTTTCTGTCAGAGGTGGATCCTCAGAAGAGCTCGAGGCACATGGAGTTCTGTTTTCAAATCTGGATGCCAGGCCATCCTTCATCACCACTGTCGATTTCATCTGGCGTGTGTCACACGTTCCTGCACAGTCCTTCACCTCCACTCCATAGGTCCCAGGGGTGTCCCGCAAGCACTTCTCTGAAAGTTCATACCCATGCATTAATGCTGCTCTTTCAGGTTAGAGAAGCTTCTCTTTTCTCATGGTGGTCACCTCCAGGATGACTCAAAAGGCACCATAGTGCTGAGAAGTGACAGGAGTGCTCAGAACTGAAAGAACTCTGTCACACCTTCTGAGGCTCAGGTCCACTGGGTAAAAGGTTGGGCAATGATGTAAGCGCCAAAGGAAGGGGAGGACTCATTACAGTGCCCGCCTCCAGACACAAAATGGCCTAACACCCACGAACTGTCAGTGCCTGGTACTATCTACAGATATCCCTCACAAAAGGAGGAAAAGATGGCACCAAAATAAAAGAGACTTTAGTTGACAAGGGCGGAAATATGATGGAGAGTGAATTTGTGAAGGGGAAGAGAAGAGAATGATCACAATGTATTTCCTAGAACTCGAGAAGTTGGCACATTGGAGTCTGAGGTAAGAGGATCACCATGAGTTTAAGGTCACCCTGAGACTCCATAGTGAATTCCAGGTCAGATTGGAACATGTTTTAAAAAATCTAACACAAGACAAGCAGGTTGGCACAAGCCTGTAATTCCAGCACTTGGGAGGCAGAGGTAGGAGGATCATGGAGAGATCAAGGCCACCTGAGAGTACATAGTGGAATTTAAGTCAGCCTGGGCTAGAAAGAAACCCTACCTTGAAAAAAAACAAAAACAACAATAATAACAAAATCAAACACAAAATGAAAGCATGAAGTTCAATTAAAGCCAATTTTTCAGCCCCTTGGAAGGCCCCTACACCCTGTAGGCATGCCTGCATCACCAGCCTGTCTGCACTATCCAGTCAGGAGTTCCTCCACATAGCCAGGCCTGAGCTCTCCCTTGAATCCACATCTCCAGCCCTCTGACACTGCTTTTCAAAAGCAGGGCTATAATCAAATACCTTTAATACTCTTAACGGCAGCTAGGTGTGATAGTGCTCACCTTTAATCCCAGCGCTCAGGAGGCCCAGGTAGGAGGATTACTGTGAGTACAAGGCCAGCCTGAGACTACATTGTTAATCCCAGGTCAGCCTGAGCTAGCATGAAAAACAAAGCAAAGAACCAAAAAATCTCTTACCTCCCCCTATAGGAATGGGACTAGGCACTCCATCTCCACTCTGCTGGAGCACACCCTGCATGGAAGGCTGAGTAGTGTTGTTGCCAGTGACGCACGGGTTCATGTCTGAAGATGTTTTCTCTTCCAGCCTGAAATACAGGTTATCAGTGTAGGTCAGTTACATAGTGACCTATAGAAGATACTGTGTAGCCATATGCATCCTTAACTCTATAGGCATGGACCTGGCTATAATTTCTGCCTCTGCAAGACCCAGGGCTCCCGGCTTCCTTCCGAACACCATATATGAACTACTTCAGACTGGGTGGCAGGTTTCAGAAGAGTCCAGGGATGGGGATTCAACACAGCTTCCATGAAGGCTTCAAAGACAGATAAAGCTGGGCATGGAGGCTCACCCCTATGATCTCAGCTGAGGTATGAGCATCAAGATTTCAAGGGCAGGTAGGAGGGTGGGCTCTGGAGTTAAGACACTTGCTGCAAACCAAATGAAACATGGTCAACTCCCCAAGACCCACATGAGCCAGATGCACAAGGTCATACATGCGCAGGAAGTTCGTATGCACTGGCTGGAGGTCTTACCATGCCCATTGCCTCTCTCTCTCTTGCCTGACTTTTTGCTTTTCCTAATATATAAATAAAAATAAAATAATTTTAAATGTTCAAGGCCAATATGGGCTACATGGGCACGCTATATTAAGAAATTTAAAAAGGCAAACACAAAAGCCAGCCCAGAATGGGTGTAGCGGCACGCCTTTAATCCTCACACTGGGGAGACAGAGGCTGGAGGATCACTGTGACTTCCAGGCCAGCCTTGGACTACATGGTGAGTTTCAGATCAGCATGAGATCGAGGGAAATTTTACCAGGAGACAGAAAAACAAAACCAAAATCAGCTCAGCGACGGGATGCAAACAGGGATGCGACTCAAGTCTGTGACCCCAACACTTGGGAGTTAGAAACGCAAAGGCGGCCCGCCCTCCACTGCTCCACCGCTGAGGGTCACTCCAGAGATCAAGAGGCCAAGGTAGATGGTCTCAAAAACCATGGTACTTCTCCTCCCTCCTTTCTTTCACATAAATAAATAAAAGTATCTTTTAAAATTGAGGGCAGGAGAAGAGGCTAAGCAGTTAAATAGTTCCCACATGAAGCCACGTGCACTAAGTGTCCCATGGATCTGGAGGCTGCAGTGGCGGGAGCTCCCGCACGCCCATTCTCTGTGTCATACTTCTGGCAAATAAAGGAAAAGAATTAAAAAAAAAAAAAAAAAAACACGTGGGAGCTGTAGATAGCAGAGGGAACCAAAGGGAATGTTTTGTTTGTGAAAAGTATTTAAGAAGAAAAAATAAAAGGTCTGTAAAATAAAAAAAAAAAAAGTTAAATGAAATAAAACACTGGAATGGAGAGATGGCTTAGTGGTAAATGCACTTGCCTTTGAAGCACAAGGATCCAGATCCTCAGTACCTATGTAAGCCACATGCACACAGCAGCACACGCATCTGCAATTTCTTTGCATTAGACAGATTCCCTGGTGTGTCCATTCCCTCCATCTATCTACCTCTAAACCCCACTATCTCAAATGCATAAAACCTTTTTTAAAAATTAAATAAGCTTGAGCCAGACGTGGTGGGGCACGCCTTTAATCCCAGCACTCGGGAGGCAGAGGTAGGAGGATCAGCGAGAGTTCGAGGCCACCCTTAGACTACATAGTAAATTCCATGTCAGCCTGGGCCAGAGTGAGACCCTACCTCAAAAAACCAAAAATAAAATAAGCCAATTGTGGTAGTGCACTCCTTTAACGGTAACATTGGGAAGCAGAGATAGGTGGGATGACATGACTTTGAGACCACACTGAGAATAGACAGTGAATTCCATGTTAGCTTGAGCTACTGTGACACCCTACCCCAAAAACCAAAAATATAATGCTTGCCCATTCTCCTAACCCTGAACTTAAAGCCAAGATAGACAGACGGGAAGGAATGCAGAAAGCTCTGGGCCTATCCGGACTACGTGGTGTAGTTCATGTCCCTCTTAGCTACAGTAAAAACCTGCAACAAAACAAATAAATAAATAAAAATAACACAGCTGGGCTTGGTGGTATACACCTTAAATCACAGGACTCAGGGTGCAGAGGTAGAAGAGGATCTTTGTGAGTTCAAAGCCACCCTAAGACGACATGGTGAATTCCAGGTCAGCCTGGCTACAGAGAGAACCTACCTCAAAACAAAAGGTCGGGGGGAGGTTGCTAGACAAATCGCTCTGCACATAAAGACATTTGTTCTCAAAACTTCTAGCCAGATTTCATTACCCAGCCACCCACATAAGTATGAACAACAGAAGTGGCCACAGAATCTGGGGTTCTTTAGCAAGACCAAGAAATCCTGGTATGTCCATGCTCACAAACATGTTTAAGAAAAAAGTAACCACAAATAAGAATAATTAATAATAAAGGCAGAAGAGCTGGGTGTGGAGGCCCACACCTTTAATCCCAGCATATAAGGCAAGGGAGGAGAATCACTGTGAGTTCCAGGCCATCCTGAGACTACATAGTGAATTCCAGGTCAGTCTGGGCACGTGTGAAGCCCTACCTAGAAAAACTAAAAACAAAAACAAAAGCAAAACTCAGGGAGCCAGGCTTTGGAAGACCTACAAATCTCAAAGCAAGGCCTACCGGGTTGGACACATTTAAGGCCTTGAGAACCCATCCCTTGGCCTCAGCTTCTCCAGGAGTCTCTCCCCTCCCAGCAACCTAGCCTGGGCCTGGGGAGTCTGCCCTGGTTAACCTTGTGTCCCACCATCGCCCATGCAGACCGCCTCCCACCCAGCCCTGCCCTCCTCTTACCTGATGACTGCTCAGAGCTGGGAAGATGCTCAGTGGCTTGTGGTGCAGACCTGCGAACTCTGAGGCAGAAGCTGCTCTAGCAGAACCTGGGCTGTGACTCCTGCTTTTATCCTGCCAGACAGCAGGCCCCGCCCCCACCACGCCCAGTTTAGCAGTCTCACTCTAGGCCAGGCTGGCTTTGAACTCACAGTGCTCCTCCTACCTAGGTCTCTAATACAGTGCTGGGATTAAAGGCTTGTGCTACCTCACCACACCTTATTATTGTTGTTTTATTTGTCTTCAGGAGGGTCTCACTCTAGCCAAGGCTGACCTGGAGCTCAATATGCTCCTCCTACCTAGGTGTCTGATGCACTGCTGGGGATAAAGGAGTAAGCCGGGCCTACAATACTTTTGTTTTATAATGTATGGTATCACTCTATGGAGGCTGACCGGGAGCCCACCATTTGGGTCTCTGACCTCAGCCTCCCTAGTGCTGGCATGAAAGGTTTTATTACCATGCCTGGGTATCAAATATATATATATATTTGCAAAAAAGTGAGATAGAGAGAGAGAGATACAAAAAGAAATAGAGTGGGTGAACAGGGCCTCTAGCCCTGCAAAGGGACTCCATACTCATGGATCACCATGTTCATCCTACTTATGTGCATTCTGGGGAATGGAACCAGGGTCCTTTGGCATTGCAGGTAAACACCTTATTCATTAAGCTATGTCTCCAGGTCCCTTAAGTTTTTCTGAGTAGGTCTCATAACATAGCTCAGGATACCTCAAATGTTTGCTTCTTTTCAAAACTTCAAATGCTTATGTGATGGCATTATAAGCATTTGTCCCTACCCAGACATGCACCACAAACCCTTCAATGTTTTGTTCCATTTAGACAGAAGGTGTGCCAATGTATCTCAGGCTGACCTTGAACTCTAGATCATTCTGCCAAAACTCTCAAGTGTATGTACTCAGGGTGGCTTGGAACTCATGATGAACCTCCTACCTCTGCCTCCAATGTGCTGGTATTAAGGTGTGCACCTCCATGCCTAGCTTCTCCTCCTCTTCCACCTCCTCCTCCTCCTCCTCCTCCTCCTCCTTTGCTTCCTCTTCTTCCTTTCTCTTCTTCTTCTTTTTGTTGTTGTTTTTTGTTTTGTTTTGTTTTATTCATTTATTTTTTTTTTGAGATAAGGTCTCTAGATAAGGCTGACCTGGAATTCACTACAATAGTCTCAGGCTGGCCTCTAACTCAGGGTGATCCTCCTACCTCTGCCTCCTGAGTGCTGGGATTAAAGGTGGGTGACACTAACCCCAGCTGTTGTTTTGTTTTTGAGATCGGTCTCCCTATACCTCAGGCTGTCCTAAAATTTACTATCATGGCAGGGTTGCCTTAAACTTATGGTGATCCTCCTACCTCTGCCTTCCAAGTGCTAGGAATAAAGGCATGTGCCACCAAGCCTGGCTATTACTTTAAAAAAAAAATTATTTACTAGCGAGAGAGAGAATGGGGGGCAGAGGACAGTCACCTTGAGATTGAGGCCAGCACAGGCTACATACATGTTGCCCTTGTTGGTCATGTGGTGACCCATCCTGGGGGCCTTACTAGTTTTACCACTGAGTCTCAACTCCAGCTGCTTTTGGATCTAGGATTTTAAAAACTATTTATTTATGTATATATTTATTTACATTAAGAGAAAGAACGTGAGAGACCGAAGGTAAACAGAGAGAATGTGTATGCTGGGACATCCGGTGACTGAAAATTCCAGATGCATGTGCCACCTTAGGTATCTGGCTTTATCTGGGGACTTGGGAATGGAACACAGGTTGTTAGGGTTTTGCTGGCAAGTGCCTTAACCACTGAGCAACCTCTCCACCATGAAAGTTTACTTTTTGGTTTTTTATTTTTTTGTAGTTTTCGAGTTAGGCTCTTACTCTAGCCCAGGCGAGTACTAGTTATCCAGGTGAAGCTGACCTCAAACTCCTGATCCTCCTACCTTAACCTCCCAAGTGTTGGAATTTAAGGTATGCTGCATCACACCTTAAATTCTAAACAAACTCTATCTTAGTGAAATAGTTTTTGAGTCAGGCGTGGTGGTGCACGCCTTTAATCCTGGCACTTGGGAGGCAGACATTGGAGGGTATTATGAGTTTGAGGCCACCCTGAAAGGACATAGGGAATCCATGACAGCCCGGGCTAGAGGGAGACCCAACCTCAAAAAGCCAAACAATAAAAATAAAAATGCAGAAAGTTTTTGAGCCCAGCATGGTGGCGCATGCAGTGAGCCCACCACTGGTGATGGGGAAGCAGGAGGCTCACTTTGAGGCCAGCACGTGCTGCTTAATGCAACTCCCTCTCAAAAAGAAAGCTGCAGCAGGGCGGGGTGCTGCACGCCTTTGATTCCAGCACTTCAGAGGAAGAGTTATGAGGATTACCATGAGTTCAAGGTCACATGTGTCTGGAATTCATTAGCTCTCTCACGCTAACACAAAGATAAATATCTCAACAATATTTTGTAAATAAAGTTTCTCTGTTCAGATGGTATCGAGCATTAGGGAGATTCAATAGACACCAAAATGCTGAGAGGTGACAGTGGCATGATCAGCACAAAGTAAGATTCCCCTCCAAGAATCAGGGACAACTTTCAGAGAGGTGGCTGAAAGAATGTAAGAGCCCAAGAAGGGAAAGGAGTGTTTGCAACAGTCTTCCAGGTACAAAGTGGTGTCTTATTCATGACCTCATTAGAGACAGGCTGTCATGTATCTCAAGCTGGACAGGAACTCTATGCAGCTGAAGTTGACCTTGAAGTCATTCCCAGCACGTAGTACAGAAACTCAGGAGTCCTGTTCCCCCTCAACCATAGATATCCAAAGTTAACCATACAGGGGCAGAAGAGAAGGCTTAGGGTTGAGGCACTTGCCTGCAAAGCCAATGACCCAGGTTCATTTTCCCTCTAGCCATGTAACCCAGAAGTGCATAGTGGCGCACATTTCTGGAGTTCGTTTAAAGTGGCTAGAGGCCCTGGTGCTCCCATCCTCTCTCTCCGTTTCTCTGCCTCTCTCTCTTGCTCTCACTTACTCTCCTTTTCTCTGTTGCTAATAAAAGAAACAAAATGAAGGAAGGAAGAAAGGAAGGAAGGAGGGAGGGAGGGAGGGAGGGAGGGAAGGAAGGAAGGAAGGAAGGAAGGAAGGAAGGAAGGAAGGAAGGAAGGAAGGAAGGAAGGAAGGAAGGATGACAGAGATAGCAAAATTAACCATACAGTTGCCAGAAGTGGAAGATTTCTCCCTGAAGTGGAGAGGTAAGGGGAAAATAGAAAAGGAGGAGGGTTTAAGGCAATTACGATCATGATACACTGTGTAAATATATTGTAAGTTGGTTGTTGATAAAGAGTTAAAAATATGGCCAGGCATGGTGGTGCATGCCTTTAATCCCAGCAATGGGAAGCAGAGGTAGGAGGATCACTCTGACTTTGAGGCCACCCTAAGTCTACACAGTAAATTCCAGGTCAGCCTGAGTTAGAGTGAGACCAACCCTTGACAAACCAAAACTAAACAAATAAATAATAAATGAGTTAAAAATAGGGCTGCAAGGTGGCTTAGTGGTAAAGGTGCTTGCCTGCAAAACCTAAGGAGCCAGGTACAATTCTCCAGTTCACATGTACGCCAGATGCACAAGGTGGCACATATGTCTGGAGTTTATTTGCAATGGCTACAAGGCTAGAGGCCCTTGTGCACCTAATCTCCCTCTTTCCCTCCCTCTCTGTGGTGGTTTGATTCAGGTATTCCCATAAACTTAAGGGTTCTGAGTGCTAGGTTCCCAGCTGATGGAGACTTGGGAATTAAGGCCTGCTGGAGGTAGTGTATTGTTGGGGTGGGCTTATGGCTGTTACAGCCAGTGTCCCCTTGTCAGTGTTTGTTCCTGTTGTCCACCTGATGGTGGCAACGGGGTGATGTCCACCCTCTCCTCACGCCATTATTTTCCTGACATTTCAGATCTACCCTTGAGCCTATAATCCAAAATAAAACTCTTTTGTTCTCACACACACACACACAAAAATATAGGGCTGTAGTGTGACAGAAAACTGAGTCACACAGATATGACACCAGAGACAGAGTGGACAATCACCAAATGTATTCAGGGCAACCTGGACTTACGGAAATACCTTCCTGCGTACTGAGCTGTGACAGCTCAGAGGTTTTATAGACAGTATGGCAGGCAGTCTGACATTATCTTGAGTTTTTTTTTTTTTCTTTACATGATTTGATGGCACAAACAGAAAAGATTTTAGCAATCAGTCAGTGATAGAACAGAAAGCTATTTCCTTGGGGGGTATTGCTTTTTTACCTTGCCTCCCAAGAGCTGAAATTAAAGGCATGTGCCACCACACCAGGCTTAATACAAGCATTTAAAAAAAATAATAATTAAAGCTGTGCATGGTGGCATACGCCTTTACTCTCAGAACTTGGGGGCAGAGATAGGAGAATTGCCATGACTTCAAGTCCATCTTGACACTACATAGTTCATTCCAGGTTAACCTGGACCAGAGTGAGAACTTACCACAAAAAACCAAAAAAATAAATAAATAAATAAATACAAAATAAAAAGAAAACTAATTGAAACCCCAAAGCTATTCAATTTCTGGCTTTACTTTCACTAGGTATGCCCCTTGGTACTAATCTCTGTCGTCCCTGCAGGGATGCAACATTGTTTTTGGTTCATTATTTTCCCTCGTAAGGCAGTTCTAGTAGCCTCTGTTTTGCCTTCCCAACCATCACAGCCCTCATGTCATGAGTCAGGGAATCAATGTGATAGCATTTTACCCACTCATATCAATCCCTATTATGCATTCTGGAACCATGGAATGTGTTTAGGGACCCACTGTGGGTCAAACAGGCTAAAACCCCATTGGTCACCTGATCTCCATAAACCTCTACTTTAACTAGAGGGTCCTGATGCTGTTTGGTGTCTCTTGCTATCACTATCTATTGAGACCAAAAGGTCTGACTATTTCCTTTTCCCTAATGTATAGTTACCCAAATAAACGGCCATTGGTCATGTTGGAGAAGGATGGCAGAAACAATTTGTAACTTTTCAGCAGGCTGGAGAAATACTTTAAGACGCTTGCCTGGGAAGGCTAAGGACCCAGGTTCAATTCTCCCATTATTCACATAAGGCAGATGCACAAGATGGCACGTGCATCTGGAGTTCATTTGCACTGGGTACAATCCTTGGTACATCTATTCTTTCTCTCTCTTTCTCTCCCTCTCTCTCTCTCTATGTCTGCTCCTTTGTCTCTCTCAAATAAACAAAAATAAATACATAAATAAAATCTTTAAAAAAATATAAAAAGTAGGTCTGGAGAGATTGCCTAGTGGTTAGAGTGCTGGCCTGCAAAGCCTATGGACCCATGTTCGACTCCTCAGGTCCCACATATGCCAGGGTAACACAAGCACACATTTGCACATGTGCACAAGGTGGAACATACATGTGGAGTTCGATTGCCATGGCTGGCAGTCCTAGAATAACAAGTAGAACAACGTAAAGGATATACCCAGATGTAGCACTTGGGAGGCAGTGGTAGGAGGATCACTGTGACTTCGAGAGAAACCTGACTCTACATGATGAATTCCAACTCAGGCTGAACTAGGGTGAGACCACACCTTGAAAAAAAACAAACAAAAACAGATAACTTCAAGCCAGCACCTACCTACCTACATACATACATGCATATACATTCCTAAATAAATAAATAAAATAACTAGAGGGTGGTGCCTGGTGACTCATAGCTTTAATTCTTGCACTTGAGAGGCAGTGGGAAGAGGATCTCTGTGTGCTCAAGGCCAGCCTTGGACTACAGAGTAAGTTCCATGTCAGCCTGGGCTAAAGTGAAAACACATAGGGGATGTAAAAAAAAAAAAAAAAGTTTTATACAATCTACTCCTGATATTAGTCAAAAGCTTCAAGATTGTTTTTGGACTCCAAGAGTTTAAAGGTATCACGTTCTTGGATCCATTATTCCATAGTAAAACCCAGGATACCTGAGATTAGTGACTCAACTGGAAAATACAGAGGAACAGAGGAAGAGAAAACACAGCCACAGAAACATCTCGAAGGGACCACTAGAAGAATCAATACATAGATGACCAAAGATAACTGTTGAAAAGAACAAATGAGTAAAATATTTTTTAAAATATCACAAAAACTACCTTTATCCTCTCTGATAGTATTCAATTTTTAAATAATATTCTAGCATAGAGTTTGAGTTGAATTTTATTAATTTATTTATTTGAGGGAAAGAATGGGTGTGTCAGGGCTTGCAATGAACTAATGATAGATGTGCTACTTTGTGCATCTGCTTACCTGGATCATGGGGAATAGAACATGGGTTTTTGGCTTTGTAGGCAAGTGCCTTAACCCTAAGCCATCCCTCCAGCCTGTAGAATATTTTTTGTCTGTTTTCGCCCTCAGAAAATATGTCTTACTGCCTGTTTTTGATGTTAACCAGCTGCTTTTATGAGTCTTCCTATACCAAAGATGAAAACTGTTCTGAGGCTAGGAAGCTCCCTTGGTGGTTAAAGGCATTTGCTCACAAAGTCTGTAGGCCTGGATTAGACTCCCCAATGGCTACATGAAGACAAATAAACAACGTGGCATATGCATCTGAAAGCCCTTGGCCACCCATTCATTCCTTTTCTCTGATTACCAATGAATGATTTTTTTTTTTAATGTTTTATTTATTTGAGAGCGACAGACACAGAGAGAAAGACAGATAGAGGGAGAGAGAGAGAATGGGCGCGCCAGGGCTTCCAGCCTCTGCAAACGAACTCCAGACGCGTGCGCCCCCTTGTGCATCTGGCTAACGTGGGACCTGGGGAACCGAGCCTCGAACCGGGGTCCTTAGACTTCACAGGCAAGCGCCCAACCGCTACGCCATCTCTCCAGCCCCAATGAATGATTTTTTAATTTTTTTGTTTTAGTTATTTATTTGAGAGCATCAGAGAAAGAAATGGCTAACATGGGTCCTGGGGTTTTGAGCCTCAAACCGGGGTCCTTAGACTTAGCGGGCAAGCACTTAACCACTAAGCCATCTCTCCAGCCCGTGTTTTATTTTGTTTTTGATTTTGAGCTAGGGTCTAACTCTAGTCCAAAGATTTATTTTCTTTTACTTATTTTTTAACTTTAAAACTTTTTAAAATATTTTATTAATTTATTTATCTGAGAGAAAGAGGCAGAGACACAGAGAGGCAATGGGTGTGCCAGGACCTCCAGTCACTGCAAAGAAACTCCAGAAGCATGTGCTCCCTAGTGCATCTGGCTTCTATGGGTCTTGGAGAATCAATCTGGGATCCTTTGGTTGTGTATGCAAACACCTTAACTGCTGTTGTTGTTGTTTTTGTTGTTTTAGAGGTAGGGTCTCACTCTAGCCCAGGCTGACCTGAAATTCACTATGGAGTCTCAGGGTGGCCTTGAACTCATGACAATCCTTCTACCTCTGCCTCCCAAGTGCTGGGACTAAAGGTGTGCGCCACCACGCCTGGCAAACACCTCTCCTGCCCTACTTTTTGTTCTTCTGAGGTAGGGTCTCACTCTAAGCCAGGCTTTCCTGGAATTCACTATGTAGTCCCTGGATGGTCTGATCTCCATTCCTCCTATCTCTGCATCCTGAGTGCTGGGATTAAAGGCAGGTGCCTTTAATCTGGTTATTCAATGTGGGATCTCACTCTATCCCAATGTTTTATTCATGAATTTTCAAAAATATTTTAGTTATTATTTGAGAATGAAAAAATGAGATAGAGAAAATGGGCACATCAAGGCCTCCAGCTATTGCAAACAAACTCCACATGCATGTGCCACCTTGTGCACCTGGCTTACATAGGTACTGGGGAATTGAGTCTGGGTCCTTATGCTTCAAAGGCATCTGCTTAACCACCAAGCCATCTCTCCAGCTCCATGTTTTATTTCATTTAACAATTTTCTCAGTTTATGGAACATTTGTTTATTAATCTTAAAAACATTTTTTTTTTGAGGTAGGGTCTCACTCTAGCCCAGGCTGACCAAGAATTCACTAGGGACTTTCAGGCTGGACTCGAACTCATGGCGTTCCTCCTACCTCTGCCTCCTGAATGCTGGGATTAAAGGCGTGCATGCCACGCCCACCTAATCTTAAAAACATGTTATTAAAAAATCTTTCATTCTTGTTTCCTCTCTATCCACAGGCACCATGCTTTTTTTGTTTTCTTTTCTTTTTTCAAATACCTTCATTTACTTGCAAGCAGAGAAACAAGAATGGGTGCACCAGGGTCCCAGGGACTACAAACTCCAGATGTATGTGACAGTTTTTGCATCTGGATTTGTGTGGGCATAGGAAATGGAACCTGGGTTCCTTAGGCTTTGCAGGCAAGTGCTTTAGCTGCTGGGCCATTTCTCCAGCTCTCCTTCTTAAAAAAAAAAAAAAAGTTATTTTGTAAGCAAAGGAGGGAAGAAAATCACGATGATTTTTTAATATTTATTTTATTTATTTATTTGAGAGAGAGAAAGAGAGGTATAAGGAGAGAAAAAATGGGCATGCCAGGGCTTCTAGTGACTGCAAACGAACTACAGACATAAGACTCCCTTGTGCATCTGGGTAACGTGGGTCCTGGGGAATGGAGCTGGGCTCCCTAGGCCTCACAGGCAAACACCTGACCTGCTAAGCCATTTCCCCAGCTTCCCCTCCCTGTTTGCATTTTTTTGAGGTAGTGTCTTGATCTAGACCAGGCTGACCTGGAATGCACTATGTAGTCTCAGGGTGACCTCGAACTCATGGTGATCCTCCTGCCTCTACCTCCCAGGTGCTGGGAGTAAAGGTGTGCGCCACTACACCCGGTGATCACCATGGGTTTTGAGTCAAGCTCTCAAAGTGGCCCAGGTCTCTATAAGGCTGGCGTGTCCCTCAGTGGAAGAGCCTTGGAGGGTGTGCCACCTTTGTGTTTCCAACTCCCACGCGCTGGGATCACAGGCTTGAGTCACATCCCTGACCCCATCCCTTCTCTGGGTGGGTTTTATGTTTTCTTGTTCCAGGTAGCATTTCACTGTAGGTCACGCTGATCTGAAACTCATTCTGCAGCCCAAGACTGGCCTGGAAGGTTGGAGCTGATCCTTCAACCTCTGCCGCCCAATTGCTCGGATTAAAGGTGTGTGTCACCACACCCTGTTCTGGGCTCTTTTTTTGTTTTGTTTTTTAATTTTATAATAAGGTCTGCATATGTAGCCCACATTGGCCTTGAACTCTTTTGTTTTTTGAGATAGGATCTCACTCTAGCCCAGGCTAACCTGGAATTCACTATGTAGTCTCAGGGTGGCCTCAACTCCCGGTGATCCTTCTACCTCTGCCTCCTGGGCTTAAAGGCATGTGCCCCCACACCCAGCTTCTTAAACTCTTATTCTTCTTTAATTTAAAATATTTTATTTTTATTTATTTGACAGAGAAACAGTTTGTGTGCTAGGGCCTCTAGCCACTGCAAACAAAATCCAGACGTGCGTGCCTCCTTGTGCGTCTGCCTTACGTGGGTTCTGCAGAATCCAACCTGGGTGCTTTGGCTTTGCAGGTAAATGCCTTAACCTCTAAGCCATCCCGCCATCACTTGAACTCTTGTTTTAGATATTTTATTTCTATTTATTTGGGAGAGAGAGTGAGTGTGAGAGGCAGAGAGACAATGGGCACTCCAGTACAAATGAAATCCAGACACATGCACCACCTTGTGGATCTGGTTTCCATGGGTGGAAGGAATTGAAACCTGGGTCCTATGGCTTTGAAAGCAGAAGCCTTAACCACTAAGCAATCCCCCCAGCCTGGCCTTGAACTCTTGACCCCTTTACTTCACCTGAGATTATAGGGGTGAGCCACCGTGCCCGCTTTTTCTGCCTTTGAAGTCTTGTTGAAGGCACTGTTTAATCCCTATCTCAGGACCCTTCTGGAACATTCCACAGCCACTCAGTCTGGAGTAATTCACTGTGGTATCTGGTAGAAGCTAGGAACGCCGTGTCTTGATGAGGCAAAACATGGTACTACAGGGAGGTGGTGAGACCTTTAGGAGATGGGACCTTATGAAAGAAGTTTAGGTCACTGAAAGAATTCTCGTGAAGAGCATTGTGGGACACTAGTGTCCTGTTTCCTGGCTCATGAGGTAAACAGTTTGCTCATCCACATGCTCCTATAGTGTGTAGCCTTGTCATAGGCCCAATTCAATGGGATTACATGATCTTGTACTTGAACCTGCAGAGCTATGAGTCTATTAAAACCTATATTCTTGAGCTGGAGAGATGGCTTAGCAGTTAAGCGCTTGCCTGTGAAGCCTAAGGACCCCGGTTTGAGGCTCGGTTCCCCAGGTCCCACGTTAGCCAGATACACAAGGGGGAGCACGCGTCTGGAGTTCGTTTGCAGAGGCTGGAAGCCCTGGCGCGCCCATTCTCTCTCTCTCCCTGTATCTGTCTTTCTCTCTGTGTCTGTCGCTCTCAAATAAATAAATAAATAACCCTATATTCTTGAGTGGACTGATGGCTTAGTGGTTAAGGTACCTCTCTGCAAATCAAAACGGCACAGGTTCAATTCCCCAAGACTCAGGTAAGCCACATACACAGGGTGGTACATGCATCTGGAGTTCATTTGTACTGGCTGAAGACCCTGGAGACCCATGCCCTTTCTTAAAGAAATAAATCAACATAAATTACAAATCTAAAACACCATTCCTGCCAGGCATGGTGGTGCACACCTTTCATCCCAGCACTCAGGAGGCAGAGGTAGAATTTTCATGAGTTTGAGATCACCCTGAGACTAACTAGTGAATTCCTGGTGAGCCTGGGCTAGAGTGACATCCTATTTTGAAAAGAAAGAAAGAAAGAAAGAAAGAAAGAAAGAAAGAAAGAAAGAAAGAAAGAAAGAAAGAAAGAAAGGAAGGAAGGAAGGAAGGAAGGAAGGAAGGAAGGAAGGAAGGAAGGAAGGAAGGAAGGAAGGAAGGAAGGAAGGAAAGAAGGAAAGAAAGAAAGAAAACAAAATAAGAAAAAAAAAACATTATTCTATATAAGTTAATTGTCTTAGAAAGTTCGTTATGGCATTGCAAAAGCTGGCTAATATGTGCTTTGTAAATATTTTTTCCCAATCTGAACTGTGCCTTCCTTCTGTTAACTATTTTCTTTGCAATGGGGAAGCATTTGTTTCATACAAATCATTTGGACTGATACATATGCTAATAGCGTGCAATTACCCAGTGGCTAGAGGACCAAGCTCAGTGTCTCTGAACTCAGTGAAGCAATGCAGTCCCCATGGACCAGAGGAATGAAAAACTGATCAGATAATTCTCTTTGGTATGAGGCTGCTACCTCAAGCTTACACAGTGCCTCACAGGGAGAATTACCATGCATTTGCTGTTACAGTGAGGAAAACGTGGCAGTAAGATATTTGGCTCCCCAACTGCTCTGAGACTCTTCATAGAAGCCCTGCTCCAGCTGATCTTTCCCCATGAACAGGTGAGGGCATTTCAAAACAAAACTTGGGAGAGGACCCATAGGAAGCAAAGTGTGAGCCCAGTGTTCTCAGTGGCAAAAGTGGGCTTAGAGTGCCATCTAGTGGCACAGTGGTTTAAGTGCACAAGGCGTTGCAAATCAAAACAACGTGCTCCCAATTTACAGACTCAGACCAGGTGTGATGGGTCACACCTGGAATCCCAGCACTCTGAGGCTAAGGGAAGAGGACTGCCTAAGTGCAAAGCCAGCTGGGCTATACTGCGTGAGGTCCAGCTTAGGATGAGCCAGAGTGAGACCTTGACTCAAAAAAACAAAAATTCGGAAGGATGGCCAGAGACAAAATGAGATCTTTATTATGTTGAGATATGTTACTTCTATTTCCAGTCTCTGTAGGACTTTTATCATGAAAGGATGTTGAATTTCATCAAATGCTTTTTCTGCATCTAATGAGATGATCATGTGATTCTTGTCCTTCAGTCCATTCATAAAATGCATTGCATTTATCAATTTGAATATATTGAACCATCCATGCATCTCAGGGATAAAGTGTATTTGGTCTGGGTGAATGATGTTTCTGATATATTCTTGTATTCTATTTTCCATTATACTTTTTTTTGAGGTAGGGTCTCACTCTACTTCAGGGTGAGCAGGAATTCCCTATGTCTTCTCAGGCTGGCCTAGACCTCATGGTGATCCTCCTCCCTCTACCTCTTAAGTGCTAGGATTAAGGCATGCACCACCATGCCCGCCTCAATAATTTGTTGAGAATTTGTTCATAAAAGAAGGTGGTCTAGGGCTGGAGAGATGGCTTAGCGGTTAAGCGCTTGCCTGTGAAGCCTAAGGACCCCGGATCGAGGCTCGGTTCCCCAGGTCCCACGTTAGCCAGATGCACAAAGGGGCGCACGCGTCTGGAGTTCGTTTGCAGAGGCTGGAAGCCCTGGCGCGCCCATTCTCTCTATTTCCCTCTATGTGTCTTTCTCTCTATGTCTGTCGCTCTCAAATAAATAAATAAATAATGAACAAAAAAAATTAAAAAAAAAAAAAGAAGGTGGTCTATAATTTTCTTTTTTGTTCTATCTTTACCTGGTTTTGCTACCAGGGTGATGATGGCTTTGTAGAAGGAGTTTGGTAGGATTCCTTCTTTTTCTAGTTTATGGGAAAGTTTAAGAAGCAATGGTGTTAGTTCTTCCATGAAGGTCTGGTAAAATTCACCAGTGATTCCATCTGGGCCTGGACTTGTTTTAGTTGGGAGAATTTGGATAACTGCTTGGATCTCCACACTTGCTATAGGCCTATTTAAGTGAATAATCTCATGTTGATTTAATTTAGGAAGGTCATATAAATCAGGGAAATTGATTCTTTCAGATTTTCAAACTTATTGCAGTATATGTTCTTATAGCATGTACCTATGATTTCTTTAATTTCTCCATTATCTGTAGTGATGGTTCATTTTTCATCTCTAATTTTATTAACTTGTGTGTGTTCTCTCTTTCTTATGGTCAATTTGATAAGGGTTGATCAATATTGTTTATCTTTTCAAAGAACCAACTCTGTTTCATTTTTTCTTTGAATTTTTTTGATTTCCATTACATTTATTTATTTGTTTGTTGGTTTGACAGAGACAAAGAAGCAGACATAGAGAAAGAAAGAATGGAGGTGCCAGGACCTGTAGCCAGTGCAAATGAACTCCAGATGCATAGGCCATCTTGTGTATCTCTCTTATGTGGGTACTGGAGAATTGAACCTGGGTCCTTAGGCTTCCCAGGCAAGTGCCTTAAGCCATCTCTGCAGCCCACTGAAAAGTTACAAATTGTTTCTCCCATCCTTCTCCAACATGACCACTGGCCATTTGTTTGGGTAACTGTACATTAGCGAAAAGGAAATAATCAGACTTTTTGGTCTCAATAGATAGTGATAGTGAGAGACGCCAAACAGCATCATGGCCCTCTAGTTAAACTAGGGGTTTATTGAGATCAGGTGACCAATGGGGTTTTAGCCAGTTTGACCACAGTCAGTCTCTAAACACATCCCATGGTTCCAGAATGGACAACTGGGATAGGTATCAGTTGTAAAAATACCAACACATTGATTCCCTGACTCATGACATGAGGGCTGTGATGGTTGGAAAGGCAAAACAGAAGCTACTAGGGCTGCCTTATCAGGGAAAATAATGAAAAAAAAACAATATTCATCCCTGCAGGGACGACAGAGATTAGTACCAAGGGGTATGCCTAGTGAAAGTAAAGCCAGAAATTTAACAGCTTTGGGATTTCAATGAGTTTTTTTTTTTTAATTTATTTATTTTTATTCATTTATTTTGTTTTTTGAGGCAGGGTCTCACTCTGGTCCAGGCTGACCTGCAATTAACTACGTAGTGTCAGGATGGCCTTGAACTCATGGCAATCTTCCTATCTCTGCCTCCCAAGTGCTGGGATTAAAGGCATATGCCACCACGCCCAACTTCAATTAGTTTTATTTTTTTTAATATTTTTATTAATCCTGCAGTGGTAGCACATGCCTTTATTTTCAGCACTTGGGAGGCAGAGTAAAAAAGCAATACCCCAAACAAAAGAGCTTTCTGTTCTATCACTGACTGATTACTAAGAAATTTTCTGTTTGTGCAACTAAATAAGGTAAAAAAAAAAAAAAAAAAAACTCAAAATAATGTCAGACTGCCTGCCATACTGTCTATAAAACCTCTGAGCTGTCACAGCTCAGGACTCAGGCTTCAAAAGTTATTTCTGTGAGTCCAGGTTGACCTAAATACATTTTGTGATTCCCCATTCTGTCTCTGGTCTGACCTGTAATTAACTATGCCTTCTCAGGGTGGCCTTGAACTTACATTAACCCTCCCCAGTGCTGGGTTTAAAGGTGTGCACAACCACACCTGGTTTACAGCTCTATTTTTAACTCTTATTTATTTATTTATTTATTTAATTTTAGTTTGTCAATGGATGGTCTCAGTCTAACTCAGGCTGACCTGGAATTCACTGTGTAGTCTTACGGTGGCCTCAAACTCAGGGTGCTCTGCCTACCTCTGTTCGCAAATGCTGGGATTAAAGGCACTCACCACCATGCCTGGCCATATCTTTAACTCTTTATCAACAACCAGTCTACAATACATTTACACAGTGTATCATGATCATAATCCCTTTCCACTCTCCTCTTTTGTCTCTTCCCTATGCCTCTCCACTTCATGGAGAAATCCTCCATTTCTGGCAACTGTATGTTTAACTTTGCTTTCTCTTTCTTTCTCTTTCTTTCTTTCTTTCTTTCTTTCTTTCTTTCTTCCTTCCTTTATTCCTTTCTTTGTTTTCATTCTTCCTCCTTTCCATTCCTCCTTCCCTCCCTACTTCCTTCATTACTTTTTTTTTTCTATTATTAGCAACAGAGAGAAAAGGAGAGCAAGTGAGAGTGAGAGACAGGGAGAAAGAACGGGGGAGAAAAGGAGAGAGAGAATGGGAGCACCAGGATCTGTAGCCACTGACAATGAACCACCATGTACTTCTAGCCTACATGGGTACAGGCAAAATGAACCTGGGTTCTTTGGCTTTGCAGGCAGGTGCCTTAACCGCTAAGCCATCTCTGGGACGCCTGTATGATTAACTTTGAATGTCTATGGCTGAGGGAGAACAGGACTCCTGAGGTTCTGTAAGAAGTGCTGGGAATGACGTCAAGGTCAACTTCAGCTGTATAGAGTTCCAGTCCAGCCTGAGATACATGACAGCCTGTCTCTCATGAGGTCATGAATACAACCACCACTTTGTATCTGGAAGACAGTGTTGCAAACACTCCTTTCCCTTCTTGGGCTCTTACTTTCAGCCACTTCTTTGAAAGTTGTCCCTGATTCTTGGAGGGTGTGATAGTTTGTCTTAATTAGTGCTGATCATGCCACTGTCACCTCTCAGCATTTAGGTGTCTATTGAAACTAACAAGTGCTCAATACCATCTGAACAAAGAAACTTTATTTAAAAAAAATATTTTTGAGCTGGGCGTGGTGGCACACGCCTTTAATCCCAGCACTCAGGAGGCAGAGGTAGGAGGATCACCGAGAGTTTGAGGCCACCCTGAGACTGCATAGTGAATTCCAGGTCAGCCTGAGCCAGAGTGAGACCCTACCTCTAAAAAATATATATATATATATTTTTTTTTTTTGAGATATTTTATCTTTGTGTTAGTGAGAGAGAGCAAATGAACTCCAGACACATGTTTCACCTTTTGCATCTGGCATACATGATTTTGGGGATTTGAACCTGAGTACTCAATGAGTAAGCATTCTCTCTAGCCCTAAAATGTTTTTTTTTTACTTATTGGCCAGCAAAGAGACAAGGAAAAGGGAGAGACAGACAGAAGAATGGGTGAGCCAGGGCCTCCAGTTGCTGCTAATGAATTCCACATGGATATGCATGTGCCACCTTGTGCATCTTGCTTAATGTGGGTATCAAGGAATCAATCCCAGTTCAGCAGGCTTTGAAGACAGGCACTTTAACTACTGATTGATCTCTCCAGCACAAGAAGATTTTTTTTTGGTTCTCCAAGGTAGGGTCTTGTTCTAGCCCAGGCTGATCTGGAATTCACTATGTAGTCTCAGGGTGACCTCGAACTCTCGGCGATCCTCCTACCTCTGCCTCCTGAGTGCTGGGATTAAAGGCGTGTGCCACCACGCCCGGCTGAAGCTTTTTTATTGAGACTGAGTTGCATTAAGTAGCATATGCTGGCCTCAAATCTCAAAGTGAGACTCCTGCTTCCACATCACCAGTGTTGAGCTCACCGGCATATGCCACCATGCTGGGCTCAAAAACTTTATTTATTTTTATTGTTTGGCTTTTTGAGGTTGGGTCTCCCTCTAGCCTAGGCTGTCATGGATTCACTCTGTCCTTTCAGGGTGGCCTCGAACTCATAATGTTCTCCTACATCTGCCTTCCAAGTGCCAGGATTAAAGGCGTGCACCACCACGCCTGACTCAAAAACTATTTTACTAATATACAGTCTGCTTAGGATTTAAGGTGTGATCGAGCACACCTTAAATCCCAACACTTGGGAGGTTAAGGTAGGAGGGTCAGGAGTTCGAGGTCAGCTTCACCTGTATAACTAGTTCTAGCCTGGGCTGGAGTAAGAACCTAACTTGAAAACGGACAAAAAAATAAAAAACAAAAAAGTAAATTTTCGGGATGGAGAGATGGCTTAGTGGTTAAACTCTTGCGTGTGAAGTCTAAGGACCCTGGTTCGAGGCTCAATTCCCCAGGACCCACGTTCGTGTGCAGTGAATAGAGGCCCTGACACACCCATTCCCTCTCTCTGCCTCTTTCTCTCTGTCTGTCGCTCTCAAATAAATAAATGAAAATGAGCAAAAAAATTAAAAAAAAAAAAACTTCCATGGTGGAGAGGTTGCTCAGTGGTGAAGGCACGTGCCAGCAAAACTCTAACAACCTGTGTTCCATTCCCCAGGCCCCACACAAAGCCAGATGCCTAAGGTGGCACACGCATCTGGAATTTTCAGTCACTGGATGGCCCAGCATGCCCATTCTCTCTGTTTACCTTCAGTATCTCGCTTCCTCTCTCTTAATGTTAATAAATTAACAAACAAATAAGTAAATAAGTATTTTTTAAAATCCCAGATACAAAAGCAGCTGGAGGTGAGGCTCAGTGGTAGAAATCATAAGGCCACCAGGACGGGTCACCACATGACCAACAATGGCAACATGTACCTAGCCTGAGGTGTCCTCAATCTCAAGGTGACTCTCTTCCCCAACCCTCCTCCCCAATGTGCACTCTCTCTCTCCAGTAAATAGTTAAAAAAAGAAAGAAAGAAAGAAAGAAAGAAAGAAAGAAAGAAAGAAAGAAAGAAAGAAAGAAAGAGAGAAAAAGAAAGAAAGAACAAGGTTTGGTGGCACATGCCTTTACTCCTAGCTCTTGGAAGGCAGCGGTAGGAGGATCGCCATGAGTTTGAGGCAACCCTGACACTACTAAGTGAATTTTAGGACAGTCTGAGCTAGAGGGAGACCCCACCTCAAAAATAAAACAAAGAACCGGACTTGTGGCTCACGCCTTTAATCCCAGGACTCACAAGGCAGAGGTAGGAGGATCGCCGTGAGTTTGAGGCCAATCTGAGACTATGTAGTGAATTCCAGGTCAGCCTCATCTAGAGTGAGACCTTACCTCAAAAATAAGTAATTAAATAAATAAATGAAACAGACACAACAAAAAACAACACCAAAAAGAAGAAGAGGAAGAAAGAAGAGGAAGAGGTAAAGGAGGAGGAGGAGGAGAAGCCAGGCCTGGTGGTGCACACCTTTAATCCCAGCACTTTGGAGGCAGAGGTCAGAGGTTCACCATGAGTTCCAAATCACCCTGACTACATAGACTTGAGAGTTTGGGCAGAATGATCTAGAGTTCAAGGTCAGCCTAGGCTACATCAATACGCCTTCTGTCTAAATGGAACAGAACAGTGAAGAGTCGGAGGTGCATGTCCGGGTAGGGACAAATGCTTATAATGTCATCACATGAGCATTTGAAGTTTTGGAAAGGAGTAAACATTTGAGGCTAGCCTGGGATACGTTGTGAGACCTACTCAGAAAGACTTAAGGGACCTGGAGACATGGCTTAATGGTTAAGGTGTTTACGTGCAAAGCCAAAGGACCCTGGTTCCATTCCCCAGAAGACACATAAGTCTGATGAACATGGTGACCCATGTGTCTGGAGTCCCTTTGCAGGGCTAGAGGCCCTGTTTCACCCACTCTGTTTCTTTTTGTCTCTCTCTCTCACTCACTTTCTCACAAATATATATATATAGTATATATATATGCTACCCAGGCATGGTAATAAAACCTTTAATGCTTTAATGCCAGCATTAGGGAGGCTGATGTCAGAGGACCCGGTGGGTTCCAGGTCAGCCTCCATACAGTGATACCACTTGCCTGTGAAGCCTAAGGACCACGGTTGGAGGCTTCATTCCCCAGGACCCACGTTAGCCAGATGCACAAGGGGGTGCACCCCTCTGGAGTTCATTTATAGTGGCTGGAAGCCCTGGTGTGCCCATTCTCTCTCCCTATCTTTCTCTTTCTCTCTCTGTGTCTGTCACTCCCAAATAAATAAGTAAAAATAAACAAATAAATTTAAAAAAAAAGAAAACCAAAATAATGTAGGCCCCAGCACTGCATCAGACACCTAGGTAGGAGGAGCATATTAAGTTTCAGGACAGCATTGGCTTGAGCGACACCCTCCAGAAAACAAATAAAACAATAAATAAGGTGTGGTGAGGTAGCACCAGCCTTTAATCCCAGCACTGCATCAGAGATCTGGGTAGGAAGAGCACTGTGAGTTCAAAGCCAGCCTGGCCTAGAGTCAGACTCTGCTAAGCTGGGCGTGGTGGGGGCGGGGCCTCCCATCAGCTCCTGTCTGGCAGGATAAAAGCAGGAGTCACAGCCCAGGTTCTGCTAGAACAGCTTCTGCCTCAGAGTTGGCAGGTCTGCACCACAAGCCACTGAGCATCTTCCCAGCTCTGAGCAGACATCAGGTAAGGGGAGGGCAGGGCTGGGTGGGAGGCGGGCTGCCTGGGAGATGGTGGGACACAAGGTTAACCAGGGCAAGACTCTGCAGGCCCAGGCAAGCGTGCTGCAAGGGGAGAGATTCCTGGAGAAGATGAGGCCAAAGGATGGATTTTAAAGGCCTTATATGTATGCAACCTGGTAGGCCTTGCTTTGAGATTACTAGATCACCCAAAACCTGGCTCCCTGTTTTTTTTTTTTTTTTTTTTTTTTTTGGTTTTCTAGGTTGGGTCTCACTCTAGCCCAGACTAACCTGGAATTCACTATGTAATCTGAGGATGGCCTGGAACTCACAGTGATCCTCCTACCTCAGCCTCAAATGCTGGCTTTTATTATTAATTATTCTTATTTATGGTCACTTATTATTTTTTACATGCTCAGAGATAGATCCTGCTACATCTGTATCCCTAGTGCTGGGATTAAGAGCATGTGTTATGCCAGGTATGGCAGCGCACACCTTTAATCCCAGCACTCCAGAGGCAGAGGTAGTAGGAATGCTGTGAGTTCGAGGCCACTCTGAGACTCCATAGTGAATTCCAGGTCAGCCTGGGCTACAGAGAGACCCTACCTCAGGGGAAAAAAAAAAAAAGAGCATGTGTTGCCATGCTATTTTTATTTCCTGAGTTTCAAGTTAAGATCTCACTCTAGTCCAATGGTATTTATTCATATATATGTTATTTTGGGTTTTTGGGTAGGGTGTTACCCTGGCCCAAGCTACTGGAATTCACTGTGTATTCTCAGTGTAGCCTTGAACTCATGGCATTCCACCTATCTCTGCCTCACAAGTGGTGCCATTAAAGGTGTGTACCACCACAATTGGCTTATGTATTTTTCAAAAAAATGTTTTATTTATTTGAGAGAGTGGGGATTAGAGGCAGATAGATGGAGAGAATGGGCACACCAGGGACTCTGTCTTATGCAAACTAAGTGCAGATGCATGTTCCACCTTCTGCATGTGGCTTACATAGGTACTGAGGACTTGAAAGAGGGAAGAGAGGCACCGTGGTTTTTGGGACAAGCTGCCTCAGGCCTCTTTAACGCTGGAGTGTCCCTCAGCAGTAGAGCAGTGGAGGGCGGACCGCCTTTGTGCTTCTAACTCCCAAGTGTTGGGATCACAGTCTTGGTCTCATCCCTGACGCCATCCCCTCTCTGAGCTTTTTTTTTTTTTTTAATTTTTATTTATTTATTTATTTATTTGAGAGCGACAGACACAGAGAGAAAGACAGATAGAGGGAGAGAGAGAGAATGGGCGCGCCAGGGCTTCCAGCCTCTGCAAACGAACTCCAGACGCATGCGCCCCCTTGTGCATCTGGCTCTTTTTCTTCTGGTAAAATTTCACTCGGTCTCAGGCTGATCTGAAACTCACGCTGTAGTCCAAGGCCGGCCTGGAAGTCACAGTGATCCTCCAGCCGCTGTCTCCCCAGTGCGAGGATTAAAGACGTGCCGCCACACCCTGTTCTGGGTTGGCTTATGTGTTTGTTCTTTATTAATTTATTATATTCTGCCCATGTAGCCAATATTGGCCTTAAACTTTAAAAAAAAATTTTTTAATTTATTACAAAACGCAAGAAGTCAGATGAGAGAGAGAGACATGGACATGGTAAGACCTCCAGCCAGTGCATAGGAACTTCCTGCGCATGCACGACCTTGTGCATCTGACTCATGTGGGTCCTGGGGAGTTGAACCTGTGTCACTTGGTTTGCAGCAAGTGTCTTAACTCCAGAGCCCACCCTCCTGCCTGCCCTTGAAATCTTGAAACTCATATCTCAGCTGAGATTACAGGGGTGAGCCACCATGCCCAGCTTTATCTGTCTTTGAAGGCTTCATGGAAGTAGTGTTGAATTCCTGTCCCAGGACACTTCTAGAACCTGCCACTCAGTCTGAAGTAGTAGGCAGGAACCCTGTGTCTTGCAGAGGCAGAAGTTGCAGCCAGGTCCATGCTTATGGCTACATCACAGCATATAGGACACTATGAGACTCTTCTATACTGATAACCTGTACTTCAGGCTGGAAGAGAAAACATCTGCAGAAATGAACCCGTGCGTCACTGGCAACAACACTACTCAGCCTTCCATGCAGGGTGTGCTCCAGCAGAGTGGAGATGGAGTCCCCAGTCCCATTCCTATAGGGGCAGGTAAGAGGTTTTTTGGTTCTTTGCTTTGTTTTTCATGCTAGCTCAGGCTGACCTGGGATTAACAATGTAGTCTCAGGCTGGCCTTGTACTCACAGTAATTCTCCTACCTGGGCCTCCTGAGCGCTGGGATTAAAGGTGAGCACCATCACACCTAGCTGCCGTTAAGAGTATTAAAGGTATTTGATTATAGCCCAACTTTTGAAAAGCAGTGTCAGAGGGCTGGAGATGTGGATTCAAGGGAGAGCTCAGGCCTGGCTATGTGGAGGAACTCCTGACTGGATAGTGCAGACAGGCTGGTGATGCAGGCATGCCTACAGGGTGTAGGGGCCTTCCAAGGGGCTGCTTCAGGGGCAGGGAGGACTCAGGGTGTCCTGAAACTTTGCAATGGGGGTTTCTATGTTTAGCAACAGTCTGAACTTGAGACAATGACAGTCTGCTTTGACCTCCAAAGTGAATAGGTACTGAACCCCACTTTTACGTTGTAAGCCTTTTGGCAGAAAAAATGGCCTTCCATTTTGTGTTTGATTTTGTTATTGTTATTGTTGTTGTTGTTACTGTTTTTTTTTTTCAAGGTAGGGTTTCTTTCTATCCCAGACTGACTTGGAATTCATTATGTAGTCTTAGGGTGGCCTTGATCTCACCATGATCCTCCTACCTCTGCCTCCCACGTGCTGGGATTACAGGCTTGTGGGAACCTGCCTGTCTTGTGTTAGATTTATTTTTAAAAACCTTTCCCAGGCTGACCTGGAATTCACTATGGAGTCTCAGGGTGACCTTGAACTCATGGTGATCCTCTTACCTCAGCCTCTGTTGTGCTGGGATTGGAGTAATGCTAAACATTTTTTAGTGGAAACTTCCTGAATTCTAGAAAATACATCGTGATAATTCTCTCCTCTTCTCCTATTGCCCTTCACAAATTCATTCTCCATCATATTTCCTCCCTTGTCAACTAATGTCTTTTATTTTGATGCCATCTTTTCCTCCTTTTGTGAGGGATTTTTGTAGGTTGTGCCAGGCACAGCCAGGTCATGGGTTTCCAGGCCATTGTGTCTGGAGGCTGGCACTGTAATGAGTCCTCCCCTTCCTTTGGCGCTTACTTCATTGCCCAACCTTTTCCCCAATGGACCTGAGCCTTGGAAGAGTGACAGAGTTCTTTCAGTTCTGAGCACTCCTGTCACTTCTCAGCACTATGGTGCCTTTTGAGTCACTCTTGAGGTAACCACCATGAGAAAAGAGAAGGTTTTCTCTAACCTGAAAGAGTAGCATTAATACATGGGTATGAACTTTCAGAGAAGTGCTTGTGGGACACCCCTGGGTCCTCGAGAGTGAAGGGGAAGGAGGACTGTGCAGGAACGTGTGGCACACACCAGATGAAATCAACGGTAGTGATGAAGGATGGCCTGGCATCCAGATTTGAAGAAGGAACTCTGTGTGCCTCGAGCTCTTCTGAGGATCCACCTCTGACAGAAAGTGAGCCTGATGGTTCTGATCTGGAGACTGATGAGGACCCTGAGTTGTACCCAGGGGAGGAGGATTCATATGTATGGAGCAAGTCGGAACTGACACGTTCTGAAGGCCCGCTTGGATCACTTGAATGTAAGTAACTAGTGTTTTCTTGTGGAAGTGCCACTTAGAGCTGGAAGCAAAGCTATCTGATGACACTGCGATTAACTTTGCAGTACAGGTCACAGCTCTCCCTGTCTGAGGGGCTCCCAGAGAGAATCCCGCATTGGTTCTGCCTCAAAAAGAGGGATGGAGAGATGGCGTAGTGGTTAAGTGCTTGCCAGTGAAGCCTAAGGACCCACATTTGCCAGATGCATAAGGGGACGCACACATCTGGAATGCATTTGCACTTTCTTTGAATAAAAATGAATAAAAATTTATTTTAAAAAAATTGCAGTGTGCGGCCAGACATTGGGAAGGGGATCCAGAGCTTTCTGCAGGGCAGGAGCATTGTCAGTCAGGGGATCAGAAGACAAAATGCAGCAAATAGCCTGGGAGGCGGAGAGCAAGCAGCACAAGCAGCAGGGGAGGCCATGCAGATGCTCTGAGTTTGGGGGTGAAGCCATCATTCCTGCGACTTTACTTGAACTGGAAACATAGAAAATTCCCTGCTCTTCCTACACTGCAGCCTGAGGCTTCTCTAGAGAACCTTGGCAATGACAGTCTTGATACCTTCAAGCCATTTCCCTGGGTCACAGGACAGTCACTAAATTGACAGGTCCTTCCTCCTGTGCAGTGGCTCTGAAGCACATGGTGAGAATGACCTTCATGAGATTGGCACTAAAGATCACTCGAGTCATGCTCTGCTCTCTGGAATCATAATATATTTTAGGAAATGTTTGTTTTCTCATTATTTCCTAGGGTGCCCCGTGCCCCCTGAGGAGTTGACAAAGGCATTTGATTTCTGAAGAAAGAACTCAGGAAACCAAGAAGCAAAGGAGGAAGTGCAAAAGAGGTTGGCACCATGGCCCAGGCCTGTAAGCCGAGCTTCCAGGACAACTGAGGTGGAAGTGTTTCTTGCCTCCAGGAGTTTGAGTCAAACCTACCTTGAAGAACTAACCCTGTTTTATAAAGGAAAACAGCAATTAATTCTTAAATGTAAAAGTTCTTTTATGTAACTCCTTTTACATAGAGACTTTGAAAAGTATCTCAATGCCCTAATAAAACAGAAATGGATTTTCTATTTTGGTTTCTTTTCTTTCTTTTTTTTTTTTCTTTTTGATTTATGAGTCAGGGTATCACACTACCCCAGGCTGACTTGGAATTTACTATGTAGCCTCCAGGCAGCCTCAAATTCATGGCAGTCCTCCTTCCTCTGTCTCCCAACCAAGCAATGGGAATAAAGGTGTGCACCACATTGGCTGGCTATTTTCTTTTCTCTTGTTCTATTTTTTTTCTTTTTTTCTTTTCTTTTTTTGAGTCAAGCCCAACAGACTGTCCTTTTTTGATGCAAGAGAGAAAATTGTCTTGACCGTGCCTCCAGACAGTGAATTTGAGTTCCATGTATGTGGCACCTTGTGTGCATGTGCAACCATGCGTGCTTTGTCGCCTTGTGTGGCTGGCTTACATGGGACATGGAATGTTGAATGTCCGTAGGCTTCCACAGCAAGTGCCTTAATTATTATGTCATCTCTCAACCTTGCTTGTTTGTTCAAGGTAGTTTCTCTAGCCTAGGCTGTCATCAAACTCCCAGTTATATTCTTTCTTTTTTTAATTTTTTTGTTTATTTATTTGAGAGCGACAGAGAGAGAAAGAGGCAGAGAGAGAGACACAGAGAGAATGGGTGTTCCAGGGCCTCTAGCCACTGTAAACGAACTCCAGACACGTGCACCCCCTTGTGCATCTGGCTAATGTGGGTCCTGGGGAGTTGAGCCTCGAACCAGGTCCTTATGCTTCACAGGCAAGTGCTTAACTGCTAAGCCATCTCCTCCAGCCCAAACTCCCAGTTATATTCTTACAACTGACTCCTGAACCCTGAGATGAAAGGCATGTGCCACCTTGCCAGCCTGTGCCTGTCTTCCCAGCACTGAGATGGAGGGTAACGAGTTCAGGACAACCTAAAAAGAGGTAGAGGACAGCCTAGGGTACATGTGACTGTCTCAAATCAACAGTCATCTCAAAAATGACCCTTTCCACCTGTGCAAAGGACATATTTCTGAAAGTGACATACTGAATTACTAGACTGGGGACAGTCAGATGCCTGAAAGAAAGCAAGTCAGTTACTGCGTGGTTAATATGTACATATCGATGATATACCACATTCATAATCACCTCCCTGCATCATCCCTGTGGTCTTCCTGTGTCCCTCCACTGAGTTTCCCCATTCAAACTAGCCTCTCTTCCTTAGAGAGTGTGATCAATATGTCTCACTTAGTGCTGAACACTCCACTGTCACCTCTTCTCAGCACTTTGGTGAGTTTGAGTTTCTCATCAGAAAAGGTAAACTCTGTAACCAAAAAATTTAATTTATAGACATGAACATAAGTATTTAGAGGGTAGTTTCATAGTTCTAATAGTTTATCCATCTATGGCTATTACCTTTTATGTCATATCCTTTTTGTTAGGAGAAGCCATCAAAAAATGATAGCTAAAAATAAACTTATGCATAATGACTAGTAATGTAACTGAATATTAGCACACTGCAGAGAAAGGTATTAGTAACAGATTTATCAATGTCATAACCTGACAGCGTCAAGCAAACTTTATGTTCTTTCAGAACAAATGACATGAGGAGAAAATTTTAAGAACATATGGTTATTTTATTAAGACCCAGTTCTGTGGAAATGTTCAGTTTAAAATCCAATCAGATATAAAACACAACAAGATGTTTACAATAATTACGTTAGATGTTGTTGACAACAGAAGGGACCTATCCTTGCAGGCTGCATTAAAAACTGTACCCTGTGGAATGAAGGGATTACTGAGTTTTTAAGGTCTGCAAAGAGTCCCCAGTACCCACGTAAAGCTAGATGCTCAAAGTGGCACATGCATCTAAAATTCATTTGCAGCAAATGCCCTTTCTCTCCCACTCAGTCCAAGTTAAATTTCCTTTAGCCACTAAGCCATCTCTCAAGCCCTCACCAGTTTCAAAGATGAATCCTATGTGTGCATTTGAGTCTGTCCTCTGGAACTGGAGAGAAGGTTTGAAATTCACTATGTAATCTCAGGGTGGCCTCAAATTCACAGTGATCCTCCCAAGTGCTGGGATTAGAGGCGTGCCACCACACCCAGCCAAATTTTCCTTTTAAAGTACTTTTAACACAGGGTCATGGAAGTATTAGTTTTCTCCTCCCCTGTTGCAAAAACTCGTTGTGGGGTGGCAAAGAGCGGATGTCATCTGGGGGTGGCACTGCCCTGGGTGGCACCTCCCAAGCTGGCATGCCAGTCTGCCTGTCTACTGGAAGGTGACCAGTGGGGATTCTGAGACTGGAAGTGCAGGGTGAACAGGTCATGGTGTCCTCTGTCCATGCTGTCCAGTCATGCCCATTGGTCTCCTGCTTCTTGGTATCAACATCATCCTTATCGCCTACCACTGCCAGCTTACCCAAAGATGCCTCAGCCTCCTCATCTTCATCTCTGCCCTCCTCCTCCCCACCTTCCTCTTCATCATGCACCTCATTGTCAGCCTCCTGCTACCCGTTTTCCTCACTAGCATTGCCTTTGGCAGGGGCTTCTCTTCCATTCTCTGCCTCCTCCACAACTTCCTTCTTTTCCTTCGCAGCCGTGGAGACCAAGGGGCTGGAGTCCACAGGCATGGTGGGGCAGCCGCGGAGCACCGGCAGCGGGGAGAGAAAGCCAGAGTTCCAGGATTCTGGTCAAAGTGCTGCTGGCTCCCAGCATGCCAAGGGAAGGAAGGCAGGCTGTAGAGAGACTTGCACCAACATGCCAGACTGGAGTATTTTTAACTCTTTGAGGTAGGGTTTCACTGTAGTCTAGGTCGACCTGGAATACACTATGTAGTTTTAGGGTGGCCTTGAGAACATGGTGAGCCTTCTCTCCCTGTCTTTCCCCTTAGAACTCCAGATGTATGTGCCCCCTTGTGCATCTAGCTAACATGGGTCATGGGGAATTGAACCTTCAACCAGGGTCCTTAGGCTTCACATGCAATCACTTAATTACTGATCTGGTTGGGTAGATGGTTATCTTTTTCCTCCCTCACTGCTGTGAGGCCCTCCCAAAGCTGCATGCTGGGTCAGAGGGCGATCCCCAACCCCCATAAAGGACCAATCTTCAGTCAAGGGTACACAAGTAGCTGCGTTCCCTGCTAGAACCTCCAAACAATCTCTCAAAGGGTAAGTTGGGGGGGGGGGAAATTACCATGGGAGACTGTCTACAATCTTGAAAGTTGTTAATTAAAAAAAAAAAAGTGCATGACTGTGAAGCCTAAGGACCCAGGTTCGATTCTCCAGGTCCCATGTAAGCCAGATGCACATGGTGGTGCATGGGTCTGGAATTCATTTGCAATGGCTAGAGGCCAACAGGCCCATTCTCTCTCAGATAAATATAAATCTTTAAAAAAAAAATCTGTTCAGTGGTTAAGGCACTTGCCCTCAAAGCCAGGTTTGATTTCCCAGAAGCCACACAACCCAGATGCACAAGAAGTGACTAGGGCTCCTACTCTCAAATATCAAATTTGAAGGGAAATGGATCAGTCTCTTCTCATATCCCAGTTTCAAACGCTTAGACTCGTGAGTCAGTAGTGAGGGAGGCAAGGGGACAGGCATGCAGCTAAGCAAGCAGATAGGTAGAATGCTGGGGCCAAAGGGTCTAAGTGGGGTCAAGGAAGGAGAGTGGGGTTAATCAAAGTGTTAGGGATAAGCCATGTGGAAACTTCTGAGGTTGATCATGGTGCCTGGAAGCCATACATCAGGAAAGTGTTAGTACCAGATATGGGACAGCTTCCAGCTGTCCAGGGACCTATTGCCTTCAAACTCACAAGCCATTGCCAAAGCTCTTGACTGCCCACCACACCTCACTGAGAAATCAAGTTGCACGCCTTCTTCCTGTTACCAGCTGTCAGGACACAGTAAAGAGCTATGCAGCAGTCAGCCCAGGCTAGAAAGATCCCGGTTTCCCATCAGAAATAGGTCACCGAGGAATCCAACTAGGACCTGATTCTCCCTGAAGGCCAGCTGACAGAAAGCTGGAAAAAGCTGCATTACATGCAACACTATGGGAGACAGAAACCGACGGTGAAAATAGTGGATACTCCAAGCCTCAAGTCAGCCAGCCAGGCCAAATGACTGAACAGGTGCAATAGTGGCTGTTATGGGGGAAGCCAACTACTCTTTAATTGTAGTGGAGGCCCACTCTATTGGAGGCAACACATCTTTAATCCCAGCAATCAGGAGGCAGAGGTAGGAGGATCATAGCAAATTCAAGGACACCCTGAGACTAGAGTGAATTCTATGTCAGCCTGGGCTACAGCAAAACCCTAGCTCGAAAAACAATCGTAGCAGGCCTTAGCATATCCACTCTCCTCAGATTTCAAAAAATGCTAAGGAGCTAGTGTTAGAGACCAAGGGAAACTTGGCCACTTAACAGCTGTTCCCAAATCTCACTTAAAAAAAAAAAAAAAAAGATTTTTGTTTTGGTTTTCTGAGTTCAGGTCTAGGCAAAGCTGACCTGGAATTCACTATCAAATCTCAAGGTGGCCTCGAACTCATGGTGATCTTCCCATTTCTGCCTCCCAAGTGCTGGGATTAAAAGGATGTGCCACCAGGTTTATATTAGTGTTTAAACAAAATACAGAACTTCAGCATGGCATGGTGGTGCATCACTAAGGAGGGCAATGGCCAGCCTGGGAGTTTCAAGTTAGTTTTCCTAGAATGATACCCTGCCTTGAAAAATAAAACACGTAACTCTCATGCCGGGCGTGGTAGCACACGCCTTTAATCCCAGCACTTGGGAGGCAGAGGTAGGAGGATCACCGTGAGTTCAAGGCCACCCTGAGATGACAGAGTGAATTCCAGGTCAGCCTGGACCAGAATGAGACCCTGCCTCGAAAAACGAAAAACCAAAAAACAAAAACAAAAAAAAAAAAAGCTCTCTACTAAGAAGGGTATGATCCACTACTCTCTAGGAGGGATGAGGCAGGGCTGCTAAACTGAGTGGGAAAAGGACTGTACATTAAAGAACCCAGGCTAAGATGCATAAGGTGGAGCATGTTTGCAGTGGCTAGAGGCCCTGGCAAGCACACTCTCTCAAATAAGGGGCTAGAGGGATGTCTTAGTTGCCTGCAAAGCCTAAGGACACACATAAGCAGCACCTGCATCTACAGTTTGTTTGGAGTGACAGGAATTCCTGGTACCCTTATTTACTCTTTCCCTCAAATAAATAAATGAAATGTTTAAAGAAACGACAATGATGTTTTTAGAATATTTACATCAGCACATGTACTGTCAAGGAAGGAACCACTGGACTTCAAGCCAAGTTCAACAACCCAGGATGGGACCACATACTCTGGTGAGCCACCACCATTCAGGTCATGGTGTGGTCACAAAACTGTCTTTGTTTTGTCAGAGGAAAAGCAAAGCATGGAGTCCACTGAGGCATTTTATTCATGTTTGCTTTATACTCCTAGAAAAAAAATCCCAGGATTTTCCCTCCTGTGTGTTTTCGTCTTGCTTCTTCATGGTCCATAATGCCAGCTGAGGTTGTCAGGACAATGAAACTATGGAGAAAACAAACATGCTGGTGAGTTTAATTTCTAACATTTAGCTGCCATCCTCAGCTGCAAAGAGCCACTACCCTCACAAATGCACAGTTATGCACTCCTCCTAGAATGGAACGACCCAGGCACATTCCCTCCTCTGCTAACACTAGAAATTCTGCTTCTACACATATAAACCAGGCAGGAGCTGGGTAGCCTGAGACTAGAGTGAGACCCAGCCCCAAAAGAAACCAAATGAGGCTTTAGAGATGGCTTAATGGTTAAGGCATTTGCCTGCAAAGCCAAAGGACCCAGATAAGCCAGATAGACGCACAAGGTAGTGCACACATTTTCTCTCTCTCCCTTTCTCTTTTTCAAATAAGTAGAACTTGAACAGGCAGGGAGGCCCCTGCAATTAAAAAAAGCCAGGTGTGGGCTGGAGAGATGGCTTAGCGGTTAAGCGCTTGCCTGTGAAGCCTAAGGACCCCAGTTCGAGGCTTGCTTCCCCAGGTCCCACGTTAGCCAGATGCACAAGGGAGCGCATGCATCTGGAGTTTGTTTGCAGAGGCTGGAAGCCCTGGCGCGCCCATTCTCTCTCTCTCCCTCCATCTGTCTTTCTCTCTGTGTCTGTCGCTCTCAAATAAATAAATAAATAAATTTAAAAAAAAAAAAGCCAGGTGTGGTGGTGCACACCTTTAATCCCAGCACTCAGGAGGCAGAGGATCACCATGAGTTCCAGGCCACTATAAGACTAGGTAGTGAATTTCCAGGTCAGCCTGAGCTACAGAGAGACCCTACCTACCTCAGGGAAAAAAAAAAAATGGGGGGGATGGGGAAGATGGCTCAGCAGTTAAAAGCATTTGCCTATAAAGCCCACTGGCCCCAATTCAAATCCCAAGACACCAATGTACACCACATGCACAAAGTGGTAGAGGCACGAGGCCTTGGCATACACACATAAAAATTTTCTTTTAACTAGAGTTGGCTTAGTGGTTAAGGTAACTTGCTTGCAAAGCCAAAGGACCCAGCTTTGAGTCCCCAGGTCCCATGTTAAGTCAGATGCAAAAGGTGGTGCCATGTGTCTGAATTTCACTTCCAGTTGCTGGAGATCCAGGAACAACCATTCTCTCTCAAATAAACATTAAATTGCCATAAGTTCGAGGCCATCCTGAGACTACAGTTTATTTCAGGTCAGCCTAGGCTAGAGTGGGACCCTATCTTGATAAACAAAAACAACAAACAAAACTTCCAACATTAAATCAGACAGCCAACAGGCCTGCTATGGCTCAGGGAACCATTGAGGAGGGAGACACACAGTGGGTAGGAATATCCTGAGGCAGTGCCCTGCTACCCCCATGACCCCACAGTGAATGCCATAACCCCACTGAGGATGGTCTCCAGGGCAACAAGCACTGGGGCTAAAAAAAAGAATCATTTGGGCTGGAGAGATGGCTTAGCGGTTAAGAGAAGGTTATGAGAAGGCTAAAGACCCAGGTTTGATTCTCCAGGTCCCACGTAAGTCAGATGCACATGGTGGACCATGCATCTTGAGTTCATTTGCTAGTGACTAGAGGCCCTGGGGCACCCATTCTCAGTTTGTCTCTAATAAATAAACAAAATAATAATAATAATCTGAGCCTGGTGCACGCCTTTAATCCCAGCATTCAGGAGGCAGAGGTAGGAGGATCACTGTGAGTTCAAGGCCAGCCTGAGCTAGAGTGAGACCCTACCTGGGGGTGGTGTGAGGGGAATAATTTATTATAAAATTCAGAGCCTTTTTGGTTGTCCGATGAGAGATAGTCAGCCCAAATCACCCCTTTTACAAGTAAAGAAACCAAGTCTGCTCTCATAATCTGAAGCAGGCATTTAAGCCCATGTTTTTTTTTTTTTAAACTTGATTCATCAACTTTTTTTAAATTTTATATTTATTTATTTGAGAGTGACAGACACGGAAAGACAGATAGAGGGAGAGAGAGAATGGACGCGCTAGGGCTTCCAGCCTCTGCAAACGAACTCCAGACGCGTGCGCCCCCTTGTGCATCTGGCTAACGTGGGACCTGGGGAACCGAGCCTCGAACTGGGGTCCTTAGGCTTCACAAGCAAGCACTTAACCGCTAAGCCATCTCTCCAGCCCTAAGCCCATGTTTAAGTCAAGCTAGAAGGAGCATGCAGATACTACCACAAACCAGATGAGGAAGGTCTCAGCCAGTTCAATTACATCATTACATCACAGCAACATTTCACAGCCAACTTACCCAAACTGACGGGATGGAAGCAAATTATTCTGCCATTTTTCTAAGTCTTTGAGCTGTACATCAAATCTGGGGCTGATCACTCCACACTGAAAAAAGAGAACAAAAGATTACTTTCTTATACTACAAGATACTTGTACCTTGTTGATGTATGCTTATGAGGTGTTGGTGTTACATATTTGCTGTGATACTAAAAGACCTTAAGCTGAGGGAGAAGCACACGGCCTATGGTGTTACCCCTGTGAAGTAATGTGGGGCAGAAGAGTTGGCTCTCTGTTGGTGAGTTAGCAGCTGCTTTATGCCCATCTTAACACTTCTTGTGCATAGACCTAACCAGTATGCATTTATGATAGGATACAAAGAGGACATATTAGTCCTATAATGGTTTTTTGTCCTTCCTAGGCAAATTAGGTTTCATAATTCACAGATGTTATTTTAAGCATTTTAAAAATTAAACTTACTCAGAAGTGCTTCATCGGCTGCACTAGTAGATGAGAAGGGTACAGTTTTACTGAACTGTGTAAGTCTTAATACATTTTTTTTTGAAGCAGCCAGACCTCTTCTTGGAAAGTTGGTATATTAGGTTCATTGTGACTGCTGTGGGAATCTGGTTTATAATAAAACTTCTCATGAATCTTTGGGAATTAACTGTAATTGCCAACAGAAGCTGGCCATTGGAGCTATTTTTCTACGAAATGCACTTTTAAAAGACTAAAATAAATGTATAGACATTAAAAAAAAGCTCAATATAAAATGGCTTTTATAAGTGCATTAACAGTCAGCAATACAAACCACCAGCCCTTATTTAATTACTATCTACTCTGCTCACAATTATTTATATAAACATCTTTCAAACATACACTAAGCACAGCATGGCAGCAGATACCTGTAACCATTGTCCTCAGGAGGCTGAGACAAGAGAACATTCAGTTCCAGGCTATCAATCCCTGAGCTCCCATGCTCATATAAAGAAACAAGAGGTTTCAGAGAATTGTTTCTACTTCCTCTCTGTAAGTAAACCCTAGATCCAGTCTGGGACCCTGGAAGCAATACCTTCGTCATGGTAGTTGCTAAGCCCTTCCATACCTGCCTGGAAGGAAACAACCCCTCTCTTGGGAGTTAATAGTTCCCCATCTCCATGTAAAATGGATAAAACAAGGCTAGATAGGTGGTTTAGTGGTTAAGGCACTTGCCTGTGAAGCCTAAGGATCCAGGTTCAATCAACTCCTCAGAACCCACACAAGCCAGATGCACATGTGTCTAGAGTTTCTTTGCAGTAATGGTTAAAGGCCCCGGTATGCCCATTCTCTCTAAAAAATATTTTGTAATGATAACTCATGTAATGTGGGCAGAGAGCATGGTTCACACCCCCAACAACCTTAACCTTCTCCCCCTTCCCTATTTCTTTCTCCAGAAGACCTTAAAAAGAAAGAAAAAAGTAACAAAACAAAACAAAAAACCTTCTTACTTCCTAGGATTCAAAGCTCTCTTTTTGCACTGAGCTCCCCCCCATACCATTTGTTGTTAATGGACCAATAAGAGATCAACTCCCTGGTTTTCTAAATTCCAAACCTCAACCAAGTTTTAGCCTGAGACACATAGGGAGACCCTGTGTCCCATAAACTGCATACAGATGCACATACAACACACAAATATATGTATCTATACGAAGACTTTGCCTGTCTACAAGTGAGGACATGAAAAAGTCAAGGAAAAAAAAAAGAGTCAAAGTCACACATGGCAGGCAGTGCCAGGTCACTAGCATGTTCCCTATGGATTGCCCCAGAACTACCAACCAAATTATACACAATCAAGAGTACAAATAAGAGCTGCACGTGCTAGGCATGGTGGTGCAGGCCTTTAATCCCAGCGCTTGGGAGGCAGAGGTAGGAGGATCACACTGAGTTCAAGGATACCCTGAACTAGAGTAAAACCTTACCTCGGGAAAGTTAAAAAAAAAGCTGCATATAAAAGGAATAGAAAGAGGGGTACTAAATAGGATGGTGTTTCATATATATATATATATATACATACATACATACATATACACACACACACACACACACACACACATATACATATATATATGTATATGTAAATAGAAGAACAGATTAATAGGGGTGAAAAGGCCTATGTGAGGTCAGGGGAAGAGACTGAGTAGAGGAAAGGTGAAGGGAGAACTAATCTAAGAGGAGCCGGGCGTCGTGGCACATGCCTTGCCTTTAATCCCAGCACTCAGGAGGCAGAGATAGGAGGATCAAAATGAGTTCAAGGCCACCCTGAGACTACATAGTGAATACAGGCCAGCCTGGGCTACAGTGAGACTCTACCTCTGGAAAAAAAAAATCTTAAGAGGATAAAATAAATCATATGGAAACCTTTTTTGGACATTGGAACACTCAGGAGCCATAGATTGTTACTAGAAATTTTTCAGTGCCAGGGATGGGATACCTTCCAGTGAGTTGTTGGCCAGGGGGACCCTGATGCCCTCCAAAAAAAGGGGGGGGGCACTGCCAAGGCCCTTGGTTTCCCACCAGGAATAGCTGGTAAGACCCTATTGCTGAAGACTCCATATACTTGGGCTGCAAAGTCACTGAGAAACCCTGCTGGAACTGAGCTGATAACCTCCTCCGTGTAGACCAGCTGACAGAAAGCTTGAAGAAGCAATTCTGCATGCAGTTCAGTGGCAGAAAGAGAAATCACCAGTGAAGATACTCAACAGTGGACACTGCAAGCCTTATATTTGGCGAGCGAGGCCAAATGAGCCAATGGGTGCAATAGTGGCATATCTGTTATGGTGGAAACCAACTGTCCTCTAATTTGACTGGAGGCCTGCTCCATGGGAGGGAATACACCCCTTGTGCATCTCACTAATGTGGGTCCCGGGGAATTGAACCTGGTCCTTTGGCTTTGCAGGCTGGCCTTAACCACTAAGCCATCCCTTCAGCCCTTCTTTTGCATTAAAAAATTTTTGCTCATTTTTATTTATTTATTTGAGAGTGACAGAGAAAGAGGTAGAGAGAGAAAGAGAGAATGGGCATGCCAGGGCTTCCAGCCACTGCAAATGAACTCGTGTGCATTCTGCTAATGTGGGTTCTTTGGCTTCACAGGCAAGCACTTAACCACTAAGCCATCTCTGCAGCCCTTCTTTTACATTTTAAATGAGGGCTGGGGTCTTTTTGCCCAGCAAACAAAAAGCAGTGCTAGAGAGACGGCTTAGCAATAAAGGCACAAGCCTGGAAAGCAGAAAGACTCAGGTTTGATTCCCCAGGACCCAAGTAAGCCAGATGCACAGGTGGCACAATGCATCTGGAGGCCCTGGTGCACCCTAATATTTCTCTCAAATACATTTTAAAAAAGCACGACAGCAGCTTGGCGTGGTGGCACATGGGGGGGGGTCTCCTATGGCTTATGCAAGATCACATCTTGCAAGTGCAAACTCGAGAAAGTGACTACACAGTAGGCAAGCAGCTGCGCCACAGGACAGCCATTAATAATGCCATAAAGCAGAGCCAAACATGGTGGTACACGCCTTTAATCCCAGCACTTGGGAGACAAGCGGTAGGACCACCATGAGTTCAAGGCCACCCTAACACTACATAGTGAATTCCAGGTCAGCCTTGGCTAGAATGAAACCCTACCTCGGAAGGAAGAAAGTGCCACAAAGCAGCGTTCGTTGTAACTCCTACAGCAGAAACTCGAACCCACCGAACCCGAGTCATTGGTTCTCCCCACTGTTCACTACCCTGTCTGCTATGTTGTCACCGAAGACAGTCATGCCCCAAGGGGAAAAGGGAAGTATGGAGAAACTGAAAGCCAACATTACCTAAATGGCTATGACTGTAAGCTGCCACTTCCTACACCCTGGGCTTAGGTTCTGACGTTTAACAAATAGTAACAGATTAAAAATCAGCCTTGCAACTTCTTCATCTTTCACAAAGATCCAGCTGTTCAGTTTTACTCAACATGAAGCAAAAATTCACTATAAGGAATTGTATCATTCCATCCACTGTTACTAACCACTAACTTAGGAAATTCATTTTCTCGTCTGTTTTAACCCTGAGGAGTAGAGAATCTCTAACACTTCCCAAACCGGAAAGCTACCAACTTCAACATAAAAAAGCGGAATTCCACCTCAGAACTTTACTAACTTGCTAAGATATCAGCCCCAAACACAAGCAATCCCTTAAACCCACCAAGTCAAAAGGACAGAGATCAGAGCTGGAGAGATGGCTTAGCGGTTAAGCGCTTGCCTGTGAAGCCTAAGGACCCCGGTTCGAGGCTCGGTTCCCCAGGTCCCACGTTAGCCAGATGCACAAGGGGGCGCACACGTCTGGAGTTCGTTTGCAGAGGCTGGAAGCCCTGGCTTGCCCATTCTCTCTCTCTCCCTCTATCTGTCTTTCTGTGTCTGTCACTCTCAAATAAATAAAAAATGAACAAAAAATATTTAAAAAGAAAAAAAAAGACAGAGATCAAATAGTTGTTTAGATGTTCAATACAGGGGACTGGAGAGATTGCTTAGTAGTTAAAGCACCTGCCTGCAAAATCCTAATGACCCAAATTTGATTCCCAAACACCCACCTAAAGCCAGATGCACAAGGTGACGCACGAGTCTGCCGCAGCCACTCTGCTTCTCTCAAATAAATAGAAAATGTTAGCAAAATAAGGTTATAAAGGATAACCACTCCTACCTTATTTAACCTGCCTGTGAGGTTCACAACAATTTTTCCAGCTCTGTGATCATCAATAATTTCAAACTCGCCAATGTAACCTACAAAACAAAACAGTGACAATTAATTAATTAGCACTTCAAAGTCATCAACTGAGACCTGAACCTCTCTCTGATACTCCCTGATTTTACTTACTAGATTCTTCTCCCTCAAATCTCAATATAAGTAAACAGTTGCTCTATCAAAATGCTCACAACCCCATGCCTATAAAATTGTAGGGGCAAATCCAACACAACCCATCCAGCAACCCTACAGGGGATTACTGAACCAAGGCAACCCCTCCCCCGCAAACTCCAAGCTTAAATCAAGACACACACTCCTCCCCGACAGATCTACTTTGTAGTTTTAGCATTTTCATTTGCATACATCACCCCTTCTGCCAACAGACCCACAACTCAGCTGTATTAGCTCCCAGGGGTTTTCTTAAAAAAGGTGTGTGGTGTCAGCACAACTCACCATGCTTCATCATCACTGTTAGAAACCGGACGATAACTTTGGAGCACGGCCTAATAAGCACCTGGCGTTTGCCTCTTTTTTCAGCATTGTTGATGCTCTTGAGAGCATCCGCCAGGACATTCATGCGCACCATGATGGCTGTTTGGGGAAAAACAACACAGTTCAGTAACTGGCATTGTCAACACCATCCCACTGACAATTAACTTTTCTTCCTCATTTATAATCCTGCCTAGATATTAAACACTGTTCCTAATACCCAAAAAAGTTCTGGATTACAATTTACAACATCAACCTGTATGTACACCTGAACTCCTTCCCTTACTGAACCACTTGTTCTCCAATCACCCAATACACTGACTGGAGATAGGAGGACAAAATCCATTACACCATCACCTCAGAATTGGCGGGAATTATCAGCTGCCCAGACCACAATATTAAGTATATGAGTTATTTAAAAGTTGAGAGATGGGCGTGGTGGTGCACGCCTTTAGGTAGGAAGATCGCTGTGAGTTCGAGGCCAGTCTAGGAAGACAGTGAGTTCCAGGCTTTAGCAATGTTTCCCAGGTAAGTTTAAAAGTCAGCATTATCAGCAGTTATTTACTATACATCCGACTAAGCTATGCATCCGCCCTGACGCCCGTTCCAATTGCCCAAAACTGTCCTAGGTAGCAGGCGCATACGTGCGCTTTGCTTTGCTGGCCATGCACCTCAACGCTTCCAGGACGAAGCCAAGCACTTCAACCAGCGCCAGAGCAAAGCTCCCACCCGCAGGCAGGGCAGCGACGTCTGCGGCCGGCAGGCAATGAATGCCGCCCGAGACCCGCCCCGGCCACCCGTCCCCGAAGCTCCCCGCCGGCGGGAGCCCGGAAGCGACCGCACACCGCTCTCGGCGGGGAGACACCCGGCCCGCGGCCAGCACGCCGGGCAGTGGGATCCCGGGGTGCCGAGCGCGGAGTGCCCGCGCACGGCGCTACCTACAACGACCCAAACCCCGAAAAGTACAGGATCCTCAGCTCCAGAAAAGCCCGACGTCCTCGCAGGACTCCGAAGCCAAGCTCTACACTGACGGATGGCGCGGATAGCGGACGGATGAGGCTCGCGCTCGGAAAGAGAGCAACTCACCGGCACGGAAAGATGGCGGAAAGAGGACGGGAGGGGCGAGCGCACGGAGTTATGGGAAGCGAGTGGGCATCGCGAGATTTCCACCATGATTTCGTCAAAAGGAAAGGCAAGTCCTGAACACTACAGGGGCGTGTCTTCATCAAGGATGTGAAGTTGAGAGTCGATTGAATCGACCTCTCCAGGTGAGGTCCGTAGGAAGGGTAACAACAAAAACGAAAAAAAGCCAAAAGCCGGGCGTGGTGGCGGAAATCTTTAATCCCAGCACTTGGGAGGCAGAGGTAGGAGGATCGCCTGAGTTCGAGGCCACCCTGAGACTCCATAGTGAGTTCCAGGTCAGCCTGGGTTACAGTGAGACCCTACCTCGCAAAACTAAAAATAAAAAATTGTTAAAAAAAAAATTATTGGCCGCACTTCGGAGGCAGAGGTAAGAATGGCCGTGAGTTTGAGGTCACCCTGAGATATACATACTGAATTCCAGGTCAGCCTGGACTAGAGTGAAATTTTACCTTAAAAAAATTTTCCCCCTCCGGGTGTGGTGGCACATGCCTTTAGTCCCAGCACTCGGGAGGCAAAGGTAGGGGGATCACCATGAGTTCGAGGCCACACTAGTCAATATTGTGAATAGTGAATTACAGGTCAATCTTGGCTATAGGGAGACCCTATATTAAAAAACCAATATATATATAAAAAATTAGAGTCAGATAGAGAGAATGGGTGTGCAGGGCCCCTAGCCACTGCAAACGAACTCCAAATCTCCAAATATTTTTATTTGCTTATTGGAGAAAGAGGCATGTAGAATGAGTGTACCACCTTGTGCATCTGGCTTACATAGGTAGTGGGGAATCCAACCTGGGTCCTTAGGTTTTGTAGGGAAACACTTTAAGCAGTAGACCATCTCTCCAATCCCAATTTTGTTTGTTTGTGTGTATATGTGTGTGTGTGTGTGTGTTTTCAAGGCAGGGTCTCACTCTAGCCCAGGCTGACCTGGAATTCACTATGGAGTTTCAGGGTGGCCTTGAACTCAGGGCGATCCTCCTACCTCTGCCTCCCAACTGCTGGGATTAAAAGCATGCGCCACCTCACCCAGGCCTTTTTTTTTTTTTTTTTTGAGGTAGGGTCTCACTGTAACCCAGGCTGACCTAGAATTCACTGTGTAGACTCAGGGTGGCCTCGCACTCCAAGTGATGCTCCTACCTCTGCCTCCTGAGTGCTGGGATTAAAGGAAGGCATACACTACCATGCCCAGCACTATCATTAATTTTTTTTAAATTTATTTGTAATCAGAGGGAAATAGAAGACAGAATGAGTATGCCAGCGCTTCCAGCTGCTGCAAACAAACTGGCTTGATGTTGGTACTGGGGAATCAAACCCAGGTCATTAGCTTTGCAGGCAAACACCTTAACTGCTAAACTCTCTCTCTAGCTGAAAACTATCATCTTAAATGAACCCAATCTTTTTGTTTGTTTTTTGAGGTAGGGTCTCACTCTAGCCCAGGCTGACCTAGAATTAACTGTACTTACAGGGTGACCTCAAACTCAGATCCTCCTACCTCTGCCTCCCGAATGCTTAGATTAAAGGTATGTGCCCCCATGCCTGGCTCTGAACCCAGTCTTTTTATTTTTTATTAAGATACCAAGAATCAGGATTCATGATGGTGTTTTCAAACATTTTTTGTTTCCTTTTTTCCCAATTGACCAAATCTGACCAAATTTGAAATCCAAAGAGTAAAGTGGTTACTGAGCTAATTTAACACACTAACTTACTTGGCGGGGATTTTAATTTAGATCCACCAGATCCCAAAATGTGGAGAGCCACGGATGGTGCGCCTAGACTTCTCTGGTCTTTTTTGTACACCCCAGTGCTCATACTCTTTTAGCATGCATCAAGAGCTAGGATGTTCTGGAATCACTGAGAGCAGGATAGGAAATTCAGGCTGAGTAAATGAAGCAGACAGCCCTGTAGAAACGGCCCCGCTTGCTTCCAGCCCCTGCCCTCCATGTAGGGTCTCACTCTAGCTCAGGCTGACCACCCAGATGGCCCACATATTCTGTATTTTTGTTGTAGGCAAACTAGAACCTGCTGAATTTCTTAAACTGGACTGATCACAGTCAGAATAAAGACCCCAGATCCATAGGGCAGAAGGAAGTTCATCAGTAGGGCTTTGTACTGAAAATGAAATCCTTAAAACCGGCCTCTTACTCTTCTTGGCTCAACTCAATTCAAATCCACGTGAGCTTGGGGCTGACAGGACCTTTTCTGGAGGGTTCTGACCAGCTAGAGTCAGCCTGCAAAGGAAGCTAGCTAGGTGAGACTGACTTCATCAGAAATCACACATCTGGACTGGGGAGGTGGCTTAGTGGTTAAGGCATTTGCCTGCAAAGCCCAAGGACCCCGGTTCAATTCCCCAGGACCCACGTAAGCCAGCTGCACAAGGGGGTGCATGTGTCTGGAGTTTGTTTGCAGTGGCTGGAAGCCCTAGTGTGCCCATTCTTTCTTTCTCTCTTCCTCTCTCTCAAATAAATAAAATATTTTTTAAAAAAGAAAGAAATCACATGTCTGTGGTTAAAGATGAGCATTTCTTTTCCTTTATTTTTATTTTTTGGAGAACTTTAATACATGAACATATTGCAAATTGGTCACATTTCTATCAGGTTATACTTTTGTTTTGTTTTTTTGAGGTAGGGTTTCATTCTAGCTCAGGCTGACCTGGAATTCACTATGTAGTCTTTCAGGGTAGCCTCGAACTCTCCACGATCCTCCTACCTCTGCCTCCTGATGCTGGGATTAAAGGTGTGCACTACCATGCCCAGTTCAGTTACTGCAAATGAACTCCAATGCATGTGCCACCTTATGCATCTGTCTTTACAAGGGTACTGGGGAAACCAACCCAGGTCCATAGTCTTTGCAAGCAAGCACCTTAACGATATTTACTGTGGGCTCATGTATAATCAGTCTATGTGAAATAGGAGTGGGCAGTCAGTGCCTTAGAATACACCTTCCCACTCTGTCGCTCTTACATCTTTTCCATCCCAGTAGCCCCTTAGCCTTGGAGGGCATGTTCTAAGCCTCTTATGGTGTTGAGTTCTCAGCAGCCTTTGAGGTACTCAGGCTAGCAGTCAGTGCAGTACTCACATTTAACCCATCATGTCCTCTGGAACGTTTCCTGGTAGGTGTGACACAGGTAATTCACCATGTGGTAGCCTGTTGGCTTTCTTTTCTGCTCTTACTGATGGGAAAGACCAAAACTAAAAGAAGGAAAAAAAAAAAATGAGAGGGAGAGAGAATGGTCTTGCCAAGGCATCCTGTTCCTGCAACAAACTCCAGATGCATGTGCCTCTCTGCATTTGGCTTTACATGGGTACTTGGGAAAAGAACCCAGGCCATCAGGTTTTGCAAGCAAGCACCTTTGACTGCTCTCTCTCCAGCCCAGACCAACATTTCTTTACAAACAGTATCTCCTTATGTAGCCTAGCTGTGTTCAAAGTCAACATGGTCCTACCTCTGCCTCCCAAGTACTAGAATAATAAATTATAGATACCAGTATTTTCAATCACCATGCAACTACAGGGAGCTCTGTCTTGCTGGGTTATTGCCAAATCTCCAAGAGGCCCCAGAGAACGACCCATATTTACTGGGGTTGGAGGACTCTGTTTCTAAAAGACCCAAAGCTAAAACATTCAATTTAAGGTCTAGTTTAAAAGCGAAGCCAGGCGTGGTGGTGCACACCTTTAATCCCAGCACTCTGGAGGCAGAGATAGGAGGATCACCATGAGTTTGAGGCCACCCTGAGACTACATAGTGAATTCCAGGTCGGCCTGAGGTAGAGTGACATCCTACCTCAAAAAACTGGGGAAAAAAAAAAATCATCCAAGTTATTTATCAAGCACTCCTTTGTCCACAAGCAGAAGCCCTATGGAACAGAAGTGCATGCTCTTAAGCCTCCACGGTTCCTGCCTATCCTTCCAGCTGGCCCTCACACATGCTTGGCCCCTCTTCCCTCATTTGTTTTCTGTTCCATTTGGCATGGTGTCTGGATGTTTACTGAACAGGGAATTAAGATATTTTGTTTACTTGAGAGAAATGGAGTGAAAGAACTCCAGGCACTTAAGCAATGAGTACTGGGAAATTGAACCCAGGCCATGAGGCTTTACAAGCACCTTTAACCACTGAGTCATCTTTTTAGCCCAAGTAGGTAATTTAAGTATTTCATTTTATTCTTGGAGTACCTTAGAGAGCTGAAGGTCACAAATAGGACTCAAATCTAAAGTATAAACATCACAGTAATACTTGCAAAGTCTGTCAGCCTGGGTTCAACTCTCCCACTGTGGTAGTTTGAATAGATGGCCCCCAATATATTCAGTATGTCATTAGTTTGTAGTTTGCATCTGCAGCCACCTGGCTGAAGGTGGTGTCACTAGTGTGATGGATTTGAGATTTCCATCTAAAGATGCAAAGTGGGCCTAGCTGGAGTTCCTGAAGTGTGCTGCGCTGTGTGGCTTTTGACTTTCAAGTGTGTGCTCCCCTCTGTGCTTGGACCTGTGAAGGCAGGCCAGCTTCTTCTGCCATTATGGAACTTCCCCTGGATCTATAACCTTCAATAAAAACCCTTCCTCCCTAAATGCCTGGTCTGGAAGTTCATCTCAGTAAACCTGAAGCTATCTGCTACACCACCCACCCAAACATATACAAAGCCAGATGCACAAAGTGATATAGGTCAAGAGGCCTGGGAGGCCCATAGTGTCTCTCTACTTGCAAATAAAAAAGAATTGGATAGACTCCAGTGGACATGGTGGGGCACAGCATAGGAAAATCACCATTGAGTTCAAGGCCACCCTGAGACTACATAGTGAATTCCAAGACAACCTGGGCTACATCCAGACCCTTTCTCAAAAAAAAAAAAAAAAAAAAGATTAAGTTAGAAAGAAAATGAGACAGAGATCCCAGCCTTTTAAAAATTTTTTATTTTTTCCCATTTATCAAACTGCCAAAGTAGTTTATTGGTATGACATTCACACACACAAATTCAGATAGGAAGACAGGCTTATTTACAAGGAAACATGTAAAATTAAGGTAGTTGTTATTTGAAACATTTAAAACAAACAAACATATGCTACAATGGGCGCCAGTGTTTACAGCAGTGCTGGAGGGGAGGAAGTGCTTGAGGACAGACACACCGCAAGGTACAGGCTTTACAGCGTCAGTGCAATGACCACAAAACTGTGTTACAGCTCGATTAAGTAATTGTTCCAAGTGTGTCACATTTTTGGCCCTCAAAGATTAATCCTAGATTTCAACTACATGTCCAGCTGAGAGGCAGAGTGTTAGAGTAAGCTGACAAAGGAACGAGACGATCCATGCGGACCAGAAGCCAGCCCCCACACGAGCCCTCTTCCCCACAGGCCCTGCTTTCGCTCAAACACTGCTGCTGCTCCAGCTCCAACACCAAAACCCGCATGACTGAGACACAGCCAATATTACCATGAAGTGAGAATTCTGAGGCTTCTTTTTTTGAAGGTCTTTTCTGGTCTTAAAAAATAGAAAATTGTTTTACTTTCTACTGTTTAAACAAAGGAAGACTTTTGTCCCTTCCTGGCTGATTCTGGAGGAAAGGTCAGACATGTATCTTCAGAACCTACTTTGTATTTTTAAGTTAGGTAAAAATCTGAAATGATCAGTATGCCAAAATTCTTGAACACTCTACTGTCCAAAACCCTTTACAGACCTACAGAATGGAAGTAGAGAGTGAGGGGAACAAGAGCTCTAAGCTGGCCAGGTTCCTCATGGGGAGCAAGGGAGAAATTATTCCCTAAATATGGCTACAGTTTGCACAGGAGAAAAGCCTACATATACTAGGGCATGGAATCAAGTTTCACCTTGTCCATGGAGACTCTTCTCCAAGGTCAAGAAACAGAGTGAGGAATGGAAGTTACTTGGTCTCTTCATCAGAAGTGGTAAACTTGGTCTCTATTCATGAAGCCAGTTTTTTGAAGCAGACTGTGGAAGCAAACAGTAGAACCAGCTTCCTGTAGCCACAGACCACTACCTTAAATCTAGCTAAAGCAATCATTAACCACTAGCCAGTTACTGTTACCTGTACAAATAGTAAAGCTCACTACTGAAATTACCAAAAGTGAAAATTCCATCAGCCCTGGGTGAGAAAAATCAAAACAAGTCATCCTGACTAAGAAGTTGTCCATTTAAGGACAACTGGTAAGATTGCACTCAGCTATACCTGACACTAAGACGCTATGCACAAACCTCACTTGGGAAGTGTGAATTCATATTAACAAGGGCAGAACCAGGGGAGCAAAGAGCTACTTCTGTAACATTTTAGTATCCAGACAGCTTATCACAGACTGTTCCCAGGGACAGAGCATACTCCATTAACCACAGCAAGTAAGGCAGATGCATTAGTCATTTTTCTTTTCTTTTTGTTTGAGAAGCTTGTTTATCTCTCTCTTGGCCATGCCAATGTACTTCGATATGATTCCGTGCTGGTTTAGTCCAGGAAGCAACAGTACAAAAGTCACTTAAAACAAACAAACAAACAAAAAATTAAGGTGGCAGCAATTAGCTTCCTACAGATTACATGTTAAAGAAGGCAGCGTCTCAGATTATTTGGCACTCTTAACTGAAGGAAACTATGAAATCCTTTTACTTCCATTGGGATTTACCCTCAGAAACTCTGCTGTCATATCCTTCCAGCCTCACAGGATGATCTCTACTAAATTCTAACCCTGGCATGCTACTTTCTACCTTGGTTTATTATGGTCTTTATCTTTACTTCCTATAAAGCCATAACTTCCCTGAAAACTAGGACCAGAATCTCCCTTTTTCTCCTTAAGACAGGGTTTCACACAATCCAAGTGGGCCTTGAACCTGCTCCTTCCCTTACCTCCCAAGTGCTGAGATGATAGATAAAGACCTAGAGCCTCACGCACACTAGGCATGTACTGAACTACATATCCCAGCCTAGAGCCTGAGTCTTAAGCGATCTTTCTGTATTCCCAAAGTTCTTTGGCCAGGATGCTAGATTATATAAGTACTCCTCTGTTCATGGATTCACTGGCCGGGATGTGCCCGGGGAGGATTTCTCCGAGACTTACCAATCAGGTAGGTGAGAAGAAGGTTGTGCACTTGCTGTCCCACCCAAGCAACTGCCGCAAGGGAAATGATCATGCTCATGAAGTACTACATGGAGAACAACAGGAATTAGGTGGCTCCTAGAGACAGACTACACCAGCAAGGTGTACAGATGACCAAAGCATCATGCTGACCATAAACACTCTCAAGAACTTTACTCACAGGTTTAAAGTTTCTCTCAAAGACTGGAAAGGTGATTTCACTTTTTTTTTTTTTTTTTTGAGGTAGGGTCTCACTCTAGTCTAGGCTGACCTGAAACTCACCACTCCAGGTGGGCCTAGAACTCACAGTAATCCCATCTACCTCTGCCTGCCAACTGCTGTGATTAAAAGCATGTACCACCATGCCCACCTGGTTTCATCTTTACTGTCATTTATTTTTTTAAAAAATATTTAATTTATTTGAGAGAGAGAGGGAAAGAATCAGATAAAGAGAGAGAATGGGCACCAACAGGGCCTCTAGCTACTGCAAACTCCAGATGCATGTGCCATCTTGTGAATCTGGTTTATGTAGGTACTGGGGATTAAATCTGGGTCCTTAGGCTTCACAGGCAAGTGCCTTAACCACTGAGCAATCTCTCCAGCCCTGTTAGTTTTCTAAAACACACACACACACACACACACACACACACACACACACACCCTAGAACTAAATATATATATCTACAAAACTGTAGAACACAGGCTGGAGAGATGGCTCAGCAGTTCAGGTGCTTGCCTGCAAAGCCTAGTAACTCAAGTTTGATTCCCTAGTACTCAGGCAAAGCCAGATGCATGAGGTGGCACATGTGTCTGGAGTTCACTTGCAGTGGCTGGAGGACCTTACAGCATCCATTTTCTCTCTCACATTATAAGCTTATGTGAAGCTAAAAGGTATGAACAGATGTTTATGAACACACTTAAGCATTAAATCATAAAGTAATAATATTAAACTTTATTATAACTAGAGTGAAGTCACATTTTAAAATTTTGCTTTGCATTTGAATAAGTAAAAAACACACACATGGACTGGGTGTGGTGACATACACCTTTAATCCCAGCACTTGGGAGGCAGAGGTAGGAGGATCACCATGAGTTCGAGGCCATCCTGAGACTGCATAGTGAATTCCAGGTCAGCCTGAGTTAGAGTGAGACCCTACCTTGAAAAAAACAAAAACAACAAACAAATAAAACACCCCCCACATAAACATTACCATTTTAGGCTTTTCTTCCTTTAGGGTAAAGAGTCGTTTCCACCAGCCCACAGCTCTGCGTCGAGTTTTTACTAAGTTGCTGCAAATTTCATGGAATCTTTGCTGCTGTTCTGTGGTCCTAAAGAAAATATTTTCTTCTTGTTATACCCAAATCTCTATAATAAACAGCTTTATTTATTTGAGTTTTCCTCAGACAAGATGCCACTACAAAGCCCAGGATGGCCCTGAACTCAGTCCTCCTGCCTCAGCCTCCCAAGTATTAGGATTATAGGCATGATCCACCATATCTAGCTAATAAAATTAAATTTAACTGCTACTTTTTAAATTTTTTTTGAGAAGAGGTCTCATGTAGCCAAGTTTCACCTCAAATTCACTGGAGCTTGCCCTTGAATTTCAGCTGTGAACCACCCTGCGAAGCAAGACATGCCTTCTAAAATAGCATCTAAATAGCCGGGCATGGTGGCACTCGCCTTTAATCCCAGCACTAGGGAGGTAGAGGGAGGAGGATCGCCATGAGTTCGAGGCCACCCTGAGACAACACAGTAAATTCCAGGTCAGCCTACCTACCTCAAAAAACAAAAATAAATAAATAAACAAATAAATAAAAAGCCTGGCGTGGAGGTGCATACCTTTAATCTCAGCACTTAGAAGGCAGAGGTAGGAGGATACCAGTTTGAGGCCAACCTGGCACTAGAATGAGTTCCAGGTCAGCTTGGGCTATAGACTGAGATCCCTACCCTGAAAATAAATAAAATAAATAAGCTGGCGAGATGGCTTAGCAGTTAAGGCACTTGCCTACAAAGTCCAAGGACCCTGGGTTTGATTCCCCGGTACCCATGTGAAGCCAGATGCACAATGTGGGACATGCATCTAGAATTCATTTGCATTAGCTAGAGGCTCTGGCATGCCCATTCTCTCTTCTCTTTGTCTCCCTTTCCCTGCAAATAAATACATAAAAATATTTTTAAAAATCAAAATCAAAGCTGGGTGTGGTGGTGCATGCCTTTAATTCCAGTACTTGGGAGGCCGAGGTAGGAAGATCACCATGAGTTCAAGGTCATCCTGAGACTACATAGTGAATTTCAGGCCAGCCTAAAGTAGAGTGAGACCCTACCTCAAAAAATCAACAACGGGGCTGGAGAGATGGCTTAGTAGTTAAGCGCTTGCCTGTGAAGCCTAAGGACCCCGGTTCGAGGCTCGGTTCCCCAGGTCCCACTTTAGCCAGATGCACAAGGGGGCGCACGTGTCTGGAGTTCGTTTGCAGAGGCTGGAAGCCCTGGCGCGCCCATTCTCTCTCTCTCCCTCTATCTGTCTTTCTCTCTGTGTCTGTCGCTCTCAAATAAATAAATAAAAATTAAAAAAAAAATCAACAACAACAAAAAAACCAATGAGTTAATGATTGACTATGTAGGTAAAAAATGACTGTACCAGCCTGGGCTAGAGTGAGACCCTATATGGGGAAAAAAAAAAAAAAAAAAAACCCAGACTGCACCTTTAAGATACCTTTTATAGGGGAGAAGGAGGGTATCACCATGGGATATTTTTTATAATCATGGAAAATGTTAATAAAAACTGAGAGGAAAAAAAAAAAAATCAATCTCAAGTATAAGGTACATTCACCTAAAAAATACCTTATAGATGTGTGTGGTGGTTCATGCCTATAATAGCAGCATATGAGTGTGAGGAAAGAGATCATTGTGAGTTTGGGCTATATAGTGAGTTCAAGGCCATCATTGGCTATGCAATGACACACTGCTTCAAAAAAAGATTATTAACTAAAACTGTATCATATTTTTCTGATATGATGAAATCTGTGTGTTACTTATAAATTGCTAAACAGTTTATACATACTTTATAATTCTGTGATATAAATTTGTGAAAAAAAAGATACCTTTTATATATGAAGAGTGCCTATGTATACAATTTAAATAGGCTAATGGTAATCTACAGCTCTAAACTAAAGCCACATGTTATTCATAATACAAATTTGGCTTTTCTATTGCTGTATTGTTTTTCAACTCCTACTAAATTCATGCCCAGTAGAGTCCCACCAAAGAGCTAAATCTGAGTGTATAGGAAAATAGCTACTGGTATCATAACCTCAGCTGGGGGCTGGGGATTTTAGCTCAGTGGATGAGCACCTGCCCAGCCACTGCAAGGCCCTGGGTTTGTTCTCAGCACCAGAGGGGGAAAATAAACCCCCCAAACAAGGGAGCTAATCTCAAATCCAAGTTCCTTGTAAATTCTTTCCTATTGGGAGAAAATGTAAGTAGAAAACAAAACAGCAGCAAAACACTACCATACTGGAAAAAAAAACAAAAACTTTTTTTGTTGTCCCCATAGTATCAGTGATGGCTTTTTTTTGGTGGTACGGGGGAAGAGTTGTTGTTTTCAATGACTTGGAACTCACTCTGTAGTCCCAGGTAGGCCTCAAACTCACAGCGCCAATAATGGCACTTAAGCGGGACCTGTGATAAAGAATGTGCTACTCTTATTCCATTAGACTCAGCATGAAAAAACTGTGGCGAAGCAAAAGATAAGAGTAGGAAGATTTCTGCTGAGTCCGGAAGTTCCTGCGACCACCTGGACCTTGAGTGACCACCTGCACCTTGAGAGCGACTATGCAACAGTGTACTTTCTTTCCTGTAACATCACTCCCATCTGATCAAAAAGTAAAACTTGCAGGGCATGGTGGGGCACGCCTTTAATCCCAGCACTCAGGAGGCAGAAGTAGGAGGATCACCGTGAGTTCAAGGCCAGCCTGAGTCTATGTAGTGAATTCCAGGTCAGCCTGGGGTACAGTAAAACCCTACTTCCAAAAACCGAAAAATAAAATAAAATAAAATAAATAAATAAAACTTGTAACTGAGTTACCTACCAATTACTACGAAGTTGTTTATTTCTGAAAACTCTCCTCCAGGAGTCTGTCTGAATCAGCACATTGGAATGTCATTTGCCTGATAATGTCAAAGTCATTGGCTGATTCCTTTTGTTCAAAGTGTTTCACTACATAAGGGCTAGTCCTAACAATTCAGTCTATGGAAAATACATTTTTTTGAGAAACATGCTTACTCATTCCACAGCTTAAGTAAATTCCCTCCAAATATGTAAATGTGTTCAAGATCCATAGGGTAAGAATTTAAAATTCTTTCTCTCTTCTTCTTTTTTTTTTACATAGGGTCTCTAGCCCAGGCCGACCTGGAATTTACCTGGAATTCCAGTCTAAAGTTCTTGTTTTTATAAATTCATCTGCAACAAAAATCTAAAGGCACATACGTAAGTATACAGTCTAAAATATCAGCTGAGATAAAACAATCTATTCCAGGGGCTGGAGAGACAGCTTAGTGGTTAAGATGCTTCCCTGCAAAGCCAAAGGACCAAGGTTCAATTCCCCAGTACCCTAGTAAGCCACATGCACAAGGTGGTACATGCATCTAGAGTTCATTTGCAGTGGCTAGAGGCCCTGGCATGGCCTCTCTCTGGTTCATTATTTAGTGCTGGGCATGGTGGTACATGCTTTTAATCCCAGCGCTTGGGAGGCAGAGATAGGATTGCCCTAAGACTAGTTAGTGAATTCAAGGTCAGCCTAAGCTAGAGAGAGACACTAAAAAAATAAAAAAACACGTGTGAACGGCAACATTCCAGAGGGAAGTTAGAAGACTTAATATGATCCTTATCCACTTAACTCTAATCTCAGAAACTCACAAAAACCCATTCCAAGAATTAAAAAACAAAAGAACGGCAAAAATGATATCAACAACCCACTTGTACTTAGCAGCTTGAATCGGTTCTGGCCCACTCTGCTGCGTACACCTGTCACTACACTGTTTCAATGCACCAATCTCTCTCTAAACACAATATTGATCTTGCTCTGTTTTGTGTGTGTGTGTGGGGGGGGGACTAAGGATAGTAAAACAGAATTTCGGCTCTGTAGCCAAAACTGGCCTGGAACTTGCTATGCACATGTAGCTTAGTCTAACCTCAAACTCAGGATCCTGTAGCCTCGAGAGTGCTGAGATTAGAGGTGTGCACCACCACGCATGGTTCACAAGATCTTATAAATTAAAAAATTAGCAAGGTAGCCAGGTACAGTGGCACACGACTTTAATTCCAGCACTTGGGAGGCAGACGTAGGAGAATCATTGTGAGTTTTAGGCCAGCCTTGGACTAGGTGAGTTCCAGGTCAGCCTGGGCTAGAAAACACAAAACAAAGAAAAAAAATTAAAAACTGTCATGGCACCTAGAACAATGTCTAATACAGTACACAATTACTAAACAAAAGTGTCCAAGCAATGTGCATAAAATTTCTGTTACTGTCTCCAGGCATTCAAAATCTAGTTTCTGGGGCTGAGGAGATAGCTCAGTGGTTAAAGGCACTTGTTTGCAAAGTCTAACAGCACAGGTTCAATTCCCCAGTACCCATGGCAAGCCAGATGTACAAAATGGCACATGCATCCAAAGTACATGTGTAGGGGCAGGAGTCCCTGGTACATCCATTGTCTCACTCTTTCTCTCTGATTAATAAATAAAATATTTTTTAAAAGGGGGGGCTGGCTAGAGAGATGGCTTAGTGATTAAGCACTTGCCTGTGAAGCCTCAGGACTCCAGTTAGCCAGATGCACAAGGGGGCACACGTGTCTGGAGTTCGTTTGCAGCGGCTGGAAGCCCTGGTATGCCCATTCTCTCTCTCTCAATCTGCCTCTTTTTCTCTCTCTGTCACTCTCAAATAAATGAATGAAAAGAAAAAAAAACTAGTTTCTGTCAGGTGTGGAGTTGCATACCTTAGTACACAGGAGGCAGAAATAGGAGATCACCATAGTAAGTTCAAGGCCAGCCTGAGACTATATAGTGAATTTCAGGTCAGCCTGGACTAGAGTGAAACTCTACCTTGGAGAAAAAAAAAAAAAAAAAAAAAAGCTAGTTTCTGAAACTAGTATACTATGTAAATACTAAGGCAGGCTCGGCATAGTGGTTCATGCCATTAATCCCAATACTTGTGAGGGAGAGGTAGAAGGATAACCGTGAACCTGAAGCTATCCTGGGCAGAGTGAGTTCTAGGTCAGACTGGGCTGAAGGAAGACCTTGTCTCAAAATAACCAAATGAAGGTGCTGGGGAGATGGCTTAGTGGTTAAGGTGCTTGCCTGCAAAGCCTAAGGACTCATGTTCAACTCTCCAGATCTCATGTAAGCCAGATGCACAAGGTGGGGCAAGCACAAGGTCACATATGCTAACTAGGTGGCACAAATGTCTGGAGTTCGATTACAGTGGCTGAGGCCCTGGTGCACCAATTCTCTCTCTCTCTCTAAAATAAGTATCAATGCAAATGTAAAAAACGTCATGACTTCTTATAGAAAGATGTGAATTCTGTAATCCTTATTAAAGCATTCTCTAGGCTGGGTGTGGTGGTACATGCCATTAATCCCAATACTTGTGAGACAAAGACAGGAGGACTGCCATGAGTTCAAGGCCACCCTGAGACTACACAGTGCATTCCAGGTCAGCCTGGGCTAGAGTGAGACCCTACCCTGAAACAAATAAACTAAAATCCACTATCTAGGAGATGGAGAAATGGCTTAGTGGTTAAGGTGCTTGCTGGCAAATCCAAGTACCCAGGTTCGATTCCTAATACCTATGTGAAGCCAGATGCACAAGGTGGCACTGCATCTGGAGTTCATTTGCAGTGGCTAGAGGCCCTGGTATACCCATTCTCTCTCTCACTTTCTCTCAAATAAATAAAGAAAATATTTACACCATCTAAAAAATACACATTGATAAAAGGGTTAAAAAGAAAACATATCACAGTAAGACCAAAGCAAACCATGGAGATACAGTGAAAATTCATGATTTAGAATTCTTCACATAAAAGCAATGACTAACCCCTAAAAGATGTCTGATGGCTAAGGAACAGTCTGCATTTAATTAAATAACACTAATCATAGCTACCAAGTTCAGTAACTTCTGAGGAATTAAGACTGCCAAGTCATTATGCCACCTACCATTTATTGGAGCCAAAGATCCTAGGAGCTAGAATGGGAACAAGGTAATCAGCCAAGCACAAAAACATAACCAAACAGGAAACACCAGACAGCACAGATGGATCAAGGTAATAGATAATCCTGTTAAAAAACAAAGAAATACACCAAAGTTAGAAAACCAGTCACCAAGATTCCTAGCCAAAGATGTTTATTTCCTTAACCCACAGGTTCTCGATGATGGATGCAGTTTCTAATTTTTTTCATGTGATTTTCTTCTAGAGTAGTAATGACAGACCTGGTGATGTCACAGCTGCAGTAGTTAATGTAAATATCAGTAGCCAAAAACTGCAGATCTCAATACTGTCTAGAAAGAGAGTATAAAGGAAGGGTGTGTGTCACTAATTTACTCAACTGCACTAGGTTACAAGTTTACAGAAGGACCACAATTCTAGAAAGGAGGCAAACTGGTTGAAGGCAAAGGCATTCTTCCTGGACTATGTATTACATAAGCTTCCCTAAACAGGTTATGCACCATCTGAACCTTTATTAATGATAAGCAGGATCCTCAGTCATTGAATAGCTCACTTACAGGAACAGCAAAGAGACGACACCCATGATGGCAGGCGGAAACCAGGCTCTCTCCCACCGCAGGACCTTGTCTGCCATCAGCATCACTTCTCCCCATCCTTGCAGCTGCTCTTCCAGACTTGCAGTCTCCACAGCCTACAACACAATCAACAAGCTGCAGTCACTTTACCACTCTCAGAACTTTGGTGGCTCAGAAAGCCAATTCTGCTAAGGCACCAAATGAAATTTTAGTACCAAACATGGAAACCCATGAAGTAACAAGCCTGTCCTTTAATGGTCACATTCAGAGTCCAAGCACTGGGCCACTCTTTAAACCCACGATACAACATATTCCTAAGAGAATTCCACAGTGTGGGGAGAATTACTCATTTCATCTATAAAAAATAGTGAGCTTAATATTGTTAACTATTTTATCAAAGTCATTAGAGAAGAATCACATGGCAGTGCTGGGATTCTTTAGGTTGGCTCATTTCAGGTAATCTGCCCTTATCTGTCCTTTGGTCATTTATTGATTTAAGCCTTTCAAATTCCATCAGGAAAGCCTTTCCCTGCACAGCACTTTCACTCTTTAAAATAGCTCTTTGTATAATGGAATTACTCCAATGTGGGCATTAACCACACATTAAAGGAAATTACTTCCAATAAGTTACATACTGCACTTCAAAACTCAGTGAATTTCCTCCAGGCTGTTTCTCATTACTTGAGGGGATTCCAGCTAGACTTCAAATTTCCCTGAAAATCTGAAAGTCTAAAGCACACTTCTAGGACGCACTAATGCGGCAAAACCCCTTCAGCTGATTTTGGTAGAGAAAGAAATAATTAAAAATATACAAAAAGACAATGCATGTTTATTTTAGTAAAGAAGCTTTCCATTCAAGAATAAATTCGGGGGGGGGAGGGAGGATATTACCATGGGATATTTTTTATAATCATGAAAAACGTTAATAAAAATTGAGAAAAAAAGAATAATTTCAAGTATTTCTGGCTTTTTATTCCATGCTAGTTAAAGATTACCATATCCTGGAAACATGCTGTATGCTATACTTCAAGTAATGCAGCCAAAACAATCAAAAAGGAAGGTGTTCTTACCGTCCCTACTTTACGGATGAGGAAAGTGAGACACCTGAACAGAAGCGAAGAGATTTCAACCCAGACCAAAGGCTTTGCTCTCCTGAAGACCACTTTCCACTGGTGGAAAGGGCAATTCAGGATCAGGACCTCCTGCGCCATGATTTGGGGCAATTTCTTTGGGCTTCACTTAGTACTCTGAACTGGCTAGTAGTGGCTGGCTAGTGTATCTTTAGGAAGTCTGTTTGTTTAAGCACAAGGCCAGCGATTTCTAAAAGGACGCTTTTTCTCCCATGCATGCCTTTCCAGCGAGAAGGGCAAGGAGAAAATACAAGTTTATCTCCCATTCTTGCCCGTATGATGCAGTCACATTCGTAAATCCAATTCATCCTCGGTAATATACTGCCTCCTGCCGTTCCTTCATACTCAAGCTCAGTATTCAAACGTGGTCTCCAGCCTCCCTGTGACCCTTAACCAAATTTAGGGAAAACCGGTAACCTCCAGCTATTTTGCGGCTGGACCCCACTTCCAGTTGCCCGCGGGGAACTCCCGTAGCGCGAACGTTCTCTGCAGCAGCCTTGGGACCCTCCACCCACGCTCAAGTTTTAGGAGAAAGGGAACCAAAGCACATCAGATCAAAATCAAAGAGGGGAGGGGTTCCCGGCCCTTGGCCCAGGATGCACCCCAGGTTTCGCTTTGCCACTTCCTCCTCAAACCCTGCGCGTGGAGGCTTGATCACGTGTGGTCCTTGCCCGGCCGTGCACCATCCCCCGAGGATGTTGGAGGTCTTCCACCAGCAGCGACTGTCAGCCGGAGGAAAAGAACCAGGGTCAGGCGACATCGTCGAGAGCCCGGAACTACCGACAGTAAGGTCGGCTAGGGACAGAACTAGCCCCTCTTGCACCCATTTACTACTCGAAGCCTGGTGGACTTCAATGGACCTCAGAGACTCACCAGCAGGTTCGTGCTGCGATTATCTCCCTCCGCCATGGTCCAACAGGTATGGTCTCAGTGAATACAAGCTGCCCTCCAGCCTCACCTTCGCCGGCACCCGAAGAGCGGCCGCGAGCGCTAGGGAACGCCCCGCAGTCCGCTTATATAGGCCGGCCGCATTTCCCGACAGCCCTCGCGAAACTCGCTCCTCATTGGATGAGACGAGATCAAACTTAAAGGAAGCCAGGCCAACCGCTGCCCAGCGCATGGCTTGAAATCCAGGTCAAAGGAGAGAGGATGCTCCGGGAGCGAGGTACTCTGACCAATCAGCGTCTAGGGGGCGTGCCCCGGGCCGGAAGCCGTTCAACGGCCGTTGCCCTGAGCAAACAGGGCTCCCTTCGGGTCTTCCGGGTTGCTCTCGGCCGGCTCACAATCGGCTAAGGCGCCTGTCTGGAAAATGGAGGAGCGGTGTGAGGCGGAGGGGCGTGGGCGTCTGTGCTGCGAAACGTCGCGGAGATGATTCTCCTTCCCTAACGCTTCCCGTGTCAATCCTTAACCTCAGCCCCTTGGCTCAGGCTTGAGTCAGAATCCTGCCCATCGCTAGCAGAAAAGCTGTGTTGGGGCTTGCTGCCTTTCTTTCCCACTCTGAGCCTGGGCGGGAACTGCGTAGTTCCATAGTTTGAGGATGTGAAAATTCCATCTTGTAAAAGTGGTTCATTTGCAGGGAGTCTTTGAGAGGGAAGCCTTTGTGGGTAACATCAGTTACAAGCTTCCTATCCAAAATAAATAAGTCGATATTTGGCAGGGCCTGTTCAGGTTCATGCTTAATTCTTAAGTGACTTGGGAACTACATGAAATGTATTGACGATACACATTGGCTCCAGGGTTTCAAAATGCGTTCAGCAACTTCTTTTTCATGTTAACAAAGCAAAAAGTAAGTAAGATCATACACCAATGTTGGGCTCATCAGAAATTAAATTTAATTTGAAAACATTCAATACTTAAGTAACTACCAAATTCTTTAAAGTCCTGAAGAGTTATTAAGAAATGTAATCATGAGAATGTCTTTTGAGTCATATATATGCTGCCTAGGCCACTGCAGATTGTTGAGGTCCTCTCCCTTGATATGCAGAGCTTTCACTGGGATCATCCACTAAGAAGAATGGTGGTCTAGATGCTGCAAAACATTAAAAAATTTTTTGACGTAGGGCTCCACTTTAGCCCAGGCTGAACTGGAATCCACTATGTAGTCTCAGGCTGGCCTTGAACTCACAGTGATCCTCCTACCTCTGCCTCCCAAGTGCTGGGATTAAAGGTGTATGCTGCCAGTCTGGGCTTAAAATAAAGGTTTTGAGCCAGGCATGTTTCACTCATTTCCATATTTTTATTCTTCAAGGCTACCATGCTACTTACTAGTAAATAACTAAAATAACATTTATTGTAGCCAAACTATTTAAAAGAGAAATTCACACTGTGTTAAATCACTAGTGTAAAACCAAAAATAAAATAAAAATAAAAAATAGCATCTTGAAGAACCAATCGTATTTTGTAAAAGAACAATAAATTCTTAAAACTAAAACTAAATAAAATAAAAAAATGAATAAAATGTAGCTTTTGACCAGGCATGTGATGCATGCCTTAAATCCCACCACTTGGGAGGCAGAGGTAGGATTGCCAAGCGTTCAAGGCCAGCCTGAGACTACATAGTGAATTCCAGGTCAGCCACCTGAGTAAGACCCTACCTCGGAAAACCAAAAAAAAAAAGCTTTTAAAAAAACATCACAGGAAGGAAAGCTCAGTGGTTAAGGCATTGGCCTGAAAAAGCCTAACAAACCTTGGTTCGATTTCCCAGTACCCACATAAAGCCAAATGCACAGTGGCACATGCATCCGGCATTCATTTCCAGTGACTTAAGGATCTAGTGTGACCATTCTCTCTCTTCTAGCAAATAACCTATTTAAAATAAATCATTGATGCCAATCCATCCTCTCTATTCATGGCTAAATATTTAAAAGTTATTTATAGCTTCTCTAGTGTATTCTTGTTTAAACAAAGTGAAATTGTGTTCTAGAAAAATAGAAGCTATTTGTAACTAGAATAGTACCACTGTAAAAAAAGGTTTTTTTTGTTTTTTTTTTTTCTTTGAGATAGGGTCTCACTCTGGCCCAGGCTGACCTGGAATTAACTCTGTAAGTCTCAGGGTGGCCTCAAACTCATCACGGTGATCCTCCTACCTCTGCCTCCCAAGTGCTGGGATTAAAGGCGTGTGCCACTATGCCCGGCTTTATGAATTTGTATCTTAAGGGGGTGAACTTGAATCCTCAGTAGTCAATGGATAATTCAGAAGCAATAACTGAATTTGAAAGACTGTCTAAAAATATAGGAGCTCTGGTTTTTAGTCAGTCCTGTTGATCTATACTTATTTTTTGTACTTAAACTGAGCAGAAGAAAAAAAATAAAATCTGAGCTGGATGTGGTGACACGTGCCTTTAATCCCAGCACTCAGGAGGCAAGGTAGGAAGATTGCTGCAAAATTCAAGGCCACTCCTGAGACCACATAGTGAATTCCAGATTAGCTTGGGCTAGAGTGAGACTCCAACTTGAAAAACCAAAAACAAACAAAACCAAAAATTGTTTTTAAGTTTACCCATTCCCAAACAGAGTACAAATCACGCCCTCTTTATGGAGCACTCTTCCCCACCTGCCACTTAAATACAATTTACCCCAGAAACAAATCTTGTAGAACTATTGTGATATTTAAGAGATGTGTAATTTCAAGATTACTGTTATTAAATTTTCATGTTCATAAAAAAAAAATGTGAAAGCCTGGCCTGGTGGGGAACTAATCCCAACAATTAGAAGGGTGAGGTAGGAAGATCACCCTGAGTTCCAGGTTCAGTCTGGAGCTAGACACCCTGGTGGTGGTGGTGGACCATAAAAAGTAAGTGTATAAACAAGGCCGTTACAAAGGAAGATTTGGGGAATGATGTTGGGCAGGCCACGTTGTAATGTTATCATGAAAGTTGATTGTCTACTTGGAGAGATTTTTGAGATTATGTAACCCTTCCTTTACCCAAGCAGTGAGCTCCACACAGGCTGAGCACTGAGGCGCCCATCTTGGTGGAAGTCTAGGGAACAGCCAGAGTTCTCATGTGTGAGTACGGCATTATGTGGAGGCCATAACATCAGGTATCTTTCTAACTAGCTCTCCACCTTATTTTTTGAGTCAGGGGCTCAGTGAACCTGGAATTACCCTCGTTTGGCTAGACTAGCTAGCCATTAAGCCCGGCTCCTCAGTGCTGGGATTATGGGTGCATACTACCATGATCTGCTTTTATCTTTTTTTGGGGGGGGAGTAGGGTTGGGGTTTCAGGTAGGGTCTCACTCTAGCGTAGGTTGACCTGGAACTCACTCTGAAGCTCTAGGCTGGCTTCCAACTAACAGTGATCCTGTCTTAGCCTCCAGGATGCTGGATTAAAAGTGTGCACCACTACACCAGCCAGCTTTACAATTTTTTACATGGGTGCTGGAGATTGCAGTTCCTCATGCTAGTGTGGTAAATGGGTACAATGAGCTATCTCTGCAGCTCCAAGAACTCTTAGTTTTTAAGACTGTAGAATGTGTTCCCAGGCCCATTTCCAAATATATAGGCCAAGAATATACAAGGGACCTCTCATTGAACTTCCCAGTGGTCCAGCTACTAAAACCACATCCTTAAGTGAGCTTTGTTTTGAATTTTGTTTCTGTATGATAAAAAAGATCTTCTGAGACTTGTTAGATGAAGCAATTACCATAAATCCTAACAGAATCTAGCAGCAGGAAATAAAAATTTTCCTTCAGAGCCAGCTTTTATGTTTCAGGGAATGTCATTAGTGGCCACTGTGCTTTTTAAATACTGCCAAAATTAAGCTTAACAAATAAATCCTTAATACTGTTATACAAGTTGAGCAGGGAGGTGCCAATCTTGGTGGAAGCTCAAGTTATTAAGATCTTTCTCACACTGAAATAAAACTTCTACTGCTGTTCAAAAGCAAAACATTTAATGCAAACTAAGTTTTTGATAATTAAAAAAAAAATTTTTTCAAGATTTGGGCCAGGTGTGGTGGTGCATGTCTTTAATCCCAGCACTCAGGAGGCAGGGGTAGGAGGAACGTCTGAGTTTGAGGCCACCCTGAGACTTCATAGTGAATTACAAATCAGCCTGGGCTAGAGAAACCCTACCTCAAAAAACAAAACAAAATGAAAAAATTAAAAAAATTGGTAGCACTGGTGGGAAGGGGAATGAAAAAAACCAAGGCTGCCCATGTTACAAAAAGTTTTCTGGAATCTATTTCAATAAAATCAGAGCTTTAACTGCTACATCTTTTAAGACTGAATCTTTATTTTTTGAAAAACAGGTATTTCATACAATCTTTGCCATGTTAATGCAAATATGCAAAGAAGCATGTGTTGTTTTCCAAAAGATGCATTATGAACACTTAGGAAGTTGGTGTGATGTTTTCAACTTTTAACCTTAAATACAACCACAAAAATCATACCTATTAGAAGGCATTACATCCTTTTGTACAAAGAAGCCACTATTCGTACATGTTATAGGACAAGGAACATTCAGCTCAACTCATCTTGCTCTTAAATAATGGTAAAAACCAAACCAGTGAAGTGTGATGTCATTGGCACTGTTATTACAGGTGGAAATATAAGACATTTAAACTAGAAAAATAACTGACACAGTAACTTTAAACAGGAGCTGAAACTTCCACTGTCAGGAAAAAGGAAGAAAAAAACCCTTCATATAACCAGCCTGTTTTGAAAGGGGGGGGGGGAAACTACTAAAAGTTTGCACTTCAGAATATCTCATTCTTTTAAGTTTACATTTTCAAATATCCAGCTAATTGTGAGTTTTTATAACAGCATGAGTTTTTCCTAGTATGCCCACATTTCCAAGGAAAGCAATGTCCCTACATGGTTACTTTACACCTATCCCTTGAACTCAAAAAGTTTCTAAGACTATGCCCTTTTGTAAGTAAAGACAGTGGCATTGTAACCTAGGAAAAAAAGCAGGATAAGTGCAGCAAACCCTTGGGGTTCTGCAAAAGTGACCGCCCCCCATATCTTTACAAAATTTTGTGATGTTGGTTAGTCCTTCTAATCCTACCCAACTAAGTAGTTTTTCCTCACAAAAGTCCTATCCAAGTAACCGAACATGAAGCCTGCCTCTATATGACCACTGAAAACATTTTCTCCTCCTGGATTTAAGAAGAGCGAGAATATGGCTAATTCTAAATTACTGTCATAAAATCAGGGTCTAAGATGTAGCTCAGGGCTGGAGTTGTTTGCCTAGTACGTGCAAGGCCCTGGCTTCCACCCTTGGCACCACAAGGAAACATGTGCTAGCAAGTTATGCACTCACTGCTGCTTGCTGTAGATGAATAGTTAGTTCACAGGCTAGTTGAACGTGCTGCCATTAATATGAAAGGATGTGTGAGAAATGAAGAACCAGCTCCTTTGATTTTGGTACTGCCAAACAAGCCCCCAGAGTAATTACAAAAAAGGTGGAAGAATAGGCCAGGAAGACTTTTTGACTGAAAGTACTGTCTATAATACCCCAGATTAAAAAGGACCTTAAGACTGTACATCAACTCTAATATTTGGCTGTACTTGCATTGCCCTGCTTGGCATTTTTAAAAATGGCTCTTTCCTTAAAATTTCACACACTGGAACAACTACCATTAAAACAACAACAACAAACAACAATGCAGACAACACTAGACAATATTAAGAAAAGTACATACTAAGTTTAAGCAAAGGAGGGAAGTGTTAAGGGCAGAACTAATACAAACCCTTACCTGGGCCTTGAGCTCTGAAACAGCAATGGAAGGAAGCAGATCCAGAGCCCAATTATCAGTTCTCACAGCTATCTCAAAAAGCAAAACACTTAACACCAGTGTCAAATGCCAAACACAAAAGAATTTAAATAGTCATTCAGCAAACTATATTATACAAATTCACCGTCAGAAAAAGAAACAAGACACACCAACGAAATAGCAAGAGACAATTCTAGCTAGCCAAAGATAATAACATACAAAATTTCTAAGGATACTTTAAAAAGTTGGTTGTTTATAGGTTATTTTGCACCCCCTGGATTGTAGGAAAGAACAAGAGGGGGAAGACAGAGAAAAGGAGGGAGTGAGGAAAAGGGGAAAAGGAAGACGGGGGGGGGGGGGTTAGTGAGAGATCCCTGGTTTTCCACAGGTATTTTGTCATCAAAAAAATGTATAATTTCAAAACTACATCACTCTAACTGTACAATATTTTACAAGACAATCCCTCAAATATGGCCCTCTTCATATCTAACTTGATGAAGCCACTCACAGAAATTCAACCAGGCAAGGTTACATGCAGAGTAACATTGCAAATAGCATCTCAGAGGAAGCTGACCCTTACCAACTAGTAGGACTTGTCTGGAACGCAGTAAGCAGCAACCTTTGATGTCCTCAGCTGCTTCTGTCAGCCCTACTACCAAACTTACACAGTGTTTGTCATACTACCCTCTAAGGGCCCTTCCTAAAATAAAAATAATACATAATTTACCAGAGGCACATTTTCTGAAATAAAGCTGTCTTGTTTTTTGCTCGGATTAAGGTGCCACAGGTACCTCTGATTCCTGAAACTCAATACCAACTAGACTATAGGGACAAACAAGTGCAGTTTTATATCACAATGTTTTCCTGATGAACAATTTTGCTGAAGACTAATCTCAAAAAGTAGAGGTAAGGAAATGATGAATGCAGTTGCTCCCAAAGCCTCTAGGAAATAAAGCAGCATGCTAAATGCAGTATGGCATTATTATTCTAGCTGTTTTGATTGTTAAAAAAAATCAAAATCAGTGAAGCAAATAAAATTTAATAGACTAAATTCTTCAACTTGCTATTGGACACATGAGGACCCCAAAATACTTTTTTTTACAATGCTTGTTAAAGAAAGAAAGTACTGATTCACTCTCTTGTAGGTCAGGGATTAATGTAGATTAATGTGGCAATTAATATGGCAAACAGAACACAGACAAGGCCTAGAGCTATGTGGAATTTCCCCTTAGGATCCTTCAAGTTTGCATCTACTGGCAAGCATAAAGTAACCACTGTCCTAATGACCAAAATGCAAGGAAAATGTACAAGATTTTAATTGTGTTCTGTTTTTGTTGATCCGTGATTTTAATCCTATTTCAGTCTGGATTCTTATCATCGGTCAACTTACTCAGCTCACACAGTCGTCAGCACTGAAATGCAATGCTCAATCTGAAGAAGCCTTGGTCATGAGCTCACTATGCTCATCACCAAACAACCTATTAAAATGATGCAGAAGTAAAGCACTTCACACGTGACTTTAACAAATGAGCCTAAGGATGTTGGTAGTTCTCACTTTTGCTGGTGTTTCACGTGCATGTACTAAAATACCAAGTAAACTAAAGCACTTCTAATTTTTTTGGAAATTAAAAGTATCAGATGACAAAACTGAATTAAAAAACATTTCACTCCCCCTCTACCAGAACATCACTTTATTGTTACTCTGCCATCAACAATGTAAAATTCTAATAGGCACTCTATCTTGGTTTGTAAAAAGATAAAAGATTCCATCAGATTAGCTATTTCCTATGAAAGAAACTACAGCAATCACAGAAGAGCAAAAATTTGAATGACCTTCAAAGAATGCACACTGTAAGCAAAGGGGAGTGTACATTAAATCAAACATCTGTTAGATTCATTGCTTTTGCATGCACAGTGACAATTCTGGAAACTGTACATGATAGAATCACAGAAGTGACTTAAATAGCCAGAATTACATTTTGTATGTGATCATCAACCTTTAAACAATCCTTGAATTTTCCATATTATCACTGGTTTTGGAGTAATTCTTGTTTGTCTCTCCAAATATGTTAACAGCATGAAGATGGAAATAGGATTGAAACAAAAGTGAATCTAAAAAGACTAATCTACTACTGGATCTAGGAAATGGGAAGGTTGGGAACTGGTAAGGTGATTGGAAGGAGTGGGGATTGATGGGTATTTTTTTTTTCTTCATTTCAGTTCTTCCAAATAATGTGTCTACTACATTGCTCTTCATTTTCAGTCCATTTCTGAAATTCATCCCACATAGCCTATTTGTACTTACTGGTCAACCCAACCAGTACTATTGCCAAGCAACCAGTGTTTCACGAGAATCTGAATGCATCAAATCTTCCTTGGCTGTGATTTCTTCGCGGCCCCAGTTTTCTCTCTTTCTGAGCGGGGTTTGTTTTTCCTGGATTGTACACAGGGTCAGGTGGAATAGAGTTCCAAGTCACTCTGTGCTCCATAGCACCCCGATTTCTTTCTCAGCTAACCTCCTGACACGTTTGCGGCTGTTCTGTGGCAGAAAGACAATCTCCGTGTGCAGGCGGTGAGCTTGCTTTCTTCACCCTTGACCCTGGGGTTGCAGGCCATGGTGTTGGGCGTATCCCTGAGTGCAGCTGTCCCGCAGGATTCACTTCCTAGTGCACCGAGATTTCCTAGGTTTCCTCAGAGTAAGCCCCCAGTTGCATCACCACCGACTGTGTGGTGTGGCTTTGGATGCCTGAGGCTGAGTTGATTCTGGTGGATGTCTGACCTCGCTTAACCAGACTCATCTACTGTGCTGCTGTTCACACCCAAGCTGTCCAACCTTCATACAGCTGAGCCAAGTTATCTAGATTAGTTGCTTCTTTAATGACATGGTCAACCTGTAAACATAGGCAGGACATAATTAAAGCCACTGAGAACTTGCAAGCACATAGGTCATATGAAAGTTACACAAATTATTTTAGAGTAAGCTCCAACCATCCCAACCAATATAAAGGATGAGCAGCTGTTAGGGTGGAAATGTGAGGTTAAGCTCTCCCAAACCCAGATTACAAGGTTGTGCCTTAGGGAAGTCAAGCCCCTTATAGCCTAATTGATCCAGGGATGCAAAACACCATACCCACTTGTTCTGAAGATACATCTGTGAAATGTTAGAACAATGACCCAAGTATGCGTAAAACTGGTGAGTCTAAGTAAAAAGTATGGCTTTCCTAAAATAGTTTTCTTTTTGGTTTTTCAAGGTAGCATCTCACTCTAGCTCAGGTTAACCTGGACTTCACTATGTAGTTTCAGGGTTGCCTTGAACTCATGGCAATCCTCCTACCTCTGCCTCCTGAGGGCTGGGATTAAATGTGTGTGCCACCACATGCAGTTCCTAAAATATTTTTTTAAATTTTTTTGGCTTATTTTTATTTATTTGAGAGCAACAGACAAGAGAAAGAAAGAGGCAGAGAGAGAGAATGGGTGTGCCAGGGTCTCCAGCCACTGCAAATGAACTCCAGATGCGTGCGCCCCCATGTGCATCTGGCTAACGTGGGTCCTGGGGAATCGAGCCTCACTCAAGCCAGGGTCCTTAGGCTTCCCAGGCAAGCACATAATCGCTAAGTCATCTCTCCAGCCCCTAAAATAATTTTTTAAGTTAAAAATTTTTCTGAAGTGACAGGAGTGCTCAGTATTGCAATATCTCCATCACACTTTCCAAGGCTCAGGGTCTATTGCAGAAGTGGTGGCGGAAAGAATGTAAGACCCAAAGGAAGGGTAGGATTCCTTACAACGTGCTCCTCCAGACATAAAATGGCCTGGATATCCATGACCTCACAGTGCCTGACACTACCTACACAAGACCATCATAATAAGAGGAAAAGATCATGACAACAAAATAAAAGAGAGACTGATTGTGGGCTGGAGAGATGGCTTAGCGGTTAAGCGCTTGCCTGTGAAGCCTAAGGACGCCGGTTCCCCAGGTCCCACTTTAGCCAGATGCACAAGGGGGCACATGGATCTGGAGTTCGTTTGCAGAGGCTGGAAGCCCTGGCGCGCCCATTCCCTCTTTCTCCCTCTATCTGTCTTTCTTTCTGTGTCTGTCGCTCTCAAATAAATAAATAAAAATTTAAAAAAAAAAGTTTAAAAAAAAAAAGAGAGACTGATTGATATGGGGAGGGGATATGATGGAGAATGGAGTTTCAAAGGGAAAAGTGGGGGGAGGGAGAGTATTATCATGGGATATTTTTTATAATCATGGAAATTGTTAATAATTGATTTTCCCTTTTTGTGTTTTTTTTCAAGGTACATTTTCTCTCTAGCCCAGGCTGACTTGGAATTCACTATGTCAAAATTGTCAATATATTTTTTTCTTTTTAGTTTTTTGAGGTAGGGTCTCACTCTAGCCCAGGGTGACCTGGAATTCACTACGTACTCTCAGGTGGCCTGGAACTCATGTGATCCTCCTACCTCTGCTTCCCCAGTACTGGGATTAAAGGTGTGGGCTACCACACCCAGCCTTCAATGTTATTTTCATTTGAGAAAGGGAAAGAGAGAGAGACAGAGAGAATATGGTGGGTATAGATGTACCAGGGCCCTCCTGCCCCTGCAAATGAACTCTAGAGGCATGTGCCACGCCACTTTATGCATCTGGTTTTACATGAGTACTGGGGAAATCAAACTTGGGCTGTTATGCTTTATCAGCAAGCATCTTTAGCCACCAAGTCATGTCTCCAGCCCCCCAAATTTTCAAAATAAATAGATGGGGGCTGAATCATCCTAAAATTTCTATATATAAACAAAATGTAATCTGGTTATAGGTATGATGACACATGCTTATAATCCCAGAGCTAAGAAGCTGCCAGAGCAGGACTTTTCAAGTTCAGGTCACCCTAGACTACAAAGTGAGACCTTGCATCAAAAAAAACAAGGACCAAACCGGGCATGGTGCTGTACGCCTTTAATATCCCAGCACTCGGGAGGCAGAGGTAGGTGGATCCCCATGAGTTCAGGGCCACCCTGAGACTACATAGTGAGTTCCAGGTCAGCCTGGACTAGAGTGAGACCCTATCTCAAAAAAACAAAAAAGGAATGAGGCCAAGCGTGGTGGTGCACTCCTTTCATCCAGACATGGGAGGCAGAGGTAGGAGGATTGCTGTGAGTTTGAGGCCACCCTGAGACTACAACCTGAGCTAGAGTGGGACCCTACCTCAAAAACTCAAAAAAACAAGGGCTGAGAAACATCAGTGATAAGGTGTCTGCCTGGCATATATGGGATTCTGAGTTCAAATTCCCAGCACCACAAAATAAGCAAACAAAAGAGTACACATACAAGTGCAAACCTAATAGGAAAATTTGAGAGTAATGACCATACAAAAACTATGGCTGTGTGTGGTAGTGCCCAAAGGCAGAGCTAGGAGGATTGCTGAGTCTGAGGACAGCCCTAAGACTACATAGTAAATTCCAGGTCAGCCTTTGCTAGAGGAAGACTGTGCCTCAAAACCCTGAAAAACCATGGACATTTTACTCCTCCCCAAAATGCCATATTCCCTTCAGGTAGTCCTTTTTACAACGAAAATTAACTTGAGGCTGATGGAGGATTAGTGTTGAAAAAGAACAGCGAGGGAAAGAGTGTTAACAGGGAAGAGTCAGAGCAACGGGGTGAATACTGCACAACTCTAAAGCTGAGTTACTTAAAATCGTCTGATATTCTGAAAGAAGGCTTAAGTACCTTATTTCTTAATGAAGTAAGAAGTGGGTGTAGAGTCTTAAACCTCACTTTCCAACAATATTAAGGTATACAGCTCAACTTTAAAAAGGTTACCTGCTCAGCAACTGACATCCTCCTGTTGGGATCAACATCTCTGCCCTCTAACTTTGCTTTCACTCTCTTCCACACACTCACTGCATAGGAGTTTCTCTCTTGTACAGCTAGGAAGCAATGAAAACATCTAAGTCAAATCAACATTTTTGTACAGACTTTGAAGGTAGCCTTATTCTAACTCATTACCTTTCCCAGTTTTAGGGTCTCTGACAGCCTTTTTGGGACTACAGGCAATGTTTTTGCCAGTTCCAGGGATGGTGCTTGGTGGAGTATCTGCTGATGTAGCAAGATTTTTCTGGGCCAGCTTTTTAGCATTCTGGGACATGACATCTGGCTGAGTTTTCTGTCCAGTGTTGCTCCGGACTGCTACAGACAAAGAAATGGTAGCTCAATATATATGCCAAACAGAAAATGGAGGGAGCAGGGAGAGAAGAGGGCAAAGATGGCTGATGGCAAGATTTCCAAATTACTTAACTATAGCCTTGAATGTCTTTATCTACTGACATGAGCTTCTTTACAATATAGCCTAAAAAATAGGATGCTCACATATGAACTAATACAATGATATTCACTTGCCACCAGCTTGTGGCAACTAAAAGCCAAACACACCTTCACTATGCAAAGACAAAAGCTCAATACGGTACAGGCATAGAATGGCTGACTTGAAATTCATGGTGATCCCCTTACCTCTAATCTCCTTTAATCCCAGAGCTGGGATTAGAGATGTGTCAACAAACCCAACCAATGTTTTTACTTTCATATTTCTATCATATATTTGCAAAGAGAGTAAAAGAGATACAAAAAAAAAAAAAAGGGCACACTAGAGCCTCTTGCCACTGTAAATGAACTCCAGATGATGTGCTATTTTGTACATCTGGCTTTACACAGGTAGTAGGGGATTGAACACAGGCTGTCAAGTTTTGAAGGAAAGCACTGAGCCATCTCATCTTAAGTCATTTCAACAAGATGCCAATTTAAGCTGGCCATGGTGGCACATGCCTTTAATCCCAGCACTTGGGAGGCAGAGGTAGGTAGATCATCATGGGTTTGAGGCCACCCTGAGACTACATAGTCAATTCAAGGTCAGCCTGGACTAGAGTGAAACCCTGTCTTGTAAACAACAAAACAAAACAAAAAGACACCAACTTAATATTAAGTTGGAAAGTACAACACAAATCACATTCACAAAATGACCCCATTGTTTGTGCATGTGTGTGCGTATTTATAGAGAAGCAAGCAAATACAAGATGTTTTTAACTAGTTACCACTAGTTGGAATGGAATTATAATTTTTTCTTCTATTAAGTATTATTCTAAATTTCCTAATAGACATACATTTTTCAAATATTTGGATTAAAAGTATGCCTTTAGTCTCAGCATATGGGAGGCAGAGGCAGGAGGATCGCTCTGAGTTCAAGGCCAGCCTGGGACTAAAGAGTGAGTTCCAGGTCAGCCTGGGCTAGTGTGAGACCCTACCTCAAACAAAGGTATCTGATGGCTGAAGAGATGGCTCAAGGACTAAGGGCACTTCTTGTGAAAACATGAGAGCCTGACGGGGGTTCTCCAGGACCCATATTAAACATCTGGGCATGTTGATGACAGCTGCAACTCCAGTTGCATAGGGGAGCAGAGACTGGATTCCCAAACTTTAGGGGGTAATGGAGGAGGAGGACATGCTCTAGGGTTAGTAGAGCCTGGCTCAATCAACAACTGGAAGAAGAGCAATTTAGCAGAAAACCCAAAGTTCTGCTCCAGCCACTGCAGCAAATCATTTCCTACTATAGGCAAGAACAAGGGCATGGCAAGAGTATACACATAAGCACTGAAGGGCACTCTTACATACACAATATGTTAGGTTGAGATAGTTTGGGCCTCAGACATGTATCCTGCTTTAACCTCTAAAGGTCTGGGACTATTGGCCCTTATCACCATACCCAGTCTTACAGGTGGTTCTTTTTTCGGTTTTACAAGGCAGGGTCTTGCTCTAGTCCAGCTGACTTGGAATTCACTATGTAGTCTCAAGGTGGCCTCAAACTCACAGCGATCCACCTACCTCTGCTTCCCAAGTGCTGGGATTAAAGGCCACTATGCCCGGTTTACAATTTTTTTTATAAGGGATTCTAATCCATTTGCTTCAATACAAAGCTATCAGAGCTACACTTCCTGTTTTGTTTTGGGTTTTTGCTTGTTTATTGAGATAGGTTCTCAACACTAAGCCCAGACTAGCCTCAAACTTATTACTACCCTAAGCCTCCCTGGTACTGGGATTATAGATGTACCAGGCTCATAAAATAAAAATTTAAAAGAGTATTTGAACCAGGTGTGGTGGCACACACCTTTAATCCCAGCACTAGGGAGGCAGAGATAGGAGGATTGGCTAAATTCAAGGCCACCAAGAGATTACATAGTGAGTTCCAGGTTTTGTCTGTGACCCCCACCTCAAAAAACAAAATAAAACAAAAAGACTATTTGAATATTAAGTATTTTTGGTCTCTCTCATGAGTAGTTTTAAAGATAATACAAAATCTAACAAAGATAATACAAAATAGTTTGAGGGACTGGAGAGATGGCTCAATGGTTAAGGTGCTTGCCCACAAAGCCTAAAAACTGGGGTTCAATTCCCCAGCAACCTATGTGAGCCAGATGCACAAGGTGGCCCATGTGTCTGAAGTTCACCTGCCATGGCTAGAGGCCCTGGTGTGCTCATTCTCTCTCCCATCCCCCTCATGAATGAATAAAAAATAATTTAAAATACAGTTTGATCCATGAGAGTTAAAGTAATCCCTTTGCAAATGTAGTGACTTAAATAGGCTGACCTGGAATTCACTATGTAGTCTCAGGCCTCAAACTCTTGGCAATCCCTCTACCTCACACCTCCCGAGTGCTAGGATTAAAGGGTTCTAACCACCTTAGTCTTTATGTATGAACAGTCAATCGTTCAAGACCAAGCTCTCTTTTCTTACCTGCAGCAAAGGATGGCTGATAAGTAGCAGATGATGTTGGGCTTGAACATTCATTTGTTGCATCGGTGACTAAGGGTGATGCAAAACTCACTAAATTATTATAGATACTGAAATACAAAATTAATGAAATACTTATTATGAGAAACATTAAAATAAAACTTAAATTGCAGGATGCAGCTATAGTTACACATGTTTTACTTGTATTTGATCTATGTTGGTCAGAAGGCATTCTTACCTCTGACTTTGTGTTTTCAGTTCTTTCAGGGTAGGAGTGATCTCCTGGAGCATTTCAACATGTTCTTGACTTCGAACCTGACCCATAGCTTGGACTAATGTGAATAGAACCGTCTGAATATTGTCTTGCCATGATTTGTATTCGCCCAAGAACTGCCTGACACTGTTCTCATAGGGAACATCTTCACCATCTGCCAGAGCAGCTTCTTCATCCTGCCAGCAACACCACAGTGATTAGGTAGGAAATGTGGGCTTGGTTCAGCAATTACTTTAAAAAAAAAAAAAGTTTTATTTTCATTTATTATTTGACACAGAAAGAGGGAGGGGGAGAAGAGAGAGAGAGAGAGAGAGAGAGAGAGAGACAGATAATGGGTATGCCAGGGCCTCCAACCACTGCAAACAAACTCCAGATAGATGCATGTGCCCCCTTGTGCCTCTGGCTATGTGGGTCCTGAGGAATTGAACCTGGGTGCTTTGGCTTTGCAGTTAAGTGAATTTCAGGTCAGCCTGGATTAGAGTGAGATTCCCCCCCCCCAAAAAAAAACAGCCTGGGCTAGAGCAAAAGTGAGACCCTAATCAATAAATTAAAAAAATCAAAAACAATTAAAAAGTTGACAAGGGCAGGGGAGGTGGCTCAATTTATAGGTGCTTGTTTGAAAAGCCTGTCAGCCTGGGTTCAATTCCCCAACACCCACATGAAGCAGGACTTATAAAGTGGCACTTGCATCTGGTATTCATTTGCGGTAGCAGGAGACTTCAGTGTGCCTCCCCCCCTCCCCCAGAGGCATGTGTGCGTGCACAATTAATTAAAAGCTGAGTCAGATGTGGTGACTCGTGCCTTTAATCCCTGTACTAAAAGTAGCTGAGGCAGGATTGTTAAAAGTTAGAGGTTATCAACTTGTGGTCTAAGCTAAAAAAAAAAAAGGTAGCATGATGCTCACACAAGGCCAATAGTGGTGCCCAGTCATGGTGAGAAACCAACTACTCTACTCAGTAGAACGGAACCCATAGCTGGCGCTGGGGTCAAGTAAGAACCATATCCACTACCAAGCTCCCACCAATCGTGAGCTACAAGAGGACTTACACCTATTAAATTCTCTCTCTAAAAACAAAACCAAAAAAACAAAGGTTATCCCATTTATCTGGTGCTAACTTCACTCTCCGTTGGAGAATTTGCTTCTCTTTTTCAGATGGATACATTCTAAGGAGAGAACCAGTCCATCGTACCTCAAAAGGGCCCCAGCTGAAACCAAGAGTAACTGGGGAAATGAGCAAGAGTGCTGCTCCCTTGGTGAACCTGGTACCAGCACAAGGGTGAAGGAGATAGACACAGAGAACACTCAACTCCTACCAAACCAGATATCCAGAGACACAGAGGCTCCCAAGACTTCATCACTGAAGCAGACCTAAAATGAACCCAACATGGCTCAGGGAAATTTGTGGAAGAGGGGGATGGAAAGAATATTGGAGCCACACGTTGAGTCATTATGCACAGAGACATTGCCTCTTACCCATAACTGATAGCTAACTCTACAGTGAACGACCCACATTCCCCAATGAGGAGGGTCCCTGCAGAGGGGAGAGGACAGGGAGGAGGTTAACGATGGTACCAACATGACCGTATACATTGTGTACATAACTAATAATAACAAGAGAAAAAAAAAAGGCCCTTGCTTGCAAAAAAAAAAGTTAGATATTATAAACCAGACTTGGTGGCTCACGCCTTTAATCCCAGCACTTGGGAGGCAGAATTAAGAGGATTGCTGTGAGTTCCAGGCTACCCTGAGACTACACAGTGAATTCCAGGTCAACCTGGGCTAGAGTGAGACCTTGCCTCGGGGGGAAAAAAAAGTGAGCAGCTGGGCAGCTTTAGAGATTGCTCAGTAGTAAAAGGTGCTTGCTTGAGGGCCAGGGTCCAATAATACCCTAGTACCCACATAAAGGCAGAAGCACACAGTGATGCATGCATCTGGAGTTTACTTGCGGCAGCAGGAGGCCCTTTTCTACCTTCTCTTCCCTCTACTTCTTCTTCTCTCCCCTCACCTTCAAATGAACTGTCTCAAAAGGTCGAAAGAGAGGAGAAACACCCCAAGATTGTCCTCTGACCGCCACATGCAGGTACTCAGAGACACAGACAGACACACACACACACAAACACAACAAACATCATATACTTATATATACATAAATTTAAAAAAAACTGATGTGCTGACTCACACCTTTAATCCTAGCACTTGGGAGGCAGAAACAGGAAGATCACCCTGAGGTCAAGTCACCCTAAGACTACATACTGAATTCCAGGTCAGTTTGGACTAGAGTGAAACCCTATCTGAAAATAGAAACATAAATTAAGGTGCTGAGCATGGTGGCTCATGCCTTTAATGCCTGCACTCGGGAGGCAGAGGTAGGAGGATCACTGTGAGTTCGAGGCCACTCTGAGCCTTCATAGTGAATCCCAGCTCAGCTTGGGCTACAGTGAGACCCTACCTCGAAAAACCAAAAGGAAAAAAAATGAAAAAGAAATTTTAAAAAATCTCCATGTTGAGGGTCAAACCTAGAGCTTTAGCCACGTGTGGTGGTGCATGCCTTAATCCCAGCACTCCAGGGCCAGAAGTAGGAGGATCATACTGAGTTTGAGGCCAGTTTTAAGACTACAGAGTAAGTTCCATGTCAGCCTGGGTTAAGACCCTACCTCAAAAAACAAGTAACAAAATGCTGAAGATATAACTGAGAAATGACTTTTGTTTACAACATGTTTCCTATTCTTCCACAAACAAAGATACTTCTAATTTCATGAGAGAGTTAACTACGTTGTTGGAGTTAGTCTTACCTTAGCCATGGCTTTCAGGAGGTGCTTGACATCTCCAAGCTGCCGGTTATGGCCAGTGAGCACAGTCTTTATATTATCCACCAGATTCTGGATCGTTTCAGAGACTGTTTCTATTTGTTGCTCCTTCTCTGTCTGAATAGCCCTCTGAGTGGACATATCCTGGGTCAGCTGCTTGTGTGCTGATAGAAGCCATTCAGAACTGCCAATAGGATGTTCAAGACTTGTGTCCTAAATAGAACAAACATTAAACAAATGTTCTATCATTAAATGAAAGTCCTATCATTGTCGTCATCACCATCAACCACTCACTACCATTACAAAAAGATATACCTGAGTCATTGCTATACATTTTGTTCACCTTTCAGAACTTTATATAACTTGTAAAAATTCTTTTCATTCATATTATCAAACAAATAATAACTTGTTTAAAGGCCAAAAGCAAGATTTAATCATCACGACATCCCTGTAACAACATTTTACACATACTATGTGCTCAATAAATTGGGAGGCAGATGTAGGAGGATCACTGTGAGACTGAGGCCACCCTGATATTACATAGTGAATTGCAGATCAGGCTGGGCTAGAGTGAAACTCTACCTTGAAAAACAGAGAGAAAAAAAAAGTGATCTGAATCTAGGTTGACCAACAGTTGAACACTGGCCTGTTTTCATCAGCAGTGTTTTTATTACTACCACCAGACTCACCACTCTCTGTAATAAACGAAGTTCTAATTCAGAGACTGAACTGTTGAACTGGGATGCAAATGAACACATTTGCTGACACCGTTTGATCAGTTCAAATAAGGCAGCATCCAGGTTTAAGGCTTCTGCAGTTCTCGTTCGTAAACTTTCAAAATGAATGATATTGCTGCACAGAAAAGTGACCTATGAAGAAAGAAATGATGATAGGGAGGAGGAAATTAATGAAATAAAAAGTAATGCCTGGGGCTGGAGAGATGGCTTAGCGTTTAAGTGCTTGCCTGTGAAGTCTAAGGACCCCAGTTTGAGGCTCGATTCCCCAGTACCCATATAAGCCAGATGCACAAGGGGGCACATGCGTCTGGAGTTCATCTGTAGTGGCTGGAAGCCTCAGTGTGCCCATTCTCTCTGTCTGCCTCTTTCTCTGCCTGTCACTCTCAAATAAATAAATAAACAAAAAAATTATTTTAAAAAAGTAATGCCTATTCATTTTTGGTAACTAGAACTGGTCCTAAAAATTTGCCTCATCTGAAAAGGCTCTAAGTGCATATTTTGAGTCTATCATTACTTTAAGGTACGAGATAAAAACACCTAAAAAAAATTAGAAGAGGTATTTTCTATACTTCTTTGGCATGTATGCGGGCACATAGACGTTTAGACTGGAGATCAATACGGGCTGTCTGCCTCAACTGCTCTCTACCTCATGTTTTGAGACAGGGTCTCTTACTGAACTTGGAGTTTGCCAATTAGACTAGACTGGCTAGCTAGGAAGTTGCAAGGTCCTTCCTGTTTCTACCTTACCAGTTTTGAGATTATAGACACAAGCTGTAATATGCAGCTCTGTACGTGGCTATTAGAGATCTAAAGTCGGGTCTTCATGCTTGTGTGGAAGCACTTTACTGACTGACCCATCTCAGCCCTACATGGTTGCTTTTACACAGAAAATTTATTCTGTAACAAAATTACTATTAAAAATACATGTGTTGTATCCAATTTTTAGGAAACATTTCTAGCACAATGCTCCTCTTTTATTTCTATTGTCTAACTTCAAAACAAGTCAGGGCTGGAGAGATGGCTTTGCAGTTAAAGTGCCTGTATGAAAAACCAAAGGACCCAGGTTCAATTCCCCAGGACCCATGTAAGCCAGGTGCACAAGGTGGCGCATGTATCTGGAGTTTTGTTTGCAGCAGCTGAAGGCCCTGGCATGACATTCTATCAAATAAAATAAAATAAAATTAAAATTAAAATAATAAGTCAGTATTGAGTAGCATTTAGATACATTTTAAAACACATAATTAACAATACTGTGTTATATATCTGAGATGTATGTGCTTTTCATCAGAGCTTACTTAATTTTTTAAGTTCCATTGGGCTTACTAAGTATTTCAGTGGGAGAAAAAGCCTAAAGAAGTAACCATCTGTGAGAAAAGTGCAGCCTATGAATTATAGCAGGGCCATTCCTCCCCAGAACTCCCCACATCTTATTTCCCATAGGTTTCATAATTCTCAAATTGAATATGATGGGGCACAGGATCACAGTACCTGGCTTGCTCTCTGGCTTTCTTTGAGGACGAGATTTCTTCTTTCAGCTATTGTTGCTTCAAAATCCTGCAGGACAGGTGCCAATTGAGGGTTGGCACCACCTGCCCACTTGAGTCGCTGCTCAATACTTGCTTCAAGTGCTGCTAGTTTCTCCTACAAAAGCCAGCAGAATCCCTGAGCCTTTACAACAGCCTCTGCTACCTATCTGTCACACATTTTAAAATAATACAAGAGACTCAAATGAAGCAGGGGTGGGGCATACATAGTAGAACACACTTGCAACAGCTTTCTTTTGAAACTTTTTTTTTTTTTTTTTTTGGTTTTCTGAGGTAGGGTCTCACTCTAGTTCAGGCTGACCTGGAATTCACTGTGTAGTCTCAGGGTGGCCTCGAACTCACTGTGGTCCTCCTACCTCTGCCTCCCAAGTGCTGGGATTAGAGGCATGCACCACCATACCTGGCTTCAATTTTTTTTCTTTACTTAGAAAATTACTTGGTGAAGTGGGCATGGTGGTGCATGCCTTTAATCCCAGCACTCCAGAGGCAGAGGTAGGAGGACCACAGTGAGTTCGAGGCCACCCTGAGACTACACAGTGAATTCCAGGTCAGCCTGAACTAGAGTGAGACCCTACCTTAAAAAAACCAAAAAACAACAATAATCTTGGTGCTAGAGAGATGGTTAAATGATTAAGACACTTGCCTCAAAAACACATTATTAACAAGAAATAAGATTAGGACTCAGCAAGACAGAGGCATGCCTGTAATCCCAGTGCTAGGAAGGCTGAAGAAGGAGAGTGGCCAGGCTGGAGTAGCCTACAGGTTAAGAGCTTATCTCCATCCCCAAGCTCTCTGTCTCTCACTGCTTGTAAATAAATAAATAAAATTTTACACACACATACACACACACACACACACACACACACACACACGTGTCTATATATAAAACAGCTGGGGAGATGGCTCAGCCAGAAAAGGTGCTTGCTTACAAAGTGTGACAGCCTGGGTTCAGTTCCCTAGCACCTATATAAAGTTAGGCACACAAAATGAAACATGCATTTATAGCTTGTTTGCAGTGGCAAGAGGCTCTGATGTCCTCCCATCTCTCATAATTTTTTTTTGAAACAAAACAAAATGAAGAAAACAGGCTGAAAAGATGTTGTAGTAGCCAAGAACACGTCCCCTAAGATGGCCCAAGACTGCCTGAGTTAGGTTCCTCAGCACCCACGCAAATAGCCACATGCATTCTTAACCCCATGGGGGCAGAAACCAGAGAACGGCTAGAGCAAAAATTGCCCCACAATCAGTAAAAGACTCTGTGTCAAATAAACAAGTAGATGGAGGAAGGACACCCAACATTCTCCCCTGATCTCTACTTCCACATGCAAGGGGTGCATTAATCTGCACACACAAAAATAACAAAATAGAGCCAGGTGTGGTCTCGCATGCCTTAAATTCCAGCAGTAGGGAGGCAGAGGTAAGAAGATCACTGTGAGGCCAGCCTGAGACTACACAGTGAATTCTAGGTCTGCCTGGGCTAGAGTGACACCCTACCTTGAAAAACAAAAAATAAACAAACAAAACCACATAAAATAGATATAGGGGCTGGAAAGATGGTTCAGTAGGTGAAGTATTTGCCATGCAAGCTTGAAGACTGAGTGTGGATCTCCAGCACCCACTTAAATGGCAGACATGGTGCCTGCCGGTAAATCCTAGTGCTGAGGAGGTGCAGATAGGAAAAGCCTCAGGGCTGCTCGGCTGGTTTCTGAAGCCAAATTGGTAAACTCTGGGGTTCAGTGAGAAGTCCTGCCTCAAAATAAGGTTGAGACCAAAGAAGATGACACCCAGTGTTGACATTTGGCCTTGGCAAGCATGAATACACACACGTGCCAACACCCACCCATGCACATATCCACACAAATAAGTGAATGAATGACTGAATAAATAAATGACAGAATAGAATAAAATAATGAAAAGGGATTACGTTTCCCATGCGTAGAGGCCAGGGGCAAGCACAAGCACACTAGGGGTTACTAGCATAAGGACACACCTGCACTGTAGCAGCAGAAGCCTCAATCTGACTCAGGGCACGCAGCTTCTTCTTCATGCTGGTCAGGATAGCTGGCCGCGGGGGCGGAGTGACCGACACGGCTTGAGGTCTGTTGATAAGCAGGTCTTCGTGTTGCCACTACTCAAAGAGAAAAGGAATGCAGTAAAACCAGCAGGACAAAAGCTCTTTATATAAATAATGAAGCTGTAACAAAGGGGAAGGGCATAGTAAGTGAGAAGAAACACTGTAAAAGAAAAAATCAAATCAGGTGAAAATTTCAGATTGGAAGATGACTGATAAAATTATTGGATAACTCATACACAATTTCTTCTTTTCTTTTTCGTGACAGTGTCTGTAGCCCAGGATAGCCTCAAGCTCACTCTTCCAAGTCCCTTTATGTTGCCTGACAAATATCCAACTAGAAGCAGTTTATAGAAGGAAAGGGTTTATTTCAGGCTAACAAATTCCAGGGAACACTAAAGCTGGCACACTTCCATAGACAATAGTGGAGAGACAAGGCCGTAAACAGCCAGCAAAAACAAATAGCCAGAGCTTTAAACACACCTTAGGGCTGGACATAAGACATGTTCTCTCACACCTCACCAGTGACATACCCTTCAGCAGGCTGCTAGAAATGTAGGTTGCAAGGCTAATCAAAATACCTCAGGCACTGGAGGACATATGTTTCATATTCAAACCAACATACATACAATGTAGCCGAAGATGATCCTCAACCTCTGATCCTTTTGTTTTCACACCTGGTTTATGCAGTGGGGAGGGATGAAAACCAAGGCCTCATGCATATTATACAAGTACCCCACTAAGTGAGCTATGACTTCAGCCCTCAAATAGTAATTTTTAAGATGCCTAGTAGTTTTATCAATCTCATGAAGTCTGGTGGCACAGGCCTGTAAACCAAGCACTTGGGAGGTTCAGGCAGGAGGATGCTAAGTTCCAGGCCAATCTAAGCTACAAAGCACATTCAAGGTCAGCCTGGGCTACAGAAATAAAAATTATTTGTGTGTTGCAAGCCTTTAATACAGCACTGGGGAGGCAGAGGTAGGAGGATTGCTGTGAGTATGAAGCCAGCCTAAGCAAACTGAATTTAGGTCAGCCTGGGCTAGAGTGAGACCTTACCTCAAAAACCAAAGACTACTAAGATATAATAAATACCATCAGGCTTGAATACATTACTTTACAAATAAGAAAACAGTGGTTAAAGGCACTTGTTTGCAAAGCCTGATGGCCCAGGTTCAAATCCCCAGTACCCACAAACAGCCAGATGTCCAAAGAAGTTCCAAGGCTCAGGGTCTATCGTAGAAGTGGTAGCGGAAAGAATCTAAGACCCAAAGGAAGGGTAGGACTCCTTACAACGTGCTCCTCCAGACACAAAATGGCCTGGATATCCATGACCTCACAGTGCCTGACACTAGCTACACAAGACCATCATAATAGGACAAGAAGATCATGACATGAAAATAAAGGAGACTGATTGAGATGGGGAGGGGATATGATGAAGAATGCAGTTTCAAAGGGGAAAGGGGGGGGGTGTATTACCATGGGATATTTTTTACATTCATGGAAGTTGTTAATAAAATTTGAAATAAACTTCAAAGAAATTAAAAAAAAAATTTCTGAGGCTGCAGAGATGGTTTAATGATTAAAAGCATTTGCCTACAAAGCCAAAGGACACAGGTTCGATTCCTCAGGACCCATGTAAGCTAGCTGCACAAAAAGGTACATGCATCTGGATTTCATTTTCAGCAGCCGGAGGCCCTAACAAGCCCATTCTCTGTCTCTCTTCAATAAGTAAGTTAAAAAAACAAACTTCTTAGCCAGGTGTGGTAGCAAAATGCCTTTAATCCTAGTACTTGGGAGACAGAGATAGGTGTATCATCTTTGAGTTTGAGGCTACTCTGAGACTATGTAATGAATTCTAGGTCACCCTGGACTAGAGTGAGACTCTACCTTGAAAATCTGAAGAAAAAAAAAGAAAGAGAAAACAAAAACAAAAAAAAAAAGAAAGAAAGAAAGAAAGAAAACTTCTTACCTGGAACATGGCAATATGTAGCTGAACCCGCTGCAGGCTTGTCTTACAGGAAGAAATGCTGGTTTCCAGCCTGCGCACCAGGTCATGTTTCTTCCAGGCTGTGTCATAGGAGCTGGCTAACACAGTTGCCCTGTTCATGACCAACTGAGAGAATTTCCCCACCTGGATGTTGTGCTCCACTGCTTTCTTACACAGATCATCCACAGAAACTTTGCTTTCAGCACCAAAGTCCTTTGCCTCAACCTGAGCAATGATGTCTACCCCCAGGGCACTAATGAAACTGCACAGTGTGAGTCCGAGGGCTTGGTTTGGGAGTCCTATCAAAAGCTGCCTCACAAAGTCAGCTGTGAAAGCCTTGATAGGCTTGGCCATTTGGTCTTCACTGAAACAAGAGTTCCTAAAAAGGGTTTTCACATTGACAATCTGTACAGGTCCATTCACAGTATTCTGATCTTCAAGTGAGCTTGATCCTAAGAAAAGAAAAATCTTCTTTTAATACTTCATGTAAAACCAAGTTTAGGTAGTAACACTTATTTAGAACACTGAGATTTTATAAATGCACAGATAAGCATATTCTATCCTTCCTTCCAGCCATCTGTTCATCATGACCCTTTCTAAAGAACTACACACATAACTGAAACTGGTATGTTTAAAGATAGATTATTACCTGACAATGTTTTAGAAAAAGTACCACAGAGCCTGAAGAACTCTTTAATCGTTTGCAGTCTCTTTAGAAAGAAAATCTCTTCTAGGACCTGACGGTGATTGTCATCATCAAAAAAATTGACTTGAGTACTCCTGGCTTCCCGTATGATGTCAATCTTCCGCCAAGCTACAGGTATTTCCATCTTGTTTAACTATGTAAATAAAAGGAAAGAAAGCATCTTCTTATGTGCCACAGATTAAATGATGGCTATAACTCCATCAGTCATAAAACCAAGTCAATGTTTACCTTTTCAACTAATAAACCAAAAGCAGTTTCAACTTGGGCAAACATGCCATCAAATGCTACCAAGAGCATCTGGCCAGCTGACATTTTTGGTGTTTCATCAACTGAACCATTTCTTGGTTGAATCAATTCACCATATTGAGCATGCAGCATTCTAGAAAAAAAGAAAGAAGCATCAATACCCTCATTAAAAAGAGGCCTAAGTCTCAAAAGTACTTGCAAGTCTGTATAACTAAATTTTGTCATTAAGAAAGAAGTGATATAGCTTGGTGTAAGGGTGCATGCCTTTAATCCCAGCACTAGAGGTGGAAGGACTGCCATGAGTTTGAGATCATTCTAAGACTACATAGTGAATTCCAGGTCAGCCTGAGCTAGAGGGAAACCCTACCTCAAAGAAACATAAACAAAACAAACAAAAAAAAAAAAAATAAATAAAGGAGTGATATATATGAGAAAATGGTATTTAGTTTGAACACCAGTATGAAGTCAACAATCCTAATTTGGTTTTAGTAAGTATTGAAGTAACTAGATTTTTTATTCAGACCTGAATCACATTTTTATACTAACTAAAATATTATTCTTACTTTATACTCATGTATATGAAATAATCTAAGCACTATTAAGAATGTAAAGAAAGCCGGGCATGGTGGCTCACACCTTTAATCCCAGCACTAAAGAGGCAGAGGTAGGAGGACTGCCGAGAGTTCGAGGCCACCCTGAGACTACATAGTTAATTCCAGGTCAGCCTGGACCAGAGTGAGACCTTACCTCAGAAAAAAAAAAAAAAAAACCCCAAAACCATAAAGAAGGGTTGAAGAGTTGGCTTAGTAATTAATGTGCTTGCCCATGAAGCCTAAGGACTCAGGTTTGAGTCCCCATTACCCAAGTAAGCCAGATGCACAAGGTGGCACATACATCTGGGGAGTTTCCTGCAGTGGCTAGAGGCCCTGGTATACCCATTCTCTCCAATAAATAGAAAATTTAATATCAATTCCCAGTACTTGTGATTACTGTCAGGAACACTAAGGCTATCTAGAAGTTAACCCTATAGTAAACATAAGGAAGTCAACATAGCTGGATTAAGATTTTTTTGGGGGGGTATTGAGGTAGGGTCTTTATCTAGCCCCCGCTGATCTGGAAGTCACTATGTAGTCTCAGGGTGGCCTTGAACTCTTAGTGATCCTCCTACCTGTGCCTCACAAGTGCTGGGATTAAAGGTGTGGACCACCACGCCCATCTGGATTAAAAGTTTTTTAATTTTTAATATTTTGATTTATTTATTAAACAGAGCAAGAAGGAGAGAGAGAGAGAATGGGGGTGCTAGGGCCTCCAGCCACTGTGCAGCTGGCTAATGTGGGTCCTGAGGAATCAAACCTGGGTCCTTTGGCTTTGCAGGCAAAGGCCTTAACCGTTAGGCCATCCCTCCAGCCCTGGATTAAAATGTTTTAATTAAAATAAGTGAGGGCAGGAGAGATGGCTCAGTAGTTAAAGGCATTTGCTTGCAAACCCTGAAGGCCCAGGTTCATTTCCCCAGTACCCATGCAAAGCCACTTGTGAATCAGACACACTTGGCTACAAAAGACTCTTTTCTCAAAGAAGGTATAAAAGACAAGTCCTCTGGCTATCACAGGTATACACACACACACAGAAATATATAAAAATGTTTTTTAAATTATTTATTTATTTATTTGAGAGCAACAGACACAGAGAGAAAGACAGATAGAGGGAGAGAGAGAGAATGGGCACGCCAGGGCTTCCAGCCTCTGCAAACGAACTCCAGACGCATGTGCCCCCTTGTGCATCTGGCTAACGTGGGACCTGGAGAACTGAGCCTCGAACCGGGGTCCTTAGGCTTCACAGGCAAGCGCTTAACCGCTAAGCCATCTCTCCAGCCCTAAAAATGTTTTTAAGTATTTTATTTATTTATCTGCAAGGGGAAAGAGAGAGAGAATGAACACAACAGGGCCTCCAGTCACTGCAAACGGAAACTCCAGATGCATGCACCACTCTGTGCATGTGGCTTTATGTGAGTACTGGGGAATTGAACCCATGCTATCAGACCTCTCAGGCAAATGCCTTAAGGTGAGCCATCTCTTCAGTCCATAAAAAAATTTTTTTTAATAAAAACGTTTTAAAAGTTACATGACCAAAAAAAAATCTATTGGGGAAAAAAACAACAAGATGGTATGAAAATTTCCTTGCAATTATTCAAAGCACAGGCTGGTTACCTAAAATAGGGCATAAAGCTTGATGTCCAAGACTCATTAAACATTCCTCCACATAAGGGGAGGGAATTGGATAAGGTATTAAAAGCCAAGCGAGGAGGTCTGAAACCTAGAGCAAAAGTATACATAGATTAAGCTATTTAACTTCTTAAATATTGCTAAATATTTTAAGCCAGGTGCACATAGTGGCACATACATTTGGAGTTTGTTTGCAGTGGCTAGAGGCCCTGGCACACATATTCTCTCTTGCTTTAATATAAAAATAAAGTACTTATTAAAAGGATGTTATATAAGTAATTTATATCACAACAGTTGCTTTATTTATACTTTTTCTTTAAGACTAAAATAACTACAGAAGCATGAAAAAAATAGGGCAGAATCACTGTAAACATTAGAAAATTATCGCTACCTTTTTTTTAAAAATTATTTATTTATTTATTTGAGAGCTACAGACACAGAGAGAAAGACAGATAGAGGGAAAGAGAGAGAATGGGCGCGCCAGGGCCTCCAGCCTCTGCAAACGAACTCCAGATGCATGCGCCCCCTTGTGCATCTGGCTAACGTGGGACCTGGGGAACCGAGCCTCGAACCAGGGTCCTTAGGCTTCACAGGCAAGCGCTTAACCGCTAAGCCATCTCTCCAGCCCAATTATCGCTATCTTTGTGTTAAAGTATTGCACTAGCTATGAAGTTTTAATTTCATACAGCCTATATGTAAGAATTAAAAAACTGAGCTGGGCGTGGTGGCGCATGTCTTTAATCCCAGCACTCAGGAGGCAAGAGGTAGGTGGATTGTAGTGCCTTTGAGGCCACTCTGAGGTTACCTAGTGCCTGGGCTACAGCAAAACCCTACCCTGGGAAAAAACAACACCACCAACAAAAAACACCTGGGCCAGGGAAATGGCTTAGCGGTTAAGGAGTTTGCCTTTGAAGCCTAAGGATCCCGGTTCAATTCCCTAGGACTCACCTAAGCTAGATGCACAAGGAACACATGTATCTGGAGTTCGTTTGCAATGGCTAGAGGCCCTTGTGTGCCCATTCTCTCTGCCCCTTCCTCTCTTTTGCTCAATTAAATAAATATTTTTTAAGAAAAAAGAATTAAAAAAAAACTGGGCTGGGCATGGTGGCACATGCCCTTAATCCAAGCCTTTCAGAATTCTCAGAATTCCAGGTCAGCCTGGGTTAAGCAAGAACCTACCTCAAAAAAAAAAAGAAAAGAGAAAGAAAGAAAGAAAAAAAGAAAAAAAGAAAGAAAAAGAAAACAAAAATTGCAGTATAGACTGCATAGTGAATTCCATGTCAGCCTGAACTAGAGTAAGACCCTACAACAACAACAACAAAAAAAAACAAAAAAAAAAAAAACCTCATATAAATTTGCATATCCCTTAACCCAAGTTGCTCTCACTCGTTTGGAGAATGTACTTTATTTTACAAATGCAGTGAAAATGCAGAGGGCTGAAAAGATGGCTTAGTGGTTAAGGTACTTGCCAGCAAAGCCTAAGGACCCAGGTGTGACTCCCCAGAACCCATGTAAGCCAAATGCACATGTCTGGAGTTAGACTGCAGTGAGGCCCTGGCATGCCTATTCTCTTGCTTAAATACATACATAAATAAATAATTTTTTAAAAAAAGAAAATGGAGGATAACCAAGACTATGAAAAAAACCGAGAAGATAGCTGGCTGCCCATAATGAGACATGCTACCTCTACCACATCTAGCAGGGCCCAGCAGAAATTACACAGGAACTAGTTAAATGAATATTGCTCTTATGGCTATGGCTAGCCTGACACCATCTCCAGGGCAATGGTAACAGATATGGTGATCAATGAGAACCTATCAAAGCAGATTACCTAGAGGCTACAGAGATCTCAACACAAAATCAGACTGCCAACAGACTTGCCATGGCTCAGGGAACACTGCTGAAGAGGGGGGCATAAAGACAGCAAGAGACAGAGTGAGTAGGAGTACACCTAGACATGGTTCCCCACTACCTCACAGGGACTGACTGAGGCCTTCATGACCCTACAGTAAATACCATTGAGGAGAGCCCTCAGGGTAATGGCAGCAGAGGTGAGGGGATAAAATAGTATAACCTGTTATATATAAAAGTTAATTTAAAAAGGGGGAAACAAAATAAAAACAGGAGCTGGGCATGGTGGTGCATGCCTTTAATCTCAGTACTCCAGAGGCAGAGGTAGGAGGGTCACCGTGAGTTCAAGGACACTCTGAGACTACATAGTGAATTCCAGGTCAGCCTGGGCTAGAGTGAGACCCTACCTATATTTAAGGGAGAAAAAAGGGGGGGGGGGGTGTGGGGAGAGGGCTGGAAAGATAGCCCAGTGGTTAAGGCCTTTGTTTGTAAAGCCTGACAACCTAGGTTTGATTCCCCAGTACCTACATAAAGCCACATGCACAAAGTGGCGCATAAATCTGGAGCTCATTTGCAGCAGCTAGAGGCCCTGGCACACCCTTCCTCTCTTCTTCTCTGCTTATAAATTAATATTTATTTAAAAACTAAACAAGACAGGGCTAGAGAGATGGCTTAGCAGGTAAGGTGCTTGCCAGTGAAGCCATGTTCAACTCCCAGATCTCCCATAAGCCATGTACACAATGGAGATGGGGAGATGGCTCACAGGTGAAAAAAGGTGCTTCACAGCCCAGACTGGATTCCCCAGTAACCACATTAAAGCCAGATGCACAAAGTGGCACATGCATATGTGGTTCATTTGCAGTAGCAAGAGGCCCTCGTGCACCCATACTCTCTCTCACCCCTTGAAAATAAAATAAAATAATTTTAGAGTGACACACGCCTTTAATCCCAGCACTTGGGAGGCAGAGGTAGGAGGATCACCGTGTATTCCAGGCCACCCTGAGACTACATAGCGAGTTCCAGGTCAGCCTGGGCTAGAGTGAGACCCTACTTCAAAATAATAAATAAGAACTACTAAAAGTTAGAACTCAGAATTTCTTTGCCTGGTTATCATCTCTTTCATATTCCCCCCCCCCCCTTGTGCTCTATTTGAGACAGGTATTCATTATGCAGCCCAGTATGGCCTCAAACATAATGTTCCTGTTTCAGCCCCCTAAGAGCTAGAATTATAGGAGCGCATCTCCACTGCTGGTTTGACCATCTCTTTGATAAAGAAATAGGACACCAGTAGCTAGCAATCACTTGCCTGGCAACATCGATGTAATGAGCATGTGTTTCTTCTTCGAGTCCCATAGCTGCATTTCTTAAATAGGCTTGAAGTGATTCAACCAGAGTCTGCAGAGGAACTCCATCAGTGGTCTGCTCAATGAGACTGTCTAGTTCATAAAGCATACTTTCTAAGGTGTATTCACCTTTCATTAAACATCTAAGTGCTTCTGGGAATATGATTTGCCGGAAATTTGAATTTAATTCCTATAAACACAGGAGAAGCATGTTTTAATGTTGTTCTAACTTTACATACGTTATACATTTGGTGACATGAATTAAAAACCAACTTATGGGCTGGAGAGATGGCTTAGTGGTTAAGGTGTTTGCCTGCTAAGCAAAAGAACCTCAGTTCAATTACCCAGGAACCACGTAAGCCAGATGCACAAGGTGGCACATGCTTCTGGAGTTTGTTTGCAGTGGCTAGAGGCCCTGGTGTGCCCATTCTCTCTCTCTTACTCAAACAGAAGTCTTTTTGTTCTTTTTGAAAACAAAACAACAACAAAAACTTATGAACTGAGAATAGTGGTGGACACTACTAATCCCAGTACTTAGGAAGGAAAGCAGTAATGTCCCAAATTTAAGGCCAGCCTGGTATAAAAATTAAGTACCAGGAAGCATGCATAGAGAGACCCTGTCTCAAAAAAGATCAAAGTAGAGGCTGGAGGGAATAGCTTAGCGGTTAAGGCGCTTGCCTGGAAAGCCAAAGGACCCAGGTTTGATTCCCTAGGACCTATGTAAGCCAGACGCACAAGGTGGTGCATGTATGAAGTTCATTTGCAGATGCTGGAGGCCCTGGCACGCCTGTTCTGTTTCTGTCTCTCTCTCAAATTAATTAATTAATTAATTTAAAAGGACCAAAATAGGGCTGGAGAGATGGCTTAGCAGTTAAAGCACTTGCTTGCAAAGCCTAAGGACCCAAGTTTGATTTCCCAGTACCCATGTAAACCAGCTGCACAAGGTGGAGCATAGGTCTGGAGTTTATTTGCAGTGGCAAGAAGCTCTGGCATTCTCTAACATACACACACACACACAAAAAGACCAACATAAACACATATATATACAAAAAATACTTATTACAACCCTTACAATGATCATTAAAAAAAATTTTTAAATAATGATCATTTTTTCAAAGGAGATTTTTATTTTAAAATATTTTATTTTTATTTATTTATTTGACAGAGAAAGGGGGGGGTAGAGAGAATGGACAAGCCAGGGCCACCAGCCACTGCAAATGAACTCCAGACGTATGTGCCCCCTTGTGCATCTGGCTAACGTGGCTAACGTGGGTTCCAGGGAATTGAACCTGGGTCCTTTGGCTTTGCAGGCAAACTCCTTAACCGTTAAGCCATCCCTCCAGCCTGGAGATTTTTATTTTATTTATTTATTTTTATTATTTATTTTTTTATTTATTTGAGAGTGACAGAGAGAGAAAGAGGCAGTGAAAGAGAGAGAGAGAGAGAGAGAGAGAGAGAGAGAGAGAGAGAATGGGCACGCCAGGTCCTCCAGCCACTGCAAACGAACTCCAGATGCGTGCGCCCCCTTGTGCATCTGGCTAATGTGGGTCCTGGAGAATCAAGCCTCAAACCAGGGTCCTTAGGTTTCACAGGCAAGTGCTTAACCACTAAGCCGTCTCTTCCAGCCCGAGATTTATATTTTAAATGACTGCTTAAGCAACATTCAACAGTCAAATTGTTTTTCTATATTAAAGACATGATTAAGATGTGTTTGGTATGTACAATAAAGTTATAAAACTTAAAACATGATGTTCACCTGTAGTGAGGTATACACTCCATTAGCTAAGTGAACTGCCTCAGATGCTTCCACAGGGTTTGGGATGTCTAAGTCTTGGGGTACCAAGTGACACTGCTTTAACAACTGAACTAAGCAGGTAACATTTCCACTCATACTGCACAGCTCCTCCAAGAACCAGGCTCCATCTCGGGATGTCAGATCAACCAGCTGTTCCCCAGCACTTGAGGCTGCACCTTCCATCATGAGGTTGCGCCTACATGAACAGTGAAATGGACTCAGTTAAGTGCACATAGAATATAGGAGACTTCAAATCTGAAAAGAAATAAAGTGACTCTAACAAAGGCAAAATAAAACAGCTATCTTAAATTTGAGGTTGAAAATAAAGATACAATGAAATGGTCCAGTATGAAGTAAGCTAATTCACCTTGTAAGGGTACAAAGGGCAGATATAATGACACTTGCTAGACTCAAAGATCCCTCTTCTCCATTCTCATGAAGGAAAACTTTAATGCAACGTTCGATTTCTTTCAGCTGATCCTCACAAACTGGAACGGTGACAGCTTCTTGTTTCAAGCGTTCCACTTGTCTAATAAGTCTGCTGTTTATGTCTGCTGCATAGCGCTGCAGGGTCATTTCAGTGGCAGTGATGAACTGACATACTGTTGGGGGTGGCTGGGGAGCATACTGCATTTCATACCTATAAAAATAAAAAGAGGTACTGCTTATAACATTCACACCTTACAAAATAAAAGGAAGTTGCATTCTATCCTCAGAGGAGTCATAATTTTTATTTCACAAACTCTTAAGACCTTAAGCAATTTCCTAAGATGGTTCATTGAGTGATACAATCAATATTTAAACCTAGCTCTCCTTCAATAAAGCCCACTACCTACACTTGAAAATACACACACACAAACACTTACACTCAAGAAGCCATAATAAGCCTCAGAATCATCAATAAGCCTAAGTTTCTGCTGCCCAGCAAGGTCAGTTTCCTGATAAGGGGGAATAGACTGTCTGTACCATGTGTTCCTGTGGTCACAGATAGGTTTGTTTAAAGTTCCTCAAATACACATAGACAATCACAATAAAGGTTACCTAATCTGCTTGGAATCCCCGCTAGCCCCCTGCCCACCAGTATCCTAAGCCTATCAGAAAAATACAAGTGCAGTTACTGCTTAAATCAACCAATCATGTAACCATTCCCCTACTTCTCCCTACTTCTTTGTTCAAACCCCTATAAAAACCCTGCCGCCCCCCCCCCCCCCAACTGCTCAGGGCTCTTGTACAGATCCACTGCCTTGGTGAAGTCAAGAGTCCGAGCTTAAGCCCAAAATAAAGCTCTTTGTTGTGGCATACATGTCTGACTCTCTTGATGGTCTTTGGGGACTCCACATAACTAACACACACAAACACACACACACACTCTCCCTCCCTCCCTCTCTCTCTCTCTCTCCATACACACATATATATATATATATACACACACACACACACACACATATGTATGTATATATATATATATATATATATATATATATATATATGCATATTTATTTATTTATTTTATATTTTACTTTTATTTATGGAACAGAGGAAGAGGGAAGGAGGGAGAGAGAGAGACAGAATGGGCAAGCCAGGGCCTCCAGACACTGCAAATGAACTCCAGATGCACAATCCCCCTTGTGAATCTGACTACTGTGGGTCCTGAGGAATTGAACCTGGGTCCTTTGGCTTTGCAGGCAAACACCTTAAGTGTTAAGACATCCCTCCAGCCCATGAATGAATGAATGAATGAATACACACACACACACACTTATTTATTTTGGCTGTTCAAGGTAGGGTCTCGCTCTAGCCCAGGCTGACCTTCACTATGAAGTCTCAGGGTGGCCTCGAACTCACAGTGATCCTCCTACCTCTGCCTCCTTAGTGCTGGCATTAAAGGCATGTGCCACCACACCGAGCTTTTGTTTATTTTTATATATATGTCTATATATGTCTACATATATATATGTATGTATGTATGTATGTATGTATGTATGTATGTAAATATATTTTATTTATAGAGAATGGGCATGCCAGGGCCTCCAGCCACTGCAAATGAACTATAGATGCTTGTGCACCTGGCTTACGAGGGTCCTGGAGAACTGAACCGGGCTCCTTTGCTTCCACCCCTTCCACAAAAGAGAAACACTTTCAACTCACTTTCTGTACAGTTCTTGGCAGCGTTCGACTGTGGTGTTACAGATGAGCTCTTCCATCCAGGCCTTCCATTGTTCAATTCGATGTTTTTGAAATATGGCTTTTGGATATTGCAAAGCAACAGTTGCATAATGATGCAGCTGTTCCAGACAGCCACGTAGCACAGATCGCCTCTGCTGCAGAAGAGCACCAACCTCGCCCTCCAGCTGCTCACACTGGCTAATCAGGTGGGCCTGGCCAGCATTCTGCAGAAAGGCTGTTGCTGGTACATAGCTAGGGGGACCTTTAAGTAATAAACACAGAAAAGCCATTTTCATGCAGGAGTCACTGACAGGGAGAATAAAATAGAACCCCTTCCTCCCAAACACATTGACAGAGTCTGTATATTTGCAGGTGCATCCAAAGTCAGACAGCCATACCTAGGTCCATTTGTGTGCTTATCTCCTGAAGCAAACTTGCAAGCTGGGTTGCTTCTAAGTTATTGAACGCAGCCTGGTAGTGCGTTATCCACTGCTCAAACTCATTCAGCTTCACCTGTATTGCTTCCTGAACAGCTCTTTGCTGAGTCTGCAGTTGAGTGTGTTCAGAATACCTAATAGGGAAAATAAACAAATCCAAAAATAACTTGCTGTTCTTTCTTCTACCTACTGGACATTGCTTGGACTCAGGATTTCCCAGTTAGCTGGCAAAGGACCTCGGTTCAATTTCCCAGGACCCACATAAGCCAGATGCACAAGGTGGTACATGCATTTGGAGTTCATTTGCAGTGGCTGGAGGCCCTGATGTGCCCATTCTCTATACCACCCCATGTCCTTCTCTCTCTCTTGCTCTTAAATAAGTAAATAAGTAAATAAGAGAACTTTCATCAGTTTAATCTATTAGAATTAATTTGAATCCAAAAGGACAGAATATGAATAAATCACTGTATGTTCATGTATTAAAAATTCTTGCTGGGTGTGGTGGCACACACCTTTAATCTCAGCACTCAGGAGGTAGAGGTAGGAGCATTGCTGTCAGTTTGAAGCCACCCTTAGAATACAGAGTGAATTGCAGGTCAAACTGAGCTACAGTGATACCCTAGCTTGGAAAAACAACAACAAAATTATTCTTGGACTGGAGAGATAGCTCATCAGTTACGGTGTCTGCCTTGCAGAACCTAAGGATCCAGGTTTGATTCCCTAGTACCTACGTAAAGCTGTATGCACAAGGGGGTACATGCATCTGGAGTTTGTTTTCAGTGGCTACAGGCATCCAATTCTCTAATAAGTAAATAAAGCATTTAAAAAATTCCCAATAGCAATAAAAAAAAAAAAATTCTAGAGCCAGTGTGAGGACACATGCCTTTAATTCTAGCACTAGGAAGGCAGAGGAAGTAGGAGGATTACCATGAGTTCAAGGCCACCCTGAGACTACATAGTCAATTCCAGGTCAGCCTGGGCTAGTGAGAGACCCTGCCTCAACAATACAAAACAAAACAAAACGAATTCTAGTTCAAGTTGATAGTGTTTACAGAAATAGTTAAGTTCCCCTCAAATATCACATATCAAGAGTTAAGTATTGTTTTAAACCTGTGTTGTAGAGTATGAGAAGGATGATCTACTCCTTCAGCTCCTTCCAGAAACTCAATTTCTTCCAGCAATTTGCCTTGCAGTTTCTCCACATCCGTTAGTTGCTCCTGCAGGCTTAGGTATTCATCTAAGCTGCCGTCCAGCTTGGGAATAACCACTAACATCTCATCGCGGTTCTTAAACCAGTTCACCTAGAAAAGGGGGTTTGATCAGGGAGCATGTCAGAGGATTACTTGTGATGTCTGTCAGAAGAATCATGAAAAGGGAATGTGAATGTATTATTCTATCTAAATCACAACAAATAGATGGGATAGGGGCATCTTCTCCACTTATAAAGACAATGAATTTACATTCACATAGCCATAAACAAACTCACCAGGGCACAGTCAAGTGACAGGGAGAGAAATCATTTCCATTAGAAAGCATGTGTAGCCTTTAATCCCAGGATTTGGGAGACAGAAATAGGGGGATAATTGTGAGTTTGAAGCCAGCTGGAGACCACATAGTGAATTAAAGTCAGCTTGGGCTAGAGTGAGACCTTACCTCAAAAAAAAAAACAAGTAGCCAGGCATGGTGGTGCATACGTTTAATCCCAGCACTAAGGAGGCAGAGGTAGGAGGATCACCATGAGTTCGAGCCTACCCTGAGACTACAGAGTGAATTCCAGGTCAGCCTGGGCCACAGTGAAACCCTACCTCGAAAAACCAAAAATCTTTAGTAAGATGACACTGAATTCTTGTATTTTACTACCATTTCAACAATATATATCATCACTTTGGGAAAAAAAATAACCACCACCATTTTTTCCTCAACATTTTATGGACATGTTTTTCTATTAAAAGGTAAGAGCCAGGCGTAGTGGTACATGTCTTTAATCCCAGCACCCACGAAGCAGAGATAGGAGGATCGCCTTCAGTTCGGAGTTACCCTGAGACTCCGTAATAAATTCCAGGTCAGCCTGGGCTAGAGTAAGACCCTATCTTGAAAAACCAAAAATAAAAAAAAAAAGTACAGAGCTGGACATGGTGGTGTACATCTTTGATTCCCAGCATTTAGGAGGCAGAAACAGGAGGATCACCTTGAGTTCAAGACCACCCTGAGACTACATAGTGAATTCCAGGTCAGCCTGGGCTAGAGCGAAAACCTACCTCAAAAAAACAAAAAACAAAAAACAACAACAACAACAAAAAAAAAAACACAAAGCCTGGTGTGGTGATGCACACCTTTAATCCCAGCACCATTTGGGAGACAGAGGTAGGAGAATCGACCATGAGTTCAAGCCTACCCTGAGATTACATAGTGAATTCCAGGTTAGCCTGGACTAGAGTGAAACCCTACCTTGAAAAAAAAAAAACCCACAAGAGGTCAAAGGTGAGGCTGGAGAGATGGGTTTATGATTAAGGCACTTGCCTACAAGAACCGATGTTTGATTCCCCAGTACCCACATAAAGCCAGATGCACTGGGAAGCACATGAATCTGGAGTCTGCAGTGGCTAGAGGCCCTAGCACATCCATTCCTTTAATCCCAGTACTTGAGAGGCAGAGGTAGGAAGATCACCGTTGAATTTGAGGCCACCCTGAGACTACATAGAGAATTCCAGGTCAGCCTGAGCTAAGGTGAGACCCTACCTCGAAAAACCAAGAAACACACACACACACACACACACAAGGATAAAGTTGACCCATCCTATCACTGTGCTTCACCTTAATTTCAGCTACTCGGGAAGAAAAGAGGCTGCGTGTGATCTCTCGTTCCATCTCTCGCTTGCTCTGCTTGCTCTCAGCCTGCTGGCCACCTCCTCCATAGACAGCACCTGCAAATCCAGCCTCACCACCCGCTGTCCAGTCCACCAGGGGGTCATACACAAATGCCTCCAGGAGTGTCAGAAGAGTTTCTCGGCCACGCCGCATGATGTGAAGAACCTATTTTCAGATGTTTAAAAATTATGTTTTGCCACAAGCTTCCACATTAAGACATTTTTAGAATTTTCATTCCACAGGTTTTGCTCATTTAACAAATATTTTACAGAAGAAATGGCATACCTGTTCACAGGAAAGCCTAAAAACACCTTCTACTCCAGTGACACCCAGTGCTGTTTCAATGTTTTGTGTCATTCGAAAAGGTACTTTCTCAGGAACTCTAAGACTTTTACCTTGAAAAGGCAAATTATCATAATTATGCTTTAACACACACAAAAAAATTTGACCTGCATATACATGTAAGATCCATTTTTATCTTACCTTTTTCAAAGCAAACATTGTAATCTATGTGAACCACTTCTCCAGTTGTCATATCTATGAGGACATTGTCCAGATGTCTATCTCCAAGGCCAATTATGTAGCCAACCATTGACATGACAGCAGTAGATCTTGCATAAGACTAAAGAGAAGGGAGGTAAACATCACTGGACACTCTTCCACAATCAGAAATTGATAATTCTAAAACAAAACTCCAAACCCTACTTCCCAGTGCTAAAATAAATCAATAAGCATAAAGTGCTCCTCAGACTGCTGAATGTAGTAGCCCAGGCTAAGCCATGCAACTGCACTCAACAATGTTCCTGTTGGGAAATTATCAGTATGCTAGATTTCAAATTGAACAATCAACTTTCCTTTCACCTCTCTCAATTCTCCCTTTCCAATATTATCCATCACCCCCATCTCCATTTCCATTCTGCCCTCAATGTTCACACTTTTGTGATGGTGAAGGAACATTCAAATGCAGGGCTCAAGCTGCCAAGTCTGGAAGAGGAAGATGACCAACAAGACTGACAACAAGGAGCTAGCCGATGAAAAGATAACACTGATGATTGTTCAAAACTAAGTGTGCATACCTGTGTGACTCTCCACCACTCGTCAGGGGTAGTGCAGGATGACCAGAGTTCTTTGGCCAGGAGGTTTGGGGGTGTGGCCTCCATTAACTCCTCTAACACTGCTTTCATCACATGAAGGGGCCAGTCCCTCCGGGACACATCCAGGCTAAGGCCTACTGTTTTCAAAGCAGGGCCAATTTTACTATAGTAAAGTTCACTTGGACGGGGTACAATGCTGGGATTCTGAGGAGTTTGATAGGAATCCTGGGCCTTCAAAACAAAACAACAACAAAAAAGAAGTGCAAAGATTATTTTGAATTGTGGTAGTACGTTGAAAAATGATTTTTCAACTGGGTACTGTGACTCACACCTTGAATCCCAGCACTGGAGAGACTAAGTGGAGAACTGCTGTGATTTGGATACCAGCCTGGGCTACAGAGTGAGTTCCAGGCTAGCCTGGGCCAGAGTGAAACCTTGCCTCAAAAACAAACAGACCAGGCATGGTGGTGCACACCTTTAATCCCAGCATTTGGGAGGCAGAGGTAGGAGGATCGCCCAGAGTTCGAGGTCACCTGAGACTACACAGTGAATTCCAGGTCAGCCTGTGCTATCATGAGATCCTACCCCAGAAAACAAAAAGAAAACACCGAACACACAAACTAGTAGGGCCTGAAGGTGCACATTTTTAATCCCAGTACTTGGGAGGCAGAGGTAGGAGGATCAACATAAGTTTGAGGCCAGCCTGAGACTAGAATGAATTCTAGGTTAGCCTGGGCTAGAGAGAGACCCTACCTCAGAAAAAAAAAAAAAAGAACAATAAAACCAAAGTTACTTTTCATTACTGTTCTCCACCTACCTATATTTCATGTAGAACAGCCAGTTTTTCTAGACTATGCATCTTCCTTATAACCTACATACATTAAATTTTTTTGTATAATTTTTATTTTATTTTATTTTTTGGTTTTTCGAGGTAGGGTCTCACTCTGGCTCAGGCTGACCTGGAATTCACTATGTAGTCTCAGGGTGGCCTTGAACTCTCGGCAATCCTCCTACCTCTGCCTCCCGAGTGCTGGGATTAAAGGCGTGTGCCACCACGCCCAAATAATTTTTATTTTTTTTTATTGCTGGGATTAAAGGCGTGTGCCACCACGCCTGGCTAAATTTTTTTTTTTAATGAGTGAGTAAGAGAGAAGTAGAGCACCAGGGCCTCCAGTCACTACAATCAAACTACAGACACATGTGCCACCTTGCATGCTTGGGTCACCTTGTGTGTCTGGCTTACATGGGATCTGGAGAGTTATCATGGGTCCCTTAGGCTTCGCAGGCATTTGCCATAACTACTAGCCCATAATCTACATATCTTAAATTAGGTGCTACTTCTTTGTTAAGAAATTGGGGCTGCGGGCTCGTGTCCTCAGTACCCATGTAAAAGCAATTAGTGTAAGCATTTGGAGTTTGGTTGCAGTTGCACCCATTTTCTCTGCTTACAAATAACCAAAAAATATTAAAAAAAATAAAATAAAGCTGGGCCCAGTGGTGCATGCCTGTAATCCCAGTACTTGGGATGCAGAGTTAGGAGGGTCACTGAGTTTGAGGCCTGCCTGAGACTATCTAGTGAATTCCAGGTCAGCCAGGGCTAGTGCAAGACCCTACTCAAAATAAAAAGGATGGAGGGCTGGTAGTTCAGCATGGTAGCGCATACCTTTAATCCCAGCACTAGGGAGGCTGAGGTAGGAAGATCATTGTGATTTTGAGGCCAGATTGGGATCACAGAGTGAATTCCATCTAGACCTGCCTGGGCTATAGTAAGAGCCTATCTTAAATCTCCCACACACCACCCTACCCAAAAGAAAAATTAAGCCTGGGAAGATGGCTCAGAGTTAAAGGCACTTGCTTATATAAGTATAGCAGCTCAGGTTCAATTCCCCAGTACCCTCATAAGGCCAGCTGCATAAAGTGGCACATGTGCCTGAGCTCATTTGTGGCTGCAAGTATAGTCTCTCCTTATCAACATCAAAAATTTAATCATGGCTTAGCAGTTAAGGCGTTTGCTTGCAAAGCCAAAGGATCCTGGCTCGGCTCTCCAGGACCCATGAAAGCCAGATGCCCAAGGGGGCACATGCATCTGGAGTTCATTTGCAGTGGCTGGAGGCCCTGGTGTGCCCATTCTCTCTCAATATATGATTTTTAAAAATCTTAATCATAATTCACATGCATATATTTCATTCCTCACTGATGACTTAATCTTCAATATAAAACTGATATTGAGAAACATGTTCTATTAACCCTTCTCTGGCATCTACATTTAATTTATTCTTCAATAGTTTACTAGGCTGAAGAGATGGCTTAGTGGTTACGCACTTGCCTGCAAAGCCCAAGGATCCAGGTTTGACTCCCTAGTACTCACATAAAGCCAGATGCACAAGATGGTGCACTCATGTTCTATCTGCCCCCCTCAAATAAATAAATACAATATTAAAAAATAGTTTACTTGAAGGTTCCTGTGCCTTTTAGACTCAGTACAAGCACTTAAGACCTGAAATATTAGATTTCTGAGCAATTAACAACAAAAATTCCCCCTTCAATTACATCAACGTTATTTTTTTTTAATTTTCCTTTTTAATAAAATGTGTCCCCAAAACACTTAACTAAGAACCTCAATTCTTTTTCTACTTTTGCTCTTTATAAACATGCAAGCATGTTCAACCGTATTAAGTCTACAAATACTGTTGACAATATGTTGATGAACACATGTTTAGAAACGTTCAAGAACACACGCATATTTTTATTTTGCTCCACCTTTTGTGCTTGCAAGGCAGCTTCACGCTGTTGCCATCGTTTGTAAAGACCAAACAAGGGTGTGGCTCCATCCACCCACTGAATTAGTCCTGACCTCGTTCCTAGTGGTGTTACAGAATAGTGTCGGGCATGGAACCGAGGTGTTTCCTGACGATTAATTGTAGCAAACATGGTATTCACTATAGATAAGAACTGCATTATTCTCTCATCTAGATGTAAATCCTCCAGTCCTGTGAAAACAAAAATAAAAGTTAACAAAGTAGGTGAACAATTGGGCATGGGAGCAATTAGTACAATGAGGCACATTAAGAACACAGAATTCTATTCAATGATATCAGTATCCGGTATTAACACTGTAACACAATTGATTATACAAGCCCATATGCAAAGGGGAGAAGATGGAAATTTTACTACATGCATCCTACTACTGCAATCAATGCCACACAGGGGCTATGGAAATAGCTTAATGGCTAAAGTGCTTGGCTTGTAAGCATGAGGACCTGAGTTGGATCTCTAGGATCCTGTATTCCTAGCACAGGAATAGTAATCACTGGTACTCTCTAGCTAGCCTAACTGGTGAGATCTACACAATGAGATCGGGCTCTAAGGAGGTAGGTGGTGCTCCTGAAGATGACTCTGGGTTGCTCTCTAATCTCCACAAGCACACACATGCACCCACACAGAGAACATGTGTGCATGCACACCATGTACAGCTAAAACAATTCTCTTCTATAACACACACTCACATGTACACACACACACACCATTAATAATCAAATTAACAATTGTCTTAAAAAGAGTTCAGTTTTAACCCTACCTTTGAAAAGGTAAGGATAGCTCTTCCCATCTGATCCAAGAAAGAGAAGTTTCTTGGGCTTGGTTTTAGTAGGTAAGATTGTGATGGTTCCACCCACACTGTGGATTGTGACAGTGTCTCTGGCTGAGACCTCACCAGGAAGTGCAATTTCAGTGTTTGTCATGGCAGCCAACCATGGACTGATTTCATCAAGACGCAAGATGTAACTTGCACGTTTCTGCGCTCTCTGTTGCAAACTCAGCATTATCTATAACCATTAGATGGGAAAGGTAAGTCCACATTATGGCACAACACATTTCTAATTGAATATGGCATACAAGCCAATCTAAACACTTCGTCCCCAGATACCTGCTAATCTAGTTACTACATTTAATTTGGTATTAGGGGTGTGGACAACCCGAGAGGAGGATAACTGTGCACTAATATGTACAATTCCCATAGTGTTAGGACCTTCCTCCTTTTCTGCCCAAATCAGCAACAAAATCACAGGAGACAAAATGAAATCATTGCTATGGGTGACCAAATACACGACTTTTAGTATGTATGTCTCAACAATACCAGAATCAATCAATTTAGTTTTCACCAGAGAACAAAAGCAGCTGATTATCATCAGGCAGATATACCCTCAGCAAAGTACTTATAAACTTATTGACATTAAACTACAAGAAAAAATGTGCAGATAACTTTTATTATAGTAGAAGAAAATGAATTCCTAAGAGAGCCTGCATACTAATACTTTGATAGAAATACTGAATACTGCCCTTATGAAAACCTAAACATGCTTAAAATTCTATTTATCGCCTATGAGAAGAATGTGACAGACAACAAATATGTTCTTCCCTGGTGTAAGCCCTTCACACCAAGACAAAGTCAGCATCTTTGTCATTCTGTCTGCCAGACCCTAAATTCTCAAAATAAGTAAAAGCATTGTCTTGTTTGCCTTATGAACATCCATAGCCATAGCCTGCTTTCCACAGACTTGTATAAAAATCTCTCTCTCTCTCTTTTTTTTTTTTTTTTTGAGGTAGGGTCTCATGCTAGTCCAGACTGACCAGGAACTCAATATATAGCCTCAGGGTGGCCTCAAACTCTCCGTGATCCTCCTACCTCCGCCTCCCAAGTGCGGGGATTAAAAGCGTGCACCACCACACCCAGCTACAAAAATCTTATCTCCCCAGTTGAACACAAATATTTCAACTTTGTGTCTCATAAGGAATTTCCATTTTAGTAGCACTTTTATAACTATTCTGATTCTGTACCTCTTTAAATGGAGCCCAGCTGCTTCCAGGTTTGGCAGGGTTTGATGGGGTTTTTAGTTTTTCAAGAGCATTTTCAATTGCATCACCATAGTTATCCTGAAACCACTTTTCATGAGGTGTTTCTGCAGGGGCTGCTGTGATGCTCCTTACATGCTCCAAAGCAAACACAATGGGCTTCATCAACGCCGTGTGCTTCTCCCGCATGATGGCAATCTTCTCTTCTCTGGTTAGAAACACATTTTAATTCAAAAATGTACACTAGGGGCTGAAGAGATGGCTTAACAGTTAAGCACTTGCCTGTGAAGCCTAAGGACCCCAGTTTGAGGCGCAATTCCCCAGGACACACGTAAGCCAGATGCCCAAGGGAGCGCAGGCGTTTGGAGTTCATTTGTAGTAGCTGGAGGTCCTGGCACACTGATTCTCTCTTTCTCCCTGTCTTTCTCTCTCAAATACATAAATAAAAATAAACAGAACCCACGTAAATCAGATGCACATGGTGGCACATGCATCTGGAGGTCATTTGCAGAGGCAAAAAGCCCTGGTATACCCATTCTCTCTTTCTCACTCACTCAAATAAATAAAAAATAACATTAAATAAGAATTATAAAACAAAATAAAGAGGTATTTCAGCAAAGCTGTTGGGTAGAAAAATCAACATACAAAAACTAGTTGCTTTTGTTTACATCAATAATGAACTTGCTGTGAAAGAAATCAGGAAAAAAGAATACACTATTCACAATAGCTGCCAACACTTTGTAGGCTGAGGAAGGATGATTACTGTGAGTATGAGGCCACTCTGAGATTACAGAGTGAATTCCAGGTCAGCCTGGACTAGAATGAGACTCTACCCCCCAAAAGAAAAAAAAAGGAAAAGAAATGAACCTATTCACAACAGCTTCAAAAATATAAAATAGGTAGGTGTGTTAGCATACACCTTTAATAAGAGCACTTGGGAGGCAAAGGTAGGAGGAGCACTATGAATGTGAGGCCAGCTGCGGACTACAGAGTAAATTCCAGGTCAGCCTGGGCTAGAGTGAGACCCTATCTTAAGGAAAAAAAAAAACAACAAGAAATAAGAATAAAATAAACCACATAGGAATAAACTTAACCAAGAGGTGAAAAACCTCTACAAGGCAAACTTGAAGGTGCTGAACAAAAGAAACTCAAGAAGGCATTAGATGACACAGCCTTCTGAGGAGCTAGAGAAATGGCTCAGCGTTAAAGATGTCTATATGCAAAGCCTGATGGCCTGGGTTCAATTCCCCAGTGCCCATGTAAAGCCAGATGCACAAAGTGGCACATTTATCTGGAGTTCGTTTTCAGTGGCTACAGACCCTGGTATTCCCGTTCTATCTCTATCAAAATTTCAATGACCTTCTTCACAGAAATAGAACAAGCAATCCTAAAATTTCTTTGGGAACACAAAGGACCAAGGATAGCCAAAGCAATTCTAAGGAGAATGAACAAGAGCAGAGTCATCACATTACCTGATTTCAAACTACAACACAGTGCCACAGTAACAAAGAGTAAGTGGTACTGGTATAAACCCCCACATGTCAGCCAATGAAATGTTATATAAGACTCAGTGATATATCCACTTAACTTTTTAAAAATATATTTTATTTATTTATGAGAGATAGAGAGAATGGGCATACCAGGGTCTCCAACCATTGCAAACGAACTCCAGATGCATATGACCCCTTGTGCATCTGGCTTACGTGGGTCCTGGAGAGTTGAACCAGGAAGCTTTGGTTTTGCCAGCAAGTGCCTTAACTGCTAAGCCATCTCTCCAGCCCCTGGACACTTAATTTTTGAAAAAGGTGTCAAAAACATGCATGCATTGGAAAACATAATCAGTCTAATTAGTAACTAATGCTAGCAAAATATGGATATCCACTTGCAGAAGAATGAATTAGTACTTATTTATCACCCTGCACAGAATTAATTCAAAATTGATAAAAGACCTTAATTTAAAACCAGAAATAAATATCAAATGTGCTAAAGGGAAAACCCTTTGGAATGTAAGAATAGGCAAGAAAATATGGACTAAGGGGCTGAAGAGGTTGCTCAGTGGTTAAGGCACTTGATTAAAAGCCTGAAAGTGGAGTTTGATTCCTCAGTAACCATGTAAAGCCAGATACACAAGGTGGCGCATTCATTTGCAGTTTGTTTATAGGGGCTAGAGGCCCTGGCATGCCCATGCTCTCTTGATCTTCCCTCTCTCACTCTTTTTTTTTTTTCAAAGTAGGGTCTCACTCTAGCTCAAGCTGACCTAGAATTCGCTATGTAGCCTGAGGGTGGCCTCGAACTTATGGCAATCCTCCTACCTCTGCCTCCCGAATGCTGGGATTAAAGGCATGAGCCACCATACCCAGTTTCTCACTCTTTCTTTCTGAAATAAATATATTTTTTTGAACTTTGGATGTGTGTATACATAAATATATAACATATATAATAATATATATAAATATATGTAATACTGACTTAAATCAAAAAAAGAAAGAAAGAAAATATGGACTAGAATTCCAGTAGGATAGGAATTGGCTCCAAGAACTGGCAAATGGGATTACATGAAATTAAAGTTTCTACACAATGAAAAAAACTATCAACAGAGTGATCAAGCTTTAGAATGGGATAAAAATCTTTGCCAGCTAATACTTCAGACAACATATTAATATCTAGAACTGCAAAAATTAAAACAACAGGGGGCTGGAAAGATGGCTTAGCAGTTGAGGCATTTGCCTACGAAGCCCAAAGACCCAGGATCAATTCCCCAGTACCCACGTAAGCCGGATGCACATGGCGGCACATGCATCTGGAGTTCATTTGCAGTGGCTAGAGGTCCTGGTGCGCCTGTTCTCTCCCCCCCCATGAATAAATAAAAATTAAAAATATGGTCCACTGTACAATTTCTTAAAAGTACAAATGGCCAAATAGTATTATTCAACATCTTTATTCACCAGAGAAATGTAAATTAATAAAACTACTTTGAGATTCAATCTCATCTCTGTCAGAATGGCTATCAAGAGAACAAATGAGGGCTGGAAAAATGGCACAGTGGTTAAACTGTGTGCACACAAAACCTGCTGGGCCCAGATTTGATTCCCTAGTACCCATGTAGAGCCAGATACACAAAGCAGCACATGGATTAGGAGTTCATTTGCAACAGTTGGAAGCCCTGGTGCACCCATATTCTCTGTCTCTGTCTTTTCGTGTTTCTCTCTGTCACTTTGCATCTAGTTTTATATGGGTGTTGGTTTATTCTACATCTGGTCAGCAGACTTACAGGGCAAGTTTCTAGTCACTGAGCCATCAACTCAAGCCCCATGGTGTACATTCTTTTATTTTATTTTTTGTGGTTTTTCGACGTAGGGTCTCACTCTAGCCCAGGCTGACCTAGAATTCACTATGGAGTCTCAGGGTGGCCAGTGATCCTCCTACCTCTGCCTCCCGAGTGCTGGGATTAAAGGCGTGCACCACCACGCCCAGCTTTTCTGGGTGTACATTTTAATGCTAGTGAATTATAAGTTAAAATGATTAAGACTATAAAATTTATGCTATATCATCACACATATAACATACCTTTAATATATAATTAGTATATGTTATATACATTATTATATATTACCACATTAAAAAAAATAGCTACAGCTTCTAAGCAAGTGAATGAAAAACATACTTGCGTAAGGTATTGTTGTTCTGGACTCTCTTCACCTCATCTTCGAGCTGCTGGATTCGTCTCAGGACATACATGTGTTGCTGTAACAAAACTCCTAGCCAGAGTTCATCCCAGAGAACAGTAACCCTGCGTAGTTCTGCCACAAGCATCTGGACCTGCAGAGACAGCACATCCACACGGTTTTACAACAGGCCTAGACTATAGTCCTTAAACAATGCCACAGCAATGTCTATAACATAATCTGAAAACCCTGATGGGCAGCTCTATCCATATAGATTGGTAATACAATTTTTAACTTTAAAAAGAGAATTGTTTTTTATACTATTTATTTAAGAGAGGAGCAGAGAGAGAATGAGAAAGAGAATGGGCATGACAGGGCCTTCAGTTGCTGAACATCAACTCCAAATGCATGTGCCACCTTTGTGCATCTCACTTATGTGGGTCCTCAGGAAATCAAACTTGGGTCCTTTGACTTTGCAAGCAAACACCTTAACTGTTAAGCCATCTCCCCAGTCATCGTCCCCACACCTCTGCTTTTCTGTCTCTTTTTTTTTTTGAGCTAGGGTCTTGCTCTAGCCCAGGCAGACCTATTCACTCTGTAGTCTCAATCTCACAGCAATCTTCCTACCTCTGCCTCCAGATTACTGGCATGAAAGGCGTGCTCCACCATGCCCAGTTTAGTGAGAAAATAATGATTATCCTTAAATCTTTAGTTATCAAGTATTGTTTCCATAACAGTTCTAATAAGTTTTATTTTCAGAGTAGGCTAGGGTGGGCAGGGCTTATGTAACCAAAATTATTTTAAAACATACAAGCCAAGCATAGTGATGAACATCTTTAATCCTAGCACTCAGGAGGCAGATGTACAAAGATGGAGTGTGAGGCCAGCCTGGGACTACAAAGTAAGTTCCAGGTCAGCCTGGGGGAGAGTGAGCCCCTGCCTTGGGAAAACAAAACAACAAATATACTTGATGGTGTTTTTTGTACCTGTAACACCATTGTTGGATTGGCAGATGACAGCTTATCGACAATTTTACTGTAGCAATCCTGCATCATGGCCTGGTCTTCATTTAATCCACTTTTGGGTTCATCCTTATTGCTTTCTTGAGAAGCAGGAGGACTTCCTCCTTCACATTCAGAAACCAACAATTCGTCTCCCTGAATATTTCCAAGCAAAGTTGGAATTGCAGAGGAAAACTTGTTTCCTACAATGAGATAGGAGAGTACAAATACTGTGACTGCTTCTCTCATGCACAAGCACACACTGGTTTACGGAAGACAAGGGTAACTTACTGACTACACAGCTCTCATGAAAAGTCATCCTTTCTGTATCAAGTTGGCTGGAGATATGCTTATTCTGCCATTTCTACAAGTTTAGCTTCCGTAGTTATTTATTTTTTATTTTTTTGAGGTAGGGTCTCACTCTAGTTCAAGCTGACTTGGGGAATTCAGTATGGAGTCTCAGGGTGGCCTCAAACCCACAGTGATCCTCCTACCTCTGCCTCCCAAGTGCTGGGATTAAAGGCATGTGCCACCACACCCGGCTAGCTTCCGTATTTATAAACCCAAAAAGCTAGTGGGAAAAGGCTACGAGAAGATAGCAAGAGTCTTATACTCTAGTCAAACTACAGAACATTGTCTAACTCTTATCTGCTAGCTACGGCTCTGTGATCCTGAGTTAACTTGAGTTACTACAAAGACTAACAATGTGAAATAATGGGAAAGACACATATTCTAGATACAAAGTAGCCACTTCCTCAATAAGTCATACTACTGCAAAAAGCCATGAGCACTAGAACATACAGCTCAAAAATAACTACTAGCAAACTTAGTAACAGTATTTCAGTATTGCATACCTGAAGCCTGAGATTCACTACTAAGAGATATAGTTCCCACTATAGCAGGATACAATATGAGATGTGGAGAATCTTGGGCCACACGGCAGAGAAGGTTACAAATACTTTGACGGACATACACTTCAGGGTGGTTTAAGCGTGAGAAAAGCTGTGGAATAATTCCTTCAGTATAAGAAGAAACAAAGAAAGAGTCATTAAAACCTGTCGAAATTTTAAGTGCAAAAGGATAAAAGCAGATATGTGTTAGTGTCACAAATTTAAGGTACTACCTGGACGTAACAAAGAACAGCATGTTCCTGATCTGCAAATCTATGTATGGTACACGACTGTTATCACAGACCAGAAAACTTTTAAAAAGTTCCAGAAAAATGGGTCTGGAATAAATGCCTCTAAGAAGGCAGACACAGATAATTTTTACAAAGGGTATTTTAAATCTTTCAAAATTTATTTTCACCACCCTCTTCAAAATTAATTTTGCATATAAAATTTTGCTTTTCAACCTCTCATTTCTCTGGATGGACAGAGGGAAGCTCCTTAGGGGGGTACTATACAGTCCAGAATATCTTATGAACTAGACGGCTTTTCTTTTATGTTTTCAAATAATAAACATAACAAAGGGGACAATGTTTTTTTTTTTTCCAATGCTTTATGTACCTAATCAAATATTTAGCTAAGCATTTTTTTTAAGGCCATTACCTCTCCACGGAGCAGTAGGGGTGGTTTCCAATCCATGTTCCAGATACTGCCGAAGCTCCCCAGCATGCTTCACCAGCAATCTCAGCAGTCGCAAGGTAGCCATCACAATCACATCATCAGTGCTCTGTTCCACTCTGTGGCTTAAATGTACTCTAGGGTCATCCTCATCTAATGGAATCTAAGAGTGAGGGAATAAAGGAGAATTAATTTTTTTTATTACGCTAACAAAAAATTTTTTAAACTAATTTATTTGCTGGGGGCTGGAGAGATGGTTTAGCGGTTAAGGCACATGCCTGCGAAGCCTACGGACCCAGTTTCGATTCCCCAGGACCCATGTAAACCACCTGCACAAGGGGGCACATATGTCTAGAGTTCATTTGCAGTGGCTCGGAGGTCCTAGAACACCCATTCTCTCTCTCTCCTTCTGTCTCTCAAATAAACAAAAGTAAAAAATATTTTAAAAATTAATTTATTTGCAAGTACAGAAAGACATGGACATGCAGGGCCTCCAACCACTGCAAATAAACTCCAGATGTATGCGCCACTTTGTGCATCTAACTTTATGTGAATAGTGGGGAACTGAACCTGGGTCCTTGGGCTTTTGCAGGCAAGTGCCTTTACAACTAAGCCATCTCTCCAGCCCTTACTATTGTTTAGTAGAAAAGAGACTCCAAATATTTTCTTCTTTTTTTCGGGGGAGGGGGGAGTTCGAGGTAGGGTTTCACTCTAGTCAAGGTTGACCTGGAATTCACTATGTAGTCTCAGGGTGGTCTTGAACTCATGGTGATCCATCTACCTCTGCCTCCCAAGTGCTGGGATTACAGATGTGCGCCACCATGCCTGGCTCCAAATATTTTTTCTTAGAACACTCATTCCCACCTACCTGACCAGCATTGAGCTTAAGGAAAGTAAAATATGCGCTACAAGAGAGTTTATACAGGCTGAAGATTCTGTCTACAACTTTTCTCCACACTTTAATAACTCCTTCAGTTGCACTCTCATCAAGTTCTGAAAGCCATGGGCAGCTTGATATTAACTGCCTCCAAATAACATCAACCATATCATCTTCCTCATTATCTTCATTCTCTGTTATCTGAAGTGTTATATCTTCATCCTGAGGAAAAATTGGATATAAAATTTATTTTTTAACATAAGGTGAGAAGGCATGATTTAATTAATTAGCACAAGAAATTTTTTCATATTTATAAAGTACTAATTTCCTTATTATTAGTGGTTTATGTACTAAACTTATGTCCAAAAACTCTTTAAAAAATTTAATATTTTATTTATTTATTCATTTGAGAGAAAGAGGGGGAGAGAGAATATGAATGGACACACTACAGCCTCCAGCCACTGCAAATAAACTCCAGATGTATGCACTGCCTTATGTGGGTCCTGGAGAGTCAAACCAGGATCCTTTGGTTTTGCAGGCAAACACCTTAACCACTAAGACATCTCTCCAGCTCCCTCTCCCCTCAAGGCTTCTCTTTATGATATACTATCTGGACATGGCGGCACACATCTTTAATCCCAACACTCGGGAAGCAGAAGTGGGAAGATCAATGTGAGTTAGAAGCCTGTTTGGGACTACAGACTGAGTTCCAGATCCTGGGATAGGGTGAGACCCTAACCTCACACCAAACAAACAAAAAAACAGTTGTATGATATAGTAGTAACTAATGCAGCTGATGAGAGAGGATACAAGCAATAACAAATGAACAATTAAAAAAAACTTAAACTTTTAGGTGTTTTGTTTTTTGACGTAGGGTCTCACTGTAGCCCAGGCTGACCTAGAATTCACTATGTAGTCTTAGGGTGGCCTCGAACTCAAGGATATCTCTGCCTCACGAATGCTGGAATTAAAGATGTGCATCATCACACCTGGCTTTTGGGGTGTTTCTTTTGTTTTGTTTTTGGGGTACTTTAAATACTTCTAAATTATAACATAATTGTCTGCAAACATAAATATTATCTTTTTAAAGTTTGAGAACATATGCAATATACCCATTTTTTTCACAATACTATATATATATTATATATATACATATATATACACACACATATATACATATACATACATACATACACACACACACACACATATATATATATATAAAACACCAGCTTTTTTGTTTGTTTTGTTTGTTTTTATTTTTCTAGGTAGGGTCTCACTCTAGCTCAGACTGACCTGGAATTCACTGTGTAGTCTCAGGGTGGCCTAGAACTCACGGTGATCCTCCTACCTCTGCCTCCCGAGTGCTGGGATTAAAGGTGTGCGACACCACGCCCGGCTCTAACACCAGCTTTGACAGAGATACCTAGGTGCCACTATTTAGAGCAGAACTAAATCAACAAAAATTGGCATGCAAATAAAACCTATGCTTTTGAATACGGTATTTAAATATCAAGTAACAAAAGAACTGTATAACTGATAGGACTTTGATGGGGAGGGAATGAATGCTATAGTTCATTTAGTCCAGTGTTTTCTACTCTTGCTATATTTGAATCACCTGTGGTAGAAAGGGGAGTAACCCAATGATGGAGAACTTGTCTAGCATATGCAAGGTCCTAGGATCAATTCCCAGCATCCCACCAAACCCCAAAATCACCAAGTTAAGCCTAACTCACAATTTATGGGGACAGAGTTCACATATAAATGGCCTATTTTAAAAGCTCCCAACCTAGGAAGAATATAGAGATTTTTCCGTTTACTGTGCTAGAGATTATGCACAGGGCTTCATACATACTAAGCAAATGCTCTATCAGTAGGATGCAGCCAGCTCAAAAAAACCAATTTCTGGGGCTGGAAAGACGGCTTAATGGTTAAGGTGCATGCCTGTGAAGCCTAAGGACTCAGGTTTGACTCTCCAGAACCCATGCAAGCTAGATGCACAAGATGCCACACCACTTCTCTCACTCTTAAAAAAACAAAACAAAACAAAGCCCAAAGCCAGGCATGGTGGTACACGCCTTTAATCCCAGCACTCAGGAGGCAGAGATAGGAGGATCGCCATGAGTTCAAGGCCAGCCTGAGAATACACAGTGAATTTCCAGGTCAGCCCGAGCTAGAGTGAGACCCTACCTCAAAAAACCAAAGAGAGAGAGAGAGCGAGAGAGCGTAATTTCCTCAAACATTGAGTTACAACAATAATCTTTACACTACTTTACATGAAACAATTTTCCTTGCCTGAATTCCTGCTGGCCGACATACAGCCTGCCCAAGAATACCATATATTCTCTCTCTCTCTTCTTCAGTTACAGTATCTGGAAGCAGATTTTGAACTTCAGATTTTTCTCTTGGCAAGAGACGGACACCTTCTCCCTGACTATAAAAAATAAACAAGTTATCAAGCATTTTATCTATGAAAACTTTACCAAAATAGTATTTTCTATATATATTTTACAGTGCATGAAATAAACTGCACATCAAAACATACATACCTAGCATTGTCAACCACCTTTCTGCCCCACCTATAAGCCCAACTAGCCAATGCTGCCCATGATTTGGCTACTTCAGGAGCCTGCACTGAAGACAGGTGGTACAACTGTCCCAAAATGAAGTCTGGTTCTCCAACTCCAATATGCACTGCCATGATGGGGGAAAAAAAGGATGAGAAAACTTTCAGATCTTTGCTATTTGTGAGCAAGCACCAGTTTGACAAAGATTACAGCATACAGTTTGTTCAGGCCTAAATTATCTTTTTCTATAGTATTGTCGTGGCAAAATAAATCCCTTTGCTTCCCAGCACCTGTGGAACACATTCATGACTTTAATTACTGTATTTACAGCATCTCAGGTTATCAGTCATGCCAGGAAATGTGTTGCATCATGCATTTAAGTGGCTATTTCTTTATGACTAGATTAATTTCAAGTATGTCACAAAGAATAATGCACAGATGATATGCACATCACACTGACTGAATAACCAAGTAGAAACCTTTATTTCCTTTAACGAGGGGAACAACTGAGTATTATAGAGAGTGTACTTGCTAAGATTTATACAAACTATAAGACATGTCTCATATCTCTTGATATGCATTGGTATTATTTTTTCTTTATTTATTTAAAAATATTTAATTAATTTGAGAGAAGGGCAAGAGAGAGAGAAAAAATATGGATGTGTGAGGGCCTCTAACCAGTGCAAACAAACTCCAGAGGCATGAACCACTTTGTGTATCAGGCTTATATGGGTACTGGGGAACTGAACTTGGTTCCTTAGGCTTCACAGGCTTAACCGCTAAGTCAATCTCTCCAGTTTCCAATTTTATTTTATTGGTTTTCCAAGGTAGGGTCTCACTCTAGTCCAGGCTGACCTGGAATTCATTATGTAGTCTCAGGGTGGCCTTGAATTCATCCTCCTACCTCTGCCTCCCAAGTGCTGTGATTAAAAAAGTATGTGCCACCACACCTGTCTTAGTTTCCAATTTCTTGAAACAGGGTCTCACTCTAGCCCAGGCTGATGTGCAACTCACTCTGTAGTCAGTCCAGGATGGCCCGGAACTCACAGTGATCTTTCTACCTCAGCCTTCTGAGTGCTGGGATTAAAAGTCTGTATCACCATGCCCAGCAGCCAACACACACAAAAAAATACATTTCAACAACAAAACAAACACACGTACACACACAAATGGATCCACCTGCAATCTAGCATTTAGGAAGCAAAAATAGTAAGATTTTAAGTATGAGATCAGCTAAGCTACATAGCAAGGCACTGTCTCAATAAAACAGAAAAAGGGTCAGATGTGGTGGTGCACACCTTTAATCCCAGCACTCAGGAGGCAGAGGTAGGAGGATCACTGTGAGTTCAAGGCCACCCTGAGACTACACAGTTAATTCCAGGTCAGCCTGAGCCAGAGTGAGAACCTACCTCAAAAACAAAACAAAACAAAACAAAAACAGAAAAAGGTAAGGGGAATATAAAATATACAACAGATCAGACTAATTGAATCAACTGCCTTTTTGTCTACTAATTTTGCTAGTATCAGAATAAGAAGTTTGGGTCTGTAGTTTCTGTGTTCCAGCAACCAATGGCAACTCAGGATACTACTTCCCATCTGTTGATCCTGGTATGAATTTTTATGTACCAGGAGTAGAATTTTGCCAGATAAAATATCCAAGCCACAAAAGCGACATGCACCTGAAGACTGGTTAAAATAATAAAAGAGGAAGACTGGCTAAAATAATAAAAGAGGGGGGACTGGAGAGAAGTGGCTCAGTGGTTAGGTACTTGCTTGTAAAACCTGACAGCCTAGGTTCTATTCTCCAGTACTCATGTGACAGACTCACAAGGCAGGCGTAGTGGCGCATGCCTTTAATACCAGCTATCAGCAGGCAGAGGTAGGAGGATCACTGGATTTTGTAGTGTGTGCCCTTGTACACAGTCTCAAATAAACAAGCAAGCAGTGGAACAAATAAAAAATCTTTAAAATTAATAATGAATCCCTACCTGTAGACTCGCTCTCAATCCTAGGGTATTCTTCCTCCATTGTATTAACAGAGGGCAGTTCTATTAAAGTGAGAATGTTTTTAGACAAAGTAGAAAGGCCTGAGAAGTTCTGTTGTTGCTGAGCCCTGTAAACCTGTTTCAGCTGTCCTGAAATCTCTTTCCATTCTGCCTGGATCCACTTAGCCAGTGTCAGAATTGACTTAGCCACAGCATATTCAGCTTTCGCAGACTTGCAGAAAGAGATGGCGCAGGAACTCAGCATTTCCATTGCGTGTGTAGACTGTCCTACAGGGGTTTAAAAAGAAAATAAACAACCAAAAAACTACTAATTTACCCGTAAAGGCAAGTGACTGAATGAAGTGATGCTTTACTTTTGGAAATGCAAATTCAAGCCAGGCTGGCATGGTGGCGCACGCCTTTATCCCAGCACTCACAGAGGTTGGAGGATCACCGTAAATTTGAGGCCACCCTGAGACTACAGAGTGATATAAGTGAGACCCTACCTTGAAAAAACAACAAAAACCAAACAAGTGTAAATTTAGTGATAATCATATCTGGAAATATTTCTTAACTTTTTTTTAATGAATTACATGCCTATTACAAAACAACTTACTCAGCAAGCAAATGTACTGCAACAACTGGAAATAATCTGTTTTTAATTACAGCCTACACCATATACTTTTATTATACTTTTTTACTAACCTGCTGTATACAACAACTTTGTTTTTTCAATATCAAGCTCAGGCCCCCATTTTTCATCCACTTGACATTGCGTTGAGAGTTTTTTAAAATGCTGGACTAAATCCTGGGCAGTGGTTGTCTTTCCCAGCTGAACCTCACTGCACTGTGCCAGTAATCTTGTTGCCAGTGACACATTCCCCCGTTTTCTAGCAAATTTTGCTGCCGTTAGACCCAATTCCATGAGATGGCTTCTGATTGGGACTGTTTGTTCTAGGAGAAGAAATAGGTTGGTTAGGTTGATTAGCTCCTAATTCATCTAACTTCAGACTGCATATCCATCCTCACCAACTCCCCAAACAAAGGAAACACAAGTCCTTACCAGGTGCACAGTGCTTGTTATATAATATACACTGTAACTAAATGTACACAACAAAGTATAGCAAAGTAAAAACATTAATTTAAGAAATTAACCTTTTGGGGGGCTGCAGACATGGCTAAGTGGTTAAACGCTTGCCTGTGAAGCCTGAGGACCCCAGTTTGAGGTCTGATTCCCCAGGACTCACATAAGCCAGAAACACAAAGTGGCACATGCATCTGGAGCTTGTTTGCAGTGGCTGAAGGCTCTGGTGCACCCATGTTTTCTTCTTTTTTTTTCTCTCTTTCTCTCAAATAAATCTAGGGTTCCTGAGAGGCAGGTGTGGAGAGTTTTACTGCTATAACAATCTTGATAGCTGTTCATGTGCTAGCTGAGTCCACCTTCCAAGTATGTCAAAGGTTCTATAACCTATCTCAAGTGGAATTCAGTCTACCAACCTCCAAACCCTTTGCTCCCACTCTTGTTTTCCCTTGTCAAGGAAAGGAATAACACCTAACATCCTAGACTTTACCTTTAATGTTCATATCCAGTTTGCTTTTTTTTTTTTTTTTGGTCATTATGCTAAATTGGTCCTTTGCCTCACTTTTTTTTTTTCTTTTTGTTTTTTCAAGGTAGAGCTTTGCTCTAGCCCAGGTTAACCTGCAATTCACTATGTAGTAGCAGGCTGGCCTCCCCACAACGATCCTGCCTTTGGAGTGTTGGGATTAAAGGCGTGCACCACCACACACAGCCCTTTGCATGATTCTTTTTTCTTTTCTCTCTCTCTCTCTCTTTTTTTTTTTTTTTTTTTTTTTTTTTGTTTTTCGAGGTAGGGTCTCACTCTGGACCAAGCTGACCTGGAATTCACTATGGACTCTCAGGGTGGCCTTGAACTCACGGCGATCCTCCTACCTCTGCCTCCCGATTGCTGAGATTAAAGGTGTATGCCACCACGCCCGGCTCATTCTTTTTCTTAAGAGTTAATATTATTAATTATTTCAGAAAGAGAGAGGGCACCAAGGGCATCTAGCCACTGCAAACAAAGTCCACACACACGCACCACCTTGTGTATCTGGCTTACATGGATCCTGAGGAATCAAACCCGGGTCCTTTGGCTTTGCAGGCAAGCGCCTTAATCGCTAAGCCATCTCTCCAGCCCTGCCTTATTCTTTTCTTTCAAATATTTTTATTTTTATTTATTTATTTGACAGAGAAAGAGGGTGAGAGAGAAAAAGAGAGAGAATGGGCACGCCTGGGCTTCCAGCCACTGCAAATGAACTCCAGATGCCTGCACCCCCTTGTGCATCTGGCTGACATGAGTCCTGGGGAATTAAACCTGGGTCCTTTGGCTTTGCAGGCAAACGCTTTAACCGCTAAGCCATCCCTCCAGCCCCTGCCTCATTCTTATACTCCTCTAATCACTCTCCATTGAGCAAGTGAAGTGACCCCACCGAAGTAAATCTGAACATTTAAATCCCCTGTTTAAAAACCAAAAAAAAAAAAAAAAAAAAACCCAAGAAAGAAAAAAGCTGGGCGTGGTGGCGCACGCCTTTAATCCCAGCACTCAGGAGGATCGCCGTGAGTTCGACCCTGAGACTACATAGTGAAGTCCAGGAGAGCCTGAGCTAGAGTGAAACACCTACCTCGAAAAACCAAAAAAAAAAAAAAAAAAAAAAAAAAAAAAACAAGAAATCCCCTGTTTAAAGCACCTGGCTGGCAGCTTACCACTGCCCTACTAAACTAGGATTTTGATGAGGCCTTGCTTCTATCCAGCTTTACCTCTCTATTTTCTTCAGGCAAAGTGAGTCATCTAAAAATCTTTCATAACTTTGTCTGGACTTCACACCCAATGTCCTAAAGAAATCAGCAAGCCTTCCCTTCCTTCTCATCTTTATTGGCTAGTTTTAGCTTAAATGCTAATCCCTAGTTAAGCTCTTTGTATGCTCTTCTAGCTGCCTACATATTTCCATTCAACACATAACACTGCAGGGTTTTTTGTGTCCAATGTCAGTCTATCCTGAAGGATTTAGAGGTCCACCAAATCATCGAAGAACAAACTTGTCCTGTTCACCACCATCCATCAACATGAAACACATTACACCTGGACAAAGATCACTTAATTAGCACTTATCTAATAATCATCATCATCATCATCTAAAAATAGGCCTGGTGGGCCCAGAAAGCCAAGCGCCACATATTCTCTCTCATATGTGGATCCTAGCTACAGATGATTGGGCTTTTGTGTGAGAAGGAAAAAACTCAGTAGCAGAGGCCAGTAAGTTAAAAAGGAGATATAAGTGGAAGAGAAAGGAAGGGAGGAGGGTACTTAATAGGTTGGTATTGTATATATGTAAGTAGAAGAAAGAATAGATTAATGGGGGTGAAAAGGTCCAAAATGAGGTCAGGGGAAGAGATTGAGTAAAGGAAAGGAAGAGGGAGGGCTAATCAAAATCTAAGAGGATGGAAATAAATCATATGGACTCCTCTGGTTTCAGACAATGGAACACTCAGGAGCCATAGATCATTGTTAGAAAATTTTCAGTGCCAGGGATGGGACACCTTCCAGTAAGTTGTTGGCAAGGGAGGTCCCAGATATCCCCAAAACATTACAGGCTTTTGCCGAGGCCCTTGGTTTACCACCAGGAATAGATGGTAAGACCCTATGGCTGAAGACTCCACATACTTGGGCTGCAAGGCCACTGAGAAATCCTGCTGGAACCGAGCTGATAACCTCCTCCATGTAGATCAGCTGACAGAAAGCTGGAAGAAGCCATTCTACATGTAGTTCAATGGGAGAAAGAGATACCACCAGTGAAGATACTCAACAGTGGACACTGCAAGCCTATAATTGGCCAACCAGGCCAAATGAGCCAACGGGTGCAATAGTGGCATATGTGCCATGGTGGAAACCAGCTGCCCTCCAATTGGACTGGAGGCCTGCTCCATAGGAGGGAATACATCCCTGATAACAGAAAACTTAAAACAGGGGTAGTCATGAGCCCTATGGCTATAACATCTGCTGATGTCTGAATAAGTGTATATATACTATGCTTATCAAACTGCCCAGTAAGCACTTCTCTTAATATCTATACCCTTTTATTAACGCTACTCTCACTATGGGTAGAGAATCTTCTCTTTTCAGAGGGCAGTGACCTTGGGACGACTCAGAAGTTATCATAGACCTAGAAAGAAGTGACTGGAGTAATGAGTAACATTTCTCTTTTTTTGTTTGTTTTTTTGTTTTTTGGTTTTTGTTTTGTCGAGGTAGGGTCTCACTCTGGTCCAGGCTGACCTGGAATTCACTATGTAGTCTCAGGGTGGCCTTGAACTCATGGCAATCCTCCTACCTCTGCCTCCCGAGTGCTGGGATTAAAGGCGTGCGCCACCACGCCCGGCTCATGAGTAACATTTCGATCACACCTGCCAAGGCTCAGGGTCTAATGTGGAAAAGGTGGTGGAAAGAATGTAAGAGCCAAAAGAAGGGTAGGACTCCTTACAATGTGCTCCCTCAGACATACAATGGCCTGGATATCCATGACCTCATTGTGCCTGACACTACCTACACAAGACCATCATAAGAGGAGGAAAAGATCATGACATCAAAATAAAAGAAAGACTGATTGAGATGGGGAGGGGATATGATGGAGAATGGAATTTCAAAGGGAAAGTGGGGGGAGAGAGGGTATTACCATGAGATATTTTTTATAGTCATGGAAAATGTTAATAAAAATTGAGAAAAAAAATGAAGAAGAAAAAGGTGAAATACTTAAAAAAAATCGGCCTGGTGGCACACACCTTTAATCCCAGCACTCGGGAGACAGAGGTAGGATGATTGCCGTGAGTTCAAGGCCACCCTGAGACTACATAGTGAATTCCAGGTCAACCTGGAGTACAGTGAGACCCTACCTCAAAAAAAAAAACAAAAAAAAATTATTTGCAAGCAGAGAGACATAACAGAGACAGACAGACAGAGAGATGGGCATGCCAGGGCTTTAAGCCACTGTGAACCAACTCCCAGATGCACACACCACTTTGTGCATCTGGATTATGAGGGTACTAGGGAATCGAACCTGGGCCCTTTTTGGCTTTATAGACAAGCTCTAAACCATCTCTCCAGCCCATCTAAAATGTCTCCAGCCCATCTAAAATGTTTTAACTGAGAAGATGCACCCTTAATAAAACAAACATCTTACGGGCTAGGGTCAAGACTGAATAGAGAAAAAGTTGAAGTGGAGAAATGGCTCAGCTGTTAAAGACACTTGCTTATAAAACCTACAGGCTTGGGTTCAACTCCCCAGTACCCACATAAAGCCAGATGTACAAAGTAGTTCATGTTTGTTTGCAGTGGAAGGAGGCCCTGGCAGACCCATACTTACTATTTCTCCTCTCTCTTTTTTTCCTCAAATAAATCAAAATAAATAAGTAAATGGAGAAAGCTAGGCCCAAGTATTTACTTCTTCTGTTTCCTGATTGAGGATGAAATGTGACCAACTGCTCCTTCCTGCCAACAGGACTTTCCCAGAAATGATGTACAATTGCTCTCTAACTGTGAGCCAAAGGAACCCTTTCCTTCACTCCTTAAATTGCTTGTTAGGCATTTGGTCAGTGCAACAATGTAAATGCTAACAGCAAAGCTGGGTGTGGTGTCTTGAGCCTTTAATCCCAGTATTCAAGAGGCTGAGGTAGGAGGATCACTGTGAGATCACAGCTAGCCTGGAATACAGAGCTCTGTATCAACCTGGTTAAGAGTGAGTCCCTGTTTCTTTCTTTCTCTCCCTCCCTTCCCCCCCCCCTCTCTCTCTCACACACACACACACAAAGTCACAACAGCTTCATACTAACAGAAAAGTAGATAGGGGAGATTGATCATTTGGAAAATGCTTACCACACAAGCACCAAGACCTGAGTTTGATCCCTCCCACTTACATAAAAGTAGGGCATGGCTGGTGAGGTGGCACATACACCTTCAATCCCAGCAACTGAATCAGGGGTAGGAGGATCATTGTAAATTCAAGGTTAGCTTGGGACTACAGAATGAGTTCCAGTTCATCCTGGCACAGAGTGAAATCCGACCTCAAATAAACAAATACATAAATAAAAGCATGGTAGTACATATCTGAACTACTGTGTGGGTGGGGAAAGGCTGGGCAGGAGAGACCTCAGTTTGCTGGCCAGCTAGTCTAGCAAAACTTGTGAGCTCCACGTTCAGTAAGATCCACCAAAAGATGAACAGAGAAAAATAATGGCATTTCCATACAACAGAATACTACTCAACTATTAAAGGAGGATTCTAAGATAAGATTTAATGTGTATGTCAACAAACCTATTTTTTTAAAGAAAATAAATTACCTTTAATTTTCTCCAACAATTGATTCTGGTACATGGTGTATCTTAATGCCTGCATCCATGGCCTCACATCATGCTGTTTACAAGAACGCAAAGCTTCACTGAAGAGTGGAATAAGACAGTCCTGTCAGAGAAATAAAAAGTTCATGTTTGGAGAGATGCTTGGTGACTCAGTGGTTAAAGGTACTTGCTAGCAAAATCTTATGGCCTGGGTTTGATTCCACAGTACACACATAAAGCCAGATGCACAACGTGGGGCATACATCTGGAATTTGTTTGCAGTAGGACACTGTGTGACACCATTCTCATTCATTCTCTCTCTCAATAATTAAAAAGAAAAGAAAGCTGGACATGGTAGCGCAACACTCAGGAGGCAGAGGTAGAAGGATTGGCATGAGTTTGAGGCCACCCTAAGATTACATAGTGAATTCCAGTTCAACCTGGGCTAGAGCAAGACCCTACCTCAAAAAACCAAAAACCAAAACAAGAAAACACAAAAATTATTTTTTTATTCGAGACAGAAAAAGGCAGAGAGAAAGAGAACGAGCATGCCAGGGCCGACAACCACAGCAAAGGAACTCCAGATGCATGCACCACCAAGTGCATCTGGCTTACGTGGGTTCTAGGGAATCAAACCTTGGTTTTCAAGTTTTGCAGGCAACAGCCTTAACCACTAAGCCATTTCTCCAGCCCTCTATTATTATTCTTAAGAATATGCTTATTAAAATACACTTTTACACACCTCTGTTGAAAGTCTATTAGAAATTGTGTTCTCCAAAGCTGATGAACAATACAGCTGCAATGTACTAAGAACCGGCAAGGACTGGGACACTGTTAGTGTGGAGAGTCTTAGTGGTCCGATGGCTATGCGAGAGGTCTGCTTCAAATACTTTACCACATTCCTGAAAGAACACATTTACTGCCAATTAATGGAATTCTTCAGTTTGTCACCAATGAAGGAATAAAGAAGTTAAGATAATCCCATTTGGCATCAAAAGTTGGGGCATGAAAAGTCAAGATATTTTCTTTTAGAAGTTTTACATTTCATTTAGTTTCAGCATATGTTGGCAAGTGGCATTCACACATTACATGACATCTACAATTAGACCACAGCTATCAGAACTAGTATTATTTATTGAGCTAGCTGTCCCTTCCCCAGTTTTCCCACAATACATTTACTGAAATTGCACTTACTCAGTGATAACCTGCCATTTCTGATCCTGTTCTACATGATTTAAAGCAGTTGCTAAACAAACAGAACTTCTCAACAACTGAACTTCAATGGATTTCTGAAGCTCTCGTGGATCTGGACTTAACATGTTTGGAAGCAGTTTTTTCATATCTGAAGTAAAAAAAAAATGTAGTAAGTTCCTTTTTAATGAACAAGAGTAATAATTTGCTTTGGCAATATTAAAAAAAATCAAAATCATTAGTGAATAATTCCTTTAATTATTAAGTTCAGAAATATTAAGCAGTAAGCATTTCAGATACCTGTATAAAATCAAATATAAAATTATACCTCATGCCCCAAGAAACAATTGACTTTAAGAGCTCAGATGTTAGTAAGCAATGTATTTTTCCATTGTTTATACTTGTATTTATGCCAAAATAAAATTTTACAACTAAAATTTCAAAGAATTTTTTCCACTGCAGTTCATGAGATTTAAGCTTGCTACTAATAGGTTTTAAACTAAGTAGACAACTTCCAAACAAATTTACCTACTTAGTTAAATTTGTTATGCCAAAGAAAACTCAAAAGGTTCATGCTTATCATGTGACAACTGAAATATTGTTGTTAATTACAGGTTTGAAATCAAGTCCGCTATTAAAAGACAAGCACATCTGAACTGGTTAGGCAGGCCACTGACTTAGTTTCTTTGAATAAGAAACCAAAACCAAGGAAAATTAGTTTCAAGATAAATATGATTCTTCTTTCATTTCAAAAATTATGAAATTTTTCAAAAATGTGATATATAAGTTAAGGGCTGGAGAGATGGCTCAGAGGTTAAAGACACTTGTTTGCAAAGCCTGACAGCCTGGGTTCTATTCTCCAGTATCCATGTTAAGTCAGATGTACAAAGTGGTGCATGTGTCTGGAATTCATCTGCATTGGCACTGGGGCCTAGTACATCCACTCTCATTCTCTCTCTCTCTCTACTTGCAAATTACATACACACACACACACACACACACACACACACACACAGTGTATTATATATATAATGTATATGTAGATATACATATTATCTACATACAAGTTAATTACAGGGGAACTTAAAAAGCTACACACACACACACAGTGTATTATATATATAATGTATATGTAGATATACATATTATCTACATACAAGTTAATTACAGGGGAACTTAAAAAGCTAGAGGTCATGCCTCTTGGAACATAAACACAGCTAAGATGAATCCACGCAGATTTTTATAATTTTTCACAGAATCAGTTTAGAAATGTGCACCTTATATAATGCAGCTATTCTTACTAGAGGCCAATCTAGATAAGCATGAGTTAATCTCACTGTATCTAAGAGAACTCCAACACACAATACTAATGATATGAATCTTTGGATAGCATAGTACAAAATGTTCCACTTGTGATAAAGACTTTCATGAACCACATCAAGAGGAACATCAACAAGACAAATATGTAAACCTGAACACTGCTTTGTACTTTCTTAAGCAAAATGCCCAAATACATTCCATTGAAGTATTATTCAAATGACTTAGTATTGAGGGTATGATCGTATATGGTGTATATATGGTATACATGTGTGCGTGCAGATGGGCGTGTCCTTGTGCACATGCACGAAGAGGCCAGAGGAGAATGACAAAAGTCCTCCTGTACAGCTCTTTGGCTTTATTTCCTTGCGAAAGTCTCTAACTGATCCTGGAGCCCCAATGATTCTCCTGTTTCCAATTCCCTCAGGACAGTGGTTGCAGGTATACATGGCCATGCTCAGTTTTCTGAGTGGGTATTGGAGATAAGATAAACTTAAATCCTCATGCTTATGCAGCAAGCACTCTAACTCCCACTGAGCCATCTCCTCAGCCCATATTGTAGTTATGTTGAACTGGACAGTTTTTCAATTAACCTATTCATTGTGAACAGTACAACTCTAAATTTGTTTCCTCACAGGGACTCTGTCCCCAAAGATGTGCAGTAACTTCCAGATTTCCTAGTAAGAGAGTTAAACATCTTCAGAAACTTGCAAAGAAAAAAAATTTTTTTTCTCAAATACCTATTTTTTCCTTTGATCCTCCAGCAAGTAGATTAATATTTTCTCCTGGTAACAATTCCAGTTGCTCAGTGCATTCAACATATTCTCCAGACTCAAAACTACTAAGAGACCTGTAATTAAAACAGCAGTCAACTTGTGCTATGCCCTACCTAGCCTGGAACTATGGGTAAACAGTACAAGGCAGCAGTGAAACTGGAGTAGCAAACAGGAAAAGTCATAGCTGTGGCTATCAACAGAGTTCGCTCACTTGTGTCTCCTTCCTCTCTGTGGTCATGTGACACACTGGTGGTAGCCTACACATCTAGTTCTTGCCAGGAACCCAGCAGCTAGCCTCTTAACTTATCCAAAGCTCAAACTTCTGTCAAATCTCTCATCCTCTCAGCCTTGTATTTTACTTTTAACTACTACTGCTGGCATTCCTCTCCCTCTGTCTTTTTCATTGTTTTTCCATAGAATCTATTTATCCTCCCTGAAAGACTTTTCACTTCCTTCACTTACCTGAGACATGACCTTATTTATGAAACTCCTATGACCTTGGAGCACCAATGCCAGGATGAAAGACAACACACCACCCTAAGACAGGATTTACTGATGAAGATGAACTCCTATCCTCCTACCTCTACCTCCCAAGAGCTAGGATTATAGTTCTGCACAACTATACCCAGTGTTTTGTTTTTGAGGTAGGGTCTCACTTTAGCCCAGGCTGACTATGTAGTCTTAGGGTGGCCTCGAACTGATGGTAATTCACCTACCTCTGCCTCCCGAGTGCTGGAGTTAAAGGCGTGCACCACCACGCCCAGCTTTACACCCAGTTCTTTATCTTGGCCTGCCCCTCGCACTGTGTCCCTTCCCATACCACACACATTGAAGGCAGCACTAAAAATGTTACCGTGCTTAACTTGTAACCACTGCAACAGTGCATCAGTACCACCACTGGCACCTCAGGATAAGAGAATGGATTGGGCTCTGATGAACTGCTAATGTTTCATGAGCAACATATGTATTATTTCTACCTCCACAGGTCCTTGGGTCCTCTCCAGTGGCAGGATCCCTATGTCACACTGCCTTACAGTTCTACACTTTCAGTTTATGACTAGACTAGCACAGGTTTTAATTTTTCCTACTCTAACCCCTAATCTACTACCAAATGTACCCATCTTTATCTGCTTTCTTGAGGAACTGAAAAAGTGAGGACTATCGGTCCTTCTATGAAAATTCTTTTTCCTGTTCCTTTACTTTCTGTCTTAAAGGGTTAGAACACATGTTTTTATTTTGGTCCAATGTATCCCACTGCCTGGCACATAGAATGTGCTCAATGAAGAAAATACTCACTGAACTGAGAATAAGGCAAGGACAGCACATCAAGGCTAATCACTTTCACCTTCCCAGCCAAGTGTCCAAGATGCAAAGAATAATCAGTTTTGAATTGCATAATTAACAAATGCAAAGAACAAGGAGATTAATTTATAAATGTTCACAAACTCTGTCCTCATTAAGGCATAATTTTTTTGTCTTCATTTTTTCAAGATAGGGTCTCACTCTAGCCCAATCTGACCCGAAATTCGCTCTACAGTATCAGGCTAGCATCACACTCACAATGATCCTCCTACTTCTGCCTCCTGAATGCTGAGGTTACAGGTGTGCACAACCACTCCTTGCTAAAGCAATTATTTTTCTTTGTTTGTTTGTTTTGGCTTTTTGGAGATAAGGTCTTACACTAGCCCAGGCTGACATGGTACTCACTATATAGCCCAAGGTGGCCTCAAACTCATAACCAGCCTCCTCCCTCTGCCTCTCGAGTGTTGGGATTAAAGACATGTGCAACCACGCCTTGCTAGCAGGTTTTTATTCTATACATTCAAGCATAACTTAGAAACAAATCAATCCCATAGGATGCTTTCTAAAGTGACATTTCATTATATTTATTTATTTTTAATTTTTAATTTTATTAACATTTTCCATGATTATAAAATATATCCCATGGTAATTCCCTCCCTCCCCACCCCCACACTTTCCCATTTATCATTATATTTAATGAGTAGTCTTCCTATTAAGTGAGTATCTTCCTTGCCAGCAGTGTTGGCTTTCTCCTATAATCACGTTTAGGACAGCACTATTACAAACACACTTTATTTTCTACTAGCAAAAGAAAACTATTTTTAGTATTTCTTGCTATAGAGGAAGACAGTAGCTATTAACAGAGCCAAGGACCCTTACTTTATATAGTTGAAGTCGGCTTTCAGGTTGAGTGAGGTGCTGCTGGTGCCCTTCTTCAGGTCATGGACTGCATTTTGCCACTCCTGCACAGCAGACCAGTCTGCAATGGAAATGTAGCACTCGCACGCCTTGTTCCCTAGGTAATTTATAACTTCAGGGGAAGAGTCAGCTAGTTTGGACAGCACAGTTTTTCTGGATTCACCTGAATGAAGGGATTGAATAAAGGAAGGTGGGGGAGGAGAGTTAATCAAAATTAAAGATGTTATGAATAAGACATATGGAAACCAACTTCTTTACTAGCCAATAATAAATAAATAAATATATATATATATATATATATATATATATATATATAAACAAAAAAATTTTTAAGAGTAAAGGCAGAGGTATGGACATGGATAATGGTGCACCCAAAAGCCATAGACTGATATTAGAAAAATTTCAATGACCCAAGTGTGGTAGTGCATGCCTTTAATCCCAGAACTCAGGAGGCAGAGGATGGAGGATCACTGTGAATTTAAGGCCATCCTGAGATTACACAGTAAATTCCAAGTCAGCCTGGCTAGAGAGAGACCCTACCTCAAAAACCAAAAACAAAAGAAAACAAAATTACCAGTGCTAGAAGTAAAATACCTTCCAGTGAGTTGTTAGCCAGGGAAGCCCCTGATGCCTCCAAAACATTAACATGCTATTGCCAAGGCTCTTGGATGCCCACCAGAACTAGATGTTAATGACATTATTAGTGAAGAATCCACATGCTTGGGCTGCAGATCACCAAGAAATCAAGCCGAAGCTGAGATGAAAAACAAGCTATGCAGCATGCAGCTTTTTGTGAAAGAGAAGTTACCAATGGAGTCAAACAGCAATGAACCCTGTAAGGTTTATGGCTGGCCAGCCAGGCAAAATGTGCCTGCCAACTGATGCAACAGTGTCATGTCCGTTATGGGGGCAACCAACTAATAATTGGATTGGAGACCCACTCCACAGGAGGGAATACATGCCTGGTACTGAAAATCTAGTCAAAAGTCTATTGCTAGGGAGGTCATGAGATCTAGGGGAGTAATTGCCTGCTGTTGTCTGGCTGAATGCATATATTATTCCCATCAAACTACCCTCTAAGAATGTTTTAAAAAGATATTTATTTTTATTTATTTATTACAGAAAGATGGAGGAAGGGAGGGAGGGAGGAAGAATGGGCGCACTAGGGCCTCTAGGCACTGCAAACAAACTCCAGCGGCATGTGCCACCATGTGCATCTGGCTTATGTGGGACCTGGAGAATTTAACCTGGGTCCTTAGGTTGGGCAGGCCTTAACCACTAAGCTCTCTCTCCAGCCCTCTAACACTTTTTTAATGTTTGTATCTATTTATTAATGCTACTCTCACTTTTAGTTACAGAACTTCTCTTTTCAGATGGTGATGGGCTCTGGGGTGACTGAAAAGTGACAGTTCAGCACTTTAAACATCTCTATCACACCCTCCAAAGCTCAGTATCCATTGTGGAAGAGGTGGCAGAAAGAACACAAGAAGCCAAAGGAAAGGTAGGACTGCTTACAATGCAATCTTCCAGACACAAAATGGCCATGATATTCATGGCCTCAGTGCCTGAAACTACCTACACAAGACCTTCATAAAAAGAGAAAAAGATGATGACATCAAAGTAGAAGACTAAGTGGAAAGAAAGGATTCAACAGAGGGTGAACTTGAGAGGGGTATTGAGAGGGAGGGATGGGAAATACCATGCTTTATTATCTATACTTATGGAAGCTTCCAATAAAAAAAGTTAAAAGAAAAAAGCAGTTCCAAGTACCTAAGGCACTTTAAAAGAAAACTGAAAACATACCGTACATAAGACTTGCATAAACTACATTTTTTGCACTGTTTTATGTAAACACTGAATGCTCACCATTCAGAGAATGCTTGGGGCTGGCACTGTTTCGTCCAGCATTGGCCAATGTGAGAACTGACTTGTCGAAGCTTGAGATGCAGCAATCAACACCTGTCATGGCACAAAGGTGTTCCTGGTATTCCACAGAGGCCTTTTCAAACCTGAAATGCAAGTCATGCAGTCTTATTCCAAATACACATGTCTTGTCGGGCGTGGTTGCACAAGCCTTTAATCCCAGCACTCGGGAGGCAGAGGTAGGAGGATTGCCATGAGTTCGAGGCCACCCTGAGACTCCATAGTGAATTCCAGGTCAGCCTGGGCTAGAGTAAGACCCTACCTTGAAAAACCAAAACACCACCAAATACACATGTCTTAATTAAGAGTGTGTTGCATACCTCTAATCTCAGCACTCAGGAGGCAGAGGGAGGAGGATTGCTGTGAATTCAAGGACAGCCTGGGCTGGAGTGACAGCCTCTGAAAAAAAAATTGAGCCAGGCGTGGTGGTGCACGCCTTTAATTCCAGCACTCGGGAGGCAGAGGTAGGAGGATCACCATGAGTTTGAGGCCACCCTGAGACTCTATAGTAAATTCCAGGTCAGCCTGGACCAGAGTGAGACCCTACCTCGAAAAACCAAAAAAAAAAAAAAAAAGAGTGGAAAAGCCACAAGGTATATATTTCTAAGAAAGGGGGGGGGACTATACTTCAACAAAAAGAGGTAGGAGGATCACTATGAGGTCATGGCCACCTTGAGACTACATAGTAAATTCCAGGACAGCCTGGGCTAAAGTGAAACCCTACCCTGAAAAACCAAAAAATAAAAAAAATAAAGATGTCTTATACTAGCCGGGCGTGGTGGCGCACATCTTTAATGCCAGCACTCGGGAGGCAGAGGTAGGAGGATCTCCATGAGTTTGAGGCCACCCTGAGACTTTGTAGTGAATTCTAGGCCAGCCTGGGCTAGAATGAAACCCTACCTTGAAAAACAAAAAACAAAACAAAAGATGTCTCATACCGAAGTGATGTAGAGCAAATTACAATACTGAAATTGGACAGGACTATTTTGTCTACAACATTACCTGGTAATAAAGGATTTAAACAGAAAGTAATCTGATCATCCATTTCTTTAGTAACTTACCTCCCTTCAGCTTGTTGGGCTACTGAGTTAATCCACAGAAGATTCTTGCCAACTATGGAAGATGACCAGATAGCAATTCCTTGTATAGCTTCAGGACAATGAAGTTCACACAGTGCTTCCACCACCATCATAATTGTTACTTCCAATTCATTATTCTGAAAACAGTAAGCAGAAAAAAATTAATGACCATTAAATTCAAATCTGTACTGAATTTACCATACTCATCACATCTCAGTGTATTTAATGTCAAATATAATTAATAATTATGATCACATTACTTAAGCTCAGGATTTATAGGTCATCCATGATGTGAAAAAACTGAACAGCCCCCTTAAATTATTATAAACACTTGGGTTGGAAAGATGACACAGTGGTTAAAGGGTACCTGCTTACAAAGACTAATGATTCAGGTTCAATTCCTCAGTACCTATATAAAGCTCAATGTACAAAGTGGCCCATGCATCTGGATTTCATTTGTAGCAGCAAGAGTCTCTGGTACACCCACACCCACCCAGTCTCTCCCCACCACCAAAATATATAACTTTTTTTTTTTTGAAGTAGGATCTTACTCTAGCCCAAAATGACCTGGAATTCACTACAGAGTCTCAGGGTAGCTTCAAACTCACAGTGATCCTTTTACCTCTGCCTCACAAGGGCTGGGATTAAAGGCATGTACCATCTTGCCCAGCAATAATTTAATTTTTATTTTAGAGAGTGAGAGAAAAAAATTGGAGGACCAGGGCCTCAGACAGTGCAAGATAACTCCAGAGATATTTGCACCACCTAGTGGGCATATGCAACCCTCACTTGCCTAATGTTTGTGTGTCTGGCTTACATGAGATCTGGAGAGTTGAACATGGATCCTTAGGCTTCACAGGTAAGCACTTTAATGTCTAAGCCATCTCTCGAGCCCAAAATAATTTTTTTAAAACTAAGTATGTTTAAAGGAGCTGGGGACATGGTTCAGCAGTTAAAGGCACTTGCTTGTGAAGCTTGCCAGCCAAGGTTCTATTCCCCAATAACCACATAAAGCCAGATGAAAAGTGGCACATGTGCCTGGAGTTCATCTGCATAGCAAGAGGCCCTAGTGGGTCCATGTTATTTCCCTCTCTTCTAAGTAAGTAGATTAAAAAAAAAAAAAAAAGGCAGTAGTTTTGTGGGCTTAGTGATTAAAGGTACTTTGCTTGCAAAGTCTGAGGGCCCAGGTTCAATTTTCCAGTACCCACATGAAGCAGATGCACAAAGTGGTGCATCTGGAGCCTGTATGCAGTGGGAAGAAACACTGGTGTACCCACCCTCTGTTTCATTGCCCCTCTCTCAAATAAAGTTTTAGTAAGTTTAATAAGTACTTTTAACATATCCTGTGTATGAAACATAAACACATGATATGGGAAGATACCCAGAGCAAGATACTACCTCACAGAAGATAAACACATAAACACACACACACACACACACACACACACACACACACACAGGTGCAAAAACTTTAAAAAAAAAAATAACTGGAGAGGCTAGATAGAGATGGCTTAGTGATTTAGGGTTTAGGCATTTCCTTGCAAAGCCTAAAAGCCCAGATTTGATTCCCTAGTACCCACATAAAGTCAGATACACAGAGTAGCACAAGCATCTGTATAGTTCCTCTGCAATGGCTCTTTCTCTCTTTTCAAATAAGTAAAAATATTTTTAAAAAATGAACTGCAGCCAGGCGTGGTGGTGCACGCCTTTAATCCCAGCACTCAGAAAGCAGAGATAGGAGGATCACCATGAGTTCGAGGCCACCCTGAGCCTACATAGTGAATTCCAGTTCAGCCTGGACCTGGACTAGAGTGAAACCCTACTTCAAAAAACAAAACAAAACAATAAAAAGGAACTAGAATTTTAATTTAGTGTGCAGATCAAATTACAACAAAGAATTCAACCTCAACTTTTACAAATCAACAGATATCACATGCATTCTGAGCATACCACCTTACCTGAGATGGACTATTTGATTTCATTTCAGTAAGCAAGTCAAAGCCATGTCTCACTGTCACAGCAGGCTGGCCTGCCAACAATCCTACCCTCATGATGGAGAGGCGGATCCGAGTTAGCCAGTCTTGACAAGTTTGGCGATTTGTATAGAAAAATGTCCTAATGACCTTTATAAAAAAGGGAAATACACAGTCAGTACTGATTTCAATTATGGTAGAGATGACTCAAATACAAATTTAAACAAATACAATACACAGGGCTACTGTAATTTCAGCTCTGTTCATACTACCAGGTTTCACAATGAACTGCTAGCAATGTCCCACTGAAACCCACCTTGGGAGGTGATGTTAATGCATTTGCACATCCCTCATATGCATTATACATTAATTTCTCCAGGTTTTCTAGATACTGAAGGAGAAGAACAAGTCTAAGTTGGTTGCTGCCATGGCCTTCATCATTGTCTGCAGTGGTCCACTGACTCACATCCTGATCAGGGTTTAAGGTGTGAGCTGCAAGACTTCTTATGATACCTGAAAGCAAAGAACAACAATCTAAATGATATTATTTGGGCTGGAGAGATGGCTTATGGTTAAGGAACTTGCCTGCAAACCCTAAGGACCCAGGTACGATTCCCTAGGACCCACATAAGCCAGATGCACATGGCAGCACATGCATTTGGAGTTCATTTGCAATGGTTGGAGGCCCTGAAATACCCATTCTCCCCCTCCTCTTCTGCCTGTCTCTCTAAATTCTAGCTCAAGCTGACCTGGAATTTACTATATGTAGTCTCAGGGTGGCCTTGAACTCACAGTGATCCTCCTACTTCTGCCACCCAAGTGCTGGATTAAAGGTGTGTGCCACCATGGCCAGCCTTCTAATTTTTTTTAATTTATTTATTTATTTATTTATTTGAGAGTGACAGACACAGAGAGAAAGACAGATAGAGGGAGAGAGAGAGAGAGAGAATGGGCGCGCCAGGGCTTCCAGCCTCTGCAAACAAACTCCAAACGTGTGCGCCCCCTTGTGCATCTGGCTAACGTGGGACCTGGGGAACCGAGCCTCGAACCGGGGTCCTTCGGCTTCACAGGCAAGCGCTTAACCACTAAGCCTTCTCTCCAGCCCCCTTCTAATATTTTTAAATGATCTTGCCGGGCGTGGTGGCGCACGCCTTTAATCCCAGCACTCGGGAGGCCGAGGTAGGAGGATCGCTGTGAGTTCGAGGCCACCCTGAAACTCCATAGTGAATTCCAGGTCAGCCTGGGCTAGAGTGAGACCCTACCTCAAAAAAAAAAAAAGATCTTATTTAACAAACTCACATTATCAAATATCCTGTTTATTTAGCCATAAACAAAAAAACAAAAAAAAAATCCAATATGGAATATCTTTATTTATAAGAAAGTAAGTTTTCTCCACATAAATTATCTCTCCCCAAGTTTACGAGTAAACAGACATCCACACGACCAATGTAATTTATCAATGAAGCTTTATTCTAACATACATATCTGAGTACTAATTAGAAAAGAAAAAAAAATAGCTGGGTGTTGTGGTGCACATCTTTAATCCCAGCACTTGAGAGGCAGAGGTAGATAACTTGCCATGAGTTCAAGGCCACCCTATACTAGAGAAAGAACTTACATAAAAGATAAAAGAAAAGAAATGCTCTCAAAACTTTCTTCTAACAAACCTAAGAAATCCACTATTTCTGAATTTAAAACACTTGGATAGTCTGCATCACAAACATTGAAGAAAATCAAAGAGCTTATTACCTTCTATTGTCTGGAAAGTGTCTTGAGCTCTTCCCAGTGGGGTTCTCAACTTGGAAAGGACAGTGAACTGCGCAGCTTCCCAAATAGCCCACTGCCAAAGGACGGCATCTGTCTTTAGAAGATTGCGGGGAATTGTTGATTGGTCACGTTTATCCAGTCTCTGGCAGCTATAGAACAATCTTTCTAACCAATTGTCCTTCCTGGGAAAAGTAGTTTCATATTTAATAGACAATGTCAACTCCATTTTATTAATTCAAAACAAATACAAGGGGAACTCAAGTGAGGGAATATAGTTTCCCATACTAAAGAAGCCACAATTTATGGAATTTAGGAATACCGTATTCTCATCTTTCACAATGAGATCTTTTCTAGTTAAAACAGGCTAGAAACAAAGTGTAGTACATGCAGATAATCCCAGCACTAGAAGGATAAGGTAAGAGGAGAAGTTTAAGGCCAGTCTGGGCTACAGAGTGAATTCTGGCTCACCCTGGACTAGACTGACTCTGCCTCGAAAAAAATGAAATGAAATAAAATAAAATAAAACAAAACCAGGCTCAGGTGTGATATGGATCAACAATTAGGGTAAATGTATCATGACAACTTGACTGCCGGTATGTTTCTTTCATCCACAGCACCTAAGCATTTGCACAGTCTTACTGCCCTCATCACTCACCCAAAATGTTGTCAATAATCAGTTAATTGTTGATCATATTTCATCACTGAATTTCTCAACTCATTTGTTTCTACAAATACTATGTTCAAAACATTGCTCCTATTGAAGAAAACTAAATTAAGCAACTTGAAAAGAAAGTCACTTTCTACTCTGCCACCATAGACATATTTTCCCCTCACTACTGGGTATAGGGTTAAGGAAGACACCTTAAAATTACTTTCCCCCTTTGAAAAAGCTTTACCCTGTCCGATGAGAGTTCCCATACAAGATGAAGCTGATAACATCAGAGAAGTCTTGAGGGTGAAATGTATTACTTGGTGCTTTACTCATGTGACTTCTTAATGCTAGAGATATCTCCTGAATTTCTGTGTGATTGTTATTGCTGTAGAGAGAAAATACTGTCATGCAAAATGTTTTATGTTAAATGTTAAGTGTTAGCCCATACTAAATGGGTTATTTCTTACAGATTTTTTTTTTTTTTTGAAAAAAAAAATTATTTGAGAGAGAGAGAAAGAGGCAGACACAGGGACAGAGAGGATGGGCGCCCCAGGGCTTCCAGCCACTGCAAACGAACTCCAGATGCTTGCACCCCCTTGTGCATCTGGTTAACATGGGTCCTGGGGAATCGAGCCTCAAAATGTGGTCCTTAGGCTTCACAGGCAAGCGCTTAACTGCTAAGCCATCTCTCCAGCCCTCCTTGCAATTCTTTATTGGGGTGGGGGGAGTGAGGGTGAATCTGAGGCTTACAAAAAAAAAAAAAAAAAACCCTGAGGCTAAAACACAGATTAATTAAATTATACCGCCTCATAATATTACTAGACTCTTGAAAGTTTTTAAGTTCTCAAACTGTCAGGCATGATATTGCATACCTGTAATTCAAGGCCTTTGGAGACTGAGGCAGGAGGATTTTGAGCACAAAGCCAGCATGCTACACAGTGAGACTCTCAAAAAAACTGAGGGGTAGGCATGTTTTGGGTCTGTAGCTCAGTGGGGTAGAGAGCTGGCCTAGCATGCACAAAGTCCTGAGTTAAACCCAAGCACTACATAAACCAGTCATAATACACACCTACAATCTTTTTTTTTTCCCTTTGAGGTAGGGTTTTATTCTAGTCCAGGCTGACCTGGAATTCACTGTGTAGTCTCACGGCGGCCTCAAACTCATAGCGATACTCCTACCTCTGCCTCCCAAGTGCTGGGATTAAAGGCATGCCCCATTATGCCCATCTTTCACACCTACAATCTTAACACTCAGGAGATCAGAAGTTCAAGATTGCCTTGAGGTACATGAAGAATTCAAAGGCAGCCTGCAGGGACACATGAAACCATGTCTCAAAAAAAAAAAAAAAAAAAATGTGGTCTTGGAGAGATGGCTTAGTGGTTAAGGCACTTGCCTGCAAAGCCCAAGGACTGAGGTTCAACTCTACAGAACCCATGTAAACAAGACACACACGGTCAGGCATGCACACAAGGTAGCACAAGTGTCTGGAGTTTGATTGCAGTGGCATGTGGCATAAGGCTGTAGCCCGAAATTTTCTCCCACCCTCCCTCTCTCCATCTCTCATAAAAATGAAATAAAAAATTGAATAATAATAATAAAAAAAACCCTGCCGGGTGTGGTAGCACACACCTTTAATCCCAGCACTCGGGAGGCTGGAGAGATGACGTAACGGTTAAGGCACTTGCCTGCAAAGCCAAAGAACCCAGGTTTGTTTCCCCAGGACCCACGTACACCAGATGCACAAGATGGTTGCATGTGTGTGGAGTTCATTTGCAGTAGCCAAAGGCCCTGGCATGCTTATTCTCTCTACCTGTCTCTCTCTGTCTCTCAAATAAATAAATAAACAACAAAAGAATATAGTTTAAATATGTGAACTACTAAGAAATCTATGATACTACATGAATTACTGTATACTAATTACTGTAAGCTTACAAAGTTTATGATAAAAATTTTGGTTTCACAGGTGTCTAATAAGATGGTGAGATGCATTAACATGCCAAATGGTCTTTTTCTAAAGTAGACAAATCACAAGTGGTAAAAACATAATGATCCAAAATACCTGTCATACCTTAAGACAACATCTAAAGGAATTGACTTCAACAGCTTCCCAAAAGCTTGTCGAATGCGAATTCCACTGTGGACTAACTGAACCCGGCAAACATCAACACACCTAGAAAAAACAAAATAGATAAAGCAGGTGTGGTAGCATTCTCAAGTCATTAGTTAGGGTCAAAGTCTAAAGTACAAAGACATGGTCTCAAGTCTGTACCTGTGTAACAGATCATCCGGCAAGGAAGAAGACAGAGCATGTAGACTGCTGCATGCTTGCAGAGAGACATTCACATCTTCAACAAGAGCTATTAAAAAACAAAGTCACATTCAGTTTGCTAATATCTCTCTCTCTCTCTCTACATGGCAGTTTAGCAGTGACATTTTTTGTGAAATTATTTTATTTATTTATGTATTTATCTGAGAGAGAGAAGGAAAATGGGAGCTCCGGAGCCTTTGGCCACTGCTAACAAACTCCAGACATATGGGCCACCTTGTGCATCTGGCTTTACATGGGATTTGGGGAATTGAACCTGGGGTCCTCGGGCTTTGCAGGCAAGTGCCTTAACCACTAAGCCATCTCTCCAGCCCTGAGCAGTGACATCTTTATTTATTTATTTATTTATTTGAGTGACAGACACAGAGAGAAAGACAGATAGAGGGAGAAAGAGAGAATGGGCACTCCAGGGCTTCCAGCCTCTGCAAACGAACTCCAGACACGTGCACCCCCTTGTGCATCTGGCTAACGTGGGACCTGGGGAACCGAGCCTCGAACCGGGGTCTTTAGGCTTCACAGGCAAGCGCTTAACCGCTAAGCCATCTCTCCAGCCCAGCAGTGACATCCTAAGTAAGCAATAAAATTCACTTAACTGCTAACCAGTCTTGTTATAAATCCTTTTCTTAAGAAAAATTTACAAATATATTGAATGTATTAATATTCACATGTTTAAAATATGTGACAATCACTTAAGTCATTTTTCAAACATCAGAACAGAAAAACAAGACTACTGTACAGTCACTACAATGAAAACTTCAAGTCAGGGAATGCACTGAACTAACTAGCTTCTTTCTTTCATTACAGGGTGATAAACAAAAAAAAAAGAACAGAATCTTACTATTGGCTAGGAGGCCTTTGGAAAATTTATGAAAAGATGGAAGAGAGAATAAAGGCGCATATGTTTCAGATTTCTTCATTAAAACAGCCACTTCCAAAGCCCAAGTAATTAACAATTTCCTGAAATACAAACAGTTTACATTAGAAAAAGCATATTAAAATATTTTCTTCTTACAGTTCCCCCACCCCACCCCACCCCAAACATTGTAGCAATAAGGAATAAAATCTGAAACTAAAGAAGTTTGTTTCTGGGTTATGACATCATGTTTCTGCCAAACTGGTATCAAGTCTTTCATTTACTTTTTTTTCTTTTTTTGGTTTTTCGAGGTAGGGTCTAACTCTAGCCCACGCTGACCTAGAATTCACTATATAATCTCAGGGTGGCCTCAAACTCACAGCGATCCACTTACTTCTGCCTCCCAAGTCCTGGGATTAAAGCCGTGAGCCACCACACCCAGACGGTATCAAGTCTTTTAAGAGCTCCCCAAAGTGGCATTGTATCAAAGAATATATAGATTAAGTAACAAAATTAGAAATGTTTTATAGTAAAGAAACACTAAACAGTATTGCTTAGTCACAAATCAAGGAGGATCAATAGGGAGTGCTATAAACAATTACTTTGGTACCTCGTGTCCTGGTTAAGGTTATCTTTTTTCAGTAGTATTCCCAAAAGATTTAATATAATTGAGAAATGCTTCTTTGTAGCTGTGGTGACAGTACTAATCACGGCACCATCAAATAAAGAAGGGGATGAAGAACTAAGACTACTGGAGATAAAGTGATCATGCCTGCAAGACAAGGGAAGATCATCTTTTCATCTTTAATCAAAAGAAAGCAAATTCAAAACCCAGAAAGCTTTGCACTGTTTCTTCTAATAGAGGACTTGTAAGCACAGTACCTGGTACAGTGAGAATATAGTGTGTAGAGCACTGCATACTGAATGGCAGGGAAGTGAACAGCCAGGTCACTATGCACAATCATCAGATTCTTACTCAGCAGTGCAAAGACAGTTGGAGACAGTGCCCACATCTGACAAAGTATAAAGAAAGCACATTTATGGTTCCTCGAAGACACACACAGAATACAAACAGTTTACCTTTCAAAATAGTATGTTTAAACATTCTTAAAATTAAAATGATCAATTTGTTAAAATTAAACCATGGCAGGGAGGTCACAGCCATAACAATAACACAAGAAAAACTCCCAATACAACTTTCTTTACAAAAAGAGGTGCAAGCTGGGCATGGTGGCACAAGCCTTTTGTCCCAGTATTCAGAAGGCAGAAGTAGGAGGATCTCTGTGAGTTCAAGGCCAGCCTGGGAATACAAAGTGAGTTTCAAGTTAGCTTGTACTAGAGTGGTGATGGTCACATAATTGGGTAGTATACCAAAAGTCCCTAACAGCACTTTCAATGGGAATTGTATTGTATGTAAATTATACCTCTCTTAAGATATCTAAAACATTAGGGCTGGAGAGATGCTTGCTTAGTGGGTATTTTCTGGTTACAATCTTCCTTTTGGGAATGTTCATGCCAAAAAAAACGGAAGCAACTAATGGGAAAATATGACCAAATTTCTCTACCAAGCTCTCAGTCTGATAAAAATCCCTCTCTGAAGCCGGGTGTGGTGGCGCATGCCTTTAATCCCAGCACTTGGGAGGCAGAGGCAGGAGGACTGCTGTGAGTTCGAGCCACCCTGAGATGACAAAGTGAATTCCAGGTCAGCCTGAGCTAGAATGAGATCCTACCTCAAAAAACAAAACAACAAAAAAATCCCTTTCTGTCAACCTAATGACGCATTCAAACAACTCGTATGATTATTTTCAAGATAAACTCAAAAACTGTATTAAAGAGACTGGAGAGATGGCTCAATGGTTAAAGGCAGTTGCTTGCAAAGCCCGAAGGCCAGGTTCGATAACCCAGTACTCATGTTAAGTCAGATGTACAAAGTGGTACATGTGGCTGGAGTTTGTCTACAGTAGCAAGAGGCTCTGGAATGCCCATTCTCATTCTCTCTCTCATTGCAAATAAAGCTAACATATAGAAAGCCAGAGACTTAGAGCCAGAGAGAGAGAGAAAGAGGGATTATATAAAAACTGTGGGTCCAGTGAAGGGTTGATTACAGACCCAGGTACAGAATGCTTAATTCAATATTCCCATCTGGAATCATCCATATATCCTACCCAAGACCATGCAATATTTCATGAATAGTAGAGAGCCAGTTACCACTCATGACATCAAGCTGAAACTAGACTCTCTGAGCTTTATTTACCAGGCATTGTTTCCCTGAAAAACCAGTGTCCCTGAACCTTAGTCAGCAGGTATACAATTGTGGCTCATACGGCACAGAAATAGGTGGCCACAAATTCAGTGCCGGGGACCCTCAAGCTTGTCATAAACAAATACATGAGTAAACGAAAAGGAACATAGAGAAAGGCAGAGAAGAAACAGATAAAGAACAGCCCAAGCATAAGAGAACAAGAAGTTCTGAGAAGCGGATTTAAAAACACACCAAGAGCATCCAAAGAAAGAAAGCAAATGTAGAAACAGAAACTGTACCATACAAAATAGAAAAGAAAACAAGGCAAAGAAAGAGGAAGAAATGCTCTGGAACCAATCTATCATTGGAATATAAAGCTTTAACCCTAACCCTCAGGCAGGTTAAACTGAGAAAGTATTTGAGGAACTTGGTTTTATGATTCTCGTGCCACTTTTCCTATGTGAAATGGCCCTTGAACATATAAATGAGTTACCAGGAAATATTTAGTAAGCTTGTTTTCCAACGTAAGAATTACATTTTCCTTTTTGTTTGTTTTTTCAAGGTAGGTTCTCACTTTGGCCCAAGCTGACCTAGACCCCACTCTGTAATTCCAGGATGGCCTTGAAGAACATTACATTTTCTTCTAACAGCATTATTTTACTTTTCTTACATATAATTACCCTTTATAACGAGTATCTCTACTTTTTGTCAAATTCTTGTGTTGGAATCATCTTCCCTTAGGAGACCATTTATTCTATACTGGAACATTAATGAACTTTACAGAATCATTTTCATTTTTTTTCCCCCCTGAGGTAAGATCTCACTCTAGTGCAAGTTGACCTGGAATTCACTATGTATTCTCAGGCTGGCCTTGAACTCACAGTGGTCCTCTTATCTCTGCCTCCTAAGAGCTGGGATTAAAGGTGTGCATCACCACACCCAGCTCTTTTTGGTATTTTTGAAGAAAGGTCTCACACGAGCCCAGGCTAAGCTGGCACTCTGTAGTGATCCTCCATCCTCTGTCTACCTTGAACTAGGATTAAAGTTGTGCACCATTGTCTGGCCAGAATCTATTTTTTGGCATGGTTTGTTTTATTTTTTTTTTTATCAAGTATTTTTATACTCACAGGTTTTACTGAGATGCAATTTAGATTTCTTTTGTTAGATCTAACTTGCAGCATTGGAGAGTAAAATACATTATGACAGTAACTTATCTTACATATAGTTCCAAAAGTTTCATCCAAGAGTCTTCACACAAAATCAGTTGATATTCTGGAAATGTTTTATAATGTAATTTCTACCACAAAAAAAAAAAACCCAAAAAGCAGAAAACTCAATAATTAGCAAAGTAAAAACAATTAAAGACTCACCCCAATTAATGAATTTTTGGCATTTCCAATTGTAGTCAGGGCACTGAGGTCAAATATAACCACAAATTTTGCATTGTCCACATTGAATATATGGTTTTTAAAAGCCTCATGTTTTATTTCAGAACAGGCATCAGGAAGTTGGAGACTATGTAGCAGATTGTTTAGAGCACAAGTCATTTCTCCCAAAATTAATTTATAGGCAGTCTCCAAAACAGGAATATTCTTCAAACCAAGCACTGCCTGATAAACTGCATGGGCCACAGCAACAACCTGAAAGAGAATTCAAGGCAGTGATGACAAGCCACTATCTGCATGATGCTGGTGAGGCAAGTTAATGAAGATCTATAAAGTCACAGCGCTGAACACTGACAAGGATTACTGTTTAAAAATTCACCTTAAAGAAACTATACACATTATTGAGCTTGTTCAAAACTTTTTTTTTATTAAAAATAAAGGGGGGGGGGACTGGTGAAATGGCTTAGCGGTTAAGGTGTTTGCCTGTGAAGCCTAAGAACCCTGGTTTCATTTCCCAGGGCCCATGTAAGCAAGATGCTCAAGGGGGTACATGCATCTGAAATTCATTTGAGTGGCTAAAGGCCCTGGCACACCCATTCTTTTTTTTTTTTAATTTTTTTAGTTTATTTTTATTTATTTATTTGAGAGTCACAGACACACAGAAAGAGACACAGAGAGAGAGAGGGAGAGAGAATGGGCACGCAAGGGCTCCAGCCACTGCAAACGAACTCCAGACACGTGTGCCCCCTTGTGCATCTGGCTAACATGGGTTCTGGGGAATCGAGCCTTGAACCAGGCTTCACAAGCAAGCACTTAACCGCTAAGGCCCCATTCTCTCTTTCTATCTGCCTCTATTTCTATCGTAAATAAATAAATAAATAAACAAAGGAGGAATTTTTTTTTTATAGGAAAACGAGAAAAAAAAAGAATGGAAGCTGGGCATAGTGGCGCACGCCTTTAATCCCAGCACTTGGGAGACAGAGGTAGGTGGATCACCATGAGTTCAAGGCCACCCTGACACTATGTAGTGAATTCCAGGTCAGCCTGAGCTAGAGTGAGACCCTACTTCGAAAAACCAAAAATAAAATAAAACAAAACAAAACAAACAGTAGGGTTGGAGAGACTGCTCAGTGGTTAAAGGTGCTTGCTTGCAAAGCCTGATGGCCTGGGGTTGAATCCCCAGTGCCCATGTAAAGCCAGATGCACAGAATGGTGCATGAGTCTGCAGTTAGCAGTGGCAAGATGCCCTTGTGCAGCCATTTTCTCCCTCCTTCTCTTTGTACTTCCAAACAAATAAAAAAATATTTTTTAAAAAATAGATAGGGCTGGAGGGATGGCTTAGCAGTTAAGGTGTTTGCCTGCAAAGCCAAAAGACTCAGATTCGATTCCCCAGGACCCTCATTGGCCAGATAGAAAGGGGCCCATGCATATGGAGTTTGTCTGCAGTGGCTGGAGACACTGGTGCGCCCATTCTCTCCCTCTCACCGCCCCCCCACTTTCTCTGTCAAATAAATAAAAATTAAAATTAAAAAAACTTATTAAAAATAAATAAACAGCCAGATATGTTAGTGCATGCCTCTAATCCCAGCACTCAGGAGGTAGAGGTAGGAAAATCACTGTGAGTTCACGTCAGGCTTGAGACTACAGAGTGAGTTCTATGTCAGCTTGGAGCTAGAGTGAGACCCTACCTAGGGAAAAGGGAAAAAAACATTAGAAATAAATTGTGTTCAAAATTAAAACTGTAGGGGCTGGAGAGATGGCTTAATGGTTAAGGCACTTGCCTGTGAAGTCTAAGGACCCGTGTTCAATTCCCCACTACCCACGTAAGCCAGCTGTATATGGTGGTGCAAGCATTTGGAGTTTATCTGTGGCGGCTGGAGGCCTGGTGCACCCATTCTCTCTCTCTCAAATCAATAAATAAAAATAAAATAATTTTAAAAATTAAAACTGTAAATGTTTTTAAGTTATTATGAACACAACCATACTGCTATTAAAATGGAGGTTGGTGGTACTGCTGAATTTGTAAAGAGAAATGTATCTGCTTCCTTACTTTTACAAAAAATTGCTAGAACTAGCTTAATAAAAATGAACATTCTGCAAAGATTATCAGGTTCCTCATTCACCAAAAAACTCAGTATGATAATCAACAAATACTGATCTAAAGCAATCGGTACATCTCTTAGTCCTAAATCAAATGTCTTTATCTTATATTCACACTTACAGAACTTACTAAGCAACATGATTCCACCTTTTCAATATCAGAAATCATGGAAGGTCACTATCAATACTCCACTTACCTCTTTTTCTTTATGGTATCGTAGAAGGAGAAGTTTAGATGATGGTATAAAAAGCTTTTCTACAAATGATGATGGGAGTTTTGTATTTATCTGCTCGACAATCTAGGAGAACAAAAATTTTAAGTTTAAGTCACAGACAGACATGAAGAACCTTAAATGAATTATTTCGTTTTGTTTTTGTTTTTTGTTTTGTTTTTTCTTTTTCTTTTCTTTTTTGAGGCAGGGTCTCACTCTAGCTAAGGCTGACCTGGAATTCCCTATGTAATCTCAGGGTGGCCTCGAACTCATGGTGATCCTCCCACCTCTGCCTCCCGAGTGCTGGGACTAATGGTGTGCGCAACCACGCCCAGCTAAATGAATTATTTCTAAGTGATAGAAGCCAATCTAAAAAGGCTAAACATGACATGATTCCAATTAAATGGCATTATAGAAAAAGCAAAACTATGGAACAGTAAAAAAGATCAAAATCTGGGTTGGAGAGATGGCTCAGCAGTTAAGGTGTTTGCCCGCAAAGTCTAACAACTCAGGATCAATTCCCCAGTCCCCACACAAGCCAGAGGCAAAGAGTGGTACATGTATCTGGGGTTCGTGTGCAGTGGCTAGAGACTCTGCCCCCTTCTTGCAAATTAAAAAAAAAAAAAAGTTTGCCAGGGACTTAAAGGGAAGAAAGCAGGAAGTTCAGGTAGGTGGAACAGAGATTCTTGTAGTAAAAGCATTCTGTACACTGCTGTGAACACAAAGGAGTGAACCCTAAAGCAAACTATGAACACTGCTGATAATGTACGAGCAGCTACTCATTAATTTCAAAAAATATGCCACATGAACAGAAAATGTTAGTAAGAAGAGGTAAGGGTGATAAGAGAGAGAGTTGTTCTATTGCTACTTATTTGGTTTATTTATTTTTCTAGGTAGGGTCTCACTCTAGCCTAGGCTGAACTAGGACTCATTCATTCTGTAGCCCCAGGCTGTTCTCCTGCTTTTTTTTTTTCTTTTAGAGAGAAAGAAAGGGGAGAGAATAGAGAACTGACATGCTCACAGCCTCAACCACTGTAATCAAACTCTAGACTCTTGTGCCACCTAGTGGGCATATACAACCTTGTGCTTGCCTCACCTTTGTATGTCTAGCTAACGTGGGATCTGGAACACAGGCTTCACAGGCAAGCGCATTAACCGCTCAGCCATCTCACCAGCCCTCGTGCTCTATTTTTGACTACCAGGCCTGTCCTCCTGTTTAGCTCTGAGCAGGGACACTATGCTGATTGCACTAACCAGCCCTGGGCACCAAGTACTGCCCCTCCTTCTTGCCCTTTCAGTTCCATGGTACCAGAATGTGGAGGAGGCCCATTTGGCACTAATCTCATTTCACCTGCCTGCCTGTTCTGACAATGAACACTCTCCCTATCATGGGTACAACTTGGACCCTAAGGGATCAGAACGGATCTGTGCATTTGGTAATGAACTCACTCCCCAACCTGGACACCTGCATTGCCCTGAAGTAAGGACCACCTGAGCCAGTCACACTCCCCAGCCCAGACTCAGGGAAAGACTGAAGGAACAAAGAGGAACCTGCTCAGCTTTCAGTATGCCAGGCCCAGGCCTACAGAGAGACCATCATCCCAGGCCCACCTCCATCAAGGTTGATTGATCAGGCCACTAAATACAGGTTCTGACAACAGTCAATGTTGCTGCCTTCTCAGCAAAACAAAGGGACTATCTCCAGATTTGGTCTGCAAATCCCACTACAAACCAAATGACACAAGAAACTGAGGAAAGATATCCCCAACAAGAATGCCTACTACTGGGCTGGAGAGACAGCTTAATGGCTAAGGGGTTTGCCTGAAAAGCCAAAGGATCCCAGTTCGACTCTCCAGGACCCACATAAGCCAGATGCACAAGGAACTGCATACATCTGGAGTTCATCTGCAGTGGCTGGAGGCCCTGGTGTTACCCATTCTCTCTTTCTAAAAAATAAAATACACTTAAAAAAAAAGAGAGAGGGATGGAGAGATGGCTTAGCAGTTAAGACATTTGCCTGCAAGGCCAAAGGATCCTGGTTTGACTCTTCAGGACCCATGTAAGCCAGATACACAATGGGGCACATGCATCTGGAGTTTGTCTGCAGTGGCTGAAGGCTCTGGTGTGCGCATTCTCTCTCCCTCTCTCTCTGCTTCTCTCCCCCCCCCAACTTCTCTCTCTCAAATAAATAAAGTAAAAATAAAGTTAAAAAAAAAAAAGAATGCCTACTACTGTAATGGAAGCCTCTGATAAGAACACAGAAGCGATGGAGAGATGACTCAGCAGTTAAGGCACATGTTTGCAAAGCCTAGTAACCTGGATTCAATTCCCCAGTATTCATGTAAAGCTGGACACACATACTGTCTCCGCATGCAAATACATAAATTAAAAAGAAACCAAAAACTATTTAATTGAGAAACACACAGCTAAGTCCTGTAATTTCTTCCACAATTATTTTAGGGTTTAAATAAAGCAACAATTTAAACAACAAAGAATAATTCACATACCAATGTGAGCAAATTCAAGACTGAGATGATATAATCGGTACCACAAGTCTGGCAGTTCTCCAGTTGATCTAATCCATAGGTAATGACCATGTCACAATGTATAGTCATGCTAGGGTCCAAGCTGCCGAGCAAAACACCAACACACTCATTAGCAGCTGTCAACACAGCCTCAGAAAAAAATACTTGATTTGCAGCCGTCACACATCTCATTACTCTGTAAAGAACCTGCAAATGGGGAAAACAAGCAGCTTTTTAAAATAAAACTTCATGTTTGTATACAGCTACAAAATATTTTCAATTCAATGCAAGTTTAACTGACAATTAATTGCTTGCCAGTAGTCTTTCTTTTGGGGAGATGGACTGTTTGAGATCTAACACTAAGCTGGCCTCCTCAGCTCTGATCCTGGCTAAAAAATGCAAACATTCATGATAGGAAGATGGCTCAGTGGTTAAAAGTGCTTGCTTACAAAGCATGACTATCAAATTCACTCCCTAGTACCCACATAAAGCCAATGAATGAAGTATTACATCTGCAGTATATTTGCAATATATTTGCAGTACGAAGAAGCCATGAATGTACCTGTCTCTGTCTCTCTCTCTCTTCCCTTGCAAAAAAATAAAAATATTGTGGAGCTGGAGAGATGGCTTAGTGGCTAACATGCTTGCCTGTGAAGACTAAGGACCCAGGTTTGATTCACCCATACCCATTACAAGACAGATACACAAAGTGGTGCATGTGTCTAGAGTTCATTTGTAGTGGCTGTAGGCCCTGGCTTGCCCATTATCTCCCACTCTTTCTCTCTCAAATAAATAAATTAATTAATTAATTTAAAAAAATTTAAAAGCCAGGCATGGTGGCTCACGCCTTTAATCCCAGCACTTGGGAGGCAGAGGCAGGAGGATCACCATGAGTTTGAGGCCACCCTGAGACTACATAGTGAATTCCAGGTCAGCCTGAGCTAAGGTGAGACCTTACCCTGAAAAACAAAAAAACATAAATAAATAAATAATAAGATTAAAAGTTTTTTTTTTCAACAATTCCACAGTATTCCTGACAGGTAATATAATTTGTCACCCTCAATTTCCCTATGCCCTCTTCATATCACCCCAAAATTATTAAATGGTTGCAGCTTAATATCTTTTTGAAGATTTTATTCATTTGAGAGACAAAGAACAGGCATGCCAGGGCCACAGGTCACTGCAAAGGAACTCCAGACACATATGCCACCTTGTACATCTGGTTTTACATGGGTACAGGGAAACTAAACCCAGGTCCTTATTTACAAGCAAGTGCCTTAACCACTGAGCAATCTCTCCAGCCCAGAAGCTTAGTATCTTTATAATCATGCAACACACCAGAACTTAAAAATAGTAACACAGCAAACAGTATAGGAATATCCTCCTCACAAGGACTGAAATATAACTCTTGGACTTTTTATCAATATTTAAAAATTAACACTTAAATCACCTTAAGTTAACACCCAGCTCATGTAGTCAACCCACCATCAAGTATAATCCAGACCCTGTTATCTTTCAAAGAGAAGCACTCTAGCATAACACCTATCAAGGATTATAAAAACTGTACATTTTCCAGGTGGGCGTGGTGGTGCACACCTTTAATCCCAACACTCAGACAGAAGTAGGAGGATCACCATGAGTTTGAGGCCACCCTGAGATTACATAGTGAATTCCAGGTCAGCCTGGGCTAGAGTGAGACCCTACCTCAAGAAAAAAAAAAAGTACATTTTCCAACACGCACACACATCAATAAACTGTAATGGTCAGTATGTCCTAAGTTTCTAATAAAAATAATGAATAAAACAAAACACTGTGTGTTTGGTGCTGGGGATTGAACCCAGGACCTTGCACTTGCTAAGCAAATACTCTACTATTGAATGAGTAATTTTCCTAAAAAATTATTAAGTTCCTTTCATTTTGTTCTACATGTGAGTCAACTCTATCATTCTTTAAATCCATCACTCTTTATGTACTAAACCGATTATTATTTTCAACAGGTTTAAATTATTAACATGCAAGCTCAGTTACCTTTTTAATCTAGTTCTTTTCCAAATGACTTATCAATATGTTCAACAGAAATAAATGTTCCTAAAAGCTAGTATTGTAACAGAACAGTACCACTAATCATAGAGAATAAACCTTACATGCCTGTATCATGCATGTGTCTTTCTTCTTCAACAGAGTGCAGTGCCAAAGCCTCATTTATCCTCTGTTAAATAGTACATTTCACTGAACTGCACTAAAGTGCAGCTAATGTTGGAGGGTGTTCAAGTATAGTAATCTGTCACCTTTTACATTTGTCCTCAGACTAGCATATGTTCTGAATTGAACTATCTGGATACTCAGTGATTGTCTAACATTAAGGAAGATAAAAATACTCAAAATTCTTGAGTTTCATTCCATCACGCTCCAAGAAAATAACTTGTTTTTGTTATGATGCTTGGGTTGGAACCTAGAGCCTTACACACAAAGGGCAAGGGCTCTCTACCACAAACTATACACCTAACCCAAGAAAATAGCTTTCAGAGGCTTTCTCTACAGTGTTAGTCTGTTAAAAAAAAAAAAAAAGTGTAAAGGAGACTCAGAACATTTGCCTGCAAAGCCTGAGGACCCAGGTTCAATTCCCCAGCACTGACATAAGCCAGATGCACATGGTAGCACATGTGTCTGGAGTTTGTCTGCTTGCAGTGGCTAGAGACCCTGGCATACCCATTCTCTCCCCAACTCTCTCTAATAAATGTAAATTAAAACTAAAAAATAATTAATGGGACTAGGGATAAAACTCAGCAGCTGAATTTGCATGAGGCTCAATCTCCAGTGCCACAAAAAAATTACATAAATCAAATAAATACATGGATATGTAACATACTCCCTTAAAGGAAATTTAATGGTCGTTCAAAAAATCAAGAGTGGACTTTCCATTTGTGGAGTGAGTTGGGAGGGGTTGGGATATAGCAAGTTTCTCTACTTTTCTGGCTAGGAAAAACACAAACACACATGCATGTTAAGCAAATTAAGGGTTCAAGAAACATTCACAATACAAAACAATCTTATTTATGAAAGACACTTGAAACTCCTAAAGACACTTACATCTGTTACATATGCTTCAGTAATAGGAGGGCCCCGAATAGGGCTGAAGCGTTCCCCAATGCTCCTCACCACAGTACTGAACACTCGGAGAAGTGCTGCCAGCTTCGGTAATGACACTGATGGAGGAGGAACATCTTCATCCACTGACTCTCCCGAGGCCACATGGCTGAGGTCCTAGGCATGAAAACATGGCATTCTTACTTAAGCAGTACAGTCTGGGATTTTACTTTGGCTTTGTTTCTGAGGGCTTGTAACTAGAGACCAAACACAGAGCCTTACACATACTAGGCAAGTACAGTATACTGAGCTATAACGTCAGCCCCAATTTCTTTAAAAACTCCTTTCTAACTCCTCCAGGTTTTATTGAGATGAAGTCTTTCTATTTTATTGCCCAGACTGCTGGCCTTGAACTCACAGACTCAATGTTCCTCTTTAATTCTGTTTCCACAGTAGCTGAGATGTCAAGTACACAGTAAGCCTACCAATTTTTAATTAATTAAGGATAGAACAGATTTTTGCAATGCAATTTTAGCCTATAAGAAACATAAATCCAAATACAAAAGAATGGGTTTGTCTATTTAAATCACCCCATATGAAACCAAAATAAATTTTAAAATGATCTCTTGCACCAACTCAAGTAGGTGTTGAGGACCAAAAATAAATCCCAACACACATTATAGTTCTATGTTGGGTATACATGGAGCCAGAAAATCCTGGCATTCCTAAGTCGGTGTTCTACTAAAATCTCATTCCATATACGATGAGCAATAAACTATAAGTAAACAAACCAATATCATGCACACAAAAAACAAAGCACTGGGTTAAAAATGCTACAGACTTACATAATCTAGTTGATAAACTGGGACATCAAATAATGCCTCTCTTTTCTTAAAAAATATTGTTATTTGCAAGCAGAGAAAGAGAGGAGAGGGAGAGACAGATAGAATGGGTGTGCTAGGGCCTCTAGCCACTGCAAATGAACTACAGACTTGTGCCACTTTGTGCATCTGGCTTTTCGTGGGTACTGGGGAATTGAACCCAGGTTGTGAGGCTTTGCAGGTAAGTGCCTTATCCACTGAGTCATCTCTCCAGCCCCAGAATGATGAATTTCTATAAGTGAAAATCAGTAGAGAAATAGACCTTACAAATATCAAAGGAAGTGTCTCCACCAAATGGAATGGGTGGCTTTAGAAAGGAAGATTAGCTATAAAGGTGAGTCAGAGGAAGAAAAAAAAAAAGACTTGGTGCCTGTGGGGAAAAATAAAAAAATGTGGAAGTATTTCATTCTTCTTCCCTAGAAAAAAGGAAAGATTGATCGTGAAAGTGGTAGAAAAGCAATGTAAAGATACAGGCTAGAAATAGCTAAGGACTAAAGAAAAGAGTCTACAACATCAAACAAGAATCGTGGCATTCATTAAGAAACAAAAACATTGTGACAGGAGGTGGCACAGGTATAAGCCATGACCGTGAGGCCAGGGACACCACTGACAAGCTTCAGCAGCATCCTGAAAGCTGTCACAGTGTGCCCAGACAACTGTATCAGTTGGTTGAAGCCAAGGATTATCTGCCAAAACTTGATTCCAGATCGTTTAAGGGTTCTCCCCACCCCTTTTGCACACAGTATCAGTTTACCTTGCTTTTTAATATTCTTTTGGTAACAAAAATAAAGAATCAACCTCAGGGGCTAGAGATATGGCTCAGCAGTTAAGGCACTTGACTGTAATGTCTAACAACCTGGGCTCAATTCCCCAGTACCCATGTAAAGCCAGATGTACAAAGTGGTGCATGCATCTGGAGTTCACTTGCTAGAGGACCTGACATACCCACTAATTCTCTCTCTCCTTGCAAATAAAATACCTAAAAAAAGAAAAAAGAATGAATCTCAAAATATGTCTTCAACGGTAAAGAAAAATGAAGTTATGAAATTTGCAGAAAATGGATGGACCTGGAAAGTATTATACTAAGTCAGGTAACCCAGGCCCAGAAAGCCAAGCGCCACATGTTCTCCCTCATATGTGGATCCTAGCTACAGATGACTGGGCTTCTGCGTGAGAATGAAAATACTTAGTAGCAGAGGCCAGTAAGTTGAAAAGGAGACATAAAGGGTGGAGAAAGGAAGGGAGGAGGATACTTAATAGGTTGATAGTGTATATATGTAATTACAATGATTGTAATGGGGAGGTAATATGATGGAGAATCGAATTTCAAACGGGAAAGTGTGGGGGTGGGGAGGGAGGGAATTACCATGGGATATATTTTATAATCATGGAAAATGTTAATAAAAATTAAAATAAATAAATAAATAAATAAATAAATGTCTTCAAGAAAAATACAGCTACCAAGGTTTGTACATTGAGCACTTAATTCTTATTAGTCTTTTTGGTCATTTAAATTAGAAAAAAAAACCCAAAACAAAATATTGCAATGGTCTTACCATTTCTGCTTAAATATTAGGTAGTCTGAATTAAGTCTAATAATGTTTTAAGTTTTCTTTTTTTTTTTATTTTTTTTTTAATATTTTTTTAAATTAATTTATTTATTTGAGAGCGACAGACACAGAGAGACAGATAGAGGGAGAGAGAGAGAACGGGTGCACCAGGGTTTCCAGCCTCTGCAAACGAACTCCAGACGCGTGCGCCCCATTGTGCATCTGGCTAACGTGGGACCTGGGGAACCGAGCCTCGAACCAGGGTCCTTAGGCTTCACAGGCAAGCGCTTAACCGCTAAGCCATCTCTCCAGCCCTCTTTTTTTTTTTTTTTAACTGACATTAAGAATTAGCTTTCTATAAACTCACCTCAGCATATGCTTCCATATCTTCTAGAAATTGGCCAAGAAGAGTGGTAGAAAATGCAAGGTCAGCTACCCAAAATGGCTCCAAACTCTGCAACCACCCTTGGCATCACATAAGAAATTTTCAGAGTACAAGGAGGGGAAAAAAAAAAAGCAAAAGTAAAAAAGAACTGTTTTAGATGTACCTGGCTATCAAGATGCATACCCTTAAAAATACCCTGAATCATAATAAAGTCAGAACTGCTATTGAAGACATGCTAATGATTAGACTTAAACCTTCTTTTAATGTTACAAAAACTAACATTCTTCCAAAATCAAAATATCTCATGTCCTTTTATTTTTATTTTTTTTTGGTTCTTCGAGGTAGGGTCTCACTCTAGCCCAGGCTGACCAGGAATTCACTATGTAGTCTTAGGGTGGCCTTGAATTCATGATGATCCTCCTGCCTCTGCCTCTCATGTGCTGGGATTAAAGGTGTGTGCCACCACGCCCAGCTCATGTCCTTACATTTTAGACAATTTAACATCCATACCTAACTCTGCACATGACCTAAGACTAAAATGCCACCATTTGACATTAGACTGGCTTAGAAACCCAGAGTCATGACTGGCCACCACAAACACTCATCTTTGCAGCAGAAAGAAGATTACACAGTATGCACATGCATATTCAGTGTGTGTGTATGTATGCCTATCACTTCTTCAGGTGTGATTTTTTTTTTTGGTGTGTGTGTGTGTGTGTGTGTGTGTGTGTGTGTGTAGTTTTATTTTTTCAAAGTAGGGTCTCTCTCTGGCCCAGGCTAACCTGGAATTCACTATGTAGTCTCAGGTTGGCCTCGAACTCATGCGATCCTCCTCCTACCTCTGCCTGTACTGGGATTAAAGGCATGCGTCACCACGCCCGGCTTTGATCCAGTATTTTTGAGATAGGGTCTCTCATTAATTGGGACTTGCCCAATCATCTAGACTGGCTGGTCAGTGAGTCTCAAGAATACACCTGTCTCCACCTCTCTGTCACTAAGAATGAAAGCTTACCTCACCACAGTTGGCTTCTGTAACAAGGGTTCTAGAGATTGAACTTGGGTATTGCTTGCAAGGTAAGCACTTCACTGGCTGAGCTATCTCCCTAGCCTCACTGACATATTTCATAAGTTTATTGCACCAAAGAAGCAAAGGTAAACTAGCACTTGAAAAAGCTAGTATATGCAAATAAGTTCTGTTTGCTTAACACAAAACAAACAACACCCCATATTTCCTTATCATATATTAAAACTCCAAATTACCTGTTCTTTTTTTAAAATAATCAGAAAAGCAGTAAGAAAGATCCATTTTTGGTTCTCCCTGGCTAATACTAACTACAAAATTTTCTTTTGAAGAGTTCACTTAGCTACCAATTAATGCTCACATGGAGTAATATATTTCCTGAAGTAACTAGTTTTATTAGACTAGTGGAATTACAACTGGCCCTTGGGAGACCAGCACTTCTTTGAACAGCATTTAAATGACTGGAATATGCTAAAAGACTTACCAGACACCTGCTGTGTGAGAGAGGGTTTCTGGGTATGATCTATGTGCCATCCAACTAATATATCAACTGTATCCTTGATGAAGACAAAAAGAGAAGGGGCCAGTCATTAAGATGTTCCTGCCATTCCACCCATAAATCACATCACACTAAAAAGGTCCTAGTCAAGACTGTCCTATTTACTTGACATTAGAGAAACTTACAAAGGGGAAATTGGGAAGAACAGAGAATAAAAAGCTGTGATCATAATGCTGAAATAATTCCTATATTTAAGGCACTGTCAGAAAGAAAATCTGGCCGAGCATGGTGGGGCATGTCTTTAACCCCAGCACTTGGGAGACTGAGGTAGCAGGATCGCTGTGAGTTCGAGGACAGCCTGTGACTAGTTCCAGGTTAGCATGGGCTAGATAGAGGAAGACCCTACCACAAAAGGGTGGGGGGGAGATGAGGAGGAACGAAAGCAAGAAGAAATTAAAAAAAAAAAAGATGCAGCTATTACATTTTATAGAAAAAAAAAAATTGTAACATCCAACTCCAAATTCTCCCAAAATATCACTGATTATATTTCAAGGAGGCAGAAACATTTTTTCTAATTCCCCAGTTGCTGACATAATCACCCCTCCATCCCATCACCAGAGAGGAAATGGGGAACTCACCCTAAAATTGGTGCTGAAAATATGAGGGTAACATCGAGCCACCAAAAGAATACACTTAACACATTTGCAAAGTAATTCAGGTGTATCCACATTTTCAAGGATTGACTGTAGGCTGGTCATTACAAGCTTAAAAATAAAAGTTACAAATCAAACATTCAAGGAGACAGGGAGCAAACAAGACTCCTGACCATTTAGAACAGATTATGACACCAATGAAAATAACTAATAATGCATAAAATGCTTATGGAAAATTGTAGATAATAAAAAGTACTACCAATATTTGTTTGTAAATACTTGAATAGTGTTTTCAAAAGAGTAAGTTCTATTGCTTTAATTTAAACAAAAGTTTTCGTTCTACTATGTAAGGATGAAAACAAGCACTGTTCCTCTATTTCATGTTATTCTTTTGATGATATCCTCTGTTCCACTAATGGTATTCTCTACATGCAACACTGTTACTTTAATAACTTCAACTTTAATTCTGACTAACATCTTTGCATCTTGCTCAAAAGTACTCCACGGCTCACCTTTAATCTCAGCACTCAGGAGGCTGAAGTCTATTGCTTGAGCAAGAGTGAGCAACATCACCACCAACAAAAAGTGCCCCATGGATGCAACTCAAGTACAAAAAGGTGTATTGACCTTTGAAAAACCACAATTAGTTTCTTTCTAACTTAGCATTTAGAATGAAGCTGGGAGTAATAACATGCTTATAGTTGCATCACTTTGGAGGATGAAGGAGGATCAATGTAAGCCAGAAATGTATTGCAAGATCCTTTCTCGACAGACCAACAATTAATAAATTTCAGAAACAGATTGATTTGATTGATTTACTTATTTACTTAGTATCTCGTATCACAGGCTGTTCTCAAACTCACTCTGTAGCTGAGGACGACCTTGACCTTTTCTGCCTCCTGAATGCTGAGATTATAGACATGAATCACCACATCTGGTTTTATGCAGTGACTGGGACTGAACCCAGGACTCTGTACATGTTAAGCAATCGCTCAACCCATTACATTCCCAATCCCCAAATTAATACACTTCCAAGCAAAATTGAGTTTGCTTCAAGACAGAATCAATTAAGATTGGGCTGGAGAGATGGCTCAGCGATTAAAGACATTTGCTTGCAAAGCTTGATGGCTTGGGCTTTATTCCCCATTACCTACGTAAAGCCAGATGCACTAAGTGGCACATTCATCTGGAGTTCATTTGCAAGGGCTGGAGGCCCTGGTGTGCCCATACTCACTGTCTGCCTCTCTCTCTGAAATAAGTAAAATATGAAAAAACAAAGAGATAGAATGATTTAGGATTAACCAGCATGGTACTCCACACAAATGACATTTGGCCTCATGTTACTAAGTATAATTAATAAAGGTAAAGCCTATCACTGATAGGCTATTCTACAACTGTTAACAGAGGGTGATGTGGCCAAGCGTAGTGGTACATGCCTTTAATCCCAGCACTCCGGAGGCAGAGGTAGGAGGATCACCGTGAGTTCAAAGTCACCTTCAGACTATATAGTGAATTCCAGGTCAGCCTGGGCTAGAGCAAGACCCTACCTCGGAAAAAAAAATTAGGGGTGGGGTGGTGCTCACTTGTAATCCCAGTAACTTGGATATGGGGGCAGTAGGCTGAAGTAGGATAATCTTGTGAGTTCAAGGCCAATCTGGGCTACAGTGTTTTCCAGGTCAGCCTAGGTTAGAGGTTGCCTCAAAACAAAAATATAAACTTGGCATGAACTTTTTCATACATTCCAATAAGCAACAGTGAAATAAAGCTAAGTAGAAGCTGATATTCATTTATAAGTCATTATTTTCACCACTTATATTTAAAATTTATGCCATTATCAAACCCAAAGACTCAGAAATGATTTATGACTTCCTCAAAAAAATGTGAGGACCCACCCTGCCCAACTCCCCTTGTAGAGTTTCAACTTTCAGATCTTTAAGTCTCTTTAGTATTAAGCAACTACAAAGAGAAGTACGTAAAAAATAGAAAAGCAAACATCTTCACTCATCTCAAAAGGAACTTCAGGGCTAGAGTAATGGCTTAGCAGTTGAAGGTTGCTTGCAAAACTTGCATGTCTTGGTTCAATTCCCCAGTACCCAATCTCCTCCCCAAATCCTATCATCAGTTTCTCCTTCTCTTACCTGCATTACGGATGAAAAGGCTTTCTTCTCTCCTACAGTCTCTAGTGCTTTGTAGGTGGCACATAAGTAAAGCAGTTTAACCTCATCTTTTGCAGACGAGCTGAATTTGCTAAAAATCCACTTGAAGATCTTCTCAGCCTCGTAGCTCAAAGAGGCACAAAGAAGGCCAAGACAGCAAGCTCCCTCCTGTCTCAACTCCTGAAGCAACTTGCTACTGTTTTTATTTTAATGCAAACAGAACAAAACACACAAAAGGCATAAGCTTTCAAAGATGACAAAAATAACACATCTTACAAAAGAATGAGCTAAATGTTTTTAAAAGAACATTTAAAGCTGGGCATGTGGTTCACGCCTTTAATTCGGGAGGCAGAAGTAGGAGGATTGCTGTGAGTCTGGGGCTACCCTGAGAACTCAGAGTGAATTCCAGGTCAGCCTGGGCTAGAGTGACACCCTAGCTCGAGAAACCACCAAAAAAGGAACATTTAAATCTTTTTGGGGGGTAAGGGGTGTTCAAGATAGGGTATCACTCTAGCCCAGGATGACCTGGAAATCAGTGATTCTCCAATCTCTGTCTCCCAGGTACTGGGATTAGAGGACTGAGCAACCACACCTGGGTCTTTAAACCATTTTAGTAGTTCAACTTAAATAAAAGGTTGAAATTATACACACATTAAATACTGTCTTCTCTTGATTTTATTTTACAAAATCAACTGCTAGCAACCAGTAAAAACTCAGAAGTCCTAAAATTCAGGCTTCAAATTCCATTTCAAACTAAACGATTCACAGAGCAAAATAGCAAGAAATTTTTAGGTAAGTCTTTAAGACACACTCTATAAGGTACTCAACATATAAGACTTATAAAGTAAAAAATGTTTAAATACACAAGTACATCTAAAGGGATACAACATGAACTTAAGTATGACAACAGTAAGGAACTACATAAAATCAAACAATCAAAAGGCAATTAGGTCCATGACATGCTGAGTATAACGTGTTGTCAGTGCTAATCTCTGGGAAATGCTGAACATCTCTGAGAACCCTAGAGATGGTTTAAAAGACACTCCCTTTTTCACACATCGTAAGTACTTTCAAAACCCCTTAGTACCAGTCACTTTCATTCACGGCAGCATCAGTTTGTCTTTCCACAAGGTAATTCTCAGCTATTCAGTCATATTGGCAAATTAAAGGAAAGAACAGGATTCTCCTTCAGGTGACTTCAATTTGCATTCAACAATAACTAATGAATAATAGACCAGACTGACATGGGAACTTGGTAGAATATCAAATTATGTTTATAAACAAAGTTAATGTGTGTATCATGTGGCTGCAATTTCTAAAATTACTTTTTATTAACTTAAATGTGAACATTACTACTTACCTTTCATTTAGCACATCATGTACAGCAGCCAAAATATTATCCAACTGTTTAACTAGTACCTTTAAAAAAAATTATGAAAACTTCAAATTTCTATACTGTTAAGAATAACATTGTATAGTTTTGTTAACTTGTCTTCCCCTCCAAATTATAACTGCACAGCACTGTAGTTCCTTATTCCTAGACTTCAGTCAACAAATGAGGAATGTTTCCCTTTAGACTTTGAAGGAAAATTATCCATAGAAGACAACAGTCTAAGAATCAATGAAAATACAAGAATATACAAGAAAAGAAAATACAAGAAACTTGTTCCACTTGAAAAGCTTTGGAATGCACTATTTATTTATTTACTTAGGTTTTTTGAGGTAGTGTCTCACTCAGGCCCTGGCTAACCTGAATTTCACTATTCTCAGGGTGGCCTTGAACTCACAGCAATCCTTCTACCTCTGCCTCTCAAGGTCTGGGATTAAAGGCATGCACCACCATGCCCAGCTTGGAATGCACTTTAAAATACAATGGTATATGGAAGAATCAAGAGATATGCACTAAGGCAATATGGGAAAAATGTCAATGACAGAAGTTAATGGTGATAGTACATGAAGCTAACCGTACATATCTCTCAACTTACTGTATTTTTTAATCAGCCAAGTGGGTGGCACACGCCTTTAATCTCAGCACTCTGGAGGCAGGATTGCTGTGAGTTCCAGGACAGCATGGGACTACACAGATGTTCCAGGGCAGACTGCGCTGGAGTGAGACCCTACCTCAAAAAAAGGGAAGGAGTGTTGGAGAGATGGCTTAGCGGTTAAGGCACTTGCCTACAAAGACAAAGGCCCAGGTTCGACTCCCCAGGACCCACATAAGCCAGATGCACAAGGTGACGCATATGTCTGGAGTTCGTCTGCAGCAGCTGAAGGCCCTGGTGCACCCATTATTTATCTATTTATTTTTGAAGCATGGTCTATGTAGCTAAGAATGATCTTGATTGAACTGCTACTTCTCCTGCACCTATCTCTTTAGGGCTAGGATTACAGATACAGCCACTGTGCCCTGTTTAAGCAGTGCTGAGGAAGGAATACAGGGGCTGCATGCAGAGCAAGCAAGTTCTACCTGCTGAGCTATAATCCCAGCTCGTGAGCTTTGTTTCTTTCAATATGCTTAGCCTTGGTCTCAAGACCTGATGCAAAATATAAATAAAGAGGTATTCTACCCCAGAGCACTGAAGGAAAACATTTGAGGACAGCAGGAGATTACACATGCTAAAATATGTTTTAAAAAAATCACATGTATTTTATTGGAGAAGACACCAAAGTGGCTCCATCAATGGACAGTAGCAGATAAATGATATATTTAGGGTGTATTCAGTTCTAGATAACAACAACATAGACCAAGTAATAAGAACATAGATAATAACATAGGCCAAATAAGTGTGGAATAAGGAATCTTGGTTATTTTTCCTAGAAGCAAACCATTTCCGGTCTAAAACCACCCCAGATAGCATTGCCTCGCTAATTGTGGAAACAAACTCTTACCAATTCCAAACATTACTATACTCACCAGCTTATTTTCTGGTTGCTGAATAAATTCTTTCAGTTGCTTTACAGTAGCCAGTCGCCGGTCTCTGTCATCTTCCCGGGTGATCCTCCGAAGAAGATTTGACAGTCGGGACTCATCAGAGTACGACATCGATCGCTCTGTGAAAACAAACCTTTTGTTGTCACTGAATACATACGTATATGTAAAACTATTATAGCTCAAATATTGTGAAGTACATCAAGCACCATAGTCCAATGATAAAGAATATTTAGTCATTTCTCTTTGGGACTGTGGCAAAATGCCTAGCCACAAATCCACAGACCTTTGAAGATGATTTGCTGAAGGAAACAAAAAATAAAAACTTTTTTTTTTGGGGGGGGGGGCTAGAAGCAGTTTTCCTCAGGTCCTTTTCAAGCAGTTTTCAAAACCCAGGTAAAGAAAATGGGTACTTATATGCCCCAACTACTTTTAACTATTCAGGAACCTAAGGCAGGAGGATCATTTGAATACACAATTTTGAGAACAGCTTGGGAAAAACAGTGAGACCATCTTTAAAACAAAAATAACAAACAAAAAAATCCAGAGAATGGGCTTAAGTAAATGACTTCCATGGGCTAGAAATGAAGTCTCTACCAGGTAGAAAGATGCTTTTGTGCTTGTATCTTTCCTGCAGATATGACCCTGGAGGGAGGCTCTTGTTCACATTATCACTTCTCAAGGACAAAGTTTTGGCAAACAGTAACAAACATTTAGTTTGATCAGCATCTAATTATCACAGCAGAGCACTATGCCACCATTATCAAAGTGTCCCTCCAGGACCTTTCTTCTCTTTATTTTCTAATTTTGAAAACAAATACAGCCGGGTGTGGTGATGCACGCCTTTAATAATCCCAGCACTCGGGAGGGGAGGCAGAGATAGGACTGAAGTTGAGTTCAAGGGCACACTTGAGACTACACAGTGAATTCCAGGTCAACCTGGGCTAGAGTGAAACCCTACCTCGAAAAACAAAAAAAATAAAAAATAAATGTTCCAACATAGCTGAACACTGTCAAAATACCAAAAATGTATATGATGAGAACTACATTTAAAAGTTTTATGGGTGGCTGCATCAGGCTGTTGGGCAAAATGGCAGTCTCCACAGGAGTTAAAGTTTCACTTGTTGGAAGAACTAGAAGGACAAAAAGGAGTGGAGGGTACAGTTGGTACAGTTAGCTGGGTCCTGGAAGATGATGAAGACATGACACTTACAAGGTGGACAGGCATGATTATTGGGCCACCAAGGGTGATGCACGGAGCATACCAGTCTTGGCAAAATGGCAAAATTCATATAGCATTAAAGTTGTGCTTCAAGAGTTAAAGACGTCTAATGATGTCCAAAGAAAATATGAAGCTTCCACACTCACCAGAAGGATAGACATACAACCATTAATTCTAGTGGATCTCAACCTTGTCTTAAGTTGACAACCTTCTACTCATGTTAATGTCTTGATTAAATATCACAAGGCAAAAATACCCACACATTAAGTAAACAAATTCCAGCTGGTAAACATGACCCGGACATTTGTAAGAATATATTTAATATATGTACACCCATTATGTTTTCAGGTAACAGGAGGAAAAATACAGCATAATTTTTCTTTCTTTTGTTAAGGCACTGTCATTTAAACAAGAACCTGGAGTACTCAAAATACAGAATTCAGGTTTACAAGATGAAAGAAAGCATTGCAAGAAGTGTCAGATGGCAGTGGAATCCTGTGTTTCTGAAAAGGAAAACCTACCTCAAGAAGGTAAAACAAATGGCAGCTTTATCCATCTTGCTTAGAGAGATGCAGATGAAATTGTTTAAAGTAGTAGGTACTATGAATATTGTCACAAATTGTGTTAATCTTTGAAGCAATGTGGGCACTGACTACTAGTAGTATCAAAAATAGGTTCAGGATTGTTTTGATACCTGTATTTATAATAAAAAGATGTTGCAGGAGGGGGGGTCTGATGCATTTCTGTTAAAAGATGTTCCTGTTTGGTACATGTAACAGACATGATAAATATTTGTTTACAGTCTGTTTAATAAACCATGTGTTTAAGTTTTAAGTGAAGCCAACAAAAAGGAAACAGGTGTATGGATATGTGCTTTTGAGATTATAGTCAGTCTTAAAATGTAAATAAAATGTGGAATGTGTCCTCAAAAAAAAAAAAAAAAAAAACTAAGTTTTAAACAGCTGGGTGTGGTGGTACACACCTTTAACCCCAGCACTTGGAAGGCATATGTAGGCCAAGATCGCCAGGAGTTCAAGGCCAGCCTGAGACTACATAGTGAATTCCAGGTCAACATGAGCTAGTCCGAGACCCTACCTCAAAAAAAGTGAGCTTTTAGCTATAAAAAGCCATTTCATCTACAAACAACAACAACAAAAAAAAAGATATTGGAGGCTTTGAGTTTCATTTTTCACTAAAGCTTAAAATACAAATTCATGGGCTGAAGAGATGGCTCGGCGGCTAAGGTGTTTGCTTGTGAAGCCCACAGACCCGGGTTCGATTCTCCAGGTCCCACATAAGCCAGACATACATGATAGCACATGCATCTGGAGTTTGTTTGCAGTGGCTAGAGGCCCTGGTGTGACCATTCTCACTCACTTTCCCTCTCTCTGTCTCAAATAAATAAATAAAATTTTAAGAAACTAAAACATCAGAAAAAAGTACAGGTTTTTCTTTTTTTTCTCCTCCCAAGGTTAAGGTCTTGATCTAGCTGAAGCTGACCTGGAATTAGTCTCAGGCTAGCCTTGAAACTCACAGCAATCCTTCTACCTCAGCTTCCCTAGTGATGGAGTTAAAGGGTGTGCCATCACACCTGGCAAAGGTATAGAATTTTTAAGCCAGGAATGGTGTTAAATCCAGCACTCAGGAGGCAGAGGTAGGAGGATCACTGTGAGTTCAAGGTCACCCTGAGAATACACTGTGAATTTCAGGTCAGTCTAGGGATAGAGCAAGACCCTATCTCGAACCCCATCCTCAAAAAAAGGTATTTTAGTATTTTTACAAATCCCTAGCCCATACAATTTCAGTAAAGATGGGCATGAACAATATTAAATAACCAGTTGGGAAATCTATATTTAAATTTCTGCCACTAGAAACTTCACAATCCTATGCCCATAAAGAAGAGGTGTTAATAAATTAGGCTTAGCTCTACCTTCTATAATACCATGTTTTAAGGCTTCAATACACTATTAAGCAACAGCACAGCCTTTAAATTAAGACATTCAGTTTCTGAAATCTTATCCAAAGGAAATCAGCTTGTTTTCTGGGTTTTATTTGGAGGGAGGGGTTGATTTTTCAAAGTAGGGTCTCACTCTAGTTCAGGTTTACCTGGAACTCACTATGTAGTCTCAGGGTTGCCTTCGAACTCTCGATGATCCTCCTACCTCTCCCTCCCAAGTGCCAGGATTAAAGGTGTGCACCACCACCACATCCGGCAGGAAATCAGCTTTTTATAAGCAAATGGAAAAGAAAACAATAGATGTTCTGTACACAAAATGTTCACCAAGATACATAAGAATGTAATTGGCCAGAGGTCATAAACTATACATGTAAAAAAAAAAATATATATATATATATATATATATATGTATATATATGTATGTATGTATGTATGTATGTATGTATATATATATATATGTATATATATGGGGCTGGAGAGATGGCTTAGTAGTTAAGCACTTGCCTGTGAAGCCTAAAGACCCTGGTTCGAGGCTCAGTTCCCCAGGACCCACATAAGATGCACAAGGGGACACATGCATCTAGAGTTCCTTTGCAGTGGCTGGAGGCCCTGGTGTGCCCATTTTCTCTCTCTCTACCTCTTTCTACCTCTGTCACTCTCAAATAAATGAATAAAAATTTTTAAAAAATAATTATGCCCAGCATGGTAGCAAATGCCTTTAAACCCCGCATTTGGGAGCATTGCAGTGAACTTGAGGTCAGCATGAGACTTCAGAGTGAGTTCTATGTCAGTCTGGGCTGGACAGAGACCCTACTTCAAAAAAAAAAAAAAAAAAAAACAAGCCGAGTTTGGTGGCACACACCTTTAATCCCAGCATTCCAGAGGCAGAGGAAGGAGGATCACCATGAGTTCAAGGCCACCCTGAGACTATATAATGAATCCCAGGTCAGCTTGAGCTACAGTGAGACCCTACCTGGAAAAAACAATAAAAATAAAAACAGCCAGGTGTGGTGATGCACACCTTTAATCACAGCACTCTGGAGGCAGAGGTAGGAGAAATACTGAGTATGAGGTCACCTTGAGACCATAAAGTGAATTCTAGGTCTGTCTGGGCTACAGTGAAACTTTACCTTGAAAAACAAAACTAAACTAAACTAAATGAATAAATAAATAAAATAAAAGTAATTAGTGGTGGTGCAAACCTTTAATCTCAGCAGTCAGGAGGCAGAGATAGGAGGATCACCATGAGACCGAAACCACCCTGAGACTACATAGTTAATTCCAGGTCAGTTTGGGCTACAGTGAAACCCTACCTCGAAAAACCACACACACACACACACACACACACACACACACACACACACATCTCTTCAAAGCACACAAATCAAAAGTCTCAATTTCAGAGGTGGTTTTATTTATCAGTTTAATTTTCCTTTAAGAAAAATTGCACATTTTCTCTAATCCTCAGAATCATGAAGATACTTTACCTATATAGTCAAGTTTGCAATAAAAAGCAAGGTATGGGTGTATTTAGCTTTAGAAAACGGCCTACTCTGTATACAGAACTTACTGCACACATTATCCATTTAGAAACTCTTTTAAAGATCTTATCCAGGGCTGTAGAGGTGGCTTAGTGGTTAAGGTGCTTGCCTGTGAAGCCTAAAGACCCAGGTTCAATTCTCCAGTCTCATGTAAGCCAAATGCACATGGTAGCACATGCATCTGGAGTTCATTTGCAGTGGCTAAAGGCCCTGGTGCGCTCCCCCCACCTCTCTCTCTCTCTCTCTCTCTGCCTCTTTTACTCCCCCTTCTCAAATAAATAAATAAAAATGTTTTAAAAAAAAAAAGTAAAGATTTTATCCAATCTTGTAAATCTTGTGAAAAATTAGTTCACAGGAAAGAATGTAAGCATTTTTACCTGCAAATGTTTTGCTACTCAGTTACACAAAATAGTTCACATCCACGAGGTACAAGCCTCTATTGAGGCTGATGTGGTTCATTCCAGTTTTCCAAGCCTTACCCTGTGATTTCCTCATGTCTTTGGTGGCTAATGCACGACTGCCATGCTGAACACTGGTGAACTCAGGGCTGGTCACATTGTTAACCCTCAGCTCTTGCCCCAACGACTTCCGACCATAAGTATTTTCCCCAGATCCTCCATTGACACTGTAGCCACCTGAAAACAAAATGTTTACATTATATTAATGGGGTCTGTTTCATTCAGACAATTGCTAACTTACTGCCCATCTATAACCCAACCAGCCCTTTGCTTCTATTTTTTTTCTTTTGCTGCCTGCCTTGGAACTGTTTGATTTCATTTTGATTCCTTCATTGTAAGATAAGTATTGAAAATTGAATTCAGTTACATTATACACATTTTGGGTGTCTAAACAAGAGACAATGGTCTACAGGAATTTCACATGTCATGGTTGTCAATGGAAAGTGCCTTTATGTAGTATATGTATTAAACTTTAACTGAAGAGGGCAAACTTACGAAGTTTTCAGAAATAAAATGGTATTTGTTACCTATATTCCCAACATATTAAGAGAAGAAGAGAAGAAGGTAGGAATGACAGCTAGTTCTAAAAATTAACAAAAACATTCCTTTAGCAGTAAGAAAATACATATACCCTGTTCGTCGTTCTGTATCTCAGCATGGCCTCTGGTATCATCATGCCTTTGCCGATACACCACAGTTGAATGTGAAGGATGCAGTCCATAAGATGAAGAACCACCCCTATCTCTGGATGAGGAATATTTTAGGGTATCTGGGTCGACTGATGCACTATCAGTTCTGAAAACAGAAAAAGTATTAGAACTTTAAACAAACATTTTTGTTTGTTTTTGTGGAGATAAGAGTCTCACTCTAGCCCAGGCTGACCTAGAATACACTATGCAGTCTCAGGGTAGGGATTAAAGGTGTGTGCCACCACGCCTGGCTTAAACAAACTTTTGTACGATTTTTTTATATAATTAAAATTTATTTATTTATTTATTTATTTATTTATTTATTTATTGGGGAGGCAGATAGAGAGTAGATGTGCCAGGGCCTCTAGCCACTGCAAACAAACTCCAGATGCAAGTGCTCTTGTGCATATGGCTTATATGGGGTTATTTGTTTGTTTGTTAGGTTTTACAAGGTAAAATCTTGCTCTAGCCCAGGCTGTCCTGAAATTCACTATGTAGTCTCATGCTAGCCTTGCACGCATGTTGATCCTCCTACCTCTGCCTTCCCCAGTGCTGGGATTACAGACATGTGCCACCACACATGGCTTCATTTTCCAAAAAACTATATTTGATTTTTATTTATTTGCAAGTAGAGAGAGCGTGGGCACTGGGGCCTCTATGCATTGCAAACAAACTCCAGATGCATGCACCAACTTGTGCTTTTGGGTTTATGTGGGTATTGGGGAATCAAGCCCAGGTCATTAGGCTTTGCAGGGGGAAGTAAGTGTCTTAACTACTGTGTCATCTCTCCAGAACCCAAGTTATAAGACTTTGTTCCAAGTTACAACATTTGTAATAAGTCTTATTCTTCCAGCCATCAATCATAAACTGCCAAGAAAGATGAAAATTAGGAGGCTGGAGAGATGACTTAGCAGTTAAAAGCGCTTGCTTTGATTTCCCAGTACTTATCCTGGCATGGCCATACTCGCTCTTTCAGTCTGCCTTTTTCTCTCTAAAGTATTTTTTTCGGGATAGGCTTGGTGGTGCACACCTTTAATCCCTGCACTCAGGAGGTGGAAGTAGGCGGGTTGCTGTGAATTCAAGGCCACCCTGAGACTACATAGTGAATTCCAGGTCAGCCTGGACTAGGGAAAGACCCTACCTCAAAAAAAAAAATTTTTTTTTAATGAAAATTAAGTATTTTAGTAATGAAAAATATAAATATTGTAGTTGCTCTCCTAATTTTCCTGAGAAGGAAACTTCTTTATTTAAAAAAACAAAAGTGATTATCTTTTCTAAATCTATTATCTTCTAGGCCAAGCAGGGTGGTGTGGGCCTATAATCTCAGCTACCTGGAGACTGTGACAAAAAAACCCTATGTTCGGGTTAGGCATGGTGACGCACGCACGCCTTTAATCCCAGCACTTGGGAGGCAGAGGTAGGAGGAACACCTGAGTTCAAGGCCACCCTGAGATTACATAGTGAATTGTAGGTCAGCCTGGGCCAGAGTGAGGCCCTACCTCAAAAACCCAAAAAGAAAAGGAAAAGGAAAGGAAAACAGAAGGGAATAAAAAGGAGGAGGAGAGGGGAGGAGAAGAGAGGGGGAGGGGAGAGGAGAGGCTGGGAACAAAGTTCAGTTAAAGCTCTTTGCCTAGAATGCGCAATTCAGGCCCATGGTTTTACTGTGTTTCTCTCTCACACAGAATTTGTAACCCATTTTTCATAGTTTATCTTGTGCCCTTGTCCCCCATGCACAAAAATATTAAACATGAACTTTGAAAGGTTCATTCACTTGGACACATTTGTCTGTACTGACTGCAATTCCTGCTGTTACAGAACGTAGACTGTAAGTCCAATTAAACTTGAACTCCTAACTAACTAAAGTTCAAGTCACTGCAAAACTTTATCACCTAACAAGATGAAACAGCTAAGACTAGATGTACTTCAAATATACAGAATTCATACCCAAAGCTAAGAAAAATGAAATCTATGGAATTTCAAGAAAAAACATACGAGGATCATTTCTAAGTACACTAAGTAAACACTGACACTTGGTGGAGGATAAAAAATGTTTTAACTAATGAAAATAAACCTCCATGTATCTAAAAACAGTACATTAAATGTACAACTATAATAAATCACAATCCATTATTGCTTTCTCAAAGAAGACTGAATAAAAAAGCTCATAGGCTTTCTGGTAGGCTTTGAATCTATGTGTACAATATAAGCCAGCCAGGAAAAAATAAGTTAGTAAGTGGATAAAACCAATGGCTAGGGCTGGAGAGATGGGTTAGCAGTTAAGGAGCTTATCTGCAAAGCCAGAGGACCCAGGTTCAATTCCCCAGGACCCACATAAGCCAGATGCACAAGGTGGTGCATGCCTCTGGAGTTCATGTGCAGTGGCTGCAGAGCCTGGTATGCCAATTCTCTATCTGCCTCTTTCTCTCTCTCTTAAATAAATATATTTTTAAACTCATGGCTAAGTCTAATATATACAAAGATAGCTGAAGTCTACCAATATTTAAATATACTTTTATTTCCTGTTATGCTTACTATTACATTTATTATGTATTTTCTGGTGATAAGCAGTTAGTTACGTAAGGCTCAAATCCCAGTTCCAGCACTGAAAAGGTATGTGTTCCTTTACACAAATTAATTACTCTCTAAGCCTGTTTTCTCTTGCATAAAAAATGAGAATACCAGCCAGGCATGGTGGCGCATACCTTTAATCCCAGCACTCGGGAGGCGGAGGTAGGAGGATGGCCATGGCCATGAGTTTGAGGCCACCCTGAGACTTCACAGTGAATTCCGGGTCAGCCTGAGCTAGAGCAAGACCCTACCTCAAAAAATATAAAAAAGAGAGAATACTCACTATGCAAGGCAGTTGTAAGGCTCAAGTAAGGTGATAAAAATCTTTCTTTTTCTTTGTTTTTTTTTTTTCTTTCAGTTTTTCGAGGTACGATTTCACTCTAGTCCAGGCTAACCTGGAATTCACTATGTATTCTTAGGGTGGCCTCGAACTCATGGCAATCCTCCTACCTCCACCCCCTGAGTGCTGGGATTAAAAGCATGCACAAACTCATGGTGATCTCCTACCTCTGCCTCAAAGCATAAATGGCTCAGCATACTCAAGACTGATTAGGTCTCCAAAACTACCAGAGCCAGTCTGTTAGAACTAACAAGACCACTCCAGGCCAATAAACAAAGCAGTCACAGAACATAATGGAGCACTTCAGATGAAGCAAAGACACAAGACAGAAAATGTAGATTTGAACTCTAAGAGGCAGATATAAGCATTAAATTAAGCAAGTTACAAGAGCTGAAAAAGCTATCATCTACAAGAATTAGTGTCTAGAGTTAAGAAGTAAAAATGTTTGTATAGACTGAAAATCCTTATGAGAATCCGAGAATCTCTCCACATCTCTCTGAAAATCTAAAAATATTTTGGAGAGGGGAAAAAGAAATACATAAATTTCCCCCAAATTATCAACCTGAAGGTAAAGCCTGATGTACATGCCACATGAGAGGTTAAGTTTCTTAAGCTCGTACCTCAAAAATCGCATACTGTATAATATGGAGCCTTTGTGGTGTTTTGCATCAAGTCAATCTGTAAGACAGCAGTTACAGTGTTAGTGAGACAGTGGGTTACAACATTTGTTCAAACATGAAGTTCATGGGCTAGGTGCTTTCCCTTCAACTACAGCCTCTGTAGTTTCATATATAAGGCAAAAAAAAAAAAAAAAAAAATCCAACAGAAAGCCACTCTGTGCCTTACAGGATATAAAGAGGCTTAAATGAAAACTCAGAAAATGTACCTATGTAAGAGAAACACTAACTGTAACATACAATAACATGCAAATAGTTAACATTTTAGTTATTTCTAATCCATATCCAGAAAATTCATTTTTAAATCCTCATGCCTCATACCAGCAATCCACCATATGTTACAGGATAGCATCTCCTGGCTAAACTGTTTTGTGGTTGAGCTCTTATAAGCACTGGATAATTTCCCACCACCATCTTCCAAACAAAAAAGCTGCCTTTGCAATGTGAAGTTAGGGGATTCTACTTTCATAAAGCACCCCAAAATGACTTGATGCAAACACTACACTTAGTAGTGCCACAAGAATAAAGATCATTGCCTGAAACTACTTTTAACCTACACTTAAGGAATTTCACTCTTGTGATGGGTTCTAATATATAATAGATATAAACCAGGAAATTTTGCACTAAAGCCAAAAAGGCAGAAATGTGCTTATTCTGTAAAGCAACAAAGGTAGTGTCATTGTCACAGAACAGCTATACTATATGCTGGAGTATGTCATACTGTTTGGAAAAGGACTTACCTGTGAAACTTGTATCTGGTATTACTCTTACTATGACTTACTCAACTAGACTCAAATACTTTAATCAAAGGTACAGGAGAAATGATGAGAATACCAGTAATTCCAATCCTTGTGGACATCACTTTTGTATTGGAAAAACAGCCCTTAAGAATACGACCAGAAAATACATTCTCTAAAATAGTACATATATTAGGACACAAAGCAAATCTTAACAAACACAGGAAAATTGAAATAATTCCTTGTATTCTATCTGACCACAATGGAGTCAAACAAGCAAGAAAAGCGTCTTAGGATACACAAAATCATGGAAACTAAACAATACACTACAAAATGAAGAGATCAAGAAGGAAATCAAAAAATTCATAGAGTCAAATAATAACAATACAACATACCAAAACCTTTGGGACACATTGAAGGCAGTACTAAGAGAGAAATTTATAGTTTTAAGTGCCTATATTAAGAAATTAGAAGGGTCAAGTAAATGACTTAATGCTTCACCTTAAAGCCTTAGAAAAAGAAGAGCAGGGCAAACCAAAAATCAGTAGACGGGAAGAAATAATAAAGATTAGGGCAGAAATTAAAATTTGAAACAAAAAAAAAAAATCAATGAAACAAAGAGTTGGTTCTTTGAAAGGATAAAGAAGATTGATAAACCCTTAGCAAATCTGACCAAAAGAGAGAGAGAAGAGACAAAAATTAATAAAATTAGAGATGAAAAAGGCAACATCACAACAGATACCAGAGAAATTCAAAAAATCATAGGGACATACTATAAAGACATTACTCCACTCAGTATGAAAATCTGAAAGAAATGGATGATTTCCTTGACTTATATGATGTACCTAAATTATACTCACTTAAATAGACCTATAACAAGTAGGGAGATCCAAGCAGTTATTAAAAATGTCCCAACTAAAAAAAGTCCACGCCCAGATGAATTCACTGGTGAATTTTACCAGACCATGAGGGAAGAATTGACAACACTGCTTCTTAAGCTTTTCCATAAAATAGAAAAAGGAATCCTACCAAACTCCTACAAAGCCAACATCACCCTGATACCAAAACCAGACAAAGATAGAACAAAAAAAGAAAATTACAGACCAATCTCCCTCATAAACAGAGATGCAAAAATTCTCAACAAAATATTGGCAAACAGAATACAAGAATATATCAGAAAGACCATTCACACCAAGCAGGCTTTATCCCAGAGATGCAGGGATGGTTCAACATACACAAATCAACAAATGTAATACATTATATATAAATGGACTAAAGGACAAAAATCTCATGATCTTCTCATTAGACGCAGAGAAAGCATTTGACAAAATCCAACATCCATTCATGATAAAAGTCCTACAGAGACTGGGAACAGAAGGAACATATCTCAACATAATAAAGGCTATTTATGACAAACTTACAGCCAACCTATTACTAAATGGGGAAAAACTGGAAGCTTTTCCACTAAAATCAGGAACAAGGCAAGGATATCCACTGTCCCCAATTTTATTTAATATAGTACTGGAAGTCTTAGCCATAGCAATAAGGGAAGAGTGACACATAAAAGGGATACAAATTGGAAAGGAAGAGATCAAGTTATCATTATTTGCAGATGATATGATTCTATACATAAAGGATCCTAAAGACTCTACCAGCAAACTGTCAGAGCTGGTAAACACCTATAGCCATGTAGCAGGATACAAAATAAACACACAGAAATTAGTAGCCTTCTTATGCTAACAACACACACACAGAGGATGAAATCAGAGAATCACTCCCATTCACAATTTCATCAAAATAAATTAAGAAAGAAAGAAAGAAAGAACGAACGAACGAACGAACTTTGGACGAAACCTAACCAAGGAAGTGAAGGATCTCTACAATGAAAACTTTAAAAATTCAAGTGAAGAGCTCATTTGCAGTGGCTGGAGGCCCTGGCATGCCCATTCTCTCCCTCCCTCTACCTCAAATAAATTAAAAAAAAAAAACAAAACACCTCAATAGAAAAATATATTAAGACAAACAAACAAATAAATAAATAAAAATAAAATAAAAGGAAGGCCTACACCCTGAAACTACAGAGTGAATTCCAGGTCAGCCTAGGCTAGAGTAGGACCTTACCTTGAAAAACCAAAACCAAAACCATAATCAAAAAAATAAAATAAAATAAAACGAAGAAGAAGAAGAAAGGAGGAGGAGGAGGAAGGAGGAGGATGAAGAAGAAGGAAGAAGGAAGAGGAGGAGGAGGAGGAAGAAGGAAGAAGAGGAAGAAGAGGAAGGAAGAAGAAGGAAGAAGAAGGAAGGAGGAGGAGGAGGGGAAAGGCTTACTTATTGGTGAATTTCATTTTAGATAAGCAAATATTCCTATGACCAAGTGAGCCTGTGCAATACTGTACCCAACACACTCATATTTGGGGAGTCAAGTTCATTGATAACTTCAAAAGCTGTGAGGAGTCCTGCACCAAGGAGACCAATGAATAAATCTAATTTAATGTAAAAAAAAAAAAAATTCAAGCGAGAACTTGTGGAAGGCGCTAGGAAATGGAAAAACATCCCTTGTTCTTGGATCAGAAGAATCAATATTGTGAAAATGGAAATCTTAACAAAAGCAATCTACACATTTAATGCAATCCCCATTAAAATTCCAACGGCACTCCTTCACAGAAATAGAAAATTGAAAACACACACACAAAAAAAAAAAACCCTCGAATATCTAAAACAATACTGAGCAACAAAAACAAGGCTGGTGGTATCACCACACCTGATTTTAACCTATACTACAAAGCCATAGAACAAAAACAGCATGGTACTGGCACAAAAGCAGACATGTAGATAAATGGAACAGAACAGAGGACCCAGATGTAAGTCCAGATGGCTATAGCCACTGATATTTGACAAAAATGCCAAAAATAAGCCAGGCGTGGTGGCGCACGCCTTTAATCCCAGCACTCGGGAGGCAGAGGTAGGAGTATCACCATGAGTTCAAGGCCACCCTGAGACTCCATAGTGAATTCTAGGTCAGCCTGGGCTAGAGTGAGACCCTACCTTGAAAAAAAAAAAAAAAAGCCAAAAATACTCACTGGAGAAAAGACAGCCTCTTCAGTAAATGGTGCCGGGAAAACTGGATATGTATCTGTAGAAAGATGAAAATAGATTCTTCTCTCTCTCCATGCATAAGAATTAAGTCCAAATGGATTAAAGACCTTAACATCAGACCTGAAACACTGAAATTGCTAGAGGAAAAAGTAGGGGAAACCCTTCAACATATAGGTCTTGGCAAAGACTTTCTGAATATAACCCCAATGGCACAGGCAATAAAACCACAGGTTAACTACTGGGACCTCATGAAACTACAAAGATTTTGTACAGCAAAGGACACTGTGAATAAAGCAAAGAGGCAACCTACAGAATGGGAAAAAAATCTTTGCCAGCTATACATCTGATAGAGGATTCATATCTATAGGATATACAAAGAACTCAAAAAGTTAAATAATAAGAAATCAAACAACCTAATTTAAAAAATGGGCTATGGAACTAAAAAGAGAGTTCTCAAAAGAAGAAATACAGATGGCATATAAACATTTTTTAAAAATGTTCTACAACCCTAGTCATCAGGGAAATGCAGGTTAAAACTATGTTGAGATTCCATCTCACTCCTGTCAGATTGGCTACCATCATGAAAACAAATGACCATAAATGTTGGCAAGGATGTGGAAGAAGAGGAACCCTTCTACACTGTTGGTGGGAATGCAATCTGGTCCAGCCATTGTGGAAATCAGTGTGGAGGTTCCTAAAACAGCTAAAAACAGATCTACCATATATGACCCAGCTACAGCACTCCTAGGCATATATCCTAAGGGCTCTTCTCACTACCTTAGAGATACTTGCTCAACCATGTTTATTGCCACTCAATTCACAATAGCTAGGAAACAGAACCAGCCTAGATGTCCCTCAACTGATGAGTGGATAATGAAGATATGGCACATTTATACAATGGATTTCTACTCAGCAATAAAGAAAAATGAAGTTATGAAATTTGCAGGAAAATGGATGGATCTGGAAAGGATTATATTAAGTGAGGTAACCCAGGCCCAGAAAGCCAAGTGTTGCATGTTCTCTCTCCTATGTGGATCCTAGCTACAGAGGACTGAACTTCTATTTGAGTAGGAAGAAAACTCAGTAGCAAAGGCCAATAAGCTACAAAAGAGATATAAAGGGAAGATAAAGGAAGGGAAGGGATACTTAATAGGATGCTATTGTATATATGTAAGTAAAAGAACAGATTATCAATGGGGTGAAAAGGCCCAAAATGAGATCAGGGGAAGAGACTGAGTAAAGTTGGAGGGAGGGCTATTCAAAATCTAAGAGGATATAAATAAATCATATGGAAACCTACTTCTTTGGACAATAGAACACTTAGGAGCCAAAGATTGTTGCTAGAAAATATTCAGTGCCAGAGATGGGATAACTTCCAGTGAGTTGTTGGCCAAGGAAGTCCCTGATGCCCCAAAACATTATAGGCCATTGCCGAGGCCTTTGGTTTCCCACCAGGAATAGATAGATGGTAAGACCCTATTGCTGAACAGTCCACACACTTGGGCTGCAAGGCCACTGAGAAATCCAGCTGGAATTGAGCTGATAACCTCCTCCGTGTAGACCAGCTGGAAGAAAGCTGGAAGAAACCATTCTGCATGTAGTTCAATGGGAGAAAGAGAAATCACCAGTGAAGATACTCAACAGTGGACACTGCAAGCCTTATATTTGGCCACCCAGGACAAAGGAGCCAATGGTGCGATAGTGGCATGTCTGTCATGGTGGAAACCAACTGCCCTCTAATTGGACTGGAGGCCCGCTCCGTGGAAGGAAATATATCCCTGATACTGAAAACTTAAAACAGGGGTAGTCATGAGCCCTAGGGGTGTAACATCTGCTGCTGTCTGGCTAAATGTATATACTAGGCTTATCAAACTGCCCAGTAAGCACTTCTCTTAATGTTCATACCCTTATATTAATGCTACTCTCACTTTTTGTAGAGAATCTTCTCTTTTTAGATGGCAGTAACCTTGGCATAGTGCTGGAAAGAAGTGACAGGAACGCTCAGTACTGCAATATCTCTATCACACCTTCCAAGGCTCAGGATCACAAAATGGCCTGGATATACATGACCTCACAGTGCCTGACATTACCTACACAAGATCATAATAACAGGAAGAAAAGATCATGACATCAAATAAAAGAGAAACTGATTGAGAGGGTAAGGAGATATGATGGAGAATGGAGTTTCAAAGGGGAAAGTGGGAGGAGGGAGGGAATTACCATGGGATATTGTTTATAATCATGGAAGTTGTTAATTTAAAAAAAGAGAATATGCCCAGGGCCAGGTGTGGTGGCACAAGCCTTTAATCCTATCATTCAGGAGGCAGAAGTAGGAGGATCAGTGTGAGTTTGAGGACATAATGAATTCCAAGCCAGCCTGGACTAGAGCAAGACCTTACCTCAAAATACCAAAAAGGAGAGGGCTAATCAAAATCTAAGAGGATATAAATAAATCATATGGAAACCTACTTTTTTGAACAGTGGAACCGTAGACTGTTACTAGAAAATTTTCAGTGCCAGGGATGGGATACCTTCCACTGAGTTGCTGGCCAGGGAGGTCCCTGATGCCCCCAAAACATTACAGGCCATTGCCTTCCCACCAGGAATAGACGGTTGGCTCAGTGTCCATTGCGGAAGAGGTGGCGGAAAGAATGTAAGAGCCAAAGGAAGGGTAGTACTCCTTACAATGTGCTCCTCCAGACACAAAAATGGCCTGAATATCCATGAAGTCACAGTGCCTGGCACTACCTATACAAGACTATCATAATAGGAAGAAAAGATCATGACATCAAAATAAAAGACTCATTAAGAGGGGGAAGGGATATGATGGAGAATGGAGTGTCAGGGGAAAGTGGGGGTGTTACCATGGGATATTTTTAGAATTATGGAAGTTGTCAATTTAAAGAAGGAATAAAGGGTATAGTAGCAGGATAAAAATTTCATTCCAAAGGCATAGCAATTTGTTCAACAAAAATCATAGAAGAAAATTCCCCAAATAGGGAACAATGTCAATGCAGATACAGGAAGCCTCTAGAACACTAGGCAAAATCAGGAAAGAACCTGTCACCATCATATTATAATTAAACTGCAAAACACACAAACCAAAGAACATATATTGAAAGCAGTTACAGAGAAAAAGCAAGTCACATACAAAGGGTAGCCCATTCAGGATAACAGCAGATTACTCAACACAAACTTTAAAAGCCAGAAAGGCTTGGAATGATGTATTCCAAATTCTGAAAGATGCCAAGTGTCTACCAAGATTACTTTATCCAGCAAAGCTATCCAACCAAACTGACAAAGAAATAAGGACATTTCACAACAAAAACAGGCTGAAGGAATATATGACCACTAAGATAGCTCTTTACATAAAAGACAGATGCTACATTAGGGTGAAAGGATGGAAAACAGTATTTCAAAAACAATGGGCCTAGAAAACAAGGAGGTGTTGCTATTTATCCCAGTATCTGACAAGATAGACCTCAAACCAACATTAGGAAGATAAAGAAGTTCAGTTTATATTGATAAAGGAAGAATCCAGCAGGACATTACAATTCTAAGCATATATGCACCTAACATGGGGGCTTCCTATTTCAAACACTATTAGACTTAAGGTCACAGATAACACCAAACACAATTGTAGTAGGTGACTTCAATACGCCACTCCCCTCAATCATCCCAGCAAAAAAAATAAACAGAGAAGCATCTGGATTACATGAGGTCATAGAACAATGGACCGAACAGATATCTATAAAACATTCCATCCAAATACTGAAAAATACATTCTTTTCAGTAGCAGATGGGACATTCTCTAAAATAGACCATATGTTAGGACACAAAGCAAACCTTAGCAAACACAGGAAAACTGAAGTAATACCTTGTACTTTATCTGATCACAACAGTATTAAACTAAAAATCAACCATAAGAAAAGCTACAAAGCATACACAAAATCATGGAAATTAAACAGTGTACTACTAAATGATGAATGGGTTAATGAAGAAATCAAGCCAGGTGTAGTGATGTACACCTTTAATCCAAGCACTTGGGAGGCAGAGGTAGGAGGATCACCTTGAGTTCAAGGTCACCCTAAGACTACACAGTGAATTCCAGGTCAGCCTGGGCTAGAGCTACCCTGAAAGACAAAGAAGAAAAAAAAAAAAAAAAAAAAAAGACCAAGGATTAAATGATCCCACTTATAACTATGAAAATCCACACAGCAATGGTTGCCAGAGGCTGGGCAAAAGTCAGAATAATGGCTGGAGAGGCATCTCACTGAAGGAACTTGCTTACAAAGCCCGACAGCCCTATGTTTGAGTCCCCAATATCCACTTAAAGCCAGATGCACAATATGGCACATGTATCTGGAATTTGTCTGCAGTGGCTAGAGACCCTGTCTGGCCATTCTGTCTCCTCCTGCTTGCAAATAAATAAATATTAAAATAAAACAAAAACAAATCCTTGGGCATGTGAGATGGCTAAGTGGTTAAGGGGCTTGCCTGCAAAGCCTAATGACCCAGGTTTGATTCCCCAGTACCCACATGAAGCCAGATGCAAAATGGCACATGCATCTGGAATTTATTTGCAGTGGCTATAGAGGACATGGCATGCCCAATCTCATATTCATTTTCATTCTCTCTGCTTCTAAATAAATAAATGTCTTTTTTTGTTTGTTTTACAAAAATCCCTCTGGGTTGAAGAGATAGTTTAGTGGTTAAGTGCTTGCCTGTGAAGCCTATGGACACCAGGTTCGAGGCTCGTTTCTCCAATACCCATGTAAGCCAGATGTACAAGGTGGCACATGTGTCTGGAGTTTGTTTGCACTGGCTGAAAGGCCCTGGTGTACCCATTCTCTGTCTCTATCTGCTTCTCTCTCTCTCTCAAATAAACAGGGCTAGAGAGATACCTTAGTAGTTAAGGCACTTGCCTGCACAGCCAAAGGACCCAGGTTCAATTCCCCAGGACCCACATAAGACAGATGCAAAACGTAGCACATGCATCTGGAGTTTGTTTGCAGTGGCTGGTGGCCCTGGTATGCCCATATTCATTCTCTATCTATCCCCCCCCCCCCCTCTCTCTTTCTCTGCCTCTTTCTCTCTCTGTGGCTCTCAAATAAATACATAAATAAGCAACAACAACCAAAAAAATCTTTTTGATGCAAGATTTTGGGTCCAAGGAGGAATTAAGTTTCATAAAGATGCAGGAGATCCTAGGCCCATAGACCTTAACTTTCCGTCCTTATCCAAATAATATGTGGACTCAGTGAGGGGTAAATTTTAAATTAAAAGATCTTAAGGAGGGCTGGGATCTGGAGGAATGGCTAGCAGGAAAGCCCAAGGGTGCCAGGAAGCAAGAAGCAGAATAAGAGGGCTAACATGTGGTTAGGATCCTTTATTTTTTATTTTTCTATTTTTTGTTTTTGGTTTTTCGATTAGGGTCTCACTCTGGTTCAGGCTGACCTGGAATTCACTCTGTAGTCTCAGGGTGGCCTCAAACTCTCGGTGATCCTCCTGCCTCTGCCTCCAGAGTGCTGGGATTAAAGGCATGCACCACCATGCCCAGCTGGTTAGGATCCTTTATGAATCAAACATCCAATTAGGACGAACCTTGTCATCAGATACACAAATAAAGAGAGAAGCTTGAATGGTTGGTGGACATAACAAGTGCACTAAGCCTGGGAAAACTTGAACAGAAAGCTGCTGCTGAGGAGTGCCCCTTGCAAATATCTTGGGTGAGACTGGGTCAGACACCCAAGGCAAAAAGCTATCTTGTTCCTATTCTCCATCACTTGCAGGGTGTAGTGGTGCATACCTTTAGTCCCAGCACTGAGAAAGTTGACCTTTGAATTCTAGGGTGTAGTTTCAGGTTAGTCTGGGCTTGAGTAAGAAACTGCCTTTTAAAAAATAAATACACACACACACACACACACACACACACACACACACACACATTTTTTTTTAAAGAGAGAGAGACAGAGATAGAGAATGGGTGCACCAGGGCTTCCAGCCAATGCAAGCGAACTCCCAATGCATGCACCTCCTTGTGCATCTGGCTGATGTGGGTCCTGGGGAATCAAACCTGAGTCCTTTGGCTTTGCAGGCTGGCGCAGCCATCTCTCCAGGCCAGTTTAAAAGGTCCTTTGCTGTGACATTCCTGCTAAACAAACATGTATGGAGGGGCAGTGGCAGGGGTAGAAACTGACTAGAAGGGTACACAAGGGAATTGGGGGGAAAACAACTTAACTGTAGATGTTATAGCACTACAAGTATTTGTCAAAGTTGAAAGAACTACAAAGCATGTAAAGGACACTTCAATGAAACTAACTTTAAAAGAAGCACCTTTCTCACGCTGGGGCTGCAGCTTAGTGACTCCGACAAGCATGAACCCTGAGAAAAACCCTAGCACCATCAAAAGTACAACTTTCTTTACAGTAAGAACGTAAAATTGTAAGTGGAAAATGGAATTCATTTTCTTTAAGGCAAGTCCAACAGACTGGGGTTTTGTTTGTATGTTTTATGACAGTGTTCATGTGCACGAAGACAACTGGCACACCAGGGCCTCCAACCACTGTAACAGAATTCCAGGTGTGAGGGCCACCTTGTGCGTATGTGCGACCTTGTGCCTCCGGCTTACAAGCGATCTGCAGAGTTGAATATGGGTCCTTTGGCTTCGCAGGGGAGTGCCTTTAACGGCTAAACCATCTCTCTAGCCCATGCATTTATCTTTAATAATCCATCATTTTGTCTTATATTTCTCTCCACAGTTAGCCATTCTTTAAAAAAAGAAATAGCAAAAATACCACAATGTTTCACATCACCGTGCTTTCAATAAAACCAAAGGCTGTTGGTATCAGAAATAATAGGCAGAAAAAATGGAATGTAAATTTCAGAGAGGATCAAAGTAGCAAAGGCACAGAAAGAAACTTGGCCAGCAAAAACAACAGTTACCTATACAAACAGTAAAAAGTTCTAAAGTTCTAGTACAACAACAATTTTACTATCAATGCCAGAGATATTTCTGGTAGTTCAAGTAGCACTTTATTTTATTTATTTATTTATTTGGGGAGGGGGTATTTGTATTTAAGATAAGGTTTCACTTTAGCCCAGACTAATCTGGAACACATTCTGTAGCTCTAGGCTGGCCTTGAACTCCCAAGTACTTGGATTAAAGGTGTGTATCACCATGCCCACCAATTTAGCACTTTAACTTAAAATAATGTTAAAAGTTCTTTCAGGGTATGGTGGTATACACCTGCAATCCCAGCACTCAGGAGGCAGAGGTAGGAAGATTACCATCAATTCAAGGCCACCCTTCTGGGTCAGCCTGGGCTAACGTGAGACCCTACCTTGAATTAAAAAAAAAAGTTTTTGATTCAATGTCCTTTAACAATATTTTTTGTTTTGTTTTTTGAGGTAGGATCTCGCTCTAGCCCAGGCTGACCTGGAATTCACAACATAATCTCAGAGTGGCCTCGAACTCATGGTGATCCTCTTACCTTTGCCTCCCAAGTGCTCAACAAATATAATTTTGTGTATGCAAAGGAACAGTTCACCTAGAGGCAAGCACAATGCTCAGCTGACTTCATGCCTTTGGTTTTATCCCAGAGACTCTGCTTGGCTTATATCCCCTTTGACAGCGAGTCTTGTAAGTATTCTAGATACATCCTATACACCTGGGAAATTACCAATGCTGAAAGGAAATCTCTTACTCTATGACCTCCCCAATAGAGAAAGCACCCCCTCCAAAAAAACAAAACAAATCAAAACAAAAGACATGAAAGTCTACCAAGAACACTCCCTACATCTCTTTCAAGGCTTTCCAGTTACATGTCAAATAGCAGTTTAGGACAGAGAAATTAGGAATCACTAGAGTTACTCACTGGGAATCCTAAAAGGAGTGCAAACCACAAAGGAACACAATCACCAGGGAAAAAGCCCAGTGATACTTTATTAACATAAGATGCGCACAGACTTCTTAAAGAAAAGAAAAAAAATGTCCCCAGGCTGGAGAGAGAGCTCAGAAGTTAAAGCTCTTGCCTGCAAAGCCTATGGACCCATGTTTGACTCTCCAGATCCCAGGTAAGCCAGACACGATGAGAAGGTGATGCAAGCACATGCACACAGGTGGTGCATGCATTTGGAGTTCAACTGCAGTGGCTCGAGGCCCTGGAATGTCAATTGTCTCACCTCCCTTGCTCTCTATCTCATTAAAAAAAAAAAAAAAAGTCCTGAAAACAGACAAGTAACTTGGGTTACTCTCTATCTGCCTCCGTCCCCCCTTAAATAAATATTTTGTTTTGGTTTGGATTTTGGTGGTTTTTTTTTTCTTCAGTTTTTTCAAGGTAGGGTCTCACTCTAGCCCAGGCTGACCGGGTATTCACTATGGAGTCTCAGGGTGACCTTGAACTCACAGTGATCCTCCTACCTCTGCTTCCCAAGTACTGGGATTAAAGGAGTGCACCACTATGCCCGGCTTAAATAAGTATTTTTTTAAAAATCAAAAAGATTCAAAGGGGAAAGAATGGGGGGGGAGGGGATTACCATGGAGTATTTTTTTATAATCATGGAAAATGCTAATAAAAATTTTTTAAAAACTCCAAAAGAAAATAATCATCATCATCCTATGGCGGGGGCTGCAGCTTAACAGCAAAGCACTTGTCTAGCATGCATGAAGGTATGAGTTCCGCTCCCCAGAACTGCCAACAACAATCCCAAGACACACTACTGTCTTTTTAAAAAGCAATATAACAGCTGGGCATGGAAAGAAGAAGGATCACTATAAGTTCAAGGCCAGCCTGGGACTCACAGAGCGAGTTTAGTATCAGCCTAGGCTAGTGTGAGACTCTACATACAGGGTGGGGGTAATATGCAGGAGATGTAGCTAAATGGTAAAGCATTTATCTGACATGTACAAGTCCCAGGATTCAACCGCTAGCATTAAAATGAATTAATTTTAAAAAATAAGCCAGGCATGGTGGCACAAGCCTTTAATCCCAGCACTTGGGAGGCAGAAGTAGAAGGACCACCATGAGTTCAAGGGCACCCTGAGAGTAGCTAGAGTGAGACCCTACCTCAAAACACCCCCCAAAAAAATGTGCTGAGCACAGCACAGGTGTGGTAGTACACATCGATAACTCATGCAGAGACAGGAGGATATCAAATCCAAGGTCAGCCTGGATGGGCCACATAATGGATTTAAGAACAGCATGGTCTGTCTCAAAAACACAAATGGAGGACTGGAGAGAGAGCGATGGCTTAGTGGTTAAGGAGTTTGCCTGCAAAGCCAAAGGATGCCAGTTCAACTCTCCAGAACTCACGTAAGCCAGATGTATAAAGGGACACATGCATCTGGAGTCTGTTTGCAATGGCTGGAGGCCCTGGCATGCCCATTCTCTCCCCACCCCTGCTCTAATAAATCAATAAAATATATTTTTTAAACAATGGACAAGGCGTGGTGGCATACACCTTTAATCCTAGCACTCAGGAGGCAGAAGTAGGAGGATCATAGTGAGTTCAAGGCCACCCTGAGGCTACATTCACTACATAGTGAGTTCCAGGTCAGCTTGAGCAAGAGACCCTACCTCCAAAAATAAATAAATGAATGAATGAATGAATGAAGGAAGGAAGGAAGGAAGGAAGGAAGGAAGGAAGGAAGGAAGGAAGGTAGGTTGGTTGGCTGGCTGGTTGGAGAGATGGCTTAGCGGTTAAGCCTTGCCTGTGAAGCCTAAGGACCTTGGTTCAAGGCTCGATTCCCCAGGTCACACATAAGCCAGATGCACAAGGTGGCACATGCATTTGGAGTTCATCTGCAGAGGCTGGAGGCCCTGGCACGCCCATTTTCTCTATCTGCCTCTTTCACTCTCTGTCACTCTCAAGTAAATAAAAATTTTTTAAAAATTAATTAAAATAGATTAAAAAACACCAATATATAAATAAATAAAACAAATGGGTAAAACATGGGAGGAAAGGATAAAAGAAAAATCACCCTTTTCTCTGGCAAGTGAGATTGCTCCCCCTAAGTGTGTGATGCCCAAATAGAATTTGTAACACATGAAGATAAAATGCTTCATATAATATAGGCATGTACACTTTTAAAAAAGAAAGCCTCGGGGCTGGAGAGATAGCAGTTAAGCACTTACCTGTGAAGCCTAAGGACCCCGGTTCAAGGCTCGATTCCCCAGGACCCACGTTAGCCAGATGCACAAGGGGGCACACGCATCTGGAGTTCATTTGCAGTGGCTGGAAACCCTGGTGCGCCCATTCTCTCTCTTTCTCTCACTCTCAAATAAATAAATAAATAAGAATAAAATATTTAGAAAAAAAGAAAATCCTAGATGTGGGAATCACGAGCGTATTCATCTATGCAACTGCCCCGGCATAACAACTTTACATGTAACGGTGAACATGCAAAGGCAGTGGTTTTGTTTAGTATTCTACATCAGTAATTCTCTGTGAAGAGACAGACATTACCAGAAATATCTAGAGGTGTTTCCAGTTTATACGCATGAGCCCAATCCTCTTACGAAATAAGTGCACCTTACAGAAACATGTAAAACAATGTGATACCATTTCTAACTTTGCCAATGTAATTATACTAAGACAGCACATGAAATGGACCCTGACTTAACATTCCTAATCCTACAGGACACATGTATTCCAAGGCAGCAAACAGGCTTAGAACTGTTTTTGTTGCTTTTTCAAAAGTAAAGCCTAGTGGCTCATGCCTATAATCCATACACGTAAGAGGCTGAGGTAAAAGGATCACTATGACTCTGACGTTAGCCTATGCTACACAGTGAGTTTCAGAGAAATCTGGATCTGAGCTAGAATAAGACGAAGAGGGGCAAGGTAGGTGTGGAACTCATACCTGTAATCCTAGTACTGGGAAGGCAAAGGAAGAACACTTTAAGTTCAAGGTTAGCCAGGATACACAATGAGACCTTGTCTCAAAAAAAAAAAAAAAAAAAAAAAAAAACCCTGCCTAGCTGTGGTGGCGCATGTCTTTAATCCCAGTACTTGGGAAGCAGAGAAAGGAGAACTGCTGTAAGTTCGAGGCCACCCTGGAGTGAATTCCAGGCCAGCCTGGGATAGAGCAAAACCCTACCTCAAAAAAAAAAAAAAAAAAAAAAAAAAAAAAAAAAAAATGGGACCTGAAGAGATGCCTCAGTAATTAAGACGCTTACGTGCAAGGCCTAATGGCCTGGGTTCAGTTCCCCATTACTCACATAAAGCCAGATGCACAAAGTGGCAAATGCACCTAGAGCATGTCTGCAGTAGATGACTCAGAAGGCATCATGGTGGTGGAAAGAAGTGACCGGAGTGCTCAGTACTGCAATATCTCTATCACACCTTCCAAAGCTGTGGAAGAGGTGGTGGAAAGAATGTAAGAGCCAAAGGAAGGGTAGGACTCCTTACAACATGCTCTCCCCCAGACACAAAATGGCCTGGACATCCATGACCTCACAGTGCCTTACACTACCTACAGAAGACCATCGTAAGAGGAGGAAAAGATCATGACATCAAAATAAAGAGAGACTGATGGAGATGGGGAGGGGATATGATGGAGAATGGAGTTTCAAAGGGTAAAGTGGGGGAGGGAGGTTATTACCATGGGATATTTTTTATAATCATGAAAGTTACTAAAAAAAATTTGAAAAAGAATATTCTACATCCCTAATCATCAAGGAAATGCAGATTAAAACTACATTGAGATTCCATCTCACTCCTGTCAGATTGGCTACCATCATGAAAACAAATGACCATAAATGTTGGAAAGGATGTGGAAAAAGACAAATCCTTCTACACTGTTGGTGGGAATACAATCTGGTCCAACCACTGTGGAAATCAGTGTGGAGGTTCCTAAAACAGCTAAAAATAGATCTACCATATGACCCACCTATAGCACTCATAGGCATATATCCTTCTTGCTCAACTATGTTTATTGCCGCTCAATTCACAATAGCTGGAAAATGGAACCAGCCTACATGTCCCTCAACTGATGAGTACTGAAGATATGGCACATTTATACAATGGAGTTCTACTCAGCGATAAAGAAAAATGAAGTTATGAAATTTGCAGGAAAATGGATGGATCTGGAAAGGATTATACTAAGTGAGGTAACCCAGGCCCATATATGGATCCTAGCTACAGAGGATTGGATTTCTGTGTAAGTAGGAAGAATACTCAGTAGCAAAGGACAGTAAGCTAGAAAAGAGATAAAAAGGGAAGATAAAAGAAGGGAGGGGGTACTTAATAGGATACTATATGTAAGTAGAAGAATAGGTTAATGGGGGTGAAAGGCCCAAGTGAGATCAGAGGATGTGATTGTGCAAAAGGTGGAAGGAGGGCTAATCAAAATTTAAGAGGATATAAATAAATCATATGGAAACCTACTTTTTTGGACAGTGGAACCGTAGACTGTTACTAGAAAAGTTTCAGTGCTAGGGATGGGATAACTTCCACTGAGTTGCTGGCCAGGGAGGTCCCTGATGCCCCCAAAACATTACAGGCCATTGCTGAGGCCCTTGGTTTCCCATCAGGAATAAATATTACGACCCTATTGCTGAAGATTCCATATACTTGGGCTGCAAAGCCACTGAGAACTCCTGCTGGAATGAGCTGATAACCTCCTCCATGTAGACCAGCTGACAGAATGCTGGAAGAAACCATTCTGCATGCAGCTCAATGGGAGAGAGAGAAATCACCAATGAAGAAACTCAACAGTGGACACTGCAAGCCTTGTATTTGGCCAGCCAGGCCAAATGAACCAACGGGTACAATAGTGGCACATCTGTCATGGTGGAAACCAACTGCCCTCTAATTGGACTGGAGGCCTGCTCCATGGGAGAGAGTACATCCTTAACACGGAAAATCTAAAACATGGGTAGTCATGAGCCCTAGGGGTGTAATGTCTGCTGCTGTCTGGCTAAATGTATATACTATGCTTATCAAACTGCCCAGTAAGCATTTCTCTTAATGTTCATACCCTTATTTAAATGCTATTCTCACTTTTTTGTAGAGAACCTTCTCTTTTCAGATGGCAGTGACCTTGGGACAACTCAGAAGGCATCTTGGGTGTTGGAAAAAAGTGACCCGAGTGCTCAGTACTGCAATATCTCTATCACACCTTCCAAAGCTCAGGGTCTAATGCAGAAGAGGTGGTGGAAAGAATGTAAGAGCCAAAGGAAGGATAGGACTCCTTTACAACATGCTCCCTCCAGACACAAACTGGGCCTGGATATACATGACCTCACAGTGCCTGACATTACCTACACAAGACCATCTTAATAGGAGGAAAAGATCATGACATCAAAATAAAAGGGAGTGATTGAGATGGGGAGAGTACATAATGGAGAATGGAGTTTCAACAGGGAAAGTGGTGGGAGGGAGGGTATTACCATGGGATATTTTTTATAATCATGGAAGTCATTAATTAAAAAAATTTTGAGCAAAAAAAGGAGTCCTGGTTTGCCTATTCATATTCACCCCCCATCACACATGCGTTAGCGTGTGCACACACATACACACTCTCTCTTTCTCAAACAAAGAAAAATACTTTTTAAAAGAAAACAACAAAAAGTTATCTGCTGCCTGCAATCAGAGATGCCTCCTACATTTTGATCTTTCTCAGCAGTGTTTTGAAAAAGGCATTTCCTATGGCTTAAAAATAAAAAATTAAACCAGGTATGGTGGTGCATGCCTTTAATCCCAGCACTCGGGAGGCAGAGGTAGGAGGATCGCCGTGAGTTCAAGGCCACCCTGAGACTACAGAGTTAATTCCAGGTCAGCCTGGACCAGAGTGAGACCCTAACTCGAAAAATAATAATAATAACAACACTATTCTACCATAGGAAGTTTCTTTCTTTTTTTTTTTACATTTTTAGTTTTTTTATTTTTACTTATTTATTTGAGGGTGTGAGAGAAAGAGAGAGAAACAGGCAGTTAGAGAGATACAATGGGTATGCCAGGGCCTCCAGCCACTGCAAACAAACTCCAGATGCATGCGCCCTCTTGTGTATCTGGCTAATGTGGGTCCTGGGGAATCAAGCCTCAAACCAGTGTACTTAAGGCTTCACAGGCCAACGGAGGGGTTGGAAACACAAATCTAGACCCAAATGGCAATGGTACCATAAAATTCTACTTTGTAAAAGGCAGACCAAATGGCTGAACCTTCACCAGGTTAGAGGGAACACCTGAACCACAAGACACTGGAGAAGATATGATGAAGCCTAACCTTAATCTTCTACAGCTTCTCTCCCTCCCTCCCTCTCTCTCTCTTCTAACTCTTGTATATTAGTTCTTTTTCTTCCTTTTCTTAGTGGGTACTGACCTGTAACTCCCAGTACCAGCATGTGGCTATCATCCACAATGAGCTTTTAATCAGAGAGACCTACAAGGTTTCCTCAAAGAAAGACAGATTTCTGTCCAAGTACTTGATGACCCACCAAAAGTTAGTGGTTAAGACCCTACTGCTGAAGACACCTTATGTGGTCAACACATAAAATGGAATGGCATAGCTGGAAGCTAGAAGAGAGTCAGTCCCCAGACAGTCAGCATGTCTAGTGCCAGAAGGTGCTACATGGGCGACTGGGGGAAAATGACCAATATCTGTCCAAGCAACTCATAGTCTAACCTACTTAGCAGCAAATAACCTGTTGTGATAGCCACACAAGTGCAATAGTGACACACAGCCATGGTGGGGAACCAACTGCTCTTGATTTGGCTAACTAATCCCCTCAGTGGTACGGAACCCATAGCTGGAGCTGGGAAACAAGTCAGAACCATATCCAAACATAAGCCCACTCTCCACTATCAACTACCACCAATCATGGACTACATACAAGAGAGCCTACTCCTATTAAATTCTCTATAAAAAAAAAAAGTAAGGTATATCTCATTTGTCCTGGTGCTAACTTACTCTCTGTTGGAGAATCTGCTTCTCTTTTTCAGATAGATGTAGACCCTAAGGAGACAAGACACCCCATCATACCTCAAAAGGGCCCCGGCTGAAACTAAGAAAAACTGGCTAAACAAGCAAGGGTGCTGTTTTCTTGATGAACTGGGTACCAGCACAAGGGAGAAGGAGATCAACACAGAGAAAAATCAACTCCTACCAAATGAGAGAGCCAGAGACCCAGAGGCCCCCAACACCTCATCACTGAAGCAGACCAAATATGAACCCAACATGGCTCAGGGAAATTTTGCGGAAGAGGGGGCAGAAAGAATGTCAGAGCCACATGTTGGGTCATGATATGCAGAGACATTTATCCTGCCCATAACTGTGGGCTAACTCCACAATGCATGACCCATATACCTCAACAAGGAGGGGCCAAGGGGAGGAGGTAGGTCACAGATGAGCCTAATAATGGTACCAAACTGACTGTATTTGCTGAATACAAAACTAATTAACAAAAAAATTAAAAATTAAAAAAACACAACCCTGAGCCACCAGGACTCAGACTCTGGAAGTTATCCCCTGAGTCCATGTTGACTTGAATAAATTTTGTTTCTTCATTCTAAAAATAAATAAATAAGGCTTCACAGTCAAGCGCTTAACCTCTAAGCCATCTCTCCAGCCCTCCTTTTTAAAAAAAAATTTTTATTTTTATTCATTTATTGAGTGAGATATACAGACAGAAATAGGCAGGAAGAGCAAGAGAGAATGGGCGCACCAGGGCCTCCAGGCACTGCAAACGAACTCCAGATGAGTGCGCCCCCTTGTGCATCTGGCTTACATGGGTCCTGGTCCTTTGGCTTTGGAGGCAAAGCCTCAATCGCTAAGCCATCTCTCCAGCACTGCCCTTTCCTTTTTTTTTATTTCTTCCTGCTGCTGTTGTTTCGAGGTAGGGTCTTACTTCAGCCCAAGCTGACCTGCAACTCACTCTGTAGATCCAGGCTGCCTACAACTCACAGCCATCCTAACTCTGCCTTCTAAGTGCAGAAAAGGGGGAAGGGGAGAATATGAGAATGGAAATATTGCTGGGGGGCCTCTAGCAACTGCAAAGCAACAGAGTGAGACTCCACCTTGAAATCAAGACAAACAAACAAGAGGATGATGCCAGTGGTTCTTCTTTCCTCCCTCGAACTATGAAACTATGGTCCTGGCTCCTTCCTCCCCTTTAGTGTAAGTAAACTATGTCCATACACATATATACTTGAATAGGGGAGTAAAAAATTCAGCATTCAATTCATGCTCTTAGTTGTTACATTCTAAATGTATGATAAAGTTAGACAAACTACATTTTAGCTTAGCTTTCTTTCTCAATTTCATTCCATTTGTACCCACCCTCCAAATATCCACTTACAAAACCTAGAATGTTTTCTCTAGCTTACACTTCCAACTGGCAGCAAGTTCCTAAAGAGTGAATAAGAAGATATGGAGGAGAAAATAAATACAATTCAGTTCTATGCTGAAATTCCTTATTAGCCAACCTGAAATTGACTTATAGCTTCAAAGAAGCACAATGGAAATGTAGAATTACTGTCCTGTTGAACAATCCATGCACCCTCACCGTTTTTTGTTTGGTTTGGTTTGGTTTGGTTTTTCGAGGTAGTATCTCACTCTGGCCCTGGCTGACCTGGAAATAACTATGTAGTCTCAGGGTGGCTTCAAACTCATGGTGATCCTCCTACCTCTAGACCCCCCAACACCCGTGCAGGGAGCACACCGGGCCTCCCCGTATTTGTATTTAAAACCCTGAAGTAAACAACATCACATGCTGTACTAGTATCTTCTGAAAGATGATACCAAAAATATACATACATATGTATATGTGTGTATATATGTGTGTGTGCGTGCATGCGTGTGTGTGTGTGTATTTATTTTCCCTCCAGGTAGGGGGTCACTGTAGCCCAGGCTGATCTGGAATTCACTCTATAGTCTCAGGGTGGCCTGAACAAACAGCAATCCTCCTACTTCAGCCTCCCAAATGCTGGGATTAAAGGTGTGTTCCACCACACCCAGCCAAATTGATACAAATTTTATGAAAATTTCAGTTGTATTACACACTCATACTGAGAATACATTTGAATATGTATGGAGGAGTCAACTTCTCAAACATTTTGAGGAAGAAGTTAAAAGTGCTCTTTAAAATTCCAAATTTGGAAGCCAGACATGGTGCCGCACGCCTTTAATCCCAGCACTCAGGAGGCAGAGGCAGGAGGATTGCCATGAGTTCGAGGCCACCCTGAGACTCCATACATAGTGAATTCTAGGTCAGCCTAGGCTAGAGTGAGTCCCCACCTCGGAAAAAAAAAAAAAAATTCAAATTTGGGGCTTGGAAAGATGGCTTAGAAGTTAAGATGCTTGCTGGCAAGGCTAAAGGACCTAGGTTCAATTCCCTGGTACCCATGTAAAGTCAGGTGCACAAAGTGGCACATGCATTTGGAGTTCGTTTGCAGTGGATAGAGGCCCTGCACAGCCCATTTTCTATCTGCCTCTCCCCAGCCCCAAATAAATTAAATTCCAATTTTTTAAGTCTTGGGGTAAAATCACTCCAATAATAGAATCTGACCCAGATTATGGCAACTCAAATAACATTTGTGTAGCACACTAACAATTTTGAAACTACCTCTAACCATAACTCAGACCACAAGAAGTATTTCCTCATAGGGACAGCTGGCAACGCCAATACACAAGGACTTGTCCTTCTATTCTTAGTCCAGTGTTACTTTCATGACACCACCAATCTGTCCAAAGAGAAGTATTTGTGAAAGATCATTACAAAAACCATGCATAAATCCTTAAAAAATAATTCCTGATATGAATCTGAAGCTTCATCATTCTACTTCTCTTATCAATGCAAAGACAAAAAGAAAGGACTTTTTCATTTATTTTTTCACTCTGAGGGTTAAACGTAGGCACTAGAAAACTCTGCTACTGAGCTATATTCCTACCCTTTCATTTTCCTATTTTGAGACAGGAGTCTAGCTAAATTCTAGTTAAATATTCTCTGTAACCCAGGCAGGCCCTGAACCTGTAACTGTCCTGCATCATCCTCCTGGAGGTGGGATGACAGGCCTGCACCAACTGCAAGTGAACATTTAAATGGCCTGGTAGAGTGAGAAAAGAAGTTGTTGGTCAAAATTCCACATGTAAAGGAGAAATATTTCCAGATCTATCCCACCACAGGATGACTACAGACAGTAACAATGTATTGTGGGTTTCAAAAAATACTAAGAATAGGTGATTGAGGAAATGGCTTAGTAGTTACGGCATTGGCCTGCAAAGTCTAAAGACCAGGGTTCGATTCCCCAGGACCCACGTAAGCCATATGTACAAGGGGGGCACATGTGTCTAGAGTTCATTCATATGCGGTGGCTAGATGCCCTGACATGCCCATTCTCTCTATGTGTCTCTTTCTCTCTCATAAATAAAAAGATAAAATACATTAAAAAAAAAACCCAAAAAACTGGGCTGGAGAGATGGCTTAGCAGTTAAGTGCTTGCCTGTGAAGCCTAAGGACCCTGGTTCGAGGCTCAATTCCCCAGGACCCACGTTAGCCAGATGCACAAGGGGGCGCATTGTCTGGAGTTTGTTTGCAGTGGCTGGAAGCCCTGGCATGCCCATTCCCTCTCTCTCTCTCTCCATCACTCTCAAATAAATAAACAATAAAAAAAAACCACCAAGAATGTATTTCAGAAGGCATACTGGTACACACACTCCTATAAGCCCAGCACTTGGGAGGTTGAGGCAAAAAGGACTGCAGGTTTGACTACATAGTGAGATGCCGTTTCAAAAGGGAAGAAAAGAGCAACAGTAAAAAAGTAGACTTCAAAGATAACACCTGGACCAAAAAAAAAAGCCAAGTTAACAATTAGCTTGTTCCAATTGCTCTGTATTGTGTGTGTGTATGCACGTAAATGTGTGTGTGCGTGTGTGTGTGTATGCATGTTATATGCATGACATTGAACTCCATCCACATTGTGAACTGTGCCAATTAACCTGCAGGTGCTTCTACTTTGATGCCCCGGCCTTGGTATTATCCTCTTTGCAATATACTAGTACAATATACTAGTATTTTCTTTCAAAACCAAAAAATAAAAACTATTAAGTTCACTCTAGTGTGGTTGGCTCATTCCTGTAATTATAGCATTTAAGAAACTGACATAAAGAAGACTGTTACAGGGCTGAGACATGGCTTAGCAGTTAAGGAACTTGCCAACAAAGCCTACGGACCCAGGTTTGATTCCCCAGGACCCACATAAATCAGACGCACAAGGTGGCACATGCATCTAGAGTCATTTGCAGTGGGTAGAGGCCCTGGTGTGCCCATTCTGTCTCTCAAATGAATAAATTAAAATATTCTAGCTGGGTGTGATAGCGCATGCCTTTAATCCCAGCACTTGGGGGGGGGGGGGGGTAAAAGGATTGTTGAGAGTTGAGGCTAGTCTGAAATTACATTATAAGTTCCAGGTTAGACTGGGCTAGAGCTAGACTCTACTATGAAAAATCAAGCAAAAGAAACAGAAACTTAAAAAACAGTAATAATAAACACTGTCATATGATTTTGAGGCCAGCCTTGGTTACAGAGTAAGACCTTGTCACAAAACAAAAACAAAAACAAGGATCTGGCCAGGCATGGTGGCACATGACTTTAATGCCAGTACTTGGGAGGCAGAGGTAGGAGAATTGCTGGGAGTTTGAGGCCACCCTGAGACTGCAGAGTAAATTCCAATGCCAGGTCAGCCTGAGCTAGAGGAAGACCCTAACCCCAATAAACAAAGAAACAAACAACAAAAAAGCAAGGACCTAGGGCCTCAGAGATGACTCAGCAGTTCAAAGAGATTGCTTGCAAAGCCGGACAGCCAGGTTTGATTCCTCAGTGCCCACGTAAAGCCAGATGTGGCAAATGTATCTGCAGTTATGTCTGCAGGGGACAGGTGGTCTTGGCGTCCCCATACTCTATCCCTGCTTCTATCTTTCTCTCAAAACAATAAAAATAAACTAGTACGTTCTTTAAAAAAAAAAGTAAAAATTTTAAAAATTTTTTAAAAAAGTGAGCCACGCATGGTGGCACATGCCTTTCATGCCTTGAAATCTAGCACTCAGAAGGCAGAGGTAGGAGGATTGCTTAGAGTTCGAGGCCACCCTGACTACATAGTGAATTCCAAGTCAGCCTAGGCTAGGATGAGAATCTACCTCAAAAAAACAAAAACCAGGGATCTGGAGTAGCTCCATGTTAGAACACTTGTCTGGCAAGCACAAGGCCCTGGGTTCAATACCACAATAATAAATAATAATAAGTAATAATAATAAATGGATAAATCTGAAATTTCAAAAAGTGGGGAGAGGGCTGGGGAAGTGGCTCAGAGGTTGAAGGCTCTTTCTTACAAAGCCTGCTGGCCTGGGTTGGCTGGGCAGTCAATTCCCCAGTACCCACATAAAGCCAGATGTACAAAGTAGCACATATGTCTGGAGTTCATCAGCAATGGCAAGAGGCTCTGTCACGTCCATATTCATATTCTGATTAATATTAATCCTCTATCCCCTCTCCTCTTGCAAATAAATAAATAACATTTTTTAAAAGTAGGGAGAGGGATTGGGGTTTAGCTCAGTGGATGAGCGCTTACCTAGTAAGCACAAGGCACTAGGTTCAATCCTCAGCACCGAAAAATTAATTAATTAATTAATTAATAAAAAGTGGGGAGAATGAGCCAGGTGTGGCAGTGCACGCATTTAATCCCAGCATTCAGGAGGCAGAGGTAGGAGGATCACTGTGAATTCGAGGCCACCCTGAGAACACATAGTGAATTCCAGGTTAGCATGGGCTAGATATGAGTGGGACCCTGACTTGAAAAACAAAGAAAAAAAAGTGGGGAGAATAACAATGCACTTTTTGCATCCTCAACCACACAATAAAACAAAGAATACTAGCATTATTAGTAGCCATATAAGACAAGCTACTGCAGGCCAGACAGATGGCTCAGCAGTTGAGGTGCTTGCTTGCAAAGCCAAAAAGCTTGGTTGGGTTCAAGTACCCAGTGCCCACATGAAACCAAATAGAGTGGTGCATGCATCTGGAGTTTGTTTGCAGTGGCAGGAGGCCCTGGCATGCCCTTTCTCTCCCTCTCCCTTCTTGCAAATAAATAAAGTATAAAATCAGCCACTTCAATAACTGACATCTTTCAGAAAACTTTGCTTTACAGCCAGTGAAATGATGAGCCTAAGACATAAAATGCTACTGGTATTCCAAACAATGACACTCAAGTTTAATAGAACCCTAACTCAAGTCCTTCACAATATGAACTGTGATTCCTTTAAAACTAATACACAAATAAATAATCTCAAGTTCCATGAACTTGCTGCTGGGAAACCTGCTTCATTTTCATTTTTCTTTATAAACAATAAAAACGAGAGAGAAATGCAAGCCAATGTCTATGAAAAAAATTCCAGGATGCAGCCAGGTAGATATGATGGTACCTGCCTCAGGAGGTAGAGATAGAAGGACTGTTGTTCAAGGCCAGCTTGGAGCTACAGTGAGTTGCAGGTCAGCCTGGACTAAAGTGAGGCACTACCTGGGAGGTGAAGGGGGTGGTACAATTGAAATTTTTTTCTGTCTCTCAAATAAATAAAAATATTTTTTTAAATGTGAAAAACAGCCTGGTGACACAGGCCTTTAATCCCAGCACTCTGGAGGCTAAGGTAGGATTGCTGAGAATTCCATGCTAGCCTGAGCCTACATAGTGAATTCCAAGTCAGTCTGGGCTAGGGCAAGACCCTAACTGGAAAAAAAAAAAAAGTGATAAACATGTACAGGTGTTTTCCTTACCCTTATTCCCTAAACAATGTAGAAGTAACAACTACTTATACTTAATATACTATTTATATCATTTTAGGTATTACAGGGCATGCAGACATATTTAAGGCCCACACAAGGATATGCATAGGTTGTAAGTACGTACTATACCTACTTGACATAGAAGGGGCTTGAGCATGGAGGAGCTGGACATCTGAGAGCAGTTCTGCACACACCAGGTGATAACTACGTTTACTTTAGGAAAGACGCTCAAATACAGACTACCTACTACTTACTAATGTGCTGGCAGGGTACAAGGGGATAGAGAAAACGTGTTATATAAGATCCACATAAGTGAAAGTTAGTTGATTGGGGAAGACAAGCGTGAATGCTGGGGCAGGAGTGAAGTACTATGAAGAAAACTCAGGGTGAGCTACTATATAGGCTGCTTCTCTCGGACAGTGTTAAGAGCAGCCAGGTCAAAACAGTGTCAGAAGGACAAGCTTCCAAAGCACCTGCAGCCACCATTCAGCAAGAGCACATGCAAAGGGCCTACGGAAGCAATGACCTGAGGTGGAGGTGAAGGTATGTTAGGGCAAGTAAGATACAGAAACAGGAAAGAAAGTGATGCAGTCTCAGCTCTCAGGGACCTCAAGAGGGAAGAGGAGGGGAGGGGAAGAAAGAGGAGGAAAGAAAATACTTCGAAGACAATGCTTCTTTGGGCAGTGGGGTTTAATTGCAAAGTCTGTCTCCTGTTTAGAGACATGGTTATAAATGCATACCAACAGTTTATGTAAATTCACAAAAGACAGTCTAATGAAAGGAACTTTGGAGATTTTAGGTAATTAGGAAAAAGGGAAAAGCAAGCAGTACTTGTTATAACCACCAGGCAGAGGAGGAAGGAAACCCTAGGTGAGAATTCAATTTTCTTAACAGACACCATTTTATGGGTGTGACATTTCATATAAGGTTCCTAATATGGAATGAAGTGTGGGCAAAAAGACTTACTCAAGTGATAATCCTTAATCAACACTTGGTAACAAATGACAGGCTTCTACTTTTGGAAATTCCCATATATTGGGATGATCAGTTTTGTCTGAACTTAAGTAATAAATTACAGAGTAATTTATTACTTAAATCCTTCAAAGTCTCTTGTCTAGACTATTCCAATTTTATCCTACTGTGGTTATAGAGAAACACCCTTCAAGAACCAAGTAGGTAAAATCTTTGTAAGTCAAGCCACTTCCCTGTTGGTAAAATTTCAATGATTCCCCAAAGCCATCCAGATATACTTCAGACTGTATTTGAGGCCTAAGATAAGACTCTTAAACACTCTTCAGCTTCACAGCAGACATGTACTATTCATGAGCATGCCAAGCCTCTGACCAAACTGAGGGTGCCTTACAAAGGGCAACTTGCACTTCACTATATCCTTTCCATTTTACTGAGATTTCCCCTGAACTATCAAAAATGTATAGATGGCTGGGCATGGTGGCTCACGCCTTTAATCCCACCACTAGGGAGGCAGAGGTAGGAGGATCACTCTGGGTTCAAAGGCCACCCAGAGACTACATAGTGAATTCCAGGTCAGTCTGAGCCAGAGTGAGACCCTACCTCAGGAAACCAGTGATGATGATGATGATGATGATATTATGATGAAGAACAGATGGAGCTGGAGAAATAGCTTAGTGGTTAAGGTGTGTGCCTACATAACCTAAGGACCCAGGTCAATTCCCTAGGACCCATGAAAGGCAGCTATACATGTGGCACATGCACCTTGTGTTTGTTTGCAGTGGCTAAAGGCCCTGGTGTGCCCATTCTGTGTGTGTGTGTGTGTGTGTGTGTGTGTGTCTGTCTGTCTGTCTCTCTCTCTCTCTCTCTCTCTCTCTCTAATAAGTAAATAAATAAAATATATTTTTAATTTTTTTTAATGTGCAATCAAGAAACAAACTCCAGATACATTATACCCCTTGTGTATCTGGCTTACATGGGTCCTGGGGAATTGAACCTGGGTCCTTTGGCTTCACAGGCAAACACCTTAACTGCTGAGCCATTTCTCCAGTCCTAAAACATACTTTTTAAAAAAAACAAATGTACAGATGGGGGCTGGAGAGATGGCTTAGCGGTTACAGCATTTGCCTGCTAGGCCAAAGGATCCTGGTTCAATTCTCCAGGACCCATATAAGCCATATGCACAAGGGGGCGCATGCACCTGGAGTTTGTATGCAGTGGCTGGAGTCCCTGACATACCCATTCTCTCTCTCTCTACCTCTTTCAATCTCTACTAGCAGAGCGTAGAAGAATCATCTTGAGTTTGAGGTCAATCTTGAGACTACAGAATGAATTCCTGGCCAGCCTGAACTACAGGTAGATCTCACCTTGGGGTTTTTTTGGTTTTTTTTTTTAAAAAAGGGAGGTATACTGGCAGATCATGGTGGCACATGCCTTTAATTTCAGAACTCTGGAGGCAGAGGTAGGAGGATCACTATGAGTTTGAGGCCAGCATGAGACTGAATTCCATTTCAACCAGAGCTAGAGTGAATCCTACCTTGAAGCCACTACTCCCTCCAAAACTATATAAATATGTAGAGTAAATTCAGGCCAGTTGTGGTGGCACATGCCATTAATCCCAGCACTCAGGAGGCAGAGGTAGGAGGACTGCCATGAGTTCAAGGCCACCCTGAGACTACACAGGGAATTCCAGGTCAGCCTGGGCTAGAGCGAGACCCTACCTCAAAAAAAAAAAAAAAAAGATAAAAATATTTTTATGTATTTATGTGAGAGTGAAAAAGGGAGAGGGGAAAGCGGGGGAGAGAATATGGGCACCCAAGGGCCTCCAGCCACTGCAAACGAACTCCAGGTGCATGTGCCACCTTATGCATCTGGCTTATATGGGTACTGGGGAATTGAACCTAGGTCTTTGGCTTTGCATGCAAGTACCTTAACCACTAAGCAATCTCTCTAACCCCTGCCCTTCTCCCCCTCCCCCACCAAGGTAGAGTCTCACTCTAGCTCAGGCTGCCCTGGAATTCTCTATGTAGTCTCAGGATGGCTTCAAACTCATGGTGATCCTCCTACCTCTGCCTCCCAGGAGCTGAGATTAAAGGCCTGCACTATCACGCCCAGCTAACCTTTTGCTGCTGTTTGTTTTATTTTTTGAGGTTATGTCCCCCTCTAACCCAGGTTGGCCTGGTATTCACTATGTAGTCTCAGGCTGGCCTTCAAAGTGATCCTCCTACCTCTCTCTTACGTACTGGGATTAAAGGGCATGCGCTACCACACCTGGCCATAAAAATATTTTTAGAAAATTTAAAAAGCAGGCTGGAGGGATGGCTTAGGGGTTAAGGCATTTGCCTGCAAAGCCAAAAGACCTTGGTTCAATTCCCCAGGACCCACGTTAGCCAGATTCAGAAGGGGGCACATGCATCTGGAGTTCATTTGCAGTGGCTGGAGGCCCTGGCACGCCCATTCTCTCCCTCCTTCCCTTCATCCCTACCCCTCTCTCTCTCTCTCTCTCTCTCTCTCTCTCTCTCTCTAGTAAATATATAAAAATAATAACAAAAAATTAAAAAGGAGATGGTTTATCGATTAAGATGCTTGCCTACAAACGGCGCTTCTGTTCCCCAGTACCCACATAAACCAGATGCACATGGTGGCACATCCCTCTGGAGTTCATTTGCAGTGGCTAGAGGCCCTGGTGCACCCATTCTTTCTCCCTCTCAAATAAATAAACCACAGATGTGGTACTATAAGCCTGTAATTCCAGGACTTTGGAGGTAGAGGTATGAGCAGAAGTTCAAGATCACTTTCAGCCACATAAGTAGTTAAGAGGCTAGCCTGAGCTACATAATATCACAGAAACCACCCCCAAAAAAGGAAGGAGTATGCTTTCGAGATTTAAGGGTTGAAAGCCATGGTTCTAGTAAAGTTTTCCATAAACTTGCCTGCTGCCTTGACATCCCTCTATTCAATCACCTGGGCCACTTCCTGTCAGTATGGGTAAAGTATTCTTTCTGCAATGACTGACCTAACTGTCAGCTTCACAACTAACTAGCAAGCTGATACTAAAAGAAAAGGGCAGGAATTGTTTTAAACTCTACTTTGTCAAAAGCTTGAATCCAGGACAACAGACTTCTCAACTACCCCTTCCCAAAATCAGGGAGTCAGGTATGGTAATACATGCCTTAGTTCCTGCTGAGGTAAAAGGACTGCTGTAGTCTGGGGCTACAGAAGAAATTCCAGGTCAAGCCCAGGCTAGAGTGAGAGGCCTTGGTGTAGGGGAGGATATCAGAGTAAGAAGGGTACAGAAAAAGCAAAGGATTTTTTTTTAATTTTTTTTTATTTATTTGAGAGCAACAGACACAGAAAGACAGATAGAGGGAGAGAGAGAAAGGGCGTGCCAGGGCTTCCAGCCTCTGCAAACGAACTCCAGATGTGTGCGCCCCCTTGTGCATCTGGCTAACATGGGACCTGGGGAACCAAGCCTCGAACAGGGGTCCTTAGACTTCACAGGCAAGCGCTTAACTGCTAAGCCATCTCTCCAGCCCAGGATTTTTTTTTTTTTAATCGAAATGATTCAAATGAAGATGGGCATGAAGCCGGGTGTAGTGGCACATGCCTTTAATCACAGCAAAGGTAGGAAGAGATGCGGAGGTAAGGAGGAGCCCCATTAGTTTGGAGGGTACCCTGAGACTACAAAGTGAATTCCAGGTCAGCCTGGGCTAGAGAGAGACTCTACCTCCAAGAAGAAGAAAAAATAAATGAAAAGATGGGCATGGCGACACAATTGTAATACCAGCACTTGGAACCATGGAGCTAGAGGTTCAGGAGTTCAAGGTCATCCTTGGCCACACAGTGGACTTGAGACCAGCTTGGGCTACATGAGACCCTGCCTCAAGAAAAACAAATGAGGGCTGGAAAGATGACTTAGCAGTTAAGGTGCTTGCCTGCAAAGCCTTAGGACCCAGGTTCAATTACCCAGTACCCATGTAAGCCAAGGGCAAAAGATGGCACATTCATTTGAGGTTTGTTAGCAGTGGATAGAGGCCCTGTAATGCCCATTCTCTTTCTCTCTCTCTGTCTCTCTCTCTGTCTCTCTCTCTTTCTCTCAAATAAACACTTTTTTAAAAAATTAAAATTAAATAGCATTTGGAAGTGTCTGGAAATAGTAATCCCACACTTCAATAAGTGGGAAGATCAACCTCCATTCTGTCAGTTAACTTAAGTCTGTCACCTTTTTGAATAGAAGGGACATAAAAGCTCAAAATTCAATGTGAAATTTATAAACTTGTAAACATCTGAGTCTTTCAAATTGACTACTCAACTAATCAACTGTAGTGATCGGCTAAATAAATCAGGTTATTGTTATGGGATACATACGTACTTCTCTGTCCCCTCTATAACAGGAGAAACTCAAGTCTTCTGACCTGGAAAACTGTTATTCCGATCTAGAGAGATGGGTAAGTGGTTAAAGGTGCTTGCTTTACAGGCAGGCATGGTGGTGCACCTTTAATCTCAGCACTCAAGAGGCAGAGTGAGCGAGTTCCAGGCCAGCCTGGGTTAGAATGAAACCCTACCTCAGAAAAAAAGAAAAAAAAAGTGTTTGCTTGCAAACCCTGTCAATCTTGGTTCCATTCCCCCAAACCTACCTAAAGCCAGGTGTACAAAGCAACACATGCATCGGGCATTTGTTTGCAGGGGCAAGAGGCCTTGGTGTGCCCTTCTCTCTCTGTCCCTTCTGCTCTGGGCTTGAACTCAGTGATACTCCCACCTCTGCCTCCTGAGTGGTGGGGATTTAGGCATGCACCACCATGCCTGGCTAACACAAATATTTCTTAAAATGAAAACTATTATTCCTTGAAACCAGGAGAAGCTAACATTATGCCCTACCTAGGACTTTGTTACACAGCTCTCAGCTCTATATAAAGCTTACATCCTTCTCCCCCTAACTCTCCCTCAACAAATAAAAAAAGCACCTGAACAACATAGACAATACTTAACACCACCTATGTACGTATTCCTTCTGCAAGCCACTCTGTTTCATACCTCTCAGCTAAGAAATCAGGTGAATGACTCGAGCACATGGCCACAACTCTTGCTATTCTGTTCATTAGAACTAGGGGCTACCGGGCGTTTTCCAAATGCTCTGTTTGGGAAGAGCATTCCAGGCCTCTGAAGAATTACTAAATTCAAATACAGGTCACTATGCTGAAGAGTAGCAACAAATCCACTGTTAAACAAGAGCTCTCCAAGGTTAAATTGAAGTTATCACCTAATGTGTTAGTTAGTTATTTAACATGCAATCCCACACATAAATCCCACACATAAATCCCACAATAAAAGTGAAAATAACTATGCATGTCAATTACGGTAATTAACTTAAAGCACTTAGCAAACCCTTATACTGGACAAATCAAAGCTATGTTTTTCAAACAATTTTAAACCCGGGTATTCATTTTTCAAATCAGTACTAAACATAAGCTCTGAACGCAACAGTATTTAGAGATGACGTTAAAATAAGAAGTGTTCCTACAACCCATTAGCCAAAGATTAGATCAGTTTTCCTAAAGAACTCTTAAAATATTACATTCTAGCTGAGTGTGGTGGCCTTTCATCCCAGTACTGGGAAGGCAGGGGTAGTAGAAGAATCACTGTGAGTTCAAGGCCAGCCAGGGACTACAGGGTGAGTTCCAGGTTAGCCTGGGCTAGAAAAAGACTCTACCTCTTTAAAAAAAAAAAAAAAAAAGAAAGAAAGAAAGAAAGAAAGAAAAAGAAAAAGAAAAAGAAAAACTAAGTAAATGTTATACGCTAGCATCTTATGAAATCCTCTATTTCCATGCTGCTAAAATTTGAATTAACCAGAAAAAGGACACCACCACTGACATATGCATTTTACACTGAGTGGATAATTCCCTGACAATTACAATGCAACTATGCACCAAAGAATCAAAGCTCAACAAATCAACTAACCGTACAGCACATGCATATACAGCTAGGGAGTTCTAGAGTACTGAGTTAAATACCCAAGTTTCCAAATTTTACAAGCATTATCAAACCAAGAATAAAACCTAACTAAACACATATGGTCCATGATCACAAAGACACGAAAGTCATTTCTGTCAGTTAATGGTCCCATCGTGAGTTTCAAAATTCAACATATCCCAAAGCAATCGGATTAAAATCTTTCCACACAAGAGGAAATGTCTCTTCTAGCCTGCGTGCCCAGGATCGCCCCAAGTGTCCAGGTGAACCGCTGCTCTCTAGAAAAACTGTCCTGTACGTTAGGAAAATTAATTTCCCAGTCGAGTCAACACCCCTTCTCTTCATGCCCGACTCACGTCCTCCCTGTCTGAAGTCGCAGGAAGGCCTCGGGTGCAGTGCGGGGCTTTTAAAACCACATTTCCACGTGGGAGGACAGACGGGAGCGGGAGGGAGGGCTTTCGCGTGGGGGACTACCGAAGGGTGAGGGGCGGAGAAGTTAACGGGTACCGAGGGAAGAACGCCCCAAACAGCGCTCGCAGGGGAGGGTGAACGGGCGGGCCGCTCTGCCCCAGCGAGCCCGAAGCCCAAGCCCGAAAGGCAGGCGGCGGGAGGCACCTGGGCCTCGGCTCCGCGCGGCCTTCCACCTCCCGGCGGGGCGGAGGGAGCCCGGAGAGCCGCGCCCGGTGCCGAGGGGCCGAGGGCCGAGGCCGCGTGTGCCAGCCCGGGCCGGGAGGCCTCCGTGCGGCCGGGCGGGGCGGGGCGGGGCGAGGCGGGGCCGGGCGGCCGGCGGCGCGGTCACCCACCTGGCTTGCCAGTCATTCCAGCTCCGCGGGTACTTGGTGCCGCCGCCGCCGCCGCTGCTCAGCCGAGACCCCGGGGCTCTGCGGCTCATTACCTTCCCCGACACGACATGGCCAAGCGCCGCCGCCCGGAGAAGCGCGAACCGCCGCCCGAACCGGCCGCCGCCGACACCCCGCTCCGGCCCGGGGCTGAGGAGGAAGCCGAGGAGGAGGAGGAGACGGCGGCGGAGGGCGGGGGAGGCGGACGGCCGTTCCGGGTTCCGCCAGAGCCCGCAGCGCCGGAGCAGGAGGCGGGCGCCGCGCGGCGAGGGGGAGGCGACGACTCTTGCAGAGCCGTGCGCGACCAGCGACGCCTGGACGGGAGGACGAGGACGAGGACGGCGAGGAGGCGGAGGCGACGGCTCCTCACGCTCACACGGATACTTGTTTCTCCGCCTCCCGGCTCCGCCCGCCGTGCCGTCGCCGCCGCACGGCATGCCGGGAACGAGGGGCGGTGCCGGCGCCCGCCGAGCCCAGTGAGGGGCGGGGACTGGAGAGGGGCGGGGCGTCGTGGTGAGGGGCGGGGCCGCGGGTGGCCCTCTTCCCCCCCTCACCCCCCGCCGGGTCCGGCTCCGCCCGCAGTGCTCATACCTGAGGGCCGGCGCCGCCGCAGGGCATCACGGGAAAGGTGAACGTGCGCGCGCCGCCGGAGTCGCCCGCGGCCCCAGGCGCGGTGAGGTGAGAACTGCCCGGCGTCCCCTTGGCAGCTGCGGCGCCGGGCCCAGCTGCCCTCGATCCTGAGCAGAAGCAGTGAAAATACTAAGCGTCGAGGAAGGGGAAAAGTGCATAGGTAGCTACTTCCACGGGGCCCTTTAAAAATGTCATGGCGTACTGACTTTTTTTCCCAAATTTTTTTCTTTCTAATTTCACATTTTCTCAATGTAAACACCGTTAAGTCACCAACAGGTTTCCGAATCCCGTTTCCTGCCTCGTGAAACGTACTTTGAAATTCCCTTCATCCTAACACCTCCCCTTCCCCAGCAGAAAGAGTGTTGCAAAGGGGGCTCACACCGGAGCATCACCCCCACACACTCGCTAAGAAAGAATTCACTGAAGCATCGGGTTTATTATGGCATGTAAATACACGCACACTTAAAAAGTGAGTTCTGGGGCTGGAAAAGTGGCTTAGCAGTTAAGGCGCTTGCCTGCAAAGCCAAAGGACCCAGGTTTGATTCCCCAGGACCCACATAAGCCAGATGCACAAGTGGTGCATGCCTCTGAAGTTCCTTTGCAGAGGCTGGAGGCCCTGACGCGCTCATTTTCTTCTCTCTCTCTGTCTCCCCAATAAATATTAAAAAGTTTTTTTTAAGTGAGTTCTGGGGCTGGACAAATGGCTTTGCGGTTAAGGTGCTTACCTGCAAAGCCAAAGGAACAAGGTTCCATTCCATGACCCACTCGCGTATGGAGTTCGTTTGCAGTGGTTGAAGGCCCTGACATGCCCATTCTCTCCTCTCCCTCACTCACACTCTCTCTCTCTCTCTCTCTCTCTCTCTCTCTGTCAAATAAATAAGTAAATAAATAACAATTTTTAAAAAGTGAGTTCTGTCCTCTCATTCATTACGTAGCCAAGTATGAGCTTGAACTTCGGAGCCTCCTGCCACTATCTCCTGTGTGCTGGGATTACAGGCCCAGTATATGAGGTGCTGAGAATCAAATCCAGACTTTCAGACGTTCTAGGCAAGCACTCTACCAATCCCCTGGAGCTACATCTACAGCACTAGATACACTTTTGGGGGTAAGGGGTACAGGAAGGAGAGGGGAGGAAGGCTCTCACTGTAGCCCACACTGAACTGGAACTCGCTCTGCATCTCCAGGCTGGGCACAAACTCAAGGATCGCCCTACAATAGCCTCAGAAGTGCAGGGATAAGGTATGCGCTACCACATCTGGTACAAATACACTTTTTATTGCTTTTACGTCTTTAAATATTTTTATTTGAGAGAAACAGAGAAGGAGCATGGCCCAACAGGAACCTGTTGTAAATGGATTCCAAATGCAGGTGCCTCTTTGTGCATATGGCTCTGTTTGGGTACCAAGGAATTGAACCAGGGCAGGCAGGTTTTGCAAGCAAGTGCCCTGAACCATCTCTCCAGCCCAGATGCACTTTTTTAAAAATATTTTTATTTTTTCGAGGTAGGGTTTTACTGTAGCCCAGGCTGACCTGGAATTCATTCTGTATTCTCAGGCTGGCCTCTAACAGTGATCCTCCAACCTCTGCCTCCCGAATGCTGGGATTAAAGGTATACGCCACTACGCCCGGCAGTTTTGTTTATTTATTTGCAAGCTGAGAGGGAATAGGCACTCCAGGGCCTCTTGCCACTGCAAAGGCCAGATGTGTATGGCGCTTTATGCATCTGGCTTTACTGGGGAATGGAGCCCAGGCCATCAGGCTTCATAAGCAATGCCTTTAAATGCTGAGCCATCTCCCCAGCTCTAGATACACTTTTTCAAAAAGTAAACAAGGGCTGGAGAGATGGCTTAGCAGTTAAGCACTTGCCTGTGAAGCCTAAGAACCCAGGTTCAAGGCTTGATTTCCCAGTACCCACATAAGCCAGATGCACAAAGTGGTGCTTGCATCTGGAGTTTGTTTGTAGTGGCTGGAGGCCCTGATGCACCCATTCTCTCTCTCTCTCTCTCTCTGCCTCTTTCTCTGTCTGTTGCTCTCAACTAAATGAATATAAATAAACAAAAAATTTAAAAAGGTAGACAAGATGCACATCAAACAAATCTTAGCCTTCTGTTCTAAGAGAAAGTATGTAAAAATTGTTAGCAGGGGGCTGGAGGGATGGCTTAGCAGGTAAGGCATTTGCCTACAAAGCCAAAGGACCCAGGTTTGATTCCCCAGAACCCATGTTAGCCAGATGCACAAGGGGCCATGTGCATTTGTAGTTCTTTGCAGTGGTTGGAGGCCCTGGCATGCCCACTATCTTTCTCTTTCTCTTTCCCTTTCTCTGACTCTCTCTCTCTCTCTCTCTCAAATGAATAAATAATAAAATAAAATAACAATGGTGGTACATGGGAGGGAAATAAAAAAGTTCGTAATGTTTAAAATACTGGTATTAGTTTAAAAAAAATTGTTAGCAGGGCATGGTGGCACACCCTTAATCCCAGCACTTGAAAGGCAGAGGTTGTAAGGAGTCCTACCCTTCCTTTGGCACTTACATTCTTTCCTCCACCTCTTCTGCAATAGACCCTGAGCCTTAGAAGGTGTGATCGAGTGCTGAGCACTCCTGTCACTTCTTTCCAGCACCATGATGCCTTCTGAGTCATCCCAAGGTCACTGCCATCTGAAAAGAGAAGGTTCTCTACCAGAAGTGAGAATAACATTAATATAAGGGTATGAACATTAAGAGACGTGCTTACTGGGCAGTTTGATAAGCATAGTATATACATTTAGCCAGACAGCAGCAGACGTTACACCCCTAGGGCTCATGACTACCCCTGTTTTAAGTTTTCAGTATCAGGGATGTATTCCCTCCCACAGAGCGGGCCTCCAGTCCAATTAGAGGGCAGATGGTTTCATGACGCGTGCCACTATTGCACCTGTTGGCTCATTTGGTCTGGCTGACCAAATATAAGACTTGCAGGGTCCACTGCTGATTATCTTCACTGGTGATTTCTCTCTCTCCCATTGAGTTGCATGCAGAATGGTTTCTTCCAGCTTTCTGTCAGCTGGTCTACATGGAAGAGGTTATCAGCTCAGTTCCAGCAGGATTTCTCAGTGGCCTCACAGCCCAAGTATGTGCAGTCTTCAGCAATAGGGCCTTACCATCTATTCCTAATGGGAAACCAAAGGCCTCTGCAATGGCCTGTAATGTTTTGGGGACATCAGGGACCTCCCTGGCCAACAACTCACTGGAAGTTATCCCATCCCTGACACTGAAACTTTTTTAGCAACCATCTACATCTCCTAAGTGTTCCATTGTCCAAAAAATTAAGTTTCTATATGATTTATTTATACCCTCTTAGATTTTGATTAGCCCTCCCTCCACCTTTCCTTTACTCAATCTCTTCCCCTGACCTCACTTGGGCCTTTTCACCCCCATTAATTTATTCTTCTAATTACATATATAAAATACCATCCTATTAAGTACCACCTCCCTTCCTTTCTCTTCCCTTTATATATCTTTTCTGGCTTACTGGTCTTTGCTACTGAGTTTTCCTGCTTTGCTCAGGACCACGTCATAAGAGCAAAAAAAAATTAGTGATTTTATACTTAATTATGTGGAGTTGATGGCTATCCCTGAATATGTATCCATTAAAGCTTCACCTTCTCACTGAAGGAGGATCATCAGTTCCAAAGAATGAAACATGGAAAAGTGAAAAAAAATGCTTTTTCTTTTTAGTGTGCTTGTTAGTACGTGTGACATTTGTGTGTGGTATGTGGACACGTGTGTACTCAAGTATCCCGTGTTCATGCAAGTGGTGCATAAAAAGTATCATGTACCCTCTTTATCGCTTTTCCACTGTATTGCCCTGAGACTGTCTGCCACCGAACCCAGAGCTCACAGCCCCCACTCCCTCACACACACCTTGGACTGACTGACCAGTGAGCCCCAGCAAGCCTCCTGTGCCTACCCTCCTCTTTGCTGGGATTACAGACTTCTCAGCCATGCCCAACTTTCCCCACGGGTGCTGGGGATTGAACTCTGGTCCTTGTGCTTGTTTAGCAGGCACTGTTACCACGGAGCCAGCTCCCCAGCAAAAAAAATGAAAATTTTATCCAGGAGTGGTGGTGCATGCTTTTAATCCTAGCATTCTAGAGGCAGAGGCAGGAGGATCACTATGAATTTGAGGCCATTCTGAGACTACATAGTGAATTCCAGGTCAGTCTGAGCTAGAGTGAGCACTACCTCCAAAAACAAAAAAAAAAAAAGAAAAAGCAGCCAGGCGTGGTGGCACATGCCTTTAATCCCAGCACTCAGAAGGTAAAGGTACAAGGATTGCTGTAAATTCAAGACCAGCCTAGAACTACAGATAGAATGAGTTCTAGGTCAGCCTGGACTAGGATGAATCCCTGCCTCAAAAAAACGTAAGAGGGCTGGAGAGATGGCTTAGTGAAGAAGGCCCTTGCCTGCAATGCCAAAGGACCCAGGTTCGATTCCCCAGTATCCATATAAACCACAAGGTGCTACATGTTCATTTGCTGGATGGCCTGGTGCTCTGAGTGATCTGGCCGCGACATCTGTCACCCCATTGATCTCCAGGGTTGATTCGGCTGATCTCGTGTCCCCTTCCTCCCTCACCACTCCATGTGCTTCCCTCCCGAAGCTGTGCGCTCAAAGAGGACGACCTTCCCGGAATAGAGGAGGACCGGTCTTCGGTCAAGGGGAGACAAGTAGCTGCGCTCCCCTGCTAGAACCTCCAAACAGGCTCCCAATTAAATAAAATATTTTTTAAAAAATTCCCACTAGAAATTAGCCTGGTCTCCCAACTTTTGTAAAAATAAATAAATAAGTAAAAGTAGAGCTGGGAAAATAGCTCAGTAGGTAGGAGGGCTTCCTGCACAAGCATGAGGACTTGAATCTGATCCCTAGTTCCCGTGTAAAAACCCAAACCTGAGCTGGGCACCTTCAATCCCAGCACTCAGGAGGCAGAGGTAGGAGGATCGTCATGAGTTTGAGGCCACCCTGAGAACACATAGTGAATTCCTGGTCAGCCTGCGCTACAGCGAGACTCTACCTCAAAAAAATAAAAAAAGCAGCCAAACATGGTTGCACGTGCCAGCCAGTCTAACTGAAAATAGTGAGTTCCAGGATCAGTAAAAGAACCTATCTCAGGAAAACAAAGCAGGAAAGCAATAGTGGAGGGTGCCAGAGCTCCTCCTCCTCTGACCTTGCCACCTGCTCACAGAATGTGCCTATTTGCACTCATATGTATGCATGACACTCTTACACACACCTAAATAAATAAATAAGGGCTGGAGAGATGGTTTAGCCATCAAGGCACTTGCCTGCAAAGCCCAAGAATCCATGTTGGACTCTCCAGGTCCCACATGAGACGGACACACAGGGCGGTGCAGACACGCAAGGCTCCACGTGCTCACAAGGTCGCACATGTGTCTGGATTTCGATTGCAATGCCTGGAGGCCCTGGCACACCAATTCTCTCTATGTCTCTCTAATTCTCTACCCCCCCACTCTCTCATGAATAAATAAATGTAGATTTGGGAAGGTGGTAGAGTATTTGTCTGCTATGCATGAGGAAGTTCCTGAGTTCAATTCCCAGAACCGCACAGTCATAATAATATATTTTAGGGCTGGAGAGAAAGCTTGGTGGTTAAGGCACTTACCTGCAAAGCCAAAGGACCAAGGTTAAATTACCCAGGACCCACGTAAGCCAAATGCACAAGGTGGTGGGTGTCCGGAGTTCATGTGCAGAAGCTGGAAGCCTGTCCATGCCTATTCTCTTTCTCTCTCTCTTAAAATAAAATAGTTTGTTTGTTTTTTTAATTTAAAAAGCCAGGCATGGTGGTGCGTGCCTTTAATCCTAAAACTCAGGAGGCAGAGGTAGGAGGATCGCCATGAGTTTGAGGTCACCCTGAGACTACAGAGTGAATTCTAGGTCAGCGTGAACCAGGGTTAGACCCTATCTCAAAAACCAAAAAACTACAACAACAGCAAAAAATTCTTAATAAAATGGAACAGATAGGGCTGGAAAATGGCTTAGCAGTTAAGGCACTTGTCTGCAATGCCAAAGGTTTGATTCCCCAGTACCCATGTAAAATCACATGCACAAGATGGCATATGTGTCTGGAGTTTATTTGCAGTGGCTAGAGGCCCTGGCATGCCCGTTCTCTCCCTCCCTCTCTCTCTCTCTCTCTCTCTCTCTCTCTCTCTCTCTCTCTCTCCCCCCCCTCAAATAGATAAATTAATTAAATTAATAGCCAGGCATGGTGGTGCACACCTTTAATCTCAGCACTTGGAAGGTAGAAGTAGGAGGATTGCTGTGAGTTCAAGACCAACCTGAGGCTGCACAGTGAATTCCAGGCCAATTTGGGCTAGAGCGAGATCCTACCTCAAAAAAAAACAAAAAATAAAATACAACAAAATTTTAAAAAATGGAACAGGGCTGGAAAGATGTCTTAGCAGTTAAGATGTTTGCCTGAAAAGCCTGAGGGCCCAGGTTAGATAACCCAGTACCCATGTAAGCCAGATGCACAAGGGGCTGCATGTGTCTGGAGTTTATTTGCAGTGGCTAGTGGTCCTGGCGTGCCCATTCTCTCTCTGTATCTGCTTCTTTCTCTCTCAAAGTAAGTAAATAAATAATTAATTAATTAATTAACAAATGGAACAGCTGTCTTCTACACGCACACACTCCATCCTAAAACTGCTGTTGAACCTCCCAATTGTCCACCTGCCTCTTGCTGAGGAGCGACTATGAGGAAGGGACCTACAAGTTGTCCAGAGGACATTACAAGAGTGTCTTTCAGCCAGGTATGGTGTCGCACGCCTTTAATCCCAGCACTTGGGAGGCAGAGGAAGGAGGATCGCTGTGAGTTCGAGGCCACCCTGAGACTCCATAGTGAATCCCAGGTCAGCCTGGGCTAGGGTGAGACCCTACCTTGAAAAAACAAAAACAAAAAAACAAAAAAAAAAAAAAAACAAGAGTGTCCTTTCCTTCATATTCATCATTTCCTTCCCCTTCATCTCTTAGGAAGAAAATAAGTCCCTCTATATCCATTCCCAAGATTGGGGTTCCCTCCCTTGTATGGGCAGCTCTGGGAGACTTTGGGAGACTGATTTCTACAACAAGGTATTCTTCAGGGGAGGGGGCGTCTCATGATACAGCCCAGGTTCAGCTCAAACTCAAACCCCTCTAGCTTCAGCTGCCTTAGTGCTGGGATTACAAGCATGAGCCAGCATGCCTGGTCAGCAAGCAGTCTTGTTTTATTGTTTGTAACTGATATGGAATTATGTCAGTGATGATGGATGCCTAGACATTTCTATGTTTTATAAAGTTTTATTCATTTATGTTGTGTATACGCCAGACGCTTGCATGACTTTTATTGCCTGGGTTATGTAGTTGGCTTGGGAATTGAACTCAGGTGGAGAGGTCCTGAGAGCAAGCACCTTGAACCACTGAGCCATCTTCCCAGCCCTTACCTTCGCATTTTTTAATGTACAGTATAATCATAGTTTATTGTTTCATTCAATGTTCAGAAAAATTCATTGAAAACTTACTAACCATTGCCTTTCCTTGAGAAATTAAGGGAGTAGGGATGGCGAAGGGTGCAAACCTACTACAAGAAATGACTGAAAGCCTGTGGTGGTCTAAGAGTAGTGGACAGAATGGATTTCTGAGAAAACTGTTCTGAGGCTTTACATACTTGAAAACAGCATTTAACTCATCGTTACGGAAATGCTTCATTGTTTTGCCTTTTTTTCTAGAAACGCGCCAAGGATGGATGAGGATTGAGGACCTACAGAGCAAGACAGTTGAACCATGGCTACACAGCAGGTGATAGGACAGAAGTGCAGACGTTAACATGGTGCAGTTTTAACTGTCGGGACCAGTTCTTGTACGCTGCTCCTTGCATGTTTTGATCTGGACGGCTTGCTTGGGTCCAGAATGTGGAGGCCTGTTACGTGAAGGTGTTCCTAGTCAGCTGGACTGATGCCCAGCACAGGCTTCATGCAAAGGTGGACAAGTTGGCATGTTGTCCTGACAGTTTGAAGGGCTCTTTAAGGCAGCAAGTATGGCGGCATATAACCCCTCATGAGGCACCTGAATGGAAGCTCTGGAATAAGAAAGTAACCAATCGGTTGTAAATAAAGACATTTTGTAAACTCGGGCTGGGGAGATGGCCTAGCGGTTGAGCGCTTGCCTGTGAAGCCTGAGGACCCCGGTTCGAGGCTCGGTTCCCCAGGTCCCACGTTAGCCAGATGCACAAGGGGGCGCACACGTCTGGAGTTTGTTTGCAGAGGCTGGAAGCCCTGGCGCGCCCATTCTCTCTCTCTCCCTCAATCTGTCTTTCTCTCTGTATCTGTCGCTCTCAAATAAATAAATAAAAAATGAACAAAAAAAAAAAAAAAAGACATTTTGTAAACTTGAAAAAAAAAAAAAAAAAGAAAGAAAGAAAGAAATGACTGAAATCTTTGCTCAGTCTCCTGTTAACTCCCCACCCTGCCGGCCTGGCTGTCAGTATGTCCAGAGATGCTCTTCTTTCAGAGCCACTTTTAGTTCTGAATTGTCACCTTCTTTGGGTTCTTTTCTTACATTCTTATTTTTGCTTTTTGAGGTAGGGTCTTGTTCTACCCCAGGCTAACTTGGAATTCAACTATGTAGTCTCAGGGTGGCCTTGAACTCACAGCAATCCTCCTACCTCTGCCTCCTAAATGCTGGGATTAAAGTTGTGCACCACCATATCTGGCTCATTTCCCTTATACTCTTTTTAAAAATATCTATTTATTTGAGAGACAGAAAGAGAGATAGAGTGTGAGTATGGGCATGCCAGGGCCTCCTGTCCCTGCAAATGAATACCTGATGCATGTGCCACTTTGTGCATCTGGCTTACAGGGACACTGAGGAATTGAACCTTGGCTGGCAGATTTTGCAAGCAAGTACCTTTAACTGCTAAGCCATCTACCCAGCCTCAGATAAACAATTTTTTGAGGTATATGGCTACTTGGATATTTTGGTTATTTTTATTTATTCATTTTTTATTTTTTGAAGTAGGGTCTTAGAGTAGCCCAGGCTGACCTGGAAATCACTATGAACTCTCAGAGTGCTCTTGAACTCACAGCAATCCTCCTACACACCTGGCCCTACAGCTGATTTTTTTTTTTTTTTTCCGTTTTTTCAAGGTATGGTCTTACTGTAGCTCAAGCTGACCTGGAATCCATTACGTACTATCAGGCTGGCCTTGAACTCATGGTGATCCTCCTATCTCTGCCTCCCCAGTGCTGGGATTAAAGGTGTGCGCCACCACACCTGGCTTGATTTTTTTTTAATTTTATTTCTACTTGGATAATATTTTGACTAATGAAAAGGGAAAAAATAAAGGTTACCAGCAGAAATTATGTCAAATTGCTCAAATCCACTAGAGCGAGACCCTGCTACAAAAAGAAAACGAAAAAGTATGCTAGGCGTGATGGCACATGCCTTAATCCAGTACTCCTCCGCAGGCTGAGGTAGGAGGATTGCTATGAGTTTGAGGCCACCCTGAGACTACCTCGTGAATTCCAGGTCAGCCTGGGCTAGAGTGAGAACCCTGCCTCGAAAGAACAAAAACAAAAGCAAAACAACACGTGCATTTATAGATCTTTACTTAAATCTTTTTTTTTTTTCTTTCGGTTTTTCGAGGTAGGGTTTCACTGTAGCCCAGGCTGACCTGAAATTCACGATGTAGTCTCAGGGTGGCCTTGAACTCAACCATGATCCTCCTACCTACCTCTGCCTCCCCAGTGCTGGGATTAAAGAAATGAGCCACCACACCTGGCATTTACTTAAATCTTGAAAGACCCTGTAGTCAGGATTTGAGCACAGACCAACCCCAACTCTAACCATTGTAGTTTTACTTCTGAATTCCTGACTTTGCAACTCACCAGGAATGAACTTAAGGTTCTGGCTCAGGGGTTAAAAGTGTTTACAAATGCTGACTGCCTGAGTTTGATTCTCTAGTACGCACATAAAGCCAGATGCTCAAAGTGGTGCATGTGTTTGGAGCTTATTTGAAGTGGCAAGAGGACTTTGTGTGCCCTTTCTCTATTTCTCTCTCTCTCTCTCTCTCTCTCTCTCTCTCTCTTTTGTGTGTGTCTCAAATAGATAAATAAATTCTTTTATTTAAAGAAAAGGTTCTTCCTTTTGTTTTCTTTAAGCCCTATTTCTTACCCAGGGTTAACCTAAATTAGAAATGGAGAACTGAAGAAATTAATCTTCAAACAGGAGACTGAAGTGTAAAATGATTTTCAAACACAATATAATAGCAACTCCGTATCACAGAGGCATGAAAGCAGACTTTTAAAGAAGAAAAACAAAAATCCAACAGCCTTCTACTTCCTGTTCCAGGCCAGGACATCTTTGCCACAAGTCAAGCTCCCTCAGTGAGGGCTATTTTTATATTGTTTTTTTCAAGTTGGTGCAGGAGGAATTTGGCCAGGGAACCTCATGGCACATTTGAAACCTCCGCCCCGGCTGGCTCAGCATTGCAGCAAAAGCCAAGCCTCCATGAATCCGGGCACACAACACCGTGCCCTGTGGCCTCATGCTGTCCAACACTGTATAACCAGGAGGTGCGCATGCAAAGCTGTGTGTCACTTAGAAGTAGAGACCACAGGACACAGAATCCCCGGCCACCCTGAGCTGCCCAAAGACACATCTTGTATTCTTTCTTTCTTTCTCTCTCTCTTTTAAAAATTGTTTTGCTTGTTTAATTATTTGAGAGAGAGAAAGGGACAGAGAGAATGGGTACACCAAGGCCTCCAACCACTGTAAATGAACCCCAGACGCATGTGCCTCCTTGTGCATCTGGCTTATGTGAGTCCTGGGGAGTCAAACCGGGATCCTTTGGCTTTGGAGGTAAATACCTTAACCGCTAAACCATCTTTCCACCCCCACCTCCTCTTTTTTGAGGTCTACCTTGCTCATCCAAATTGGTACTGAATTTGTCATCCTCTTGCCTCAACCTCCTGGGATCACAAACATTCATCCTGGCAACAAGCTATTATTCACCTTTTGTAATGTTAGCTCTTGTCTTCTCATGATTAACCCAGTATTGGGAATATATGTACCTATAATACAAATTATATGACTGAACTTTCCAATGGCAAGTTGCTGCCATCTATTGTTTATTTAGTTATCATTTGATGTTTGTGAAAAGTCTTGTGGGTAGACTTCTTTCCTATATCTTGTGAATGCGCTTGAGAAAGACTTGGATTATTTAGATGTGATTTTTTTTTTTATTTTGAATGTTAATTGACTAGAATTGTTGGGCCAAAAGAAAGACTACATCTTCCTTTTTGTTTTTGTTTTCTTGGTTTGAGATACAGTTTTATGTAGCCCAGGCTGGCTGCAGACTCCATGTGCAGCCACGGATGACCTTGAATGCCCTGTCTTCCTGCTTCTACCTTCAAGAGTTGCGACTACAGACATGTGTTATCATGTTTGGTATATGCCAGGCTAGGGATGGAACCCAGGGCTTCATGCAAGGTAGGAAAGCACCCTACCCTTTGAACTATATCCTTAGCCTACATCTTTTCTTTAGCATAAGCTATTGGCGACATGTATAGTCTTTATTTTGTTGCTCATGCTTTGAGCCCATATGTATATACACCGATCTCATTATTTAGCCTAGGCTAGCCTGGAACTCTTACACTCAAGTGATCTTCTAACTGCATCTTTCAGATAGCTGTCATGAGCCAGGCATGGTGGTACCTTTAATCCTTTAATCCCAGCACTTGGAAGGCAGAGGTAGAAAGATTTCTATGAGTTTGAGACCAGCCTGAGACTACAAAGTGAGTTAGAGGTCATCCTGGGCTAAAGCAAGACCCTACCTTGAAAAGAAAAAGAGAAACGAACACACACACAAACACAGAGATAGCTGGCATGGTAGTTTGAATCAGACGTCGCCCACTAATTCATGTGTTTTGAATACTAGGTCCCATCGGGTGGCAATTAAGGAGATGGAGCTTCCTGGAGGAGGTGTGCCGCTGAGGTCAGCTGAGGGCTAGTCGAGCCAGCTCCCCAGCGCTAGAGTTCAGCTCACCCTTGCTGCTTTCTGCCAGCTGCTGAAGCAAGACACGAGGTCACACCTCTGTTCTTCATCCTTTCCCTGGCCATCGTGAAGCTGCGCCTTGAGACTGTAAGCCGAAATAAACCCTTTCTGCCCAATGCTGCTTTTTTTGTTTTTGTTGTTCATTTTTATTTATTTATTTGAGAGTGACAGAGAGGAAGAGAGAGAGAATGGGCACGCCAGGGCTTCCAGCCACTGCAAACGATCTCCAGACACAGGCACCCCCTTGTGCATCTGGCTAACGTGGGTCCTGGGGAATTGAGCCTTGAACCTGGATCCTTAGGCTTCACAGGCAAGTGCTTAACCACTAAGCCATCTCTCTAGCCCTCAGTGCTGCTTTTGGTCGGGGGGGTTTCTATACCAAGGTAACTGCAATCACTGTGTCTACAGGTGCTTGTCACCACACCTAAAAATCCATGACTTCTCACATCATTCTGTTGGTTCTTCACTGATTCCAGCTTGCTTGCTGTTTTTTGTTTTGTTTTGTTTCACTCTAGCTCAGGCTGTCCTGAAATTTACTATGCAGTCTCAGTAGGGGGCCCTCAAATTTACAGTGACCCTCCTACCTCTGCCTTCCAAGTGCTGGGATTAAAGGCATGCGCCACCATGCCCAGCTCCAGCTTTTTTTTTTTTTAATTTATTTAATTTATTAAATTTATTTTTTAACTTACTATTTGAGAGAGAGAGAGGCAGAGGGAATATGGGTATGGCAGGGTCTCTTGTCACTACAAATGAACATTTTGTGCATCTGGCTTTATGTGGGTACTGGGAAATTGAACCTCGGTTGGCAAGGTTTAAAAGCAATAGCCTTTAACTACTGAGCCATCTCAACAATGGCTTTCTTTTATTATTTTTAAATTTATTTATTTTTTTTTAAATTTTTTTTTTTAATTTATTTGAGAGCGACAGACACAGAGAGAAAGACAGATAGAGGGAGAGAGAGAGAATGGGCGCGCCAGGGCTTCCAGCCTCTGCAAACGAACTCCAGATGCGTGCGCCCCCTTGTGCATCTGGCTAACGTGGGACCTGGGGAACCGAGCCTCGAACCGGGGTCCTTAGGCTTCACAGGCAAGCGTTTAACCGCTAAGCCATCTCTCCAGCCCTATTTTTAAATTTATTAATAACCTCCCCCCCATATATATATGATATACCCTGATCATAATCGCCTCCTACCACCTCTTTGCCCCCTTTCCCATCTCTCTTCTAATTAATTTCCTCTTATTTCCAATTAATCTCTCTCTCTTTTCCAGTAAGGGTCTCAGGGTCTCACTGTAGCTCAGAATGACCTGGAACTCACTCTGTATCCCCACACTATAGCCTCAAACTCACAGCAGTCCTTTCTCCTCAGCATCCTGAATGCTGAGATTAAAAGTGTGCACCTGAGCCAGGCATGGTGGAGCCTGCCTTTAATCCCATCACTCTAGAGGCAGAGGTAGGAGGATTACCATGACTATGAGGCCACCCTGAGACTACATAGTGAATTCCAGGCCAGCCTGATCTTGAGTGAGACCCTACCTCGAACAACCAAAAAAAAAAACTAGGATGTGGGCTGAAAAGATAGTCAGTGGTCAAAGTCACTTACTTGCTTTCAAAGCCTGAAGGCCTGGTTTTAGTTTTCTAGTAGTACCCACATAAAGCTAGACGTACAAAGTGGCACTTGTATCTGAAGTTTGTTTTCAGTGGCAGAGGGCCATGGTGTGCTCATATTCTCTCTTGCTCATTGATCAATAAATACAAATTATTAAAAATCTTTTTTCTTTAAAAAAAAGTGTGCTGGGCATAGTGGTACACACTTTTAATTCTAGCACTCGAAGTATAGGATAGGAGGTTCATTTTGAGTTTGAGGCCATCCTGAGACTGCCTAGTGAATTCCAGGTCAGCCTGAGCTAAAGTGACAGACCCTACCTCAAAAAACTATAAAAAATGTAGAACTGGAGAGCTGGTTTAGTAGTTAAGGTGCTTGCCTGCAAAGCCAAAGTACCCACGTTCAATTCCCCAGGACCCATATAAAACCAGATGCACCAGGTTGCACATGCATTTGGAGTTCATTTGCAGTGGCTAGAGACTCTGAAATGCCCATTCTCTCTCCTCTCTCCCTTTCTCTCTCTCTCTGCTTCACATAAGTAAATTTTTTTAAATGTGCACCACTATGCTCGGCCCCACTCTTCTATTTTGATGTACTTTTCTCTCTCTCTTGTTCATCCGCGACAACATGTTGATAGGGTCAGGATCATGCAGGCTCAAGCAGGTACCAACAGTCACTATGAGGTCCTGAAAGGCCCTGCTACTTTGTGTCTGGAAGACAAAATTCCAAAGCACTCCTTCCCATCCTTTGCCTCTTATATTCTTCCTACAAGCCTTTGCCCCAGTGGTTCAGGAGCCTCAGAGTGGGAGATGGAGATGTCTCATTCAGGGCTGAACATTCAACTGTCACTTTTTCTCAGCACTTTGATGCCCAACTCCACTTTAAACAGCTCACCTAAGGTCTGGTTACATGGGCTGAGTTGAAAAGAAAGGACCTGATATGTGTCAGGAAGTAGAGTGTGGCCAGCAGGATTTGCTGTCACTACTGGGAAGTCACCCAAATCTGAGGATGATGACTTACTTATATTAACACAATGAGTAATAGTAACAGCCAACATTTATTTGGCTCTTACCACCTGTCAGACAAGGAGCAAGGGACTTTACATACCTACCTCACTGCTTGAGGAGTCCTCAAGGTAACCACATAGTTGGTTGCTCTTTTTTTTTAAAATTACTCTTATTTATTTATTTACTTGGCAGAGAAGGTGGGGGGGAGAATGGGCTCACCAAGTCCTCCAGCCACTGCAAAGGAACTCCAGACACATGCGCCCCCTTGTGCATCTGGCTAACGTTGGTCCTGGAATCGAACCAGGGTCCTTTGGCTTTGCAGACAAATGCCTTAACTGCTAAGCCATCCCTCCAGTCCCTGGTTGCTCTTTTTATTACCATTTTGTGGACAAAGCAGAGGCTTGGGGAGGATATGCCTTGCCCCAAGGGACAGCTAGTAAACACCAGCAATGACATTCGACCCACATGAACTTCTTGTGCCTGTATGTCCCTATGGCTCATTTTAAGTAACAATCAAACTGGTTTATGCAGCCTGACTTCAAAGAAATGAGATGTCACAGCTTAACTCTGTATGAATTACGGTAAAGAGCTTTCCAAGGATCTCCTGTGAGCTTCTAGCTAAAATAGAACCACTCAGCCTCTTATTTTATTTTATTTTTTCCTACTAATTTTTTCAATGTAGGACCTCACTGTAGTCCAAGCTGACCTGGAACTCACTTTATAGTCCTAAGGCTGGCCTCAAATTCACAAGGATCCACCTACCTCTGCCTCCCAAATACTGGGATTAAAGGCATGTGCCAATACAACCGGGTCACTTAGCCTCTTTAATGGACTGTTAAATATGTCCTAACTAAAGTGAACCCTGGGGCTGGAGAGATGACTTAGCAGTTAAGGCACTTGCCTGCAAAATACCCATATAAACCAGATGCATAAGGTGGCACATGCATCTGGAGTTTGTTAGCAGTGGCTTGAGCCTCAGATGTGCCCATTCTCTATCTGCTTCTCTCTCTCTCTCTCAAATATATAAAAATAAATGAATATATATATATATACATATATATATATATATATATATATATATTTTTTTTTTTTTTGAGGTAGGGTCTCACTCTAGCTCAGGCTGACCTGGAATTCACTACGTAGTCTCAAGGTGGCCTCAAACTCACAACGATCCTCCTACCTTCTGCCTCCCAAGTGCTGTGGTTAAAAATGTGCACCACCTACCACGAAAAAAAAAAAAAAAGTGCACCACCACACCCAGCTCAATAAATATTTAAAATAAAATAAAATGTGTCTCAGCCCAAGGAGGCAAATGAGGACCTGTTCTAGAAGCTCTTGTATGTGAAATCATTTGAAGGTCACACGGCTAGGCATGGGGTTTAGATTGTGCCCAGCATGCCACCCCTCGGGAAGTCCTTCCTGCAGTGCCCTGGAAGAGGTTTTCAGAAAATCATGGCTTGCAGTGGCTTTTAGAGGAGGAGGAAGCAGATGGTTGAGTATTACATCACCTTGGGTTAGGGAAACAGGAATATGAAAATAATAGGAGAAAATAATAGGATTGAAGAAAAAGAACAGTCCATCAGGAAGCATTTGGGAAGTGTTTGCTCCCAGCAGATCCAGAGACGGAGACATGCCAATAATAGGCTACACCTGTGCTACCTGATTTAAAAGCAGATACCACCTTTTATACCGTTTTATTAAAATAATAATGACACTGAAAATTTTTATTATAATTATTTTGTATGATCAATACTTCTTAAACTCTAGCAGGTAAAGATTATGAAATCTTCATATTTAAAAAAAATGAATCCCAGCACTGGGGAGGCAGTGGTAGGAGGGTCACTGTGAGTTCGAGGCTACCCCAAGACTACATAGTGAACTCCAGGTTAGCCTGGCCTACAGTGAGGTCCTACCCCAAAAAACAAAAACAACAGCAACAAAAATTTATCCAGGTGTGGTGGCACATTCCTTTAATCCCGGCACTCTGGAGGCAGAAGTGGGAGGCTCACCATGTGTTCAAGGCCATCCTGAGACGATATAGTGAGTTCCAGGTCAGCCTGGGCTAGAGTGAGACCCTACCTTGGAAAACAAAAACAAACAAACAAAATTAGGTATGGAGAGCTGGTTTAGCAATTAAGATGCTTGCCTATGAAGCCTAAGGATCTGGGTTCAATTCCACAGTGCCCATGTAAACCAGATACTCATGGTGGTACATGTGTCTGGAGTTCATTTGCACTGGTTATAGGCCCTGACATTCCCATTTTTTCTCTTTATCTCTTCTCTCCTAAATACATAAATAAAATATTTAAAACAAATTAACTGTGTGTGGTGGCACATGTCTTTAATCCAAGCACTAAGAAGGCAGAGGTAGGAAGATCGCTGTGAGTTCAAGGCTGCCCTGAGACTACATAGTGAACTCAAGGTCAGCCTAGGCCAGAGTGAAAAAAATGAAAAACAAAACAATTTTTTTAGTTTGTTGTTTCAAGGTAGGCTCTTACTCTAGCCCAGGCTGACCTGGAACTCACCCTGTAGTCCCAGGCAGGCCATCAACTCATGGTGGTCCTCCTGTACCTCCCAAGTGCTGGGACTAAAGACCTGCGCCACCACGCCTTGCTCTTTCTCTCTCTCACTCGCTTTTTTCATTTTTCAAGTTAGGGTATCACTCTAGCCCAGGCTAACCTGGAACTCACGCTGTAGTCTCAGCTGGCCTAGAACTCACATTGATCCTCCTACCTCTGCCCTCTGAGTGCTAGGATTAAAGGCATGTACCACCATGCTGGTTTTTATTTAGAATTATTATTATTATTTGTGTGTGTGTGTGTGTGTGTGTGTGTGTACACATTGGGTGTTATTGTAATAAAGCAAATGTCACACTTTTTGAGAGAGAGAGAGAAAGAGAGAGGGAGAGAGAGACAGAGACAGTATTGGTGCTCCAGGGCCTCAGCCACTACAGTAGAACTCCAGACACTTGCACCATCTAGTGGGTATATGTTACTTGCACTTGCCTCACCTTTGTGAGTCTGTCACACTTTTATTTTATTTATTTATTTAGAGAGAAAGAAAGAGGGGGAGAGAGAGAATGGGCGCATCAGGGCCTTTTAGCCACTGTGACTGAACTCCAGATGTGACTGAACTCCAGATGTGTGTACCCCCTTGTGTGCATGTGTGACATTGCACTCTTGTATCACTGTGTGTCTGGCTATATGGAATCTGGAGATTCGAACATGTGTTCTTAGGCTTTGCAGACAAGCACCTTAACTGCTAAGCCATCTCTCTAGCCCACACCCTTTTAACTTTTAATTTGAGTATTATCTTTGTCCTTTCCAGTGGAAACAAAAAGAAAATTTAAAAATTGAGCAACATTATAATAGGGAATGTCAATTTCAAATAAAATCCTAGAAGTCCTACTGATTCTGTCAGAGTACCAGGGCTCAAGTCATCACTAGGAGAGAATTTTATTTTATTTATTTATTTATTGGTTTTCGAGGCAAGGTCTCACCATAGACCAGGCTGACCTGGAAATTCACTATGTAGTCTCAGGGTGGCCTCAAACTTACAGTGATCCTCCTACCTCTGCCTCCCAAAGTGTTGGGATCAACCCCCTAAGAATTTTATTTTAAAAGTCTCATCTTAAACTGCAAGGATATCTGTTAAACATCATAATTTAAAAAAAAAAGCCAGCATGGTGGTACACACTTCTAATCCTAGCACTCAGGAGGCAGAGGTAGGAAGATTGCTGTGAGTTCAAGGCCACCCTGAGACTACATAGTGAATTCCAAGTCAGCCTGGGCTAGAATGAGACTCTACCTTGAAAAACCAAAAAAATAAAAAAAGAAACATTACACTTAAACTTGCCAAAGGAGCAGCCATGTTGTCAGAATGTCCATTTAACCCACCCCAACATCTCAAACTGACCCTTTGCTAACCTTCTATACCCCATTAAAAGAATTTTATTTATTTATTTATTTGCAAGTAGAGAGAGATTGAGGCTGGCTAGGGCCTCTAGCTGCTGCAAACAAACTCCTGATGCATGGGCCACATTGTGCATCTGGCTGTATGTGGGTATTGGGGAACTGAACCCAGGTATTTAAACTTTGCATGCAAGTGCCTTAACTGCTGAGCCATTTCTCCAGGCCCCCATATTTTAAAAGATAGTTTTTCTTTTTATTAAAGACAAGTAGACAAGTACATGGTGGTAAATGGTAGCTGTCTGCATTCACATAGAGACAGAGTGTAATCTCTGAGCCCAATGTACAGAGAAAGGAGGCGAGTCGCTAGCAGGATGCACACAACAGCGGGCCAGCACCCTCCAGCTTCCGGCAGAGGGAGGGAGCAGGAAGTTTTCTTTGTCCCACAGAGCACGGTGGTGGTGTTGACTCCATACAGTTCATTTAGACAGGAAGGAATAAAAATAAATGCGGACAAAAAAGTGGAGACTCCTTTTCCTGTTATATTCTGATCTGGGTATTTCTCCCCCAAATAAGTTGAGAATTATGATGTTGAAAAAAAGAGGCCTCAAAAATTGGGAGAGTGACACACCTTCCAAGGCTCGGGGTCCATTAGAAGAGGTGGCGGAAAGAATGTGAGAGCCAAAGGAAGGGTAGGACTCCTTACAACGTGCTCCCTGCAGACACAAAATGGCCTGGATATCCATGACCTCCCAGTGCCTGACACTACCTATACAAGGCCATCATAATAGGAGGGAAAGATCATGACATCAGAATAAAAGAGAGACTGATTGGAGGAGGAGGGGATGTGATGGAGAATGGAGTTTCAAAGGGGAATGTGGGGGAGGGAGGGAGGGCATTACCATGGGATATTGTTTATAATCATGGAAGTTTTTAAGAAAAAATAATTAAAATTAAAAAATGTAAAAAAAATGGGATAGTGAGTATGAGGGATTGTGGGGAGACAAGACTGTAACTTGCTCCCAGGGCCTAGAGAAAATAAAAAAATAAAATATCCAAAAAATAAAAGGTTTGAATCCATTAGTGTTCTTTTCTTTTTCTATTTGTTTGTTTGTTTATTATTGAGAGAGAGAGGGAAAGAAGCAAATAGAGACAGAGAAAATGGGTGTGCCAGGGCCTTCAGTCATTGTAAATGAATTCTAGACGCATGTGTCACCCTGTGCACCTGGCTTTAGGTGGGTCCTTTAGCTTTGCAGGCAAGCTCCAGGCTGGCTTCAAATTCACTGAAAAAGACAAAGTTCCTTCACTTAAATACCTAAGCTCTGGTCTCACCTAGTCGTGGCACGGAGTCTCAAAGATTCAACCTTCTAGAAGAATGTAAACTAGGTTCAAATTCAGTGGACTTCTTTTGTATGTGTGTGTGATGTATGTGCATGTATTCATGTATGAGCACATGCATGTCAGGGGAAAGGACAACCTTATCCTTAGAAATGCTATCTACCTCTTCAGTTTCTTTTTTTTTTAAATTTTTTTGTTCATTTTTTATTTACTTGAGAGCAACAGAGAGTGAGAAAGGCAGATAGAGAGAGAGAGAGAGAGAGAGAGAGAGAGAGAGAGAGAGAGAGAATGGGTATGCCAGGGCTTTCAGCCACTGCAAGCAAACTCCAGACACATGTGCCCCCTTGTGCATCTGGCTAAGGTGGGTCCTGGGGAATCGAACCTCAAACCGGGGTCCTTAGGCTTCACAGGCAAACGGTTAACCACTAAGCCATCTCTCCAGCCCAACCTCTTCAGTTTCTTGAGAGAGAGAGAGAGAGACAGAGAGAGAATGAACATGCTAGGGCCTCTAGTCACTGCAAACAAACTCCAGAAGCATGCTGCACCATGTTGTGCATCTGGCTTACACGGGTACTGGGGAAGCAAACTTGGGTCCTTTGGCATTGCTGGCAAGCGTCTTAACTGCTAAGCCATGTCTCCAGCCCTATCCACCACATTATGAGCATGATCTCTCACTGGCCTGGAGCTTACCAATTAGCTTAGTCTGGCTTCAGTGTCTTCCCATCTCAACCTCCCAACACTGGGATTACAGCATCCTGTGGTCATGCCTGGCATTGTATGTGGGTACTTGGGATCAAAGTCAGGTAAACACTTTACCCACTGAGCCACCTCTCTGGCTCTGGAATTCTTTTCTGTCAAGTTAAAAATATTTTTATTTATTTACTTGAGAGAGAAAGGAGACAGACAAACAGGGACAGAGCGAGTGAGTATGGACATGCTAAGGCTTTCTGACACTGGAAAAAAAAATTCTGGGGACTGGAGAAATGGTTTAGTCAAAGCCAAAGGACCCAGACTTGATTCCCTAGGACCCACATAAGCCAGATGCACAAGGAGCACATGCATCTGGAGTTCGTTTGCAGTGGCGACAGGCCCTGGTGTGCCTATTTGCTGTCTGTCTGTCTGTCTCTCTTCTATCTCTCTCTCTGTGCTTGCAAATAAATAAAAAATAAAATTAGGACTAGGCATGGTGGCACACGCCTTTAATCCCAGCATTTGGGAGGCAGAGGTAGGAGGATCGCCATGAGTTCGAGGCCATCCTGAGATTACATATTGAGTTCCAGGTCAGCCTGGGCTTGTGTGAAACTGTACCTTGAAATACCAAATAAATTAATTTAATTTAATTTAATTTTTAAAAAATTCTGGGGCTGGAGAGATGGCTTAGCGGTGAAGTGCTTGCCTGTGAAACCTAAGGACCCCAGTTGGAGGCTCGATTCCCCAGGTCCCACGTTAGTCAGATGCACAAAGGGGCGCACGCATCTGGAGTTCGTTTGCGGTGGCTGGAGGCCCTGGCGTGCCTATTCTCTCTCTCTCCCTCTATCTGTCTTTTTCCCTGTGTCTGTCATTCTCAAATAAATAAATAAATAAAAATGAACAAAAAAAAATTCTGGACAGAGCACCATGTGTATCTGGCCATATGTGGATACTGGGAAGTGGAACCCAGGCCATCAGGCTTTGCAAGCAGACACCTTTAACTGCTGAGCCATCTCTCCTGCTCTGGAATTCTTTGTAATGGCATCACTCAAGGCATTATTTGAAGAATTTCCTTGATTTGGAGTCTCAGGTATGCTTGTTCTCTTCTTCATTCTCCTTGGTTTTATTCTTGTTTACAGTGCTAGGGATAGAACCCCGGGCCTTGCCCAGGCCAGATAAGTGCTTTACCACTGAGCTACATGCTTAGTCTGTGAGTTGTTTTGTTTTGTTTTGTTTCTGACACAGGGTCTCATGTATTCCAGGCTGGACTCAAACTTGCCATGTAGCCAAGGAAGACCATGAATTTCTGAGTCTGACCTGTGTATGTGTGGACCCAGAACACAGGCACCTGCACACACATGTGCATACCACACATGTGCACACACCATACCACATATACTTCACACACACACACACACACACACACACACACACACATCATACTGCATGCATGCATACATACATCTCTGTATTTCTATTTATCTATCTATCTAGCAAGCAAAGAGGCCAAAGAACTGCTGCTTCTGCTGATCTGACTTGCCTGTAAGCAGGGCCATCTTTTCTTTCTTTCTTTCTTTTTTTTTTTTTTTTTTTTGCTTTTCGGGGTAAGCTCTCACTGTAGCCCAGGCTGACCTAGAATTCACTATGTAGTCTCAGGATGGCCTTGAACTCATGGCAACCCTCCCACCCCTGCCTTCCCAGTGCTGGGATTAAACGTGTGTGCCACCACACTTGGCAGCAGTCCCATATTTAACTGGAGATTGTGCAATATTTAGACCACTCTGTAGCGTAAATGGGCATTTCTTTTAAAAAAAAAAATTTTGGAATATAACCTGCAACTTAGAAGTTGAGAATCCCACCATAAGATTTCAATCAGTCTCCACCCCAATGCAAGGGGTTTACAGTGTTCAACAGAAGTAGCGTGTTCAATAGTCTCTCCAGGGCATTGCTAGGATCTGAGCTTTTCTCCTCCTCGCCCCCGCAGACTCATTTGTTAAATCCCCCCTTCACAGGCGGCACGTTAGCAGGTGGAGCTTCTGGGGCGGGGACGTCACTCGGCTGGCAGAGCACTGGCAAAGCAGTCACAAGGCCCAGATTCAATCCCTTGTGCCACATGTAAAGCTAGGAAATCATACCTTTCTTTCCAATTTTCAAACTTAGCGGGGTATATGTTCTTTTCTTTATGTGTATGTGTGTGTGTGTGTGTGTGTGTGTGTGTGAGAGAGAGAGAGGGAGAGAGAGAGAGAGAGAGAGAGAGAGAGAGAGAGAGAGATAATTGGCATACCTTAAAGACTATCCTTGTGATTTTCTTAATTTCATTGGTATCTGTTGTAATGGTGACTTTTTCATCTCTAATTTTATTAGTTTGTGTCTCTTCTCTCTTTCTTTTGGTCAGATTTGCTCAGGGTTTATCAATTTTGTTTATCCTTTCAAAGAACCAACTCTGCCTGGTGATGGTGGCTGAGGGTAGTAGAGTGGGGGAGGGGTAGAACCTGGAGGGGAATCTGAGCCTCACTGCCAATGTCCAACACTCCCATCACCCACGGCTGAGGGCAGGTGGGCCAGCGCCATGCCCTGTGTGGACTGGGGGCTCTGAGGCCAGCGGGCGCCGCAGACCCCAACCTTTACTGAGCAGCCAAATGTCCACAGCCCGTGCAATGGGCGGATCTGGGTACAAGCTTTACATGGGTTCTGGGGAATTGAACTTGGGTCATTAGGCTCTGCAGGCAAGTGTCTTAACCATTGAGCCAATTCTCCAGGCCCTAGACACTTTTTTATTGATTTTTTTTTTTTTTTTTTCTTTTCTAGGTAGGGTCTCAACTCAAGCCCCAGGCAGGCCTTGAACTCACAAGAATTCTCTTACTTCAGCTTTCCCAGGGCTAGGATTAAAGGTATGTGCCACCATGCCTGGCTAAAGATTTTTCTGTATTTATGTATACATGCACGTATGTGTCTATGTTGGTATGTATATGGTGTGCACGCAATAGAGTGTGTTCAGGGTAATTCTACCTCCAGATGCACATTTGTTCCAGTTCTGAGTCAGCTTTGGTTTCACTTTCTAAACCACTTCAGAGTGATCTGCCAAGATGTTGAGAAATGAGTAAAAAGGAAAAACTGAAGGGTGGAGGGAGTAAGAAAGAGTTGGTTTCAGAAGGAGACAGCTGGGAGGGGCAGGCAGTAATTAATAACATGGTGACAAGGCAGAGTGTCCCAATGTTATTTAAAGGGTTTTCTGCTCCCTCATGTAGCTCTAGGTCCCCTAGAGGCAGTCATTGAATTTAGTTTCTCTCTCTCTTTCTCACGCCATTCTTCTCTCACCCAGGCTAATCTTCCCTGGCTGTCCTTGTGTCCAGAGAATTAAAGAAAAGAAACCCCAACTAAACTAACCCAAACCTCTAGACCTCTTGACTGACTTCAGCAAATCATTGACTTGTACATCAGAAAGTTCCACACATACCTCGGATTGACATTTTGCAGCCCAAGCCAGGGTGCTGTGTGGCTTTTTCTCAGGGGAGAGTTGAGCAAATGTCTGCTTCCTCCAGGTAGGACACGGAGAACAAGCCAAGTAGCAATCCCACCAAAGTCCAGCTTAGTAAACCAGTAGCATGGGTGACCCCGAAGCAGTGGCTTTACCAGTCTTACCCCAGTATGGATAATGCCCTACTTTTAAAAACAATCTTATTTATTTTGTTTTTTCTTGGTAGGGTCTCGCTCAAGCTCAGGCTGACCTGGAATTGACTATGTAGTCTAGGGTGGCATTGAACTTTCGGCAGTCCTCCTACCTCTGTCTCCTGAGTGCTGGAATTTAAAGGTGTGCTTCACCAGGCCTGGCTAAACTTTATTTATTTGAGAGAGAGAGAGAGGATAGATACACCACTGCAAGGTTTTATTTTGCTTTGTTTTGTTTTGTTTCTTCGAGGTAGGGTCTCACTCTAGCCCGGGCTGACCTGGAATTCACTATGGAGCCTCAGGGTGGCCTTGAACTCATGGCGATCCTCCTACCTCTGCCTCCCGAGTGCTGGGATTAAAAACCTGCGCCAGGCTCGGCTGCTTTCTCTTCTTGCTGGAGGTTAGGATCACTATCTCTGGCTAAACTGGGGGAATGAGTGGTGCAAGGTGTTGGTGATTGCTGCCACTGCCAGGCAGGCAGGCTGGGCCTCTCCTCAGTCTAGGGACTTTGCTGCAGCTACCCTTCCCCCCAGGCCACACAGGTGGTGTGCCAGGATCTGGTCTCCTGCCTCTCAGACTGCTGCCCCCTACTAGGATTGCTGACCCTGTATAGGTGTATGCAGGGCCCTTCATGCAGTTGCCTTGGGCCACACTGGGATGGCTTCCTTGTGTCTGTGGTCTGGAGGGCAGGACTTCACATTGGAGTCGGGTGTGCTTGGTTGGGCACTGTTGGGAAGGGTTCCTCTCCATCCCCAGATCTGCCCACTGCACTGGCTGTGGACCTTTGGCTGCTCAGTAAAGGTTGGAGTCTGTGGCGCCCACTGGCCTCAGGGCCTCCAGTCCACACTGGGCATGGCGCTGGCCCATCTTGCATTCAACCATGGGAGATGGGGGGTGGGTGGACATTGGCAGTGAGGCTCAAATTCCTCCCTCAGCCACCTCTGCTGCCATCACCAGGCAGAGTTGGTTGTTTGAAAGGATAAAACAAAATTGATAAACCCTCAGCAAATCAGACCAAAAGAAAGAGGGAAGAGATACAAATTAATAAAAATAGAGATGAAAAAGGCACCATTACAACAGATACCAGTGAAATTCATAAAATCATAAGGACATACCTTAAGGCATGCAGTTGTCTCTCTTTCTTACTCTGTCACTATCACATTAAAAAAAATGAACATATTCCACTGAGTTTGGAAATCTGAAAGAAATAGATGATTTCATAGATTTATATGACCTACCAAAATTAAATCATGATGAGATAAACTATTTAACCAGACCTATAACAAACAAGGAGATCAAAGCAGTTATGAAAAGTCTCCCAGCTTAAAAAAAAAAAAAGCCCTGGCCTAGATAGATTCACAGGTGAATTTTACCAGACCTTCACAGAAGAACTAACACCAATTCACCTCAAACTTTTCCATAAAATAGAAAAGGAGGGAATACTTACCAAATTCCTTGTATAAAGCCAATATTAACCTGATACCAAAACCAGACAAAGACAGATGAAAAAAAGAAAACTACGAACCAACTTCCCTCATGAACATAGATGCAAAAAATTCTCAACAAAATACTGGCAAACAGAATACAAGAATATATCAAAAAGACCTGGAAAATGTGGCACATACCTTTAATCCCATTGCTCAGGAGCCAGAGGTAGAAGGATCGCCATGAGCTTTACATCACCCTGAGACTACATAGTGAATTCCATGTCAGCCTGGGCTAGAGTGAGACCCTACTGAAAAACCAAAAGAAAAACAAACAAACAAACAGATATATCATAAAGATAATTCACCTCAACCAAGTAAGCTCTATCTCAGAGATGCAGGGATGGTTCATCATACACAAATAGATAAATGTAACACACTGTGTGTGGTGGTTTGATTCAGGTGTCCCCCATAAACTTAGGTGTTCTGAATACTAGGTTCCCAGCTGATGGAGATTTTGGAATTAATGCCTCCTGGGGACAGTGTGTTGTTTGGGGGTAGACTTATGGGTAGTATAGCTAGTCTCCCCTTGCCAGTATTGGGCATATTTTCCTGTTGCTGTTGGCCACCTGATGTTGGCCAGGAGGTGATGTTCACCCTCTGCTTGTGCCATCATTTTCCCCTGCCATCACGGAGCTTCCCCTCAAGCTGTATACTAAAAGTAATCTTTTATCTTCACAAACTGCTCTTGGTTGGGTGATTTCTGCCAGCAATGTGAACCTGACTGCAATACTATATAAATGGACTGAAGGACAAAAATTACATGATTATCTCAATTGATGCAGAAAAGGCATTTGACAAAATGCAACATCACTTCATGGAAAAAGTCCTAAAGAAACTGGGAATAGAAGGAACATATCTCAACATATTAAAGACTATTTATGACAAACCTACAGGCAACATAATGCTGAATTAGGAAAAACTTGAAGCATTTCCATGAAAGTCAGGAAGACAAGGGTGTCCATTGTCCCCACTTTTATTTAATATAGTACTGGAAGTCTCAGCTATGGCAATAAAGCAAGAGACACACATAAAAGGGATAACAATTGGAAAGGAAGAGATCAAGTTATCATCATTTGCAGATGGTATGATTCTGTACATGAAGGACTGTAAAGACTCTACCAGCAAACTGTTAGAGCTGAGAAACACTTGTAGCAACATAGCAGGATACGAAATGAGCACAAAGAAATTAGTAGTCTTCCCATGTACTAACCACAAACATTTCAGGGTTTTTGTTTTGTTTTGTTTGTTTTCAGGTAAGGTTTGGAGCTTAAGGACTTTTCCTGAACCCTCAAAACCCCATTACACAATGATGTAAATAACAATTTGTGTAATCAATATAACTGTTAAAAATATAACTATGTAGTATCATTAAATACTATCTGAATTAGTTTCCCAATCATAAGTACATAAGGAGCAAATCCCCAAGCATGTATATGTTAGGACTTATTAAAAATTCATTTAAACTGTATTCAACTTATTGTTATCAGTGGTGACATTTATCAAACATAGTTAAGTTTATAAAAGGCTGTTGTAATTTTCCATCAAGTATGCAGTAACAGTCTTGATCCAAACAGTAGCTGGGATTCAGCTAATCCTCCATCATGTCAGTAAAGAGGATGATTGGATTGAGTTATAAATTGATCCATAGCTGCAGAGGTGTTTTGTAACCTGTAAACTCTTATTAATGTGGTCCCCAATTTATAATATCTTTTTGAACTATTGTTTCCCATGGAATGGAAGCAACCCAGTCATCCCATAAGTCTCCCCTTAAAAGCAGGATGGGCTTTGTTTGACAAATCTTATTTTTGAGGTAGAGTCTCACTCTGTAGTCTCAAGCTGGCCTTGAACTGACCGTGATCCTCCTACCTCTACCTTCCTAGTGAGTGCTGTTTTTTTTTTCCTTTGGTCTTTTTGAATTTTTAATTTTTGAAAAAAATATTTATTTATTAATTTGACAGAATAAGAGGGGAGAGGGAGGGAGAGAGAGAATGGGCATGCCAGTGCCTCCAGCAACTGCAAACGAACTCCAGACGTGTGTGCCACTTGTGCATCTGGCTTATGTAGGTCCTGGGGAATCAAATCTGGGTCCTTTGGCTTTGCAAGAAAATACCTTAACCGCCAAGCCATCCCTCCAGCCCGAATTTTTATTCTTTTTTTTTTCAAAAAAATTTTTATTAACAACTTCCATGATTATAAACAATATCCCTTGGTAATGCCCCTCCCCCACTTTCCGCTTTGAAACTCCGCTCTCCATCATATCCCCTCCCCCTCTCAATCAGTTTCTCTTTTATTTTGATGTCATGATCTTTTCCTCCTATTATGATGGTCTTGTGTAGGTAGTGCCAGGCACTGTGAGGTCATGGATATCAAGGCCATTTTGTGTCTGCGAGGAGCACATTGCAAGGAGTCCTACCCTTCCTTTGGCTCTTACATTCTTTCTGCCACTTCTTCCACAAAAGACCCTGAGCCTTAGAAGGTGTGATAGAGATATTACAGTACTGAGCACTCCTGTCACTTCTTTCCAACACCATGATGCCTTCTGAGTCATCCCAAGGTCACTGCCATCTGAAAAGTGAGAGTAGCATTAATGTAAGGGTATGAACATTAAGAGAAGTGCTTACTGGGCAGTTTGATAAGCATAGTATATACATTTAGCCAGACAGCAGCAGATGTTACACCCCTAGGGCTCATGACTACCCCTGTTTTAAGTTTTCAGTATCAGGGATATATTTCCTTCCACGGAGCGGGCCTCCAGTCCAATTAGAGGGCAGTTGCTTTCCAACATGACAGACATGCCACTATCGCACCATTGGCTCATTTGTCCTGGGTGGCCAAATATAAGGCTTGCAGTGTCCACTGTTGAGTATCTTCACTGGTGATTTCTCTCTTTTCCATTGAACTGCATGCAGAATGGCTTCTTCCAGCTTTCTGTCAGCTGGTCTACATGGAAGAGGCTATCAGCTCAGTTCCTGCAGTATTTCTCAGTGGCCTTGCAGCCCAAGTATGTGGAGTCTTTAGCAATAGGGTCTCACCATCTATTCCTGGTGTGAAACTAAGGGCCTCGGCAATGACCTATAATGTTTTGGGGGCATCAGGGACCTCCCTGGCCAACAACTCACTGGAATTTATCCCATCCCTGGCACTGAAAATTTTCTAGCAACAATCTATGGCTCCTGAGTGTTCCATTGTCCAAAAAAGTAGGTTTCCATAAGAGTTATTTATATCCTCTTAGATTTTGGTTAGCCCTCCCTCCACCTTTCCTTTACTCAATTTCTTCCCCTGACCTCACAAGAACTAATTAAAATAAATCTTATTTTTTTAAAAGAGTCAGTTTCTGTAGTAGCAAAAGTTTGACACACATAGTAGGAAACCTACGTATAATGAAATTTTGACCCTGATATGAGACATGGCAATAAGAGAAAATAACAGAGAATCAAACTTCTTATGTCAACCTACTCTACCACAGGTCATGAAACCTTTTTTAAACTAAGTCCCATAACCATTTTATATCAAATCTTTTTATTTATTTGTTTGCTTATTTATTTGAGAGCAACAGACAGAGAGAGAAAGAGGCAGATAGATAGAGAATGGGCACGCCAGGGCCTCCAGCCACTGCAAAGGAACTCCAGATGTGTGCACACCCTGTGCATCTGGCTTACATGGGCCCTGGGGAATCGAGCCTCGAACTGGGGTCCTTAGGCTTGACAGGCAAACGCTTAACCGCTAAGCCATCTCTCCAGCCCTCAAATCATTTTTAAAAAATAGATAATTTATTCTTTTTATTTATCCCTCAGAGAGAGGCAAGTAGAGAAAGATGGAGTATGGGTGCACCAGTACATCCCAGTTGCTGCAGACATACTCCAGATGCATGCGCCCCCTTGTGCATCTGGTGTACGTGGGTCCTGAGGAATCGAACCTGGGTCCTTTGCCTTGCAGGCAAAGTACCTTAACCCCTAATCCATCTCTCCAGCCCTGTATCAACTCTTATAATCTTTGCTTTTTTTTTTCTTTTAAGACTGTTTTATTGCAACGTGTGGAGGTGCACGCTTTTAATCTTGGCACTTGGGAGGCCAAGATAGGAGGATCAGTGTGAGTTCGAGGCCAGCCTGAGAGTCCATAGTGAATTCCAGGTTAGCCTTGGCTAGAGTGAGACCTTACCTGCAAAAACCCAAAAAAAAAAAAATTCTTTTCTTCTTTCTTTTTTGAGTGTATGGGGTTTAATAATACACAGGTCAGCAGAGGTCCCATCCTTTCCTTCTCATTCACATCCCCAGATTCTAGATCTTTCCTATGCCTGATCAAGTTTGAATAGTCATGGTTGGTTTGGTCAAACACTGATCTTAGGAAAAATCATCATTCAAAGAAGTTTGAAGAAGAGATACAAACTCAGCAGCTCTTTCATTTAAAAAAATAGAAATGTGGAGAATCTGACTAAAAACACTGTATCAAGCCGGTGTGGTGCCTCATACCCTTAATCCTAGCAGGGGCTGGAAGCTCACCGTGAGTTTCAGAGCAGCCTGGGACCCCCAAAGTGAGTCCAGGTCAGCCTGGGCTAGCTGAGACCAAGCTGCGGGGAAGGGTATTTCGCAAGAAGGGAGAGCAGATCTCAATCCTGAAGACCCCTCAGTCCACAGGAGGCTGTCTGCGCTGAAACCAACGTGTCGTGACCTTCCCCTTCCTCGCCCGCTCTTCTGGTCTCTTCTCTTAGCCCTTTCCGGGGCCGTGGCGTGGCTCCCACGTCTGCGACTCCGGCGACGACCTGCAGATCGACAGGCCGAGCTGCGCCGGGCTCCGGACCTGCTCTGCGGCCCTGGCTCCTGCACTGCGCCTTTCTCCCTAGGGGAAGGGCTCCGGAATCTTCCAGGTGACCCGCTAGGCCTTCCCGGGCGTGTCCAGGTCTGCAGCGTGTCTGGAGGTGACCACTGGTGACGCCCTTCGCCGCGCCCCACCTTCCTCTGCCTGCGCCGCCTCCTCGCAGGCCTCCAGGTCGTCCAGGTCCTACAGCGCGCTCCCTGCGGCCGGCACTTCCCGAGCCAGGGCAGAGGGAGGTCCCCGCCTCTGTCACCGCCCTGCCCGTGGCGCGGCCGCTCTCGTTCCGTCCACTTCCTGCACCTGATTCTGCAGCCAGGGCAGCGGGGCTCCAGGTCCCTGGCGGTCTCCAGGGCGGAGTCGCCCGGTGCACAGTGCCCAGCACGCGCGCACGCGTGAAGTCGGCCCTGCTCGGGGGCTCGGCCACGCTCTCCTTCGGGGGTGGCAGCTGCAACATCTTCTAAAGGAGACACGGTGAGGGCGCTGGCTTGATGTTTTCCCCACAGACGCCGCCCACAAACCAAGTCCAGGGTCTCATCCACGACCAGCTCACATTCTCCAGCCCACGATATTCTCCCCCAGGTGCTGAGGGTTCGCGCCGAGGACACTGCGTGTGTCTTTCACCTTGGAGGTGGCCATTTCGTAACACTTGCTGTCTTGTTTCCTGGCTCCTTGAAAGCGGCAGATGCAGGCTTGAAATGTTTTTAAAGATTTATTATTATTATTATTTTGGTTTTACGAGGTAAGGTTTTGCTCTAGCCCAGGCTGACCTGGAATTCACTATGTAGTCTCAGGGTGGCCTCGAACTCATGGCGATCCTCCTACCTCTGCCTCCCAAGTGCTGGGATTTAAGGCGTGCCCACCATACCCGGCTTATTATTATTGTTATCATCATCATCATCGTTATTATTTTGATAAAGAGGCACAAAAGAGAGACAGGGAGGGAGGGTCGGATCGAGAGAGAAAGAGAGAGAGAGAGAAAGGGCACGCGAGACCCTTAACCCTACTCCAGACTCATGCTCCACCTTGTGTAGCTGGCTTATGTGGGTCCTGGGGAATCGAACCTGGGTCTTTTGGTTTTGCAGGCAAGCACCTTAACCACTATTTTTATTTATATTTATTTATTTATTTGAGAATGAGAGAGATAGAGACGGAATGGGCACACCAGGGCTTCTAGCCACTGCAAAGGAATTCCAGATGCATGCCACCTTGTGCATCTGGCTTATGTGGGTACTGGGGAATTGAACCTGGGTCCTTAGGCTTCAAAGGCAAGTGCCTTAACTGCTCCAGCCCCAGATGCAGCTTTGAAGACACCAAAGGGATGGAAGTCTGGGGAGACTGCTGGTAAATGGAACCCACAGCCCAGGGCGTTGGTGATCTAATCTTTTTATAATATCCCTTAACCTTTCAGGAAGAATATGCCCCTTTCCTTTATGTTCTGTCTTTTTACCAAAATAAAATTTCAAAACATCTCCCCAAAGTGTCTGGAGGTCAGAGTCCAAAGTGTGTCTGTCTAATGGGTTGAAATGCAGTGTTGGCTCCTTTGGAGGTTCCAGAGGATATGCAGCTCTTGCCATCTGAGATGTCAGTAGAACTTCATTCTTTGCATTTGAGGGGCTGGAGGCCCAGTTTTCTTGCTGGCTGTCAGCTGAGGATGTTCTTAGCTTCCTTCTAGAGGTTGTGATCCTTCCTCATGTCCTCTGTCTTCAGAGTCAGCAATGGCAGCTGAATCTTTCTCATACAGTATTTCCCTTTCATCTGTTCTATCATTCTCTTCCTTAAATAATTAAAAAAAAAAAATTGAGACAAAGCCTAGCTCTGTAGCCCAGGCTGGCCTCAAACTTGGAATCCTCATTCCTCATTCTCTTAAGTGCTGGGATTACAGGTGTGTACCACATTGCGTTGCCCCTCTCTCCCTCCCTCTCTCTCTTAAGCATTCTTGTGATTTCATTGGGTCTAGTTTCAAGATCTATAACAATCAAATCTAGAAGATCCCTTGTGCCCTTAAGGTGACATGTTCTTACAAAGTCTCACCTGACCTTTCCCATACATGGCCACATGATGGCAGAAGAGATCAGGACACAACCACAGATGCCACTACTGACGGTGATGTGAAGTACGTGCTCACATCCTGGGTAGTTATTGTGTGCCAGGCACATTTTAAACACACCACAGCCCCACCATGTTATGATATTCGTATGGGAAATGCTATTATCTAAGATAAGTAAAGATCAGAGTGGGGGCTGGAGGGATGCCTTAGCGGTTGAGGCATTTGCCTGCAACGCCAAAGGATCCCAGTTCGATTCTCCAGGTCCCCACATAAGCCAGATGCACAGGGGGTGCACGTGTCTGGAGTTCATTTGCAGTGGCTGGAGGCCTTTCTGTCTCAAATACATAGATAGATTAGATATAGATATAGATTAGAGTAGGTCATAAGCTGTTTATATCACACTGCTGCTCATAATGGTTTTGTTAAATATTTGGGCTTATCTTCATGCAATCTGCATGTTTAATTAATTAGCAATACCAACTGTATTAACTGTATTAATACAGATGACAAAATGTTAGTCATGTGATACTATCTATATCTCTAGATATCTATTTATCTATCATCTATCATCTATCTATTTTTCTATCTATTATTTCTGTACCTGTTTGAAACAGGGTCATGCTAGGTAGCTCAGAATGGTCTTGAACTCAGGATTTTCTTTTGTTTTTCTTTCTTTATTTATTTTGGTTTTTTGAGGTAGGGTCTCACTGTAGCCTAGGCTGGCCTGGAATTCACTAGTGTAGGCATCAAACTCATGGCAATCCTTCTACCTCTGCTTCCCAAGTTCCCAAGTACTGGGATTAAAGGTATATGCCACCACACCTTTTTAATATTTATTTATTTATTAGAAAGAAGGAGGGAGGGAGAGAGAGATAGAGAGAGAGAGATAGAGAGAGAGAATATGGGCACACCAGAGCCTCCAGCTACTGCAAATGAATTCCAGACACATATGCCACTTTGTGCATCTGGCTTATGTGAGTCCTGGGGGATAAAACCTGGGTTCTTTGGCTTTGCAGGCAAACACCTTAACCGCCAAGCCATCTCTTCAGCCCTGGACACCTAATCTTTCTATCTCAGCCTCCTAAATGCTGAGATTGTAGACCTGTGACACTGCACCTATACCTATATTTGTTTGGCTAAATGGCATATCAGTGAGTCCAAACAGTGAGCTCAAGAAATTGGAGAATAAGACAAACCACCACCTTTTTCATCCAAACATTTTGAAGAGTGGATTCTATGGATCTTAAGTACTTGTTTCTTGAGTTTTGCTTGTAGCTGTAATTCATTCATGCACCCCACTGTGCATGTTCCAACTATAAGTCAGAATGGGTAACCCTGGGGGCTGGAGAGATGACTTAGTGGTGAAGGCATTTGCCTGCAAAGCCAAAAGATCCTGGTTTGATTCTCTAGGACCCACGTAAGCCAGATGCATAAGGGGGCGCATGCATCTGGAGTTCATTTGCAATGGCTGGAGGCCCTGGTGCTCACTCGCGCGCTCTCTCTCTCTCTCTCTCCCTCCCTCCCTCCCTCAAATAAATAAATAATTAAAAAATAACACCCTCACGTGCCCATTCTCTCTCTCTCTCTCCCTCTTTCTATCAAAGAAGTAAATGAATAAAAATAAAATATTTAAAAGAATGGGTGACCCTCTCCAACCTCACACCCCCATTCAGGCACCTCAGTAGTTTGTCAACATTGACTTTCTGACGGGGCATGTAGGGACCAGGCAAGGGTTACTTTCCATTTGTATTAGCACTGCATTTTACAAAAATGTTAGTGTTCCGGGTGTGCTGGTGCACGCGCTTAATCCCAGCTCGGGGGAGGCAGAGGTAGGAGTGCCATGAGTTTGAGGCCACCCTGAGACTCCATAGTGAATTCCAGGTCAGCCTGGGCTACAGTGAGACCCTATCTCGAAAAAAAAAAAAGAAAGAAAGAAGCCTTGTTATTATGGACCCAAAGACATACAACCAGGCTTTAATGAAAAATATAAAATTCTTACAATAAAGGTTTATTCATAAATTTAGAAGTCTGTTTGAAAACAACTTTTGTAAGCAAAATTATAGTGGTACCTTAAGAGCAGGATTACATTTAATAAATTTGAATTTGTGCTTGTAGAAATTTAGCATTTCCTAATAGTGACACCTCCTAATACAGTCACTTAATATTCTCTGAAAAAAATATTTTTAAAAATGTTTTTATTTGAGAGACAGAGAGAGAATGAATGAGAGTGGGTGCATCAGGGCCTCCAGCCTCTACAAATGAAGTCCAGATGCATGCACCACCTCGTGCATCTGGCTTATGTGGGTCCTGGGAAATAAAACCTGGATTTCTTGGCTTTGGAGGCAAGTGCCTTAACCACTAAGTCATTTCTCCAGCCCTGAAAAAAACAATTTTTTTTTAAGGTAGGGTCTAGCCCAGGCTCACCTGGAATTCACTATGGAGTCTCAGGGTGGCTGTGAACTCACAGCGATCCTCCTACCTCTGCCTCCCAAGTGCTGGGATTAAAGGCTTGCACCACCACACCTGGCATGAAAATATCTTTTAACAATATAATTTCAAATAGTTTAATAACTTTAAAAACTTTTTTTTTCAATGTAGGGTCTCCCTCTAGCCCAGGGTGACTTGGAATTCACTATGTATTCTCAGGATAGCATCAAACTTACAGCAATCCTCCTACCTCTGTCTCCCACGTGCTGGAGTTAAAGGCATGTGAAACCATGCCTTCTTTCCTACAGCTTTATGATTAGTTCTGAGTCTAGTCCTTCAGCCTGTGATCTTTAGAGATAGGGCCTCGCATAGGTTATAAGGGTGTATTGAGGTGAGTGAGATGATTTGAGAGACAGTCTCATGTACCCAAGGCTGGCCTCGACCTTGCTATGTAGGGCAATCTGGAACTCCTGACTCTCTATCTCTGGGTGCTGGGAAGACAGGCAAATGCTACCACGCCCAGTTTATGTAGTGCTGGACACCGAGCCCAGGCTTTGTGCACGCTGGGCAGGCACACGACCACCTGAACTTCATCTCCATCCCCACTTGTTCTTTTGTAATGAAAAGAGAGAGTGGCATTTGTGCCAAGTGCGGAGGAGCACACATTTAATCCCAGTGCTCAGGAGTCAATTGCAGGAGGATCACTGTGAGTTTGGGGACAGCATGGGACTTACAGGGAGAGTTCCAGGTCCACCTGGGCTACAGTGAGATCCTGCCTTGACAAACAGAAAACAAAAAGAAAGTGCCATTTCTGCTTTAGTATGCCTTTGGATCCTTTTCAAAGTCACTATGTACCAATAAATTACTCAGTAGAACTTGATTTTTTATTTTTTCATGTGTTAATTTAAAAAAATAATTAATTTTTATTACTTAGGTACATACTCAGTGTGTCAACAGCACATGGTGGTACCATCCTTACACTCATCCCTATCCCCCCTCTGAAAGGACCCTCCTCATTGGGGATGCCAGTTATCCCTGTGGGGATTGTGGGTCATGCATCTTGGGAGTAGCCATCAGGTATGTGGAAGAGGCAATGTCCCTGTGTGTAATGTCCCAACCTAGGACTCTTAACAATTTTTCCGCTCCCTCTTCCGTGAACTTCCCGAGCCATGCTGGCTTTCTCTTAGGCTTCCTTCAGCCATGGGCTCCTGGGAGCCTCTGCATCTCTGCATCTCTGCGTCTCTGGCTTGGGAGGAGCTCAGTGTCCTCAGTGTCTCTCCTTCCCCTCGTGCTGACCAGGTTCCTGATGAAAGCAGCGCTCTTGCTCATTTCTGCATTACTTATGGCTTCAGCTGGGGCCCTGGTGTGATGGGCTGATTTTCTCCTCAGGTTTTGCTCTTCTCTTTGACTGTCCAATCTCAGTCTTCCTAGTAGCTCGGCTTACAGGCAAGTGCCACTGTGCCCACTGGTTGTACGTTTCCTCACTTGCCTGTTGTTGTTACTTCAAAAGGTAGATGTCTTGGTCTTCCACGTGTAGCGGACACCCTATGAAATGAGAAAACAAAATTATTTCCTGAAATAGTTGATGATTCAAGATGGTAGAGAACGATTCTCAATTGATCTTTAGTTCCAGTCTCATGAGAAGCATGAAGGTCATTGTCACAATATGCTTTAGAGCCACTGCAGGGAAGGAAGGACCTGCAGATTTGGTGACAGCCATGTGATCCAGGGAAATGGCTTCAAGGTCACAAGACTCTGTCATTACCAAGGCTCTCTAGGAAAGCCTCAGGCCATAGGGCAGGAAGAGCAGGAAAGTTTCTACCAGTTTTCCAAGTGGGACAGTGTAGAGTGAAGTCACAGGGATGAGTCACGTCACACCCGCACAGTACCATTAGCAACAGCAGTCACGCCATGTGAAAGCCCTGCACGTAAAGAGCATTCCACTGCGTGCTCACCCCGAGAGTGCATAACCTCAGCTGCAAAGTGCGCAGGGGTGGGCACCGCAGTGCGGTGAGCACACACTGTCTACCTCGGCTACATGGAAGCAAATCAACCTCTCAGTAGTCACTGTCTATTGTAGGTATGTCCAGCTGCTCAAAGAATTTAGTCTCAAGGGCCAGAGCAATAAAAAAATCAAGCAGGGCTGGAGAGATGGCTTCACAGTTAGGCACTTGCCTGTGAAGCCTAAGGACCCATGTTTGACTAACATATCCATGTAAGCCACACACACAAGGTGATGCAAGTGCAAAGTCACACATGTAAGGTGGGAAACACATCTGAAGTTTCATCAAAGTGGCAGATGGCCCTGGTGTACCAATTCTCTCTCGTGCTTTCACTCTTGCTCTCTCTTATATAGAAAAAAAAGGGCGAGTTTGTTGGGCTTGCCTTAAAAAAATACAAAATCCACTCAAAAAAAATGGGGTACAGTTGAATAGAGAATTCTCAAAGGAGGAAACACAATTGGTCATTGCTTATTTAAAGAAATGTTCAGGGCTGGAGAGATGGCTTAGCGGTTAAGGCATTTGACTGCAAAAGCAAAAGGATCCCGGTTCGATTCCCCAGGACCCATGTAAGCCAGATGCACAAGGGGACGCATGCGTCTGGAATTTGTTTGCAGTGGCTGGAGGCCCTGGCATGCCCAGTCTCTCTCTCTCTCTGTGCCTCTTTCTCTCTCTCAAGTAAATAAATAAAAATAATTAAAAAAAAAAAGAAAAAGGAAAAAGAAATGTTCAGCATCCCTAGTCATCAGCAAAATATAAATTAAAACAACTTTGAGATTCTTGGCAATCACCAAGACATCAAATGATAACAAATGTTGGCAAGGCTATGGGAAAAGATGAACTCTTATCCACTGCTGGTGGGAATGTAACTGGTAAAAACCCCTGTGGACAGTAGAATGGAGATTCCAGAAAGAGATTAAAATTTCTTTATCATGTGACCCAGCTATTCCATTCCTTGGTATCTATCCTAAAGACTCCACTCTCTACTTCAGAGATACTTGCTCAACCATGTTTATCACTGCTATGTTCACAGCAGCTAGGAATTGGAATCAACCAAGATGCCCACTGACTGATGAATGGATAATGAAGGTGTGGTACATTTACACAATGGAATTCTAATCTGCACTAAAGAAGAATGAAATAACGAAATTCACATTAGCGGTTGAAGTGCTTGCCTGTGAAGCCTAAGGACCCATGTTCTACTCTCCAGATCCCATGTTAGCCAGATGCACAAAAGTGAGGCAAATGCAAGGTCACACATGCCCAGTAGATGGTGCAAGCATCTGGAGTTCAATTGCAGTGGCTGAAGCCCTGGTCACAAATTCTCTATCCTCTCTCTCTCTCTCTTTCTGTCTCTTTCTTTCACTCACACTCTCTGAAAGAAAAGGAGAAACAAACAAAGAAACAAAGAAAACACTAGCCAGCCATCCACACCCAAGAAAACAGCAACATTGTGGTGAACTGAAGTACATCACCACAGAAACACAGAGGTTACCATGAAGTCAACACTAAGTGACCGCCCGCTAAGGCTCAGTGACTGGTGAGGAAGAGGGGTGGGTAGATTGTAAGAGCCACAAAGCAGCTAGACCTACTTTGAAACAATACCCCCAGAGAGAGGCCCACATTCCTCCACAGTGAACACCAAGAAACCTAGTGAGGAGAGCCCGCAGGAAAAAGGTGGTGGGGGAGGCCACATATACAACATATGGTAAAGAATTTTTCAATAAAGATTGTTTCCAAATAAATAAAAAAAAATAGAGAGGGAGAAAAGAGAGAGAAACTGGATCCTAGTTTGATTCCTTAAAAACAGCAACAAAGAACTTGGGAGATGGCTCAGTGGTTAAAGACACTTGCTTGCAATGCCTGCCAGTCCAGGCTCAATACCTCAGTACCCCATGTCTGAGGTGGCAAGAGACCTTGGTGAGCCCATACTATGTTCATCTCTCTCTGTCTTTCCTGTATGTCTCTTACCCCATATGTCTCCTCTCTCTCTCTCTCTCTCTCTCTCCATCAAGTAAATAAATGAATACAATTTAAAAATTAAAAATAAAATAAGTCATATTAGTATAATTTCTAAATTACAGTAAGATAAATTTAATCCCACAATTCCTTCCCAAAAGTTCAAATTTACTTTATTGTAGGAAATGTATGCCCAGTCAAGCATCCCTGTGATTCTGTATGTTCCATATCATTGCCTTATTCAGTTGTGGCTATCTCAGAAACCTGACTATCCTTGAGTGATCACAGCAGAAAGAAAGTAGTCTGAATTACACAATTTTCTTTCACCAATGTACAATGTAAAATCATAATAGCAAACAGTTACCAAACTTAAGAATTGATGCTGAAATTATCCATACCAAGGACAAGAAAACTAATTTCACACATGAGAATTTTACCTTTGCTTCAGTTTCTTTTCTTTCTTTTTTCTTCGAGGTAGGGTCTCACTCTAGCCCATGCTGACCTATAGAATTCACTGGGTAGTCTTAGGGTAGATTGGATCTTGTGGCTATCCTCCTACCTCAGCCTCCCAAGTGCTGGGATTAAAGGCGTACGCCACCACGCCCGGCTAATCGCTCCAATTTTAAAGCGATTCAAGGATCATGTCGAGCACCTCCTTGGAAAGGCTTCAGAATAAAAACATACATTCATGGATGAGTTTTGGTCCTTTTAAAATATCAAGTGAAAGATCAACTTGCCGCATACTAAATGACATTTCTTAATGAATATTTTAAAAAGATAAACTGTTAAAATGTGCTATTACTTACCACTTTCTCTGCTTCAAAACTAATCCTATGCAATATTTAATGAATTTTATTCATAGTTCTGTATCAATGAGTGGTAGACAAAGACCAAGAATAGTTCATCTGCACAAATAGCCTCTCTTGAAGGCTCAAGTGAAAACCCAATTCTGGCTCACCTATCTTGCTGCTGCCTGAGTTGACATGAACATGATGACACAGAAGAAAGCTGATCTATACACATTCACCTCTCTATTCTCTATCCCTGAGTAGAGAGGAAGGCAGGAAGCTAAAACATGGCACTCATTGATCTTCAGCATATAAATCATATATTTAAAAGACCCCCACTATTTCCTTTACTCCAAACAGTACAGGGAGTCCCTGAATTATTTTTAAATATTTATTTTTATGTATTTATTTGAGACAGAGAGAGAGGGAAAGAGAGTGAGTGAATGAGAATGGACCTCTAGGCACTGCAAATAAACTCCAGACACGAGCCCATCATGTGCATCTGGCTTATTAGGACCTGGAGAATTGAACCTGGGGTCCTTAGGTTTCACAGGCATGCACCTTATCCACTAAGCCATCTCTCCAGCCCCTCCCTGAATGTTTTTTTAAATATTTTTTCATTTATTTATTTATTTATTTGAGAGTGACAGAGAATGAGAGAGAGAAAGAGGTAGAGAGAGAGAGAGAGAGAGAGAGAGAGAGAGAGAGAGAGGGAGGGAGAATAGGTACACCAGGGCTTCCAGCCACTGCAAATGAACTCCAGATGTGTGTGGCCCCTTGTGCATCTGGCTAATGTGAGTCTGGGGAATTGAGCCTTGTACCAGGGTCCTTAGGCTTCACAGGCAAGCGCTTAATTGCTAAGCCATCTCTTCAGCCCTCCCTGAATGTTTTAATATGTTGTGAAGCTAAATGTACTCAAGTTAATGAAAAACTGCTTATTTTACTGGACATACCATTTCCAGACAGCATAAAACCCATTTACAAAGCAGTTACTGGGCTGGAGAGATGGCTTAGCATTTTAGGCGATTGTGTGCAAAGCCAACAGACCCTGTTCAGTTCCCCAGGACCCACATAAGTCAGATGCACATGGCAGGTATGTGTCTGGAGTTTGTTTGCTGTGGCTAGAGACCCTGGTGCTCCAATTCTTTCTATTTGCTTCTTTATCTCTCCCAAAAATATATGAAGACGCAATTATTTGTCCTATATATGAAGCATATATAAGCAAATAATTGTATTAATACTCCTACACACATAGGCATCCAAGAGGAGATATTACTGGAAAAACAGAGTTCAGGTAGTTGTACCTCTGATTCCCAGTGTCTACCTGAATGTTTTCCTTCCTATATTGTTCTACTCCAACATCCTCTTTCTGCAGAGCTTAATTGCATTCTGCAACCTCAAAATCTTACCCCTATCAAAGCACAGGTTGTTAATTTGCTTGTTAATTTGTCTTTTACATTCTTCAGGGATCACTGTTCTCTTCCATTTTATTACTACATTATTCACCCACGTAATGACAAATAAGGAAGGCTGATAGTTGCAGTCTTTCTTTTCTCTTCTTTTTATTTATTTTATTTTATTTTATTTTATTTTATTTTATTTTATTTTATTTTATTTTATTTTATTTTATTTTATTTTATTTTATTTTATTTTATTTTATTTTATTTTTGAGGTAGGGTTTCACTCTAGCTCAGGCTGACCTGGAATTCACTATGTAGTCTAAGGGTGGCCTCTAACTCCTGGCGATCCGCCTACTTCTTACTCCTGAGTGCTGGGATCAAAGGCATGTGCCACCATGCTTGGCTAGCCCCAGTATTAAGGGACAGGTGTCCAAATTATTACTGCCACTTAGTAAATTCAAACAAGTCTCCAAAATGCTGATATTGTGTAGGGTTTGGATACAGTCTAACTCAGGTATTAGAAAGGAAAATGAGTAAAAAGAGAAGCCAACATAAGAAATAATTAAAGGAAACTGTATTTATTGAGAAATAAAACACACTACAAATATGTTAAGGACATAGTACAGCAAACAGAAACTGGTAGGTAGAAAAATTAATGAAAATATCCTCAAGATGATAAATGTTATGAGTAGAATGTGTGATTATACTACATAACTTTTGGTCCTATAATCACAGGTTAGTGGGATCTGCTATAAAACCACAGAAAACAGCCATTGTTGTGACCACAGAAGTAAAAACATTTGGAGCATGTATCACACTATCCACAACATTGGAGGAACACTGCACAGAAGAGCTCACACATAACCTACTTTTACATGTGAAATGTACTTGAATCTTGGCCATGTTAACCTATTCAGAATAGTACACAAGTTATCACTTTTATTACTGCATTCCAAGTTACCTAACTAAAATGATTAAATCTTTAAAATCCTACCTTGGTTTTCGGGTGTATCCAGTACTTCCAGGTTCTTATAAGAATAAAGGCAAAACACATTTTAAGTTAGCAATGTAAAATAATAAAATGGAGAGTAGAAAAAATATAACACAATGAAACTGATGACACATTGGTAGGATGAATCACTTTGGAACGACACTGTGTCTTATTAAGACTCCAGCCTTGAGATGGCTTAGTGGTTAAGCGCTTGCCTGTGAAGCCTAAGGACCCTGGTTCAAGGCTCAATTCCCCAGAACCCATCTTAGCCTGAAGCGCAAGGGGGCGCATGCGTCTGGAGTTCGTTTGCAGTGGCTGGAGGCCCTGGCGCTCCCCTTCTCTCTCTATCTGCCTCTTTCTCTCTCTGTCTGTCACTCACAAATAAAAATAAAATAAATTTTAAAAAAAGACTCCAGCCTTACATACAATGTCAAGACAGGTATGAAAGTCACTGTAGTGGTCACTGTATATAGGACAAAATCTTGCATTTGTATGCTTCCATTTTGCAACAAGATTCAGTAAGACAGCATGATGCCATTTTTCTCAACCCTCTCGTTCTGTTGTAAATCTCCGTACAAATAAAGATTTGACATTTGGCTTATGACATGTAGACTTTCAAACCTTATGCTAGTAAGCAATAATAAATATAAGCTTCAGCGCTAGAGGTGAGTTACATGGGAGAATGCTTGTCAAAAACTGAGGAAGCCATCAGAACAATTATGGACATCACAAGAGGGCATGAATTGTTCAGTCCACATTGTGTCAGAAGATAAAACATATTTAATAATTAAATTATTAAGTAATTCTGTTTCTAAGCATTTAGGAAAGCAATTAAGAAAACTACATTTTCATTTACTAAACTTCACCTTGTGATCCAGCTTTTGTGTCCTTATTCTACTTTCTTAAGTCACAGTAGTGACGTCCTAGTACAACCCAGTCAGAGGTCTCACCTGGTTTGCTTTCTTCACAGGCTTCAGGTTTCTTTTTGTCACTGTCTGAAACGGACCTTTTTCCATGAACAAGAAAGATGAGAGGTAAAATTACTATGATTGTAGAGATAGGAAAAACATTTTACACTCATTAAATTCTCTTTCATAAACTATGAAAGATTGTGAATGTAATATCAGTCTTTTTCTATAATGCTTTTGGTGACCATCCACAGTAGTTGGTTTTGTAACTTCCTTGTGGTTTGTTTGGACATCTGCTTTACAGCCCACTAATTGTACATGAAAATTATTCCTGTCAATGTATATTTCAGATTTAGTGCATGACTGTACCTACTGCAGAATGCTACAAAAGCCATTTAACTTAGAGAAATGAACAAACCGTTGTACCTCTCTAGCTCCTCATCCTCATGTAAATTGGTCTCATCCTTTATTGGCAGCTCGGCCATTTGTTGCTTGTTTCCTGTTTGGGGAACTGGATGTGGTGCCAGTTTATCCTGTACAAAATGGAAAGACAAAGTATAGTAACTCACAAAATAACACCAGACTATCCCCCTCAACTCTAAAAGCCAGGGAAGCCCGGGCTATTCTATTTCAAACACTGAAAACATATAACTGCCAGCCAAGGTTGCTATATCCAGGAAAGATGGCTTTCAAAATTGGTGGCGCATGCCTTTAATCCCAGCAGTGAGAGGCAGAGGTAGGAGGATCGCCATGAGTTCAAGGCCACTCTGAGCTACATAGTGAATCCCAGGTCAGACTGAGCTAGAGTGAGACTCTACCTTAAAAAAACAATTAAATAAACAAATACAATTGCCAAAGAATAGACATACCAGCATGACCCAAATGAAAGTAGTTTATGACCCCCAAGCCCACACTACAGAATAGGTGTAAAGCAATGCTATATACACAGAGAAGAAAAACAGTCTCATACAGGAGAACACAGAAGATATCTCATTAGGTGATAAGTAAACAGGAAAGACTCCATGATGGTAAGCAATGTGAGTCAGCAAATCCCTGATATTGACAGTAAGCAAATAAGGAATAAACCGTAGTCTAATAAACTTGAAAACAAACCAAAATGTTTAGAGGAAATTAGTAAACATGCAAAATAGTAACATTAGATGTTATTGATCACTCAAGGGACATATCCTTGCTGGCTACACTAAAATGTGTATCCAGGGTAGTGGGCAGATTGCTGAGTGGTTAAGGTGCTTGCCTGCAAACCCCAATAACCTGGGTTCAATTCCCTAGTACACATGGAAAGGCAGATGCTAAATATGGCCCATGCATCTGGAATTCTTTTGCTGTGGCTGGTGGCCCTGGTGTGTGCCCATTATCTCTCACACTGTCCAGGTTAAAATTTCTTTAATCACTGAGCCATCTCTCCAGCCCCATCATAGTTTTAAAAATGAATTTTGGGCCAGGCATGTGATGCATGCCTTTAATCCCAGCACTTGGGAGGTAGAGGTAGGAGGATTGCCTTGAGTTTGAGGCCACCCTGAGACTCCATAGTGAATTACAGGTCAGCCTGGGCTAGAGTAAGACCCTACCTCGAAACCTCCTTCCCCCCCAAAAAAGAGTTCTGTCTGTGCATTTGAATCTATCCTCTGGGACTGAAGAGAAGGTTCAGCAGTTAAATGTGTTTTCTTTCAAAGTCTACCAGCTCTGATTTGATCCTCTACAAAAACCAGATGCACAAAGTTGCATATGTGTCTGGAGTTTGTTTGCAGTGGACAGAGGCCCTGGTATAGCGATACATTCTCTATGTCTGTCTCTTTCTCTTTTAAATAAATAAAAGTGAAAAAGAATATTTTCTAAAATGCAGTAAGTGAGCTTAAGCAAACTTGAAATTACTTAGCCTGAAATTCAATAATGGTGATATAATGCTGGTATTGACACATCAAAGTTGTAAGAAAACCACTTTAATCTTACGTTTACATTATAGGGTGATTTTCAAATTTTTCCAATTGAGATAGAATCTGAAGAAGTCTAGCACAGTTTAATAGAAGGCACAGACCGCTCATGCATTACTTCAACCTGCTACTCTCAGCGTCACGACAGGAAAACGTGGTGGAGATGGTGATCTTCTGGCGGCGTTGCGGACGCTGCAGGGCGCTGAGAGCACGGCGGTGGTCGGCGCGGCGCTCCTGTGCGCAGGCTCTCCCACCGCCCCTCACGCCTGGCTCCCATTCTTGTCTTTAGGTTGTCAACGTGGTTGTCACACTCTCTAATCCCCATCTGAATATAATCTCCTCCAATATTCTAGAAACTTCACAGTTGTTTGCTACATTTCAAGCACTAGCATTAGATTTGTTTTTAGCAGTGCAAGTGATGAACCCAGGCGGTCACACATGCTGAACGAGCACTGGGCACTTCATGGCACATGCCCTTTCAAAGTGACTCTTCCCTGAATGTTCTGTGCCTTCACTGTGACGTAAGTCCTCATCAGGTACATTCATCACCCACACACAGTGGAGTCTCAACAAAACATGTTCAAATATATACAGTTTGCTTGTAATAATATAATTTTAAATAATGATGGCCTATCCCGAGGTTCAACAAAAGAAATTTATTCAAGGTCACAATGATTAAATTATTTCAGAAGACCTCAAACAACAAATTACTATATTTCAATGGGTGATCTCCACAAACCATTTCCTTTAACTTAACATGGTCTAAGTTAGAAATCAGGGCTGGGGACATAGCTCAGTTGGTGGATGTCACCATAGCATGCACAAGTCTTGAGGTTGCTCCCCAGTACCACACAAACCAGGCATATATGGTTTTGAAATCACACTGTAAGTAAATATGGCAGACCATTACTGACTTTAAGAACAGATGGTTAACTTATCCATATTTAAAACAACAAAATAGCACAATGAAGCATTTTACCTTTGTTTTTCCACTGTGCGCCTCTGGTTCTGAGGTGATGGAAGAACCCGAACAGATAGATGTTTCAGAAAGGCTTGAATAAAAATGAGATAGTGTATGAGTTAGGGTTCATTAAAACATCTGGGAAAAGATCAGAAATCTGCATAAGCAATACCCTTTATTAAGTATATTCAAAAATTAGTTCTTTTAATGTATGCTATTATTTACTCTTTTTTTCTTCTTTGTTTGTGTTTTGAGATAGGGTCTCACTCTGGTCCAGGCTGACCTGGAATTAACTATGTAGTCTCAGGGTAGCCTTGAACTCATGACGATCCTCCTACCTCTGCCTCCTGAGTGCTGGGGTTAAAGGCGTGCGCCACACGCCCAGCTGTACCTTTCCTTTTTGTATAGTCACTGATACTATCTAGTTCTAGGAAAAGATTTACAGTCCAGTATTTGCATCGTTTTGTTATTTATGAAACTTATAGTCATATGATCAAAGCCTAGTAAGATCTGGTGTAAAACCACAGGTTAAAAAAATAAATCATTGTTTTGACCAACAGTGAAGGAAACACATTTGAACGATGTATCAGACTTTCCGCAGCATGGCAGGAACACTCTACAGAAAAGCTTACACATGAACCAATTTTACATGTGACCTGCAGGGATCTTAACCTGTCCCTTGATTCTATGTCTGAAGAACAACACAACTCTCTGCTTTTTTCTTATTTTCCCGAATACTTATTTTAAATAATGAAAAATATATACAATCCTACCGAAATGCAGAGTACCAATCAATGCTTTCATCTGTTGATAAACATAAAGGCAAACACATTTAAATAAGCAGTATAAAAGAACAGAATGTAGAAAAATTTAATAAAGTGCAACTGATAATTTTTTGGTAGCATGAATCACATTGGAACAATTCCTCAGGAGTTTTATAGTATGAATGTCAATTATAGTAGTGATTGGAAATTAATGAATTAAGAACTTTTCTAGGATCTGAAGAGACTGTTCAGCTGTTAAGGCGCCTGCTTGCAAAGTCTTATGGCCTAGGTTTGGTTCCCCTGTACCTATGTAAAGCCAGATGCACAAAGTGCTAAATGTGTCTGTAGTTCACTTGCAGTGGCAAGAGGCCCTGGAGCACCCATTTTCTCTCTCAGGTAAAGTTTTAAAAAGAACCCTTCGATTTCTTTGTTTATGTCACACACAAACAGCATAAAATTTAATGAAAGGAAAAAATAGGAAAACAGTCAAGTATTAAGTGAGGGTGTGAGGAAGCCATCAAAAAATGATAGCTAAAAATAAATTACCATGCACAATGGCTGCAAGTATAACTCAACATTAGCAGACTGACAGAGAATGCATTAGTAGCAGAATTATTAGTGTTACAAATTGTCAATGTCACACCAACTGTATGATCTTTAGGACCAATGGCATGAGGAGCAAGTCTAAGAGTGTATATTTATTTTTTCAAGACCCAATTCATATTGTGCAGATTTTCTGTGAAAACTGCTTAGATTAAGACTTCTAAAACTCTGGGCTGGGGAGATTGCTTAGTGTTTAAGGCACTTGCCTGCAAAGCCAAAAGACCCAGGTTTGAGTACCTAGGACCCACACAAGCCAGATGCACAAGGTAGTGCATGCATCTGGAATCTGTTTGTAGTGGCTGGAGGCCCTGGTGTGCCCATTCTCTCTCTCTCTCTCAAATAAATAAATAAAAAATAAAATATGTTTTAAAATCCTGTCACAAGGGACCTCAGTGTATGACTATTGTAGTTTGTGGCCTTGCAAAGTATAATCAAAAGATGCGGGCTGGAGAGATGGCTTAGCTATTAAGTGCTTGCCTGTGAAGCCTAAGGACCCTGGCTCAAAGCTTGATTTCCCAGGACCCACAAAAGCCAGATGCACAAGGGGGCACATGCATCTGGAGTTTATTTGCAGTGGCTGGAGGCCCTGGTGTGCCCATTCTCTTTCTCTGCCTCTTTCTGTATCGCTCTCAAATAAATAAATTAAAAAAAAAAAAAGATGCAAGACAGAGATCTTTTCACAGCTGTTCCACATGCCAGGAAGGAAGGATCCAGAGAAGTCAGTGTTGCGTTCTCCCTCTGCTGCTTTGAGGGAAGGTGCTAATAACCTCCCTGTGTTCTAGCAATGTTTCATGTCAAACGTGTGGTGTAACCAGGCTCAAGAACATCTACCATTGGGCCACTGTGGACAAGGTTCAAAAGTCAATTGTGCAATAAAATAATTGCTATCTGATATAAAAACCACAGAAGTAAAATTCATCCAATAATATATCTTTCAAGCTTTAGAGGGTGCTAACAGTGTGATCTCTGTAATCAGAGATAAACTTCTCCTCACATCCTTTGAAATATGAAAATCGTGGGATTCTCTTGGGTATTTCCCATGACTTAGATTCTACACTAAGAAAAGGAGAGCAAAGGATACAGATGAGTTAATGGGGAGGTAGGAGGATTGCTGTGAGTTTGAGGCCACCTTGAGACTACATAGTGAATTCCAGGTCAGCCTGGGCTAGAGTGAGACCCTACTGTGGAAAAAAAGAAAAAAAAAAAAGAAAAAACTTCACTTTTGTATTCCAATATTAAATTTCTTGTAGTGCTTCTATTTTATTTTATTCTTGAGAGAGAGAGAGGGAGGGAGGGAGGGAAGGAGGACAGGAGAATGGGTGCGCCAGGGTCTTTGAGCCGCTGGGAATGAACACCAGATGCACGTTCCCCCTTGTGCACATGTGCCACATTGCACGTGGGCATCACTTTTGCATCTGGGAGCTGGAGAGTCAAACAAACATTCTTAGGGTTTTCAGGCAAGCACCTTAACAGCTAAGCCACCTCTCCTCCAGCCCTCCAATAGCGTTTTTTTAATCAAAAGAAGGATGATCTATTGTAATTCACTATCAGAGGTCTTACCTAAATTGAAATCTTGACGATTTTTACGTTCTCTTCTTTTCTTTTCTAATTTTAATCTCCATTTTCTATATATGAGGAAAAATGAGAGACAAAATTATGGTTTTGCTAGAGATATAAAAACCACTTAAGGGCTGGAGAGATGGTTTAGTGGTTAAGGTGTTTGTCTGCAAAGCCAAAGGACCCAGGTTTGATTCCCCAGGAACCACATAAGCCAGATGTACAAGGTGGCACATGTGTCTAGACTTTGTTTGTGGGGCTGGAGTCCCTGCCATGCACATCCTCTATCTGTCTGCTTATTTCCCTCTCTCTCTCTCAAATTAATAAAATAAAATAGATATTTAAAAAATTTAAGAGACATTAAGTTCTCAGTGAGTACTTAATAAATTATGAGAGTACAGAAATTGAATATCCTTGGCAGTATTTCTTTTGGTATTCACACAGAATAATTCCTTTTCTAACTTCCTTATGTTTGAATTTTGCAATTTGCATTGAACCCATTCATAATATATTAAGTTATTCCTATCATTTTATATTTCAGACGTGAGTGATTGTTGCTGCAATGGAATACGACAAAAGTAGTTTAAATTAGAGAAAGGAACAAACAACAGTACCTAATACAGTTACTCAAATGTATCTTCTTCTCTTCGTCTAGCTCCTCCACTTGTGATTTGTTTTCCTCTTCGGGATCGGAAAGCTGACCCTGTAGAAAGGCAAAAGACCAAATGCAGGAACTTACAAAATGACACATTTTCCCCTGAATTTGCAATCTTCAACGTCGTCTGTGAGCATGTTCACGCCGTGTCCATACTGGGTCGGCAGTGCGTCTCCTCCTTCTCCCTCCACTCTGCTCTCACGTGTCCTTGCCTGACTTTTGAAATGCCCCACCCATGACACAAGGTCTTTCAAGTCTCACACATACCAAACTTTTGTAACTTGGAAGTTTTTTTTTTTTAAAAAAAAAAACTTTATCGACAATATCCATAATTGTGTTCAATATGCCATGGTCATAATCTGTGGCCACCATAACCTCTTTCCTGTCCCTAGTTTCCCCCCAGCACTTAACCCCTTACTTATTCTTTCCAACTAGAAGCAACCTTTCTACCACCAATGGACTTTGCCCCAGGATCTGTAATCTTAAAATAAATCCCTTCCTCCCCTAAACCGTGCCTTGTTTATACATTTATCCCAACAGCAGGAACCATATGGCTACTGAATTTGTATTTCTCAAGTTGGGTTTTATTAAGGCAATACATGTGTTATGCATTTAGATGGAGACGTTCAAGCATACTTTGAAAGGTGTAACAGCAAACACAGTGAATACTTCTTTCAAAATACAAACTTTGGTACCTTGTGTGTAAATGCCTAAATGTCCATAGCTTTTATACTATTCAAAATATAGGAATAAGGAAAAGGCTGTCTTCTGACACAAAAAGAAAAACATGGTTAGGGCTGGAGAGATGGCTTAGCGGTTAAGCGCCTGCCTGTGAAGCCTAAGCACCCCGGTTCAAGGCTCGGTTCCCCAGGTCCCACGTTAGCCAGATGCACAAGGGGGCGCACGCATCTGGTGTTCGTTTGCAGAGGCTGGAAGCCCTGGCGTGCCCATTCTCTCTCTCTCCCTCTATCTGTCTTTCTCTCTGTGTCTGTCGCTCTCAAATAAATAAATAAATAAACAAATTAATCAAGAAAGAAATGTCAAGAATTAAAAAAAAAAAAAAACATGGTTAAAGAAAAATAAGCCTACATGCTCTCTGATACTTAGCTTTGTACTAAAGTTATATTTTTTGTTATTATAATAAGTAATTATTATAAAATACATATCTTTATATAAAAGGTATGTTCTTAGCATTATAACTAATTACCATAAAGCTATTATGAAAACGTATTAATATAATTTTCAGATCACAGCAATGTGTCCCAGTAACCCTTACCCAACTTCATATGTATGCTATTGTGGATAAAGCTATGCCTAATACAACTTCCTAGTTACTACATATTTTCTGCACTATTTTTTTAAAACTGTGACTACCTCCAAGTATTTATTATTCCTTGGACATTTACCAGAGTTCCAAAACACAATGACACATAATTGTATAAAAGGCTTTCACTGATCAACTATCTACATAAGAAGTGAAGAGGAGATGATTCCATAACTTAAGAATAAATACTGAATAATGCATAATCAGCATAAGAAAATTAATTTTGTAAAGCAGCACTTTACCCTGTTGGCAAAAAGACTTCCACGGCATTTTCGTGTGGGTCGTGGATGATTAATAATTTCCTCCTCAATATCCCTTCAGAGTAAAAGCATACAATATGACATGAGTTTGGTTCTCTGAAAAATTCTAGAGACTAGTCCCCCACTGAATACTAAATCGTATTGTTTTTAGTTACTTCCTCCGGTTCCATTTTTCTTAGCCTATGAAAATATTCATTAAATATGCTCACATAGAATGAAAATACTTAGTAGCAGAGGCCAGTAAGTTAAAAAGGAGACATAAAGGGAAGAGAAAGGAAGGGAGGAGGATACTTAATAGGTTGATATTGTATATATGTAATTACAATGATTGTAATGGGGAGGTGATATGATGGAGAATGGAATTTCAAATGGGAAAGTGTGGGGGTGGGGAGGGAGGGAATTACCATGGGATATATTTTATAATCATGGAAAATGTTAATAAAAATTTAAAAAAAATATGCTCACATAGCCGGGCGTGGTGGCACACACCTTCAATCCCAGCACTGGGGAGGCAGAGGTAGGAGGATCGCCTTGAGTTCGAGGCCACCCTGAGACTCCATAGTGAATTCCAGGTCAGCCTGGGCTAGAATGAGCCTCCACCTCAAAAAACCAAAAACAAATAAACAAATATGCTCGCATAGATGCATATCAAGGAGTGACAGCCTTGAAAATCAAACTCAAAAACAGAAACTAAATAAACTATTGTCTTTTTTGCCCCCAAACTCTATACAAGTTTCTGAAACATTATTATTATTATTATTATTTTTAAGGTAGGATCTCACTCTATAGCCCAGGCTGACTTGGAATTCACTATGCACTCTCAGGGTGGCCTTGATGTCAAGATGATCCTCGTACCCCTGTCTCCCTAGTACTAGGATTAAAGGCATGCGCCACCATGTGCACCACCACGCCTGAAGCTTTAAATACTTGAAAGCTAAGTGTGAAAAAGTCAGCGAACTAATGAGAAAGTCAAAGTGATGAATGAGCTACTACTGTACGTGCCCTTCCAGGAGAGATCCAAAAGCTAGTGTTTGTCTGGAGAGAGAGCTTAACCATTAAAGGTGCATCCTTGCAAAGCCTGATGACCTGTGACCAATTCCCCAGTACCCACATAAAAGCACATGCAGGAGTGATGCTTCAGGTGTGCATGGTGCATGCCTTTAATCCCAGCACTCAGGAGGAAGAGGTAGAAGGCTTGTCATGAGTTCAAGGCCACCCTGAGACTACATAGTGAATTCCAGGTCAGCCTGGGCTAGAGTGAGACCCTACCTCAAAAAAACAAAAATATTAAAAAATACATTTTTATTTATTTGAGAAAGTCAAGTGCAAAAGGGAGAGGAAAGAGAGAGAGAGAGAGAGAGAGAGAGAGAGAGAGAGAGAGAGAGACAGAGAGGGAGAATAATACTTGGTGCTCCAGGGCTTCTTGCTACTGCAAACAAACTCCACATGAAAGCACCACTTTTTTTTTTTTTTTTTCGGGTTTTTGAGGTAGGGTCTCACTCTAGCCCAGGCTGACCTGGAATTCACTATGTAGTCTCAGGGTGGCCTCACATCACAGCGATCCTTCTACCACTGCCTCCTGAGTGCTGGGATTAAAGATGTGCACCACCACACCCAGCTAAATAATTTTTAAAAGGTTAATTTTATAAAATTTATAAAATACAATTTTGCTACATATATCCTTCATTTTCTGGTGCACTTAAATATCCTGTGCTTGTTTTACTCCATAGTGAACAGTTGTTTTTATTAATGCTTTATTTTAGTAATTTGCACTATATCCCAATACTTATGAATTAAAAATTTCACATCAAATCTGATGCACATGACTCTTATCCTTCTAGAATTCCCCCACACCTGTTTCACTTGAAGAAACAAGAGACCAACAGTACCTTGCAAGCTTATTGAGCGCAGTCAGATCCTCCTTCACTGTTATCTTCTGTTGCTTTACCTGTACAGGAGATATACTTGGCTTAACCAGATCCTGTTTTTTAAAAAAAAAAAAACCACAATACTGCATGTCTCTCAACTGATTCCAAAATACTACTGAATGAAGCCAACACTACCTTCTGGGGCACTGATTTTCCTAGTTCGTAGCCATTGGCAAGCAACAGAGTTTCAGTGCAGGTTATGGGATGCCCAAACCAGAATCTTGATAAACCATTTGAGGATTTCTTGAGCACAAAGGGCTGTGAACAAAGAAGCAGAAGTGTGCTGTTTGAGTTTGAGTTGAAGCCCAGAGAATCTCGACCCCCCTCCCTGACTCCCTTGACTGCCACTGACTGGAGGAGCCAAAGATGCCATGAAGCACACATAGAAGTGGCTGCGGTCTACTGAGAGCAGCGAAGGGCGAACCCAGGTGGATGGGCCTTGCACACCCAGAGCCTCACACAGGAAGTCCTGCACAGGACACGGGTGCTGACAGCACCACGGACGGAGTCGTAACTTGTAGGTCTGGGGCGTAAGGGTGGGAAATCTGACTTTAGACCTCCACTTCAGAGGACATATTGACCTCATTGTTGGCAACACTGAAGTCAGAAGTCCAGTCCTCCACCTGCCGGGTCTGCTGCTGAAAACACAGGGAGGGAAATACATTCCTTCCCCACAGTGATCAGATACCGTCTGGCTGCCGAGAAGAAGATATAGAGGAGTGCTCAGCACTGAAACATCTCTACCACACCTTCCAAGGCTCAGGGCCCATTGCGGAAGAGGTGGCGGAAAGACTGTACAAGCCAAAGGAAGGGTAGGTCGGCTTACACCCAATCTTCCAGACACAAATTTGCCTCGATATCCATGCCCTTGCAGTGTCTAGTGCTACCTACAGAAGATCCCCAAAATATGAGGAAATGATGACATCAAAATAAAAGAGAAACTAATTGACAGAGGGAGGAGGAGATATGATGGAATGATGGAGAGTAGACTTGTGAAGGGGAGGGTAGGGGGAGCGGAGGGAACTATCATGATTTATTGTCCATAATTATGGAAGTTGGGATGGAGAGAGAAATGGCTTAGCAGTTAAGGCACATGCCTGCAAAGCCTAAGGAGCCAGGATCAATTCTCCAGGACCTACATAAGCCATATGCACATGGTATACCCGTTCTATCTCCCTCTCTCTGTCTCTAATAAATAAATAAATATGAATGTTAAGAAAGAAAAACAGCCGGACATGATTGGGCACACCTTTAATCATAGCACTTGGGAGGCAGAGGTAGGAGGATCGCTGTGAGATTGAGGACACCTTGAGACTACATAGTGAATTATTCCAGGTCAGCCTGAGCTAGAGTAAGATTCTACCTCAGAAAACAAACAAAACCACAAATAATTATGGAAGTTGCCAATAAAAAAAAAAAAAAAAAGTTTAAAAAAAGGGCTGGAGAGATGATGGCTTAGCAGTTAAGGTGCTTGTAAAGGCCTGCAAAGCCAAAGGACCCCAGTTCAATTTCTCAGAAGCCACGTAAGCCAGATACACTAGGTAGTGCTTGTGTCTGGAGTTCGGGGTTCAATGCAGTTGCAAGAGGCCTGGCATGCCCATTCTCTTTCTCTGCCTCTCAAATAAATGAAATAAATATTTTTAAAAATACTGTCTGGGGGCCTCACACTTTCTCTTTCCATTTTGTTTCACTTATTCTTATCTCTATTTTCTATCTCACTGGAAAGGAACCATTGGACTTGCCCTTTCGCTATAGCTTATATACAAGGTTTCCTATGTTACTTCTCATTTCTTCCAGCCCTGCACTTTCTCATTCTGACTTTAACTCGTATTTTGCACTTACCAACTGTATCGTCATTTTCCTTCTTTTAAAATATTTTATTTGTTTACTTATTTAGAGAGAGAGAGAAAGAGGCAGATAGCGACAGAGAGAACGGTGGTGCCAGAGCCTCTAGTGTCTGCAAATGAAATCTAGGCACATACACAGCTTTGTGCATCTGGCTTTACACTGGTACTGGGGAATCGAACCTAGGTCTTTTGGATTTGTAGCCAAGCACCTTAATCACTAAACCATATTTACAGCCCCTCATTTTCCTTTGTAACATTCATTCCATCAGATGTAAAGGAAAAACCAACATGAAGCACACTCGTCTCAGCCCATGAACCAGCCGTGCCCTGCTCGCTGAGGGGCACAAGGCACGTGCACGGGCGTCTCCCTCCACGACTGCTCGGAGAGCTGCTCCTCCTTCCTGCAGCAGGTTTTCCCTTGAGCACAAACCCAAGGTGGGAGAACGCTCCTGAAGGACCCGTGTGAGGAAAACCAAACAGAAAACAGTTGGAAATGAGAGAAAAAACAAAACCTGGAGGACACATCCATCCCAACAGGCACACAAAGCCAAACAAAGAAATGCAAAATGCAGAGACAAGAGCCGACATGAAAACTCCCCGGGTCAGAACTCTGACAACACAAGACAGTGTCAGCACCAGACGCGGATGGCAGAAGAGTGCTGCAGAGATCTCGGACCAGAGGACAAAGAGCAACGGAAAACGACCTGCTCTTCAATGAACAGCTTTGAGACTAGTCAGAGCCTTGATCACAATGACAGATGACACGTTCCTTAAGTTATTTTCTGTCCTGCGTTCACAGAATGCGTGTGTGGTGTGGTAGGCATAGTGTGTGATGCGTGGTGTCTGCACGTGTGGTGATGTGTGTGCACCGTGTGCATGCAGAGGCCAGAGGAGAACATCGGGTGTCCACTTTTTATGTTTACTTCTTTCCATGGGCTGGGCTGTCTCCCTCAACTCTGGGGTGCTATTGGTCAGTATTAGGTAGAACTTAGCTCAGAACAAAGGACCTAACATGATGGCCATGCCTCCCATAACCCCACCACCCTCATTCCTGGACACCATCCAGACCAGCAGTTTCAAGACCCCCTGCAAGCCAAAGGCTGGTGCCCCTCCCTAGTTGGAACCTTGTAAGGAGACCTCTGCTCCCTCCATCCTTGGAACAGTGACTTTCCTCAGCCGGCCCTGGTTTGTACCCATCATCTTCCCCCGCCGTCCCCTTTAAAAGCTCTCCCTCCATCTGAGGTGCCACATGCGACTTCTCTGGCTCACATCTTGGGACCAGTGAACCTCGCCCGAGAGCTGTGCTAATAAACCTGAACTAGCTTTACTGATCTGGTTCCTTGTGTCAGTCAAGGCTCTCACAGATTCCTCTGTCCACTGGCTGTGCACTGGGGCTCAGGGGTGCATGGCCACATCCCGCATCCACATGGGTCCTGTGTAGTGGCACTGGACAGACTCACATTTGAGAGGCCATCATGCTTAAGGAGCAAGTGCTCTTACGCTCTGAACAATCTCTCCAGCCTTCATTAAGATTTAAAAGCATAAGTATAATAAAAGTACTCAGATTGTAATTTTTTAAAAACACAATAATACATATTTATCCCCCTAAACACTTTGCTGAGTTCTCAAATTTATTCATGTGGGGAAACATGCCCAGAACAATGTCCCTTTTACCATGTATTTTCCAGACCATTTCTGTATTCAGCCTTAACTACCTCTAAGTATTTATTGTCCCTTTGTCATTAATCAAGTGAAAGTAATTAGTGAGTCATAATCACACAAGTTTTCTCTGGCCAAGAAAAGGAAATTACTTTCATGATGGAACATTTTACCTCGGCATCAACCTTTTTTGGTGTGGGTAAAGAATCACTAGGACTTGGCTTGTTGGTGGACCTTGAGAATAAAAAACAAACAAAAACAGGTCAGTTTTTATTCTTCTAAAAGAAATTTGATGGGTGGTGGATGGCACATTGGTTCAAGTCAGTTGCTCACAAAGCTCGCTGGCCAGGGTTTAATTCCATAGCCACTCATGGAAGCCACTCATGGGGCATTTGTTTGCTGTGCTGAGACCCTGCCGTATACATACATAAGTACATAAATGAACAAACAAATTTAAGAATAAACAATTATTTAAAGGAAAGTTATCACGTTATCTGTGTCCTAAATGCCTTTTCTGTCCTGGCATATTTAAAGCTGATCTCTATTACTTGTTCCCCTTTCTGCATCAACTCTGAATCTATATTGCAGCCAACACATTCATAATAAAGAATGTCAGGCCAGGGCTGGAGAGATGGCTTAGTGCTTAAGAATGACAGCCCGTATGTTGTCCAAGGCCAAGAATACAGAATTCTGCACCCATTGCTACATCTACTTCTTCTAGCATTTTTCTTGGTTTCTGACTGACAAATCAACTATCCTGAACTCGACTGTGAAATCTCACTGGTATGATATAGTTGTAATAATTAAAAAACATCCAATAGCCGGGCATTGTGGCACACGCCTTTAATCCCAGCCCTTGGGAGGCAGAAGCAGGAGGATCACTGAGTTTGAGGCCATCCTGAGACTCCATAGTAAATTCCAGGTCAGCCTGAGCTAGAGTGAGACCCTACCCTGAAAAACAAAAACAAAACAAAACAAATAAATCTAATAAACATTGCCTAGCATTTTAATGTCAACACTTACTTGCCAAGGTCTAGTATAGAAATGTAGTAACTTAGAGCGAATCCATAAGCATCTACCAAAGAATGATCAGCACCATTGTCAAGAAGAAGGTTGACCATATCTTTGGATTTTTGTAATATGGCATGGGAGAGGGCCGTTCTACAAGAGCAGAGACATATTATCACTGTGATATACTTCAATGAAAGTTTGTAAACTAGTATTTCAATATATTTTACCAACTTAATCTCTTGCCTAGTAGGTGTTAAATTGACTAATAACACCCAAGAGCAGGCATACACATCCTAGAGTAAAATATTCATATAATTTTCAAGGCTAAAATGGAAAATCAAATGGTCTCTTGTTCCATGGGAAATACTAAGTATTCCCACGTTCATACCTTTTAATGGGAGATCACTATGCTGAGGTCTTCTATCTCAAATTGGTAAAACGTCAAATGAGGATTAAATCTTCCCCAGCCTAATGCAATATATTACAGATCACAAACAACTAAAGGCGAGAAAAGGAAAAACTAAATCATTAAGTTAAGGATTAGTTATAAACACAGAAAGAAATACATGGTAACAATTACAGCAGCTGTCCTTAGTAAGACTGACCACCTTGTGCTAGCCCCTGATTGAACTGCTATGTAATAAGCTGCTAGAATATAGCCTGAGTCTCCTATCAGAAAACAGATCTGGTGATGAGGAAGTTCCCAAATTCACACTTTGCCAGTTGGAAAGGTGTTGTGTAGCAGACTGCTCAGAACTGAACTTCTCTCCTGAACAGAGAGGGGAGGCTCTGATTCAGAAAGTCAAGTCTGGGAGACCTGAAAACTGAAGGTCACACAACACCCCCCAACGTTTCCTTAATGAGAAAGTGAAACATTTCTTCCTGGGGGGGGGGGGAGAAAGTACCATCCAGAGACTCAGGAAGTAAACAAGTCTGTGAAAGGATTGAACACCCACCCTAAAGCTACATACAGGGGAAACAATTGCTTGAAACTGCGACTCTCTGGGCTGCCAGCAAGTGGTGTAGTGTGCTGTGTTCCAGACTCCCTGATGGACCTGGCCGCCAGTCAGGTAGGATGTTTCATGCTCTCACTGAGCTGCCTACAGCGGTGCAATGTGCTCAGGACTCTGACCAGCCAAGCTGCCTGCAGGCTGTGCAGTGAGCTCCAGAGACGCGTTTCTGGGAGTTGGCACCTAGGCCGTGGTGGGTTTTTCCACGACGCAGTCATTTACTGCTCCTGGAAGCATCCCTCACCCTGCTCTGTTAGTAACCCCAGTAAACTCCTGGTTCACCCTAACTGGTTCTAGCATGACCATCCTTTGGTCTGTCATCTGGGGCTTATCTGGGGAGAACACACGTGTCTGAGTCATCTCAGGAAAATAAAATTCCCATGACAGAAAGGTGTAAATTAAACCCAGTCTTGCAGGAAAGTAAGAATTCTGTTTGGGCTAGAAATGGATTAGCAGGTAGAGCGCTTGCCTGTGAAGCCTAAGGACCCAAGATGGATTCCCTACTTCCCACATAAACCAGATGCAAAAGGTGGCATATGTGCCTGGAGTTCATTAGCCCTGGCATGCTTTCTCTCAAATAAGTAAATAAAAATATTTTTAAAATAATTTTAGGGCTGGAGAGATGGCTTAGCGGTTAAGCGCTTGCCAGTAAAGCCTAAGGACCCCAGTTCGAGGCTCGGTTCCCCAGGTCCTACGTTAGCCAGATGCACAAGGGGGCGCATGCGTCTGGAGTTCGTTTGCAGAGGCTGGAAGCCCTGGCGCGCCCATTCTCTCTCTATCCCTCTATTTATCTTTCTCTCTGTGTCTGTCGCTCTCAAATAAATAAATAAAAAATTTAAAAAAAATTTTAAAAAGTATTCTCTATCATCCACATGAGATTTTTCATTAAAGAAAGAGGACCTAATAGAAGTCATTTTATTTCCTATGTGTATGCTGACTGAATGATGGTCATGCTATATTTTTTGTATGAAGTCGCACCAAACACCCATGTGTTGGAAGACCTGGTCCCCAGCCATTAAAGTGATTGGAGGTGTACAGAGATGGTTTAGTGGCTAAGGTGCTTCCCTGCAACCCTAAGAACTCCTGTTCAGATCTCTAGGTCCCACATATCCAGACACACAATGACACAAGCGTGAAATGCCGCACATGCACATAAGGAGGTGCATGTGTCTGTAGTTTGTGCACAGCAGCTGAAAGGCTCTGGCATGGCCATTCTCTTCCCCCACCTCCCCCCACCCTCAAAAACAGAAAGTAATATAAAGAAAGAAGTTTGGATTATATAGGAACAAACTTCATCTCTAACCTGGTTCACTCATGAGACCATAGATGCATGGTCTCATAGGATGGGGGGGTCGAGTGGGCAGAAGTAGGTCACTCGAAATTGGTACATTGAAGGGTGTGTCTTCTCCTGAGAAACTTCTATTTTTCTACTTCTTGGAACTTAGGCTCCCACTCCCAACAATATTCTATACTGCCTGGGGCTCACAGCAAAGAATCTAGCCCACCATTTATTCAAACCTCTGAAACCATGAGCCAAAACAAATCTCTCCAACTTTAAGTTGTTTCATTCATGTATTTTATCAGAACAATGAGTAACTAAATAAGACAACAAAATAAACTATAGAAGAATACATTAAAGACCTAAACAAAATCTAATCATAATAGTCATTTTGTGATAAATTGACATCCATATTCGTAAAAACTCTGTTTAAAGAACATGGCTATCAAGGAGGCAGAGTGATTGTCAAAAGCATTTCTGAGGCTTGAGGGATGCTTTAGCGGTTAGGTAGCTTGCCTGCAAAGACAAAGGACCCAGGTGTGATTCCCCAGGACCCACGTAAGCCAGATGCACAAAGTGGCATGTGTGTCTGGAGTTTGTTTGCAGTGACTGAAGGCCCTGGCATGCCCATTCTCTCTCAGCGTCTGCCTCTATCTCGCTCTCAAATAATTAAATTTTAAAAAAACATTTCTCCTTAACTTAGCAATCTAAAGGGCAAATACATAAGAAGCAGAGGGAAAAATACTATAAAACCTTTAAGAATTTTATAGTGAATCAAAAAGCCCACATTTTGGGGACAGGAAGGTGAGACCCTGGAGCTGCTTGGCTCTGTGGTCAGGCCAGGAAGGGCGCTCCAGCCAAGGTGCAGCGCTGCGGGGCAAGTCCGGGCCTGGGGCGCGCTCTGCAGGGCGGGGGCGGCTCCGAGGCCGCAGAGCCAGGAGCGTCCAGCGGGCCGCGGGCTCGGGGTGGCGGCGAGGTCCGGCCACCGCGCGCGACCGCCAGTGGTCAGCGGAACTTCGTCTCTGCGCTGGCGGCGCCTGCACTACCCCCAGCCGCGCTACACGGGACATTTCTTCATGGGGGCTCTGAAATGCCAAAGGCCCCTGATTATTCAGAAGCGAGCGAGTCTTTAGCTTGCCATGGGAGCAGGAAGATGCTCGGGACCATTGCACAGAGCATGGAGAATGATGAGCTTCCCACAGCGGATGGGATGGATCGGGTAGACTGAATCTGTTAGCAAGCAGCAGCATTTTGCTGTTTTTGAAATCAATGAGACTCACAACAGGCTGGCTTTGGAACACATTCAGCAGCACCCTGAGGAGCCTCGGGAAGGACCCACATGGACACACTCCTTGAAAGCTCAGTTGCTCTCCCTGCCTTTCTGGTTGTGGACAATTATTATTCTTATTCCTCGTTTACAGATGTTTTTGTTCCTTTATTCTTGCACAAGAGCTGTATCATCCCTGTATGTTTGGCAGTTATTTGCAATCGCCACCAGGCATTTGTCAAGGCTTCCATCAGATCAGCAGACTACAACTGATTGATACATGAAATCAGTCATCGGTTTCCCTTATGGTTACAAAACTGCCAGTACTCTGTGGAGAATGATCACAAGACTTCAGTCTCTAAACAGGTCTCAGGAAGTTCTGGTGGGGCAGAGAGTTTTTTAAAAAATATCACTAGGGGACTATTTTACTGGAATAGTAATGATGTTTTAGAGATACAGTACTGCAGACTCATGTTGATGACTTCAGATTTTGGAAGTAAAATTATGTCTTGTTATTTGCAGTCTTAAACTTGAAGGTACCCGAACTCTATTCTACTGTGCAACATAGTGAGGAAACAGAATTTTTTTCCACTGGGGAAAAAACATATTTCCATTGTGTTAAGTGTAAAAAGGTCCAACCATGGTAATAAAATTTAAATTTTATACAAAAAAAGTCTGCACTTTTATAATTAGGCTAATATGAAACTACTTTAGTTAATATCATATATATGGCCAATAAAATGATTCAAAATGTCAAATCAGTCAGTATTAAAATGAGCCATGAGCCCTGCTATATGCTTCTTTTGTTAATGTGAACAACTGATTCCGTCATCTGTTCATGTGTTCCAGTGTCTTCCACCACGTCTCTGTGAACGTCATTTAACCTTCTGATCCGTGACTCAGTACTTTCTTAAAAATATACTTTTGTTTTTATTTTAGAGGAGAGACAGAGAGAATTGGCACTCCCAGACCTCAGCCACTGTTACCAAACTCCAGGTGCTTGCACCACCTAGTGGGCATGTGCGACCTTGCTCTTGCCTCAACTTTGTGCATCTGGCTAACGTGTGATCTGGAGAGTAGAACATGGGTCTTTAGACTTTGCAGGCAAGTGCCTTAACACCATCTCTCCAGACCTTAATATACTTTTTATTGACAACTTCCTTAATTATACACAATAAACCATGATCATTCCCTTCCCCCTCACTTTCCCCTTCCCAATTGCACTCTCCATTATACCCCTTGCCCTCTCATTTAGTTTCCTCTTTATTTTGATGTCATCATCTTTTCCTCCTATTATGAGAGTCTTGTGTAGGTACTGCCAGGCACTGTGAATATCAGGGATATTCACATCATTTTGTGTTTAGAAGATTGCATTATAAGGAATCCTACCCTTCATTTGGCTCTTATATTCTTTTTTTTTTAATTTTTATTAACATTTTCCATGAATATAAAATATATCCCATGGTAATTCCCTCCCTCCCCACCCTGGCTCTTATATTCTTTCAAACACTTCTTCCGCATGGACCTTGCAAGGTGTGATAGAGATGTTTTAGTACTGAGCAATCCTCTGTCATTTCTTCTCAGCACTATGGTGCCTTTTGTGACTCAATATTTCTTTTTTTTTTTTTTATTTTTCGAGGTAGGGTCTCACTCTAACCCAGGCTGACCTGGAATACACTATGGAGTCTCAGGGTGGCCTCGAACTCACAGCAATCCTCCTACCTCTGCCTCCCAAGTGCTGGGATTAAAGGCGTGTGCCACCACGCCTGGCTCATGACTCAATATTTCTGATATGACCACTTGTTACTTATTGTTTTCTTTTTTAACATTTAATTAATTAATTAATTTGACAAAGAGGGGAAGGGAGAGAGAAAGAGAGGATGGGCATGCCAGGGCCTCCAGACATTGCAAACGAACTCCAGACACATGCACCCCCTTGTATATCTGGCTAATGTCGGTCCTGGGGAATCAAACCTGGGTCCTTTGGCTTTGCAGGCAAATGCCTTAACTGCTAAGCCATCCCTCCAGCCCTTGTTTTCTTTTTAACAAAGAATAAATGAGGGCTGGAGAGGTGGCTCAGCAGTTAAGAACAGTTCCCACTTCCTGTTTAAGTATGAGGACCAGAGGAGGTCTGAGAGACTACTTGAGTTTTATTCTCTCAGGTCACTCACATGGACAGTAGGGCATGGGCATAGCCAAGCTCCTCTGTTCCCCAGTCCTGTGAGGAGCTGACACTTAAGAATCACAGGGGCTCATGAAAAATGGCCAGATCAGTGACCAGTCAGAAACTGTGCTTCAAAGTAGGGGTGGAAGAGCAGTGCAAGTGCACGGGGCACTGCATGGGCACATACACGCACATACCCCATACTGCAAAGACAGACACATCCATACACGCACATACCTCATACTGCAAAGACAGACACATCCATACACGCACGTACCTCATACTGCAAAGACAGACACATCCATACACGCACATACCTCATACTGCAAAGACAGACACATCCATACACGCACGTACCTCATACTGCAAAGACAGACACATCCATACACGCACGTACCTCATACTGCAAAGACAGACACATCCATACACGCACATACCTCATACTGCAAAGACAGACACATCCATACACGCACATACCTCATACTGCAAAGACAGACACATCCATACACGCACGTACCTCATACTGCAAAGACAGACACATCCATACACGCACATACCTCATACTGCAAAGACAGACACATCCATACACGCACGTACCTCATACTGCAAAGACAGACACATCCATACACGCACATACCTCATACTGCAAAGACAGACACATCCATACACGCATGTACCTCATACTGCAAAGACAGACAGACACCTCTGCACACACATCCATACACGCAGACAGAATAAACCATACCTCCCCAGTTCATCCATTGTGTTGACTTTTGCTTTCCTTAGCAAAAGTTCTGCTATCTGCAGATTGTTATTTGCTACGGCCGCTATAAGTGGAGTGAAGCCATCCTGTGAATAGACAAAAGGAACTTACTTACAACTCACAAGATTACATAGGCCTCAAGTCAACTGACAATGTTAGAAAAGACCCTGTGCACAGAAACATAATATAATGTAGAGAATGAGAAAACAGAAATCTCGCTCTCTCCTCTCTGAGCTGCCCTTTCTTTCACACTTTCTGTTCTTTCCTTTGGAAACCCACCTCCTCTTCCTAGAGTTGGCACATGAACACTAGTCCTCTCCAAAACGCACTTACGCCTTTAATCCCAGCACTCGGGAGATAGAATTTTGTTCATAGCATAGAAGTTCTCATGGCGTTTTGGCATCATGATGTTTTTCTGCATAAACCCTGAAGACAGTGACTATTTCGTCTGTTCATCCTTATTTATTTATTTATTTAGGAGGTAGGATCTGGCCCTCGCCCAGGCTAGGCTTGAACTCACAGTGATCTTCCTACCTCTGCCTCCTGAGTGCTGGAATTAAAAGCGTGTGCCACCACGCCCAACTTTGCCCTTCCATTTTTGTTTCTTTTATGATAAGTTTTGTACATGGACGTAGTATACTTTCCTCATAAGGCCTTTCACTTCCCTCGTCTACATTCCTCTTCCACTGGAAAAGGGGTTTTGAAGTTGTTGTTCCTTTCTTTGCTTGTGTGTGGGGGGCATGCACATTGGTGCACTTTGGTCTTGCTGTCTTTTCCCAAGGTCTCTTAAATTTTTTGTTGTTATTTTTATTTATTTATTTGAGAGCAACAGACAGAGAGAGAAAGAGGCAGATAGAGAGAGGGAGAGAGAATGAGCGTGCCAGGGCCTCCAGCTACTGCAAACAAACTCCAGACGTGTGCGCCCACTTGTGCATCTGGCTAACGTGGGTCCTGGGGAGTCGAGCCTCAAACCAGGGTCCTTAGGCTTCACAGGCAAACACTTTGCTGCTAAGCCATCTCTCCAGCCCTCCCAAGGTCTCTTGATCGCCACCCCAGGACTGAGGTTACAGTCTTGCACGCCCATGCCCAGCCGTTCATGTGGGCTCTGTCAAGTCAAACTCTGGCAATCTCAGGCCCTCATGTCTGTGCAGGTATCATACTTAACAGCTGCACCGCCTTGCCATCAAGACATGTAGACTTGACAGCAGAGTTTAAACTCTTACTTAAGTGGCTCTTTCTGATAGGAGAGGGGACTGTGCCAGAAATTATTTGATTTTCCCTTTGTTTTCCATGTAATCTACACTTCTAGTCGGTTTGACTCAAAGTCCTAAGATCAGTCATGTTTGCAACTCAATAATTTTCTTCCTTAAACTAAGAATTAATATCCTCTTAGGTAAAGAAAATATTTTCCTATGTCCATTTATAAATAAATGAGCCTCTTTTATACTATTGTAGAATTATCTAATTTCCTATCTGGCCTACACATTTCTGTTCATTTTCCATTCTGCCTGATTCAGCCTCAGCTCAGAGAGCTAAATCACTCTGCTATTACTTGGCAACACCAACAAGATTTCAACTTCTTATGAAAATTTTTTTTGTTTTTTTCTGAATTTTTAGAGAAAGACTGATCTCAGAACAAATTTTGCTTTTCCATTTTGCTTTAACTAACTGGTAAAATCTTTGGGGTCCTGGAGAGATGGCTTAGTGGTTAAGGTGCTTGCCTTGAAGCCTAAGGACCTAGGTTTGATTCCCTAGTGCCCCCCTAAGGCAAATCCCAAGGTGGTGCGTGTGTCTGGAGTTCACATCGGTAGCTGGAGGCCCTGGTGTGCCCATTCTCTCTATCTCTCCCCTCTCTCACACAAGTAAATAACCAAAAGATATTTTAAAACTTTGGAAAAAATATAGTGAAAATATTGCTATTAAATTTTGAAACACATTTGGAAAAACTATTTGTTTACCTTTAACTTATCCATTTCTTTCTCTAATACTTGTCATAGAGTCTGTTACACTCATGTGAAACTTCAATCAGGGAGTGATTGAATTGTTCCTTGTGGAAAATGGACTCACACATGTTACCATTGGAAGAAATGTTCACCAAGTACTTTGTAAACAAAGCTGGAATCCTTACCTTAGCTTTGGCTTCAAGATCTACGTTATGTTCCATCAGTGTGGTCACTATTGCAGGCCTGTTATTGTAGACCGCGTAGTGCAGAGCCGTGTTCCTTGTGGCATCTGCAACATTGGGATTCGCACCGTTTTCTAGTAGGATCTTCACACATTCTTCATGCTGGTGCTGTGAGGCCTGCGCAGATTGTGGCAAAGGAACAGATGGTCAATTCAATGAATTCCAGATAAGCTTTCTACAAGTTTCTCCCAACAGTTATGCATAAATGCCATAATGCATTTTTATTCTATGATTTAAAAAAAATTCAGACGCTGTCTATATCTCAGCAAGGAATCAGAGTTCCTAAGTAGTCCAGCATGTTGGACTCCCCGTCCCACTGCCTCAGCTTCCAGCGTGGTAGATCACAGGCCTGCGCGAGGTGCTCTAAGGACCTATGCCACGTCCACCTCACGCTGAGGGTGTTGGCCACCCTTTACCTTAATGAGTGGTGTGCGCTGGTCGCTATCGCACGCATTGATGCTACATCTCATCCGTATAAGGAATCTTGCCACTTCTGGATGGCCGTAAGCACATGCGTAGTGCAGAGCGGTCCTGCGGAAATGAGAAGGCTTTTAAAAATATTATATAGAGTATTATACCAAAAACAATTATCCAGGGAATTTTAAACATTAAGGAACATATAATTAATTTTATACAGAAGAAAGAGTATGCTATTGTATGTATTGCCTCACTTATTTATGCTATTTACTTATTTTTTAGGTAGGGTCTCGCTCTGTGTGGTTTTATTTACTTAGCTGAGGTGAGCTTGTGGCACATGCACGCAAGCAAGCGCCTCCAGGAGCTGTGTCCTCACCTGCCGACAAAGCTGAACTCAAGGAGCACGACTTTGAGGTTTGGCTCACGTGACCCTGGAATTTTGCTTTCATCTTTGTTACTTAAAGCTACTTCTTGGTTTTGTGGTGAACTTGATAACTACCTCCCTTGTCCATAAAATGGGGATTGAAAATGATAGTTGCATCACAGAAAACCATTGTGGTGCTTCAGTGGGAATATGTGGAACGTCCTGAGAACTGTTTCTAACACGTACCAGCTCAGTCTTCATTAGATATTGTAGTCACTACTATTACTGCTAATGAACATTTAACTAAGTACAACAATAAAATCATGCCCTATTTTGAGATATGATTTAAAGATTATGTGTTGTAATGAGTCTAAGGTTTGTTTTTTGTTTTTTTGTTTTTTCAATTTTAATCTCACACAGCTATGGTGACCTTAATTTTGCTCTTTCCACTCTTACCTGCTAGTACTGTTTGGGGGCCAGCAGCTCCATGCTTATCTTCACTACTCTTTTTTAAAATTTATTTATTTTTATTTATTTATTTGAGAGCGACAGACACACACACACACACACACACACACACACACAGAGAGAGAGAGACAGAGAGAGACAGAGAGAGACAGAGAATGGGCGTGCCAGGGCCTCCAGCCACTGCAAATGAACTCCAGACGCATGTGCCCCCTTGTGCATCTGACTAACGTGGGTCCTGGGGAATCAAGCCTCGAACTGGGGTCCTTAGGCTTCACAGGCAAGCGCTTAACCGCTAAGCCATCTCTCCAGCCCTTATCTACACTACTCTTGATCACACATTTCAACCCCTCTCACATGGAAATGCCACTTCTAATTCTTGATGTTTTCAACTGTAATTGGCATGATTTAATTTTTTTCTTAACACACAAATAAAGGGTAATCACACATCCAAGTATCCTTGCACAATATTCAGCATGTCTGTGGCAGTTCTCATCAAGTCACTGGCATTTCAGTAAATTTGATTTCTCTAAAGAAGTATAGGTAAAGAGCGTTGAATAGCAAAACAACTCTAAACACAATAATCCTTGCTCTGATGTAGGAGAAACCTTCAGCTAAAGGAATGCCAGACTGAAAAGCACAAGTACAGAAACCCCATTATATACTTGACATATTCTTCCTCAGTTTTGGTAGATCCATCACTTTTCGGTTGCCAATAGACTGCTACAAACCAAGGGGGTGTTAAAGGAGTGTCGGAACCAGGAAACCGGCTAAGGGTTGGCTTGTGGCTCTCCTGATGAAGGCCTGGTGTCTAGACCCACCCAGCGTGCACAGAGCAGGTGCTGAGGAGCCTGTGGCCCGGAAGAAGACCCAGCATCCTCTGCCACGGCAGCTCTCGGGGTTCCCTTCTCTCCCCTCCTGTGGGCCAAGCCCAGGAGGGACGCTTCTCCGCCTCAGGGCCTGCTGCCAACTGCCCCTTCCTGGGCTCTCACCTCATTTTCTTGTCGGCTTGGGAAACATGGCACTTCCTCAGCAAGAGGAGACTCTCTATCTTGTCAACGTCCCCCTGGCTGGCAGCTTTGTGGATCTTCCCCACGGGCTTGTACTCTGGCAGGAAACCAGACTCCTCTGGTTGTATAGCCCAGCGCCAAAAGCACAGGAATCGCCTCATGGTAGAGGCTGTGGCCTCGCTGGCCCCTTTTCCTGCTAGACCTGCCTCCCTGATCCCAGTTCAGCTTGTCTTCACCCTCCCCACCCCACTCGCCATCTATAGACCCCCGCCCCTCCCAATAAGAATATATTACAAACCCAAGTCCCCAGTATTAACACGTATACTAAGCTATCCTACTCTCAAACACCATCAGAAGAGGCCAACGAAAGGTGCTCTGCCTCAGCAGCTGCAGAACACTCAGGCAGGTGGAGGCAGCAGCATCTCGTTACCTAGCAACATCTTGACTCCATTGTGACAAGGTGGGCAGGAGCCAGCATGCCTCAGGACCAGAGGCCATTGAGCCACACCCTCCAAGCCTATCCTCTCCAATGATGGCTGACTAGAATTCCCATCAAATGTCAAACATAGACAAGGCTTGGACAAGGGCTCTACTCAAACTGTTAGCTTAGGACCTGTGAGAAAGCAGTCTTTGAGTGAAACTCATTTAAAATAATGTGAAACTTGAGGGTCTTGGGAGTCTCCATGAAAACTCCTAAAATTTCAAATTTTGACCCCAGAAGGATCATGAGTTCCAGGCCAGCCTGGGTTTGTTTACAGTGGCTGGAGGCCCTGGCACACTCATTCTCCATCTCCTTCTCTCTGCCTCTTTCTCTGAAAGAAAGAAGATAGATAGAGAGATATATAGAGACAGCCAAGAGCTGGAGAGATTGCTTAGTGATTAAGGTGTTTACTTGCAAAACCGAAGGGCCCAGGTTTGATTCCCCAGCACCCACATAAGCCAGATGCACATGGTGTTGTATGCGTCTAGAGTTTGCAATGGCTGGAGTCTCTGGTGCACCTCTGTGGGTACTGGAGAAATCGAACCTGGGTCCTTAGGCTGCACAGGCAAGCGCCTTAACCACTAAGCCATCCCTCCAGTCCTCACTACATTTAAAAAATGCCTTTCTACAAAGACTGATTGGAGCCGAACCTTGTATGTGGAAATGAGGTACAATAGAATGCTGGTAAGGTAGAAGATGGCAAAAACTGTTAACTTATACAAGGAAACGGGAAAGGGCACATGCTTACTTCTGAGTAGGACTCCTTTAAAGATTTTGAAAGTGGCAAAACTACAGAGATGGTAAACATCTGTGTAATCAAGTTATTTGTAGGTGGCACAGAGTGAACTGAACAGGAATTGCAGTAGTGGAAATATGCACAAATAGACCATACCCATTTTTCAAAATTGGCCTTACTTTATTATCACCCAAAACGGATCTTTCCATTTTATTTTTTAAATTAATTTGACAGAGAAAGGAGAGAGAGAATGAAAATGGCCGCGCCAGGGCCCCCAGCCACTGCAAATGAACTCCAGATACCTGTGCCCCCTTGTGCAGCTGACTAACATGGGTCCTGGGGAATCTAACCTGGGTCCTTTGGCTTTGCAGGCAAATGCCTTAATCGCTAAACCATCCCTCCACCCCCAGGATCTTTCCATCTTAAAAGAAAACAAAGTAATTCAGGTAAAGTGCCTGGTAGAGTGACTTCAGGCTCACTGAACTGTAATTCCTATCTAATCAATTTCTGATACTAAGAATCCTCCCGCAGGTCGTGAGGCATCTCAAAGACACCGTCACCAAAAAGGAAGGACAGAGGCAAGACACTATGACTTTATTCACAGATAGCAGCGGGAACTGATGTCTCAGTGGTCTGAGGTCAGCCGTTTACTGTGTCCTCCTTCAGTTCCTTCCAGCATTTCGCACCTTTCCAGGCTACAGCCTGCTGTAAGAAGGGGCGTCCTCTACAGGTACTTGTACACAACCTTTGCGGGCACAGTCTGGAGGTGCAGTCGCACGGGACACTTGTAAAAGTGGGACAGCAGCGTCTCGCTGTAGCCCACCAGGAAGTAGAATTTGTGTGCTGGCAGCTGCCTCAGGACCAGAGCACAGATGTCCAGCTGGTTGGCCCGGCGCTTCAGGACAACGTGGTCAGCCAGGCAGCCGGGAAAGGTGCCCAGCATGAACTTGCGAAGGAAAACGTCCTCCACCGTTCGCTCTGCAGCGTGGGCCTCGCCGTCCAGGTTCCCTGAAAGCAAAGCGCCGCGGGGGTCAAGAGCTGCTGCGCAGGGAGCGGCTCGCACCCCGGAGCTGCTGTCCAAGGGGGTGCGCCCGCGACGCCCGCCTCCCTTCTCGTTCTCTGCGGCGGCAGGGGCACGTTCGCGGTCCACTTCCTGCACGCGGCCGCCGCGCTCCCGCCGCCCGCGCGCTCGCCCTCACCCGTGTGCGCCGACAGCCACCCCTTGCGGTGGGCGATGTAGTGCGGCGCGTGCGCCTCCTCGTAGCTCACGGGCTTGTTGCCGTCGCCCACGCGCACCCGGGCCGCCCGGTTCTGCGGGGAGGAAGGGAGAGGAGCGCGTCACCGCCGCCCGCCCCGCCCGCGCGCCCCGCCGCCCGCCCCGCCCGCGCGCCCCCGCCGCCCGCCCGCGCGCCCCGCCCGCCCCGCCGACCTCCCGCCCGCCCCGCCGACCTTGGCGCAGGGCGCGGACGTGCGCAGCGCGCGGCGCAGCTCCGGGCCCTGTGCGGAGAGCGGGTGAGCGGAAGCCCGGAGCGCGCCCGCCGCCGGGACCCCGCTCAGCCCGGGCACCAGCGCGGACACGCGGGCCAGCGCCGCCATCGTGGCCGGCGCAGCGCGGGACGGCGTCCGTCCGTCCGTCCGTCCGTCCGGAAGAGAGCAAGTCCGCGGCCGGGGAGCGAGGCGGGGTCTGGGCGCCTGGCCCCGGGGCGTGGCGGGCTCGGGCCGCGCCTGCGTGGTGCGGCTCTCGCGGTCTCGACCTGCGCGCGCATCCCAACCTGAAGTCGCGTCAGGGTTCGTCTCTGCGCCAGCGGGTCACCGTGAGTTCGAGGCCAGCCCGGGGCTGCAGAGGGCGTTCCAGGTCAGCCTGGGTTCCTGAGACCTTGCCTCGAAAAACTCAGAACAAGTTCGGCCTCCAGTAGCCGGTGGGCGGAGAAGCGACAGCGTCTGCAGGGAGGGGAGCAAGCACGCGCGCTCCCACCCGAGCCCCGCGGGTCTGCAGGGTTTGTTTTGAGACGGCGTTTCTAATTTCCCCGCTGCAAACGAGCTCCAGATGCGCGTGCCACTTAGACTTTGTAGGTAAGCGGTTTAACCGCTGAGCCATTGCTCCAGTCCTAATTTTTTCGAGGCAAGGTCTCACTATAGCCCAGGCTGACCTGGAACTCACTCTGCAGCCCTAGGCTGGCCTCGAACTCACAGTAACCCCCCTACCTCAACCCCCGAGTGTAGGGACTAAAGGAGTGTGCCACTACGCCAAGCAACCCAGTATATCACCACACCGGCTTTTAATTTTTTTGTTTTGTTTTTCGAGGTAGGTGTCACTCCAGCTCAGGCTGACCTGGAATTCACTCTGTAGTCTCAGGGTGTCCTCGAACTCTTGGTGAGCCTCCTACCTCTGCCTCATGAGTGCTATGTATAGCACTATGTATAGTCTCAGAGTGGCTATTAAATCCTGCATCCCTTTCAAGCTTTAATGAAAGCTAAAAACCCTGGGTATACACCTATATCTTAGGAATTCAGATTGAACCTTATGTCTGGACCATGGACAGATCTATATATTAAATAGTTTATGTGTATGGTTACTCTTGTCAAGTTAGTTAGAAGTAGTATCACCTAGGAGATAAACCCTTGGGCATGTCTGTGAGGGAGTCTCTAGATTGTTACCTGAGGTGTAGGGCCCACTGTACTGTGGAGAGCATCATCTCATGAGCTGGGGTCTGGACTGAATAAAAAGAACTGGCTGAAAATCAATATCCATCACTCTCCGCTTCCGGACTGTGAACTCACTATGAAAAGCTGCTCATACATCTATTGCTATGCCTTCCCCACCATGACGGACTATACTTTCAAACTGTAAGTCAAAATAAAACCTTTCTTAGTCGGGCATGGTGGCGCACACCTTTAATCCCAGCACTCGGGAGGCAGAGGTAGGATTACTGTGAGTTCGAGGCCACCTTGAGACTACAGAGTGAATTCCAGGCCAGGCTGAGCTGGAGTGAGACCTACCTCAAAAAACAAAAAACAAAACAAAAAACAAAACAAAAAATCCTTTCTTAAACTGTTTGCCAGATATTTTATATGGCAACAAGAAAAAAATAAAACAGGCATATATACCACAATTCCCAGTTTAATGTTGGATTTGTAAATTCCCTGTCTTAGATTTTAGAAATAGCTTGAAGCAAAAAATTTAGCGGGGGGAGGGGTGGGAGGAGTGGAGGGATGTATTGAGATAGGGTCTTGACCTGGAATTCACTATGTAGTCTCAGGCTGGCCTCGAACTCTTGGCATTCCTCCTACCTCCCTACTGCTAGTGCTGGGATTAAAGACGTGCACAGCCACACTCAGCTAGATGTTCAACAATTGTAAGAGGAGTTTCCCATGCCTGAACTTGGGGCCAGGAATATGCTAGATGAAATTCCTGCAGTGTGAAAAGCACCAGGGCAGCTTCTGTGGCTCTGTTGGGGAAAGAAAGAAAAAACAAAAACAACCAAAATGAAAAAAAAACTAGGGCTGGAGAAACAGCTTAGCGGTTAAGGTGCTTGCTTGTGAAACCTAAGGACCCAGTTTCTATTCCCTAGTACCCACGTAAGCCAGATGAAACAAGGTGGCACAAGCATCTGGAGTTCATTTGCTGTGGGATTTGCTGTGGCTAGAGGCCATGGTGCGCCCATTCTCTGCCCTCTAATAAATAAATAAATGAACAAAAAAAAATTTACAGGGCTGGAGAGATGGCTTAGTGGTTAAGCACTTGCCTGTGAAGCCTAAGGACCCCGGTTTGAGGCTCGATTTCCCAGGACCCACGTTGGCCAGATGGACAAGGGGATGCATGCGTCTGGAGTTTGTTTGTAGTGGCTGGAGGCCCTGGTGCGCTCATTCTCTCTCTTTCTATCTATCTGCCTGTTTCTCCCTCTGTCACACTCAACTAAATAAATAAAAATTTAAAAAATTTTTTACAAAGACAAAAGTTTGTTATCTTCAACTGAACCAACATCTTAGAATGTGTTACTTGAATGATCCAGGGAGAGATCAAAGTTTACAGCCTATAACATTCAGAAGTCTCCTGAGATTGGGTTTACAGAGTTCCAGTGTTACTTCCTGCTCACCACATGTAGTAGCATCTACCACAGGGTCAACAGGTAACAAATTCCATGTGAGCAACAGTGGGTCATCCTGGGATCCCAGGGAGCCAGGCTGGCAGAAGAGGCATGACGGAGCCTTCGGTTCAAGAGAAAGTTCCAGTCAGGCATGGTAGGACACACCTTTGATCCCAGCACTCAGGAGGCAAAGGTAGGATTGCTGTGAGTTTGAGTCCAGGCTGGGACTACAGAGTGAATTCCAGGTCAGCCTGGGCTAGAGTGAGACCCTACCTCAAGAAACAAAAAGGTTCCAAACCAGTGGGTGAGGTGATTGCCTAGAGTCCAGGGTACCTTCCTGAAAATTTGATAAAAGAACAAGACACGGGAGGCACTCGGGCAGCTGCTTGACTTCTTCAGGGTCAGGAAACACAGATGGGGCTGGGCGTTGGTGGCTCACCCCTTTAATCCCAGCACTTGGGAGGCAGAGATAGGAGGATCGCCATGCATTCAAGGCTACCCTGAGACCACATAGTGAATTCCAGGTCAGCCTGGGCTAGTGTGAGACCCTACCTGGACAAAACAAAAACACAGATTTGAAAAAGGAGAGCTGGGGCAGTACTTGATTGACAGTAAGCCCTGGGGACGGCCAGTAGGCTGAACTGACAGGCAGGAATTCTAGCCTGAAGAACTGACCGAGCCGGAGTTGCTCGACAAGCATCTGGTTCAAATGATGGCCAGCGGGCTGGGAGGACGTTGGGGAGGACGTCGCTGTGCAGCTGGTTCCCTCTGCTCACTTCTGCCATGCAGGCATTGCATCTAGGGCAGCCTTCTGTCCCCTATAAAATGGTGGGAGTTCCCAAAAATTGTGAGGGCAGTTCTGTTTTCCAGTAACAGCCTGGAGAATAGGTCTTTGTGTTGAGAGGGAACAGCTACTTTTTTAAATTTTCCAGAGAGAGAGAATTGGCACACTAGGGCCTCAGCCACTGCAATAGAACTTCAGACACTTGTGTCACCCAGTGTTCCTTAGGCTTTGCAGGCAAGCACCTTAACCATTAAGCCATCTCTCCAGCCCAATAGTCACATTTATTTATTTTTGAGACGAAGAGGGGGAGAGAGAATGGGCGAGCCAGGGCATCTAGCCACTGCAAACAAACTCGACACATGCACCCCCTTGTGCCTCTGGCTTATGGAGTCCTGGAGAATGGAACCAGGATCTTGTGGCTTTGCAGGCAAACACCTTAACCACTAAGCCATCTCTCCAGCCCTAGTCACATTTTTTATGCATGTTTCCAGACTCTTACTCTGGCAGATGCTGTTGTCTCTTGAACTGAGCACACAGGACAAAGGCACAGAGAAGCAGAACCTGCACACATGATGTGAGCATTCATTCACTTCATTCAACAGACATTTATTAAGCATCTATGTGTACCAGGCCCCAAGGACCCAGAGCTGGATGGCATTCAGGCCCTGCCCTCAAGCAGCTCACAGTCTAGGGGCAGAGAGTAAACACAGGAGTGACAATGTGCCTTGAAGGGCTGAGGCAGAGGTGTGACAAAGTACTGGATGGAGCACAAAAGGTGACTTGATGAATGCTTCTTGGTCAGCGGTCAGGGAGGGCTTCACACACCAGTCTATAAGCTTAGTGCCACATCAGTACTTTGCCCACTGCAAGCAGGATCATACCACCAAATGCTGGTCCACAAAGGGGCTTGGATTGGGTAGAAAGGCCAGGCCCCTGCCACTTCCTCAGCAAGTGCACTGAGCGTTCCTGCATGCCAAGGCCTTCAGTGACTAAGGAAGCTATTCTCCACTGCAGGGTCCAGTGAAGGAACAGCTATCTGAAGGGTCAACCCCCGGGAACCTTGACAGGGCTCAGGGACAAACTACTGCTTGTGTCACCCCACTGAGAGCCTCTGATATTCCTGATGACATCTCTGAGCTGGTCTACGCAGTTATTCTTAAAACCACAAGGAGCTCTTAACCCCTGTCTTTCTCTGGTCTTCCTTCTCATGTGCAAGCACCAACTACCTCTCGGGCAGCCAGAGTGGCCCTGCTGGCTCTTGTCCATTAAGACACTGTGGGAGGCCCTGCACCCAAACACTCATAGCCGCCGCACCAGCTCAATGAGCTGCTGGATGTTTTTGTTTTGGTTGGACAAGCCATTCCTGATGTTTTCTAGCAGGCATCGCTTCAATTCAAAAATAGCCTCACTGTAGCCTAGGCTCACAGCAGCCATGGGTGGCACTCCATGCCACAGGGCTGGAATGTGCCAGACATGCTGCCTCTCTGTCAGGCCCACCAGTGTCCGGAAGCTGCCACCCTGCTTCTCCATCTGGGCAGCTGCTCTGCTCAGGTCACTGGGTGGATCCGGGAGCTGCCTCCTGTCTCTTGGCTTGGGACTGGGGACAGGCACATCAAGAAGACTCTGGTACACAAACTGATAGTTGGGCATATGCCCCGTTTTTTCCAACCTCAGAAATGCATGTAGAATAGCTGGTGGAATGTCCTTCATTTCGGCTAAACTGACCACAGTGACATTACTTAGCCCCATTAGCAGAGTGGCCAAGGAAACCTCTAGTTCAAACCTGTCTCCAGACGAGGCCAAAGCCCCCCTGATCAGCCCCCCTGAGTCTACCACTAGGATGTGGTCACAGCCCAGGTCCTGGCTGAAGCCTTCAGCCACCGGGATGAGCTGCATGAAGGCTCCCTGGGGACTACAGCTCCTCCCTGTGGCAAACCGCAGGCCAAACATGGTGTTGAGAAGTGTGGATTTCCCTGTGCCCGGTGCCCCCAGGGTAGACAGAACTACCAGTCGACACCTCCTGTCTAAACGGACATGCAGCTCCTTGAGGAGCCCAGTGACCCAGCGAACAGGGATGCTCAGAGTGCTTCCATCAACCAGCTCCAGGGGCAGACCCATCAGCAGCAGCTCCATGGCTAAGCCTGGGAAGTGGGCAAAACGCCTTTGGCTAGCCGGCAGCCTCCCTGCCTCCACCAGACAGCTCTCTGCCTCATAGAACTGCCCCATCTCCCGCAGGAAGTGCTCCACCCCCAGGGGCTCAGGCCAAAGGGGCTCACTCAAGTCTGAGGCCCCACCAAGTTTTGGTCTCAGGGTGAGGAGAGTCTCTGGAGGCTGTTTCGGCCGTGGCTGGCCCACTCGAGCCAAGCCCCACTCCAACCATCTCAGGAAGTACTGCCTCTCACCCAGAGAGGGGCTGCTGATCCCCATGATGAACTCCTGCACCCCTGAGGTGGGCTCCTGGCCATGCTGCTGCATCCGGAGCTCCAGGAACCGCCGTCTCAGCTCAGCCCGGTGTTTCTCTGGTGGCTCCGGGATCCACTGGAGCTGGCAAAACTCCCTTTCCATTTGGGCTGCCTTCCTGCCAGGGTCTCCCTGTAGCCTCAGCTCATCCCTCCTATAGACTTCCACATCCTTGATCTTCCTGGTGATCCTCTCCACCCGATCCTTTGCCTTCTGACACTCTTCGCAGTCCTCATCTACCCGGAGGCCCAGTTTGCGGGCTGCATGGGCCATGTCCTCCACAGACACCCTCCTACAAGGGGACCGGACCACACTGCCCAGGATTGCTCGGATCCTCCTCACAAAACTCTCACTGTCGGTGCTGCTGACCTTCACCAGGACATGGGAATGGTCTATCTTCAGCACAGGGATCAGCCTGTTCAGGAAGCGCAGGTTAGTGTTCCGTTTCCCTCGGTAGGGACTCAGGATGAAATAGTATTTCGTGGTTGACTCTTTCATGGAGTAGAGCAGTTTGTATTCCTTCTTACTGATGTTGTCAGTCAAAATAAATACAGCTGAGGAGATTTCTGTTAAGAGCTTGAACTGCAGCCAGTGAGACCCAATGTCGCCCCTCAGGTTCAGAAAGGCCACAGGCTCTGGGAAAACATCCAGGTCCTCCTTGCCACTGGGAAAAAACCAGGAAATTTCTACCAACCCATCTGCAATCTCCCGGGGATTAGTTCCCAAATTGAGGTCCCTATGCCAGAAGCAGTCACACTGCTGGCAGCCTGGGCTGAGTATGGAGTTGAGCAGCTGGGACTTGGAGTTGCTGCTGACATCCATGCGAACAAAGGCAAAAGTGGGTACCCTGGATAGGACCACACTGTCCTCTCGGAAGCTGCCCAGGCCCCGAGGGGGCTGGAACCACCACGTCCGCACAACAGCCCGCAGTGCCCACAGTAGAAAGGTGTGGTAGTGGTTTTCTGAGTCAGGCAACACGAGTGGTAGTGCAAACTGACAGAGAGACATCTTTAACAAGACCTCCTGCTGCAGAAAGCTGTCTGAAGACAGCAGGAGGGCACAGAGAAGGTCCAGCGGGTTCACGGGGGTGTCAGGCATGGGCAGCTCAGAAAAGGAGTAGATGTCATCAGCAGCAATGTCGTCAGCTGGGTCCCAGTAGATCATCTCCTCCTCCATCTGGCTCTCTTTCCCGGCAGGCCGGGCATCCGGAGGTGTGTCCAGCACCATGGTAGCATTCCTGGCTTCAGCGTTGAGAGCCTGCAGCTTCCTGAGGAAATGCCAGGGCAGGTCTTTGGGAGATTGAGGTGCCCAGTTCTTCATGCTGTCAAAACTGATCTGCAGGGAGTCCTGAAGGCTGAGCTTCTGTACCTGGTATGTCTCCAGCCCCAGCAGGGACAGCATTTCCTGAAGCCTACTTCTCTCCACTGTGGAATGAAAATGGAGAAGTAAGCATTCAGGCTGCATTCCCAAGTCAGGACCAGAGTACAGATGGAGAGGAGCCCAGCAAGGAAACTTAGTAAGGGAGGGTGCCTCTCAGAGCAGACTGCAGGCCCCGGGGGTGAGGGGTGGGGGATGGAGTCAAGTGTAAACCCTATGTCAAGGTGAATTCTACCATATAACACAGATGCCTGAGACATTAAAAGGAGAAAAAAGGGGGCTGTAGAGATGGCTTAGTGGTTAAGGCGCTTGCCTGTGAAGCCTAAGGACCCAGGTTTGACTCCCCAGAACCCAAGTAAGTCAGACACACAAGGTGAAGCATGCACAGGAGGTAGCTCACATGTCTAGAGTTTGACTGCAGTGGTGAGAGGCCCTGGCATGCCAATTCTCGTAATTTTTTTTTTTTTAAGAAAGGAGGAATAGGGCTGGAGAGATGGCTTAGTGGTTAAGCGCTTGCCTGTGAAGCCTAAGGACCCCGGTTCGAGGCTCGGTTCCCCAGGTCCCATGTTAGCCATATGCACAAGGGGGCGCACGCGTCTGGAGTTCGTTTGCAGTGGCTGGTAGCCCTGGCGTGCCCATTGTCTGTCTGTCTCTCTCTCTCTCTCTCTCTGCCTCCTTCTCTGTCTGTTGCTCTCAAATAAATAAATAAATAAATAAACCAAAAAAAAAAATTTAAAAAAAAAAAAAGAAAGGAGGAATAAAAGGGCTGGGAGTTGGGTGTAATGGGGCACGCCTTTAATCCCAGCACTTGAGAGGCAGAGGTAGGATCACCATGAGTTTGAGGCCACCCTGAGACTACATAGTGAATTTCAGATCAGCCTGGACTAGTGACACCCTACCTTGAAAAACCAAAAAGAAGCCAGGCATGGTGGTGCACACCTTTAATCCCAGAACTCGGGAGGCAGAGGTGAATTCAAGGCCACCCTGAGACTATGTAGTGAGCTAGAGTGAAACCCTACCTCAAAACCCCTGCCCCCAGCAAAAAAAGAAAAACCAAAAAAGGGCTGGGGAGATGGCTCAGCAGTTAAAGGTGCTTGCTTGCAAAGCCTGTCAGCTCAAGATTCAATTCCCAAGTATGCATGTGTGGTGGTTTGAATGTGAATGTATGTTCCCCATAACCTCAGGCATTTTTGTTTATATATTTTTACTGGGAGGGAAGGCAGATAGAATGGGCACACCAGGACCTCCAGCCACTGCAAATGAACTCCAGACACATGTGCCTGGGGAGTCAGACCTGGGTCTTTAGGCTTCATAGGCAAGTGCCTTAACCACTAAACCATCTCTACAGCCTACTTCAGGTTTTTGTTTGTTTTTTTTTCCGAGGTAGGGTCTCACTCTAGCTCAGGCTAACCTGGAATTCACTATGGAGTCTCAGGGTGGCCTCGAACTCACGGCGATCCTCCTACCTCTGCCTCCCGAGTGCTGGGATTAAAGGCATGCGCCACCACACCCGGCTACTTTAGGTATTTTTTTTTTTTATTTTTTTGTTTATTTTATTTATTTGAGGCTGACAGACAGAGAGAGAAAGAGGCAGACAGATAGAGAGAGAATGGGCGCGCCAGGGCCTCCAGCCACTGAAAACAATCTCCAGACGCATACGCCCCCTTGTGCATCTGGCTAATGTGGGTCCTGGGGAATCAAGCCTTGAACCAGGGTCCCTAGGCTCCACAGGCAAGTGCTTAACTGATAAGCCATTTCTCCAGCCCCTACTTTAGGTATTTTTAAAAATATTTTTATTGGACTCGAGAGATGGCTTAGCAATTGGGCGTTTGCCTGCAAAGCCAAAGGATCCTGGTGTGATTCTTCAAGACTCACGTAAGCCAGATGTACAAGGGGACGCATGCATCTGGAGTTCGTTTCTGGCATGTCCATTCTCTCTCTTAAATATTATTTATTTATTTGCAAGCAGAGAGAGATAGGAGACAGAGAAAATGGGTGCAGCAGGGCCTCTAGCCATTGCAAGCTCCAGACTCATGTGCTACTTTGTACATTTGGCTTTACATGGGTATTGGGAAATTGAACCTGGGTCATTAGGCTTTGCAAACAAACACCTTAATTTCTAAGCCATCCCTCCATTCTCCAGTCCCAGGTGTGTTTTTTTTTTTTTTGTTATTTTTAGGCAAGTAATATCTGTAGTATATGCATGTGTATATGCAGATGCACATTGCTCAGAGGTCCGAGGCTAATGTCAGGGGTCCTTCCTCTATCATTCAGCCAGGTATTCTGCTGAGACAGACTTTCTGAATGAAAGTTGGAAGGTTTAAAATTATATATATGTATGTGTATGTATATATATATATATATTTTTTTTTTCATTTGTAAGGAGAGAGAGAATGGGCACATCAGGGCCTCCTGTCACTACAAAAAAACTCCAGATGTATGTGCCATTATTCTGCATCTGGCTTTCCATGGGTACTGGGGGATCAAACCTAGGTCATCAGGATGTGCCTGCTAGTGCCTTTAACCACTGAGCCATCTCTCAAGCCCAAGCAGGAATTTTTGCAAGCCCCAGCAATTTTCCTGTCTCTGTTCCCCACAGGACTAGGGTTATGGGTGTGTGTGGCTAAGCCCATCTGTTTATATGGGTACAGGGGAATCCAACTCAGGCAGCCTCAGGTCCACAGGCTCTCATGTTTGTGGAAGTTCTCTTACACACTGAGCCATCTTCCCAGTCATCTGCAGATTTTAGGCATTTTTTAAAAAGATTTTTCAAGGTGGGGTCGTTCTCTAGCCCAGGCTGACCTGGAATTCACTATGTAGTCTCCCGCCTTACCCTGGGCTGGGATTAAAGGCTTATACCACCACGCCCAGCTCCTTTGCTGGTTTATTTTTTTTAATTTATTTACTTGAGAGACAGAAAGAGGCAGATGAAGAGAGAATGGGCATGCCAGGGCCTTCCTCTGCTGCAAACGAACACCAGATGCATGCGTACCGTGTTGTGTATCTGGTTTATGTGGGTCGTGTGGAATGGAACCTGGGTCCTTTGGCTTTGCAGGTAAGCACCTTGGCTGCTAAGCCATCTCTCCAGCCCTCCTCTGTTTTTGTTTTTTTGTCTTTTTACAAAAAAGATTTATTTATTTATTTATTTGAGACAGAGAGGGAGGGAGAGACAGAGGGAGAGAGAGAATGGGCACGCCAGAGCCTCTAGCCAATGCAAACGAACTCCAGATGCATGCGCCGCCATGTGCATCTGGCTTATGTGGGACCTGCAGAATTGAGCCTGGGTCTTTAGGCTTCATAGGCATGTGCCCTAACCACTAAGCCATTTCTCCAGCCCCCTCTGTGGTTTTTAATTCCAGTAAAATATTTGGTGCTATCACTTGGTAAATGCTGTTGACAGAGATATCCAAATGTCACCCTATATAATGCAAGCTCTTACAAGTTAGTTGCTCAGAACAGCATTGTTACTTCCAAGGTGCAACCCTGGTGTTATGTCTTGGTATGTTATCTTACTAATGTCCATACTCAACATAATTACTTCACTTTAATTTTGTGTGGTGACAGAACCCACATGCTAAGCAAGTATTCTCTGAGCTATACCCCTAGCATTTCTTTGTCTTTTGAGATGGGTGAGGGTGGGTGAGAGTGAAATCTTGTTATGTTAACCAGTCTGGTCCCAAGCCCATGAGTGGGTTCAATCAATCTTCCTCCCTTCACCTTGAGACTGGGGGCATGCAACACCCGAACTCTTCTGCAGCACTAGATATAGGGCTCACAGTGCAGCAGTGTGACTATAGCGCCACTCCCACAGAATTACAGGGACTTGTAAACTTCAGTTTAAATACTGAATTAGGCCGGGCGTGGTGACGCGTACCTTTAATCCCAGCACATGGGAGGCAAGTAAGAGGATCACAGTGAGTTCAAGGCCACTCTGAGATTCCATAGTGAATTCCAGGTCAGCCTGGGCTAGAGTGAGACCCTCGAAAAACCAAAAAAAAAAAAAAACAACAACAAAAAACTGAAGAACTGGGCTGGAGGGATGGCTTAGTGGTTAACACGTTTGCCTGCAAAGCCAAGGGACCCAGGTTCAATTTCCCAAGACCCACGTTAGCCAGATGCACAAGGGGGTACATGTGTCTGGAATTTATTTATTTATCTGGAGGCCCTGTCAAATAAATAATAAAATATTAAAAAATAAAAAAAAACTGCAGAACTGCACAGGAGGAATTGCACTGGGGCAGAAATCCTACCTAGTTGTTACTCAGGTTTTCTAGTGATGCCTAGTCTAGACATAAAACAACTGTTTTTGTTAATCAATTAGTGTAACAGTAAAAGCAACTTGGAAATATTAGAGACAATAATCCCATTCTATCTTTGCACCGAAGCCCAGCCAGCATGTGTCCCTTGGTACATTACTCAGCAGCTCAGGGCCCAATTTTGCCAATGTATAGACAAAAACCATTGGATGAGATGCGGGGATTCCAAATCTAGCTGTACGTTCAAATCACTTCAGGAATTTGCTAAAAATAAGATAAGCCTTTAAACCAATGCTCTGGAGTCTGAGATAGAAGGACTGCCATGAATTTGAGTCCAGCCTGTGACTGCAGAGTGAATTCAGGTTAGCCAGGAATAGAGACCCTGCCTCAAGGAAGAAAAAAAATAAAAGAAAGAAAGAAAGAAAGAAAATTGGAGCAGAAAGGGGAAATCCATGGACTTCATTTCCAAAAATGCTACCTTGGCAACAGGGAAATTAGGAGGAACCACTGGTTACTCCATATAATTAGCAAGCTCTGTAGGGGTTTGGTTTTGGTTAGTAACATTATTAACAGTCAATAAAGGATCCAGATTCAAACACCTCAACACTCTACAGGGTTTGATATCATCAGAAGTGGAAACTAGGCACATAAATGGTATTCCCTCCTACAGAGAAAGGAAATGTATACCTGTTGGGAAGTCATTGTCCTGAGTCTCATTTGTACCATCTGAGAAAAACAAAAGAAAATGGAAAGATTAATCACTGACACAAGTAAATTAAAGAAAACTCAGACCTCTTTATTACCAAAATAGCAATTTCAATTATTAAAAATATAAAATTCTAGCGGGCGTGGTGGCACACACCTGTAATCCCAGCACTTGGGAGGCAGAGGCAGGAGGATTGCCATGAGTTCGAGGCCACCCTGAGACTACGGAGAAATCTCCAGGTCAGCCTGAGCTAGAGTGAGACCCTACCTCTTTGTTGTTTTTTTTTGGGGGGGGGGTGCGGTTTGAGGTAGGATCTCACTCTGGTCCAGGCTGACCTGGAATTAACTCTGTCATCTCTCAGAGTGGCCTTGAACTCATGGCAATCCTCCTACCTCTGCCTCCGAAGTGCTGGGATTAAAGGCGTGCGCCACCACGCCCGGCTGAGACCCTACCTCAAAAAAGAAAAATAAAAGATTCACATTGGTTTTTATGTTTTCCATCTTCTAACACTTTCCCCAACCTAATCCATGATAGTCCCACAGTTCCTACCTCCATAATGGAACCCGCAGTCATCTCCTTCCATTTCTCTCCATTCCAAATCTAGGAAAAAAACAAACAGGCATTTCATTTCATCAACAAGTTATAATCTTTCTATTCAAAAGTTTAGGTATTTATAATCATGGAAAATGCTAATAAAAATTTAAAAAAAAAGTTTAGGCAGCTGGGCAGGGGTGGTACACGTCTTTACTCCCAGCGCTTGGGAGGCAGAGGTAGGATGATCACTGTGAGTTCAAGGCCACCCTGAGGCTACATAGTGAATTCCAGGTCAGCCTGAGCTAGAGACCCTACTGTAAAAACAAAACAAAACAAACAAACAAAAAAAAGTTTAGGCCTTTAGCCATCAGGGAACTACAAATTAAAACTACTTTGAAATTCCATCTCACTCCTGTCAGAAAGGGTATTATCAAGAAATTAAATAACAGTAAATGCTGGTGAGGATGAATAAAAAGAGAAAACCTTCTACACTGTTGATAGGAATGTAATCTGGTACAGCCACTGTGGAAAACTGGAGGTTCCTGAGCTGGGCAAGGTGGCACATGCCTTTAGTCCCAGCACTCAGGAGGCAGAGGTAGGAGGGTCGCTGTGAGTTTGAGGACACCCTGAGATTACATAGTGAATTTCAGGTCAGTCTGGGCTAGACTAGCAAGACCCTACCTCAGAAAACAAACAAAAAAATAAAAGTAAATAAATAAAAATAAAATAAAATAAAAATAGATTAACCATATGATCCAGCTATACCATGCACAGGCATATATCCTAAGGACTTGTCACACTACCTTAGAGATACTTGCACATCCATGTTTATTGTCGCTCTATTCATAATAGCTAGGAATGAAACCAGCTTAGTTGCCCCTCTAGTGATGAGTATATCATGAAGATGTAGCACATTTATACAATGGAGTTCTATTTGGTGGAAAAGAAAAATGAAATGGATGGACCTAGAAAGGATTATACTTAATGAGGTAACCCAAGCCTAGAAAGCCTAACACCACATGTTCTCTCTCATATGTGGATTTAGATACAAATATTTGGATTTGTATGTGAGCAGGAATAAAACTCCAGTAGCAGAGGCCAGTAAGCTAGAAGGGGCTATAAAGAAGAGAGGAAAGGGGATGGTATTGTATTTATGTAAGTAGAAAAACAGATTACTGGGGGGTGGAAAGGCCTAAGTGAGGTCAGGAAAAAAGACTGAGTAAGGGAAGGGTAGGGAGAGGCTAATCAAAATCCAAGAGGGGGCTGGAGAGATGGCTTAGTGGTCCTGGTGCACCCATTCTCTCACTGTCTGTCTGTCTGTCCGTCTGTCTGTCTGTCTGTCTCTGCCTCTTCCTCTCTCTCAAATAAATAAATAAAATAAAATATTTTTTAAAAATCCAAGAGGGTATGAATAAGTCATATGGAAACCTACATTTCTGGACAATGGCATCCAGAAGCCATAGATTGTAGATTGTTACTAGAAAAACTTCTGTGCCAGGAATGAGATACCTTCCAGTGAGTTGTTGGCCAGGGAGGTCCCGGATGCCCCCAAAACATAATAGCCCATTGCGGAGGATCCTATTGCTGAAGACTCCACATAGTTGGGCTGCAAGGTCACTGAGAAATCCTGCTGGAGCTGAGCTGAAAACCACCTCTGTGTAGACCAGCTGACAGAAAGGTAGAAAAAGCTACTCTGCATGCAGCTCCGTAGGAGAGAGAAAAGTCATCAGTGGACACTTTAAGCCTTAAGTTTGGCCAGCCAGGCCAATTGAGCCAACAGGTACAATAATGGCATGTCTGTTATGGGGGAACCAACCACTCTCTAATTGGACTAGTGACCTGCTCCATGGAAAGGAATACATGCCTGATACTGAAAACCTATGACAGGGGAAGTCATGTGCCCGAGGGGTATAATACCTGCAGGTGTCTGGCCAAATTCACTATGTAGTCTGAGGGTGGCTTCCAACTCAAAGGAGATCCTCCTACATCCACGCCTGTTTTTTGTTTTTGTTTTTGAGGTAGAGTCTTACTCTAGCCCAGGCTGACTTGGAATTCACTATGTAGTCTCAGGTTAGTCTTGAACTCAGCAATCCTCCTACCTCTGCCTCCCAAATACTGGGACTTAATAATCAGTTTTTTAAAAATAAGTATTTCCTATTTATTTATGTATATTATTGAGAGAGGAGGAGACAGATAGAGACTGGGTGCACCAGGGCCTCTAGCCACTGCAAATGAACTCCAGACACATGCACTACCTTATGCATCTGGCTTAATATGGATTCTGAAGAATCGAACTCAGATCCTTAGGCTTTGTAGGCAAGAGCCTTAACCACTGGGCCACTGAGTGCTGGAACTTAAAGGTGTGCACCACCATGATGGCAAGATTATAATTTTTTTTTCAGGCAGGGTCTCACTACATATGTAGCATAAACTAGACTCAAGCTGGAGATCCTCCTGCCTCTGCTTTCCAAGAGCTGGGATTACAATGGAATACATCATGCCCAGAAAACACAAAATTTTCAGATATATATCCTGAGAGTAATTTCATATAGTATTTTTGGTGCACTTCAGTTTTGACTGAGCTATCACAGGTGTAGAATTTTCCACTGTGGCATAATGTCAATAATAAAAAAGTACTGGATTTTGGAAGATTTCAGATTTTGAGTCTTCATCTTAGGGATGCTCAACATGTATTAATGAGCTCAGTTTTTCACACATAAATTTTTTTCAACACAAAGAATTCACTAAGAAGTAAGAATTATTCACAAGTTAACAGATATACTCCTTGTAGAATTCACTACACTGTATGAAAATAAGCCTTAAAACTAAATAAATTTTAAAACTAAACCTTTGATTTTAGAAACCATTCGAAATGTAAGTCAGGTGAGGGCATGAGAAAAAAGAACACTTCCCCATTGTTGCTGGAAATGTAAATTGGTACAGACAGTAGTCCCTGAGACAGCTAAAAATAGACTTACCGGGCTGGAGGGATGGCTTAGCAGTTAAGGCACTTGCTTGCACAGCCAAAGGACCCAGGTTTGATTCGCCGGGACCCATATAAGACAGATGTACAAGGAGGCACATGCTTCTGGAGTTTGTTTGCTATGGCTTGAGGCCCTGGTGTGCCCATTCTCTCCTTCTCCCCCCCTCCCTTCTCTCTCTCAAATAAATAAATAAATACAGTATAAAAAATAGATTTATCATATAACCCAGCTATACCACTCCTTGGCATATACACTAAGGACTCTACACATTACTATAAAAATAGTTGCTCATCTATGTTTATTACTGCTCTATTCACAATAGCTAGGAAATGGAACCAGCCTAGATGCCTATCAGTTGCTGAATAGATAATGAAGAGGTGGTTCATTTACACAACGGACTTTTATTCAGCTGAATAAGAAAATTAAAATTTAAAATCTACAGGGAAATGGACGAATCTGGAAAAAATTATACTAAGTAAGGTAGCCCAGGCTCAAAAAGCCAAATGTCTCTCATATATGGATTCTAGCTTCAAATGTTTAGATTTGCATTTAAGCTAGAGTAAAAGTCAGTTGTATAGGTCCGGAAACTAGAAAGAAGCCATGAAGGAGGGAGGGAGGAGAGAAAAGGATTAAAGAGTAGGATATAGTAGTTATGTAAGTAGAGGGGCAGAACCCTAGGGTGAAATGCTCTAAGTAGGTTAAAGGATGGGATAGAGGGTATGGGAGGATTAAAAATATTATAAGGAAGCCTTAAAGAAATCTACTTCAGGGCTGCAGGGATAGCTTAGCGGTTAAAGAGTTTGCCTGCAAAGCTAAAGGACCCTGGTTTGATTCCCCAGGACCCGCATTAACTAGACGCACAAGGGGGTGCATGCCTTAGGAGTTCATTCACAGTGGCTGGAGGCCCTGGCACACCCATTCTCTCTCTCTTTCTCCCCCCTCTTTCTCTGTCAAATAATTTTTTTTTAAGTATTTTTTTTTAAAAAGAAATCTTCACTGGCTAAACATTATACATGGAGAAATGGCTTACAGGTTAAGGTGCTTTCCTGAAAAACCTAAGTACCCAGGTTCAATTCCCTAGGATCCACGTAAGCCAAATGCACAAGATGACACATGCATCTAGAGTTCATTTGTAGTGGCTGGATGCCCTGGTGTGCCCATTCTCTCTCTCATAAATAAATAAATTAAAATATTAAATAAAATTTAAAAGAACACATCTGGGAGTAGTGATGCCAGGAGACAGAGGTAGGAGGACCACTGGGAGTTCAAGGCCACCCTGAGAGTATATAGTGAAATCCAGGTCAGCCTGGGCTAGAGCGAGGTCCTATCTTGGGAGGGGGGAGGGGGGGAGGCAAAATGGGGCTGGGAAGAGATGGATCAGCAGTTAAGAGTGCTTGATGCAACGAGCATGAGGGCCTGAGACCACCTGAGCTTGAGCTCAATTCCTCAGCACCCATGTGTGAACTGAAGTTCCCAGAGAAGTGCTGCACCTGCTTCCAAGCACAACGGAGTAGACTGATAAAAGTTCTGTGTTCACAGAGAGATGGAATGCTAAAAGGTCAGAGCCAAATTACCTTGGGCTACCCTTACCCTCTCAATAACCATTATTGCCCACCTCTGTGTCTAACATAATATCCAGGAGACTATCAGGTAATCAGATGAGACCTCTGGTCCAGGCTAAGAATGTCATCAGGTAACATCTAAAACCCATGGTGACGATTCCTCCCCACCTTGCTATGACCCACCGACCTGATGGTCAGCTAATATATTTGAAAAGTGCCTTGATTTACGACTTTCCTTTGTTCTGTAACCATAAAACCTTCGTGAAATTGTTAACATGGTGGGACACAGAATTTGGGGCAGCCTAAATCTGCGTTCCTGGGTCATGGTCACTCATATTTGGCTCTAGAATAAATTCTGTCTTATCCCCTTTGAGGTGAGAGCTGTATCTTTTGCATGACACATGTAAATAGCTGATTATAGCCACAAACATCTGTAACCCCAGAGGGCAAAGGCTGCAGAATCAACGGGGTTTACTGACCAAATACTGCTGCAGAATCACTGGGGTTTACTGACCAAATACAAACAGCAACAACAGAAGGCAGCTCTGGGTGAAGTGAGAGAGATTCTGTCCCAAGGAAACAGGTAGATAAGAGAGGGCACGCACATCTGCACACGCTGGTGCACACTCCACTCATCACATCACACACCACATATTCTACATACATGCACACACACCCCAAAAATTTTTAAGTGGGCAAAAGACCTTAAGAACACCCTAAGATGAAATCTTCCTGTAGAAGGAAGCCTTAAACTTATTTTTGAGGTTCACAATTCCCAGACCAGGATGCTAGACTCCCAATAAAAGTACGTCCAAGTCAACTTTACCTGCAATAGCCACTGCTGTCCGGTTATCTGAAGCTTTTATTTCTGGGGCCACTTCTCCCAAATCTGAATGGCTGAAATTTTTTCACAAGAAAATGATAATTAAAATTAAAATAATGTATTAACAATTTCACCTATCAATATGGCTGCATACAAAAATGTCTTGGGGGGGCTTTTAAAAACTACAAACTTGCTGGGCATAGTGGTGCATGTCTTCAATCCCAGCGCTCCAGTGACCGGGGTAGGAGGAGTACGGTGGGTCAAGGCTATCCTGAGGCTCCATAGTGAATTCTAGGTCAGCCTGAGTTAGAGTGAGACCACGTAAGCCAGATGCACATGGTGGCACATGCATCTGGAGTTCATTTGCAGTGGCTACAGGCCCTGGGTGTGCCTATTCTCACTCTTTCTCTGCCCCCACCCCTGTCTCAAATAAATAAATTTTTAAAAATCAGAAAAAAAAATTTAAAAAGATGTATTTAAAAAAAAAACTATAAAATCTGGGTATATCCCAGATCTATGAAATGACCTGGTCTTGGGCACCTCTGCTTTTAAATATGTGCCCTTTATGATTACTGTGAAGCCCAGCGAAGAAATGTTAGCCTAGAAATATCATCCTTCACAAAACTGGTGGCCAAAGCATAAATACTGCCATTCAGAAAGATATAAAAATATACATACCCTTTGACCAGTAATTCCACTTCTATCCTAAGGAAATAATTAAGAATTAGTTACAAAGATGTTGATACCAGCCTTACATATAATAGCAAAGTTAGATGTCTCTTAAAATCAAAGTCCAAAATTTTAACTATGGCCTTACTGTGCAATCATGATTTGCAGGTCAATTTTAGATGAGCCATATGGGAAGATGTTAATGACATACTAATTAGCAGAGAAAAAGTTACAAAACAGTATGTACAGTTTGACTGCAATTTAATATTATATGTATGCTGCATAGCAAATTCCTCTGAGTTGAAATATTCCCTCCTGAAGTGAAGACTGAGGTTCTGGAAATTCAGGAGGTAAAATTTGGGAAAAACTAATCTTAAAAGGTCATACAGCACTAAGCCGGGTGTGGTGGCGCACGCCTTTAATCCCAGCACTGGGGAGGCAGAGGTAGGAGGATCACTGTGAGTTCAAGGCCACCCTGAGACTCCATAGTGAATTCCAGGTCAGCCTGGGCTAGAGTGAGATCCTACCTCGAAAAACAACAAAAAAAAACAACAACAAATAAATTAAAAAATGTCATACAGCACTTATACTAATGGTAAATAACTGCTCAGAGGCAGACTTTGAGACCAGTGTTATGTAGCAATTGAACTCTCCTGAGGAAGGAATCTCAGGAGATTCAGAAAGTCCACAAGTCTGGGAAAAAGGTTGCAAGACCCACCCTTTCTAAGGGTGTATAAAACGGAAACATCTACTTAGGGAAGAGACTCTAGGATCAGCCACCAAACTGCCTACAAGTTGTGTGGTGTGCTCAAGATGCAGTTTCCGTGAGTAGTTACCTATGCTGGGGTGATTTTTTTTCTGAGATATAGCTGCTTTTAAGTATTCCATTGTTCCTGTAAGTAACCCCTCACCCTGCTCTGTAAGTAACCCCAACAAATTCATTGTTCATCAAAACTGACTGTGGTGCAATTGTATATTGGTCTTTCATTTGTGCCCTGTTTGAGGTGAACATATGTGTGGTTCACGTCTCCCCAAAGAAAAAGTTTCTTGTGACAATATATTTATCTGTAGGTATATTCAGAGGCAAAGTCTAAAAGTATGTTCATGAAGTTAATAGTAACTGGGCGTGGTGGTGCACGCCTTTAATCCTACTGCTTAGGAGGCAGAGGTAGGAGGACCGCTGTGATTTTGAGGCCACCCTGAGACTACATAGTGAATTCCAGGTCAGCCTGGGCTAGAACAAGACCCTCCCCTGGAAAAGTGGAAAGAGGCCATGGCACCCTGATCACGTTGGGGCAGAGGTACACTATCCAGCCTACAGTGATCACAGACAAGCACAGGAGGGCTGCTCACCAAATGTAATCACCAACAGGTCACTGAGTGCTTCAGATTTTTTCAGATTTTTCTTTATTAAGAGCACATCTACTTTGGAGGTAAGATGTGACAGTTCTCAAGTTCCCTTTCAGTCTACATCTCAATGAAGTAGCAGAAAAAGGAAAAGAAAAAAAAAAAAAAAGAAAAAGTTCCTCTCCTCCTTTGGTGCAGACACCCTCACCCAATAACCACCCTAAACCGAAGCAGCATGTCGAGATGCTCTTCCCCCAAACCCTCACTCTATGTGCTATAAATGTTTAAAACTCCTCCTAGCGTGTGTTGTGGGTTGAACTGTGTGCATCCAAAAGGTCTATTAAAATCCTAAACCTAGTACTGTGAAATGACTCTACTTGGCAACAGAATCCTTACTGGTATAATTAATAAAGATGAGGTCACAGCATAGGTATGGTGGCTCCTGTTTATAATCCTAGCAGGAGCATTTGGGACGCTGAGGCTGTCCAAGTTGGAGGCCAGCCTAGGCTACACAGTGAGACCCTGGCTCAAAAAAGCAAAAGAGCCTTGAGGACATGATGGAGTATGATGGGCCCCTAATGTAACCCCTAGTGTCTGTGGTGGTCTGAATGCACGGTGACCCCCACTGCCTCATGTGTTTGCAATGAAGCCTCACACTTAATCCCCACATGGTGGCAACTTTGGGAGGTGGCACCTTGCTGAAAGATGCACATCACTGGGGGTGGACCTTGAGGTTTATTAATCCAGTCCTACTGGGTGTTCACTAGCCTAGCTCACTCTTGCTACTGATGTATGAAGATGTGAGCCAGTTGCTGCTCTGCCATACTTTCTCTACCATGGTGAAACTTCCCTTCAAAACTCTAAGTCTGAGCTGAGCATGGTGACGCCCACCTTTAATCCCAGCACTGGGGCGGCAGAGGTAGGAGGATCACTATGAGTTTGAGGCCATCCTGAGACTACACAGTGAATTCCAGGTCAACCTGGGCTAAAAAAAAAAAAAAAGCTGGGCATGGTGGTGCATGCCTTTATTCCTAACACTAGGGAGGCAGAAGTAGGAGGACTGCTGTGAGTTCAAGGCCACCATAAGACTACAGAATGAATTCCAGCCTGGACTACAGTGAAACCTTACTTCGAGGAAAAAAAAAAAAAAAAAAGACTTGTCATCCGATAGAATCAGAACATTCAAATGCAGCCCTAATTCTTCAAGGAGTTAGGTTGGAGAGACAGAGGAACCCATACACTGTAAAAACACTACAAGACAACACACTAATCTGCAAAACAAGGCTGGACATCCCTGCCAAGCACATCTCAAGAAGTTGCTGTGGGAACTATACAGTTTACATTCTTTGAACAAGTCCCCATTCCCTTAGAGTCACCCACACATGGATACACTGCTAGGAGCCTTTTGGGTGTCTGGGATACAAGGTGAAGAACACAAATGTCAGGGTCTTTGCAAGGGGAAACTGATAATAAGCAGGACATTTAAAAATGTATACATAGGGGCTAGAGAGATGGCTTATCAGTTAAGGCATTTGCCTATGAAGCCTAAGGACCCAGGTTCGATTCCCTAGTACTCACATAAGCCAGATGTACAAGGGGGTGCATGCATCTGGAGTTCGTTTGTAGTGGCTACAGGCCCTGGCACACCCATTTTCTCTCTCTCTCTCTCTCTCTCTCTCTGACTCTTTCTCTCCCTCTATAGATAGATAGATAGACAGATATAGGGCTGGAGAGATAGCTTAGCAGTTAAGGTGCTTGCCTGAAAAGCCAAAGGACCCTCGTTCAATTCCCCATGACCCACGTAAGCCAGATGCACAGGGTGGCGCATGTGTCTGGAGTTTGTTTGTAGTAGCTGGAGGCCTTGTTGCACCCATTCTCTCTCTCCCAAATAAATAAATTAATAAAATAATAAAAAAAAGGTCAGGCATGGTGGCACATACCTTTAATCCCAGCACTCAGGAGGCAGACGTACATGGATCACTGTGAGTTCAAGACCACCCTAAGAGTACATACTGGATTCTAGGTCAGCCTGGCTAAAATCAAGATCCTATCTTGAAAAACCAAAATATAACAAAATGGTAAATGCTACTGGGCAAACCCTCTCTTTTTTATTGACAATTTCCATAATTATAGATAATAAACCAAAATAATGCCCTCCCTTTCCCCACTTCTCAAATTCAGTCTTCATCATATCGTATCCCCTTGTCAATTAGTCTCTTTTACTTTGATGTCAACATCTTTTCCTTCTATTATGAGGGTCTTGTGTAGGTAGTACCAGGCACTGTAAGGTCATATATATCCAGGCCATTTGTGTCTGGCCTCTCTTCCCAGCACTCGGGAGGCAGAGGTAGGAGGACTGCTGTGAGTTCAAGGCCACCCTGAAACTACATAGTTAATTCCAGGTCAGCCTGGGCCAGAGTGAGACCCTACCTTGGGGAAAAAAAAAACAAACAGAAAAGAAAGAAAAAGAGAGATAGAGAGCTGGCTGAACAGTGGGCAGAGGTAGGAGGATCATTGTGAGTTTGAAGCCACTCTGAGACTACATAGTGAATTCAAGGTTAGTCTGGGCTAGAGGAAGACTCCTCTAGAGGGAGGGGGAGGGAGGGAAGAGAAGGGGAGGAAAAAGAAGAGGGAAGGGAATAGTAAATAATTCACGGGTCATTTTGCATCATTTTACCTTAAAGTGCCAAACTGTTCCTCAGTTTCTATATGAAAGGGGTAGTAATAATACCTACTCTACATGCTTGCTACAAAGATTTGCTAATATAGTCCAAAGCACTCAGAACATGACCTAATAACACATCTGTTGGAAGTAGGCCTGATCTAAATTTAAAAGAGCATTCCCAAAGATTGGAAAGTCCCTGCCCTAGAGGTTCTGTGCAAGAAACAGCCTCCTAAAGCTATAGAAACAGAAAGGCAGAGATGTCAACTATAGGGCTGTTCTGAGGCAGTTTCACTTAAATTCTAGTAAGCCAGAATGGTCCAGCCTACTCCACCCTCAGTATACAACACCAGGATCCCAGCTTCCTAGTGGTCACTGCAAGGCCTCAACCCTGCGGACAAGGCCAGCCATGGCTCTTACTGCTAGGTCACAGCAGCTCTTGCACAATCAAAGGGTTTCTAAGATTTCCCCACTTGGTAGAATCAGTTAAAGACAAGCAGGATATCTGACTGGGAAGGCCAATTACTTTGTATCTACTCTTGAGATTTCTAGAGAGTATGCTGATCAGCAGCATACCTTAGACAAAACATTCTTGGGACCAGAGAGATTGCTCAGTGGTTAAAGGCGCTTGCTTGCAAAGCTAACATCCCTGGATCGATTCCCTACTGCCCAAGTAAAGCCAGATATACAAACTGGCACATGTATCCGGTTTGAGCAGGAGGCCCTGGCATGCCCATATACACTCTATACCCATTAAATAAATAAATATTTTTAAAATAAGTGACAACCAGAAGGGTTTGAGGTATTAAAAAAGTGGGGGGGGGGGGGCCTGGAGGGATGGCTTAGCAGTTAAGATGCTTGCTGGCAAAACCTAAGGACCCAGGTTTGATTCTCCAGGTCCCACATAAGCCAGATGCACATGGTGGTACATGCATCTGGAGTTTGTATGCAGTGGCTAGAGGCCCTAGTACGCCCATTCTCTCTCACACACTCTCTCTGTCTCTAATAAACAAAAATAAATTAAAAAAAAAAAAACAACAACCCTGGCTGGAAAGATGGATTAGCAGTTAAGGTGCTTGTCTGCAAACCCAAAGGACCCATGTTTGACTCTCCAGGTCCCACATAAGCCAGATGCACAAGATAACGCAAGCACACAAGGTCCCACATGTGCACCAGATGATGTGCACATCTGGAGTTTGAATGCAGTGGCTGGAGGTCCTGATGTGACAATTCTCTCTCATTAAACACAAAACAAAACAACAACAACAACAAAAAAAAAAACCCTGAACATTCTTAACTGAATACTGTAATCATACTGTAGAATATTACAAAATAGTCAAAATGGAGGTACCTCTGTTTCTTTTTGTTTGCTTGCTTTCTAAGGCAGGGTCTCACTCTAGCCAAGGCTGACCTAGAACTACTCTGTAACCCAGGCTGGCCTGGGACTTATGAAGATCCTCTTACCTCTACTCGGAAAAAAAAAAAAAAGAATTTCAGCTGGGCATGGTGGCACACACCCTTAATCCTAGCATTTGGGAGGCAGAGGTAGGAGGATCACTGTGAGTTCAGAGCCACCCTGACACTACAGAGTAAATTCCAGGTCAGCCTGAGCTAAAGTGAGACCCTACCTTGGAAAAAAAAAAGAAAAGAAGGAATTTCAAGGCTAATTGCTGGATGAATAAAACGAGTCACAGAGCAGTATGATAACTCTTATGTACGGAACAAAAGGCAGGTCTGATGGCATAAATAAGCCTGTAAACTCAGCTCCTCGGGAGACTGAAGCAGACAAATTGTCCATGGCCAGCCTAGATTGCAGAGCAGTTTAAGGCCAGCCTAGGCAAGTTAGTACGACTATTTCAACAGAAAAAGAAGAAGAAGAGGAGGAGGAAAGAGAAAAGAAAACAGTAAAGAGGGGCCGGGCATGATGGCGCACGCCTTTAATCCCAGCAGTTGGGAGGCAGAGGTAGGAGGATTGCCATGAGTCCAAGGCACCCTGAGATTACATAGTGAATTCCAGGTCAGCCTGAGCTAGACTAAGACCCTACCTCGAAAAAACACACAAACAAAATAACTAGTAAATAGTGGAGGCCAGGTAAGATGTCGCTGAGAGTTGAGAGTGCTTACCTAGAATAAATGAGCAAGACCATTGGCTCAATCACCAGGATGCTTTCCTCCCCATCACCACCACCCCATAACAAAAAATAAACAGAAAACAGCAGTGAACAAACATAGTATGTAGGGGCTTCAACATACAGCACCCGCCCTACCCATCAGCAGTTTCACTTTCCAGTTTGTTTTGGTTTTTATATATTTACTTATTTATTTGAGAGAGAGAGAATGGCTGTACCAGGGCCTCCAGCCAATGCAAATGAACTCTAGATGCATGCACCACTATTGCCTCTGATTTACATGAGTACAGGTGAATCAAACCTGGGTCTTAAGGTAAATGCCTTAACTGCTAAGCAATCTCTCAGTCCCACTTTCCAGTTTCAATTACCCATTACCAACTTCAGGCTAGAAATAGTAAATGAAAAAAATTGTAATAAATAATTCCTAGGATTTAAAGCTCATGTATTCTGAATAGTGCAAAGGTCCCTTGCCATGCAGTCACATCACACCCAGACATGAATCATCTCTTCTGCTGGTGTATCTGGGATGTATACATTACCAATCTGTTAGTCACTTAGAAGACCTCATGATTTAACATATCAACTATCTCCATATCACAACTTGTGTTCAAGTAGCACCTATTTTATTTACTAAGGGCCCCCAAATAACAAATTTTTATGGCATACTGTTATAAGTGTTCTATTTTATTATTAGTTGTTAACCTCTTATTTGCCTAATTTGTAAATTAAAGACTATCACTGCTGAGTGTGGTGGTGCACACCTTTAATCCCAGCACTTGGGAGGCAGAGGTAGGAGGATCACTGTGAGTTCAAGGCCACCCTGAGACTACATAGTAAATTCCAGGTCAGCCTAGGCTACAGCCAGGCCCTACCTCCAAAAACCAAAACTACCACAGTATGTATGTATATGGGATGCATGGAGGAAAAAATGGAATAAACAAGGTGTGGTGGTGCATACCTTTAATCCCAGCATTTGGGAGGTTGAGGTAGGATAGGAGGTCAGCCTGGGATAGAGTGAGACCTAATCTGAAAATACAACATCAAATTCACTACTACGGTTAAGTTCTTATTTGACAGTTTTTGAGAATATATATGTAGGTATGTATTATGGAGCGAGAATGGGCATACCAAGGCCTCCTGCCACTGCAAATGAACTCAAGACATGTGCCACTTTGTGCATCTGACCCTATGTGGGTCCTGCGGAATCAAACCTGGGCTGTCAGGCATTGCAAGTAAGTGCCTTTTAAAATATTTTATTTTTACTTATTTATTTAATTAGAGAGAGAGAGCTGGAAAGAATGAGTATGCCAGGGCCTCCAGCCACTGCAAATGAACTCCAGACACATGCACCACCATGTGTATCTGGTTATATGGGTTCTGAGAAATCAAACCTGGGTCCCTGCGCTTCACAGGTCAGTGCCTTAACTGCTAAACCATCTCTCCAACTCGCAAATTCCTTTTTAACTGCTGATCCATCTCTCCAACCCAAGTACTCTTTTAACATTTTTATTTATTTGAGAGAGAGAGGCAGATAGAGAGTGGGCGCACCAGGGCCTCCAGACACTGCAAAAGAACTCCAGGTGCATGCATCACATCACCTTGTACATCTGGTTTATGTGGGTCCTGGGAAATTGAACCTGGGTCCTTAGGCTTCACAGGCAAGCACCTTATTCACTAAGCCACCTTTCCAGCCCAAGTATTCCTTTTATTATTTTTAAAATTTTTTTGTTTATTTATTTATTTGAGAGTGACAGAGAGAAAAAGGCAGAGAGAAAGAGAGAAAGAGGGAGAGAATGGGCGTGCCAGGGCCTCCAGCCACTGCAAATGAACTCCAGACATGTGCGTCCCCTTGTGCATCTGGCTAATGTGGGTCCTGGGGAATCGAGCCTTGAACCGGGTTCTTAGGCTTCACAGGCAAGCACTTAACTGCTAAGCCACCTCTCCAGCCCCTCAAGTACTCCTTTTAAAAGAAAAAAATAAAAAATAAATGTCAGGCATGGTGACATATACCTTTAACCCCAGTACTCTGGAGGCTGAGGAAGGCGGATTGCTGTAAGTTTATGGCCAGCCTGAGACGAGAGTGAATTTCAGGTCAGCCTGGGCTAGAGCAAGACCTTACCCTAAAAAGCCAACAAAAAAATTATTTAAGTATTTATTTACATATGTGTGCACATAATGGCCTCTTGATACTGCAAACCAACATCAGATGCCTGTTCAGCTTACTGGGTGCCTTGGGAATGGAACTTAGGCTAGTAGGCTTTGCAAGCAAGTGCCTTTACCCACTGAACAATCTTTCCAGGCCCAGTAAGCACTCCTTCTGATGTTCACTGTCCAGTACAGACACTAGGGCATGAAGCAATGTAACTCCCTCAGTAGCACCTGTTGGACTCTTACTTACCGCCCTGGCTACAAACACCACTTCTCAAGACTAGACATGGGCTACTGGAGCACATGTGGTGAGCCATCAGGAAGACACTCTCTCCTTGCTGCCTCTCCTGGTTTTGCAACATTAGGTTAATAAAAGGCTTCCCTTGAGTAGTCCCCACACCCCATATTTTTCTATATGTCAGTCTGGGTTAGTTATAGGAATAAATAGAGACTTGGGCTGGAGAGAGGGCTTAGCTGCTAAGGTGCTTGCCTGCAAAACCTAAGGACCAGCCGGGCGTGGTGGCGCACGCCTTTAATCCCAGCACTCGGGAGGCAGAGGTAGGAGGATCGCCGTGAGTTCAAGACCACCCTGAGATGACAGAGTTAATTCCAGGTCAGCCTGGACCAGAGTGAGACCCCACCTCGAAAAACCAAAAAAAAAAAAAAAAAAAAAAAAAAAACCTAAGGACCTCGGTTCGATTCTCCAGGTCCCATGTAAGCCAGATGCACATAGTGGTACATGTGTCTGGAGTTCGTTTGCAGTGGCTGGAGGCCCTGGCGTGCCCATTTTCACTTCCTCTCTCTGTCTCTAATAAATAAAAAAATACATGCACTTTAAAAAAGAAAGGAAGAAAGGAAGGAAGGAAGGAAGAAATAGATAGACTGTAGGGCAGCAGCACCCGAGCAGTCGTCTCTGGGCAGGGTGAGCTGGGCGAGCAGTGTGGCAGCCTCCACAACAGCTGACGCCTAAGGGGGGAGAACAGAGGAGGCAGACAGGAGGTAAGAGAGAGAAGCCAACGAGGAGAAACTACATGCAGGCCTGGTTTCCAAGCCTTCCAGAGTGCCGTGGAGTCTGTAAAGCCAAGGGTTTCAGATCCTAGGCAAGAGCTGAAAACAAGCCTGAGGGCTGCTGTTAAGCACTATGGGGTCCTAATTTCCCAGTCTTACAGAAGAGGTTTAGCACTTGGGGCTAAATGTCCCAATACCTGAGGCTTGCACAAGTTCTCTAACTGTGTAGAAGGAGCTCACTGCTGCTGCTTGTGGCTGGTAAGCACCAAGGGAAATGCCTCCAAACCAGCATTTCAACACCTTTTCCTTGCCTACCCACAATTTCTACCCAGGTGGAACAGAAAGCCCCCCAGTCAGCTGACTAGTAACAGAAGTAAGGCCTGTTCACAGTGGGCAGATGCTGGCCAGCGGGTGAGCTCCAAGTCTCTTGGCCTCCTCCACACTGCTGTCACAAGAAATCTCCCAGAACTTCAATACAATGGTGTTGACTGGAAATGCCCTTCAGCAAGTGATGGGCAGTATGCCTGTGGTCTGTCCTGCCTTTCTCCACTAACTAGCCTTGTCTACTTAGCTCAAGATACCCTAGGTTATGGGTCATTTCTCAAGCACATCTTTTCTTTTAGTACAGTGTTGCTGATGCCAGGAACATTTGTAAGGTCCTCAAAACAGATTAAGATTTTGGTTTTTTTCCCAAGGTAGGGTCTCGCTCTGGCTCAGGCTGGCCTGGAATTCTCAGGGTGGCCTCGAACTCACGGTGATCCTACCTCTGCCTCCTGAGTGCTAGGATTAAAGGCGTGTGCCACCACGCCCGGCAAGATTTCTTTTTTCCTTCCTAATTCTATTGCTGGCATTGTCATTTAGTAAATCACATCAGATTTGGAGACCTCTCTTTCATAGCCCAGACAGAACTGCCGTTCCCTATCAACCCATCCTATATCTTCTGTATCTGCTACCCCAAAACCCCTAATACTTAAAACCTAATAGGTTTAAAAATTGTTACTGGCACTCTGTCACCTTCCAGAGAAACATGTCAAGAGGATACTTAGAAGTTATGTTTAGAGTTGCACGCTACACTAAGCACATAGTTTTCTCCATAAAATGTAATGAAGAATTCAAAGGGTTTTGTTACCTCAGCTTGACAATGGAAACCCCTTAGAAAATGAGTGCACACCACAAATGCACTGGATCACTCACAATAACCGAAACCGTAAATACTAGATGCCGGAGGCTAGGGACATGGTTCCTGCTTTACTAGCAGTGCTGAGACACCATGATTAGCCCCACACAAGCTCTATCTTACACTTTCATGACAGGTGAGGCAGGAATGCAGAGGGACCTTTAACCTGTGGGCCACGCTTATTCTAGTTATGAGTTTAAAGTACAGCTGGCAACTGAAAGGCCTGGTCCTGGAAGAGACTGCTGCCCTTCACACCTAAGAAGACAGTAGGCAGAAGGAAACTGCCGTTTGGGGGAGGGTGTATGCAGGCCTGGGTTCAAGCTCAGCCTGTTTCATACCCACTGCACTGACTCAAATCCTGCCACAGCATAGCCTAGGCCTAAGGTATATAAAGTGTAAGACAGTTCAACATCAAAATTTTCATCCCACAAGTTCGCCTGCAACTAAAGCCCACTGTGAACTGTAAAGACACCCAACTTAGAGTGCCACCAGTGCCAATGGGTCTAAGATTTTCTGAATGAATGACAACAGTCAAAAAAAGATTTTTACAAACTAAAGCCATGACCTTGAGACTAATTCTCGATTCTGTGACATGAAGGTACTGGACTGTTTCTGTAATTTCAGATTTCATAACTAGTAGAATCAAAAGGTAATGATTGCTGAGGTTTTATTTCACCAAGTGAAAAAAAAATACAAACTATGGGTGTCACTATCATACCGAAAAGAAAGGACATTTTAAACAAATAAACAACAGGGGGAAAAAAAAAAGACTAGAGAAGGGGTAATACCAGAATGAGGGCAGTCGCTCTACGGAAGGCCCAGGGACACAGGCAGGCCAGGAGATGTGGATCGGCTTTCGCACTCTGGACCAGGATCCGGCTCAGTCGGCCTTAAGCTGACATTCTGGGACATTCTAGGAATGTCCTAACGCCAGCGAAACCGAACATCAACTTCCAACTCGGGCAAGTTTAAACGCCAGAAACACACGTCAGGGCCCGGGGAGCCTCCCGTGCCCCGAAACCCCGCCGAAACCCCGGCGACGGAGTCCCCCTTCCACGCTCCGCCGCGACCGCCCCGCTCCAGGCTTCGCGCCCCGGGCCCAGCCCGGCCTGGTCGCCGTCCTAGCGGGCCTCACTCGCGACCCCGGGAGGGCCGCGTCCGCCCAAGGTCGGCGGGGGAGGCCGCGGGGCGGGGGGCGGCGAAGCGGGGCACCGGCTCGGGGCCGAGGCCGGGTCGGGGCGCCGGCCCGCGGGCGGAGAGCGCTCGGCCCGCCCCTCGCCCAACAGGCGCCCCCGGCGCGGCGGCGGCGGCCCGGGCCAGCACTTACCCCGGCGACGCCATGAGCGCGGCGGCCTCGGCGCTCCCGCCTCCTCCGCTGCTCGCGCGGCTGCCGCTCGGCGCCGAGCGGGGAGGGGCCTCGCCGCCGCCCCCGCCCCGCTCCGCTCCGCTAGCGGCCAAGCTCCGGTGCCGAGCCGGGCCCCGAGCGGAGGTGGGCGAGGCGCGACGCAGGCCGCCCCGGGGCTGAGCCCCGGCCCCGAAGCCGGCTCTCGCCCGGAGGCGGCGGCCCGGCGGAGCTGCCCCGAGGCCACGAAGGGCTCCCGCCCGGCTGGGGGAGGCCCACGCTGCGCGAGGGAAGCTCTTCTCTAGCTCTGGAGTAAACAGCTTCCCGCTTCGAACTCCCCAGCCGTCCCGGGAGAGCCGCAGGCCTCTGGGCCGGTGACCCCTTTCAATGTGTCACGTCCGCGAGCCACGCGCGACCACCGCAGCCCACCCCGCCCCGAGGCAGGGTCTCACCCTGGCCCAGCTGATGTCAACCCCAGCGTGCCCTGCTACCTCTGCGTCCTGAGTGCTGGGATTAGAGGTGTTGAGCCACCATGACCGGCCGAGAATGCGTTAGAGTGTAGTATTTTTTGTTTTGCTTTGTTTTAGTGTTTCGAAGTAGGGGCCCGTTCTAGCCCAGGCTGGCCTGAAATTCACTTCGTAGTCTCAGGCTGGCCTCACCGCGATCCTCCTACCTCCGTCTCCTGAGCGCTGGGATTAAAGAAGTGCGCTACCACGCCCAGCAACAAAAATATTTTTTTAATCATTATTTTTACTACTAAGAATACCAGACGATTTGCCTTAGTTATGCCACGATATCTGGGTTGGAATCTGGGCGCCACCAATTTACCAGCTATAGGTGCTCAAGTAAAATGGAACCTCTTCAGGACCAGAGCTGGGTGTGGTCACCCACGCCTTTAATCCCAGCTCAGGAGACAGAGGTCTGTAAAGAGTTCAAGACCAGCCTGGGACTACAGAATGAGTTCCAGGTCAGCCTGGGCTAGAGTAAGACCCTACCTCAATAAAAAGATTTTTTTTTTTTTTTTTAATTTCGAGGTAGGGTTTCACTCTAGCCCAGACTGGCCTGTAATCCACTATGTAGTCTCAATGTGGCCTCAGACTTGTGTGTGTGTGTGTGTGTGTGTGTGTGTGTGTGTGTGTGTGGAAACCAGTGTCTTTTTCTCTGTAAGGAGTAAATGAGTCAATATTCATAAAGGGATTAATACATCCTTTGGTACTAGGTCTCTCTTATCCTGAGAGAATCAATTCAGTGTTTCTGGACCACAATTGCTGTCTGGTTTAGGAGATGAAAGCTGATCAAGCATCTGTCCAGCCCTCATTTTTGTTTGTTCTTTTTGTTTGTTTGTTTGTTCTTTTCGAGGTAGGGTCTCACCCTAGCCCAGACTGACCTGGAATTCACTGTGTAGTCTCAGGGTGGCCTCACACTCATGGCAATCCTCCCTCATTCTCCAGAATGCTGGGATTGAAGGCATGCACCATCACACTCAGCCTCATTTTTTATTTAAAAAACAATCATTTGGGTCTGGGTCTGCATGTGTGCGCGCACCTGCATGTATAGAGGTCAGGGGACAACCTAATAAGTGTCTGCGTTCCATCTCCTTTGCGACAGGGCTGAAGAGAGAGTTCTGAGGCAGTTTAGAGTGACTGGGCCCTGAAAGTAAAAAGCAGGAATGCCCTTTCCCTTGCATTCTTACTTTGCTAGAGATCTGAAAAGAATCTGGCTTCTCCTTATCTCTTGCTTAAAGGAGTTCCCTAGATCTGTTTTTCCATAAACAGCCTGAGCCCATTCCTGGGAAGGAGCATTCTTGAAAGGTTAAATTCTGATCCTGACACTGGGGTTGGCTAAACTCAGCCCAAAACTTGGGGTCTTGGCTGGTTAGTTCAGCCCCCATTCAGAATATAACTGACCCCAATTTGGAATACAGGGCAGGCTGTTCTCCCTCTTAAATTTGTTGGTGTATTGACAAAGAACCCCGAAATTTCTGTTTCACTTTGATTAATGCCATTCTCATCTTTTTTTAGAGAACCTTTCCATAGATGGCGGAAAAGACTGTGGAGACCCAAGACTCCTCCTGATGAAGAGATTAAGAGAAAGCCTAGTACTTAGCACTGGATGAGTCATCCCTATTGCACCTGCCAGGGCTCAGGGAGCAATGCAGACAGAGGCAGTCACAAAAAGCCTATGAGAGCCGGGCGTGGAGGCACGTGCCTTTAATCCCAGCACTCGGGAGGCAGAGGTAGGAGGATCACCAAGAGTTCAAGGCCACCCTGACACTACATAGTTAATTCCAGGTCAGCCTGGACCGGAGTGAGACACTACCTTGAAAAACCAAAAAGAAAGTCTATGAGTGCCAGCCAGAAAATTGCATGGTGATAGACATGAAGACCTTTGCTGATCCTTTGCTTTGGCTAGAAGGGCTTTTGTTGCTGGTTTGACTGTTATTTTCCTACTTCCACTGTGTCCCCAAGTTACTGGCTTCTCCAGCACCCAGTCAAGGAAAGTACTCACTGCTAGGTCAATTTGTTTTCAAGGGCTCTTGCCAGCCCACCTACCAGTCCACCTTCTTTTCTACACTGTGGTTTTAAATATTATTTATTTACTTATGCATACATGTGTGGGTGGGTATATATGGCACAGGAGCCAAGGAACACTTGTGAGGTCACAGGACAATTTCAAGGTGTCTGTGCTCCAACTTTGGTTTAGAAAAGATCTCTTATTGCTGCAAATAAACTGTCACAATGAGACAAACTCCAAACTAGCTGGCTGCCAAGCTCTGGATTCTCCTTGTTCCATCTCCTATTATCTCAAGCTCATTGGGACCACAGATGCATGTGCCTCTGTACATCTGGCTCCATGTAGGTGCTCGAGAACTAAGCCATGGCCAGCAGGCTTTGCAAACAAACGCTTTTAACTTCTGGCCATCGCCCTAGCCCCAGATTTTCTGTTTTGATGGAGCCCAATTTATTGATTTTTTTTCCTTTAATAATTGGTGTTTATTATATTGTATTTAAATATCTGTCAAAACCAGGCATGGTGGTATGTGCCATTAATCCCAGCACTTGGGAGGCAGAGGTAGGGGATATCACTGTGAGTTCGAGGCCACCCTGAGAGTACATAGTGAATTCTAGGTCAGCCTGGGCTAGAGTGAGACACTACCTTGAAGAACAAAACAAGACAAAAAAGTAAGTACCTGTCAAACCTAAAATCACTAAGACTTTCTTGTACATATTTTGCAGCACTGGGGAATACAGGAAGAGCTAGAGCATGCTAAAGAAACGCTCTGCCACTGCACTACACTTCCAACTACCTTTTTTTTTTTTTTTTTGAGGTAGGTCTCACTCTGGCCCAGACTGACCTGGAATTCACTATGTAGTCTCAGGGTGGCCTAGAACTCATGGCCATACTCCTACCTCTGCCTCCCAAGTGCGATTAAAGGCGTGCACCACCAAGCCTGGTGAAGTCTCTACCTTGTGTGTATAGACAGGTTGGAGTTCCTGGGAATGGAACTCAGAGTCCCATGCATGCTTTGTAAGCTGAAACCTTGTCTACCACTGAGTTAGATCTAATTGTTACATTTAGTTACTTACCACTAATTGTTACTAGCAGATAGAAATATAAACAAATTATATATTAACCTTGTATCTGTTAACTTTGTTAAAAATGTTATTAGAGCCACCCCAAGACTACATACTGAATTCCAGGTCAGCCTGAGGTAGAGTGAGACCAGCCCAGGTTCAATTTCCCAAACACTGACATAAAGCCAGACAGACATTCAATTGTAGTGGGAAGAGAACCTGGTGCATACACATCTGGGAGGGAATGTGGTGGCTTGAATCAGATGTTCCCCCATAAACTCATGTGTTCTGAATGCTTTGTCCCCAGTTAGTGGCAGTTTGAGAGGTGGATCCTTGCTGGTGAAAGCATGTTTCTGGGGGCAGACTGACCTCTTGAGACTGTAAACCAAAATAAAACCTTTCCTGCCATCAGCTGCTTTTGGTAGGGTACCTTATCCCAGCAACAAGAAGGTTAACTACAACAATAAGAAAATATGTAAAAGAAGGGCTGGAGAGATGCTTAGTGGTAAAGGCGTTTGCCTCTGAAGCCAAAGGACCCAGGTTCAATTCCCCAGGACCCACATAAACCAGATACACAGGGGGCCAATGAGTCTGGAGTTCATTTGCAATGTCTGGAGGACCTGGCATGCCCATTCTCTCTCTTCTCTCTATCTCTGTCTGCTTGCAAATAAATAAATAAAATAATATGAATATTTAAAAAAGGAAAATATGTACAAGAAGAAATATGTGTCCAAGCTGGTGGCACACACCTTTAATTACAGAACTCTGGAGGCAGAGGTGGGAGGATCGCTGTGAGTTCAAGGGCCACCCTGAAGCTATGTAGTGAATTTTAGGTCAGCCTGAGCTAGAGTGAGACCCTACCTCGATAAACAAGAACAAAAAAACAAAACAACAACAACAACAACAAAAAAAAACAGAAGAATGTTAAAAGTGAAAGGAAGGGTAGGACTGCATCCAATACAATGTTTCCGACACAAATTGGACTCAATATTCATGACCTCACAGTGCATAGCACTACCTTCACAGACCCTGATAATAGGAGGAAAAGATGATGACATCAAAATAAAAAGAGACTAATGGAAAGAGGAAGGAAATATGATGGAGAGTGGATTTGTGAAGTGTAAAGTAAGGAAGGGGAAGGATTTATCATGGTTTATTGCCTATAATTATGGAAGTTGTCAATACGATAAAGTTAAAAAAATAAAATAGGGCTGGAGAGACGGTTTAGCGGTTAAGGCACCTGCTTGCAAAGCCTAAGGACCCATGCCCAACTCTCCAGATCCCATATAAGCCAGATGCACAAGGTGACTCATGTGCACAAGGTCACATATGTGCACAAGATGGCAAATGTGTCTGCACTTCAATTTCACTGGCTATATATAAAGAAAATGTGCAACAGGGCTGGGCAGATGGCTCAGTGGTTAAAGGCACTTGTTTACAGAGCCTGATAGCCCAGGTTCAATTCCCCAGGACCCACAAAAAGCCTAATGAACAAAGTGGTGCATGCATTTGGTGTTTATTTGCAGTGACTAGAAGACCTCGTGTCCACCCTCTTTCCTTGCAAAAAAAAAAAAAAAAAAATACTTTTTGAGGGCTGGAGCAATGGCTTAGTAGTTAAGGAGCATGCCTGCGAAGCCTAAGGACCCCAGTTTGATTCTCCATGTCCTGCACATGGTGGCACATGTGTCTGGAGTTCATTTGCAGTGGCTAGAGGCCCTGGTGCACCCATTCTCATTTCTTCCCCCCATCTCTAATCAATAAATAAAATCTTAAAAAATATTTTTTGAGGGGCTGGAGAGATGGCTTAGTGGTTAAGGCACTTACCTGGAAAGCCAAAGGACCCAGGTTTGGTTCCCCAGGACCCACATAAGCCAGATGTACAAAGTGGCACATGTGTCTGGAGGTCATTTGCAGTGGCTAGAGGTCCTGGTACGCCCATTCTCTATCTGCCTCCTTCTCTCTCTACTGAAAATTAAAAATATTTTTTGAGCTGGCTGTAGTGGTGCACACCTTTAATCTCAACATTTGGGAGGCAAAGGTAGGAAGATTGCTACCAACCTGTCAGCCTGGGCTAGAGTCGCTACCTCAAAAACAAACAAAGCAAACAAACAAAAAACGGACTGTGGGAGAGATGTCTAAATGAACTTGCTCATTAGCCTGTTTGGCCTAAATTCAATTCCCTGGCACCCACATAAATTTGGATGCAAAGGGGTACAAATGTCTATAATCCCAATTACCTACAGCAGTCGTAGGCAAAGCCAGGAGAATAGAGAAGCTCATGAACCAGTTAGATGTTACACATGCAGCAGCAAATTGGGGAGATCCTGTCTTGAGCAAGATGGAAGGAGAAAACAGGCACCCTGAAGCTGTCCTCAGACCCTCCACACATGCCCTGTGGCATGTGCACATGCATTATACATATCACACACATACAAGTCAATAAAGCAAACAAAATACGCCAGCCAGACGAACAGGTGTTAACTGGAGACTGGTGACTGGCACTGGCCAGGGCAGTCTTGTGGGACTCAGTCTTTTAGCTTGTGGAGTCGTCTACACTAACTTGCCGTGGGTTAGTTCCAGAATGGGACAGCCACTACCCTGAACTGTTATACTGCCAGTTTGAGTCTGGAGCGTTCAAGAATCAGTTTTGTGGGGAGAGGGGAAAACTGATTGTTATTGAAACACTTTAAGGGTGGCAGGACCCCCAAAAGTACAAGCGAGGAATGTCCTTCAGCCATGGAAAAGGCATCTGGTTCTTCATCTCTTTTTCCCCAAAGGAGTCTTTGTAGCCTCCACCATGCTAGAGGCCAGGTAACTAAGGTTTTCTGGACCTTTAAAAAAATACTTATTTGAGAAAGAGAGAGTAAGAGGCAGAGAGGGAGACAATGGGTGTGCCAGGGCCTCCAGCTACTACAAGCAAACTCCAGATGCATGTGCCACCTTGTGGCTTACATGGGTCCTGGGGAACTGAACCAAGGCCCTTTGACTTTGGAGGCAAATGCCTTAACCACTAAGCCATCTCTCCAGCCCTTTTTCAGTTTTTTTGTGGAAGGGTTTCACTGTAGCCCAAGCTGACCTGGAATTCACTATGCCGTCTAAGAGTGACCTTGAACTGTGGCAATCCTCCTACCTCTGCCTCCCCAGTGCTGGGATTAAAGGCGTGTGCCAACATGCCTGGCAGAATATGGTTTGTCCTCTTTTTTTTTTTTTTTTTTTTTACTTGTTTTAACTAATGGCTATGATAGTAGGTATCAAGTGATATCTTTTTTTCTCAATTTTTATTAACATCTTCCATGATTGTAAAAAGTATCCCATGGTAATACCCTCCTTCCCCCCACTTTTCTCTTTGAAATTCCATTCTCCATCATATCCCCTCCCCATCTCAATTGGTCTCTCTTTTATTTTGATGTCATGATCTTTTCCTCCTCTTATGATGGTCTTGTGTAGGTAATGTCAGGCACTGTGAGGTCATGGATATGCAGACCGTTTTGTATCTGGAGGAGCACGTTGTAAGGAGTCCTACCCTTCCTTTGGCTCTTATATTCCTTCCACCACCACTTCTGCAATGAACCCTGAGCCTTGGAAGGTGTGATCAAGATATTTCAGTGCTGAGCACTCCTCTGTCATATCTTCCCAGCACCATGATGCCTTCTGAGTCATCCCAAGGTCACTGTCACCTGAAAAGAGAAGGTTCTCTACAAAAAGTGGGAGTAGCATTAATAGAAGGGTATGAATATTTCAGCTGCAATTGAGAGATTACAACGTTTGAGATTGGGTCAGCTGACCTGCATTGGGGCAACAGGAAGAATGCAGACTCTTTTGAAGGGGCCTGAATGCTCAAGGAATGTCCTATTCTTCAACGTCTGCTTTATTCCCCTCTGGATTAACAAACTGGCACCTACCTGGTATTGTGGAGTATAAGAAATGCTGGCAAGTTGGTGAAGGAGCACACCTGTGCGCACAGCACCTCGGGCTGAAGAGACCCCCTCCTCTGCAAAACCCAGGGAAAAGTGGGGAGGACCTTGGGCTTGGCCTCAGTTTCTGGGGCTGCCCTGACTCTGCACATGTGATCCTCTAATGTCAGCCTGTCCCCTACCTGCCCCTGGCTGACACAGAGCCCTGGGCATGGAAGGGAATGTGTGCTCAGAATGCACAGGGCTCACTCAAAAGGGAAAACAAAGTATGTGAAAAGCTATGGGTGTGGACATGCTTGAGGTACAAGGTCACTGAGAAGTCAAGCTGGAGCTGAGCAGTAAACCTCCTCCCTGTAGACCAGCTGATGGAAGGCGGAAAAAAGCTGCACTGCATGCAGCCCTATGGGGGACAGAAGTCATCAGTGGTGAAAACAGTGAACCCTGCAAGCCTCAAGTTTGGCCAGACAGGCCAAGTGACTGAACAGGCGCAACAGTGGCATGTCTGTTATGGGGAAAACCAACTGCTCTCTGGACTGGAGGCTCACTCTATGGGAAGGAATACATGCCTGGTACTGAATACAGCAACAACCCCACTCCTCTGGCAACAATTTTTTTAGGGTAATATTTTTTTATTGACAACTTCCAGTTATAGGTAATCATCCATGGTAATTACCTGCCCCCTCCTTTCCCCATTCACAACTTCACGTTAGATCATCTCCTCTCCTCTCAATCAGTCTTTTATGATGGTCTTGTGTAGGTAGTGTCAGGCACTGCAAGGTCATAGATATCCAGGCCATTCTGTCTGGAAAAGCACATCATAGGGAATCCTACCCTTCCTTTGGCTCTTACATTCTTTCTGTCACCTCTTCTGCAATGAGCCTTGAGTCTTGGAAGGTGTGATAGAGATGTTTCAGTGTTGAGCACTCCCAGCCCAGAAGAATTATTTTATTTTTTTATAATTAACAACTTCCATGATTATAAACAATATCCCAGAGCCAGGTGTGGTGGTACATGCCTTTAATCCCAGCACTTGGGAGGCAGAGGTAGAAGGATCCCTGGGAGTTCAAGGCCAGCCTGAGACTACAGAGTGAATTCCAGGTCAGCCTGAGCTAGAGTGGGATCCTACCTCAAAAAAACAAGCAAAAATATATATCCTGTTAATTCCCTCTCCCCCCCAACTTTCCCCTTTGAAACTCCACTCTCCCCTCTTCCTCGCAATCATTCTCTCTATTTTGATGTCATGATCTTTTCCAGCTCTTATGATGGTCTTCTATAGGTAGTGTCAGGCATTGTGAGGTCATGGATATCCAGGCCATTTTGTGTCTGCAGGGAGCACGTTGTAGGAGTCCTACCCTTCCTTTGGCTCTTACATTCTTTCTGCCACCTCTTCCACAATGGACCCTGAGCCTTGGAAGGTGTGATAGATATGCACTCCCCAGAGGAATTCTTTTTTTATTTTATTTTTATTTTTATTTATTTATCTGACAGTGACAGACGAGAGAAAGAGGCAGAGAGTGAGAGAGAGACAGAGAATGGGCATGGCAGGGCTTCCAGCCACTGCAAACGAACTCCAGACACGTGCACCCCCTTGTGTATCTGGCTAATGTGGGTCCTGGGGAACTGAGCCTTGAACCCGGGTCCTTAGGCTTCACAGGCAAGCACTTAACTGCTAAGCCATCTCTCCAGCCCCCCAAGAGGAATTCTTGATAGATGAACTGGCAGCAAGAGAGGATGTAATGCTTGAGAATACCAGATTTTATTTTATTTTATTTTATTTTTTCTGTTTTTCAAGGTAGGGTCTCACTCTAGCCCAGGCTGACCTAGAATTCACTATGGAATCTCAGGGTGACCTTGAACTCACGGTGATCCTCCTACCTCTGCCTCCCAAGTGCTGGGATTAAAGGTGTGTGCCACCATGCCCAGCTTTACTTTTTAAAAAAAATATTTTAATTTTAATTTATTTGAGAGAAATAGGCAGACAGAGGAAGAGAATGAGTGTGTCAGGGTCTCTAGCCACTGCTAATGAACTCCAGATGCATGTGCCCCTTGTGCATCTGGTTTATGTGGGTACTGGGGAGTTGAACCTGGGTCCTTTGGCTTTGTATGCAAGCGCCTTAACCACAGAGCCATTTCTCCAGCATCCCCCCCCTTTTTTTTTTTACTTTTCATTTTTCATTTGTTTGAAAGAGGGAAAGGCAGATAAAGAGAGAGAGAGAGAGACTGGGTGCACCAGAGCTTTCAGCTACTACAAAAGAACTCTAGACACATGGGCCACCTGGTACATCTGGCTTACGTGGGTCCTGGAGAATTAAACCTGGTTCCTTTGGCTTTGCAGGCAAATGCCTTAACTGCTAAGCCATCTCTCCAGCCCAACACTAGATTCTTAAAAAACCTGGATGGGCTGGGCATGGTGACACACACCTTTAATCCAAGCACTCAGGAGGCAGAGGTAGGATTACCATGAGTTTGAGGCCACCCTGAGACTACATAGTGAATTCCAGGTCAGCCTGGGCTAGAGTGAGACCCTACCTCGAGAAAAAGAAAAAAAAAAAAACCTGAATGGCCCTGAAGCCCTAAATATACTCCTAGAAGCCATGGAGTTCCTTTTTAGTTGTTGTTGCTGATTTTTTTCTTTTTGTTATTTTGAGATAGGGTCTCATTCTAGCTCAGGCTGACATTCACTATGTAGGGTCAAGGGGGCCTCTAACTCACAGTGATCCTCCTACCTTTGTTTCCCAAGAGTGCTGGGATTAAAGCTGTGTGCCACCACGCCCACCTTAGAATGTAGTTTGTTAAGATTCACATTTTACTTTTTTTTCATTGGTTTTTCAAGGTAAGGTCGGGCTCAAATACAGGCTGACTTGGAATTTACTATGTAGTCTCAGGTTGGCCGATCTCTGGCTCTGCACTGCTAAGTAATGGGATTAAAGGCATGAGACACCACACTGGGATCAATACCCTTTTGTTGTTTTGTTTCCTTTGAGAAAGGTTCTCAGTCTGAAGTCTAAGCTGGCCTTGAACTTCTGAACTTGCCTTAGCCTCCTCAACTCCGGGATTCCAGGAGTGAGCCACCATGTCTGGCATCATTTTAAATCCTGATTCACACATATGACTGACCTTATGTCCTGGCTAGCCAGACAACTGTCCTAGAGCAATTGTATTAGCATCCTCTATGAGGTTCCTGAATTCCCCACACAGCGCTCTGGTGCACCAGCACAGAGAACAGTCTCCAGCACAGTGCTGTGACCAAGGCCACAGCAGCTAGCTTCAGGCAGCCCATTCATGCTGCCCAGACCCTAGCAGCAGGGAGGCTGGCATGGAAGTGGATCTGTCTAGAGAAAAAAAAATCCTATCATCTATGCATGGTAACAGATTCTTACCCTGACAATATGAGTTGTAGGAGACTGAAATTTATTCTATTGTGCTCCATGGTGTGAAGGTTGGCTGCAATCTGATAAAACTGATTTTGGGGCTGAGAAAATGGCTTAGCGGTTAAGGCATCTGCCTGCAAAGCCTAAGAATCCAGGTTTGATTGCCCAGGACCCACATATGCCAGATGCACAATGGGGTGCATGGGTCTGGAGTTTGTTTGCAGTGGTTGGAGGCCCTGGCACGCCCATTCTCTCTTTCTCTGTCTCTTCCTCTCTCTCAAATAAATAAAATAAACTGATTTCATAACACAGCAATTAGTTCATAATCTTTTAGTCCTAGACATCCAGATCTTGGAAAAATTTAGTCTGAGATAATCAGTTTTGGTCTGTGAGTCTCAACTTTGGTGGCATATCAAAACCACTTTAAGTACTGCTAGAAAATGCAGTTCTTATCTGGCAGTAGTGGCTCACGCCTTTAAGCCCAGTATTCTAGAGGCAGAAGTAGGAGGATCACCAAGAGTTAGAGGCCACCCTGAGGCAACATACTGAATTCCAGGTCAGACTGGGCTAGAGTGAGACCCTACCTCAATTTAAAAAAAAAGAAGAAAATGCAAGTCTCACTGGGCGTGGTAGCATATAACTTTAATGCCAGTACTCAGGAGGCAGAAGTAGTATGATCGCCGTGAGTTCGAGGCCACCTTAAGACTACACAGTGAATTCCAGGTCAGCCTGGGCTAGAGCGAGACCCTACCTTGAAAAGCCAAATTATAAATACACAGTTCTCCAGACTCCTGCATGTATATGTGTGTGTATCTAGCACAGGCATGTCTATGTATTGGGAAGGAGCTATAGCATTCCTGACCATAATGTATAAAACCGTATACTTACAGCGTTGACAACCACTACCCTCAGGAAATAAGTGACAGGCGGGGAGGGGCCCGGGTGGAGACAGGGCGCAAGGCACGTGGCACCTCGCGCAGTCATGTACGTGCGTCACGGCACTCAGGCCCTTGCTGACCAGCGGCCAGCGCCACCCGGAAAGGCACGGGTGGCCCGAGGAACGGACCGAGCGAGGATCCCGTTCTCAAGACGGCGCGTGGACGCGCCGCGCACAGCAACGGCCCCACAGTGCTCCGCGGCGCGCACGCGCAGAGGGCGGCTCCCGGCGTGCAGCGCTGCGGCCGAGCCTGCCGCGGGCCGCCTCCGGCAGCCCGGCCTAGGCTCCGGGCCCCACGCCGCGGGGAGGATGGCTCTGAAGCGGATCCAGAAGGTGAGGGTAGACGGACGCGAGGGGTCTCCCACTCTACCGCTCGCTGGCCGTTCGGAGGGTAGTGGCGTGGTTCCAGCGCCGCGGCCACCGGGGCCGAGAAGCGGCGGAGCGCGGACGCCTGACGCACTGCGCGGCGGAACCGCCGCCAGCTCAGCCTTGAGGAGGGTCGGCGCGTGCGCGGGGCGGGGCGGGGCGGCTCACGTGGCGAGTCACGCGGCTGGTCACGTGTGCTCTCGGAGCGCGAGATTCCAAAGGAAAGGAGGCTGAACTTGGAGGGGTGCCGGTGGGTCCTCAGGATGCGTAGGAGCTCCGCAGGGGGAGGAAGGGTGACAAAGACCCCAAGACTCAGGGCACTGGAATTGGTTTCAGTCCTGTTAGAAAAGAAAAATTCAGTTCTGTCCTCTTTACCATTTGTTAACATGCTAGTGTTTCTACTTCTCTCTTTGTTGTCATTTTTGTTTTTCGAGGTAGGATCACCGCTCTAATCCAGGCTGACCTGGAACTCACTCTGTAGTCTCAGGCTGGCCTCGAATTTAGCGAGATCCTCCTGCGCCGCCACGCCCGGCTTTACTTCTTATTTTTAGCTTAGCGTTAAATATAAGTTATGTTTTGTGTCCCGCGTTTTCACATAGCATTAACACAGGATTTTGAATTCTTAGATGAAATCTCCAACCTAAGTCCTTATCCAACAAAGAGTATAGGTAAGAGAAGAAAAAGCTCTCACCCTGAATAGCAAGGAAGGTCCCGAGCTGGTGGTCAGGAGACAGCCTGATTTGGGTTTCTTTGTAACTTTGGAAGTTTAATTAAGAGGCATTTAGTTGAGGGCTGGAGAGATGGTTTAGTCGTTAAGAGGCTTGTTTGCAAAGCCAACAGACCCAGGTTTCATCCCCCAGTAAAGCCACATGCACAAGGTGGGGGAAGTGTGTAGATTTAGTTTGTTTCTGGCAAAATAGTTAACTTAAAAAGAATATTATAAAGCCGGGCGTGGTGGCGGATGCCTTTAATCCCAGCACTCCAGAGGCAGAGGTAGGAGGATCGTCATGAGTTCAAGTCCTCCCTGAGACTACATAGTGAATTCCAGGTCAGCCTGGACTACAGCGAGACCCTCTCACGAAAAACAAACAAAAAAGAATATCATAATTGTTATCCAGGCAGTTGAAAATGAGTTTGTCTGTTGGAATGAGGCAGAACACTAGATGAAAGCTTAGTATTAAATATAGACAAGAGAAGGCAAGTGTGGTGATACAAACCTTTAATCCCAGCACTTGAGAGGCTGAGGAAAGAGGATCAGAGTTTGAAACCAACATGAGACTACATAGTGAATTCCCTGTTAGCCTAGGATAGAGTGAGACCTTGCATTAAAAAAAAGGGTGGTGGTGGTGGAGAAATGGCTTGGTGCTTAAGCGCTTGCCTGTGAAGCCTAAGGACCCCGGTTCAGGGTGGATTCCCTAGGACCCATGTTAGCCAGATGCACAAGGGGGTGCACGCATCTGGAGTTCCTTCGCAGTGGCTGGAGGCCCTGGTGTGCCCATTCTCTCTCTCTGTAGCTGCCTTTTTCTTTCTCTCTCTGTCGCTCTCAAATAAATAAATAAAAACAAAAAAGAATTTTTTAAAAAGCCGGGCATAGTGGCTCACGTCTTTTAATTCCAACACTTGGGAGGCAGAGGTAGGAGGATCACTATGAGTTCAAGGCCACCCTGAGACTACTAAGTGAATTCCAGGTCAGCCTGAGCTAGAGTGAGACCCTACCTCGAAAAACAAACAAAAACAACAGGGCTTAGAGAATTTTATAATTATAATTTTATAATTGGGCTGGAGAGATGGTTTACCAGTGTATAGAGGCAGCTCCCCATGCATACATAAGCCTAACCTACTGTCTTCTGTTCTAGGAATTGAGTGACTTGCAGAGGGATCCTCCTGCCCAGTGTTCAGCAGGACCTGTGGGTGATGACTGTAAGTATTTTTCCAAGCTTCAGGAACTTTGAACTGAAGCCTCCAAATTTATCAGGGTGTGATCATCCTAGTACCCTCACTTGGAGCAAAAATCTAATATGTTGTTTCCCTTTCATGTGCTTATAAATTTCATTTTATCTGATTTTGCTTTGTTTTATTTAGGAGCAGTGTTTCACAAAGTAGCTGAAAATGGCCTGGAACACATCAGGTAGCCCAGACTGGCCTTAAACTTGTGATCCTTCTGCCTCTGCCTCCAGAGAGCTAGGATTATAGGGGTGTGTCACTTTAAAAAAAATATTTTAATTAACTAATTTATTTCACAGAGAGCGAGAATGGTCACGCCAGGGCCTCCAGCCACTGCAAAGGAATTCCAGATGTATATGCACCCTTGTGATTCTGGCTAACATGGGTCTTGGGGAATTGAACCTGGGTCCTTTGGCTTTGCAGGCAAAGGCATTAACCGCTAAGCCATCCCTCCAGCACTGGGGGGTGTGCCTCTTTCATGGAAATGTGGAGTGTCTTTGAGTGTGATGCAGTCTTTATTGGGTCTCGGTTGGTCGTAACTCAGGAGTTACACTACTGGACATTCATGGTCACATGAAACTACTGACTCAGTAGCCTTAGGTCCTTGTCTTAATGAATTCATTGAATGAAATAAATCCACAGACTAGAAAGGTGAAGTTTAGAAAGATTTAAATAGAACTTAAGAAAGGGAAAGATGATAGAACTAAAGCAGAGATCCCAGAAGTGAGAAACCCTACCTGTGTCTTTGACTGGGATCTTTTTTTTTAATTAATTTTTTATTAAAAACTTCCATGATTGTAAACAATATCTCATGGTAATGCCCTCCCCCCCAACTTTCCCCTTTGAAACTACACTGTCCATCATATCCCCTCCCCTTCTCAATCAGTCTCTATTTTATTTTGATGTCATGACCTTTTCCTCCTCTTATGATGGTCTTGTGTAGGTAGTGTCAGGCACTATGAGGTCATGGGTATGCAGACCATTTTGTGTCTGGAGGAACACGTTGTAAGGAGTCCTACCCTTCCTTTGGCTCTTATATTCCTTCTGCCACCTCTTCTGCAATGAACCCTGAGCCTTGGAAGGTGTGATAGAGATATTTCAGTGCTGAGCACTCCTCTGTCACTTCTTTCCAGCACCATGATGCCTTCTGAGTCATCCCAAGGTCACTACCATCTGAAAAGAGAAGGTTCTCTACCAAAAGTGAGAGTAACATTAATTTATGGGTATGTACATTAAGAGAAGTGCTTACTGGGTAGTTTGATAAGCATAATATATACATTTAGCCAGACAGCAGCAGATGTTATACCCCTAGGGCTCATGACTACCCCTGTTGTAGGTTTTCAGTATCAAGGATGTATTCCCTTCCATGGAGCAGGCCTCCAGTCCAATTAGAGGGCAGTTGGTTTACACCATAACAGACATGCCACTATTGTACCCATTGGTTCATTTGACCTGGCTGACCAAATATAAGGCTTGCAGTGTCCACTGTTGAGTATCTTTGCTGGTGATTTCTCTCTCTCCCATTAAGCTGCATGCAGAATAGCTTCTTCCAGCTTTCTGTCAGCTGGTCTACGTGGAGGAGGTTATCAGCTTAGTTCCAGCAGGATTTCTCAGTGGCCTTGCAGCCCAAGTATGTGGAGTCTTCAGCAATAGTGTTTTACCATCTATTCCTGGTTAGAAACCAGGACCCTTGGCAATGGCCCATAATGTTTTGGGGACGTCGGGGACCTCCCTGGCCAACAACTCACTGGAAGGTATTCCATCCCTGGCACTGAAAGTTTTCTAGTAACAATCTACTGCTCCTGAGTGTTCCATTGTCCAAAAAAGTAGGTTTCCATATGATTTATTTATATCCTCTTAGATTTTAATTAGCCCTCCCTCCACCTTTCCTTTACTCAATCTCTTCCCCTGACCTCACTTGGGCCTTTTCACCCTCATTATTCTATTCTTCTGATCACATAATACCATCTATTATTTAAGAGAGGCAGATAGAGAGAGAATAAACACGCAAGGGTCTCTAGCCACTGCAAATGAAGTCCAGACGCATGAGCCACCTTGTGCATCTGGCTTATGTGGGTCCTGGGGAATTGAATCTAGGTCCTTTGGCTTTGCAGACAAGTGCCTTAACCACTAAGCCATTTCTCCAGCCCTGGAATCTTTTCTTAATAAGAGTCATCAGGCTTTGCAAGCAAGCACCCTTCACTAGCAAGCTATCTCTATAGCCTTTTTTTTGTTTGTTTGTTTTTTGAGGCAGGGTCTCACTCTAGCCCAGGCTGACCTGGAATTCTCTCTCTTTTTTTGGGGGGGGGGGTTATCGAGGTAGGGTCTCACTCTAGCTCAGGCTGACCTGGAATTCACTACGTAGTCTCAGGGTGGCCTCAAACTCACGGCAATCCTTCTACCTCTGCCTCCCGAGTGCTAGGATCAAAGGTGTGCACCACCACGCCCGGCTTGAACTGGAATTCTCTATGTAGTCTCAGGGTAGCCTTGAAGTCACAAGGATCCTCCTACCTCTGCCTCCCAAATGCTGGGATTAAAGGCATGTGCCACTACGCCTGGCTTCTCTAGCCATTTTTTTAAAAATAATTTTACTTTTTTTTTTTTGGTTTTCCTAGGTAGGGTCTCACTCTAGCCCAGGCTAACCTGGAATTCACTATGGAGTCTCAGGGTGCCCTCGAACTCATGGCAGTCCTCCTACCTCTGCCTCCTGAGTGCTGGGATTAGAGGCATGTACCACTACGCCCGGCAATTTTACTTATTTATGAGAGAGGGAGAGAGAGAAAAAAAGGGTCATTCCAGGGCCTCAAGCCACTGTAACTGAACTCCAGATGCATGATCCTTAGGCTTTGTAGGCAAGCTCCTTAAATGCTGAGCCACCTCTTCAGCCTGCCCCACGCCTTTTTAACTTTATTATTTATTTATTTGAGAGAGAGAGAAAGAGGCAGAGAGTGGGAGAGAGAATGGGCTTGCCAGAGCCTCCAGCCCCTGCAAATGAACTCCAGACACATGTGTCCCCTGTGCATCTTTTGGTCCTGGGGAATCGAGCTGAGGTCCTTTGGCTTTGCTGGTAAAGGTCTTAACTGGTAAGCCATCTCTCCAGCCTCCCCTCTCCCCCCTTTTTTAAAAGTAGAATATCTTATGGAAATTTACTGGATGGGGACTGTGCTGGTTGGTCTAATCTTCATGCCAGCTGTCCAGACACTCCTCCAGGCTTCTAAGGGAGAGAGTACTCCCTTTAGGGAAGAAGAGATAAGGAGAGACTAGACCCTTCTAACATTTTTGGCCTTCAGCCAGGTCTGGACTTTGAGTCCTTCTTTAGAGAAAAGAAATAGGGAAGGATCTGATTCTCTCTTACAGACCCAAGGACATTTTCTCCTTACAAGCACTTTTTTTTTTAGTTTTTTGAGATAGAGTCTCCCTCTAGCCCAGGCTGACCTGGAATTCATTCTGTAGTCTCCGGGTGGCCTTGAACTCATGTAGTCCTCCTACCTCTGCCTCCCCAATGCTGGGGTTAAAGGCATGCACCACCATGCCCAACAACAAGCACTTTCAGTTTACTTTAGAGGTCCTTGTAAGCCTTAAACTACCTCACCCCCACGCCTGCTATGAATTGCTTTTTCAATTCAGGTCCTAGGTTCACCTTAGTGTGGCTGGTCAGGTTATATTCAGAATGGAATCTACATAGCCAGAAGTCACTCTTTGCTCTAGTGAGTCATGAGAAAGACAGCTTTTCCCAAGACATGTTGACATCTGACTAAGTCAGGCTTAGGGCACTGGTATAAGTGTTACACAGCTATTCTAAGAGGACTGTATCTGGAAGTCAAGCCAGAAAGAAGGCTGGTGAGTGGGATGTCTGACCAGGTATCCAAGTGATGAGTACATGTCTCTGCACAGGGAGAGGGTAGTGCCTAGTAAATATCCTGCTTCTGCAGTTCACTGTGGGAAAACTAGAAAAGCAGCTGTGGCCAGCCCTCTGTCACCTCACTGCTGGCTAGCTGAAGCTGAGCTGCCCAGCACTAGCATCACCTCCACTCATGGGCTACTTGGCTCTGGGATGGCCCTCTTTTCTGTGCATTGTAGCTGTAGGAAAAACATGTTAAGGGTTTTATAATCTACATACCAAAGAATTGAAAGCATCCAAACGATGGGAATAACCCAAGTGCGTATCAACAGATGAGTGGCCAAATACAACTTAGTCCTGACACAGTACAGGATGGATGAATCTTGACAGCTGGTAAGTGAAACAAACAAGAATGAAATTGACAAGTATTAGGACTAGGGAGTTAGCTTAGTGGGTAAGAGCACTTGCTACACAAACATGAGTGTTTTGAGTTTGATCCCCAGGACCTACTTAAAAAGTTGGGTATGGGCTGGAGAGATGGCTTAGTGGTTAAGCGCTTGCCTGTGAAGCTTAAGGACCCCGGTTCGAGGCTCGATTCCCCAGGACCCACGTTAGCCAGATGCACAAGAGGGCGCACGCGTCTGGAGTTCATTTGCAGTGGCTGGAAGCCCTGGCGCGCCCATTCCCTCTCTATCTGTGTCTCTTTCTCTCCCTCTCTCTCTGTCACTCTCAAATAAAGAAATAAAACTGACAAAAAAATATTAAAAAAAAAAAAGTTGGGTATGATTACACATGCTTGTAATCATAGGACTCAAAAGGACAGAGACAGGAAGATCACTGGAGCTCACTGCTCAGCCAATCTAGCTGAAGAAAAAAAAAAAAGAGAAGCTCCAACTTGAGTGAGAGACCCTCTCTCTGGAAGATGGAGGAGTCTTAGGGGATACTTGACCACCTGGTCTGGCCTCCATGCTCATGTATCATCTGTACATATACATGTGCACACCACATACAATGCTATACACACTAAAAAAGAAAATATTTCTACTCACACACATATTTAATGCCAGGCGTGGTGGCACATGCCCTTAATCCCAGCACTTGGGAGGCAGAGGTAGGAGGATCGCCGAGGCCACCCTGAGACTACATAGTGAATTCCAGGTCAGTCTGGGCTAGAGTAAGACCCTACCTCAAAAACAAAACAACAACAACAAGAAAAAAACCACAGAGAGGGGGAACAGAGAAATATACCCTTCATATTTAGAAGTATAAAACAGTAAATGCATATAATGCCAATAAATTATATGCTTAAAAGTTGTGTAACTGGCCAGGTGTCAGAGGTATATACCTGTATTCTGCACTTAAGGGAAGATTACGACAGGGGGATTACAAGTTTAAGGTCAGGCTGGGTTATGTGGTGAGCCCTCAGTTCTCTCTCTGTCTCTCTCTCAAATAATAAACTTGAACATTTTTTCTTTATTTTTCTTTTATTTGATTTTCGAGGTAGGGTCTCACTATAGCCCAGGCTGACCTGGAATTCACTCTGTTCACGGTGGCCTTAAACTCATGGCGATCCTCCTACCTCTGCCTCCCGAGTGCTAGGATTAAAGATTTGTGTCACCACACCTGGCTTTTTTCTTTATTTTTAAAAAAATATTTTTATTATTTGCAAGCAGAGAGAGATAGAAGAGAGACAGACAGAGAGAATGGGTATGCCAGGGCCTCTAGTTGCTGCAAACAAACTCTAGATGCATGCGCTACTTTGTGCATCTGGCTTTACATGGATACTGGGGAATCAAACTTGGATTGTCAGGCTTTGCAGGCAAGTACCTTAACCTAACTTACTCCTTGTGGGCAGTTATTTTGTAATACTTCATCAAAAAAAATGTTTAATAGACTTATTTTATATATATATATTATATGCATACACACACACACACACACACACACACACACACATATGGGTCCTGGGAAATAGAACCTGGGTCCTTAAGCTTTGCAGACAAGTACCTTAACCACTAAGCCATCTCACCAGCCCCACTCTGCATTTTAAAAATATTTTTAATTTTATTTATTTATTTGAGAGAGAAAGAGACAGAATGGGCGCTCAGGGCCTCCAGCCACTACAAATGAGCTCCAGATGCATGTGCCCCCTTGTGCATCTGGCTTATATGGGTCCTGGGGAGTTGAACCTGGGTCCTTTGGCTTTGCAGGCAAAAGCCTTAACAGCTAAGCCATCTCTCCAGCCCCCACTCTGTATTTTTTTAAACAAGAAGATAATTTTATTTTGTTGTCCATTTATTTTCTTTAAAAAATTAATGCTTGACAATATAAATTTTTAGTACCATAGAAACCTGACATGTGTAATGACTTCTTGTTAATATGTACAACTTCAAAAACAAATGTTTTCAGCTCCAAGTAAAGTCATGTTGAACATCCCAACCACAGTCAATGTATAGGAAATCTCCTGGGTGGCCAATGTTTTCCTTGGCTTGAAAAAAAATTACACAGTTAAAAAAAATAAGCCAGCCGTGGTGTTACACACCTTTAATCCCAGCACTTGGAGGCAGAGGTAGGAGGATTACATGAGTTCAAGGCTACCCTGAGACTATATAGTAAATTCCAGGTCAGCCTGGGCTAAAGTGAGTCCCTACCTAGGAAAAAAAAAAAAAAAAAAAAGAAATCCTGTGAATGTCTTCCAGGAGAGGTCCTGTCAGTTCACAGTTGATCTACCAAAAATAAAAGCTATGCACTGGGCATGGTGGCACACGCCTTTCATCGCAGCACTTGGGAGGCAGAGGTGGGAGGATCGCTGTGAGTTCAAGGCCACCCAGAGACTACACAGTGAATTCCATATCAGCCTGGGCTAGAGTGAGATCCTACTTCAAAAAACCAAAAATAAATAAATAAAAGCTTTTTATTTTTTTGGTTTTTCGAAGTAGGGTCTCACTCTAGCCCAGGCTGACCTGGAAAAAAGCTTTTTTCTATTGTGGAAGAATGTATGTGGTCTATGGTTCATAGGCCATTTTTAAAATATTTTATTTGCTCATTTTTATTTATTTGAGAGCAACAGACAGAGAGAGAAAGGCGGGGGCGGGGGGGGAGAATGGGTGTACCAGGGCCTCCAGCAAACGAACTCCAGACATGTCTGCCACCTTGTGCACCTGGCTAACGTGGGTCCTGGGGAATCAAGCCTCGAACTGGGGTCCTTAGACTCCACAGGCAAGCGCTTAACTGCTAAGCCAACTCTCCAGCCCTCATAGGCCATTTTTGACCAGCTCATGGACTCCATTCTCATCAATGATTAAAGGTACATGGGATTCTTTACTGGCCACGTAACTTTCTGTTCCTTCTCCAGCATAAGAGATAAGGGGAGAGATTTCACACTGGATTGGTACATCCTTCAAGCAGGGAATTGCTGGGAGGCGAGAGCCGGTTTCATCTATGAAGTAGTCCCTGCATTGAGGACCCAGCAGTGATGAAGAGACAGCAGAGCATGCCTGGCAGTGGTAGGGCTGTCCTTCCTGTTCTGACTGCATTCTTTTTTTTTTTTTTTTTTTTTATTGAAAGGGAATTTATTAGATTAGTTTACGACAGTCCAACAATAGCAGATTACAGGCCTGAGAGTCAGTCCACCAGGCTGTATGCCTCAGCAGTCCCAATCTGGCACTGAAGGCCTAGAGGCAACATGGAGAGCCCCTGCTCTTCAGTCCACACTGCTCTTCCTAACTGCATTCTTGAGCAGGCAGAACTCCTCTTCCCATAACACTTCATCCACCACAAACTGGGAGATGCCAAAGACAATTTTTTCTATCTTTATTCCATTTAGTTTATCTGGTTTAATTAACTGCCCCGCAAATCCACATAAGGCAGCTTCTTTTACGCTACATAGTGTTGCAACAAACATGACAGTGTCTCTCAGAAGTGGTGCAGTGAAGAAATGACTAACAGTGTTTCCAGCATTGAACAGCAGTCGTCCGTCTGAGCTTCATTTTTGAGCCATTGCCAAAGAGATCTCACTATATTCTACCACTTGGTATACTCCTTCCACTCAGCAAACCACTCCAACTGGTTCTGTGGGTTCGTTTTCTCTACCACCTTTGCTCCACAGTCTTCTATTTTCTTAATGCAAAGATCCAATGAACCGCGGATCTGCCATTTTCACCAGAATGTTGTCCACACAGTAGACATGAATGCTCCAGATTCTTCTTTGCTCCATGTCTTCCACAATGTTCTGGGCTGCAAGAGCCCAGTAGAGGCCACCATTGCCATCTGGAGCCATTGAGATTTTGTTTTTCTCTTCCAAAATAATTTTCCCATCCCCATGAGCTTGAGGCCACCCTGAGACTACATAGTAAATTCCAGGTCAGCCCGAGCTAGAGTGAGACCCTACCTAAAAAAAAAAAAAAAAAAAAAAAAAAAAAAAAAGGCAGCCTTGAATTTGATCCCCAGTACTACAAACAACTAAACCCTAAATAATTAGCATGAGATGGAATAAAAACAATCAGAAGCGAAAGGAGTGTTACTTTTCATCAGCTCCAGGCATCAGTGTTACAAGTGAGCATTTTATTGAAAATTTGAGAAACATTTGTGGGCTGCTTGGCTGCCTTTGGGCTTCCTTAGTATGTTAGGAAACTTCTCTCTCTCTTTAATTTTCCAAGGTAAGGTCTCACTCTAGCCCAGGTGACCTGGAAGTCACTTTGTAGGCTCAGGCTGGCCTAGAACTCACAGCGATCCTCCTACCTCTGCCTCCCTGTGCTGGGATTAAAGGTGTGCACCACCACGCTGGGCAGAAAACTTTTCTTCAGTCCTTGTGCACATATGCTGATGCTTTTCCCTGTCCAACTGATGTGTGGTAAGCCTATGGAGTATTTGAACAGGTGATAGGAAACCCAGGACAGAAGCAGGCCTGATACCTTGGGCTAATTCAGCACCTATCACAAAGCCATATAGACAAATCTTCTTAAGAATAAAAACCCTAGGGCTGGAGAGATGGCTTAGTGGTTAAGCGCTTGCCTGTGAAGCCTAAGGACCCTGGTTCGAGGCTCGGTTCCCCAGGTCCCACGTTAGCCAGATGCACAAGGGGGCGCACGCGTCTGGAGTTCGTTTGCAGAGGCTGGAAGCCCTGGCACGCCCATTCTCTCTCTCTCCCTCTATCTGTCTTTCTCTCTGTGTCTGTCGCTCTCAAATAAATAAATAAATAAAATAAAATATAAAATAAAGTTTTTTAAAACAAAACAAAAAAATAGAATAAAAACCCTAATGAAGATGTGGCACATGTATACAATGGAGTTCTACTCAGCAGTAAAGAAAAATGAAGTTATGAAATTTGCAGGAAAATGAATGGATCTGGAAAGGATTATACTAAGTAAGGTAACCCAGGCCCAGAAAACCAAACATCACATGCTCTCTCTCATATGTGCATCCTAGCTACAAATGACTGGACTTCTGTGTGAGTAGGAAGAAAACTCAGTAGCATAGGCCAGTGTGGTAGTTTGATTCAGGTGTCCCCCATAAACTTCGATGTTCTGAATGCTAGATTCCCAGCTGATGGAGATTTGGGACTTAATGCCTCCTGGAGGGAGTGTATTGTTGGGGCTGGGCATATGGGTCTTATAGCCAGTTTCCCATGCTAGTGTTTGGCACACTCTCCTGTTGCTATGGTCCACAAGATGCTCTTGGTTGGTTGATTTCTACCAGCAATGCGAACCTGACTGCAACAGTAAAGTGGTACCAAGGAGTGAGATTGCTGCTAGATACCTGACTGTGTGACTTGGGCCTTTTGGAGCTGATTTTCAAGAGGAATGTAGAAGGATTTGAAACCTTGGCCTAAGAGATGTTTTGCAGTGCTGTAAGTCCAGCTTAATTGACTATTCTGGTCAGAGCTACAAAACCTGAATGCAGTAAGAACTATGGTTTGGCTTATGAGGGTGAGGAAGACCTTTGCTTGGACTGGGCTAGCAGTTTGTATGCGAAGCTTGCTGTTATGCCTGCTTAAGAAGTTGTGCAGGATTGCTTTGCATAGAAATAAACTGGTATGAGCTGAGGGATATGGCACAGAAAGAAAATCTATGGGTGAACTGCTGCCCATTCATCTGCAATTGAGAGATTACAACCTTTGAGATTGGGCCAGCTGACCTTCATCAGGGCAAAAGGAAGAATTTAAGCCGGGCGTGGTGGCACACGCCTTTAATCCCAGCACTCGGGAGGCAGAGGTAGGAGGATCACCGAGAGTTCAAGGCCATCCTGAGACTACATAGTGAATTCCAGGTCAGCCTGAGCCAGAGTGAGACCCTACCTCGAAAAACCAAAAAAAAAAAAACAAAAACAAAAAGAATTTAGACTCTCTTGAAGGGGCCTGAGTGCTCAATGAGTCTCCTGTTCTTCAAAGTCTGCTTTATTCCCCCCTGGATTAACAGATTGGCACCCTACCTGGTATTGTGGAGTATGAGAAATGCAGGAAAGAGAGGATCATTGAGTTTGCAACACGGTCTTGTGTTTTGGAAATGGCCATGGGCAGTGTGAAACAGGTTTGCTGGTTGCCTGTATGGAGACCCCATGGGGCTATGAGGATGAACCGTGGATTGTAGTGGAGACCCACTGGAGATGCTGGGACCACGAGATGGCTGCTAAGGAAAGCTGCTGGCCCCAATGAAGTTTTCCAGGACTGTGAGTACCCTATCTGGAGGGGCTGAATTGGAGCTCCAGAGACTTATTGCTGGTTAGAATTATTAGACTTGGAGAATTGTCCTGGCTAGAGTTGTTGGACTTGGAGCTACACAGTTTGGGGTTTGCCCTGTTTAAATCATGTATTGCTTGAGTATTTCTTTGCTATGCCATCTTTTGCGGTGTGAATGTTTATTTTGTGCCGTTATGGTTTTTTTGAGGTTATTTTTTGGTATTATAACTCAATTAAAAGATCTTGGAATATAGGGATGTATGAACATCATTGGAATTGATAAAAACTATGGGGATATTGAAAGTTGGACTGAATGCATTACATTTTACATCATGGATGGTTAATAGTTCATGGGGGCCAGGGACAGAATGTGGTAGTTTGATTCAGGTGTCCCCATAAACTTAGGTGTTCTGAATGCTAGATCCCCAGCTGATAGAGATTTAGGAATTAATGCCTCGTGGAGGGAGTGTATTGTTGGAGCCAGGCATATGGGTATTATAGCCAGTTTCCCCATGCCAATGTTTGGCACACTCTCCTGTTACTATGGTCCACCTCATGTTGGCCAGGGAATGATGTCCACCCTATGCACATAGCATTGTTTTCACTGCCATCATGGAGCTTACCTATCAAGCCTGTAAGCCAAAATAAACCTCTTTTTTTCCCACAAGCTGCTTTTGGTTGGGTGATTCCTACCAGCATTGTGAACCTGACTGCAACAGCCAGTAAGCTAGGAATAAGATATAAAGGGAATATAAAGGGATGCACAAGGGGCGCATGCGTCTGGAGTTCGTTTGCAGAGGCTGGAAGCCCTGGCGTGCCCATTCTCTCTCTCTCCCTCTACCTGTCTTTCTCTCTGTGTCTGTCGCTCTCAAATAAATAAATAAAAAATTTAAAAAAAAAAAGAAAAAAGAATAAAAAACCCAGGGACTGGAGGGATTGTTTAGTGGTTAAGGTGTTTGCTTTCAAAACCAAAGTACCCAGGTTTGATTCCCCAGGACCCATGTTAACCAGATGCACAAGGTGGCACATGCATTTGGTGTTCGTTTGCAGTGGCTAGAGGCCCTGGTGCGCCTATTCTCCCTCTCTGTTAAATAAATAAATAAGAATTAAAACTCCTGGCCTGGTGTGGTGTGACACGCCTTTGATCCTAGCACGCGGGAGGCAGAGGTAGGAGCATTGCTGTGAGTTTAAGGCCACCCTGAGACCGCATAGTGAATTCCAGGTCAGCCTGGGCTATAGTGAGACCCTACTTTGGGGGTGGGGAGGATAAAAAATCCTAGGTGGTCTTATAGGTGAAAAGACATTTTCCACAAAGGCTTTGGAGTCCATTTTCCTGGAGCACTACTATGACTTGGGAGCCTTGAAAATGAGATTTACTCCACTCAGGGCTGCCTTGCTGACCACACAGCTTTGCTCTGAGCTTGAGCAGAGCAGTAAAAGTAACCCAAGACCCTGGAGAGACTATGAAATGCAATGTGAACCTGTAGGAGAAGAAAAGGAGTTCCTCGTCTTGCTTTGTCTAAGTTCCCAGAGCACAGAATACTGCTTGATGGCATGAGTGAGAGGACATTGCTGGCAGTGGCACCAAGGAATCCCCACAATCTGAGAGATCTATGAAGACAGCTTCTAAAACAGTCAAGGGAAGAACGAAGGAGGTGCAACCATCAGGAGCAATAGCACAAGTGGCCAAAGTCGGCTGAGGCACACTTCTCTACAAGCAGAGCACTGAGACCTCTGTAGCTAAAATTAGTCATGTTGAAAAAAGATCTGGCCTTCATCACAATTTCAGAGGTATTCTCCAACATAACTAATCTGGTAGAAATGTCTTGGTTTTGATCCACACCAAATGTGATTTGGAATGAGGACTGGCCATGCTAAATAGGCCTACGATGTGGCTTAGCACATCAATTATGTGTTCATGGTGATTTCTGTTAATAACTCTGAGCACGGAGGCAGATGAATATCGTAAATTGGCAGTCTTACGTATTGATACCGGAAAGTACCACATCCTGGCCTCATGAGGAGAGAATAATGGAAGTTCTGCATTTGATGTTCACCTCTGCTGTTTAACTAGTTAATAGACTATAACCCTGGGTAAATAGCTCTGGGATTTGTAGATTCTTGCACTTTTTTTTTTTTTTTTTTTTTTTTTTTGAGGTAGGGTCTTACTCTAGCCCAAGCTGACGTGGAATCCACTATGTAGGGCTGGAGAGATGCCCTAGCAATTAAAATGCTTGCCTGCAAAGCCAAAGGTTTTAGGTTTAATTCCCCAGGACCCATGTAAGCCAGATGCACAAGGTGGAATTAATTCACTATGTAGTCTCAGGGTGGCCTTGAACTCATGGCATTTCTCCTATGACTGCCTTATCAGTACTGGGATTAAAGGCGTACACTTCCATGCCTGGCTGAGAGTGGTTTTGAAAGCCCCAGACTTGCATTGATAATCACAAGTGAGGCAGTCTTGTATGAAATTGTGCTCTCAAGTTAGCAGCACGCTTTCAGTAGAGCAGATGTATTTGTTGAGAGGTCGCTCACATGTTTGTCTCTCTTTTGTCTTGTAGTGTTCCACTGGCAGGCCACCATCATGGGCCCGGTAAGTAGTGCTTCTGTGCACACAGCTCTAAGCTTGCTTCTTGTAATTTCTGCCAACCACAGGCATTGATCTCCTCCTCTGTCTTGTCCTTCCAGAGTGACAGTCCATACCAAGGAGGTGTTTTTTTCCTGACCATCCACTTTCCTACAGATTATCCTTTCAAACCCCCAAAGGTGAGGCTGCCCTCAACTGCCCTGATATTTGGACAAAGGACAGATTGTGATGAAGGGGCCTTTTCAGGTCACAGGTAAAGAGAGCTGTATGTGTTTGCCTTTTCCCAAGGCCTGTCATTCCAACTCCATGGTTACAGCCTGTTAGAACGTTAAACCTTGAGCTGGGCATGGTGGTGCATGCCTTTAATCCCAGCACTTGGGAGGCAGAGGTAGGAGGATCGCCTGTGAGCTTGAGGCCACCCTGAGACTCCATAGTGAATTCCAGGTCAGCCTGGGCTAGAGTGAGACCCTACCTCGAAAAACCAAGAAAAAAAAAAGAACTTTAAACCCTGGCTTTTTTATTTTTTATTTTTTTTAGAACTTTAAACCCTGGATTTTTTAGAATTAATCCCTAATATGAGCAAGGACCAGTATGGTAAATGAGTTCCTTACTGAAGTCACTTTTTAAAAAAATTCTCAGGGAGTGAGAGTGGGGGGGGGGAAGGAGGGAGGGAGGGAGGGGAACAAAATGGGTATGCTAGGGCCTCTTTTTTAAATATATATATATATTTAATTTATTTGTCTGAGAGAGAGAGAGAGGGAGCGAGCAAGAGAATGGGCATACCAGGGCTTCCAGCCACTGCAGACGAACTCCAGACGTATGCACTACCTTGTGCATCTGGCTTATGTGGGTCCTAGGGAATCAAAACTAGGTCCTTTGGCTTTGCAGGCAAGAGCCTTAACCACTAAGCCATCTCCATAGCCCCCCTTTCTTTTTTTGTTTTGAGACAGGTTTCATTTTATAGTCCAGGCTGGCCTGGAACTCACTATATAGCCCAGGATAGCCTTGAACTCGTGGCCGTCGTCCTGCCTCAGTGGTAGGACCTCTTAACATTGCAAATGACTCCAGATGCATGCACTTGTGTATCTGGCTTTATGTGGGTATTGGGGGATCAAATCCGGGCTGTCAGGCTTTATGAGAAAGCACTTTTTTAAATAGTAAGCCATCTCCCCAGCCCTGAAGTCACTTTTTGTTTGCTTGTTTTTTGTTTTTCGAGGTGGGGTCTCTCTGTAGCCCAAGCTGACTTGGAAATATGTAGTCTCAGGGTGGCCTTGAACTCATAGTGATTTTCCTAGCTCTGCCTCCTAAGTGCTGGGATTAAAGGCATGTGCCATGACATCTGGCATTGAAGTCACTTTTTTTTTTTTTTAATTTATTTGAGAGAGAAGGAGAAAGAGGCAGACAGAAAGAGAAACCATGGTCACTCCAGAACCTCTAGCCACTGCAGGTGAACTCCAGACACATGTGCCACCTTGTACTTCTGGTGTTAAATGGGTAATGGGAAATCATTGGGTCCTTAGGCTTTGCAGGCAAGCACTTTAGCTGCTGAGCCATCTCTCTAGCTTGTGGAGTCACAGTTTTGTTTTGTTTTTTGATTTTTTTTCAAGGTTGGGTCTCACGCTAGCCCACACTTACCTGGAATTCACTATTTGATCTCAGGGTGGCCCTGAACTCATGGCAATCCACCTACCTTTGCCTCTTGAGTGCTGAGATTAAAGGCATGAGCCACCACACCTGGCTCTAGTTTCCTTTCTTTTTTTTTTTTTTTTTAATTATTTTTATTTATTTGAGAGCAACAGAGAAAGAGGGAAAAAGAGAGAGAATGGGCGCACCAGGGCTTCCAGCCACTGCAAACGAACTCCAAATGTGTGCGCCCCCTTGTGCATCTGGCTAACGTGGGTCCTGGAGAATTGAACCGGGGTCCTTAGGCTTCAAAGGCAAGGGCTGAACCGCTACGCCATCTCCTAGTTTCCTTTTTTATATTCCCCTACTTAAGGTCTATGACAGAGGTCGTAGCTGAGGTGATTTTGTTTCTGCCCCGGGGATGGGGGTAATACTCTGGGTATCAAGTGAAGGTTAAGCACCCTACAATGCCCAAGACTGCTCCCCCACATGATGGAGAATGCCAAGGTTAGCCACCTGGTATAGACTCCTAAAAAGTAACTTTATTTTAGGCTGAGAGATGGCTTAGCAGTTAAGGAACTTGCTGGTAAAGCCAAAGGACCCAGTTCTATTCCCCAGTGCCCACATAAAGCTAAAGCCAGATGCACAAGGTGCTGCATGCATCTGGAGTTCATTTTCAGTGGCTAGAGGCCTTGGCATGCCCATATTCTCTCTACTTCTCTCTCTTTAAAATAAATATTTTTTTTTTAAAAAAGGGAAAGTTTATTTTACTAAGTTAAAAGGATATCAGGCATTTGTTTGCCTCTCACATGCACATCGGTCAGTGGAGCCTCAAGCAGTGCACTGGCAGGAGAGGTGTGGGCCGCTGCTTTCTGTGTCAGGTGCGCTGCTGGGATGGCTTGTCTGACGCTTGTCTTGCCCCAGCGTGGGACGGCTCCCACCAGCCTGCACATACTCATTTGTGGGCATAGCTTGTCTCTGTGAGTCTCACAGTCCCATTAAGGATGCATGAGCTAGTTGGTGCTGAGGGGAAACATGAGCAGTGGCTGGCAGCAAGAGCCAGCTGGCCAGGGAGATTGCTCTAGTGAAGGGAAACTGCATAGCTTCAAACAGGGAGGTGCCTACAGAGCCCACCCCGAGAGAGCAAGCCATTTTCTTCAGTGCAGCGGGGTCTACGTGGGCATTGTTTGGGCATGAACCAACGGGCTGGCATGAGCAACTTGCAAAGACCTAAATGCTGTCAGGATCATGCTGTCATTGTGTGCAGAAGTTAGGCAAGGACCCTAGCACAGGCCTGGCATGAGACAGGAAAAAGAGGAAGACTCGGAAGTATTGAGATGGAACCAACAGGACATACTCCCTGTCACCCGTGCTGACATGCAAATGCTAATCTTGAACTCAGAGAGCCTCCTACCTCTGCTTCCTGAGTGCTGGGGTTAAAGATGTATGTTATCATGCCCAGCCCTTTCTTTCTTTTTGACAGGGTCTCATGTAGCTCCAGCTTACCTCAAACTCACTGTGTATGACCTTGAACTTCTGATCCACCTGAGTGCTAGGAATATAGGTGTGTGACACCATACCTGGTTTTATGCAATGCTAGGAATTAACCCAGACGTTCATGCATGTTAACCAAGAACTCTGCCAATTGAGCTACACAGTGTGTGTATGTGTATGCATGTATGCTTGCTCCTGTATGTGTGGGTGTGTGTGCACATGTGCACACATACATGTGGGGTGGGGGCCAGAGGACAACCTCAGGTGCTGTTCCTTAGGAATGTCACTATTTTATTTTATTTATTTATTTATTTTTTTGAGGAAGATTCTCACTGGAGCCCAGGCTGACCTGGAATTCATTATGAAGACTCAAGGTGGCCTTGAACTCTCAGCGATCCTCCTACCTGTGCCTCCCCAGTGCTGGGATTAAAAGTGTTCACCACTGTGCCCAATTTCACCCACCTTTTTTTGAGACAGGATCTCTCATTGGCCTAGAGCTTGCTGATTAGGCTAGACTAGCTAGCCAGTGATCTTTCTGTCTCTGCCTCCCCAGCACTGTAATTACAAGCACACACTGCTGTACTTTACAAAAATTTGGGGGATTTAACTTAGGTCCTCATGCTTGTGAGACAAGCACTTTACCAAATGAACTCTCTCTCTAGCTCCTTGCTTTTTTTTTTCTTTAAGTTTGTGTGTGCTTCAGCCAGGTGTGGTGACACACGCTTTTAATCCCAGCACTCGTGAGGCAGAGACAGGAGGATCGCCATGAATTCAAGGCCACCCTGAGAATACATAGTGAATTCCAGGTCAGCCTGTGCTAGAGCAAAACCCTACCTTGAAGAACCAAAAAAAAGGGGGGGGGGAGTTTGTGTATGATCCATCTTTTATGTTGAAAGAACAGATTTTGTTGTATAACTGTGTATTTCATAGTGCTCATTGTGGGCCTAGATGGTAAGAGGCAAGAAGCTGGCATGGTGGGATACACCTGTAATTCCAGCATTTGCTGAAGGATCAGAAGTTAAGGACAGTCCAGGTTAATGTCCATGGCTTGGTTCAGATCAGACCTTCAGCCATTGTTGTTAGCACTGTGCTTGCTTGTGCCAGTGTGCAAAGATCCATTTTGAGTTAACTTGTTACAACAGAGGCAACAAGTGCCTAGGTGTTTAAAATCAAAGTTATTAATCCCAGCACTCGGGAGGCAGAGGTAGGAGGATCGCCGTGAGTTCAAGGCCACCCTGAGACTACAGAGTTAATTCCAGGTCAGCCTGGACCAGAGTGAGACCCTACCTCGAAAAACAAAACAACAACAACAAAAAATCAAAGTTAAACATGGTAAGTGTCCTGGAAACCTTTCCAGCTTTTAGCAAGGGTGGAGAATCGCTCTGTTGCTCTGCAGTGCAACTGCTGTTTGCGAGTACTTCCTTGAAACAGCATTCGACGCCTCATAGTTTTTTGGTAACCCCCCCCCCCCCCCATTGCCCTTTCTCTGTGGAGAAACTGCATGGTCTCTCTTGGCCTATAACCCCTTGCTTAGCATGTGAGCAGATAAGAACCTTCCCTAAAATAAAGATGCACAGGAATCTCAAGATAGTCCTGTAAATCTGTTGGACATTTTTATTTATTTGTTCATTCTTTCTCAAGCAGAGACAGAATGGGCATGCCAGGGCCTCTAGCCACTGCAAATGATCTCCAGATGCATGCGTCAGTTTGTGCATCTAGCTTTATATGGATACTGGGGAATCGAGCCCTGGTTGTTAGGCTTTGCAGACAAGCACCTTAACCACTGAGTTATCTCTCCAGCCCTTGTTGAACATTTTCTGTTTGTTTTATGGAGTCAGGGTCTCATTCTGTAGCTCCAGGCTGACCATGATCTCATAGTAATCTTCCTACCTCAGCCTCCCAAGTGCTGGGATTAAAGGTATGTGCCACCACACCCCACTTGTTGCAGTTTTAAGATCCCTAATTGTCCCAAAGCAAAAACAAAATGATAACTATTATTATTATTATTTTTTTTTTTTTTGGTTCTTCAAGGTAGGGTCTCACTCTAGCCCAGGCTGACCTGAAATTCACTATGTATTCTCAGGGTGGCCTTGAACTTAACAGCGATCCTCCTACCTCTGCCTCCTGAGTGCTAGGATTAAAGGCATGTGCCACCACGCCTGGCGATGACTATTGTTTTTAAAATCTTTTTATTTATTTGTGAGCAGAGAGAGAGAGAGAGTGAGTATGGGAGCACCAGAGCCTCTTGCCACTGCAAGCCCCAGATGCATACATCATTCTGTGCGCCTTGGTTTATGTGAGTACTGGGGAATTGAACCTAGGCTGGTAGACTTTGCAAGTAAATGCCTTTATTCATGAGCCATCTCCCTAGCTCAACTATTCTTGTTGTAATTATTATTATTAAAGTTTTTTTTGGCTTTTCAAAGTAGAGTCTTGCTATAGCCAATGCTGACCTGGAATTCACCGTGCAGTCTCAGGGTGCCTTTGAACTCTTGACCATCCTCCTGCCTCTGCCTCCCTAATGCTAGGATTAAACGTGTGCCACACCTGGCCCAAATATTATTATTATTATTATTATTTTAAATTATTTATTTATTTGAAAGATAGGAGGAGAAAGAGAGGAAGAGGCAGATAGAGAGAATGGGTGCACCAAGGCCTCTAGCCACTGCAAACGAAGTCCAGACGCATGCACCACCTTGTGCATCCATCTTATGTAGGTGGTACATGCATCTGGAGTTCATTTGCAGTGGCTAGAGGCCCTGGCACGCCCATTCTGCGGCCGCCCTCTCTGCCAGGCATGGGTGGCATATGCCTTTAATCCCAGCAGCACTTGGAAAGCCTCGGTAGGAGGATTGCTATGAATTCAAGGCCACTCTTAGGCTACATGGTGAATTTCAGATCAGCCTGGCTAGAGTGAGACCCTACTTCAAAAGAAAACATTGTTCTACCCAGCTTTAGCTTGATGAATAAATGAGTTTCACTGGGGTTATTTACAGGAGCATAGATAAGGGGAAAGCTGCAGGATCATGGGCAACTCGTGACTGTGCCACCAATCTCCCTTCAATCATTAACCAACGTGCATGTCCTTGAGACAGAGCAGAGAGGCCCCCTAAGCAGGCTCTTGCCACACCCACAAAAGAAATAACTTGAAAGCTCAAAGTGTGCCTTGTGAGTCCTCCTTCCCTTCCATGTGGGACTGTTGGGGGTCTACTACTGTGAAGACCATGTGAGTAAGCACAACTGTTCTGATTGCACGTTGGCAGCAGCCATGCCGCACCTCCAAGGACAGGATTCCACAGTATCAAGGAGTAGCATCATGTCTCTGCCTAGAGGAATGTGGGCTCCAAGGAGGTCATTGTAATACATGGTTTGTGAGCCAGATGTAACTCCAAAATCAGGAGTTGAAGCAGATTAGAAAGTTTAAGGTCAACCTGTGCCATAAATGAGACCCTGTCTAAACATGAAAAAAAAAAAATCTAGTTACAGTTCAGTAGCAAAACACAAAAAGCACTTGGGGAGGAGAGGCTGGAGAAATGGCTAAGCAGTTAAGGCACTTGCCTGCAAAGTCTAATGGGTTCAGTTTCTCAGTCTCCAGATGCACAAAGTGGCACATGCATCTGGAGTTGACTGCAGGAGCGGCCAGAGACCCTGGTGGACCCATTTGTATTCTCTTTTTCCCTCCTTCCCTCCCTCCCTCCAAATAAATGAATAACAAGGACTAGGTCTAAACCCAAGTACTAGAAGAAAAGGGGAGAAATGAGCCAGGCATGGTGGCACACACCTTTAATCTCAGCACTCTGTCAGAGGTAGGAGGATCACTGTGAGTTCAAGGCTATCCTAAGACTACATAGTGAATTTCAGGTCAGCCTGGGCTAGAGTAAGACCTTACCTCAAAGAAAGAAAGAGAAAGAGGAAGGGAAGGAAAAAGAAAGGAAGGAAAGAAAGAAGAGGGTTGGAGAGATGGCTTAGTGGCTAAGACATTTGCTTGTGAAGCCAAAGGACTCAGGTTTGATTCCCTAGGACCCACATAAGCCAGATGCACAAGGAGGTGCATCCATCTGGAGTTCGTCTGCAGTGGCTGGAGGCCCTGGTACACTCATTCTGTCTCTCTCTCTCTCCCCTGCTTTCTCTTTCTCATGTAAATAAATACATAAATAAAAAGAAAGGAGGTGAGTTTGGTAAGGGGATTACATGAGTTTAAGGCCACCCTGAGGCTACGGAGTGAATTCCAGGTCAGCTGTGAGCTAGAGCAAGACCTTACCTCCAAAAAAAAAAAAAATAAATAAAGGATGAGGAGTGAACTTTATGTTTCTTGTGGGAACTCTGCTTCCTCACTGTTTCCATAATTAATCATATTTAAAAATTTGGGGCTGGAGAGATGGCTTAGCGGGTAAGCGCTTGCCTGTAAGCCTAAGGACCCGGTTCAAGGCTTGATTCCCCAGGACCCATGTAAGCCAGATGCACAAGGTGGCACATGCATCTGGAGTTCATTTGCAGGGGTTAGAGGCTCAAGTGTGCCCTTTCTGTCTTTCTCTCTCTCCCTCCCTCTTTCTGTCTGTTCCTCTCAAATAAATAAATAAAAATAAAAACAAAATATTTAAAAAAAATTGTGTGAGTGGGGGTGGGTACGCCAGGGCCTCTTACTGCTGCTCCAGTTGGATGCCCTACTTTTTGCGTCTGCTTTTATGTGGATACTGAGGAATTGAAGCCAGGCCAGTAGGCTTTGCATGCAAGCACCTTTAACCATTGAGCCATACTCCCAGCCAAGTTACTGTTTCTTGCATATCTCTTTGAGCTTTCAAGTTATTTCTTTTAAAAAATTACTTATTTTAAGAGAGAGAGAATAGGTGTGCCAGGGCCTCTAGCCACTGCAAACAAACTCTAGATATATGCACCTCTTGTGCATCTGGCTTATGTGGGTCCTGGGAAGTTGAACCTGGGTTCTTAGGCTTTGCAGGCAAGCACCTTAACTGCTAAGCCATCTCCCCAGCCTTTTTTGTTGCTGCTGTTGTTGTTGTTAAACTTTTATTGAGTTAGCCAAGACAATAAACTTTTTTTTGTTTATTTATTTATTTATTTATTTGAGAGCTACAGAGAGAGAAAGAGGCGGGGGGCGGGGGAGTGGGCGCACTAGGGCCTCCAGCCACTGTAAACGAACTCCAGACTTGTACACCCCCTTGTGCATCTGGCTAACATGGGTCCTGGGGAATCGAGCCTCGAACTTGGGTCCTCAGGCTTCACAGGCAAGCGCTTAACCTCTAAGCCATCTCTCCAGCCCCTTTAAAAAAAAGATTTATTTTAAGAGAGAGAAAGGCTTTAATGTTCTTTTTACCATCGTCTGTGTTACTCCCACATCACTGTGAGAGGGTTAGTATCAATCCTCCTATGTTGAGAATGATAATTCAGCAAGAAAGAAGTCAGTGTACTTATTGCCCCACCTGGGCCCCTTGAAGACTTGGGATGGGTGTTCTATGCGTAGGGTGCCGAAGACTGCAGGGCACATGCTGGTGCCACTCAGCAGTAGCTACTACTTTATTTGGTTTATTCTCTAGATATCCCTGTGCCTTGTCTGATCTGATACCTCTTTTCTCTGCAGGTTGCTTTCACTACCAAAATCTACCATCCCAATATCAACAGCAATGGCAGCATCTGCCTGGACATCCTGCGGTCACAGTGGTCTCCAGCACTGACTGTGTCCAAAGGTAGAGACACTGACACTTGCTCTGCATGCCCTGTCTCTCAGTGTTTACCCCCTTGCTGACTGGTGAGTATGGGCTCAGGCAGAACAGGCAGCTTTCCCCAGGTCTCACAGCCCTGTCCTGTCATGATGCTCCAACGCTGCAAGGAGAATAGCATCAGTGGAGTAAAGCTCCTATGAATACTCTGGTGGTTCTCGGCAGTCAGTTACTGTGTAGTTCTCAAAACTGTTAAGGCTGGGCTTCGTGGCACACACCTTTAATCCCAGCACCTGGGAGGCTGAGGTAGGTGGATCACCATGAGTTCGAGACCAGTCTGTGACTACAGAGTGAACTCTAAGTCACCTTGAGCTAGAGTGAGACCCTACTTCAAAAAATCAGGGCTGGAGAGATGGCTTAACAGTTAGGGCGCTTGCCTGTGAAGCCTAAGGACCCATGTTCGACTTTCCAGATGCCACATCAGCCAGATGCACAAAGGTGAGGCAAGCACAAGGTCACACATGCCTGTCAGGTGGTGCAAGTGTCTGGAATTACGTTGCCGTGGCTGAGTCCCTGGCATGCCAATCCCCCCCCCCCAAATCGCTAATAAAAATATACATGTATTATTGGAGAGAGAGAGAGACTGTGCATGCCAGGGCCTCTTCTCTCTGCAAACAAACTCAGATGCATGTGCCACTTTGTGCATGAGTACTGGGGAATCAAACGTGGACTGGCAGGCTTTGTAAGCAAAAACCATTTTTTTTTCCTGCACCCTGCTTACATTTTTTAATCTAAAAGTCAGAAAGGCAAATATATTAATTTCTCGGTTCCCTCATCCATTCATTCAACAAGGACCAATGCATACTGTGAGTCAACTCTGAACAGAGAAATACAAGGCTGGAACTCAGGGGGTCTTAGTCTTTGGAGAATTCCACTTTTCCTAAAATAAGTAATATTGAGCATATGTCTGTTGGTAAGATCAAAGGATCCACAGTAGTGGTACACACCTGTCATCACAGCACAGGAGGATTGGGAGTTCAAGGCCAGCCTGCACTGTATAGACAGGCCCTGTCAAAAGAAAGGAAGGAAAGAAAGGGAAAGGGAAGGGAAGGGAAGGGAAGAAAGAAGGGGGAGGAAGGAAGGAAGGGACAATCTAAACAAGATTATAGAACTGTAGATATTCTGAACTAAGATGAGCTAATCATGGACTTTGTGAATCCTAAATACAGACAATATAGTGCCATGGATAGGTAGAATGGCAAAAAGTCCGTCCTCCCACCTGAATAAAAGCAGGAAGGAAGTGGAACCTAAGATAATGCAGGTAGCAGAACACGGGGAAGAAGCCACAAAGCACTTGAGGCAGGCCCAGCTGTGGAAGGACTGCAGCATTGGATCTGGCAGCCCCAAAGGGACAGAGCCATCTGTGCTGTGTAGGGTCACAGTAGACTCTGCAGACTGACACATCAAGGAAACATCCTAACATTCTGCCAAGGTAGCTGTTCTCTGATTTGCACCTTGTACATAGCCTTACTTCACTGTCCAGGGTGGGAGAGGGAGGGATAGCCATGAGGGTCAGCCAGCTTCCAGGGTCTACCTGAGACTAAGTCAGAGGGCCCAAGGCTATACATTCTTAGGTGAGAGGCTAGAAAGAAGAGAGGAGTGTTGAAGAGATGGATCAGCGGTTAAAGGCTCTTGGTTGGTGGGTGGGTGGGTGGGTTGGGTGGTTTGTTTTGTTTGTTTCTGGATTTTTGAAGTAGAGTCTTACTCTAGCCCAGGCTGACCTGGAATTCACTATGTAGTTTCAGAGTGGTCCCAAACTCACAACAGTTCTCCTACCTTTGCATCCTGCGTTCTAGGATTAAAGGTGTGTGCCACCATGCCTGGCAAGGCAGTTGTTTACAAAACCTAACAGCTGGATTTGGTTCCCCAGTAGCCATGTAATGCCAGATGCACAAAGTGGCACATGCATGCATCTGGCGTTGTTTGCAGTGGCAAGAAGCCCTGGCACATCCATTTCTCTCTCTCTCTCTCCATGTCTCTCTCTCTCATTGCAAATAAATAAAAATATTTACAAGAAAGAGAGAAAAGTGAAGGAAGGAGGAAGGAAGGGAGCAAGTGAGTGAAAGAAAGAGAACCAGGCATGGTTGTGCACACCTTTAATTCCAGCACTAAGGAGGCCGAGGTAGGGAGATCGCTGTGAATTTGAGGCCAGCCTGAGACTACATAGTGAATTTCAGGTCAGCTTGGGGTAGAGCTAGATCCTACTTTGAAAAAGAGAAAAGAAAGCCAGGTGTGGTGGCTCACCCCTTTCATCCCAGCACTAGGGAGGCAGAGGTAGGAGGATCACTGTGAGTTTGAGGCCACCCTGAGACTACATAGTGAATTATTCCAGGTCAGCCTGAGCCAGAGTGAGACCCTACCTCAAGAAAAAAAAGAGGACAGGAAAGAAGAGGGTTCCTCAAGTGGAAAGGAAGAAAAGGTGTCCTTGAGTGGCGTGGGGAAGGAAGTCTACAGTCCTCCAGTGACAGCCTCTCTGAACATCAGAGGAGTTGGGTATTTTAATTAAAGGTGACCTGCCTTTCTCATCAGTAGCTTTACCTGTGGAAAATTGTGGTCAGTGCTTTGGTGGACTCACTGAAACCCAATCATGATGGGTTTAGGGCAAAGAACAAACAATAGTCCTCACTGTTCTGCGCCTCACCAAGCCCTAGTGACTCCCTTTTGTCCAGGGTTTCTGTGAGCCACGCTATTTGTCCCTGACTCAGGGGAGCACAGGCACAGTAAGGTGCATTGGGCTTCTCAGTCTTGGTTTAGAATCTCATTCTAACCCGAATTTTCTGAATGCCGCCTTTCTTACCAATAAACAATACTCTTAGGATCAGAAACCAGACAAGTATGGTACAGGCACGGACTGGGCCAGGGGAGCCACAATGGTGTCATGAGGCTAAGACCACAGGGGCTTCAGGAGAGTAGGAAAGTAAGGACCAGGACCACACAGGAGGAACGTTTCCTGGAGCAGTGTGTCAGGACTGCGCTGTAAGGTTCATTATGCAAACTCTGGCTAATAGGTTAACAAAGAAAATGTTTTCATGACTTGAACAGAATCATTACATTGGGGCGGTGAGAGAAACAACAGAAAGTTCCAAGTTGAAGAGGTTCAGCGGACCTTCAGGGGTGACCTACAGCCTCATGGCTACAGCTAACTGACCCTTTCTTTTCTTCCCAGTTCTTTTGTCCATCTGCTCTCTGCTGTGTGACCCCAACCCTGATGACCCACTGGTGCCAGAAATAGCTCACACCTACAAGGCTGACAGAGAGAAGTACGCGTCCTCTTTGGGGTGCCTTTGTGCCCAGCTGCCCAGGTTCCCACGGACATCTTCCCGCCCAAGCCCAGCCCATGTATGCAGTGGGTGTGCCCTGGGCTTAGCCTCCTGGCTCTCACTAACATGTCCTCTGACTCTGAGGAGGGAGTGGGGAGAAAAGGACTTCACCCCCTTGGACAGCTCATCAGCTGCCACTGCTGAATCCTAAGACACTGTTGCCAAGTCCTTAGTCCATAGTCAGTGGTTAGCCAACAATGAACTCAAAAGACTATGAGAAGAAAATTCTGGTTTCTTACATAAAATAAGGGATTATCTGCTTGGACATATGCAGAGTGAAGCTGAAACCAGTCAAGGTGGGTAAGCGCTGAGGTTAGTTTACTGCATGAGACCGGCAGTCAGCAGCCTGTGGCTGTTTCACCACAGTCACCCCGCCCCACTGCCAGCTTTGTTTAAGCATTATTTATCAGACCCAGAACTGCAGAACTCCTCACCTTGTGCTGAAACACTGGGGGATCTGGCTGGTGGAGCAAGCACGGACACTAGCATGTGCTGGTCCAGTGTTGATGGACAGTGAGGAGGGGTCATGTGTGGCAGAGCCCAGGCAGCAGGAACAGCAGCCGAGTGGACAGCACAGTGCTGAGCGCAGAGTGTGGTGTTAGGGAGAGCACTGCTGCCTCTTCTAAGGTAAATCATCAGGGCTGGGCATGGTGGCACATGCCCTAATCCCAGCACTCGGGAGGCAGAGAAGATCTCCATGAATTTGAGACCAGCCTGAGACTACATAGCGAATTCCAGGTTCAGCCTGAGCCAGAGTGAGACCCTACCTCGAAAAATAAAAAATAAAAACAATATTAGCTGGGTGTGGTAGCACGTGCCTTTAATCTTAGCACTTGGTAAAGGTATGAGGATTGCTATGAGTTCAAGGCCAGCCTCAGACTACAGAGCGAGTTCCAGGTCATTCTGGGCTAGAGTGAGACCCTACCTTCAAAAACAACAACAACAAAAGCGAATATTGCCAGGGAAGAGATGAGAGTTCAATATGGAATTTGAGGGTAGTCTTGAACTCATGGCTTTCTTCCTACCTCTGCTCCTTGAGTGCCGGGGTAAAAGGCATGCACCACCATGACTGGCCTTCCTAACGTATTTTTCTTAAGACCTTTATAGCTCTCATTTTGCTCATTTAAATTTTCTGGAAGCAGTCAAAATATGTTTCAATTGGTTGGATTTCAAGTTGCATTTATTTGAACATTTATTACAAACTATTTTAGACAGAATAAAACTGAATTTTTCCAGTATTTAACTTCAGATCTCAAATTTATCATCATATGATATAAGATCTCGTAACCATAATGAACACAAATGCACATCCCCATGTAGCCCTCCCTGGGTGCCAGACCTCTTCCATGAGCACTAAACAGTTTTCTAGTCCTTCTCATGACCACATAAGGCAGCTAGTGTTTACAGGAGGCTCAGAAGCAGTAGGTGACATGGATTCGCATACTAGTGTCCAGGTTTTGGAGTGCATGTGGACAGCCTGGAACTGTTCCAAATTGAACCTGGAGTATTTCCTCCCTGTGGTCATGCTCTCTCCTCCGTATTGAAGGCATGTGAGCATGTCAAGTGAGGGCGTTGCTCCCTTTGCTTTTTTCTTCCAGGTACAACAGGCTAGCAAGAGAATGGACGCAGAAATATGCTATGTGAGTGCCTCCAAGATTCCACGGGAGATATTTCCCAAGTGCTCACCAGGCAGAGGTCCTCCTGTGGTGTTCTGAGCTGTTGATTGAGCCTGCAGAGAATCCTCTGTTCTTCACATGCTGTTGGCCACACACTTCCTCTGGTCACAGCCTGTTGGTGCCACTTGGCCATGGTGGCTTTGACAACACCACATCTTTGATGCCAAAACAACAGCCATTGTTACGATCTTCAGCCTTCCTAGTATGCTGGAACTGGTCTGTTTACCCCAGCTCATTGTTAGGATCTTCATCCTTCCTGGTACGCTGGAGCTGGTCTGTCTACCCCAGCTCGCCTGCTTATTTCTGTGGGACCAGGCCCTGCACGTCTTGTTCCCTTGTCCTCAAAGAATGCCACACTCACTGTGGCACCATACAGGGTCCCATCCTGGCCCATTACCATGTGCCCTTTGCCTTTTGAACTCAGTGCCATCTTGGGGGCCCATTGCATAGCAGGCTTGCCTTTTACCCTGTCTGCTACAGAACCATGTCCTAAGGAGTCTTGAGTGCATTCTGGAGGCTTCTGGGAATTGGAACAGTATCACTGGAAAGTGCTTCTGCTGTCTCCTGCCGTCTTCCTCTGCACTGGTAAATGCTGCCTTTTTCTCCTCACACCAAACAGCAGCAAATGGAGAATTTCAGGATATCAAGCATATAGCACCCCATGAGAGATGACTTTTAGAAGCAAGAGCAAATTAAGAAACATGGAGAGACTTGTGTTACGCTTTTCTGTGTGATGAGATTCTCCATCCATATCCCCACTTCTTCCCACAGGGCACCTACGTGAAGTTCAAGTATAAGCCATTCAACAGACTGGAACATAATGGGGGGGTAGATGCCTAAATGTAAATAAAAAGGAAATTACTCATCCTTTTTTAGGTTTTTTAAATTTGTTTGTTTTTGTTTTTGAGGTAGGGTCTAACTCTAGTCCAGGCTGACCTAGAATTCATTGTGTAATCTCAGTGGCCTGGAATTCATGGCGATCCTCTTACCTCTGCCTTAGAGTGCTGGGATTAAAGGTGTGCACCACCATGCCTGGCCTCCGATCATAACATAATAATTGATGTCTATCCACTTTTTTCTTTCAGGCAAAATAGAGGCTCTTTGGAAAAATTTATATTTAAGAGAGAAAGAGGTAGAGAGAGTGTGTGTATGGGCATTCCAGGACCTCCTGTCACTGCATACAAATTCCAAATGCATGCCCCACTTTGTGCATCTAGCTTTACATGGGTACTAGGGAATCAAGACCAACCCATCAGGCTTTACAAGAAGTGCCTTTAATTGCTGAGTCAGCAGCTGTCCAGCGTTTACCCCTCCCACCCAAGAGGCTTTTTAGAGACTTTTTGCCTGTTGAATGCCTGGCTTCCTTACTTGGCTTTCCAATGGACCTCATTTCATGGTTTGGTCTTAGAGCTTTGAGGTTAGATTGTTTAGAAAATTCAAGAAAGGAATTTCATGTCTTTTTTTTGTGACTTTATTTTATTTTAATTTGAAAGAGAAGAGGGCAGAGGGAGAGAAAGAGAGAGAGAATGGGCACGCCAGGGCCTTCAGCCACTGCAAACAAACTCCAGATGTATGTGCCACCTTGTGCATCTTTCATGGGTCCTGGGGAATCAAACTGAGGTCCTTTGTCTTTGCAGGCACACACCTTAACCATTAAGCCATCTCTTCAGCCCTTTTTTTATGAGAGGAATTTGCATGCCAGGGCCTCTAGCCACTGCAGTCAAACTCTAGATGGGTGCACCACCTTGTGCACATGTCACCTTGTGCCTCTGGCTTACATGGGTTCTGGGGGCTTGAACCTGGGTCCTTGGGCTTCACAGGCAAGCACCATAACCGTTAAGCCATCTCTCCAGCCCTCTTTGTTGGTTTGTGTGTGTGTGTGTGTGTGTAAGTAAGAAAGAGGCAGAGAGAGAGGGAGAGAATGGGTGTTCCAGGGCCTCTAGCTGTAGCAAATGAACTCCAGATGCATGCACCACCTTTTGCATCTGGCTTTACGTGCATACTGGGGAATTGAGTGTGGATCCTTTGGCTTTACAAGCAAGTGCCTTAACTGCTAAGCCATCTCTAGCCCTGTGTTGTTTTTTGACAGTTGCTATATAGCCCAGGATGACCTTGCTATCTCAGTACTCCTGGCTCAGCCTCCTGCAATCTGAGGCACAGGAATGTGCTACCACATCTAGTTAGGAAAGCAATGTCTTTTTTTTTTTTTTTTAAACTTTTCGAGGTAGGGTCTCACTCTAGCTCAGGCTGACCTGGAATTTACTATGTGGTCTCAGGGTGGCCTCAAACTCACAGCAATCCTTCTACGAACTCTGTCTCCTGGGTGCTGGGATTAAAGGCGTGCACCATCACACCCAGCTCTTAAGAAATATTTTTATTTATTTATCTGCAAGCAGAGAGAGGAGAGAGACAGAATGTGCATGCCAGGGCGTCCAGCCACTGCAGACTCCTGATACATGCTCCACTTTGTGCATCTGGCTTTACATGAGTACTGGGGAATTGAACCCCAGTCATTATGCTTTGCAGGAAAGTACCTTAACTGCTGAACCATCTCTCCAGTCCTTTGTTTTTTCTCCTTTTTTGCATTCTCAGATCATGCTTTATTAGTAATGTATATATACACAGCCAGGTGCAGAGTTTCCAGATCTCACAACAGTTCCTTTTTCATCAAGAAAAAAATTCCTTCCAAGCTCCCAAAGATACATAGATTAAGAAGCAAGCTGCATTTTGTAGTATTTCCAACATATTCAATGAAAATGAAAGAAATAAAGAAAATAATTGCCAAGTTGTGACTGTTGCAAGGTGCTTTGCCAGCTAGAATACCATTCTGAGATCATCACTTCTTTGTAAAGGACGAGACAGACTGAGCCCGTTCCTCCTACATTGGCCTTACAAAGGTCCCGCATTTAGGATCCTCCTGGGACCAGAATTAATTTTGGGGCCTCATAGTACTTTTCTTTGCTTCCTTTTTAAAATTGTCTCCTTTCTACCCTTTTGATCTTTGTTGAAAGAATAATTTTTTGTGGGGGGGTTGGGAGGAACTTCAAGGTATGGTCTGTTCTAGCCCAGGCTAATCTGGAACTCACTAAAGATTATATTGCCAGTGTACTGCTACATGCCTGTAATTCCAGCACTTAGGAGATGAGACAGGAGTTGTCCTCAGAAACAGTTTAAAGCCAGTCTGGGATATATGAGACTCTTATCTTAAAAGAAGCAGAGGGTGTGGTGATGTTATGACCAGCTGAAATAATACATCTTTTTAAAAAATCATTTATTTGGCAGAGAAAGAGGGAGAGAGAGAGAATGGGCATGCCAGGGCCTCCAGCCACTGCAAATGAACTCCAGATGCCCCCTTGTGCATCTGGCTAATGTGGATTATGGGGAATTGAACCTGGGTCCTTTGGCTTTGCAGGCAAACACCTTAACCACTAAGCCATCCCTCCAGCCCCTGAAAAAATAAATCTTAACTGGAGAGGATGTCTTCACTAAGTTATCCTTCAGCAAGGCTCTTATCACAGGCTCTGTGGAGCAGCGATGCATTCAGCCCAGCATTACAAAGCGTGTTGCAGACAGTAAGTTTTAGCCAGAAGCAAGAAATGGGAAAATCCAGGCACAAGTGGGTATTGGAGCTGTGAGCATGCGTACTCTGCTCTTTATTTTATTTTCATTTTTAATTTTTATTAACATTTTCCATGATTATAAAAAAATATCCCATGGTAATTCCCTTCCTCCCCCTCCCCACTTTCCCCTCGTACTCTGCTCTTTGAAGAATAATAGTTTATGACTCAAAAGAAACATAGATTTTTGGAGCCAAAGTTTCCCAAGCCACTTTCTGCTGGGAAATAATATGGTAGAATAAGGTGGCAAACATCTTTAATCCCAGCACTTAGGAAGCAGAGGTAGGAGGATTGCCAGGAGTTTGAAGCCAGCCTGAGTGAATTCCAGGTCAGCCTGAGCTAGAATGAGACTTTACCTTGGAAAACCAAAAAAAGAAAGATTCTATTATAGAGCTTTAGAGAAGGAAAAGAGGCAGCATTCTTGTATAACAGGAGGGATCCCCAGAAATGGGGTACTGTTAAGCAAGATTTATTATTTATTTATTTAAGATAGGCAGAAAAGGATGCCAGGCGTGGTGGTGCGTGCATTTAATCCCAGCACTTGGGAGGCAGAGGTAGGAGGATTTCGGTGAGTTTGAGGCCATCATGAGTCGACATAATTATAGGTCAGCCTGGGCCAGAGTGACCCTACCTCAAAAAAATCAAAAAAGAAAGACACATAGAGAGAATGGGTGCACCAGGGCCTTCCAGTCACTGCAAATGAACTCCAGACGCATGTGCCATCTTGTGCATCTGGTTTTATGTGGGTACTAGGGAACTGAACCTAGGTCTTTGGCTTTGCTGGCAAGCACTTTAACCACTAAGCCATCTCTTCAGCCCAAGATGTATTTATTTTTTATTGTTTGGCTTTTTTTTTTTCAAGGTAGGGTCTCACTCTAGCCCAGGCTGACCTGGAATTCACTATGGAGTCTCAGGGTGGCCTCAAACTCATAGCGACCCTCCTACCTCTGACTCCAGTGCTAGGATTAAAGGTGTGCACCACCACACCCAGCAGCCCAAGATTTATTTTAGGAAAGGAAGTAAAGCAAAAATCTCCAGAGATGGGAGGGGTCTTTGCAGGATGACTTGGATCTCATTTTTCTTACACCTTGGCTATGTAAATTTGGCATAGAGTTGGGGTTAGCTTTACTGGTTCCGTTTAATTGTATATAGAGAACCTTGATTGTTTTGTTTGGTGAGTCAAGAAGAGCACAGATTCAATGAAGCTTTCCTGGATGAGAGTAGGGGAATAAGTTGGTCAGTTCCCATGCTAGGTATCGTATCTAGTTTCCAGAAAAGGGAATCTCGTTTGGTGGGGGGGAGAGAAAAAAATAAAACTAGACTCTCTTTTAAGGGTTCAAGGACATTTCCCTCTTTTAGCCAAGAAAAATAAAAGCTCACTTTCAGGACCCTGCTACCCTAAACTGCCTAGCCAATTTCTTTTTTTTTTTTTTCGAGGTAGGGTCTCACTCTAGCCCAGGTTGACCTGGAATTCACTCTGTATTCTCAGGGTGGCCTCGAACTCATGGGGTGGTCCTCCTACCTCTGCCTCCCGAGTGCTAGGATTAAAGGCGTGCACCACCACGCCTGGCAATGCCTAGCCAATTTCTATTTCCCATTCAATAATAGAACAGAATATCAACACTGTAGGATTTCCACTGCCCCCTTCCCACAGTTGCTCATGGATGGCCAGATTTCTAACTCTGAAAGAGAGTGAGAGAGAGAAAAAGGCAGGTAGAGAGAATGGATGCACTAGGGCCTTTGGCCACTGCAAGCCAACTCCAGATACATGTACCACCTTGAGCATCTGACTTTACTTGTGTACTGGAGAATTGAACCCAGGTCCTTAGGCTTTACAGGCAAGTACCTTAACCACTGAGCCATCTCTCTAGTTCCCTGGCTTTGACTTTGTCCCTACCACATGGTTATTCTCTGTTGACAGATTTTATTTAAAACAAAATGACTGAAAAATCTGTAAAACTCCCATTAGGCCAGACAGGAGCTTCCTTGATTTTCCTAAAAATATATATATTGAGGAGCTGGAGAGCTGGCTTAGCAATTAAGGCACTTGCCTATGAAGCCTGAGGACCCATGTTCAACTCTCCAGGTTCCACATAAGCCAGATGCACAAGGTGACACAATGAGGCAAGGCCGCACACATGCGCAAAGTAGCACATGCGTCTGTGTTTGATTCCAGTGGCTGGAGGCCCTGGCATGCCAATTTCTCTTTCACTCTCTTGCCTCAAAAAATGTGTGTGTGTGTGTATGTGTGTATGGAGAGAGAGAGACAAGTGTGCTGTCTCATGCTTTTAATTCTAGCCTCCTATGTAGTCTCAGGGTAGCCTCAAACTCATGGCAGTCCTCCTACCTCTGCCTCCTGGGTGCTGGAATTAAAGACATGTGCCACCACGCCCAGCTTCTTTACTCTCTCTTAAAAAGAATCTTTCAGGGCTGGAGAGAAGGTTTATTAGCAGTTAAGGCGTTTGCCTATAAAGCCAAAAGACCCAGGTTTGATTCCCCAGGACCAAACCAGATGCACAAAGAGTGAGTTCCAGGTCAGTCTGGGCTAAAGTCTGCCATAAAAGATTTGAGACAAAAAAAAAGTCTCTATTTGGGCTGGAGAGATGGCTTAGTGGTTAAGGCACTTGGCTGCAAAGCCAAAGGACCTCTGTTCGATTCCTCAGGAACCAGCCAGATGCGCAAGGTGGCAAATGCATCTGGAGTTCATTTGCAGTGGCTGGAGGCCCTGGTGTGCACATTCTCTCTGCTTCTCTCTCTCTCTCTCTCAAGTAAATAAATAAATAAATAAATTTTAAAAGTCTCTGTTCACCTCAGGGTGGGTCTTGAATAAGTCTATTTCCGGAATTTCAGTGGCAAGGGGCCCTGGCACACCCCCCCCCAGCTTGCACATAAATAAATAAATTAAATAAATAAATAAATAACCTAGTGTGGGAGAGATGGCTCAGCAGTTAATTGCAAAGCCTGCTGACTCAGGTTCAATCCGCCAGTGCCCATGTAAGCTAGATGCGAAAGTGGTACATGTGTCTAGTTTGTAGGCATGCTCATTCTCTCTCTGCTTGCACATAATTTTTTTTTTTTTTTTTGAGATAGGGTCTCACTGTAGCCCAGGATGACCTGGAATTCACTCTGTATTCTCAGGGTGGCCTCCAACTCATGGTGATCCTCCTACCTCTACCTCCGGAGTGCTGGGATTAAAGGCAAGTGCCATCATGCCCAGCTTCCTTGCAAATAAATTTTAAAAAATAAATCTATGTCCTTCCAGCAACTTTTGTCTTCCTGGTATTTGTAGAACAGCTGTAGAAACCTTAGATTCGGGTGACAGCCCCTCTTCCTACTCTCCTTTCCACAGAGCTTAAACCTTTCTTGCTTTTCAAACCCTCATCAAGAGCTGATCTACATGACATCAAAATAAAAGAGAGACTGATTAAAGGGGGGGGGGAATATGATGGAGAGTGGAGTTTCAAGGGGGAAAGTGGGGGGAGGGAGGTAATTACCATGGGATATTGTTTACAATTATGAAAGTTGTCAATAATTTTTTTTTTTTAAAGCTGATCTAATTTTAGAACATAAAAACTTCCTCTTCTGCCAGCACAACTACACCTCAGGTTAAGGGTTCTCCCCTGGTTGAGTGAAATGCTGAAAACTGCTTCCAGTCTTCCTGAGAGTCCATGTACCCAAGGCTGGGCACTGCTAGGAAAGGAGGTGGCAGGGAAGGAAGCTGTGAGCTGCCTCGGTTTTAGCCTGCTTCCCTTCCAGATTGTCAGTGCAGCCACATTTGTGCATGTAAGGAACGGGCGCTTCCTGGAAGAGGGCTGATTGAGACAAGCTAGGCCACCTTGGTCCAGGTGGGACAACCAGTTTTGAAGTAGAGGTGACGCACAAGGTAGATCCTCCCATTCTTCATTCCTCCGCTACCACAGCTAAACCTATTGCTGTGTAAGCCCAGGCTAGCCCTGGGCCTCAAGATTCTGCCTCTGCCCTCCAGAGCGCTGGGATTGCAGACGTAGGCAACCATCGCCAGCATCGTCTAGTTCCGATGAGCGTGCACGTTTGGAGACCCACGAATCTAAGTTCTTCCCTACCAAATAAAAGAAAAAAAAAAATGCATTAACCAGGACAAGATTTAGAAAAGGACGTGGGCGGTGCCCCGAGAGCAGAGGCCACGCCCTGGCCGGCTGCGGGGAGGACAGAGGCCGCGCCCCTCCTCCAGGTCCAGCCGCGGCCACCGCGAGCCCGGCTCCGCCCGGGCGCGCCGCCCCCGCCCCGCCCCGCTTCCACTTCCGCTTCCGGACTCCTGGGCGCGGCCTCCCCGCGGCTCGCGGCCAGTCTTCCTGCGGCCGGCGGCTGCGAGCCAGGCTGCTCCGCGTCGCCGCTGCTCCGGGGCGGGCCATGGCGGTGAACCTGAGCCGCAACGGGCCGGCGCTGCAGGAGGCCTACGTGCGGGTGGTCACCGAGAAGTCCCCGACCGACTGGTGGGCAGCGCGGCGGCGGGCCAGGGGCGGGGAGGCCGGGGTGGGGGACACCGTGCATGGCCGCCTGCCACCCACCCACCCCCCGCCTCGGAGGAGCCCGCGAGTGCCCGCGGGCCTGGGCCCTGCCCTCGCTCCCTAGCGTCGGCTCCGCCCGCAGGGCCCCGCAGTGGCACGCTCCGCGCGGCCGTGCGCGCCGGCTCCCCGGGCTTCTTCCCGTTCGGGGGACGTGGGACAAAGAGGTCCTCCGCGGAGTCCCAAGCCCTCGCAGGCAGAGGCCACGTCCAGGGTCCTCCAAACGCTGTGGTCAGGAAAGCTGGAGAAGGGCGTGACAGCGAGCTTGGGGCCCGCCGTGGGTCCCTGTGGACGCGGGTCGCGAGACCACACGCCCGAGTTAGGGAAAGAAGCCCGAGGAACGACGGAACGCTTTCACCGCGCTGTCACTGTCTCATGTTTTTTTTGCTCAAGTTCTTTTTCTTGACCAATTTTTGTTTTGTTATTTTCGAGGTAGAGGGTCTCACGCTAGCCCAGGCCGACCTGGAACTCTTGACCAATTTTTTAAGCACTTTCAGTTCTGGGGAAGACGCTGAGTAGGGTGGGTTAAGGTGGCCAGCCTAGGGCAGCGCAATCGGGATCCTGGAGGTAGAGCCGTGGTGGGACGGGCATTGCTGTGGTCAGCATGAAGGTGTGCCATACTAGGTGCGCCCCTGTGTTGGATTTTCCTTGAAGCCTGAGCAAGGCTTTGCCTCTGTGCCAGTCACAACCCCTGTCTAGCTCTCTTTCCCCTCTGCGTTCCCCGCACCTGCCCTTTCAGGCATTGTTTGCACTGTTTGGGGGGTGGGGAGCTGATGCCCACAGTCTAGCTGGCAGTGCACGTCGCCCATGTTTACAGCCTTTCCTGGATCCTCTTTCTTACCAGACCTGTCTGCTGCCACCCTGCTCTTCCACTGACCTGGCTCATCTACAGAAGTACCTTCTGAGGGTCCAGAGCCCCTCTTTCCTCTCACCGTACCCATTTGCCCATGCCAGTGCCCCTTCACCTACCTCAAGCTGCTGCAGTCCTGCAGGGTGTGCCACTCAAGTTACAAGAGCCTCCACCCTCATTGTCACAGCCATTCTGGGAGGTTACTCAGGATTGTGTGTCAGGTCCCCACTTGTAAGCTGAAAAAAATAACTCAGCCATCTCACTGTCCTGCCCATCACTACAGTGGCTTCCTGTTGCCCTGTGAGTAAAAGCCAGACTCCCGCAGGACCCTCTTCCTCAAACTTGTAAGCTAGTTCCTCATGGGGAACTGATAAGCCCTCCCCACTTGCTTTCTCTGCTTGGAGCACTCTTCCACGGTAGGTGCCCAGCCTTTATGTCTTAAGTTGAACTTCTTAGCTTCCGGGTTGCAGTCACCTTTTCCTCTCCCCCAGTTTCACTTCCTTGAGGTACATATCAGACCCATGCCACATAGCCTTACTTTGTGTGTGTGTGTATTTGAGAGAGAGAATGGGCACATCAGGGCTTCTAGCCCCTGCAAACGAACTCCTGACGCATGCACCACCTTGTGCATCTGGGTACTGGGGAATCAAACCCCCTTAGTCTTTAGGCTTTGCAGACAATTGCCTTAACCGCTAAGCATCTCTCCAGCCCAACTTTGTTTTTTTTTTGTGTTTCTTGGGTCACCTTTATCTCCTCGCTGGAAGGTCTGGTGTAAAGTTGCTGTGTAGTAGGTATGATGGGTGAGCTGAACCATGTAGAAAAAGCAGTAGACGATCAAAAAGAGATGTTCTCTGGTTTGGTAGGTCATAAAGCTTGTAAACAGAGCAGGTGCTGTTATACCAGGCCTGTAGGCCTTGGCCACAGCATCAATTCTCCATCCTGGGTCTGTCTTCAACCCTCTTCCCGCAGAAGTTGACATGATATGTTCTCTTCTGGTTCACATGTCACCCCCTGTGCCTACGTCATTCCCGCACATTAGCTGTGTGTTTTCTAGTGTTTGCTTGCTTGTGCATGTACACGTGTGCATGCATGTGCACATACGCCAGGGTTTCTTCCACTGCACATGAATTCCCACGCAGCTCTACATGGGTGGCTGGGGAAGTAAGTGCTCTTAACCACTGTTGCAGTCCGGTTCGCATTGCTGGTAGAAATCACCCAACCAAGAGCAGCTTCTGGGAAAAAGGTTTATTTTGGCTTACAGGCTTGAGGGGAAGCTCCATGATGGCAGGAGAAAACGATGGCATGAGCAGAGGGTGGACATCACCCCCTGGCCAACATAAGGTAGATAATAGCAACAGGAGAGTGTGGCAAACACTGGCAAGGGGAAACTGGCTATAACACCCGTAAGCCCACCCCCAACAATTCACTGCCTCCAGGAGGCTTTAATTCTCAAATCTCCATCAGCTGGAAACCTAGCGCTTAGAACACCTAAGTTTATGGGGGACACCTCAATCAAACCACCACAACCACTGAGCCATCTTCCCAGCCCTGTCTCTGTGGTTTCTGATGCTGTTAAAGGATACCTTTGCTGGAACAGCCTGAAGCCCAGGAACACCTGCTGTCTTGCTCTCAAGGCTGTTAAAAGTAGGACAGGGAGCCGGGCGTGGTGGCGCCTGCCTTTAATCCCAGCACTCAGGAGGCAGGGATAGGAGGATCACTGTGAGTTCAAGGCCACCCTGAGACTCCATAGTGAATTCCAGGTCAGCCTGGGCCAGAGTAGGACAGGGCTGCCTGGGAGCGCTGGCCTCTTTCTCTTTCCTGCTATTCCTTTAGGTGCTTTGGGTTCAGGAATACATAGGAATCTTTGTCTTTTCAAATTCATATGCTTAACTAGCCAGGTATTTTCCTACGTGAATGTATAGATAACAATATAGATAGAATTCTGTAGCTTGTTTTCCTCTTTTTAAACATATTTTATTTGTTTATTTGTGGGAGAGGCAGATAGAGAGAGAATGGGCGTGCCAAAGCCTCCAGCCACTGCAGATGAACTCCAGAAGCCTGTGCCCCCTTGTGCACCTGGCTAACATGGGTCCTGGGAAATCAAACCTGGGTCTTTAGGCTTTGCAGGCAAGAGCCTTAACCACTAAGTTATCTCTCCGTCCCTTGCTTTCCTCTTAAGTAGATATATGTTCCCCTGATCTCCATGGTTTTGTCCTTCACAGCAAGGCCATGGCTAAGGCCTGTTGAGTGGGTTAGAGCAGGGTGGAGGGAGCCAGCGCCGCTGTGGTAGATGCAGTGACAGCACCCAGAGCCACTGAGCCAGCTTGTGTTTTGTTTCAGGGCTCTCTTTACCTATGAAGGCAACAGCAATGATATCCGTGTGGCTGGCACAGGGGGTAAGTGTGACCCCAAACAAATGGGCTCTTAGCACCAGAAGAAGAGGGTGAGATACACGAAGAGAGAGCGTATGACTCTTCTTAGTCCATCGTAATAAAAGGAGGGGGACTCAGACACACAGGCATTCCTGCATATGGCTCAGCCATGCAGACCCCCCCACACACACACACATACACACTACCTGTTAGCACCATTCAGTATCAGAGGCCGGAGCTGTGTCAATCCCCTGGTCATCATGGCCCTCACTCACCACTTCTGGAAAGCCCTGGGGTTTACATATTGATGAGTAAAAGCATTCCTCCTCAGCTAGGCTGAGGACTTGGACAGATGAAGGAGAAGCCATTCACCCTCGCCAGCCCGTGGGCAGCCTGTGTCCACAGCACTGTGGCTGGAGGATTTCATTCTCTGAACTGGTGGAGGTGGGGAAGGCCTACAGTGCCCTCCTCTCCCTTTGTTCTGCCCTAGTCGTGGGTAGCTACATGCAGGGGTCTTACCCTCACTGTGGAGAGGTGGTCTGGAGAGTTTGATGGGTGGGTGATGGGTCAGTGTACGAAGGACCTGGGCACCATGGGGAGAGGAAGACATGTCGGCTGAGCGAGAGGTGATGATAGACCTCTCTGCTAACCCCCTGGCCCTTCCTCTTGTCCCAAGGCCACTACCACTGTCCTCTGGTGCTTGTCCAGCTACCCCTGACTCCCAGACCTAAGCAGACTTAGCTGCATTGTTCAGTGGGTGCCTGGAACCTTCTCTCTGCCTAGACAAAGGAGTGTGTGATTTTAGTTACTGTTGTTGATAGAAAGGCCCTTCCCCTCCATGATCTATTCTTGCTGATGCATCCTCTTTCTAGAACTACCAACTGGTCATCTCCTGTGATGTGGTAGGTGCCAGGGAGTTGCACATACGCTCAGTTGGAGCTTCCTATCACTGTCCCTAATTTCACAGCACAGGATGCTGCCGTGCATATAGCTTGCAGACTGACCTGGGTCATGTGGAGCTGTGTGACTATAAACTGCCTGATTCTGCTCCTCCACCTTACGATGTAGGAAATTTGGAGGTTGAGGCACAGTGTCTGGGAGGATGGTTTGGCCAGCACAGCCTGACCTCCATATGAGATTCTGGAAGCTGAACTAATCGTTTTGCTGTGGAATGTTTTGAAGGGCTTGGCTCCCTCGATTGTCTCGGGGTCTGAGCAAGCACGTAGGTTCTGAAAGGAAACGCAGCAGCCCCGGCGTCCCAGCCTTTCCTGGGGGTAGTCATCATCACTAGTGTTATTATCAATATTATCAATATTATGTGGTGCTAGAGATTGAACCCAGAGCCTTTGGATGCTAGGAAAGCTACATTCTCATGATCAGGAATTTAACTTTCTTTTTTTTGTTGTTCATTATTTATTTATTTATTTGAGAGAGAGAGAGAGAGAAAGAATGGTTGTACCAGGGCTTCCAGCCACTGCAAACGAACTACAGATGTGTGCGCCCCCTTGTGCATCTGGCTAACGTGGGCCCTGGGGAATTCAGCCTCGAACCCGGGTCCTTGGCTTTACAGGCAGGTACTTAACTGCTAAGCCATCTCTCCAGCCCAGGAATTTAACTTTCTTAAGTTTTTTTTTAAAAAATATTTTATTTTTTTATTTACTTGAGTGAGACAGAGGCAGATAGAATGGGCACACCAGGGCCTCTAGCCACTGCAAACGAACTCCAGACACATGTGCCACCTCATACATCTGGTTTACATGGGCACTGGGGAGTCAAACTTGGGTCTTTAGGCTTCGCAGGCAAGTGCCTTAACCTCCAAGCCATCTCTCCAGCCCAGGAATTTGATTTCGAATATGGTTCTCAAAATGAGTCTGAGGTAGCTGAGGTGAGAAGCCCTGGTGTAGAGGTGACTTGGGTTCCCTTCATGGTAGACCAGTCACTGGGGTGCATGGGGGCCACGGGCTGCTTCTGAACCTCCCTGTGACCGCAGAGGGTGGCCTGGAGGAACTGGTGGAGGAGCTCAACAGCGGGAAGGTGATGTATGCATTCTGCAGAGTGAAGGACCCCAACTCTGGCCTGCCTAAGTTTGTCCTCATCAACTGGGTATGTGGACTCATCTTGTTTAGTGTGGCTGGGGAGAGTCTTCCTTTCTGCTCTCATTTGACTGCACAGCTCAGTGGGTCAACAGATCAGCTACAAGCTGAGCAGAAGAGGCAACTAATTCATTGCGGTCCAAAAAGTCATTGGCTTCACTATACAGAATTGGCCCTCCAAGCTGAGAATGATCCTGCAGAATGGGATAGAAACCATCAGAAATGAAATTCCTGTCCCATCCTGATTGTTCTTGCAGCAGAGGGCTGAGATAGTGCTCCAGCCCCCCAACAGGGATGGGGTGCCGGTAGTGCTGCTTTCCTGCCCGGAGACCACCCCTGAGCCCCTTAGGAGATGTGTAACTCCCTTGGGAGAATGGCTTGTACTTTGCCTGAGACAGAGGAGGGTGGGGGCTGTCTTGGGGAGACAAGGGAAGCTGGTGGGTTCCTGGGAACTTGCGGGCCGGGAGATGGCGCAGGAGGAGGTCCTGGTCACTGTGTATGTGCTCGTGTTGCAGACAGGTGAGGGAGTAAATGATGTCCGGAAGGGAGCCTGCGCCAACCACGTCAGCACCATGGCCAACTTCCTGAAGGTGAGAGCTGAGTGTAAGGGCCTTGTAAGATCAAACCCCTAAATTCCTTGATGCAAGTGAACTGGAACAGGCCCTCGAGACAGGCGCATATGCAGCTTTGACTAATGCTGTGTCTGGCCATCAAGGTATGGCCAGAGTCACCTGTGACTGGCCTAGTAAACTGATCCAGTGGGCAGGGCTAAGCCCTGGGTTCTGCTTTGTTTATGATCCTCAAAACAGCTTAACAGCATTGTCAGGACCTGAAGGTAGAAACAAATTGCATATGCTCACTGCTCCAACATGTGTCCCTTTGATGCATTCCTTTCCAGTCCATTTCTGCAAATTTTTATGTCACTTGTTCTACAATTGCACCATTTAGAATTTTCAAAGACATTTGTACCAAAAGTAATTTATAGTTCAGTCAGGTGACTTTTTGCATTTCCTTGGCTGCATACTGGCAAGATGACTTCAGACTCCCAGTTCTCCCAGTGTCTTCAGATATGCCTGTTTTTTGTGTAGTAGTTGAAAGAGACGCTTTCAAGCTTGTTTTTTGTTTGTTTGTTTGAATTTTGTTGCTGGGATGAGCCCAGGCTTTCTGCGCACCGTGCATACGGCCTGCTGCCGAGTCGCACCCTCCGTGAGGCTCCCAGGCAGGCTGGGCCACAGTCGGAACGGATGGGTCACAGGTCAGCTACTCAGGAAGAAACTAGTGGCCTTTTTTTTTTTTTTTTTTTGCAGGAAATGTGTTTGTTTCCAGGAGGCCTTTAAGTTAGTCTTCATTAATGAGAAGGAAGGAAAAGCCTTTCATGTGCTTCATGTCTGAGTCTGCTGAGTCACAGCAAGGACTGTACAATTCGGGGAGGGCTGAGCCTAGGTTCCCAGCCGCAAGGCAGAGATACCTTGCATCTCCTAACAGTAGTCCCGTGTGCAGTTGTGGCTTTTGCCATGTTGACATATGGGAGTTTGGCTGACCCTCTCTTAGGCTTACACAGCTCATCTTTTAAGTGCTGTTTCTGCTGCAGGGGGCCCATGTGACTATTAATGCACGGGCTGAAGAGGATGTTGAGCCCGAGTGCATCATGCAAAAGGTTGCCAAAGCTTCTGGAGCCAACTACAGCTTCCACAAGGAGAGTGGCCGCTTCCAGGATGCAGGACCCCAAGCCCCAGTGGTGAGTGCTACCTGTCTATGACCTCATTGCTCCAGGACTGAGGGCAGGGGCCAGGAGTGCAGTTTCCAGGTGGCTAGACCCTTCCTGCCTACCTTCTTGAGATCATACTTCTCAGTCCCGCTGGGCACCAGCCCCAACTGGTTGAGGTGCTCTAGAGGCAACCGTGCATGCTCAACGGTAGAGGCTCTTCAGGAACACGCAGCTGTGAAAGTCTGGCAACCCCCAGGGCTTCAGTGCTGGCACGCTGTGGACAGTCCCTGACCGTCGGCACTGTGGAGGAATTTCAGGTGGCATTAGAGCAGATGCTGAAACCATACAGGCCGGTAGCTCTGGCATCAGGTGTAGTTTAGAGCTGCAAGCCACCTCATCAGACTTGTAGTTGGGATTCAGGGTAACTTCTAGATCCTGCCATATCAGGGACCCATATGAGGAGCAGCCTGGCGGGATACCTGCCTTAGAACTGCCTTGGTCCCCAGGAATACCCCCACCCTTGAGGACCAGATCCCACTGAAGACCCTGCCAGTGTTCCCAGGATCCTTTGCCCCTGCTGGAGCAGTTTCCCTGGACCTCCAGGCTTTCTGTTTTGTAGACAGACTGGCCTTGAACCCAAGATCCTCCTGCCTCAGCCTCCTTAGTGCTGGGATTACAGGTGTAGGCCACAACAGCCATCCCCTGGGCCTCTTTTGGACATCTTGCTGTGTGCTTCTCCTTGAAGGTGGTGGCCAGGCCCACTGTGCCCATCAGGCCTAGTCCTAGTAGCGATCGCCTACACTCTGAAAAGCTTAGAGAATCCTCCACTCTGTTGTGCCTGTGTGCCCGACCTTCCCTACATTGGGCTGGACCTTAGTGTGTGCTCTGTCCCTTGTAGGGTTCTGTGTACCAGAAGACCAATGCCATCTCAGAGATCAAGAGAGTTGGCAAAGATAGTTTCTGGGCCAAAGCTGAGGTGAGTGCAGTAGTGGTGGGAAGGGTACACTGACAGGCATCCTGCTGGGCATTAGTGGGTGTGTTGCCTGCCTATTGGCTAAACCGCAGGCATAAGTGGGTTAAGTTATAGGGCACGCTAGTGATGGACTGTAGTGTCCCTCTTCGACCACACAGCTGTGGGACCCAGTTCTAGGCAGGAGTTGAGGCCAAGGGGCAGCACCAGGCTCAGTGGGTAGCTCCTCCTATAGAAAGAGGAGGAGAACCGGCGGCTGGAGGAGAAGCGACGGGCTGAAGAGGAACAGCGACGACTGGAAGAGGAGCGCCGAGAGCGGGAGCTGCGAGAGGCTGCCCGCCGGGAGCAGCGCTACCAGGAGCAACATGGCAAGGCCGGCCCTCTGAGGTTAGCCCGCCCTGCACTGGGGCGAGTGTTTAACCTGGAGGGTCTCTGCGGATCTCCCTGGGTACTCACCTGCCCTTAGAAGGCAAGAGCTGGGGTACAGCTTGCGGGGATGCTGCCAAACCTCAGCTCTCCCCCACTTTGCCCTTCCCAGCAGTACGTGTGAGCAGCAGCAAGAAGCAGTTTCCAGGCACAGACAGGAATGGGTAGGCCTCACACTTCTACCCTCAAAGGGCCTGGGACTGGGTGACAGGAATGGGTGCGTGTTATGCCTCTACATGCAACGGGCCTGGGAACATGCTGGTTTGGGCCCATTTTACTTTCATGTCCCTGACCACAGATTGAGGGCTCAGCCCAGACTGCTGCAGTGAACCTGAAGTGCATCTGGACATCATGGGAGTGCCAGTAGGGAGGAAAGCCGGGTCAGAAGCTTCTGGCATGGCTCCTGGGAGAGTTCCTGTCATCTCCCCTTCTCCTCTGACAGACAGACAGTTTTGAGGGCCTGTCTTCTGGACTAGGGCCAGTTAGGTGAGAAGCCCTTGGATTCTTGTTGCTGAGGTCAGTATCTGCCTCCCCAGGAGTCTGCTGGTCAACAGGCCATAAACCCACGGGAGATCTTCAAGCAGAAGGAGAGGGCCATGTCCACCACTTCTGTCTCCAGCCCTCAGCCAGGTGGGGCCTTCCTCTGGGTCTGACCATAATGTGGGGGAGGGGGCGCTGAGGGGAAACCTAGGGTCCTGTGCAGAACCCCCAAGGCATATAGTAGAGAGGTGGATAGGGACAAATAAGTAAGGAGGGCAACCTGGGGCCCAGGTGTTCACTTCTGCCCTGGACATGATCAATGACCACGCCTGCCACCACTCCAGCCGCGAGAGGATAGGACCATACTGCCCACTGATTCACCAAAGCACTGGGGTCTTTACCTGTGCTGGCCGGGGGCCTGCTTCAAGCTCATCTCCCAGGTGGTGTTTGTTGGGGTTTGCAGGCAAGCTGAGGAACCCCCTCCTGCAGGAGCAGCCCGCCCAACAAGAGACGTCGTTTGACAGAGGGCCAACCCCCACCATCTCAAAGCCCGGGGAAGGCAAGGCCTTTGGCCCCATGAGACCCTGGAGGGGTGAAGGTATAGAAGAGGGTGTTGTGGGAAGGAGAGAGTCGTGACGTGCTTGTTCTCTGGCGCAGGTGTCTGTGAGGAGCCAGTGCTCAGCACGCCAACACGGGCAGAAGAAGAAGCCACCTATGAAGTGCCCCCAGAGCAGGAGAACTTCTATGAGGAGCCCCCACTGGTGGGTTCCTGGCAGCGGGGTGGGGCATAAAGGAGCCATAGGTCTGAAATTTTTTTGTTTTGTGTTTCAAGGTAGGGTTTCATTGTGGCCCAGGCTGACCTGGAGTTCACTATGTAGTCTCAGGGTGACTTCAAACTCATGGCGATCCTCCTACCTCCACCTCCCAAGTGCCGGGATTAATGGCGTGCACCACCACGCCCGGCCAGGTTTGAACTTTTTTTTTTTTTCAATTACTTTATTTATTTGAGAGAGTGAGAGATGTCATGTCAGGTCATCCAGCCACTGCAAACAAACTCCAGATGCATTTGCCACCTTGTGTATCTGGCTTACGTGAGTCCTGAGGAATTGAACATTGAACCTGGGTCCTTAGACTTCGCAGGCAAGCACCTTAACCACTAAACCATCCCTCTCCAGCCTGAGGTTTGAAGTTTTTGTGGCACACTACAAGGGTTTCTTGTTTTATTTTATTTCATTATTTATTTATTTTTATTGTTCATTTTGAAACACTCTTACTATATATAGCTCAGGCTGGCCTCAAACTAGAGATCCTCCTTACTCAGCCTCCTCCTGAGTGCTGGGATTATGACATGTAACACAATGCCCAGACTAGGGTTTTCTTGATTGACTAGTTTTGCAGTGGGGGAGATAGACTTCAAGACTGTGAGCCATGCTAGGCAGGCAGGCCCTCCACCACTACGTGTGCCTTGTTTGCCTAAGTGTGTGGCCCAGTGCCCCTGTGCAGTTGAGACTGGGTGAGGAATTGTCTTGCATTCCACGACTGAGGGATTTGTGTGCTGCCATTTTGGCTTCTGTGTTTTGAGCTGAAAGCTATGCCACAGATGTGTCAGGCAGCAGTAGTCCCTAGCGCCCAAGAGTTTAAACCTTAGGTGTGCTGTGGCCCCTTACCCCTCCCGGATGCTTGCTTGACCTGAATTTTGGAAGGGGGCGGAGTCTGGGGTAATGTCATCTCTCTCACTTCTGACAGGTGCAGCAACAAGGTGGTGGCTCTGAACACATTGACCACTACATGCAGGGCCAGGGGCTTAGTGGGCAAGGACTGTGTGCCCGGGCCTTGTACGATTACCAAGCAGGTAAGTCCTGCAGCCAGTTCATCTGCCACACATCCTGAGCTTAGAGGACAAGAATGTTTGTTTGAGTCTTGTTGGGATTAGTCCCAGGGGTGGGAGGTGTCTGGAAGAGATGAAAGTGGATGGAACCCCCTTTGGAGCTTCTATTTCGGACTGCCTGTGCTCCCTACATGCTTCAGCTAGCTTTCACCATTCACTGTTAGGAATTCTAGAACCCATCCTTGTATTTCCTATAGGTTTGACTAGGTAAACAAGGCATGGATACTGGGGGAGGCGAGGCCTTAGGGAAAGGACTGAGGCATTTTACCCAGTTTTCCAGGAGTGCTTTGTAGGAAAGCGTGCTCTAGAAAGTGGTCTTGCAGTCACAATCACTCTTTCAGGCTGGATGGTAGTGCAGGAAGTGGGTTCTGACCTCTAGAGTAAGGGGGACCAGGCTCCCAAGGGGAGGAAAAGGGCTGGGCACAGCCCTCATGCAGCTCCTTGGCTTGCCTTCCTTGCAGCTGATGACACAGAGATCTCCTTTGATCCTGAGAACCTCATCACTGGCATCGAGGTGATTGATGAAGGCTGGTGGCGTGGCTACGGGCCTGATGGCCACTTTGGCATGTTCCCTGCCAACTACGTGGAGCTTATAGAGTGAGGCGAGGGCCTGTCTTCTCCCCACCCAGAAGCAGTTTCCTTATTACTGGAAGAGGAGGCCCAAAAGTTAATATTTGGGACCCCATTAGGACAAGGTCTCATGGCTCCCTCTGGCTTGGGTGGCTCCACCTCACCCCAGATGCAGCAATAACCCAGTGACCCCTAAAATGCTTCCTGAAGCTTCTAGGCCCCCCACCAGCCTGCCTCTTGACTTCAGTGGGATTTTGAGCCAGCTTCACCTGTGGCCAACCCTGGATGACCTCTGCCCAAGGACAGTGGCCACCAGTAAGCTGGGAGGCTCTGAGCAGGGACACCTGGAGGCCGCCTTCTGCATTTGCCTTTTTTCCCTCTCTCTGGCTTCTGAGGTGTGGTGGCTGCAGGTGTTTAGATTGGCCCTTGGGAATCATGAACTTGAAGAATTTCTTTTCGCAGAGACCAAAGTCAGAGTAGACAGTGACAGTTTTGACAACAGGGACTAGAGGCTTTGCTGCCTCATCTGTTTCTCTCCCCCTGTGTCTGTGCTATGGAAAGAAGGGGTGGGATGACCAGACTCCTGTCTCTGGATATGTGAAAAGTCAAAGACACCATGTGTCCTTCGTGTTGATCGCTTCATGTCTCCTGGCCCCAGTGTCTGTCTCCTCACTGATTTTTAGATTCAGAAAAAGGAACACATTTTCTGTCCCAGCCCATCTGCATTTAAGATACAAATCTTAAGATTTCACAGTGGGACCCATTGCTCTCAACTGTCCCACTTAGGGCCTGAATGCTTCCACGAGGATGAACCCCCCAGAGGGATCTGCCTCTGTTTGTCCCTGGAGTGTGAATATGCACATGCATGCTCAGATCTCCGCGCCTGACTGCCCACCTCCAAAACGTGTAAACAGCGGGTGTGACTGAGGCTGGAGCCTTCCTCAGTTTCTGTTCTAGTCCAGCACTTGTGTGCAGAGAGATGGCTAGCATCAGCTGGGTGTGGGCATCTGAGGAGTCCTTGGAAGTGCCAGAGAGACAGGCTTAACTCCCAGTCTTGGCGAGCTGGTGCTACACGAGGAAGTCACTGGCCCCAGGCAGTTAGCAAGCCCAGCCCTTCCCATATGTTGCCTGGCCCTTAGGCTTGTCTCTGCGAAGAGGTGGGCCTCAGCATACTACCCGAGTCCATAAGGATAGCTGAAAACCATCTCTAAAGAAAGCTGGTCAGGAAACATACCCCGACTGTGGCCTCATGTCCCACTTCTTAGGGGGACTGGCTAGGTCACGTGGGCTCTTCTCCCTAAGTCTCCAGGATTGCCATAGGGGCTTGCTGACACTATAGAGGGTTGGCTGGTAGCTGGGAATGGGTACCAGGCTTCTGCCTTTGGTGATGTGGGTTTGGGGAATAGCTGTAATCGTAGATTTGGGGGTCCCCATACCAACATGGAGAGCTGGGCAGGCTGTGTGGCCTTCGCATGTGTGGCCATGCTGAAGTTGGCATAGTGCAGAGAGAGGTGCCTTTATTGCCCATGCCCACCCTCACTTTGCCTTGCCCTGGGCAGCCACAGCTTCCATAGCTTTGCGCACGGTCTCCTCGTCTCCCAGAAATCTCATAGGCTTGGTAGGCTTCAGGGCATTGTCCAGCTCATACACGATGGGGATTCCTGTGGGCAGGTTCAGCTCCATGATGGCCTGGTCTGTCATCCCTAGACCAGAAAAACAGCATCCTTAGCCCTTTCCCATACAGTGGTCAACTTTTGGGGGGCCACAGAAGTGAGGCACTGCAAGTTAATCCATCTCTAGAGCAAGGCCACAGAGACAGACCAGTGGCAAGATAAGAACACTCCTCCTCAGTGAATAGCTGAGACTTGGGGTGTCATTCTTATTCTCAGCCCAACATGAACTTGCCAGGCTAAGGTTCAGGGTTAGGAAGAATGCCATTTAGTGTTTGGAGGTGCTGAATTCTGAGCAGGCGAAGAGTGGAAACCTGACCCTGCCTGCTCCTGCAGCCCTGCCTGGAATAGCAGCTCAACCTTTGGTGTTCCTGCCACCCCACCCCCACATGCAAGAGGACTTGAGAATGTTCCCCAGGCCTGCAAGGCCTAGTGTGCCCCTCTTCCGAGCTGCTAGGAGACAGGCAGTGCTGTAAGAAGTCCATGAAGGAGAGTGGAGGTGTTGTCCACATGCTACGATGATGTGCCTTTAGCTGGATATAGGAGGTACCCTCCACTCCCTGCCTAGGATCTCAGTAGGCTTGAAGGTCATCCAGAAGCTAATTACACACCAAATATCAAAAACACTGGAGACCACAATTGGTGGCCTCCCCACATTCAGGTGGCCACCAAGGCCCCTCCTTTGCCAGCCCTTGCTCTTTAGTGGGACTCCCACTACAAGCCTAGGATCTTAAAAAAAAAATTGATGTATGCCTACTATTTATTTCCAGGCAGAGAGAAAAAGAGAGAATGGGTGTGCCAGGGCATCTAGCCACTGCAAATGAACTCCAGATGCATGTTCCACTTTGCATCTGGCTACATGCGGGTACTAGGCAATTGCAAACGCCTTAACCGCTGAGCCATCCTTCCAGGACACACACACACACACACACACACACACACACACACACACTCTCTCTCTCTCTCTCTCTCTCTCTCTCTCTCTCTCTCTCCATATCTCCTTATTTATTTGAAAGAGAGTACATCAGAGCCTCCTGGCACCACAAACTGCAGGTGCCACATGGGCAGACGCCTGCTCCAGCTGAGTCCTGTTGTGCCTTAGGCAGGCAGGGGATGGGCACACACCTGACCTGAGGCAGTATTTCCATGTTTGAGGCCAGCCAGGGTACATAGGGAGCCTGGCTAAAGAAAACCCTGCAGGCAGAGTCAGAGGGAGGAGCTCCAGCTCCTCAGCAGCAGTGGTTTGCCCCAAAGTCCTGCAGCATGTCAGGATTCGGAGTTAAGTGTGCCAAGTTCTAGCCCTTCTCTGTCTTGGTTGAGTGCCTGTGGTCAAGATTCAACCTACCTTAGATCTGTTCCTGATGGTGGTCCCGCTAAACCCACAATCTCCCATAGTGGTCTTGTGCATACCCAGAAATGAAATGGAACAAAAGGCACAAGATTTTAGAAACGGTCTTGCCAGGTGCGCACAGTTTTAATGCCAGCTCTTGGGAGGCTGAGAAAAGAGGATCCCAATGAGGTCCAGGCCAGCTGGGCTAGAGACTCTACCTCAAGGGACCAGAAAGTGTTTGTCAGCTCTCCAGCTCGCGTTTGAAACCCTCACAGGCTCTGGCCTTGCACCTACCCTGAAGACGGCCCTTACCTTCCAAGTGTTTGACAATGCCCCGCAGGCTGTTCCCGTGAGCTGCAATGAGCACTCGCTTGCCAGCTTTGATCTGGGGGGCGATCTCCTCGTTCCAGAAGGGCAAGGCCCTGGCGATGGTGTCCTTGAGGCTCTCGCAGGTGGGCAGCTCCCCGGGCTTCAGGCCTGCATACCTCCGGTCCTGAGGACCCAAGCACGGAGACACCGCTGTTCCTTCCCTGCGTAGCGCCCCCCCCCCAGGCTTCGGGTCCCCCCGCCTCCCAGGAGCGGTCCCAGTGGCCCACCTTGCTGATGGAAGTGTGGTAGGGGTGCTTCTCGTCCATGGGAGGTGGCGGGGTGTCGAAGGAACGCCTCCAGATCTTCACCTGCTCTTCGCCGTGCTTGGCTGCCGTCTCGGCCTTGTTGAGGCCCGTGAGGCCCCCGTAGTGCCTCTCATTGAGGCGCCAGGTGCGCACCACGGGCAGCCACATTTGGTCCGTGCCTTCCAGGATGGCCCAAAGGGTGCGGATGGCCCGCTTCAGCACTGACGTGTAGCAGATGTCGAACTCCATCTTGGCATCTTTGACGGCAACGGCCCCCCGCTTGGCCTCCTCCGCCCCCTTCTCGCTCAGCTCCGCATCAAACCAGCCGCAGAAACGATTCTCTTGGTTCCATGTGCTCTCTCCGTGGCGAACCATTACGAGGCGGTGGGTGGCCATGGTGGAAGGGGACACGGGGACCAGAGGGGGACAGGTATCTTCCTATCCTTTGCAACTTTATAACAGTCTTCCCAGCCCCCACCCTAGTCAACGGCCAATCAGCATTCCAGGGGGGGCGGGCCGAAGAAGGAGGCTAATCGCGGGAGTGGGAATGCCGGCCAAGAAGCTGCACTTAAAAATAGCCCCCCACAACCATCCGTCATGACTGGACTCAAATGTCATGCTCATAAGCAGCTGCCACCCAGGGCCAGGGTGGGTGGAGCTCCAGACTGAAGGGCAGAAGTCAGGCCTGGGGGAGGGGACAGGGCTGGCAGCTCTAAGGCCAGAGAAAGATACCTCTGCGGTTAGTGCCCAGCATATTCCCATACGCTCTTTCTGGTCACTCACCCCTCCTTTGAGATAGGGTCTCTCTGTGTGACCCTGGCGGGCCTTTTACTGACAATCTTCCTGCCTGCTGGGATTACAGGCATGTGCCACCACACCTGGTCTTCATGTCACCCTTTTTATTTTTTCAAGGTAGGCTCTCACTCTAGCCGAGGCCGACCTGGAGCTCACTCTATATAGTCCCTGGGTGGCCTTGAGCTCACAGTGATCCTCCTACCTCTGCCTCCCAGGTGCTGGGGTTAAAGGTTATGTGGGACCTGGAGAGTGAGACCTGGGTCCTTAGACTTCACAGGCAAGCACCTTAATCGCTAAACCATCTCTCCAGCCCTCAAGTCACTTTTTAAAAAAAATCTTTATTTCTTAGAGAGAATGGGTGCTTCAGGGCCGTTAGCCATTGCAAACGAACTCCAGATGCAAGTGCCACCTTGTGCATCTGGCTTACATGGGATCTGGAGAATCAAACCTGGGTCCTTAGGCTTGCAGGCAAGTGCCTTAACCTCTAAGCCATCTCTCCAGCCTGCAAGTCACTCTTAATAGAATGAGGCAAGACTCTCTCAAGGAGGAATCTAGTGTCAAGGGATGCCGAGAAGTATCTACATTAAGGTATATATGTAAATGTGCATTGTCGGCGCTGCGGGTCAGCTGCACTGCCTGTTGTGTGTTTATATGCCTGTCTCTTGCATGCAAGAACCTGACTGGCAGCCAGACTCTGAGGGTTCCTTGATAGAGGAAAGGTCACTGTGGCAGAGCCAGGGAAGAGCGCAGGGCCGTGGCTTTGGGGAGAAAGGTCTGGCCTGGTAAGTGACAGAACCAGGCAGCAGCATGGGCTGGGAACATCAGGCAAGATTGACTTTTTATTTGGAGGTAGGGTCTCACTCTAGTCCAGGCTGACCTGGAATTCACTATGTAGTCTCAGGCACAGAGAGTGAGAGAGAACGGGTGCACTAGGGCCATCTCTCCAGACCTTTATTTAAATTTTTTAATATTTATTTGTAAGCAGAGAAGGGAGACAGAGAATGGATGTACCAGAGCCTTCAGCCGCTGCAAAGGAACTCCAGATGCATGTGCCAGTTTGTGCATCTGGTTTTCCATGGGTACTGGGGAATTTAACCTGGGATGACTCAGAGGCATCATAGTGCTGGGAAAAAGTAACAGGAGTGCTCAGTACTACAATATCTCTATCATCCCAAGGCCTCCAGCCATAGCAGACGAACTCCTGATGCATGCACCACCTTGTGCATCTGGCTTACATGGGTCATGGGGAATTGAACCGAGGTCCTTTGGCTTTGCAGGCAAATGCCTTAACCACTAAGCCATCTCTCCAGCCCTTTATTTAAAATTTTTAATATTTATTTGTAAGCAAAAAGGGAGACAGAGAGAATGGGTGTACCAGAGCCTTCAGCCGCTTCAAAGGAACTCCAGATGCATGCGCCAATTTGTGCATCTGGTATTACACGGGTACTGGGGAATTTAACCTGGGTTGTTAGGCTTTGTAGGCAAGCGCCTTAATTGCTGAGCCATCTCTCCAGCTCAAGGTTCTGCCTTTCTTTTCTGGTTCTCTCACTGAGGCTGTCTTTATCTGAGTGTTCACCCAAGCCAGGCTACCCCCTGGCCCAGTTGAAATGGCCTTGGAAAAGAAAATGGAATTCATATCACTGATGAGCCCTCACCTTCTAAGGATAGAACTGGGTATTGATTATAGGGGTGTGAGTACCAACCTTATCGGGGCACCCAGAGAGAAGCTGAGCCACAATTGAGGAACATGGAATCCAAAGTTTCTATATTTGAACTTGAAGGACATAGCCCTATTCTCATCCTGCCAGGCCTTTGATAAGAGTAGGTGGAAAGGCCCACCCTTTCAAACCACATTCAAAGTCCCTGCACCCCAAGGCTGGCCTAAGAACCCTAACAGCACAGTTGTTAGAACTGCTGGCTAGAGACTGGCAGGTGGAACCCATCTCTGCTAGCAGCACTGGATACAAGTCTTGCTGCTTCATATCTCTCTTGACCCAAGCTGTGTCCACTTTTTGTCCCTTGACTAGTGAATCAAGGCTTCACTGTGGCAGGGGCCCAGCAGGGCAGGATGATACCAAGGCTAGACAGGAGTATTGGGGAAAACACCAAGTGTTAGGGAGATGTTAGTTTCTTGTTGCTGTGACCAAATATCTGACCAGAAGGAAGAAAGGATTTATTTTGGCTTACAGCTCATCATGGTAGAAAAGGCATGGTGGCAAAAGCATGTATCAGGGTTGGTCACGTTGTGTCCCAGTCAAGAAGCAGAAAGCGGTGAATGCTTGTGCTTTGCTAGCATCCTCATTTCTATTCAGTCTAGAACCCCCAGCCCATAGAATTGTGCCACCCAGTTACAATGGGTCATCACAGCTCATTTCACCTAATCTAGAAAATCCCTCATATGCCCAGAGATTTGTTTCTATGGTGTGATAGTTTGATTCAGGTGTTCCCCATAAACTTAGGTGTTCTGAATGCTAGGTTCACAGCTGGTGGAGATTTGGGAATTAATGCCTCCTGGAGGAAGTGTATTATTGAGGGTGGGCTTATGGGTGTTATAGCCAGTTTCCCCATCCCACTGTTTGGCACACTCTTCTGTTGCTATGGTCCACCTGATGTTAGCCAGGGGGTGATGACCACCCTCTGCTCATGCCATCATGGAGCTTCCCCTCGAACCTGTAAGCAAAGATAAACCTCTTTTTTCCACAAGCTGCTCTTGGTCGGGTGATTTCTACCAGCAATGTGAACCTGACTGCAACATATGGTGATACTAAATCCTGTCCAAATTGACAACCAGAGATTGACCATCGTAGAAGAGGAACAGCCACTTTGGAGGCTGCACAAGGTATCTGCCTGAGGTATCTGAGTGGGAATCGTGGAACACAAAGGACTCAGCTGTGTCTCAAGGGGGAGGCACGTCAGGCTGGGACGTCAGGAAAAACCAAAAGCCTCAGGGCAGCACATACAGGTGGCGAATCCAAGAGGGACACACAGCAGAGGACATTCATTGTGTGTCTCCACCCAGTGGAAATAACTAGAGAATTTGTAGCACAGTAATGTTTTAAGTCACATTTGGATTGAAGTCAGAATAGGGGCCAAATGTGCTGAAAGTGCTTGTCCAGGAATGGAGGAGCTGTCAGACTGGGGAACCACTGTCTTTACTGTGACCAAGTACGGGTATTGGGAAGACAGAGGAGCCCCAAAATAAGAGCCTCTAATTGAGCCTCTTTATTTTTTTTAAACTTTATTTATTTGCTAGCAGAGAAAGAGATTGACAAAACAGAGAATGGGTGCGCCAGGGCCTCCAGGCACTGCAAACGAACTCCAGATACATGTGGCCCCTTGTGCATCTGGCTTACATGGGTACTGGAAAATCGAATGTGGGTCCTTTGGCTTCCCAGGCAAGCACCTTAACTGCTAAGCCATCTCTCCAGCCTGAGCCTAACTCTTCTTTAATCTGTCCAACAAATGCCTGGTGTTCAGGTGTGGAAGGTACAGTAGTGGTACCACAGCAGAAGTAAGCAAGGGGGCTGGAAAACTTGGGGGAGAGGGTGACTGATCACAACCATCAACCCCGGATAGACTCAGGGATGGCTTCTCAGGTCATTATGAGAAGTAGGGCCAGGCAAACAAGAAGAGTTCTTCTATTGCCTTGCCTGGACGTGAAGATAGCCTGAAACTTGGCCATATACCCATCAAGGGCAGAATGAAAACTGTCTAGGAAGCAAGAAACGAAGGCCCTGCAGGCCAGAGCTCAGGGACGTTCTGTTTCCTCTCCTGGAGGTGGCCGTTGTGGCGCAATGAGGACAGGATTTGCCCAAGCGCACAGGGCAACTCTGTGCTGCATGCTCTGCCCCCACACAGGGCCCCACGTGCAGTGAAGGAAGGCTGCCACAGGCTGGCAAGTAGAAATTTCTCAGCTGCACTCTTTTCCAAACTATTGGCAAGTTTTACTATCTTTGTCATTACTATTCTGCCATTAAGCTCATCCAGTGGATTAAAAAAAAAATTATTTCAGTGAGAGAGCAGAGAGAAAATGGGCATGTCAGGGCCTCTAGCCACTGAAAATAAACTTCAGATGCATGTACCACCTTGTATATCTGGCTTTATGTGGGTACTGGGCAACTGAGCCTGGGTCCTTAAGTTTTGCATGCACGTGCCTTAATTGCTGAGCCATCTCTCCAACCCTGGTTATTGTAATTTTTTTTGGTTTGTTTTGTGTTAGGACCTTGCTGTAGCCCAGGGTGACCTGGAAATCACTGTGTAGACACAGGCTGGCCTCGAACTCAGAACATTCCTCCTACTCAGGCTCTTCGGTGTTGAGATTAAAGTCGTGCACCCCCACACCTAGCCTGGTTATGGTATTTAAAAATATATTTTCAGTGTTGTTTTTATTTTTTTCAGAGAAGCAGAGAAAGAGAATGGGTACACCAGGGCCTTTAGCCACTGCAAATGAACTTCAGACACATGTGCCACCTTGTGCATCTGGCTTATGTGGGTCCTGGAGAATTGAACCTGGGTCCTCTGACTTTGCAGGCAAGCACCTTAACCGCTAAGCCATCTCTCCAGTCAAGTTATTGTATTTTTAGAAGTTATTGTATTTTTAAGTTCAAAAATCTTGTCCTCTTTTACATCTTATTTCTTACTTGATAATTTTTATTTTCCTATTCATTCCAAGAATGTCTATCAATGCTTTTTGAAGACTGGCTTAAAGTAGATCTGGTTTGGATCTACTTTTACTTTTTCCTTTTTGTTTTTCGAGGTAACTGTTACACCCATCAAGAAAAAGTCTTGGGCTGCAGAGATGACTTAGCACTTAAGGCACTTGCCTGCAAAACCTAAGGGCCTAGGTTTAACTCCCCAGAACCCACATAAGTCAGATACACAAGGCGGTGCATGCATCTGGTGTTTGTTTGCACAGCCTAGAGGCTCTGGTGTGCCCATTCTCTCTCTTTTCCTCTCTAATAAATAAATAATTGTTGTGCAAAAACAAAATATTTTAAAGAAAGACTATTTTTTAATATGTTTTTAAATTTTTTTTATTTGAGAGAGAAAGAGGCAGAGAGTGAGAGAATGGGCGTGCCAGGGCTTCCAGCCACTACAAACAAACTCCAGACGCGTGCGCCCCCTTGTGCATCTGGCTAACGTGGGTCGTGGGGAATCGAGCCTCGAACTGGGGTCCTTAGGCTTCACAGGCAAGCGCTTAACCACTAAGCCATCTCTCCAGCCCAAGAATATTTTTTATTCTTTAACAAAAAACACATGATGATCTTAATATATGCAAAAAGTACATTTTATAAAATCCAACATGCTTCAAAACCTGGAATACAAGGGAGCACTAGCCTGCACTGGTACTGGACGTGGTAGAGGAAGGCTGCAACAGGCTAGGAAGTAAAGGTCCTGTTTCTTTTCTAAAATTGTGTTTAACATCTTTGCCATTTCCACTTTTTTGTTGTTGTTTTGTTTTTGTTTTTTGAGGTAGGGTCTCATGCTAGCCCAGACTGACCTGGAATTCACTGAGTAGTCTCAGGATGGCCTCGACCTTATGGCGATCCTCCTACCTCTGCCTCCCAAGTGCTAGGATTAAAGGCGTGCACCACCACGCCCAGCACCAAAATAAAAGGTATCCACAAAAAATTGACATCAGACTTAAAGATAAAAGACTGAGCCAGGTTTAAAACTTTTGAGTGCTGGAGAGATGGCTCAGTGGGTAAAGAGCTCACTGCATAGCCTGATGATCTGAGTTAGGATGTCCAGAACCCACATAAGGCGGCACTCAGCAGCATAAGCATCTGCAATCCCAGAACATCTACTGCAAGATGGAAGACAGAGACCAGACAATACCCGGAAGCTGGTGCGCCAGCTAGCCTGGTCTACACAGTGGCAAACAAGAGACCCTTCCTCAAGCAAGGTAGAGGGTAAGGTCCAGGACACACCTCAGGTTGTTCTGGCCTCCACATATATGTGATGTGGACACATATACACACAGGGAGATTAAAAAAATAAAGCTTGGGCTGGAGAAATGGCTTAGCAGTTAAGGCACTTGCCCATGAAGCCTAAGGACCCATGTTGCACTCTCCAGATCCTACATAAGCCAGCTGCACAATGGTGGTGCAAGCATCTGGAGTTCGACTGCAGTGGCTGAGACTCTGGTGCACCAATTCTCTCACTTCCTCAAAAATAAAAAAAGAAACACAACTTTTAGTTTTAAAAAGACACCACAAAGCATTGGGAAGACAGCTCAGCAACTAAATGCACTTGCTTGCAAAGCCTGCCATTCCCAATTCCCAAGCCACCCATGTAGGTAAGATGCAACAAATGGAGCTGGGCATGGTGGCACACGCCTTTAATCCCAGTACTCAGAAGGCAGAGGTAGGACGATTGCCATGACTTTGAGGCTACCCTGAGACTCCATAATGAATTCCAGGTCAGCCTGGGCCAGAGTGAGACCCTACCTCAGAAAGAAAAAAAAAAATGTCACAAGGGTTTGGTGTGTCCATACACTTACAAATAAATACATAAGAAAAATTGAATGGAATTTCAAAGGGGAAAGTGGGGGGGGGAGAAAGGGTATTACCATGGGATATTTTTTTATAATCATGAAAAATGTTAATAAAAATTGAGAAAAAAGGAAAAATTATTATATATTTGTTTTTTCAAGGGAGGGTTTCACTCTAGCCCAGGCTGACCTGGAATTCCCTATGTAGTCTCAGGGTGGCCTGAAATTTACGGCAACTCTCCTACCTCTGCCTCCCAAATGCTGGGATTAAAGGCATGTGCCACTATGCTGGGGCAAGAAAAATTATTTTAATTATAAAAAATATACCATAAGAAAGTGAAAAGACAAGCTGAGTATGGATGTGTATACTTGAAAGGCTGAGATGGGGTAATCATGAGTTTGAGACCAGCCTGGGCAATTTAGGAAGATGGTATCTTAACGTAAAAAAATAAGAGGGCTGGAGAGATGGATCAGTGGTTAAAGGCAGTTGCTTGCAGAGTTGAGTGGCCTAGTTTGACTCCCCAGAACCCACATAAGCCAGATGCACAAGGTGGCATATACGTCTGTAGTTCATTTACAGTGGCTGGAGACCCTGGTGTGCTCATTCTCTATCTGCCTCTCTTTCTCTCTCAAATAAATAAAAAATCAATTACTTAAAAAAAAAAACAACTGAAGATTTCAAACACAGCAATGTCTCCCTGGGAAATGTTTATATGAGTGGTCATACAGCCAGTGAACTAACTGCAAACCGACAGGTCCTCAGGAAAACAGTGTGATATTAATCTGTGGTTGTCAGGATTTAAAATCACCATGGAGTCAGGACATGCCTTTAATCCCAGCACTTGGAAGGCGGAGGTAGGTGGATCACCATGAGTTTGAGGCCACCTTGAGACTGCATTAGTGAATTCCAGGTCAGTTTGAGCTAGAGTGAAGTCCTACCTCAAAAAAACAAATAAATAACCAAATAAGTAAATAAAACCACCATGGAAACAAATCTCTGGTCATGCCTCTGAGTGACTATCTTGATTAGATGAATGGCGGTGGGAGGGTGGTGTCATTCCATGGGCTGCGACCCGGGACTGTGTGAAAAGGAGAGAGCTGGCATTCATCACTCCCGCCCCTCTGCTGGTACGGTGATGCGAGGCTGGCTCTGCCATGCTTACCCTGCCACAACGGACACTACCCTTTGCAACTGTGAGCTATTATAAGCCCTTCCTTCTCCAAACCAATTTTTGTCATTTACTTGGTCCCAGCGATGAGAAGATAACTGATGGAGTTTGGCTCTTTCTTATAAACTTAATATGTACATACCACATGACCCAATAATTACACACCTTGATATTTATCCAAAGAAAAGGAAAATTTATTGTGTACATGAAAACATATACACACCAACTACAGAAGCTCTAGTCACCATCATGAAACCTAATGTGAGATTTTAGGTAAGCTGCGTTTTCCCCCTTTGCACAGCTATGACCGGCATCTGCAACGTGCCCAGGTCTGACTTCCTATTCTTCCCTGTGATGGAACTTGACTAAGCCCCACCTCCCCAGGGTGAAGGTTAGGGTTAGGCGTCCTCCTCCGGGTCAAAGTCCAGGCCTGGGCCCTGGGTGGCACCACATAGCAAGCCTCAATTTCCCTGGGAGGAATTTAGCAGCTATTCCAGATAACCAGTCATGTAGGCTTGGATCACAGGTGTCAGGTTCCCTAAGTCCCACACATACAAGCCACTCCCTTGCCATGTACAAGACCTCCCCACCCCCATCTTATCCAGCAGCCTTTCCCTCGCTGGACATTCTGAAGTTTCCTTCCTTATCTTTGACTCTATTTTTTTCTTTCTTCTTTTTGGTTTGTTTGTTTTGGCTCTCACTATTCTCGAAAACCTTGTGACCCCCAAGAAACATTTCATCTGAGTCCTCTATTCTCAAACCCAGACTTACACTGAGGAAACAGCCTAACTTCAAAAGCGGAATGGGCATCACGGAGCACTCCCTGCTTATAACAATGAAAGGAAAAAAGAATTGACACATGCAACAGCTCCTATGAATTTGAAAAGCATTATAAAGGTGAGGCCATAATAGGTTACAAATAATTTGGTCCCATATCTATGACATAACCATAGGGACAAAGAAGCAAATGATTGAACTGAGGCAGGGGAGCCTGTGACCAAAACAGGATAAAATATTTGAGATAAACCTGGAACTAGAGTTCCAGGTCAGCCTGGGCTAGAGACCCTACCTTGAAGAAAAAAAAAAAAAAAAGGCAATGTTCATGGAGACAGACCTGCTGTTTTGTTTTCCTGATAGTGGCAGTGTCTTTTATATATATATATAATTTTTATTTGACAAAGAAAGAGGGAGAGAGAGGGAGGATGGGCACGCCAGGTTCTCCAGCCACTGCAAACGAACTCCAGATGTGTGCGTCCCCTTGTGCATGTGGTTAACGTGGGTTCTGGGGAATCAAACCTTGGGCCAGGCGTGGTGGCACATGCCTTTAATCCCAACACTCGGGAGGCAGAGGTAGGAGAATCACCATGAGTTCGAGGCCACCCTGAGACTACATAGTGAAATCCAGGTCAGCCTGAGCTAGAGTGAGACTCTACCTCAAAAAAAAAAAAAAAAATCCTTGCCAGGCGTGGTGGCACACGCCTTTAATCCCAGCACTCAGGAGGCAGAGGTAGGAGGATCGCCATGAGTTTAGGCCACCCTGAGACTACAGAGTTAATTCCAGGTCAGCCTGGACCAGAGTGAGACCCTACCTCAAAAACAAACAAACAAACAAACAAAATCCTTGGTCCTTTGGCTTTGCAGGCAAGTGTTATTAATTGCTAAGCCATCCCTCCAGCCTTTTTATTTTGAGGCAGGTTTCCACTCTAGCCCAGGCTGACCTGGAATTCACTATGTAGTCTCAGGGTGGCCTGGAACTCTTGGTGATCCTCCTACCTCAGCCTCCCAAATGCTGAGATTAAAGGCGTGTGCCACCAAGCCCTGCCAGAGTGTCATTTTAAAACTTTTCTGTTTCCTTTTTTGCTTTTGTTATTTTTTTTTTTGAGGTAGGGTTTTGCTTTAGCTCAGGCTGACCTGGAATTTACTATGTAGTCTCAGGGTGGCCTCAAACTCACAGTAATCTTTTTACCTGCCTCCCCAGTGCTGGGATTAAAAGGCACGAACCACCATGACCAGCCTTAAAAATTTTGAAAACTACACATTTATTTTTATTTATTTATTAGAGACAGAGAGAGAGAGAGAGAATGGGTGTGCCAGGGCCTCTAGCCACTGCAAACCAACTCCAGATACATGTACCATCTTGTATATCCGGCTTGTGTGGGACCTGGAAAATTGAGCCTGGATCCTTAGGCTTTGCAGGCAAGCCCCTTAACCATTAAGCCATCTCTCCAGCCCCAAAGTTACAACTCTTAAAACTGCTAGGTGTGGTGGTGTACACCTTTAATCCCAGCAGATAGGAGGATCACCATGAGTTCCACAACACCCTGAGACAACATAGTAATTTCAGGTCAGCCTAGGATAGTTCCAGTATTTGGGAGGCTGAGGTAGGAGGATCACTGTGAGTTCTAGGACAGCCTGAGACTAATCCCATGTCAGCCTGGGCTACAGCAAGACCCTACCTCAAAAAAAAAAAACCAAAAAAAAAAAACCCAGAAAATAAAACTTAAAACTATACCATTAAAAGGTCCACTTTAGAGCCGAGCATGGTGGTTCACGCCTTTAATCCCAGCACTTGGGAGGCAGAGGTAGGAGGATCGCTGTGAGTTTGAGGCAACCGAGACTACATAGGGAATGCCAGGTCAGCCTGGGCCAGAGCAAGACCCTACCTCAAAAAAACAAAACAAAAAAAAAGGTCCACTTTATTACACATTGTTTTTATTTTTTTATATGCTTATTTATGAGAGAAAGAGGGAGAGAATTAGCACACCAGGGCCTCTAGCCACTGCAAACTAACTCCAGACACATGTGCTACCATCTGCATCTGGCTCACATGGGGTCTAGGGAATCGAATCTAGGTCCTTAGGCTTCACAGGCAAATGCCTCAATGGCTAAACTATCTCTCTAGCTATAAGTATTTTTATTTATTTGCAAGCAAAAACAGATAGAAGATATACAGAGAATGGGCATGCCAGAGGCTCCAACCTCTGCAAACGAATTCCAGATGCATGTGCCACTTTGTGCCTCTGGCTTTATGTGGGTACTGGGGGAATAGAACCCAGGCTGTTAGCCTTTGTAAGAAAGTACTTTTAACCATCTCTTCAGCCCTGCACGTTGCTTTCTTTTGGGTTTTTCAAGGTAGGTTCTCACTCTGGTCCAGGCTCGTTGCTTTTTAACCAATCCATTTTTAACTCTTAAAAAAACTTTTTTAGGATGGAGAGATTGCTTAGTGTTTAAGGCACTTGCTTGCAAAGTCTTTGGTTCAATTCGCCAGTACCCACACAAAGCTAGATGCACAAAGTGCCACATGCATGTGGAGTTCATTTGTAGCAGCTGGAGGCCCTGGTGTGTCCATTCTCTCCCTCCCTCAATCTCTTTTTGCTTGCAAATAAGTATTTTTCCAAAATTTTATTTATTTGTATGTGTGTGTATACACCAGGATCTCCTGCTGCTGCAAATGAATTCTTATCTAGCTTTATGTGAGTGGCCTGGGAATGAAACCCAGGTTAGCAAGCTTTGCAAGCAAGCACCTTTAACTGGTGAGCCATCTCCCCAGCCCCTAATTCTTAAATTCTTGACATTACAGAACTAAACTGAAAGCTATTAACATTCCACTCTTATATTTTATTCCACATTAATTTTAAAAATACTTTTTAAAGCCAGGCGTGGTGGCACACGCCTTTAATCTCAGCACTTGGGAGGCAGAGGTAGGAGGATTGCTGTGAGTTCAAGGCCATCCTCAAACTATACAGTGAATTCCAGGTCAGCCTGGGATACAGTGAAACCCTATCTTGGAAAAACCAAAATAAATAAATAAATAAATAAAAAAAAACACTTTTTAATGTGGTGAGTGCTCTGGGAAGGCCTGACCTGTCAAATCCTGAAGGAGCTAGGAAGAGTGGGCCCGAGCTGGAAAGAGAAGCAGGGACCCTGAGGCCAGAATGCACCAAGGCTATGGGAATGCAGAGGACGCCAGTGTGACCAGCCCACTGGTGCTTCTGCCTCTGGCAAGGTGAGCAAGTTGGCCACATGGGGTATAGAAATAGTGAGATGGGGAGAAGATTTGGTTTGGGGGGGCAAAGTAGAAAGGCTGGAATTGGAGCCAGTACAATTGAGACTGCTGGGGGGTGGTAGAAATGCTCCAGAGACTGCGAGAGCACTGAGGTTTGGAACTGCTTCCGGGTGAGTGAGGAGTGGCAGGGTGAGAGCTGCCTTTAAGAAGGTTGATGATGGGTGCAATAGTGACACATCTATCATGGCAGAAACCCTCTAATTGGACTGGAGGCCCGCTCCATGGGAGGGAATACATCCCCATACTGAAAACTAAAAATGGGGGTAGTCATGAGCCTTAGGGGGTTAACGTCTGCTGATGTCTGGATAAACGTATATACTATGCTTATCAAACTGCCCAGTTACCACTTCTCTTAATATTCATATCCTTATATTAATGCTATCCTCATTTTTGGTAGAGAATCTTCTCTTTTCAGATCACAGTGACCCTGGGATGACTCAGAAGGTATTATGGAGCCCTAGGGGTGTAACATCTGCTGATGTCTGGAAAAATGTATATACTATGCTTATCAAACTGCCCAGTAAGCACTTCTCTTAATATTTATACCCTTATATTAATGCTACTCTCACTTTGGGTAGAGAATCTTCTCTTTTCAGATGGAAGTGACCTTGGGATGACTCAGAAGGTATTATAGTGCAGGAAAGAAGTGACTGCAGTACTGAGTAATATCTCGATCTCACCTTCCAAGGCTCAGTCTAATGCAGAAGAGGTGGCAGAAAGAATGTAACAGCCAAAGGAAGAGTAGGACTCCTTATAACGTGCTCCCTCCAGACATAAAATGGCCTGGATATCCATGACCTCATAGTGCCTGACACTACCTATACAAGACCATCATGAGAGGAGGAAAAGATCATGACATCAAAATAAAAGAGAGACTGATTGAGATGGGGAGGGGATATGATGGAGAATGGAATTTCAAAGGGGAAAGTTGGGGAAGGGAGGGTATTACCATGGGATATTTTTTATAATCATGGAAAATGTTAATAAAAATTGAGAAAAAATATTTTTAAAAAGAAGGTATCGGGGCTGGAGAGATGTCTTAGCGGTTAAGCACTTGCCTGTGAAGCCTAAGGACCCCGGTTCGAGGCTCACTTCCCCAGGTCCCACGTTAGCCAGATGCACAGGGGGGCGCACGCATCTGGAGTTCGTTTGCAGAGGCTGGAAGCCCTGGCACGCCCATTCTCTCTCTCTCCCTCTATCTGTCTTTCTCTCTGTGTCTGTTGCTCTCAAATAAATAAATAAATAAAAATTTAAAAAAAAAAAAGGTATCATGTTGCTGGAAAGAAGTGACTGCAGTACTGAGTAATATCTCGATCTCACCTTCCAAGGCTCGGTCTAATGCAGAAGAGGTGGCAGAAAGAATGTAACAGCCAAAGGAAGAGTAGGACTCCTTATAACATGCTCCCTCCAGACATAAAATGGCCTGGATATCCATGACCTCACAGTGCCTGACACTACCTGCACAAGACCATCATAAGAGGAGGAAAAGAAGCCGGGCGTAGTGGTGCACGCCTTTAATCCCAGCAATCAGGAGGCAGAGGTAGGAGGATCACTGTGAGTTTGAGGCCACCCTGAGACTCCATAATGAATTCCATTATGCTGGGCTAGATTGAGACCCTATCTCGAAAAACCAAAACAAAAAAAGAGGAGGAAAAGATCATGACATCAAAATAAAAGAGACTGACTGAGATGGGGAGGGGATATGATGGAGAATGGAATTTCAAAGGGGAAAGTGGGGGGAGGGAGGGTATTACCATGGGATATTTTTTATAATCATGGAAGAGGTTAATAAAAATTGAGGGGAAAAAAAGAGAATAACAGAATCCCTTCCAGAGATGGTATTAGTTCAGCACCACAGAATTTATATAACAAATCTACATTTATAAATTTATATAATAAACTTATAAATATTTATATGATTAAAAAAAAGAAGGCCAATGATAACAGGACTTACAGCAGTGGGGGGGTGCGGGGGGAGAGGAGCAGGAAGCCTGGCTGTGGGCAGTAGAACCTCTGGCATTGGAAGTTGTCTTGACCCAGGTTACCTTCCTGTCCAAATTCTGCAGCACAGCCCTGGGCCAGGTTTCCCGATGCTGCGTGGCTCCTCACAGCCAGAACTCGCTCTTCTGCCTCCCAGCTCCTGCCCACAGTGGGGACCCTGTCGTTCCCTTCTGGTACGTGTGAGTGGGGCGCATTGGAGCAAACATAGCAAAAGCTCAAAACGGGACAACCAGATCCAGGACTCCAGGCTCTTTTATAGCTCCATGGTTTGTGTACTGCTCCTCGCCTGACTTTGAGGCATGAGACGGTTGAAAACTGACCTAGGTTCACACAGTGATAAGGTTGGTTCCACTTTGCCAATGTCCCGGCAGGTGAGAATTCCTCCATGTGCTGAGGTGAGGACGTGGGATGGTGGCACACCTTCTGCCAACAAAGATGCCTGGCTGAGCATCAGGCAGCCTCTCACTTCCTTTGGGCAAGGGTGGAGGCAGGCAGGCAGGATCAGGCATTTCTCTGCTCTGGAGGTAGGTATTTGAGGCCCAGGTGTCTGAAAATGTCTTCCTCAGAAGTCACGTGGAAAAACGTCTTCTGTAAGAAACCAGCACAGACTGGAGAGATGGCTTAGTCGTTAAGGCACTTGCCTGCGAAGCCTAAGGGCCCAGGTTAGAGCCTCCAGGTCCTACATAAGCCAGATGCACATGGTGGCACATGCATCTGGAGTTCATTTGCAGTGGCTACAGACCCTGGTGTGCACATTCTCTCCCCCCCCTCCCCAGTCTCTAACAAATAAGTAAAAATAATAAAAAAATAAAACTAGGGACTTCAGCAGCTAGAGACCATGTCATGCTACCATGTGCAGTGTAGCTGGGGGCATGTCATGCTACCACCTAGTGTGTATCGACGGGATGGAGCCTCACGACCCTGTCCAGGGCTGCAGCGGAGCCCAAGCCCAGTGCTAAGACAAGATGCCTTCTTTTTGGAGCTCACACCCACATTTGGACCCTATGGGTTCCAGGGTGGAGATTCTGGAGCCATTTCAGATTGTGGATCAGGAAGTGGGGGCTATTTTTCCCAAGCCCATTCTTGGCAGCTTACCTGTTCTGGGTCAAACAGCCCATGACTATTCAGCCACAGCCCCTTCTCCTGCCGGCTGAACCTGCGTAGCTCCCGTTCAAAAAGCTGGGGAGGAAGCAGTTGCTTTCAGCAGGGTTGTTCCACCCCAGCTCCCAGAGGCCTCAGGAGCACGTGACCTACCTGGGAGCCAGTCCAGCCAAGAAGAGCAAAAGGGAACTGACTGTTGGGGGCAACTACCAGATCTATCCTCACAGCTTTCCAGGCTGGGCAGGAATCCAAGGCCTCCCCCATGGCAGCCTCAGCGGGCTGCGGCAAGCGGAAAATGCAGAAACTCCTCTCAAAGGCATCCATGGTGTGGCTCTGCTGGTAGGTGGGGTCCCCTAAGTGGCTGGGGTGGTGCTGGTGGTACAGAATAAGGCCCTGCGAAGGGGGAGGCAAGGGTGGCCAGGTACCACCATGGGGCTGGCAAGGTCCGAGGCTGGTTGGTGGTTACTCTGGGCAGGGGCACAGGAGGTCCTTACCTGGCTCTGCAGGCGGTTCATCACTCTGGACAGCAGTCCCACCTCTTGGCCCTCCTTGGGGTGTGTGATGAGGAAGTCCACATCATGGCCTTGCAACTTACCCCTGAGAGGGACAGTTTGACTCTCTGGTCCCAGCAAAGGGTCAAAGCTTGCACTCCACCAGCCCTGGGCCTTATTCCTCCCCTTTCAACGAGTGGTTGAACTTTCTTACCTCCGGAAGCCGCCAGTCAGTGTGACAGTGGCTCCAGGCAGGGCCTGTCCCACAGCTTCTTCCACCAACTTCTGCAGAGCCTCAGCCTCAGTTCGCCCAACTGGGGTACTAAGGTCGTGGTAGTGCTGGATCCCTACGGGCAACACAGCACTCCTGGTTCTCTTGGCCTGCCTTCCCCAAGGAGCCCTGTTCTCTAGCACAAGGCTGCAGGACAGAGAGAAGCCTCCAAGGGAACAGAGACCAAGACTATCCAACACCCAGATCCAAATCAGACAGCAGCAACATGAAGCCCAGGTGCTCTGGCAAGGCAGTGCTGTGGACTACAGGTGTTAACTGGGAAAGAGCCACAGGAGATCTTGTCTGCAGGGGGGAGCCTGGGGGGTCCCAGTTGTCTATTACCAAGGCCCTCTACCACTTGCTCCCTAGCACTCAAGGAATCTGCATGTCCCAGCCAGAGCTAAAGGTGTTGGTGTGCAGAGCTTCCAAATCCAGATGCCTCTGGGAGTCTGCACCTGCTTTCTGCTGCTGTGTCAGCCTCTGGGACTGCTCTCGAAGCTCATCCAGGGTTCGCAGCCCCTCCTGGTACCACCGGTTGGCAGTCTTCACCCCAACCCCAAAGATCTGCGTGAAGAGCTATGTGGAAGAAAGAACAAAGAAGTCGGGAGTAAAACCCTATAGGAAGATGCGCCTGGGGGCATTACCCTCATGCCCAATGCCACAGGGTGACTCAAACCTTCCCAGCCCACTCACAGGGAAGTGAACCCACATAACCTGGGAACAGCTCTAAGAGAAACATCATGTTGGGGACTTTGCTGCTCAGCTGCCAAAGATTTTTTTTTTTTAATTTGAGAGAGAGAATGGGCACATCAGGGCCTTCAGCCGCTGCGATCAAACTCCAGACATGTGTGCCCCCTTGTGCACATGTGCAACATTGCATGCTTGCATCAACTATGTGTCTGGTTTATGTGGGACCTGGAGATTCGAACATGAGTTCCTTGGTTTCTCAGGCAAGCACCTTAACCACCAAGCCACCTCTCCAGTCCCAAAAGATCTTGATAAGCTACCTCCTAACCCATCTATAAAAGGTCTCCCCTAAACTCACAGGTCAAGCTTTCATTTCCATCAGAACCAAAGGAACCATCCTAACACGTCTGCTCAGCAGGAATTAATTCACTGGGAGAACCTGTGCCTCCCAGCTACTGCAGCTGGGACTTATTTCTTTAGCTCCCTTCAGCAAAGGGCAAAAACACTTAGTGGGGCTGGAGAGTTGGCTTAGGTGTTAAAGGCACTTGATTGCAAAGCCTGCGTGGGCTGGAGAGATGGCTTAATGGTTAAGCGCTTGCCTGTGAAGCCTGAGGACCCTGGCTCGAGGCTTGACTCCCCAGGACCCACGTTAGCCAGATGCACAAGGGGGCACACACGTCTGGAGTTTGTTTGCAGTGGCTGGAGGCCCTGGCACACACATTCTCTCTCTCTGTCTCCCTCTTTCTCTGTCACTGTCAAATAAGTAAAAATAATTAAAAAAAAAAAAAAAAAAAGGCCAGACCCAAAGCCTGCCTCTTTCTCTATCTGTCTTTCTCTCTGTGTCTGTCGCTCTCAAATAAATAAATAAATAAAATTTAAAAAAATAAAAATAAAAAATAGAGAAGTACAGAATATAATATTTGAAAAAAAAAAAGGAGAGCTGGCAGGACAGCAGCTATCAATCACTCTCTGTTTCTTCATTGGTGTGCCAATTCTCACTCTCATTAAAAAAAAAAAAGGCAGTCTGTAGGATTTGCTTCAAAAAATAAATAAACAAAGCAATAAAAACAGACTAGGCTAAGTGATACAGAAAATTCCTTGTGCTCAAAACCGGCTCTTCCTGCATGCCTCTACTTAGCAGGCTTGTGCACATCAGATACCAGCTTAGCTGCTATTTCCTTGGTGAGACCTTCTCCGACCTCAGGACTGTGACAGCCACCCCAGCCTCAGCCCCAGCCGTTCGCCTGCACATGCTGTGGACCGCGCTGTTTGCCCAGCCCCACCTGCACACCTTCATGGTCCGGTGCCTCTCTGAGTAACGTATTCGTTCCACCTCCTCACAGGCTCCATGCTCGAGCAGCTCCTGGGACAGGAAACAAAGCAAAGCTCCTAGCCCAAGGATAAGATGGTCCTTCCACACCCCAGACAGAAGCTCTGCAGTGTGATGAGTCAGAGGACTTGGTAATGGAGATTGTACCTGGGGATCCAGCTGATGTGGCCAAGGCTGGTGCCTCCAGACCCCTCAGGACTGACACTAGACCAGCTGAGGACCAGTAATGTGGGTCATCTCTCAAATGACTAACAAGTGTCAAGAGACAAGTGTTTGCTTCTTAAAATGTGTATGACTTGGGGCTGGAGAGATAACTTAGCAGTTAAGGCATTTGCCTGCAAAGCCTAAGGACCCAGGTTCAACTCCCCAGACCCACAGAGCCAGATACACAAGGGGGCACACGCTTCTGCAGTCTGTTTGCAGTGGCTAGAGGCCCCTGGTGTGCTCATTCTCTCTCTTTCCCCCTTTCTCTCTTAAATAAATAAAACATTTTGAATAAGTTTTTAAAATTATTTTTATTTATTTGAAAATGACAGAGAGAGAGAGAATGGGCACGCCAGGGGCTCCAGCCACTGCAAACGAACTCCAGACGCGTGTGCTCCCTTGTGCATCTGGCTAACGTGGGTCCTGGGGAATCGAGCCTTGAACCGGGGTCCTTAGGCTTCACAGGCAAGCGCTTAACCACAAAGCCATCTCTCCAGCCCAATAAAACATTTTTTTAAAATGTGTACAACTTTATCTAAAAGCATGTTTTGCTACTATGGGTTCTTCAATAAAACATGCTGGGTCCTCAAAATTATACAGAGGATGCCCTCCTGGCAGTCTGGGGCTGATGACAATGACAGCAATATCAACATATGGCTCCCTTTATTGAGTCCCCTCATCCAGTCTGGCATAGGTGAGCATTCCTACACCAGAACTCTGTCGAGTATGACTTCCTGTAGCCTCGCAGCAGCAAAACTCATCCTGCACCCCCATCCTTCCACACTGGGCTGTGAACCACCAAAGCTCCTGCTCTCCCACCGGGACCCAGGGCATCCCGTACCAGTCGCTCACCGCGCTCGGGGTGGCTAGCACTTACCTGGACAACTCTGGAGGAATGTTCTCCAAAATGGGGCAGCCCCTGCAGCTGACTCAGGGATGTGACAGCGCAGGGCAGGGCCTTGAGTACTGAAGCCGCTCTGCGGAAGGAGAGGCTGCGGCCCTCGCTGCCCTCAAAGACTGCTGCCTCTGCCAGTGTCTCCAGGGCCTCCTGCAAGGGACAGGGTAGGAAAGGCACCTTGACTCAACCCATCAGTTTTCATCCAGCAACCCCCATGTCCCCAAGCCTTTACGTCTGGAACCTGTTCACAATCCAGCTCACCGAGAAGCTAGCATTGTGGTGTGTGAGAGGGGTGGGACGTTGGCAGGCATAGGCTGGCATCCATGCTGGGCTTGGGGGCCTCTCTGTGGGCTCAGCCACCTGTGGAAAGGCAACACCCTCGTCATGAGAGGCTGCGACAGGGGCTTAGGGGTTCTGCCCTCCCACCTTGTGCCCTGCAGGAGCTAGGCGAAACTCAGACCCTTGCCTCTCCTCTCACTCACCCTGGCCTTCCTAGGGCTCACGGGAGAAAGGAAGCAAGCTCAGAGGGCACCAAACTGTGCCAGGTGAGGGCAGAAGACACTGCCCTACAGAACCAGTAGAGGACCCGCCTGAAGAGCCGGTGCAGCAGCGCCATCGGCAACCTTGCGCAGGACTTTTCCTGCCATGGCTTTGTTGCACGTGCCACCTCTCAACTCTTCACAATCAAGTGGGCTGGGGATTGATGTCTCCAAGGTGAGGGAGCCTGCCTCCTAGCACTGGCAGCCTTGCTCCAGAGCATTCTGAGAATGGGCGCCTGCCAACTCACAGGTCAGGCCAAAAATCCAGTTAGGAAGAAACACTTGATGGTTAAACTAAGTGGACCCAAAGTGGCTAAGAGCAGAAGATGGGATGTCAAAGCCCCCAAGCCCCTGCTGCAGCCCCTCTTACTGGTTCCTCAGGACCTCCTCCTGTGGTCCTGGAAGAGCCCTCATGGCTAACCTCCTTTAGAGGCATTGCTGTCATTTGTCCCAACTAAGTTAGAGCTGCAGTAGTAGCTCACCTCCAGGCGGTGCCGGACCTCCACAGGGACAGGATGTCCAGCTGCCATGCTCTCTGTAAACCAGCTAATGTCCAGCAGAGCAGGGCGGGGGCCGGGACACTCCGGGAGAGCCGCAGCCATGCGCTTCTGCCAGCAGATGGCCTCCGTGGCTGAGGTCTGCTCCATCACCACGTGCGTCACCTCCCAGCTGGGTGAGAGAGGATGGCGAACCCCTTCCTGTCGGGTTCCATACTCACTCCCAAGCCTTTGATCTCACGGGGCCCTCTGCATGCTGACTGCTCCTCATTCTTAAAGTGTCGCCTTTTCTAGAAAAGCCTTCCCCAACCCTCCTGGTGAACAAATCTGCCACGCTCAGAACTGAGGTTCTCTGCTCCAGCTAGGCTCACAAGCCAAACCCTCTGCTTCCTTTTCCACCTCAGAGAAAGAGGACTCCTTAGGGACCATAGACCTGACAGTCCTAATCTTAGTGCTGGTTACTGTTTTGTTTTGAGACAAGTTCTCGCTATATAGTCCAGGCTGGTCTTGAACTCACTATGGAGCCTGGATGGCCTAGAACTCAATACTCTCCTGAGTGTTGGGATTACAGGCATGCGCCACCACACCCAGCTTCAAGGCTGGGATTAAAGTGAAGAAACCTGAGTCCGCCTGTTTTCTCTGAAACCCAGTGGGAAAACATTTGGTGCAGGACTGTGGGAGAGTCAAGTCTCTGAACTTTCTTCTCTAAAAAGCAATTAAAACTCTGTCTCCGACCTCTTTGAGTCTGGTGCATAGTCTTTGGGAATGTTTAATTATGAAATGAATAACGCTGCAGGAACATTGGCCCTAAGTCCCTTTGTTAGCATAAGTCCACTTACCTATCTTTAACCTCAATCTACTCTCTCACCTGGGTTTCCACAGGTTTCCTCCCTGCATGACTGCCAGCTCTGAATTCTGCAGGCTCAGGGCCTCCTGAGCACTGTTTGGCTAACAAGGTAGGAGGGTGGTTAGCTGCTCCTTACTACTCCTGATCTTGTAGGGCTCTTTAGGCCTCTGGCTTGCTTCTAAGCTATGCGGTCTAACAGCCCCCTTTACAGAAGAGGAAAAGGGGGCTGGAGAAGTGTTAAATTAACTTGGAACCCAGAGCCACAAGTGCTTCAGCCCACAGCTGCGGCCTATTTCCGACCTGGGCCACAAGTGGCCTGTGCGCCCGGGGGCCGCACTGTTTGGCCGTAGACCCGGCACCCGGCACCCGGCGAGGCCCTCGGATCCCAGCAACACGAGGCCCTCTCCCGTGGCCAGGACGCGAGCCGCACACCTGTAGGCGTCCAGGACTCGGAAGCCTTTGGCCAGCGCCAGGCGGGAGAGGAAGGCGCGGCGGCTGCGGCCCATGCGCGGCTCAGCCAGGTAGACGGCCACGCCGGGGAAGAGCGCGCGCGGCTCCGGGGAAGCCGCGGGGGCGCGCGGGGTCCCGGCCCGCGCACGCCGCCGCCGTTTGGAGAGCATCCGCGCGCGGACTCGGGAGGCGGCAGGCTCCAGGAAGGAAGGAGGGAGGGATGCGGAAGACGAGCGGCCGGCGACCGGAGGGAGCGGACAAGCGGACGGAAGCTCGCGGAGTCGGGGAGCGGAGCTTTACCGTGCAGTGAGGGCCCGCCCTATGCAAATGCGGCTCCAACGGGCGCGCGCCCTGTAGGGCTGGGGTCAGCTACACGCCGGAAGCCCCGCCTCTATGCAAATGAGCCCGAAGACTCGTCTTCTATTTAAATTAGTTATCCGGAAAGTCCCGACTAGCTTCGTGGAGCTCGGGGCGGGAAGGCTGAGCGCTGTGGGGGAAGCGGGGATCTGGTGCAAGCTTGTGTAGCAATAGCTTCAAACCAGCCCGGAAAGGTGCTGTTTTTTTTTTTTTTTTTTTTTTTTTTTTTTAACCCAGTAGTGTTGCGACACTGGCCATCCATTTGGAAAAATAAAAATTGGAGACCTCACTCATTGCTTAATAGTAAATAAATTCCAGATGGATTAAATATTTAAATCTGAAAAAGAAACCAAAAGTGTACTGGCAAAAATGTTTTTGTGATATAAGTTACACAATAAACTTGGAAATACTGGAGGAAAAGAATGACGAACTGGACCACATTCAAATTTAAAATGGAGCTGGCCCATGGCGGCCCCATGCCTCTAAACTAACCCTTCAAGGCTGAGGTAGGATCATCTGTTCAAGGCCAGTTTAGGCAACAATCCTTGTCTCAAAAAAAAAAAAAAAAAAAAAACATAGCCCAGGCTGAACTAGAACTTACTGTGTAGTCCCAGGCTGGCCTCGATCTTACAGCGATCCTCCTACCTCTGCCTCCTGTGTGCTGGGATTAAAGGTATTTGCCAGAATTTTTTGTGATTTTTCAAGGTAGGTTCTTGCTCTAGCCCATGCTGACCTGGAATTACTCTCAGGCTGGTCTCAAACTCACAGTGATCCTCCTACTTCTGCCTCCCAAATGGGGGTGGGGAGGGGGGAGAGAAAGAATGGGCACACCAGGGCCTCCAGCCACTGCAGATGAACTCCAGACACTTGCGCCCGTTGTGCATCTAGCTAATGTGGGTCCTGGAGAATCAAACCAGGGTCTTTTGGCTTTGCAGGCAAACGCCTGCACAGCTAAGCTATCCCTCGAGCCCCCTTGTTTTCTTTTGAGACAAGGTTTCACATAGCTCAGGCTGGCCTTCAATTTACTATGAAGCACAGGCTGTCTTTGAACTCGTTATCTTCCTACCTCCAGCTACCAAGTGCTGGGATTATAGTCCTACACCACTACACCTGGTGATCTAAATAACACAATAAATTTGGAAATACTGGAGAAAAGAAAACCTGGACCACATACAAATGTAAAATGTGGCTGGGCTTGACTGCCATTCCTGAACCTCCAGGTCCTGGTGAGTCTCCCCTTCATCTCAGCCTAGCTCAGCGCAGCTGGGCAGAGACAAGGGGAGAAACTTCCTGACCCCTGTTCCACATGGGCTCTGTACTCATGTGCCCTCCACATGGCAGGAGCTCTTTGTACTTTCCTTTCCTTCCTCTCCAACTCCCTTTTCATGTTTCTTCCAGGCCCACCACATGGGCTCTCAGACCACGTGGGTGTATCTTGTTTTCCTTCACTTGGTTTTATTGAGGGAAGCCTCAATAAACATGGTTATTTAATATAAAATAAAATAAAATGTGGCTGGGCACGGTGGCACGTCCCTGAAATCAAAGCTCTCAAGGCGGGACTGGAGAGATGGTTTAGCGGTTAAGTGCTTGCTTGTGAAGCCTAAGGACCCCGGTTCGAGGCTCGGTTCCCCAGGTCCCACGTTAGCCAGATGCACAAGGGGGCGCACACGTCTGGAGTTCGTTTGCAGTAGCTGGAGGCCCTGGCGCGCCCATTCTCTCTCTCTCTCTCTCTCTCTCTCTCCTTTTCTCTCTGTGTCTGTTGCTCTCAAATTAAATAAAAAATGAACAAAAATATTAAAAAAAAAAAAAAAGCTCTCAAGGCTGAGTGCCATCTTGCCAGTGCTGGGTCTGCTGTCCTCACTCTTATTTGGCCATGTGCATTTGAAATCTGTATCAGGAGTGGATCCCTGCTCAAGCAGAATAGGTGGAAAAGGTGGAATTAGAATGGAATCTGTCTTTCCATGCTTCCCTTCTTCTCTCCTATCCTTTCCCTCCTTAATTCTCTCCCCACCCCCCTTGTTTTTTAATATTTATTTATTTATTTATTTACTTTTTAGTTTTTCAAGGTAGGGTCTCACTCTAGTCCAGGCTGACGTGGAGTTCACTATGTAGTCTCAGGGTGGCCTCCAACTCACGGTGATCCACCTACCTCTGCCTCCCGAGTGCTGGGATTAAAGGTGTGCGCCACCATGCCTGGCTCTAAATATTTTATTTTTATTCATTTATTTCAGAGACAGAGAGAGAGAGAGAGAGATACAGACATAAGCAGGGAGGGAGGGAGGGAGGGAGAGAGGGAGGGAGGGAGGGAAGGAGAGAATGTGCACTCCAGGGCCTCCAGCCATCGCAAGGGAACTCCAGATGTGTGCGCCTCCTTGTGAATCTGCCTTACGTGGATCCTAGGGAGTTGAACCTGCGTCCTTTGACATTGGACATAGCAAAGAAATATTCAACCAGTACAAGAGTTAAAACAACCAGGGCAAACATCAAACTCTGTAACTTTAAGTCCAATATCTCTTGCCAGTGACAAATCTCCAAGTCTGATAATTCTAACCAGCAACAAGTCTCTGGCATTCCAGTTCCGCCCCTCCAGCTAGGCTACTCACAGTCCTGGAAAACTTTGTCAGGGCTGGCAGCATTCTTTAGCAGCCATCTTGTGGTCCTGGCATCTCCACTGGGTCTCCACTGCAATCCACAATTCATCCTCATGGCCCCATGTGGTCTCCATGCAGGCATCCAGCAAACCTGCTTCACACTGCCCATGGACATTTCCAAAACACAAGACTGCATTGCAAACCCAATGACCCTCTCTTTCTTGCACTTCTCATACTCCACAATACCAGGTAGGGTGCCAATTTGTTAATCCAGAGTGGGGAATAAAGCCAATTTTGAAGAAAGGACACTCCTTGAGCACACAGGCCCCTTCAAAAGAGTCTACATTCTTCCTGTTGCCCCAGTGCAGGTCAGCTGGCCCAATCTCAAAGGTTGTAATCCAAGATGCAAAAATATATACATTATAACACAAAAAACACCAAAAATCAAGACAATATAAATCCACCAAAAAGTACTAATGCATCAGAAATGACCTCCAGTGAGAATGAGTTAGAGGAAATGCCTGAAAAAAATTTCAAAAGAATGATTATAAATATGCTCAAAGAAGTCAAAGAGGAAATCAAAGGAATGAAAGAGGAAATCAAAGGAATCAAAGAAGACACAGGAAACCAATTTAATGAATAAAGAGGTCAATATAAGACATAAATAAGGAAATAGAAATAATAAAGAAAACCCAGCCAGAATTACTAGCAATGAAGAACACAGTTAATGAAATTAAAAAAACTCTGTAGAAAATCTCTCCAGTAGAATGGATGGAGGAGAGGACAGAATATCTAAAGTAGAAGACCAGGTGGAAGATCTAATACAGCCAAACAAAGAGAAAGACAAACTAATAGGAAAGTATAAATGGGAATTTCAAGATATTCAGGACAGTATGAAAAGATCAAACCCAAGAATTCAGGGCATAGTAGAAGGTGAAGAATTTCACTCCAAAGGCATGTTGCAGTCAGGTTCACATTGCTGGTAGAAATAACCCAACCAAGAGCAGCTTCTGGGAAAAAGGTTTATTTTGGCTTATAGGCTTGAGGGGAAACTCCATGATGGCAGGGGGAAATGATGGCATAAGCAGAGGGTGGATATCATGCCCTGGCCAATTAGCAAACACTGGCAAGGGGAAACTGGTTATAACAACCATAAGCCCGTCCCCAACAATACACTCACTCCAGGAGGCGTTAATTTCCAAATCTCCATTAGCTGAGAATCTGGCCTTCAGAACACCCAAGTTTATGGGGGACACCTGAATCAAACCACTACACAATCTATATGCATCCTGTTGGTTCTATTCCTCTAAAGAAGCCTGACCAACAACCCCGCACTGGTAGTTTTTCCTCTTTCACAATCTCTCTGTGCCCAGCTGTGGTGTGGGCACAGAGGTGACAGGAAGAGACAGTGGCTCAGCCCGCTATTCCTTGGCCTTACTCGTCTTCCAGCCTCCCAAACACCCACCTACCAATTCAGGCCTTAAGGCTACTGGGACCTCAGAACCTTCACAGTGCAGCCAGGATGCCTGGTTGTGGCTCCTTGCTCCCTCACCTCCCTCTTAACAGCAGGGTCAGAGCCTGTCAGCTTTACCTGAATGTGTGCAGAGCAGGTCCCTCCAGCTTCCTGTACTCTAAAACCGGTTCCTTGCCTCTTAATGGTCTGTATTGCAACCAGGGTTCCTTGGCTGCAACAGAATCTTTTGTATTTTATTTTTATGTATTTATTTGACAGAGAAAGAGAGAGAGAAAGGGAGGGTGGGTATGCCAGGGCCTCCAACCACTGCAAAGGAACTCCAGACAGTGCACCCCCTTGTGCATCTGACTAACCTGGGTCCTGGGGAATCAAACCTGGGTCCTTTGGCTTTTCAGGCAAACGCCTTAACCACTAAGCCATCCTTCTAGCCCAGAAGAATCTTTTTTTTTTTAAAAAAAAACTTATTTGCAAGCAGAGAGAGACAGAAAAAAAGGCAGAAAATGGGTGTTCCAGGGCATCTAGCCACTACAAATGAACTCCAGATGCATATGCCATTTTGTGCATCTGGCTTTACATGGGTGCTAGTAAATTGAATCCGAGTCATTAGGCTTTGCAGGCAAATGCTTTAACCAGTGAGTCATCTCTGCAGCCCCAGAAGATTGTGGGGTTTTTTTTGTTGTTGTTGTTTTGTTTTGTTTTTTGAGGTAGGGTCTCACTGTAGCTCAGGCTGACTTGGAATTCACTATGTAGTCTCAGGGTAGCTTGGAACTCACCACAATCGTCCTACTGACAATAAAGGTATGTACCACCATGCCGGGCCAAGAAGAATCTTTTAGTAACACATCAGACATAAATACTCAAAGTCTGGGCAACTGTGTACAGATATCTGTGCAATTAATTCCTTGCAAGTGAAGCTGGACCAAACTGGCTTAGAAATCCGCCACATCAGCGGGGTGTGGTGCTTACACACCTTGAGTCCCAGCTCTTGGGAGGCTGAGGTAGGACTATCACTATGAGTTCCAGGCCAGCGTGAGCTACAGACTGAGTTCCAGGTTAGCCTGGGCTGGAGTGCATGAAGCCCTGCCAAGAAAGAAGGAAAGGAAGAAAGGAGCCACATGCTCAGAGCGGTTGCTGCAAAGGACCTGCTTGAATCACATGGGCCTGAGTCATCATGAAAACTGACCAGACGTGATGTAGATGGGATGAAGACATGATTCGAGAAAGGAACTGGCCTGCTGTGCTCTGTATGTACCTCCGGGAGAGGTGGCCTGCTGTGGGGGATGGGGACAGGATCTTCTGCCGATGAAATGATCTTTGAGCTCTACCTGTGGGTTGTGAGTTCTGAGTCTGCTGTGTGTATGTGTTCAAGTATTATCTCGGAGAATGAGTAGAATAGTTAGGTCTAAAACTCCTGGGGTGGGGGAGGGGAGGCTGGAGAGATGGCTTAGTGGTTAAGGCACTTGCCTGCGAAGTCTAAGGATCCAGGTTCAACATTAGCCAGATATACATGGTGGCACATGTGTCTGTAGTTTATTTGCAGTGGCTGAGGCCCTGGCGTGCCCATTCTCTCACTCTCACTCTTTCTCTTTCATAAATAAATAAATAAAAATATGCTTAAAAAAAAAAAAAAAACAACTTCTGGGTGGAAGCAAGGGTGTGCCCTCTGCAGGAATGGGGACTGGCTCAGAGAGGGCAATGCTCTGGGATTGGAAATGGCTTTGGAAACAGGGGTTTGTTTTCCTTTTTTTAATTATTTATTTTTATTTATTAGAGACAGAGAGAAGTAGAGAGTGAGAATGGGCATGCCAGGGCCTCTAGCCACTGCAAACGAACTCCAGATGCATGTGCCACGATGTGCATCTGGCTTATGTGGTACCTGAAGAATCAAACCTGGGTCCTTAGGCTTTGCAGGTATGCGCCTTAAGTGCTAAGCCATCTCTCCAGCCCAGGAAACAGGGTTTGCAATAGGAGGTACAGCTACTTGGGACAGGCCAGAACATGCCTGGATGGAGTTTCTTCTCTTTTTCTTTCTTTCTTTCTTTTTTTTTTTTTTGGTTTTTCAAGGTAGGGTTTCACTCTAGTTCAGGCTGACCTAGAAGTCACTATGTGGTTTCAGGGTGGTCTTGAGCTCAGGGTGATTTCCTACCTCTGCCTGGGATTAAAGGCATGTGCCACCATGCCCAGCTTTATTTATTTACTTATTTGAGAGAAAGAGGCAGATAGAGAGAATGGGCACACCCAAGGCCTCCAGCCACTACAAACGAATTACAGACGCCTGTGCTACCTTATGCATCTGGCTTATATGGGTTCTGAGGAGTCAAACCTGGGTCCTTTGGCTTTGCAGGTGAGTGTGTTGACTGCAGAGCCATCTCTCCAGCCCTGGAGTGGCAAAGACCCCACTGAATGGAGACTTCAGGTTCATATATGAGAATTTCAGGTTTCCATCCTCAGTTGGCTTGATCTCCCCACACAGGCACATGGGAAAGTGGTGAAGTCAAGGGAGGGAGGGAGCCTGCCACAGGGCGGTAGTGAGTTGCATCCCCTGCCCCACATACCATACCAAGGATTAAAAGGGGCTTTGAGATGAAAGAGACAGTTGGTACAATAGCCTAGATGGGTATAGAGAGCCTTTCAGTAAGTGGAAAGAGCCACTTATCGTGGGTTCTGATTACATTGACAAGAAAATGTAGACATGTTAAAAAAAGATTATGGGACAGAAAACAGACCAGATTAACTGGGGCTGGGAGAAGAAAGCAAATGGCCAGGAAAAAATTTGAGGGTGATGGAATGCTCCTTGATTGCGTCAGAGGCTCTAGGAATGCGTTTATCAGACTTGTAATTCTGCACTAAAAAATATGAACTTGAGGACAGACACGGTAGCACAGGCCTTTAATCCCAGCACTAGGGAGGCAGAGGTAGGAGGATTGCCGTGAATTCAAGGCCACTCTGAGACTTCATAGTGAATTCAGGTCAGCCTGGGCTAGAGTGAGACCCTACCTCAAAAAAAGAAAAACAACCAAAAAAAAAAAAAAAAAAAGGAAAGAAAAAAAAAATGTGAATTTTACACCTGACACATATACCTCGTTAAACTTGACTTTTCAAAACAGGTGTTCAGCCATATACACTGGTGGAAAAGGATACCCAGGAAACATTTCCTGATACTATTCCTTATGAAAGCAGAGAGTGATACGTCTAACACGAGGCCATGTTTATAGAAAGGTTTCTATATATGCGGGGCTGGAGAGATGGCTCAGTGGCTAAGGTGCTTGCCTACAAAGACTAATGAACCAAATCTGATTCTCCGGTACCTATGTAAAGCCAGGTGCACAGTGGTGCATGCCTCTGGAGTTTGTTTGCAATAGTTGGAAGCCCATTCTCTCTGTTTCTCTTTTCTCTCTCTCTCTCCTTGCAAATAAATAAATAAAAATATTATTTATTTATTTGAGAAATAGAGAGGCAGGTATGTATGTATGTGTATATATATATGAGAGAGAGAGAATGGATGTTTCAGAGCCTCTAGTCACTGCAAAGAAACTCCAGACACATGTATCACCTTGTGCATTTGTCTTTCGTGGGTTCTGGGAAATCAAACCTGGGTCCTTAGGCTTTGTAGGCAAGCACCTTAACCACTAAGTCATCTCTCAAGCCCCAAAATACGTTTTTCAAAAAGTTTATTTGAGAGAGAGAGAGAGAGAGAGAGGAGAGAGATAGAAAGAGAGAATGGGTGCGTCAGAGCCTCCAGCTGCTGCAAAAAAACTCCAGGTGCATGTGTCACCTTGAGCATTTGGCTTATGTGGGTCCTGGGGAATTGAACCTGGGTCCTGTGGTTTTGCAGGCAAGTGCCTTAACTGCTAAGCCATTTCTCCAGACCCCGAAAATATTTTTAAAATAAAAAATGCTTTATATATGGAAAATAGAGTGGTAATATGGCCAAGAAAATGTTTGCCAACATTATGCACTAAAAAAAAAAAATGTGATTGTAAGTGACACATTTCCTATGTTGCTTATTTTTCTAAAATTTCTACAAACTGCACATATTACCTGGAAGGAAAGGTGAGAAAACGAGTCTCATCTTGTGGATGGGAAGCCTCCAGCCTGCTTTTCCTCCGGCTCTCATGCTCATGTTTTGGGTGACTTTTGCCCATGTGTGAGCTTATGTCTTCTCAAGATGAATCTCATCTGGAGACTTTGTGTTGCAGCCTCTAGTTTGAGAGGACCCTGGGGGAGACTCCCCTGTTTATAACCTTTGAAAGCCCCCTTTGGGGCCATCTGTACGTGAGGCCTTACTTTGTACAGACTAGGCTCTACTCTGGAGTGTGTCCCTTCCGTCGCTGTCCCCTCTTCCCTGCAGACCAGTGGCACGTAAGAAGCTTGCGGCCAAACTGTTGATTGGACCTGAGCCCCTGAGGACTGTTCATCCGAAGAGTGCTGCCCTGCTGCTTCTCTGAGCTCTCTGACACATTGCAGTGATTTGGGTAACTGGTTGTCCTATGGCAAACTGTCACAGGCTGAGCAGCTGGGACCCACAGAAACTTATTCTCTCCAAGTTCCCAAGGCCAGGAATGAAAATCCAGATGTTAGTGGGGCCACATTCCCTGAAGTCTAAAGACCTGATTCCTCCCTCAGTGGGGGACTCCCATTATGCCTACAGCTTCTGCCTGCATCGCACAAGCCTCTGCCACCCTGACTCTGTGTCATCCTCCTTCCAAATAAAGATACTGATCATTGGATTGAGGCCCCTGGAATTCAGGAGGATGGCATCTCAAGATTCGTATTCTTTTTTAACATTCCCTCATTTATTTATTTGAGAGAGGGAGAGGGAAGGAAGAAGGAGGCAGATAGACAGAATGGGCGTCCCAGGCCTCCAGCCATTGCAAATGAGTTCCAGATGCATGTGCCACCTTGTGCTTCTGACTTACATGCACTTATGTGCTCCCGGGGAATCACACCGAGGTCCTTTGGCTTCACAGGCAAGAGCCTTAACTGCTAAACCATCTTTCCAGCCCTCAAGGTTCTTATTATAATTATATCTATAAAGCCTCTTATTCCAAGTAAGGTCACATGCTAAGGTTCTGAGTGGGCATGAATTTAGTCAGGGGAGGTCATTTTTCAATCTGCTGCCATGGGTACAGCTTTGCCACCTTCCCTGCCTTGTATGGACCTGACAGAGTCTTAAATTTCATGTGTTTTTATTTTATTGTGTTATTTTATTTTTTTGAGACAAGTCTCACTAGGTAGCTCAGGCTGGCCTAACGACCCCAATCCCCCTGCCTCAGCCTTCTTTTTGAGTGCTAGGAGTTCAAGTGTGTGCCACCATACCTAGCTTGGATTTGAATTTTGGACAGCTGATATACTAATGTCAGGGCTGTGGCTTGCCAGAGCCTGGCTGGTTATGTAACAATGATCAAGAGTTTTATTTTGGGAAGTGGTTTGTTACCTTTTAAGGAAGGTCTGAGTGTCTGCTTCTGCATACATTCCATGTAAGAGCAGAGTGGGGGTTTGGAGGCCCAGGGAGGGACCCCTAGAAGACTGGGAGGGAGTTCAAAGTATCTCCCTTCTACCCAGGAATTTGGCCAGAGAAAGGTAGCAAAGGAATCTATCTTTTTCTTCTTCTTTTTTTTTTTATATATGTTTTTTGTTCATTTTTATTTATTTATTTGAGAGTGACAGACACAGGGAGAAAGACAGATAGAGGGAGACAGAGAGGATGGGTGCGCCAGGGCTTCCAGCCACTGCAAACGAACTCCAGATGCGTGCACCCCCTTGTGCATCTGGCTAACGTGGGACCTGGGGAACCGAGCCTCGAACCGGGGTCCTTAGGCTTCACAGGCAAGCGCTTAACCGCTAAGCCATCTCTCCAGCCCTTCTTCTTTTTTTTAAAAGTTTATTTATTTATTTGAGAGAGAGCGAGAGAGAGAGGGAGGGAGGGAGAGAGAGAGAATGGATGCACCAGGGCCTCCAACCACTGCAAACGAACTCCAGACACATGCACCACCTTGTGCATCTGGCTTATGTGGGTCCTGGAGAGTCAAACCGGGATCATTTGTCTTTGCAGACCAACACCTTATCTGCTAAAATATCTTTTCAGCCCCTAAAATATTTATTTATTTACACGTTTATTTATTTATTTGAGAGAGACAGACAGAGAAAGAAAGAGGGAGGGAGAGAGAGAGAGAGAGAGAGAATGGGCACGCCAGGGCCTCCAGCCACCTCAAACAAACTACAGACATGTGCACCCCCTTGTGCATCTGGCTAACGTGGGTCCTGGGGAATCGAGCCTTGAACCAGGGTCCTTAGGCTTCACGGGCAAGCATTTAACCACTAAGCCATTTTCCAGCCCCTAATTTTTTTTTTCTTTTAGAGTGGATTGCCATGCATTCAAGGGCACCCTGAGACTACATAATGAATTCCTGTCAGCCTGTGCTAGAGCAATAGCCTACCTTGAAAAACAAAACAAAAACAAACAAACAAACAAACGAAAAACTGGGCCACAGACAGATAGGGGCGGGAAGTAAACTGCTAGAGGGATGGAGGACTTGGAGTTGGCCAAGTACTATACTAATGACTTGTTATACTTTTGGATGCAATTGGCCCTACAGAGGTTCATTGACTTATGATGGGTTATGCATGACTAAGCCCATGGCCACTGGGACATGTCTTAAGCGGAAAATTCACGTGATACACTTAACCTTCAGCGCACCCCAGCTGAGTAGCACACTGTAAAGTGTAGGTTGTTTCTCCTGATCTAGTCAGTGGTCATCTGGGAGCTGTGGCTTGCTGCCCTTGCCCCAGCATAAGAGATCACACCGCATATTATTAGCCTGGAAAAAGATAAAAATTCAAAGCATAACTTCTTTTGAATACGGACCATTTTCACACCATTGTAAGGCTGAAAAATGGTAAGCCAGACCATTGTAAGTTAGGGACCGACTGCAGGTATTTTTTTAGTAGAGGCTGGAGAGATGGCTCAGTGGTTAAATGTGCTTCCTGTTCAAGCATGAGGGCCTGTGACTGCTTGGATTCGAATCTCCAGAACCCACGTAAGCAGCTGGATGTGGCTCTGCAAATCCGTAACCCCAGTCCTGTGGGGAAGCTGAGACAGAATTGCTAGGGCTCACAAATAGTGGTGGAGAGGGACACCCCTCCATTGTTTTTCTCTGGTTGCACAGGCCTGTGCCCAGGGGGCTGCACTGGTGCCTACACATGCCCACACCACACACGTGCCTATGCCACACACTACACACATGCACACACACAAAAAAGATGTTTAGAGCAGTTAGGGAAGTGTGTACTCTGAGTGAGTGCTGGATAGTGTGGAAGTGGGTTAAGATTATCAAGAATGCTAATAGCGTTGGGGGTCCGGGAGGTGGCTTAATGGATCATGCGCTGGCTGCACAAGTGTGACCCCGGGAGCCCACGCTGCACATGCTGCTCCGATGAACTTCCAAACCAGGCACAGTTTATGGGAGGAATGACATTTATTTGAAGCTTACAGACCCTGGAGAAGTTCCATAAAGGCCAAAGAAACTGGCGGGCCCATGCCAAGAGAGACAAAAGCCAAAAAACAACACCCAAGCAAGCACACTCCAGGAACCCCGGCTGAACTGAGGCTCTTTGTGTATCTTGGACTGGAATTCAGATCCACCCCCCAGTAACACCTCCTCCAGTCAAGTTACAAGCTTGAATAAAACTCAATCAATTGGAGGACATGCGTTCAAACCCCCACACCACGTAAAGCTGGAGGCTGGCGCACTAGCGTCTGGAACCCCAGCAGGCATATGGTGAAGGGGGGCAGAGACAGGAGAATCACCCCGAAGCTCATGGGCACTTAGCCCAGCAAATACAGTGATGAACAAGGAGAGAGCCTGCTTCGAAAAAGGTGAAAAGCAAAGACTGATACCTGAACTTGTCCTCTGATCCTCACATACGTCATGGTACACACATGTCCACACTCACATGTGAACACACATGCACACACACACACACACACACACACACAAGAGCAATAAGAGATTAGAGAGAGCACCTTCTCCTCCTCTTCTTTTTATTTATTTATTTGAGAGAGAGAGAGCATGCCAGGGCCTCCAGCCACTGCAAAGAACTCCAGATACATGTGCCACCTTGTGCATCCAGTTTACGTGGGTCCTGGGGAACTGAACCTGGGTCCTTTGACTTTGCAAGCAAATGCCTTAACTGCTAAGCCATCCCTCCAGTCCTCCTCCTCCTTCTTTTTGTCTTTTGAGGTAGTGTTTCACTCAAGTCCAGACTGACTTGGAACTCACTCTGTATTTTCAGGTTGGCCTCAAACTCACAACGATCCTCCTACCTCTGCCTCCCGAGTGCTAGGATTAAAGGTGTGTGCCACCATGCCCAGCTCAGTCCTTTTTTTTTTAAAAAAAAAAAATTATTTATTAGAGAGAGAGAAAGAGGTAGATAGAGAGAATAGGCACGCCAAGGCCTTTGGCCACTACAAATGATCTCCAGAAGCATGCACCATTTTGTGCATCTGGCTTTATGTGGGTCCTGGGGAATCAAATTCAGATTGTTAGCTTTTGCAGGCAAGCGCCTTAACTGTACCTTAATTGCTAAGCCATCTCTCCAGCCCCATTGAAACATTTATTGGTGAAATCATGGTGCCTTGAGGAGGAAGACAGGTTGGAGAGCAGAGGGAGCAGGTGGGCATGCACTGAACCTCAGGGACTGGTGTCGGGCCAGGCCGTCTGCTTTTGCAGATGACAGAAGTTTCCATAGTAGAATGTTTCTGAGGTTGTGCACACTGCATAATGAGATCAGCCTTGCCAGGCCTCTCTGCCAGATTGCTCTAAGCACTTCACATGTGTCAGCTCTTTAATACCCTGGGACTCCTGTCTGTGGGGATGACATCAGTGGCCCCAGAGAGGAGACGGACACACAGAGTGGGCCAGCCTCCTGACGGAAGCCCACAGCTGATGGACAGTGGGATTGGGGTGTGAAGCAGCCTGTTTGTTTGGACCTCTTAGGTGTCTCAAGGTCTGAACACGTTCAAAATCCTCTGAAAGGCTAGAGGGATGGCTTAGAGGTTAAGGTGCTTGCCTACAAAGCCAAAGGACTCAGGTTGGATTCCCCAGGATCCACGTAAACCAGATGCACAAGGTGGTGCATGTGTCTGGGTTTTTTTTTTTTTTTTTTTTGCAGCAGCAGCTAGAGGCCCTGATGCACCAATTCTCTCTGTTTCTCTCTCTCTCTCTCTCTCTCAAATAAATGAATAATAATTAAAAAAAAAACCTCTGGAAGATTATACTTGTTCTTTCTGGCAGGTGGGACAACATGGAATTTGATAAAATGTATCATAGTTATTTTGTTCTTTGGCCTTCTGTGTTTGCTAATTTTTCTACAATGAGAAAATAGTACTTGTGAGAGAGAAGACTTTTCTTTTAATTTTGTGTGTGTGTGTGTGTGTGAGAGAGAAAGTGTGAAAGTTGCCAAGCCAGCTCCTTCAGCCACTGCAATCAGACTCCAGACATGTGCATGTGCGTCTGGCTTATGTGGGTTCTGGGGAGTCAAACCTGGGTCCTTAGGCTTTGCAGGGAAGCACCTTAACTGCTGAGCCGTCTCTCCAGCCTGAGAAAAGACATTTGAAAAGGACAAGTCTTTGACAGAGCCGTAGCCAGCGCTGCCCAGCATGGCCATGGAGGGGCTTCTGCTAGGAGGGGATGTTGAGTCTGGGCTTTTGCTGGCTGAGGGAGCAGCTGAGCAAGGCAGTGGCCAAGGCAGGGACACGCTGCCTGGAACCTGCAGTTCAGGGTGGAGGATGGCACTGGCCACTTATGGTCGCTAGTCCCTGTCCCTGCCCACAGCCAGGAACTTTCCCTGATGTAGCACAGCTAGCATGGTTCCTGTCCTAAAGGTCGATCAACGGAACTACCCAGTGTCCGGCCTGGCACCAGGCACCCGAAGTCACACAGGGTGGGCACCAGGTATCCTGTAGTTCTTTCATACCCAAGCTCATTTTGTGAAATGGCATCTCAAAGGAGGACTTGGGCAATGCGGCCACCCCTGCTTCACGTCCTGCTCTTCCATCATGGCTGTTTGGGGTGGGCTCGCGGTCTCCCCTCTCTGCCAGGAGCCTGCCTCTCCCCTCTCATCAGGCCTCTGGAGTGTGGGCAGCTGTCTTGGAGACACACTGTGTTGGTGTGGGGGGGTATCTTTTCCCTGCCCTGCTCCCTCAGGGTCCTACACTGGTTTCCAGTGTTGCTGGCCGTGTCCCAGCTTCTGTCAACTCGTTGACCAATTCTTTTTTTTTTAATTTAAATTTTATTTTTATTTATTTATTTGAGAGAGGGAAAGGGGCAAAATGAGAGACACAGAGAGAGAAACAGAGAGAGAGAAAGAGAATAGGCATGCCAAGGTTTCCAGCCACTGCAAACTAACTCCAGACGCATGTGCCCCCTAGTGCATCTGGCTTACGTGGGTCCTGGGGAATCAAACTGAGGTCCTTTGGCTTTGCAGGCAAGGGCCTTAACCACTGAGCAATCTCTCCAGCCCTCTTGGGCCAATTCCTGTGGCTCAATGCCCACCCTTATGTCGCGCAGGTCCTCTGCGCAGGACTCAACAGCGACTTGTGCCCCGCCCACTCATCTGCCTAAAGCAGCCCCGAGCTCAGGCCGCTCGCTCACATCTGCCCTCCCCCCACGTGTCACTCTTTCTGGACACCGGCCACGTCCTCCAGCCTCTCCCGCTCTCTCATGCAGTCTGTCCTCCAGGAAGTCTGTGCTGCTTCCCAGCATCAGGTCTGTGTCCCTGCCAGTGGGCTGCAGCTGCTGGAGAGAAACCCATGGTCCTCCTGTGGTGGGTGACCAAGCCAAGCCTCACCTCACCCTGTGGAAAGGGGCTTGCCTTACAGGGCTGTGAGTGAGTGATTCACCAAAGCAGGCAAGGGTCCAGGCCTTTAGGAGTAAGGGTCAGCTGTGGTGGACTGGGCATTGCTCAGCCACCAGGGTGGTGCCTCTCTTTGGGGATTCATGCCCATTTCAGGGCCCGAGGGGGAAAATATGGGAAAACAGGGTTGCCGAGTCTTCAGGGACACTGGAGATTGACACTTCCTCCTTCAGGACCACAGGGGGATCCCCAAGCCTCTGGGATGGACTGTGACTGATGCACGAGGATTCGAGGAGAGGCCTGAGGTAAGCAGGAGCATCAGCAGTGGTGAATGGGCAAGAGGGGCACCCAGATCCCAGGCTCCCGGGAGTCAGCAGACCTGGCAAGTACCTGCGCAGATCCTGTAGTGCCAAGGAGAGTGGGCAGCTGGACCTGGAGGAAGTCAGAGTAAGATCAAGGCTGGAGATGGAGATCAAGAGTGGGGGTGGTGCAGAGAGGGTGTCTCTGTAGCAGGGGTGCAACAGGTTTCTGGGGGGAGGAGGCAAGGTGAAGACAAGAGAGGTGTGGTGAGTTGAGTCAGATGTCCCCTTTAAATTCATGTGTTCTGAATGCTTGTTCCCCAGCTGGTGGCAATTTGGGAGGTGGAGCCTAGCTGGAGGAGGTGTGTGTCGCTGGGGGTGGTGGATCTTGAGTTTTTATTAGCCCCTAGCTTGCCAGTATTAGTGTGGCTCACTCTCCTGCTGCTGTTTGTCACCTGCTGTAGCAGAGTGATGTCTAATCTCTGATTATGCCATGTTGTCCCCTGCCATCATGAAGCTTCCCCTTGAGACTCAAAGCCAAAATAAAAACCTTTTCTGGGATGGAGAGCTGGCTCAGAGGTTAAGGCACTTGCCTGCAAAGACTAATGACTGAATTTGAGTCCCTGGCACCAGTGCATCTAGAGTTCATTTGCAGTGGCTAGAGGCCCTAGTGCACCCATTCTTTCTCTCTCTCCTTACCAATAAATAATATTAATAATAAAACCTTTCTTACCATGAGCTGCATTTGGTTGGGTGCTTCATTTCAGCAATGCAAAAGTAACTGCAGGGCTGGAGAGATTGCTTAAAAGTTAAGACACTTGCCTAGGAAGCCTGAGGACCCATGTTCAATTCTCCAGATCCCACGTAAGCCAGATGCACAAAGGTGAGGCAATTGCACCATTGGACTTGCCCACTAGGTGGTGCAAGCATCTGGAGTTCAATTGCAGGGGCTGAGGCTCTGGCACACCAATTCTCTCTCCCTCTAAAAGTAAAAAAATTAAAAAATAACTGCAACAAGGGGCCAATGGAAGGGCTGGGAATGTAGCTTAGTGGTAAAGTACCTGCCTAGCATGTGTAAGGCTCTGGGTTAAACCTCCGGCCGTAAAAGGAAAAGGAAGAAGAGAGGCCAAATGGCACTCCTGAGACCCTATCCTGCCTCCACCCCAATCTCAGAAATCTCAGAATGGAATCTCTTATGCCTCTCCCTATCATGCATGGCTGTGCTAGTCTATCATCATTATCTACTACGCATCTGCAACATGATACTGTAACAGACAAGAAGTGTGTAATCTAGTGCCCGCTCCCCCAGAAGGTTCAGGTCTGGGGTCATTGTTCTGCGCAATCTTTACTCAGGCTGACGCAGGTCCTTCCCAGATCTTGTGATGACTCATCATTTTTCCCTTCTCCTCCTCCTTCTTTTTTGTCTTTCGAGGTAGGGTTTCACTCTAACTGAGGCTGACCTAGAATTCACTATGTAGTCTCAGAGTGCCCTCGAACTCATGGCGATCCTCCAACCTCTGCCTCCTGAGTCCTGGGATTAAAGGTGTGTACCAACATGCCTGGCTCTTCTTTTTCTTTTTCTTTATTTATTTGAGAGCTACAGACAGACAGAGAAAGAGGCAGAGAAAAAGAGAGAGAATGGGCACTCCAGGGCCTCCAGGCCACTGCAACCAAACTCCAGATGCATGTATCACCTTGTGCATCTGGGTTACCTGGGGTTCTAGGGACTCGAGCCTCGAACCGGGGTCCTTAGGCTTTATAGGCAAGCTTCATCTCTCCAGCCCTCCTCTTCCTCCTCCCCCTTCTCCTCCTCCTCCCCCTCCTCCTCCTCTTCTTCTTCTTCTTTTTGAGGTAGGGTCTCACTCTAGCCGAGGCTGACCTGGAATTCACTATATAATCTCAGGGTGGCCTCGAACTCACGGCCATCCTCCTACCTCTGCCTCCCGAGTGCTGGAATTAAAGGTGTGCACCACCATGCCCACCTTTTTTTTTTTTTTAATACTGGGGTTACAGGCATGTGCCACCATGGTTTCTTTATCCCTTTTTTAGTTTTATTTATTTTAAGGTTTTCTTTTTAAATTTTATTTATTTGAGAGAAAGAGGGAGAGAGAGAGAGAGACTGATAGATGGAGGGCAGGAGAGAATGGGTGTGCCAGGGCCTTCAGCCACTGTAAACTAACTCCAGATGTGTGTGCCACCTTGTGCATCTGGCTTACATGGGTCCTGGTGAATTGAACTTAGGTCATTTGGCTTTGCAGGTAAGCACCTTAACCGCTAAGCCATCTCTCCAGCCCTGACTCATCATTTTCCCATGTGATCAGGTTTGTTGCCAGCTGCATAATGCTCCCACATCTGGAGAGAGAGAGAGAGAGAGAGAGAGAGAGAGAGAGAGAGAGAGAGAGAGAGAGAGAGAGAGCTGCTTTAGTTCCATTGTATACTGTTTGGTATTGAACAGAGGACCAGATATTTTCTGCTTCCAGACTTTGCCGTGGATTTTCTTCAGGTATTCTAGATCATTTCCCAGTTTCACAGCTATCACTTTATATTTGTGCCTGCTTTTAGCAGTAAGTCTAAGACAGCCTAAGCAAGTCAGCTGGGAAGCTGTGACCCATGAAGCAAGAGTCTCCTGGTAGAGTCACCATTGGTGTTCCTACCCAGAAAACATCCATCTTGGGCTGGAGATGGTTTAGTGGCTAAGGCACTTGTCAAAGCCAAAGGAACCAGGTTCCATTCCCCAGTACCCACAGAAAAGCCAGATGCACATGTCTGGAGTTCATTTGCAGTGGTTGGAGGCCCTGGTGTGCCTATGCTCTCCCTTCCTCCCCCCGTCTCTATCTCTCTCTTCCTCTTTCTCTCTCAACTAAATAAATAATTTTTTTGTTGTTGTTTTTGTTTTTCAAGGTAGGGTCTCACTCTAGCCCAGGCTGACCTGGAATTCACTATGGAGTCTCAGGATGGCCTTGAACTCACAGCAATCCTCCTATCTCTGCCTCCTGAGTACTGGAATTAAAGGCTTACGCCACCACACCCGGTTTAAATTAAATATTTTTTAAAGAGAAAACATCCAGCCAGGTGTGGTGGTGCATGCCTTTAATCCCAGCACTCGGGAGGCAGAGATAGGAGGATTGCCATGAGTTCGAGGCCAGCCTGAGAATTCAGAGTGAATTTTCCAGGTCAGTTTAGACTAGGGTGAAACCCTACCTCAAAAAACCAAAAACGAAAGAAAGAAAGAAAGAAAGAAAGAAAGAAAGAAAGAAAGAAAGAAAGAAAGAAAGAAAGAAAACATCCATCTTTGTAGTGTGGTCATTACACAGTAGAGTGTCCAGGCAGACATCATTACCCCTTTTAAAAAATTATTTATCTAGGGGCTGGGGAAGTGGCTTAGTGGTTAAGGCGCTTGCCTGCAACGCCAAAGGTCCCTGGTTCAATTCCCCAGGACCCACATAATCCAGATACACAAGATGGCATGTGCATCTGGAGTTTGTTTGCAGCAGCTGGAGGCTCTGGTGTGCACAGCTGGTTTCTAAAGCTATGGGAAGCTAAGAATGTTCACTCTCTGACCTAAGAAGTACAGATCTCTTTCCAATGTCTTGTTTGCTTTGAAATTGCAACCTCGGTGTATTTTGTTACACAGAGGGCAAAAATTTTAAGCGAATCAAATTCTCTATCCTGTAGAAGATTTCCCCCATGAAGCATATATAAATATATATATACAGACCTCTATCCTTTCTTTATTTCAGTATTAACTATTTAATTAATTTTGTTTGTTTGTTTTATTTTTCTGAGGTAGTGTTTCACTCTAGCACAGGCTGACCTGGAATTCGCTATGTAGTCTCAGGGTAGTCTCGAACTCACAGCGATCTTCCTACCTCTGCATCTCGAGAGAGGGGGGATTAAAGGCATGTGGCACCACACCTGGCCCCTATTTTTTCTTTTATATTTTTGGTTTATTTTCTAGCACAAGTATCTCAACTCTGGAGTTAATTTTGATGAAGGCGAGAGGTAGGGGTCAAACTTTCTTGCCACTGGATCCCATGTTGAAGGATGCCTCCTCTATGGCTCAACACTGGGCTGATTGTTACACTAAGTTGTCACACACCCTCTGCCCAGATCTGTGAGCTGCAGAATTACTCATCAGTGCTGGAAGCCTGCTCCTGTCTTGCTGTGGTGACCCTCATTGCAGTGAGTCTTCCCACAGCTGGGCCTGCTGTCTGCCCTGCGGTGAATGGAAGGAATTCAGCACGAACTGTGCTCACTCAGCAGCCAGGCCTGAGGAGCCTGACTGTGGAAAAATCACATGTGGTTTTCAAGTTTCTGGAAACCAAGGGAATTGTTCTGCCAGTTGTGAGGATGGCTAGACACAGGTCTTCACAGCTCAGGAAACCATCCCTCCTTGTGGACTTGAGTGGCTGACCCTATGGTGACATCTAGAGAAGGAGTTGTGTCTAGGGGGCCTTCCCCAGGGAAGGAACAAGACCCAGTCCCTATTCCTTTGGTTTCTGGGAAGACCCAGGGTCCAGAAGTGACAGGGGCATGCTGGTCTGGACCTCCTTGTCAGACACTCAGCCCCAGATGTACACACCGATGCTGACCATTGGGCTGTGGAGCAAGTTTGAATAGAAAGGGCTCATTGTGCCACCAGAACCCATGACTTCACCGAGGCATGACCTGCCATGTCTCAGCTGTGGCCACAGGGAGCCCTCTAAGCTTCAGGCTCAGGTCAGTCTACCTGCTACCCTGGCATCTTCCTGCCTACCCCACATTCTCCAGATCGCCACTAGAGCTCAGGTGCACTGGGTCTGCTGACAGACGAGTCTTGGTATCTGATCAGGTTCAAGAAGGACCCATCACCACCATTTGGTGGCCAGGAGCTGGTGCATGGGTTGTGGAAGGGAGGCTAGCCCATTCTCCTTGCTGGCACTGCCAGGGGCCCTGTGGCCAAATGATCAGAGCTGATAGTCTCCGGTGTGGAAGGAGAGTTTCGTTCAGTCTCGACCTTCTCTGTCCCTTACACGATTACCTAAGCAGGTAACCTCTCCGTGAGCCTCAGCTCCCTCACTCAGAAATGGAGAAACAACACACTTACTAGGCTTTGTGTCAGGGTCTTACGAACCAGTATTGAGCTGCTCAGAGGGGCTTGAGGGCAGAGTCTACTCAGCTGGCATCTCCCTCTCCTTTCCCCCAGCAGCTCAGGGTCCTCACCTAGGCCCTTATGCCTAGGATTCCAGTTGCTGACTTCCAGCCTTGGCCTGCCGGGGGCAGGCCACACATCTGTGGTGGCTGCAGTTTGGGCCAGCCTTTGCACAAAAGCCCCTGCTGCCGGGTCTCTGGACAGACTCTGCCCCATCCACATGGCAGGTCGGAGGAAGAAGGAGTTGCCAGGATGTCTAGCCGAACTCACGATGCAGCTCACGAGAATGCTTGGTCATGGACACATGGGACCCTGAAGCCACCAGACTCTCACTTTCCCAGTGGCCTTGACTGTGCCCTTGGGGAGCCTCACTTAGATGCTATACTCTTCAGTAGAAGGGACTGGTCCCCTCATAAGCCCTGTGGTTTTACTCCCGCCCCAGGGGAAGACAGCCCTTGGCCCAGGACAAAAGGACGGCTGTGACCCTGTCCACCTGCCTATACTCCCAGGGTAGAGGTCCACAGCCACACAGACCTCCGGGGCCCAGCTCCCCACAAGGGCTTTGGCTCACATTCCTGTTGGCGATTCACTGTGGCTGAGGAGAGGGCTCTCTATACTTTTATTTATTTTTCTTCAGTTTTTTAAAAATGGCTTCAATTTCCCTGGCAGATTGTGGAGCCCAAATCCAGTCCATCTGTGAGCTGTCCCCACAGAAGTAACATCCCGTGGTCTCTCACCAAGCCTGGGGCTTCTAGCGTGACACACTGGACCAGACGGTTGGGGGGTGGGGCGGGCAGCAGAACAAATTCCCAGAACCGGCTTGGAGCATGATGATTCAGAGGAGGAGGTGGTGGCAGTGGGTGAGATTTGCTTCACCCTTGCTGCCCAGGGTCACCAGAGGCTTGGCTGGTGGAGGAGATGCTCTAATGGGGGGCCCTGAGCAGGTGGGGGTGTGAGGGTTGAACATGTGCTCTAGCCGCACTGAGGCTACTTGCTGGATAGACCCCAGGAACCAGATCTTGACAGAGTGTCCTTGTATCCCTGGGCTTGGTGGCGCACGCTTTTAATCCCAGCACTCGGGAGGCAGAGGTAGGAGGATCGCCGTGAGTTCAAGGCCACCCTGAGACTACAAAGTTAAGTCCAGGTCAGCCTGGACAGAGTGAGACCCTACCTCGAAAAACCAAAACCAAACCAAAACCAAACAAAACAAAAAAACACCCCAGAGTGTCCTTGCCTTAAGGAGAGCCATGGAGAAACCAAAGGAAATGTCTTGGAGGCTCTTCCCATTTATTTTTTAAAATTTTATGTTTGTTTACTTATTTGAAAGTGACAGACAGAGAAAGAGAGAGAGAGGGAGGGAGGGAGGGAGGGAGGGAGGGAATGGGCATGCCAGGGCCTCCAGCCACTGCAAAGGAACTCTTGTGCATTTGGCTAACGTGGGTCCTGGGGAATGGAGCCTGGAACTGGGGTCTTTAGAGGCTTCACAGGCAAGTGCTTAACCACTGAGCCATCTCTCCAGCCAGACTCTTCCCTTTTCCAGGGAACATGGTGGATGTGAGCCCAGAAGACTCCAGCAACTTAAAGGCTTAGAAGGCTGGGATCAAAGCGTAGGTGCTACCTTTCCTGTTTCCACGTTCTCTTCCAGCAAAGTCTACTCTGCCTTCATCCTCAGACTCCCACGCCTACCTTAGACATGCCCTCTTTCCTTGGATTCCTTCTCTTATCAGGGGTAGATGTTCTAGGAGCACTGACCTTAGCTGTGATGACTCTAGGGGCCACCCACATTTGCCCTTCTAGAAGCTTACGGCAAGCACTAGACACACATGTGAATTTGTAACCTCTGGAACTTTTTTTTTTTTTTTTTGGTCAGAAAGATAATTTATTAAATATTATGATCATGTAAAATTGCAGTACTCAACTTTTCTAGCAAAATATTTTTTTGAGAAATAAACTAAATGCCTTTATAAACTTGTATCTATTCTGTTGAATGTGCATAGCCACACACACCTCAAACTGTGTGCTCTGGGGGGCAGTGACAGCACAAGAATACACAGTAACATGGAAAAGCAATGGTGGACAACTGGCATCCTCTGGCCTCCGCACACAGGCCAAAAGGACTTGACAAAGTAAGTTGGTTTATCTTTACTGCAATGTTACAGAAGATACATCTCAAATAAGAACCACTGTCTCTGGTGTGAAAGCCTTTGGAGATGTGAGTCATGTTTTACATGTTTTATGGAAGAATGTAAGAAACAGCCAGATGTGGTGGTGCACTCCTTTAATCCATGAACTCTGGAGGTTGAGGTAGGATTGCTGAGTTCAAAGCCAGCATAGGGCCACTGAGTGAGTTCCAGGTCAGCCTGGGTGGTTTGGTGCCAGTTTTCCATAGCCACCTCTTCCAGCATCATAGTCCTCCCGATACTCATCTCGAACCTGGCCCCCAGACCGCCCACGTCCGTACTGCCTGCCCTCCTTGAAGCCTGCATCCCAGTCTGTGCGAATGACCCGGTCATCCAGACGTGTTCCATTTATGTACCGCATGGCGTTTTCTGCATCTGCTCTTGAATAGTATTCCACAAAACAGAATCCACATGCAGTTTTCTTCATTTTATCCAGACCCACAATAATCTTCTTTATGTCACCACTTTTGCTGAAAAGTTCGTAAATTTGTTCTTCAGTTGTATAAAAGGAAAGATTTCCGACATACAATGTGCAGCTTTTCTTCAGTAGTTTCTCTTGTTCTTCATTGTCACCCCGGAAGTGTTGGTCCCGGTACTGACTGAGCTCTACGTAGGAGTCGCTGCGCAGCGTCTTCAGGAGGCTGCCCGACATGATGCAGAGCGGGTAAGCGAGGAGCCGAGCACTGCGCGAACAATCCGGAGGCGGCGTTTTTTTATTTATTTGAGAGTGACAGACACAGAGAGAAAGACAGATAGAGGGAGAGAGAGAGAATGGGCGCGCCAGGGCTTCCAGCCTCTGCAAACGAACTCCAGACGCGTGCTCCCCCTTGTGCATCTGGCTAACATGGGACCTGGGGAACCAAGCCTCGAACCGGGGTCCATAGGCTTCACAGGCGAGCGCTTAACCGCTAATCCATCTCTCCAGTCCCCTCTGGAACTTTTTCTGGGGAGTTCTGACTCTCCTTATTTGCACTCTCTGGGCCTGTGCAATAGCTAAGGCTATTTTAAATTTTTTGTTTGTTTTGGTTTTTAATCGGTTTTGTGTGGTAAGGGACAGGAAGGAAATGGCTATTTGTTCATGTTGGGACCTGGGGGTGACGGCCCACCCCAAAGTGGGACTGCAGTGAGGCCAGTTTTGGACAGGCTCCCTCCAGAAAGTGAAATCCCACAATGCTGTCTTTCCCTCCCTTGCTCAAGGCTTGCTTCCACACATTACTGGACATGCAGGCTGACGACTGTTAAAACAAAGGTGAGTCTGGGGTGCAGCAGGTGACAGTTTGAAGACCATGCCAGTCTGGGCTCCAGAAAGGGCAAGGAGTGGGTGGCCAGACCTTAAGTCCCTTTTATGCCCCCCACCCCCTTCCTAGAGCTCCGCAGCTCAGTTTGCCGAGTGCACAACGGGCAGGGCGTAGGCCCCTCAGACCCGTGTCCCCGTACGGTCCACGGTCCTCGCCCTCCTCCCGGTCCTTGTCCCCGACCTTCCATCCACTTGCTGTCCCCGCTTTGCCAAGGGCCGAGGGCACAGAGTCCACGCCGTTCCGCCCCCTCCCCCGCGGCCCCACCGTCCAAGCCCAGCTCCTCCTCCTCCTCCTCCCCGGGTGGGGAGCGGGCTCCGGAAACCCGACGCCCCCGTCCGGTCCCGGCCGCCGCAGGCACTCCGGAGGACGGTCGGCACGCGATCCCGCCACGCGGGTCCGGAGCGCCCCGGTGTCCCTGCGCCCCGCCGGCCCCGGTGGTCGTCCGCCCGCCGCTCTCCCGCCAGAACCTCTTCCGGATTCCCTCGCTCAGCTCCCCCACGATCCCGTCCGTCTCCCACCCGCTCCCCGTGTCTCTTCCCCACGCCCTGCCCTGCCCACCCTTCGCGCCCCTTCCCGGAGCCCCTCTCCGGTCCGCGGGCGCAGCGCCGCCCCCGCCGCGCACATCCTCCCGCAGCCCCCGGGCCATGGCGGCGCTGCGCACCGCGCCCCGGCTCTGCAGCCTCCTCCTGCTGCTGCTGCTGAGCCTGTGCCCCGAGGGGAGCCCACAGACGGTGCTGACAGACGACGAGATCGAGGAGTTCCTCGAAGGCTTCCTGGAGGAGCTGGAACCCCGGTCCCGGGAGGTGGAGGTGGCGCCGTCCCCTGAGCCCACCCAGCGCGCCCGCAAATCCCAGGCCGGGGGCAAGCCCGGGGTGGCAGCAGAAGGTGAGAACCTGGGAATTTGACGCCTTAGGTGGGCATGGAGAGGTTCCCTTCCGAGGGCCTGACTGCTCTCCAGGCCGCCCCCAAATGAGGAATGGCTGTCCAAAGTAACCACCCTGCGGGGCACCATGCTGTGCCAGGGCCATGCTGGCCAGAAGCCTGAAGATAGGGAGGCAAGTCCAACATGGGGGGGGGGGCATGCGGCTTTTGGTGGTGGTGGGTGAAGATCCAGTCGTACTAGTTGCTCATCCCCAGAGGGTCTTGGTTTGGCTCTCAGAAGATTGTGCAGTCACCACTCTGCTTTCAAACTGGTCTGCACTCTGTAGCAAGCAAGCCCTGGAGCCTGGCGGGGGTCGGGGAACTGGAGAGCGGTCCCCTTCCTGGCACAGGAGCATACAGGCATGGGAGAAGTCTGCAGGAGATCTCTGTCCTGCACACTTCCAGGTGGTAGTGGGCCATGGGTAGCTTTAGAATTTGGAGAGGTGATGTCTCACCAAGGCCCTATTACGAAATTGTTTGTCAATAAATCTTAGCTGTTTTTCATGGCCCGCTGGAGAGTGGCAAAGGATCTTGTGATCTCTCTCCCAGGAGACTTTAAGGCACCATTCATCATTCCTGAGGTCAGCAGTTCCCTCCCTCCAGCCCACTGCCCTAGCTCTCCTCCACTCCTCACCTCCCTTGTAATCCTGCCTCCACCGATCTAGGCTCGCTGATGTTGCAGAAGCAGCCCTGGGTGTTTTTGTAACTTTTGTGTTTCAGCCAACTATGTTTGTGTCCCCTATCCACCATTAGATTCTCCGTGGCATTTGCAACTCCTGCTTAGGGTGTTGGGAGGGTGGCTCCTTCTCCCAGACTCACTGAGACGAGCCCGCGGCTACAAGTTTTAGGTTCTGCCTTTCAATCCACCCCAGACTCCTTACATATTTTTGGACTTCAAGATCTCTGTCCTTCTCTTTATTTTCTATCCATCTTCTCTTCTCATACTGGGGAATCAAACTGAGCTTCAGGGCTGAAGAGATGGCTTAGAGGTTAAGGTGTTTGCCTGTGAAGCTAAAGGATCCAGGTTCAATTCCCCAGTACCCACATAAAGCCAGATGCACAAGGGGCACATGTGTCTGGCATTAGTTTGCAGTGGCAGTGCCCATTCTCTCTGTCTCTTTTCTAGCTCTCTCTCTGCTTGCAAATAAATAAATAAAATTAGAACAAAAAACTGAGCTTCATCCTCACACAGAACTAGGTGTCGCTTGTTTCTAGAAGGAGGTTCTAGGAAGGCCCAGACTCATGCTCTTTAATGTGCGTGACGGCCTGCAGAGGTAGCCCTTGCAGTGCACGTGGGACGAAGTGGACTGGGAGGCTCCCTTGGCGGTTTTGGCAGGTGGAGGATGTCTCATGCTCAGCCTCCAGGGTGGTAGGTGATGCTGTTGCTAGCCCTGGACGTGTAGATGGGGTCTGGATTCAAATCCTGCCCTGCCACTTGGGCAAGTGTTTGACTTCATTTTCCTGGTCTGAGGACTGTCATCAGAACTCCCTACACCCAGGTGGTGGGCATTCTTAGGGGCTGCGAAAGACAGAGTATTCTCTGATCATTTGACGTGCATCTCCATCTTGGACAGTACCTCCAGAAAAAGCCAAAAACAAAGGGAAGAAAGGGAAGAAGGAGAAAGGCCTCAAGGGGACTAAACAGCCCCTAGAGGGGCCCACCAGGCCACCCAAGAAGGGAAAAGAGAAGCCACCAAAGGCCACCAAGAAGCCCAAGGAAAAGCCACCTAAGGCCACCAAGAAGCCCAAGGAGAAGCCACCAAAGGCCACTAAGAAGCCCAAGGAGAAGCCTCTCAAAGCTACCAAGAAACCCCTGGCAGGAAAAAGACTCACAACTCTGCCCCCGCTAGAAAACCTGGAGTGGCAAGTGCTACTGCCATCTAACCCTGGCCCGGAGGAGCTGCCCCAGGAGGGAGGTTTGTGCCACGATCCTTTGGGGCTCTTAATTCTGGGGACATGGAAGAGTGAGGGCAGGACCTTGGGTAGGGTGGGCTCTGGATCTTGTACTTTGTCATGATCTTGACAGTTTGACCAGTAAGTTCTCTCAGTGCTGCAGCCTCATGGGCAGGGAGTGAGCTTGGCAGCTTATGGGGTGGGGGTCCTCCATGCCTTGCCCCTTCCTTCCTTTTGCCAGCAGCAGCTTTATGGCAGGGCTCTCCAGAAGGGGGTGTACCTCTCTGGCCCCAGGGGACGCCAGAAGGTGTTCATGCCATCTTGGAACAAACTGAGGCCTTAGGAGGGTTTCCACAAGGTCTGTGGGGCTTCTGTGTTGCAGAGGGAGCCTTCTCAAATAACTGGCAAGGTCAAGGAGAAACCCAGACGAGAGCCCAGGAGCACCGACCTGGTGAGTGGCTGTCATCTTGGCCTCAGTGTAACTAGCCGCCCTGTCCTGCTGGACTGGGGTGTTCCCTAGAGCGCGCCTGGGTGGGGTTGTCAGGCGGCCACTGGTATCTTCTCCCCAGAGCCAGAGGAGGAGACCGAGATGCCCACGCTGGACTACAATGACCAGATAGAGCGGGAGGATTACGAGGACTGTGAGTGGCCGCTGTTCCTCGTGGGCCTCAGACTCCGGCTTGGGCCCCGTGACTCCTTCCCGAGCTTGGCGGCTTACAGCCCTCCTTCCCCTCAGTTGAGTACATCCGGCGCCAGAAGCAGCCCAGGCCACCACCTAGCAGGAAGCGGCTCTGGCCAGAGCGCCCCGAAGAGAAGGCCGAGGAGAAGGAGGACCGCAAGGAGGAGATCGGTAGGACGGGAGGCAGGAGGGCAGGTCTCGGGGTCAGGGGAAGTCCGCCGGCCCACTCCCATCTCCTCACCTCCACAGAGCCGCCTCTGAAGCCCCTGCTGCCTCCCGACTATGGGGATGGCTACGTGATCCCCAACTATGACGGCAGTGAGTGTCCAGGACCCTGGAGCCCAAGAACGGAAGATCTGGGGCCCCGAGTGTGGGTGGGGCACTGGGCCTTCCCTGCCCACTTTCCAAGCTCTTGCCCTCACCAGGGGTGTCCCTGGGTCTTGCTTTTAGCCCCCTCACCCCACGTGAGCCTGGCCTTCCCCATCCTGGCAGCACATTGCCACTGGTCTCACCAGAGGGCGTTGCCTTTCTGTGGTTCCTGCTCTACCTCAGGTCCTGGTGGAGCTCTCAGATCCTCTCCCTTCTGGGCAGCAGGCGTGCACAGGCCTTTGCCATCTTCCTGCCCCTAGGTGTCCACTGGTGCCTCCAACCCTGGCCTCAGGCTTAGATCTCAAGGCCTGCCCCCTTCTGGCATCAGGTGCCAGATCCCAGCCAGATATGCCACCTGCCTTGGCACTATTCTCTATCATCAGTGTCTTCCTTTCCTCAGGCCAGACCTCGTAAGGTGGGCGAGTTTGCTAGTGACCTTGGCAGAGTCTTGCCTCTCCCACCTGGCTCCCCACCCCAAGGGTCTCTCTCTCTCCTCTCCTTGGCCGATCCCCCAGCTCCCTGCCTCCCTCCTGCTCAGGCATGCCACATGGGCTCCTGTGAAGTCTGGAGCCAAGGCCCGTCGCAGGATAAGGGTCACCCTAACCAGGCTTTTTCTCCTATAGTGGACTATTACTTCCCCCATCCTCCGCCCCCCAAGCCAGATGTTGGACTGGAAGTGGATGAAGAAAAGGAAGAGCTGAGTGAGTGTGACCGCTCTACCAGACCTGTCACCTCCTATGTTCCCCAGCTCAGCCGCATCCCCAGTGTGTCCCCCAACTCAGCCTGACCACCAACATGCCCCCAGCTCATCCTGACCCCCACATCCCGCTAGATCCAACTAATCAGCTACTTGTCAGCCTGACCCCCCCACCTCTTAAAGTACAGGGCTATGCTAACTGGCCTCTCCTACGTTGTACCCTCCAGAGAAACCCAAAAAGGAAGGAAGTAGCCTCAAGGAGGAGACGGAAGACAAGTGGGCTGTGGAGAGGGGCAAGGACAACAAAGGTGTGTGGCTGGTTCCCATGGGACAGCACCTGGCCTCTTGCCGCCTCAGGCCCCTGGCTTTAGTCCCTCCCTTTGTTTGCAGCAGGGCCCCATCCCGGCGAGGATGTGGAGGAGTGGGCTCCAGTGGAGAAAGTCAGTGAGTGGGGCTGGGATGGGTGTGTATGTGGTGGGGGGAGGTGGTGGTTAAGCAGGCACAGTGACCCACCCAAGATCACACATGAGACCATGACATTCCTGATGAGTTCTGGCCCCCTGGAAGTCCTTGCTCTTGGATTCTTGCGGCACAGAAGGGAGTGGTCTGTGAGCCGAGGGCAGCCTTGCTCGGCTGCGCCTGTTCTCTGGCCTGCTTCAAGGGGCAGAGTTTCTTGCCCTCTAGCAGCTGGGGTAGGGGTGGTAGTGGGGATTGACCCAGGGCTTTGGGTGGGGAGCATCTCTGGCTGCCTTCCCGGGAATCCTTCTGGGGCCTCATCTGGGCAAAGTCCCTCTGCCCCCCCCCCACCTCCGTGGTAGGATTTATGGTGAGACTTATGCACCATCTCATCATCCCCAGACAGCGCATTCAAGACCCAGGCAGGGGAGGTAGGCTGGCAGAACAGCTCCTGACCTGGGTCTGAGTCCTCTTGAGATGGGTGGAGTCTGCGGAGCCACAGGCTGCACAGCAGCCTCTGACTGGCGCCCCCACATGAGGGGCATGGTCTGTGAGCCTGTTGACTCTGGATTGATGGAGGGTTGAGCCCGAGAGCCACTAGCTCAGTGTGTGCATCCTTAGAGTGCCCACCCATTGGGATGGAGTCCCATCGTATTGAGGACAACCAGATCCGTGCCTCTTCCATGCTGCGCCATGGCCTTGGACCACAGCGGGGCCGGCTCAACATGCAGGTGGGTGAGGAGACAGTCCGAACCCCAGTAGACACAGGCGCTCCTGCCCCTGCTCAGCCTCCTGTCTGACAGGCCGGTGCCAATGAGGACGACTACTACGATGGGGCGTGGTGCGCCGAGGACGAGTCGCAGACCCAGTGGATTGAGGTGGATACCAGAAGGACAACCCGATTCACAGGCATCATCACCCAGGGCCGCGACTCTACTGTCCAGTATGTAGATGGGTTCCTAGGCCGTGGGCAGGACTTCAGTACAGCTCTGAGACATTGCGTACATTCTAGTCAGCCCTCAACCGCAACAGGAAGATCCATGCGGGGGGAGGGCTGGAGAGATGGCTAAGTGGTTAAGGCGTTTGCCTGCGAAGCCTAAGGACCCAGGTTCGATTTCCCAGGACCCGCATAGATCAGATGCACCAGGGACACAGGTGTGTGTCTGGGGTTCGTTTGCAGTGGCTACAGGTCCTGGTGTGCCATTCTCTCTCTGCTTGCAAATAAATAAGTTAAAAATTAAAAAAGAATCCACGAGGGGCCGACCCTGTACAGCCAGCCATGGCTAGTCAGACCCCATGTTCAGATGGGCATGCAAGCTCTATAACCACCACCCACGGCCAGGCACGGGACCTGACTCATTCATGATGGTCAAGCTATGCTGGCCCAGGAAATGTGGGACCTCAGACAGGAGCAGCCTTGCGCTGACCACATCTGCTCCACAGTGACGACTTTGTGACCACCTTCTTCGTGGGCTTCAGCAACGACAGCCAGACGTGGGTGATGTACACCAACGGCTATGAGGAAATGGTGGGTGCTACTCTCTTGCCTGGGCCACACTGAGCTTTTTTTGGGGGGGTGGCGTGCTGCACTGAGGCCTGCCTCTCCCCAGACCTTCCACGGGAACGTGGACAAGGACACGCCTGTACTGAGTGAGCTTCCTGAGCCCGTAGTGGCTCGCTTCATCCGCATCTTCCCACTCACTTGGAATGGTAGCCTGTGCATGCGCCTGGAGGTGCTGGGCTGCCCTGTCACCCGTGAGTACAGAGGGACAGGCCGGGCTTTGGGATGGCTGTGTATGACATGGACGTGGGGTCAGTGGGCAGCTGGCTCAGGCCCTGCACGTCTGTTTCTCGGCAGCTGTCCACAGCTACTATGCACAGAACGAGGTGGTAGCCACTGACGACCTGGACTTCCGGCATCACAGCTACAAGGACATGCGTCAGGTGAGAAGCCTGAGTCCCATGCTGGGATGGACTTTGGGTGTGTGTTGGGATGGGGGGGGTGGTCAGGGAAGCTGATGCTTAATGCTATCCTTACAGTTCTTGGGCTCTCCTGGAGGCCATCCTTTGCCTTAGGGGAGGGAGCTGGTACCTGGGAGTACCTGAGAGGGGCTGGAGACTCCTGCCCTGTCCCATAGAATGGACCAGGATAGTGGGAGAGACCTGGTCTATGATGTCGTGTCTTGTCTCTGCCAGCTGATGAAGGCGGTGAACGAGGAATGCCCCACCATCACCCGCACATACAGCCTGGGCAAGAGCTCACGAGGGCTAAAGATCTATGCCATGGAGATCTCAGACAACCCTGGGGAGCATGAGCTGGGTGAGGGCATCATCCTATCCATGCCTCTCCCACCCCCAGCTGGGCATGCAGAGCTTACCACTTTCTACCTGCTTCTGGAATCTTCTGGCGATTGAGGCTTGCCTTACCAAGTACCAGTAACCTCAGCCTCCCCTGAGCCCTTCAGGGACAAGGTGGGATGAGGAACCTTCTCAGATGCCTGGGCCTCGCCAGGCTGAATGTTTGCTGTGGCTTCTGCCCTCGCAGGGGAGCCCGAGTTCCGTTACACAGCGGGGATCCACGGCAATGAAGTCCTGGGCCGGGAGCTGCTGCTGCTGCTCATGCAGTACCTTTGCCGCGAGTACCGGGACGGGAACCCTCGAGTGCGCAGCCTGGTGCAGGACACGCGCATCCACTTGGTGCCCTCGCTGAATCCTGACGGCTATGAGGTGGCGGCACAAATGGTGGGTTGCGGGATGGAGCTGGCCAGGGGTGGGTGGAGACGGGGGGGTGTGGATGGACTCCCCTGTAGTCACTTGCTGACTCTCCACAGGGTTCAGAGTTCGGGAATTGGGCGTTGGGGCTGTGGACTGAGGAGGGCTTTGACATCTTTGAGGACTTTCCGGATCTCAACTCTGTGCTCTGGGCAGCTGAGGAGAGGAAATGGGTCCCCTACCGGGTTCCCAACAATAACTTGCCCATCCCTGACCGGTACCTGTCCCCAGAGGCCACGGTGAGGAGCAAGTCCTGTCGTTCTGGGCTGGCTGGGAGGGAGCTGGCAGGCAACGAAGTTGCGGGCACTGAGACCCTTGGGGGCAGAGGGAAGAGTCAGAGGGGCAGGGACGGGGTGAGGGCAGTATGGCACTGGTGTGGGGCTCCCGATGGAGAGGGACACAACCTCCCACACTGGCCACCCTTAGGTGTCCACAGAGGTCCGGGCCATCATTGCCTGGATGGAAAAGAACCCGTTTGTGCTGGGAGCAAACCTGAATGGTGGCGAGCGGCTCGTGTCCTACCCTTACGACATGGCGCGGACACCTAGCCAGGAGCAGCTGCTGGCTGCAGCCATGGCTGCTGCCCGCGGAGAGGACGACGAGGAGACGTCCGAGGCCCAGGAGACCCCAGACCACGCGATTTTCCGCTGGCTGGCCATTTCTTACGCCTCGACCCACCTCACCATGACTGAGCCCTACCAGGGAGGGTGCCAGGCCCAGGACTACACCAGTGGCATGGGCATCGTCAATGGCGCCAAGTGGAATCCCCGGTCGGGGAGTGAGTAAGCTTGGGAGGGGCCGAGGGGCACGTGTGGCCAAGGGGAAGTGGTGACTGTGGGTCTCTGTCTGCCTAGCAATCAATGACTTCAGTTACCTGCATACCAACTGCCTGGAGCTCTCCATCTACCTGGGCTGCGACAAGTTCCCCCACGAGAGCGAGCTGCCTCGCGAGTGGGAGAACAACAAGGAAGCGCTGCTCACCTTCATGGAGCAGGTAGGGCCGCCCGCTGCCGAGGGTGACGCTGGAGGGCCCTGGATACAGCACGTTCACGTGGCCCACACGGCTTCCCTCCCTCCTGCAGGTACACCGTGGCATCAAGGGTGTGGTGACAGATGAGCAAGGCGTCCCCATTGCCAATGCCACCATTTCTGTGAATGGCATTAACCATGGTGTGAAGACAGGTATTTTGCATGCATATGTGTATATATATGTATATGTACATATATATATATTTTTTTTGAGATGTTACTACATAGCCCAGGCTGGCTTACATTTCTCTTGCCTCAGTTTCCTAAGTACTGAGATTACAGGCACATGCCATCACACATGGCTCCTGCGTGCACATCTTGACTCGCCTTAGCAGCAACAGAGGCTCTGAGCATGGCCTTGGCAAAGTGGGAGATGTTAGGCCTGGGGCAGAGGGAAGGGCGGGCCTGGAGGATGAGAGAAGGTGGGCGCTGGAGCAGTCCTGGGACAGCCAGTCTTGTCTTCTTTGTGCAGCAAGTAGAGGTGATTACTGGCGCATCTTGAACCCAGGTGAGTACCGGGTGACAGCCCAAGCAGAGGGCTACACCTCAAGCGCCAAGACCTGCAATGTGGACTATGACATTGGGGCCACCCAGTGCAACTTCATCCTGGCTCGCTCCAACTGGAAACGCATTCGTGAGATCTTGGCTATGAATGGGAACCGGCCCATCCCCCGCGTCGACCCCTCACGCCCCATGACCCCCCAGCAGCGGCGCATGCAGCGGCGGCGCCTGCAGTACCGGCTCCGCCTTCGAGAACAGCTGAGGCGGCAGCGCCTCAACACCACGAGCCCTGCCACGAGCCCTCCTACCCCTACCCCTACTACCACCTCGGCCCCCTTGCCAGGTGTTACCTGGGGGCCTGAGGGCCTTCTGCCCACGTCCACTGTGGGCTGGGAAGGGTCAGAAACTGAGACCTACACAGAGGTGGTGACAGAGCTTGGGACTGAGTTTGAGCTGGAGGAAGAGGAAGACGAGGGGGAGGAGGAAGAGGAGATGGCCACCAGCCCCACATTTCCATTCACAACAGTGGAGACCTACACAGTAAACTTTGGGGATTTCTGAGATCAGGGCCCCGAAGCCCCGTCCCAGCTCAAGTTGCAGCAGCACTTTGCAAGCCTGCACTGGCAGAGGCCTGGTGGGCAGCAGGAGGCCGCCGCAACTCCAGAACCAGATACTTCAGTTCCAGCGCCCAGCTCTGGGCGGGAGCGGGCAAGAAAGCCAAGGTCACACCAATAAACAAGCTCATGGCAATGATGGCTGCTGTTCTGACCAGCTCAGGGAGGGGAGGCTGACGGGCTGCATGGGCTCCCTGTGAGTCCCATCGCACATGAGTCCAGGCACTCAAGGCTCAGAATTGTAAACATTCACGCTTTATTTATTTATAAGGCTCACATTCAGGGGTCCCACCCCAGGGTGTCGTCCTCTGCTCCAAAGCCTGCAAAACTGACGGGCTGGCAGGCCAGGCTGCGTAGGTTTACCAGGCAAGCGGTCTGTGTGACGCTGAAGTCAGGAACGGCCACCAATAGCACTGTCTGGTCTTCTGGACCTACAAAGCAGTCACAGGGTTTAGGTTCTGGGTGAGGCCTGCCTCATAAGGAGGTCCCAGAAATAGGAGCCATAGTGGGATGGTGACAAAAGCAGCACATGGCTCAAAGCATCTCGGATTCCATCCCGCAAGGCCGCCCACGATAACACAATGGCCACTGGACACATCACAGGCCATCTATCCCAAGGGCCAACTGCTCCTGACAGTTCAGGCTGTGGGCTCCCAAAGGATAAAACGACAAAACTTACCCCGGATGATCTTGGAGCCAAAGCTGGGAGTGTTACCGCAGAAGTAGACGTGAGGGCACTCCGGAAAGATGAATGGATCCGTTTTGTAGAAGGGGTAACAGCCTGCAGAAGGGCCTATTTCTGAGCGGTGCAGCACAGGGCCGAGTCCCACACTGGGGCCACGTGCACAGCACTATGGAAGCAGCCTCCTCCCACTGGATAGCAACAGCATGACAAAACTGCCCTGTGGTTGTGATCACATGGCTCAGGGGTGAGGGCATGTTTCTCTTGGGTGGTTGCTGGTAACTGTCATGCTCAGCACAAACTTCTAGCACATTCCTAGGAATTCCAGCCATGAGCAGGCACTGAACATAGAAAGAATTAACATCCTAGAGTGGTGTCCCAAACAACCTTCTGTTTAAATAGGTACAGGCAAAGACAAGACTATACTAGGAACCCACCCTGGTCGCTGTGTCACGCACTGTGACTGAACAGTTAGTTACCTAGGGTGTCAGGAGCAGTGGGGCTGATGTGACGGACCCGCAGGGTCCACTCTAGGATCTCCAAATAGTCGTCCATGCTGCTGTATCGGAAGATGTCGCTCACGTTTTGTCCTGACGTTCCTAAGAATCTACAAAGCAGAGCTCTGCTACTCCTGGCCTTGGGGTGGGGGTGGGCAGATGGACATCACTGTCTACCCACAAAAGCCCAGATCCCACCTGGGCACCCTCAGGTCAGCACCATGCTAGCTTGTCAGGGGAGACAGATGACAGGAGGACCTTTTAAAGCCCTGCTCCTCCCAGACATGAGTCTCTCCCCACATCTCGTTCCATGCTGGCTACCTGACTCCATCAATGGTGGCTTGGTATGGGTTGGTGACCAGCTGCAGTGTTGAGTAGGCCGTGGCCAGCGGGAACATGCAGGGGTGCAGGGGTTGCTGGGGGAGCGTATAGTTGGTCGGATCGAATTCACCTGGCATCACGTCCACGGGCACCGAGGCCTAAAGGGAACAGGGCAGGGAGAGCTCACTAGCCCCAAAGAAGCCCTACCTCTTGCTGTGACCACCCTATTTCCCCTTCCCCACCCAGAGGCAGATGAGTTCCCATTACCCTACCAGCCCCTGAGCCACTCACGCTCAGCTGCAGGAGGATCTCATCCAACATTTTGACCGCCTCCACACTGGCTGCCTGGGTTTTCTTAGTGAGGTACTTGGCCTGGGAGAAGAAGCCCAGGATGCAGTCAGGCCCTCAGCAGGGGACACTCAGGAACACACAGAACCCATCCAGATCTTTGGCTCTGGGAAGGCCAGCAGCAGGTAGACCAGAGTGGTAGCACAGGCCTTGCGCTCTGGCCTGACCCCCACACGCTCAGGGAGTGAACACAGTCCTGGATCGACAGACCCATCCCAGCAACAGGCTGCTAGCGGGCTGGCTCTGTACCTTGCTGATGGAATCTCTGCTCTGGGTGCTGCGGCTGAGGAGGTTGCCTGCAAGGACGACCCGGGACACCTGGGCAGCGCTGCTTTGCTCCCCTTCATCCCCGAGCTGCCCTGTCACCACGTCCACCAGCAGCTGGGTGCCCAGCAGGCTCTCACCACCACCTCCACCCAGGCCCAGCCCAGACACCAGCAGCACAAACCTGCAGAGAAAATGGGGTGGTTCTTGTAGGGTGCTGAGGAAGCAGGGAGCCCCTCCCTGCACAAGCGCTAGGGTCCCCAAGTGGGGCTCCTCACCTGTCTGTGTCAAGGGCAGGTGCAGGCTTCTGTGGAGCCAGGTCAGCAAAGCAGTGGTCCTCCACCTGAAACTTGCCGTCATCTCCCACACAGCCTAAAACTGCCAGGACTATTCCTGAGGAGAGGCAAGGTAGACCAGAGGGCAGAAAGGTTTTCTTGTCTCCTGAATGAACATCCCCTTGACCACTCCCGTGAGTGAATTCTCATAGGACTACGGGACCAATGCCTACATCCTGAGGTCACTGCCTCTGAGGCAGGGAGACCAATCAATTTCCCTCATCTGTGGACAGCATCCCAGCGTGTGAACACATACTTACTTCCGCAGACTCTGGTGTGCCAGCCCTTCACCCACAAGCCATCCTGAGAGCTCCTCATGGGCTTCCCCACTCCATTGCCCCAACCACATCCTGTGGGCTCCCACCTGTCACCAACTTTGACACATCGATGGTGCCTTTCAGTTTGATACGCTGCAATTCATCTTCCAAGACCAGCTCATCATCAGGGTGGATGTACTTACTCCGAGGAGGCTGAGGGATCAGGTTATGCTGGAAGACAGAGATGGGAAGTAGTCTTGGGGCCAAGGTCACCACAGCCTTTCAGGAGATGGTGCTCTAGCTCCCCTTTGTCTAGACCCACTCCCTTATCTTCCCATGGTCAAATGTGAGGCCCAGCCCTAAGCCCCTGTGATTGTGAGGGTGCATAGCAGAATCTGCCACGTCGGGCTCACCTCCTCACTGATCTCACGCAGGATGGAAGGCTGGAGCGGCATGGACTTGAACAATGTGCCCACCACACAGCACTGTTCTCCAGGTTGCAGCTCACATAGCTTCTTCACTCTGACTCCACTGCCTGTGTGTGAGGTCACAACTCAGGACGGCCAGCCCACCACAAGGACACCTAAGGAGGGCCCTGCCCAGCCCTTCACAGCAGAGCACTCACTGGGTCTCACAAGAGGGCTTCTGCCCTGGTGTTTGCCAGGAGGGAGCATGTCAAGTTCAGGATCCATCCCTGGACCTCAGCACGCATGTGAAGCAGGGTAGACCACAGGAGATAAGAGACTTTGGGTAGGGCTGGACCCTGGATGCTGAGTGCTCTAAGATACAAGGAGGGCCGAACATGCAGAAGACAGGCCATGGACGAGAGAGGTGCAGCCACAAGCCCAGAAACACCTGGAGCTGCTGGAAGCCAGAGGGAGCCAGGATCCTACCCTAGAGCCTCCAGGAGCTAGCAGTGCTGGCACTTTGGACTTCTGGCCTCCAGAACCATAGGAATAAATATCTGTTGTCCTAATTCACCTGTTTATAGCACTTCCTGATAGCAGCCACCACACACTTACTTCTCCAGCAGAGTCATTAGAAACTCAACAGCTCTGCCCTGACTACGTATTGTCCATTAGGGCTTTGCATTCTCCTGTACCAGGTCCTGCCCAGACACACACCCTAAATCCAGACGTCAGGGCTGGGCGTGGTGGTGCATACCTTTAATCCCAGCCCTCTGGGAAGCTGAGGTAGGAGGATCATTGTTGTTGAATTTGAGGCCACTCTGAGACTACATAATGAATTCCAGGTTAGACTGGGCTATAGCAAGATCCTACTTTGAAAAACAAACAAACAAACAAAAAATTCAGACTTTATATTCCTCCATCTCAATCCAGTCCATTTCCTGTGGAGTCCAGCAGTGGGCAGCCCAGTTCATACAGAACCTCTAGAATCCTTGGGCCAAATCAGAACACACAGGAAAATTCTATATGACCAGCAGGAAAGGTGTGGTGCATCAGGGTGGGCAGGAGGAAGGGATGCAAGTTCTGGAAGGCCCAGGGAGTCCTCAGAACAGACCCAAGCTAGGAACCAACCGCTGAGGAGGCAGGATGATGTGGGAGCCAGGCCAGCCCCTTGCCACCACAGCCAGAGTCACTCATGCTGTGGAAGCCAAGAACATTCCTCAGAGCTCCGCCCCGGGGAGCAGAGAATCCAACACAAGAAACAAGGGCAGCAGCAACACACAGAAACACTAGACAGCCGCCAGAAACAACATTCTGAGCCACCTGCGGCTCTGCTATAGTTTGGTGTGGTCTGCTCCCCAAAGGTTCATTTGTGTTTTGGAGAGGCTTGGTCTCTAGTGACAGAGAGGCACTGGGACCTTTAAGAGGTGGGGCTTGGTGGAAAGTACTTTTGTCCCTGATGAGCTGTTCTCAGGATTTAGGTAGCTTTCATGGGCTCTCTGGATTGTTCTGAGTGTTCCCTGGCTTCCTGTTTGCTGAGGTCATCTCTCTCTCTCTCTCTCTCTCTCTCTCTCTCTCTCTCTCACATGATCCTGCCATCCACCATGTGGTTTTCATTGAGGTCCTTCAGCAGAGCTGAAGCCAGCACCACAGCCTTGACTCTGAAGGACTGTACACTCCTGCAGTACCAGCCTCGGGCCATGCACTGCAGCAACACAAAACGGAGTCGGCATGCTTTGACCACAACGGGGTCGTACACCCAAGCACTGCGCCCAGAACTCAGCCAATACTAAGAACCAACCAACAGCTGATACTACGTTTCCATGGAGGCACCAAAGAGGTCCAGTGTCATGTCCAAGGTCACACACTGTGATCCAAGTGTGTGCCCTTGAACAATGGGTTGAGACCAAGAACAGGGCACCCTTTTCTTAGGCAAGCACTGGCACCAACATGGAAACTGGCCACAAAGGTAGACCCTTGCCCTCACTGAGCCCTTTCCAGGAACAGATAATACATATAGCTGGGAGGCTGAGGTAAGAGGAGTGCTGTGAGTTTGAGGCCAGCTTGGACTACACAGTAAATTCCAGGTCAACTTGGGCTACAGCAAGACCCTGTCTCAAAAAATACCAACCTCCCCCACCATAGGTGGATGGTGCCTGAAGAACATCCAAGATGGTCCTCTGGCCTCTGCACACATATGCAAAAGAAAACACAGAAGCCATGTGTGGTGGTGCACACCTTTAATCCCAGCACTCTGGGAGGCAGTGGTAGGAGGATTGCTGTGAGTTCGAGGCCATCCTGAGACTACATAGTGAAAATTGCAGGACAGCCTGAGCTTTCAAACAAAAAAAAGAAAAAAAAAAAGAAAGAAAACACAGAGAAGCTCCTGACAGGTCCAGGTGGCCACAGGCAGCTTCCCAAAGGTAACACTGCTTTAATGGAGACACACTGAGAAGATGAGGAAGGTGTGCTGGTCAAAAGAAGCAGCCCATGGCAGGAAGGGCTCATCCATGCAGGTGGCAGGTGAGTGGACAGAGGTCAATGCTGTCAGGCAGACTACTCTTGGTGAGGAAGCCCAGATCACAGAGAAGCCTCATAGGGTATTACGGGTAATACTAAGAACTGTGACTGGCCGACTCCCAATCCTCCCACCTCCATGGCGAGCTGTCTCATTCCTGACCATGCTGGGTGAGCAGTCAACCGGCCGCTGTCCAACCCCAAGGAGCTCTGCCAGCAGCTGTGGTGATCGGTGCAGTTGTAAAGCCCTAAAAAGCGGTGCTGACATGACCTGAGTGACATGGGCCCAAGGAGGGTGTCCTTAAGGGCTTAAAAGTCAGGAAAAGGTTTCTGGGAGCTGAGGGGAAGAAGCCTTTTGTTAAATGGTGGTGAGGAGATAAACTGTACTCCTGCCTGAGAGAAAAAGAGAAAACAGGGCCAGGTATGGAGGTGCACAACGTTAATCCCAGCACTCAGGAAGCAGAGGTAGGAGGATCATTGTGAGTTCAAGGCCATCCTGAGACTACATAGTGAATTTCAGGTCAGCCTGGGCTAAAGTGAGACCCTACCTCCAAAAGTAAAACAAAAAATCCCAGAAAACAGCCTCCATAAATTTGCTGGTTTAGCTAGGCAACTAGAGTGGATCAGGTGGTACAGGGTACAGTGGGCCTGTGGGCAAAAGCTTTAGGCGCTCAGTGGTTCCGATGTACAGCCAGGGCTGAGAAATGCTGGTGACAATAAACAGGCAGGGTTCTGCCTACAAACTGTGGGATTTCAAAACAAAGAGGAGACAGCTTTGAAACCTGCCTAGAAAACCACTCATGTGACTCTTAAGAATGAGCTTAAATAGGGCTGGAGAGATGGTTTAGTGGCTAAGCGCTTGCCAGTGAAGCCTAAGAATCCTGGTTCGAGGCTCAATTCCCCAGGACCCACATTAGCTAGATGTACAAGGGGGAGCATGTGTCTGGAGTTCATTTGCAGTGGCTGGAAGCCCTGGTGCGTCTATTCTCTCTCTCTGCCTCTTTCTCTCTGCCTGTCACTCTCAAATAAATAAAAATAAACAAAAAAAATTTTTTTTTTAAAAGAATGAGCTTAAATAGCATTAGCCAAAAGTGAAAGGGGGCAGATGGGGTATCCTGCTTCACCATCCAGCACAATCTAAAGAAATGGGGAGAAGCAAAAAGGGCTGCGTTGCCCATGTTTCTTAACTGCCCATGTTACTTTACCAGGGAGGAGGAAGACAGAGGGAAGGAGGGAGGGAAGCAGCAAGCACACAGGAAAGATTCAGGGCCACCAAATATAGGAGTTTAGGAGAAGCACATTTGTGATTAGGAGCCACATGAGGCTGCATGTGTGTCTCCAGCAAGCTTGGCCTTTGGTATCGGGATGGCCACATGAGGGGATCTCTAGTTACAACATAGCCACAGGAAAGACATTCCTCCCCCTGAAGAAGTAAGTCACTACCACTGCTATAACTTTGCCCTTAGCTTGGATCAGCTTCTGAACTAAACCTAACTTTATATCCACAGGTTACTTAATTAATTATCACAAAGAAACTGTGGGACTCAAGGTTAATTGTCCATGGTAAGTGGGAATTCTGCTGGTCAGAGAACAGTTCTGGTTCTAGGTTTTGGGCTGGTGGAGGCAGCACATCTCAAACTCACCCCAATGCTGCTGAACACGGCTCACCAGGAAGGGTCTCATCTGGATGAGGCGGGTGGCATAGATGTGGGCATACTGCCGGCTAAAGCTGCGCTCTCCTAGTCGAAAAGGCTGTGAGGAGTTGGTATAAGCTGCCACAGGCACCCGGGCGAAGGTGGCATTGTTGGTTGATGGAGGAGACAGCAGTGTGTGGGCCCTCTGGGCTGCTTGCTCGGTAAACATGGTGGCACTCCTGGAATGCTTTGTCTAGACCACTGTGCCCAGGCCACAAAAGATCACTGTAATGACACAAAGGCATTAATACCATCCCTGACCAAATTCAAGGCAGAAGCTCTCCTGGCATCTCAACCAAATTGCTCACACTATACCCAAAAGGCACTAGCAAACAAAGCAGAAAAAGACATGGTGTCCCATTGGAACTACTGTGTCTGCATACAGATGTCATCCTGTAACCTTAATCAGCAGTATCTCTACTACCTGGAGTGCTCTCTAAACTCCAAGCTAGGGCATCCATCATTTGCTCCATAATTTCTACCCAGACAGCTACCAGAATCTCAAATGTAGCACACTCCAACATGGAATTCTTCATCTGCCTCCACCCAGCTCCCTGGTAACTGCCTCACCTCTGGGAATAAATAGAGCCAAACACTAAGAAAGCAGTCTGCCCTAATATAAGTAATCAAAATAACATAATTGATCCAAAGATTCCTGTTTCACTAAATAAAACCACGTTCTTACCCTGGCCTATGAATTCTGCCCCATTGTGAAAGCTCCTCCTCCCCTCTTCACCCATCTCTTCTAACTCCTCTATCATATGCCTCCAAGATACACTGGCTCTTTCCCTTCAAGTATTTAATCACATTTCCTCTTCTCCGCACACCTGTCTTTACAACTGCAACCCACCCCTGGTACATCTATTTTTTCAACTGCTGTTTATGCCTTCTTTAACGGAGCATTTCAGTTTGTCTGCCTCCTCCAACTCCCCTTCTACTCCAGGAGGGCAGAGGATCTTGTTTTCTTCCCAGAGGCCCTACCTCACTGTCGCATAAGGAGTCCAACTGAGATGTACTTGAAGGATGCACAACATTTTTCCTTGACTAGTACAAAGACTATCTCAATGTATTCTGTACGGTTGAAAGTACAGCACTTTGAATATATTAGTTGAGAGCACAGTTTTCGCTTTTTATTTTTTTGGCACAGTTCAAAAACCTCGTAGCTGGTTCACGCTGTGGTTTAGGACGCAGGCTCTACGAGAATATGAACTCACTTTTAGGCCAAACATGCACCACGGCGGCAAGAGGCCCAACCGGTGCCCCCAACCGCCCGAGAAACGGGGCAGGCGTGGGCCCCGCCCGCGACCAGCCCCCCCAGGCTCGGGTGCAGGCAGCGGCAGTGCGGAGCGTCCTCCGAGACTCAAGCCCACGGCCCCGGACCCCCCAAGCGGGACCCGCAACCCCACGCACACACGACCGGGAAGCACCACACTTACGCGCCGCACGCCGCATCCCGCCAAGCTCCGCGCGCTCGCCCCGCCCCCGCTTCACCCAGCCAATCCCCGCCCCGCCCCGGCTTTGCTCACGCCGCATCCCGCCAATCATCTCCGCCCGCCCCGCCCCTGGCTGCCTGGGCGACGCTGGGCGGGACGCTGGCTGCCTGTGCGCATGCGTGCGTGCCATTTGCTCCGGAGGTTCTCAGACGCGGCGGGCGTGGTGGGGTGAGGTCTGGCCCGGCGCGTGCGTTCCCGCTGTCCCTGAGGGGCAGCCCGCTACGGAAGGCCACGGTGAGGCTCCCGCACAGGTTGCAGTGGGACGCCTCCCGGAGAAGGACCTCTCTGTCGGGTTAGGAAGTCTAAGCGCAGGTTGGAGTGATGGCTTCGAGGTTAAGGCACTTGCCTGGGAAACTTAAGGACGCGGGTTCAATCCCCTTGTACCCACGTAAGCCAGCTGGACACGGTGGCTCATGCATCTGAAGTTCGTTTGTGGTTTTAGAGGCCCTGGCGTGCCCATTCTATCTTCCGCTCTCGCTCTCAAATAAATAAACAATAAAAGAAATTCTACCCATCTGAATGGTGCTATCTACGAGGAAACCAGAGACTGCAGAGGAGGATGCTGAGTCAAAGACCACCTTACCACACTTTTTTTTTTATTTTTTATAAAGCACTTTTTAAAAAATTTTTTTATTTATTTATTTATTTGAGAGCGACAGCCACAGAGAGAAAGACAGATGGAGAGAGAGAGAATGGGCGCGCCAGGGCTTCCAGCCTCTGCGAACGAACTCCAGACGCGTACGCCCCCTTGTGCATCTGGCTAATGTGGGTCCTGGGGAACCGAGCCTCGAACCGGGATCCTTAGGCTTCACAGGCAAGCGCTTAACCGCCAAGCCATCTCTCTAGCCCTCTGATCAGTTCTTGACACACTAATTCATCCACTTCTCAAGCTCTGCAAGCTACTGTTTCTTGCATATTACAGAAGAAACTTGAAGCAAACTCCACACACAGGCAGCTTGTCGGTTGACCTTGTCCTGTGCTAAGCCCTAACTGGTAACATTGTACATGACTGATTAATTTTATTTTATTTTTTCTTTGGGTTTTTTGAGGTAGGGTCTCACTCTAGCTCAGGCTAACCTAGAATTCACTATGTAGTCTCAGGGTGGCCTCGAACTTTAGGTGATCCGCATCACTGCTTCCCGAGTGCTGGGATTAAAGACATGCACCCGGCAATTTTTATTTATTTATTTGAAAGAGAGAAGTAGGCAGGTAGAGCAAGAATGGGCGTGCCAGGGCTTCCAGCCACTGCAAATGAACTTAAGATGGGTGTGCCTCCTTGTGCAGCTGGCTTACATAGGTCCTGGGGAATTGAACCTGTGTCTTTTGGCTGTGCAGTAAGTGCCTTAACCGCTAAGCCATCTCTTCAGCACCCTTCCCCCCCACCTTTTTTTGGTGTTTCCAGGTAGTGTCTTGTTCTAGTCCAGGCTCACCTGGAATTCATTGTGTAGTCTCAGGGGTGACCAATTTACAGGGCTCCTCCTACCTCTGCCTCTCTAGTGCTGGGATTAATGGTGTGTGCCACCATGCCCAGCTTTTGTTTTGTGTTTTTTAAAAAAATTTTTTTCAAGATTTTATCTTAAGAAAGAGAGAAAAAGAGGCAGAGAGAGAGAGAGAGAGAGAGAGAGAGAATGGGCATGCCAGGGCCTCTAACAACTGTAAATGAACTCCAGACACATACTCCACCTTGTGTATCTGGCTTTACATGGGTGCTGGGAAATAGAACCTGGGTCCTTTGGGTTTGCCAGCAAGTGCCTTAACCGTTAAGCCATCTCTCCAGCCCATTAAAGAATGCTTTTTTTCTGTTTTTGTTTTTTCGAGGTAGGGTCTCACTCTAGCTCAGGGTGACCTGAAATTGATTAGGTAGTCTCAGGCTGGCCTTGATCCCACTCTCTCTGCCTCCCAAGTGTTGGGATTAAAGGGAGGTGCCACCTTTCCCTGCCCTGTTTGGTTTTCTTAACCATGACAAGTGTTGAATTTGTCAAGTACTTTTTTCTTTCCTGCATAAATAGAGATGACCATGTGGGATTCCTCCCTTCTCTGAAAGTGGACTATCTGGCTTACATGGGTACTGGAGAATTGAACCTGGGTACTTATGTTTCACAGGCAAGTATCTTAACCACTAAGCCATCTCTCAAACCCTTATTTATGTAGTTTTGACTTGCTCTCTAGAAGCTTTCATTTCAACCTGCAGGCTTTCCTTTAGCATTTCTTGCAAGAAATCCTTGTGGTAATGAACTCCATCAAATTTTGTTTATATGAGAATGTCTTTGTTTCTACTTTATTTATTTAACTCATCCATCATTCGAGACAGGGTCTCATGCAGTCCAACCTGGCCACCAACTCGCTAATCCTGATCCTCTTGCACCAGGGGCTGGAGAGATGGCTTAGTGGTTAAACGTTTGCCTGTGAAGCCTAAGGACCCCAGTTTGAGGCTTGATTCCCCAGGACCCACATAAGCCAGATACATGAGGGGGCACATGCATCTGGAGTTCATTTGCAGTGGCTGGAGGCCCTGGCACACCCATTCTCTCTCTCTCTGCCTCTTTTTCTCTCTGTCTGTCTGTTGCTCTTGAATAAATAAATAAATAAAAGAAAAATGTTGCACTGGAGCTAGTCATGGTGGTGCATGCCTTTAATCCCAGCACTCAGGAGGCAGAGGTAGGAGATCATTGTGAGTTTGAGTCCACCCTAAGACTACATAGTGAATTCCAGGTCAGCCTGGGTTAGAGTCAGATACAGTAATACACACATTTAGTACTACCTAATTGAGTAGGCTGAGACAGAAGGATTGCTTGAACCCGAGAATTTGGGGCTATCCTAGGCAACATTGTGAGACCCTGCAAGGTGTGGGGAGAAAGTGAGAAGTGTATTTTGGATCATGGTTTCAGAAGTGAGTCCATGTTTAGTTGGCTTCACTGCTTTTAGGCCAGTAACAAGGCAACACACCCCAGCAGGAACACATAAGAGAGCAAAACAGCTCACACACATATGGCTAGAAAGAGAAAAAGAGAAAGAGATGAAGAGATCAAGGGCATAAATCCACTATTCCACCTTTAAAGAGTTCCACTACCTCCAATACTACCTCTCTGCAGACCAAGCTTTTTTTTCCTAATATTTTATTTATTTATTTTAAAATATATTTTATTTATTTTTTTGAGAGAAAGATGGAGAGAGAGAGAGAGCACGCCAGGGCCTCCAGCCACTGCAAACGAACCCCAGAGGCATGTGCCCCCTTGTGCATCTGGCTCATGTGGGTCCTGGCGAATTGAACCGGGATCCTTTGGCTTTGCAGGCAAACACCTTAACCACTCTGGAGAGAGGCCCTGGCACTCTCTCTCTCTCTCTGACCTCTCTGTCTCAAATAAATAATCAGAAAAAAATTTAAAAACCCAAAAAATACTATTTATTTGCAAACAGAGAGGAGGGGAAAGAAGAGAGAATGGGCACACAGGTGCATACACCACTTTGTGCATCTGGCTTTACATGGGTACTGTGCAATTGAACTCCAGGCTGGCAGGCTTTGCAAGGAAGCTCCTTTAACCTCTGAAACATCTGGTATGTACTACCATACTTGGTTTTTGTGGTGTTGGAGTTTGAACCCAGGGCTTCGTGCATGCTAGGTTAGCATCCTGCCAACTAAGCTACACCTCCGTTGTCCTCCCCCAAACCCTTATGAGACAGAGGCCTGCTATGTTGTGGCTGGTCTTGATTTGTTAGCTCAAGTTCTGTCCCTGCCTCTGCCTCTGGAGAGCTGCGATTGTAGGCATTACCATGCCTGGTTCTCTCTCTTTTTCTTAAGCTCTTAGTTTGTCTGCTGACAGCTTCCAAAGTTTCTGATGAAAAATTTTGTGGTCTTTTAAAAAATATATTTTTATTCCCCAGTACCCATGTAAGCCAGATGTACAAAGTGGCATATTTGTCTGGAGTTCGTTTGCAGTGGCTAGAGGCCCTGGCATGCCTATATTCCTTCTCTCTCTCTTTGCCTCTCTCTGCCTCTCAAATAAATAAATAAAATATTGGGCTGGAGAGATGGCTTAGCGGTTAAGGTGTTTGCCTGCAAAGCCAAAGGATCCCGGTTCAATTCGCCAGGACCCACATGAGCCAGATGCACAAGGGGGCACATGCCTCTGGGGTTCGTTTGCAGTGGCTGGAGGCCCTGGCGTGCTCTCTCTCTCTCTCTCCATCTTTCTCTCAAAAAAATAAATAAAATATATTTAAAATAAATAAATAAATAAATAAAATAATAGGAAAAAGCTTGGTCTGCAGAAAGGTAGTATTGGAGGTAGTGGAATTCTTTAAAGGTGGAATAGTGGATTTATGCCCTTGGTCCCTTCATCTGTTTCTCTTTTTCTCTTCCTAGCCATATGTGTGAGCTGTTTTGCTCTCTCATGTATTCCTGCTGGGGTGTGTTGCCTTGTCACTGGCCTAAAAGCAGTGAAGCCAACTAAACATGGACTCACTTCGGAAACCATGATCCAAAATACACTTCTCACTTTCTCCCCACACCTTGCAGGGTCTCACAATGTTGCCTAGGATAGCCCCAAATTCTCGGGTTCAAGCAATCCTTCTGTCTCAGCCTACTCAATTAGGTAGTACTAAATATGTGTATTACTGTATCTGACTAAGCTCTTTCTCTTTAAACTTATTTTGTCGAGTATTTTGTCACAGTAATCTAAAGCTGACTGACACACTGGCCTTGGGTTGAGTTAGGACAGGGGAAATGCAGCCTTGGTGTGTGAGTTAGAAAACGTGTTAGGATAAACAAGGAGTTAGGGAATTGGGAAAAGGAGGCAGATTACCAAACGATTTAAAACCTTCAAATGCTACCATTTCAGCAAGTAATGAACTAGGACAACAGCTTGGCCTTCATTCCGTTGGGCCTATGGTTAGGCTGCACCTCATGCCAGTGGGGGCGTGTGGAGGAGACTGTCACCTCATGACACAGAAAGCTAAAGCGGAAATTGAATTAGTAAACAGAACAAGCAATGCTGTCCTGGCCCAGAGCTAACAAAAGCTGAACGATAAACGTAATAAATGTGGTTAGCTATCTGTCTGATTTTTGAATTTTGCTCCATACAGAACAGCTTTTAGCTGACAGTAAAGTTAAACCAACAGTCATACAAGATGGTTAAATTTTTCTTCCTCACTTGGCCTGAGTTTTCATACTTCAGGCTTATGTCATCCTGGGCAGGATGCAATTTTAATATATTTTTTCTTTTAAAAAATTATTGACAACTTCCATAATTATAGACAATAAACCATGATAATTCCCTTTCCCCTTTAAAAATATTTGCAATGTGAGAAAGAGAGAATGGGAGCACCAGGACCATCAGCTGCTACAGTTGAACTCCAGATGCATACGCCATCTTGTGCATCTGGCTTTCGTGGGTCCTGGGGAATTGAACCTGAGTCCTTAGGCTTCGCAGGTAAGTGCCTTAACTGCAAAGCACTCTTATCAGCCCCACAATTCAATTTTTATGTCCACTTTAATGAAAGTCTCAAGGGACAGATTCTACACAACTGCTTTCAAAACAAAACAAAATAAAAAGCAGTTTACCCATTAGTCTTTTTTGCAAAGCATAGTATTATTTTCCTGAACTCTGGTCTTATTTTATTTTTTTCTCAATTTTTATTAACATTTTCCATGATTATAAAAAGTATCCCATGGTAATGCCCTCCCTCCCCCTGGTTTTATTAAGTTTCTTTAACCAGGGTGGCTCACACCTATAATTCCAGCACTCAGGAGGCTGAAGTAGGAGAATCATCCTGAGTTCAAGATCAGCTTGGGCTACATAGTGAGTTCTAGGCGAGCTTGGGTTAGAGTGATCCTGCCTTAAAAGAATAAAAAGAAAATGGGCTGGAGAGATGGTTTAGCAGTTAAGCACTTGCCTGTGAAGTCTAAGGACCCCAGTTTGAGGCTTGATTCTCTAGGACCCACGTAAGCCAGGTGCACAAAGTGACACATGTATCTGGAGTTTGTTTGCAGTGGCTGGAGGCCCTGACACACCCATTGTCTTTCTCTCTCTGTTGCTCTCAAATAAATAAATAACTAAATAAATAAACAAAATTTTTTTTAAAAAAAAGGAAAGGAAGGAAGAAAGAAAGGAAAGAGGGCTGGAGAGATGGCTCAGCAGTTAAGTGTGCTTCCTGCACAAGCATGAAGCCTTGGGCAGCCTGAAGCTGACCAAGTTGAAACCTCCAGATATAAACTACTAGGAGAGGTCACCTATGCGTCACCTATGCCTGTAAGCCCAGACCAGCAAAGGGAAGCAGGGACCAGGGAATTGCCTGGGTTCGTGAAAAACAGCAAAAGTCCAATAACATGAAGAGATTCTAGCCCAAATAAGAATGGGAGGAGGATGGGTTGGAGAGATGGCTTAGCGGTTAAGGCGCTTGCCTGTGAAGCCTAAGGACCCCGGTTCAAGGCTCGATTCCCCAGGACCCATGTTAGCCAAATGCACAAGGGGACGCAAGCATCTGGAGTTCATTTGCAGTAGCTGGAAGCCCTGGCACACCCATCCTCTCTCTCTCTGCCTCTTTCTCTCTCTGTTGCTCTCAAATAAATAAATAAAAATGAACAAAAGAAGAAAAAAGGGAGGAGGAGCAATGGAGTGGGACACCCACCGTCACCCCACACATGCACAAAAAATTTTTCTTTTTCCTTTTCTTTATTTATTTGAGAGAGAGGAGAGAAAGAGGCAGGCCAAAGCCTGCCCCGGCAAATGAGTGCCAGACTCATGCGCCCCCTTGTGCCTCTGGCTTATGTGAGTCCTGGGGAACTAAACCTGGATCCTTTGGCTTTGCAGGCAAGCGCCGTAAACGCTAAGCCATCCCTCCAGCTCCAGAATGCACTTTTAAAGAACTTTTTAATATTTATTTGAGAGAGGCAAAGAGGGAGAGAATGAGTGCTTCAGGACCTCCAGCCACTGCAAAGGAACTCCAGACTCATGCGCCCCCTTGTGCATCTGGCTTATGTGGGTCCTGGGGAATCAAACCTAGATCCTTTGGCTTTGTAGGCAAGCACCTTAACTGCTAAGCCATTTCTTCAGCCCATGAAATGTTTTCTTAACATTTCTTCCGGTTTCCTTTTTTTTTTTTTTTTTTTTAAGGAGAGAGAGCGCATTGGCACTCCAGTACCTCCAGCCATTGCAATCGAACTCCAAACACATGTGCCACCTTCGGCGTGTGTGTGTCCTTGTATGCTTGAGTCACCTTGTGGGCCAGGCTTAGGTGGGACCTGGAGAGTGGAACCTGGCTCCTTAGGCTTTGCAGGCAACTGACTTAACTGCTAAGCCATCTCTCCAGCCCCCATTTGATTCTTTTGTTTGTTTTTTCAAGGTAGGGTTTCACTCTAGCCCAGGTTGACCTGGAATTTACTATGTAGTCTTAGTGTGGCCTCGAACTCATGGCAACCCTCTTACTTCTACCTCCTGAGTGCTGGGATTAAAGGCATGTGCCCGACCCATTACTTTAGACAAGGAGTCCCTAAATGTAGGCCAGTGAGCCCAAGAACCAAAGTAATTTCCAGTTTTCTGGTAACAAGGGAATCAGAGGGATTGTTGGTTCGCTTATGGAGTGGTACACTCTTGGATGACTGAATGAGCCCTTTGTTAACTCTAAGAATTGGCTTGCCTTGGGAGGGGTAGGCTCTCCTCAGGGAATTTACCAAAGCTATTCAGACAACAATAAGAAAATATGAGCCTGCCATGGTGGCACATGCCTTTAATCCCAGCACTTTGGAGGCAGCTGTAGGAGGATTGCTGTGATTTTAAGGCTACCCCTGAGACTATGTAGTGAATTCCAGGTCAGCCTGGGCTAGAAAGCTAGCGAGACCTTATCTTGAAAAATAAAACAAACACTCCCCCCCCAAAAGAAAATATGGCTAATTTGAAGACTGGGGAGATGGTACAGTGGTTAAAGATGCTTGCTTGCAAAGCCTGCTGGCCTGGTTTTGGTTTCACAGTACCTACATAAAGCCAGATGCACAGAATGGCATGTAGTTTATTTGCAGCCCTGACATGCCCATACTCTCTCAAATAAATAAATAAAATATTTAGAAGAAAATATCGTCCCAGCACTTGGGAGGCAGAGGTAGGAGGATCACTGTGAGTTTGAGGCCAGCCTGGGACTACAGAGTGAGATCCAGGTTAGCCTGAGCTAGTGAGACCCTACCTTGAAACAAATGAAAAGAAAAAAAACTTTAAAAAAGAAAATATGGCTAATTTAATGTAATTTCCACTAAATAGAAATATGCTGAATCTAAGAAAGTAATATTAGAATATATTACATTAATATTTAAATACTTGAACAAATATTTTAGTTTTTTATATATGTTATTGAAGGAGGCTCAGGAGAAAGCTGTCTTCTTTTTTTACTTTTTTTTGGTGTTTTGAGGTAGGGTCTCACTTTAGCTCAGGCTGACCTGGAATTCACTATATAGTCTCAGGCTGGCCTCAAACTCAGGCAGTCCTCCTACCTCTGCCTCCTGAGTGCTGGGATTAAAGGCATGTGCCACCATGCCTGTGCGGTATTATTTTATTTATTTATTGGAGAAAGAGACAGAGAGAGAGAGAGAGAGAGAGAATGGGCATGCCAGGGTCTCCAGCCACTGCAAATGAACTCCAGGTGCATGCACCACCTTGTCCATCTGTTTTATGTGGGTGCTGGGGAATGGAACTTGAGTCCTTAGGATTCCCAGGCAAGCACCTTAACTGCTAAGCCATCTCTCCAAAAGCTAGCTTCTTTTAAGCAGTAATATGTAGGGACAGGAACCCAAAGAATGAACCAAAAGATAGCGCCCCACCTGGCAGGGATGGAGTTCATTCTGATGACCCAGTTTCATCCACCATGGCTGCAGCGCCTCCTGCTGCCTCCACGTCCTAGCACACTACCTGGGTGGGCTAGCCTTTGGATCAGCCCCTTGAATCTGCAAACCAATCAGGGCTTCCTCTTAAGTAGCATGTAAGGAGCTCCAGATGCATGAGCCACCTTTTGTATCTGGCTTACATGGATATTGGAGAATCGAACCTGGGTCCTTTGACTTTGCAGGCAAACGCCTTAACTTCTAAGCCATCTTTCCACCCCTAAGAATCCATTTTTGTTATTTTTTTTTTTTCAGGAGGCAGAGGTAGGAGGATCACCATGAGTTTGAGGCCAGCCTGCAACTACCTAGTGAATTCTGGGTTGGGCTGGGCTAGAGTGAAACCTTACCTTGAAAAACCAAAAAACAAAAACAAACAAAAAAAGCAAAAAAAAAAAAAAAAAAGAAAGAAACCCCCTTCCCAACTCCCCAATCATGCATCATATGTCTGTGTGTGGTATGCATGTGTATGTACATGTGGATGCACCTGTCCGTGTGGGTGTGTATGCACGTGTGGGCATGTGTTTGGAGGCCAGAAGACAACCTCAGGTATTGTTCCTAAGAAGTGCTGTCTATCCTCTTTATTATTATTATTTTTGTTTTTTTGATGTAGAGTCTCACTCTAGCCCAGGCTGACCTGGAATTCACTAGGTAGCCTCAGGGTGGCCTTGAACTGACAGCGATCCTACCTCTGCATATTAGGACATGTGTCCTACACTGAGCTACGCACCAAGTTCTCACATACATTTTTGGTAATTTTTTCTTTTTCTTCCTTCCTTCCTTCCTTCCTTCCTTCCTTCCTTCCTTCCTTCCTTCCTTCCTTCCCTCCCTCCCTCCCTCCCTCCCTCCCTCCCTCCCTTCTTCCTTCCTTCCTTCCTTTCTTGTTTTGGTTTTTCAAGGTGGGGTCTCACTCTAACCCAGGCTGACCTGGAATTCACTATTTAGTCTCAGGGTGGCCTTGAATTTACAGCGATCCTCCTACCTCTGCTTCCCTAGTGCTGGGATTAAAGGCGTGTGCCACCATACCTGGCCTTGTAATTTTTTTTTATGGGGGGCATCCAGCTGCTGCACGTGAACTCCAGATGCCGGTGGCACCTTGTGTGCACGTGTGACCTTGCGCGCTTGCATCACCTTGTGTATCTGGCTTACGTGGGACCTGTGGAGTCAGCCATGGGTCCTTAGGCCATTTCTCCAACCCTCACATACTTTTTACAGGAAAAACTAACCTGAAGATTTTCCATTTTTTGTTTCATTTTTAAAAGTATTTTTTGTGTGTATGTGTGCATGGCATGTATTCAGGGTTGGATGTGTGTAGGTGTGCATGCACCTTTGCACATGCACACGGAGACCACAGGCTGATCTTCCTCAGTTGATTTTTGCCTTGTTCGTTGAGACAGGGCCTCTTGCAGAATGTAGAATTCACCAAGTCAGCTGGCTAGACTAGGGACACCGGGTCAGCCCCAGGAACTCCCCACCTCCGCCTCTGACACGCTGGGGTGACAGGCATGGCCACCGTGCCCAGCATTTCACGTGGGGACTGGGATTCAAACTCAGGTCCATATGCTTATTCAGCAAGCACGTCATCCCAGCACAGATTTCTTTGTTTTGATTTTCAAGGTAGAGTCTCGCTCTAGTCCAGGCTGACCTGGAATTCACTATGTAGTCTCAGGATGGCCTCGAACTCACTGCATCCTCCTGCCTCTGCCTCCCAATTGCTGGGATTAAAGGTATGTGCCACCATGCCTGGCACAGATTTTTTTTTTTTTTTTTTTTGAGGAAAAAAGAGGTTTACTTTGGCTTACAGGCCAAAAGCTCCACGATGGCAGGAGAAAACGATGGCATGAGCAGAGGGTGGACATCACCCCCTGGCCAACATAAGGTGGACCACAGCAACAGGAGAGTGTGCCAAACACTGGCAAGGGGACACTGGCTATAATACCCATAAGCCCGCCCCCAACAATACACTCCCTCCAGGAGGCGTTAATTCCCAAATCTCTATCAGCTGGGAACCTAGCATTCAGAACACCTAAGTTTATGGGGGACACCTGAATCAAACCACCACATTCTGCCCCTGGCCCCCATAAACTGATATCCATACATGATGTAAAATACAATGCATTCAGTCTGACTTTAAAAGTCCCCATAGTTTTTATCAATCACAATGATGTTCATACATTCCCACAGTCCAAGGTCTTTTTAACTGAACCATAATACCAAAAAATAACCTCAAAAAAAACCCCATAATGGAACAGAATAAATATTCACACTGCAAAAGATAGCATTAGGCATAGCAAAGAAATGTTCAACCAATACAAGATTTAAAACAACCGGGACAAACATCAAACTCTATAGCTTCAAGTCTAGCAACTCTAGCCAGTGGCAAATCTTCAAGTCCGATAATTCTAACCAGCAACAAGTCTCTGGCATTCCAATTCTGCCCCTCCAGCTAGGCTACTCACAGTCCTGGAAAACTTCATTGGGGATGGCAGCTCTCCTTGGCAGCCATCTTGTGGTCCCAGCATCTCTACTGGGTCTCCACTGCAATCCACGGTTCATCCTCATGGCCCCATGGGGTCTCCATGCAGGCAACCAGCAAACCTGCTTCATACTGCCCATGGCCATTTCCAAAACACAAGACAGTGTTGCAAACTCAATGACCCTCTTTCCAGCATTTCTTATACTCCACGATACCAGGTAGGGTGCCAATTTGTTAATCCAGGGGGGAATAAAGCAAACTTTGAAGAACAGGACACTCCTTGAGCACTCAGGCCCCTTCAAAAGAGTCGACATTCTTTCTTTTGCCCCAGCACATGTCAGCTAGCCCAGTCTCAAAGGTTGTAATCTCTCAGTTGCAGCTGAATGGGCAGCAGTTCACCCAAAGATTTTTCTTTCTATGCCATATTCCTCTGCTCACACCAGTTCATTTCTATGCAAAGGAACCCTGCACAACTTCTCAGGACATGGGCACAAGAGCAAGCTTCTCACACTGACTGCTAGCCCAGTCCAAGCAAAGCTCTTTCTCACCCTCATAAGCCAAACCTCCCAGTCCATAGTTCTTTCTTTTTTTAATTTTTATTTATTTATTTGAGAGCGACAGACAGAGAGAAAGACAGATAGAGGGAGAGAGAATGGGCGCGCCAGGGCTTCCAGCCTCTGCAAACGAACTCCAGACGCGTGCGCCCCCTTGTGCATCTGGCTAACGTGGGACCTGGGGAACCGAGCCTCGAACTGGGGTCCTTAGGCTTCACAGGCAAGTGCTTAAACGCTAAGCCATCTCTCCAGCCCCAGTCCATAGTTCTTATTGCATTCAGGTCTTGCAGCTTAGACCAGAGTAGTCCATCAAGCTGTACTTACAGCAGTGCAAGGCATCTCTTAGACCAAGGTTTCAAATCCTCCCACAGTCCTCTTGAAAATCAGCTCCAAAAGGCCAAAGCCACACAGTCAGGTGTCTAGCAGCAATCCCACTCCTCAGTACCACTTTACTGTTGCAGTCCGGTTCATATTGCTGGTAGAAATGACCCAACCAAGAACAGCTTCTGCAAAGCCAAAGGACCCAGGTTCAATTTCCCAGGATACATGTAAGCCAGATGCACAAGGTAGCACCTGCATCTGGAGTTTATTTGCAGCAGCTGGAGGCCCTGGCACGCCCATTCTCTCTCCCTTTCTCTCTGCCCCTCTTTTTCTCAGGCATGCTGCTTGCTGGCTGTGCTCTGCTTTCCTCCCTGCTGCAAAGATTTACTGGGCAGCTGCCCTGCCCCAGGTGTTTCACTAGGCTCTGATGGCTCAGCAGTCACAGATTTTTAAAAAAAATTTTATTTTTATTTACTTACTTAACAGAGAGAGAAAGAGAGAAATAAAGAGAGAGAATGGGCACACTAGGGCCTCTAGCCACCACAAATGAATATCAGATGCATGTGCCATCTTGTGCATCTGGTTTATATGGGTCCTGGGAAATCGAACCTGGGTCCTTTGGCTTGTGCAGGCAACTGCCTTAACCGCTGAGTCATCTCTCCAGCTCAGCATTTTTCTTTTTTAAATAACAGCTTTAACATGTTTTCTGGTCAGGCATATAAAGAGAGCAGAAGTGACCACTCCATGTTCACAGTCAAGAAAAAAGCGGAACAATCTGCAAATGAGCAGTTTTTGTTAGATCATCAAAGCACTGAGGTCTCGGGGTAAACCACTGTCTGGAAAACTAGGGCCAGACAGGCAATACAGAAGCCCACAGCTTACCCGAGCAGAAGCCCACAGCTCGTGTCAGTGCTTGGGCTGGAGAACTTATGCTGCAATTAAAAATTGCTAGAGGTTAGCTGGGTGTGGTGGTGCATGCCTTTAATCCCAGCACTCGGGAGGCAGAGGTAGGAGGATTGCTGTGAGTTCGAGGCCACCCTGAGACTACATAGTGAATTACAGGTCAGCCAGGGCTAGAGTGAGACCCTACCATAAAAAACTGAAAAACCAAAAAAAAATAAAAAAAGAAAGAAAATGCTATAGGGACTACTACACAGTGAATTCCAAGTCAGCGTGGGCTAGAGCAAGACCCTATCTTGTAAAACAAAGCAAAACAAAACAAACAAACAAAAAATGCTACAGATTCAACATGGAGAATCTTTTAAAAAACTATTTTATTATTTTAGAAATTTGTTTGTTATTTGAGAGAAAGAGGCAGAGAGAATGAGAGAGAGAGAATGGGTGTGCCAGGACCTCCAGCTGCTGCAAAGGAACTTCAGACACATGTGCCCCTTGTGCATCTGGCTTATGCGGGTACTGGGGAATGGAACTTGGGTCCTTTGGCTTTGTGGGGAAGCATCTTAACTGCTAAGCCATTTCTCCAGCCCTAATATTTTAATTTTTATTATTTATTTATTTGAGAGGGAAAAAAAGGCAGAGAGGGCAAGAGAGAGCGCGCGTGAGAGAGTGTGTGCACCAGGGCATCCAACCGCTGCGAACAAACTCCGGATGCATGTGCCACCTTGTGCATCTGGCTTATTTGGGTCCTGGGGAACAGAACCTGGGTCCTTTGGCTTTGCAGGAAACTGCCTTAGCTGCTATGCCAGCTCTCCAGCCCAGAATTTTGTTTGTTTGTTTGTTTTTAGCAATAAGGTTGAGCTGAGCTCTGGCAATGGGGAAGCTGGTCTGTAACATCCCCAAGCAGGTCTCCAGCAATACCTCCAGCAAGGCTTCACCTCCCAAATTGCCTCCAGCTGGGGAATCAAGCATTTAAAACACATGTTGGGCTGGAGAAACAGCTCTGTAGTACAAAGTGCAAAAAAAAGTGCAAAGCCTGTTGATCTGGGTTCGATTCCCCAGGACCCACATAAAGCTAGATGCACAAAGTGGTGCATGCATCTGGAGTTTGTTTGCAGTGGCAGGAAGCCCTCTGAAACTTCCCCTTTCTCCCATACCCATACCCTCTCTCTCTCTCTCTCTCTCTCTCTCTGCCTGCCTCTTTCTGTCTCTCTCAAATAAATAATTGAAACACATGAGCTTATAGGGGACATCTGATTCAAACTACCACATTCTGCCCCTGGTATTTTGTGAGGGTGGCACCCTCATAAACTCATGACCATGTCATGATGTAAAATGCATCCAGTCCAACTTTAAAAGTCCCCATTGTGTTTTTTTTTTCAAGTTTATAAAATATTTACTTATTTATTTACTTGAGAGGCAGAGAGAGAGAATGGTCATGCCAGGGCCTCTAGCAACTGCAAATAAACTCCAGATGCATGAGCCACCTTGTGCATATGGCTTTAAGTGGGTATGGGGGAATTGAACCTAGGTTCTTTGGCTTTGCAGGTAAGTGTCTCAACCACTAAGCCATCCCTCCAGTCCCTTGTCCCCATGTTTTAAAATTTTATTTATTTATTTAAGAGCGACAGACACAGAGAGAAAGAGGCAGAGAGAGAGAGAGAATGGGCACACCAGGGCCTCCAGACACTGCAAACGAACTCCAGACGTGTGCGCCACTTTGTGCATCTGGCTAACGTGGGTCCTGGGGAATGGAGCCTCGAACTGGGGTCCTTAGGCTTCACAGGCAAAGTGCTTAACCGCTAAGCCATCTCTCTAGCCCCCCAACCATGTTTTTTTTTAAATCAATCCCAACACTGCTTAAAAGTCAGTCTCATTTGAGACAATCTTTTAACTGTGAGCCTGTAAAATCAAAATACAAGTTAGCTACCATCAGCACATAATGACACAGAGTAAGCTTTTCTCCCTCATAAGCCAAACCTCCACAGTCCAGGGTTCTTTCTGCATTTAGATTTTTCAATTCTCGCCACAATGGACCATCAAGCTCTTTTTACACCACTGCAAGGCGTTTCTTAGTCCAAAGTTTCAAATTCTTCCATATTCCTCCCACAAATCAGTTCCAAAAGATCAAAAGCCACATGGCCAGGTTTCTAACAGCAATAACCCCATTCCTCTGCTATCAGTTTTCCCGTTGTACGCTGTGAAGAACACCCACAAAAACAGCTGGAAAGGGTTTATTTTGGCTTATGGTCTTTTTTATTTTTTCTTTTTCTCTGAGGTAGGGTCTCGGTCTAGCCCAGGCTGGCCTGGAATTCACTTGCTAGTCTCAGGGTGGCCTTGAACTCAGCACTCCTCTTACCTCTGCCTCTCGAGTGCTGGGATTAAAGGCGTGCGCGGCCATGCCTGGCTTGGTCTTGAGGGGAAGTTTCAGCATGGTAGGGAAATAACGGAAGTTTAGAGGCTGGGCATCACATCTTGCCGCAGCAGCTGGCAGGAAGCAATATGTGAGCGGAGCTCTGGCAAGAGGGAAGCTGAGCTTTACCACCGCAGTCATCTGCTGCAGTAGGCATGTGAAGCATAAGTGGCGCCCTCTAGTGTTGGAGTTCTTGTGCACGCTTCAGGTAGTGGGATCGTTTAGCTCTATATTAACAGATCTTGCATAAGCCTAGGAAATTGGGATTCCTCAGTCCTTGGCTGCAGCTGATGCTGAGGCTTCCAGGCAAATCTAAGTATTGGAATTCCTGAGCCCTTGATGACAGGCCAGTATTACAGCTCTTAGGCCTAGGGTGTCTGAGACCCTTGGCTCTGAAAATGTGACAACTCTCTCAAAAATTTCCAGAACCAGGGCCTGTAGTTCCTCTTCTCTGGCTCTTTCATGTCTTCTGTCCTTCTTTAGCCTCAGCTGTCTGTCCTCCCTTTCTTCTACTGTTTCCTTGTCCCTGCCCTGGCTACTCTCTTGAGCTATTCAGATGTTAAGCAGCCAGCAGCCTTCCCTTTTCAGAGGTCAGCTTGACTACTTGGCTGTTCCTGGCGCCCCATCAGCCATTGCTTTGCTGTCTCTGCTTTTTTTTTTTTCTTTCTTTTTTTACTAGCTTGCCTGTACTATTAAAAGTAGCCAAGGAATGACTACTCAGAATCCTTTTATTAGGGCTGGAGAGATGGCTAAGCTGTTAAGGCACTTGCCTGCAAAGCCTAAGGACCCAGGTTCAATTCCCCAGTACTCATGTAAGCCAGATGCACATGGTGACCCATGGATCTGGAGTTTGTTTGCAGTGGCTAGAGGCCCTGGCACACCCATTCTCTGTCTTTAATAAATAAATATTATATTTAAAAAACAATCCCTTTTTGACTGGAGAGATGGCTTAGCTGTTAAGGTGCTTGCCTGCGAATCCTAAGGACCTAGGTTTGATTCTCCAGGACCCACATAAGCCAGATACATGGGGTGGCACATGCATCTGGAGTTCGTTTGCAGTGGCTAGAGGCCCTGATGTGCACATTCTCTCTTTCTCTGTCCTTCTCTCTGTCTCTAATAAATAAATTTAAAAAATAACAATACTTTCGTTGGCTCTAATGTTACGAAACCACAGCAGGTCGCCCAAGCGTGTCTCTCAGTCAACTTACTAAGTGAACCTGAGCCGCCAGCTTAGAGGAAGGGTGTTTGGACCAGCCCTAGCCCACTTCTCATGAACATAAAGGTTTGCATTTATCTGTTGTGTGATGCTGTCCTCCAAGAGAAGCAACAATTCACATCTATCATCAGCAGCCTATGATCATGTGTGAGAGGGTCTCCACATGGGCCTGTTGACATTTCCCCTCAGGAGGGGTACAAAAAGGTACAAAAAGTCATCAGGGGCTGGAGAGATGGCTTAGCGGTTAAGCGCTTGCCTATGAAGCCTAAGGACCCCGGTTCAAGGCTCAATTCCCCAGGACCCACGTTAGCCAGATGCACAAGGGGGTGCACGCATCTGGAGTTCGTTTGCAGTGGCTGGAGGCCCTGGCGCGCCCATTCTCTCTCTCTCTCTCTGTCTCTCTCTCTATCTGTCTCTTTCTCTCTCTGTTGCTGTCAAATAAATAAGTAAATAAAAATAAACAAAAAAAGTCATCAGACTCTTATTTAGCTCTCAGGTGCCCTCTGTGCCAGCTGTATGCACTGATGCATGTGGCCTTGTGGTCTCAAGGGAAATAGACTATAGAGAGGGTGGAAGATCAGGGGACACAGATCCTAGTGATCATCTATGGTAGGACGAAGTCTTTCAGTCTCACAGTTGCTTAGGGGTCTCCATGCTCCTGTAAGTAACCCGTTGCCTGTGCTCTGTAAGGAATCCTGGCAAACTCACTGGTTTACCAGGTTGAACTTTGGTGAACTTTTGGTTTTTCAGGGGTACCCTGCCCATGCGGAGCAGGCGTTAGTAGCTTTCTCCCTGAGAAAACTTCACATTACAGCCTCGATCACAGGACCCTGCGGACGTTTGTCTTGCCCGCCTTAGCCTTCCTGCTTCAGAACCGGTCACAGCAGTGCCTTCCTTAGGCTGCCAAGGGAAGGATCCCCCTCTTGGCCTAGGTGAAATGGTTGCAAGGTCATGAAAGTTGACTAAGGCTGTGCGAGCGAGAAGTCTGGAACATGGAAACTCTTGGCTGAGGCCGCACCTTCAGGAGCAAAGGCGATCAGCTGAAATCATTGTGTTGTTTTTGTTTTTGTTTTAGTTTTTCAAGGTAGGGTTTCACTCTAGCCCAGGCTGACCTGGAATTCACTATGTAGTCTCAGGGTGGCTTCGAACTCACGGCAATACTCATACCTCTGTCTCCCAAGTGCTGGGATTAAAAGTGTATGCTATCACACCTGGCTAGTTTTTTTTTTTTAAACTTTTAATTTTATTTGTTTGATATATATATATAGAAAATGGCCACGCCAGGGCCTTCAGCCACTGCAAATGAACTTCAGATGCATGTGCCACCTTGTATACCTGGCTTACATGGTCCCTGGGGAATCGAACCTGGGTCCTTTGGCTTCACAGGCAAATGCCTTAACTGCTAACTGGCTAGTTTTTTTTTTTAATTTAAATTTAATTTTTTTTTAAAGCTTGCTTTTTTTTGTTCAATAGTTTTTGTCTTCTTCTTCTTTTTTTTTTGTTTTTTTGTTTTTCAAGGTAGGGTCTCTTTCTAGCCCAGGCTGACCTGGAACTCACTATGTAGTCTCAGTTTGGCCTTGTACTCACAGTGATCCTCCTACCTCTGCCTCCTGAGTGCTGGGATTAAAGGCATGTGTCACCATAGCCAGCTTGATTTTCAATAGTTTTTTATTTATTTTTTTCAAGATAGGGTCTCACTCTAGCCCAGGCTGACCTGGAATTCACTATGTAGTCTCAGGGTGGCCTCGAACTCATGACAATCCTCCTACCTCTGCCTCCCGAGTGCTGGGATTAAAGGCGTGCACCACCACGCTCAGCTGTACCTTTCCTTTTTGTATAGTCCTTTGATTACTAATTCAGTCTCTTTAGTTTTTCCCTGGGCAGCTGTGACAGATTCCTGACATCCAGGCATAAGAATATTAATAGCAGTGGGCAACAGCCCGGGTGTTTCTGATCAGAGCGCCCGTTGGACCGTCAGGGTGTTTCTCCTGGCTGTCTGGAAGTCTCTTCTTTTCTCTGCGATCTGGGAGGGGTAGAGGTACAGAGGAAGCCAAGAGTTGAGGGGGCTTTGGGAAAAGGGGGGTGGAGGTGGCATTGATGGCAAGGGGAAAAGAGAGGAGATAAAGGTTCTATTTTGGAGCTGTGTGGCTTCGCATGTCAGCAGTGCATCCCGGGGGACTCTTCAGACAGAAGGGGTAGAGCTGAGATTAGCGGCAGATACCGGGGGTGGCAGAGACAATGTCCGGGAGGCAAAGGGCAGTGAGCTTAGAGTTTGGAGCCATAGACATGTGGGCAGTGGAGAAGAGTCTAGAGAGAGGGGCTCTCCCTGCTTCACATGTGGAGACAGACAGACACACACACACACACACACACACACACGCACGGCATGTTGCTCCCCTGCTCCCAGTGTGCATGCCCAGTGAAGAAGGGGTGCAGCACAGGGGTTCCTTCCTGTGTGCATCACCTCTGCTTGCAGGGGCGGGACCCGTGCTGACAGTCTTTGTGGGAGGCATATGTTGGTACTCAGAGAGGAAACTGGGCATAAATTCCTACAGATGGCAAACTTGATGGACCATCCCCCCCATCATGTTCATAAAGGCTCCTTAGCCTCTGTAGGTCTGGACAGTCATGTTCTGAAACATTTGCAGAGTGCCTGCCCTGCGCCATGACAGAAGCGCCAAAAATACTTGGTATTCTTGCACTGAACACAGGAAGCCATGTTAAGTCGGTGCGTCCTGGGTGGATGCCACCCTGACTCCAGGCAGGAACAGACAGATAGCAATTGAATAGGCCCTTCCTTCCTTCCTTCCTTCCTTCCTTGTTCTGTTTGAGAGAGTCTTGTTGAGTGGCACACACCTGCGTTGAATTCATGGTGATCCTCCTACCTCAATCTCCCTCATGCTGGGATTACAGGCATGCACCATCACTCTCAACTTGAATAAGTTTTTCTTTGAGAGGAGAAGAGGAGCAAAGATCTCTTGTCATGTGGCCATAGCAGTAGAGACCAGGGGTTTGCTACAGGGTAGGGAGGGTCTCCCAAGGGCAAACCTAGATGACCTGGCTGGAGCTGCTCTGGCCCCTCTGGCTGCACCGCCTTAGGCCCAGGCTGAGCTCTCTGACCTTGACGTTCTAAGTCTTCCTCTTGGGGCTGGCCTGAGTGGCTGACCGGAGAGAGCTAGGTGCCTGTGGCGCTAGTGAACATCCAGCAAGTGATATGGGAGTGGGGGACAGGAGACATTGCTTTTCTTACAACCAGTGGTCAAAATAAAGTCTCAAGTTTGGGTTCATCTTTCTTAGAAGTCTGCCAGTGCTACCGCTTGACTTCATTAGACCAAACAGAACCTTGTGGCAAAAGAAGCTGCGGCTGGCTGTGGAGTCAGGCTCCAGGTCAGCACTGACTGCAGAAGCAAGGTGAAGTGAAGGACAGGACTGTGTCCAGATGAACAGACAGATGGACAACAGTTCTAGATGGCAGGAACAGGCAGATGGCAATTGAATAGGTCATGTCAACATGGGGGGCGGGGCACGGCAGTGGGGAGTTCCTTCATACACACTGTGGTCATTGCAATGGCCATGTAAGCCAGATGTACAAAGTGGCACATACATCTGGAGTTTGTTTGCAATGGCTGGAGGCCCTGGCATACCCATATTCTCTGTCTCTGTTTGTAAGTCTCTGCTTGCAAATAAGTAAATAAATTATATATATATTAATCTGTAAAATCGATTCCCTAAGTAACTTGGCAGGGCACAGCCCTCTCTCAACACAGAGACTTCCTTGTTTTGCTGTAATCCACCTACATGATGTTTCTTACAATGTGTTATGAGTTTTAAAGTGCCTTTGATTTATGAATTTCTTTCTTTTTCTTTCCTTTCTTTCTTTCTTTCTTTTTTTTTTTCGAGGTAGAATCTCACTCTAGCCCAGGCTGACCTGGAATTCACTCTGTATTCTCATGGTGACTTCAAACTCACAGCAATCCTCCCACCTCTGCCTCCGAGTGCTGGGATTAAAGGCATGTGCCACTACATCCGGCTCTTTCTTACCTACTTACTTAACTTTCTTTGTTTCTTCTTTTTTTGTTTCAAGGTAGGGTCTCACTGTACCCTAGGCTGAGTTGGAACTCAATCTATAGCCCCAGGCTGGCCTCAAATTCATGGCAATACTCCACTCCCAGCCTCCCCTTTTGAGTGCAGAGACTAAAGGCTTGCACCACCACACCAGCTGTGACTTTCTTTTGTTCAGTAGCTATAAAAACTTCATTAGGAGTTGGGCGTGGTGGTGCACGCCTTTAATTCCGGCACACGGGAGGCAGAGGTGGGAGGATTGCTGTGAGTTCGAGGCCATCCTGAGACTACATAGTGAAATCCTGGTCAGCCTGGGCCAGAGCGAGAGACTGACTCAGTTGCTGTGGAGGGAGAGAGGACAGAGGTGTGGAATGAGCATATGACGTTGGCAGAACATGAGCTCTGATGCGTGTCCAGGCAGAGGAACGTGCCATGACTATGAGGTGCTATTAGTGCACAGTTTAGCCTCCTTGATCGACAAGGGAAGCAAGCTCCAGAGAGTTCAAGGTCACATGTATATGACCTGCTCCTTTACCCTGGCCATAGACCTCCAGCTGTGCTTCTGTCTGCAGCTTGACACCCCCAGCCATCATTCTAGAAGGCTGCAGGAGGTCCAGTGCCAGGGAAGAGGCAGATACGGACCTATTCCTCCTGTGTACCCATCTTCCCTGCACCCTTTGCTCTTCTGTGCGGCGAATCAGAGCCTGAGGAGTGAGTGGAAGTGGGGCCCCGGCCTGCCAGGAGGTTCTGGATGGGGGAGGGTGGTGGGCTGTGAACAGCAGGCAGGCGTCTATCAGGCCCTCACAGCGCGAGGCTCTGAGCAGCCTAGTCTGCTGGGGAAGCATGTGGGGTCACATACTCCTCATGCTAGGGCAGGAATCTAAGAGCCCGGCTTTAACCTTATCAGTGGTAACTAAAGAAAGAATGTGCAACAGAGAGGACAGTGGGGCCCAAGCTGAGGGAAGAGACTGTGTGACAAGATCAGAGCATGCAAGAAGACCCCGCCCTCCAGCCACTGGGGCCTTTTTGATGCAACTTTGCTCCCCAGCAGGCCTGGCTGGCGCTGCCCACAAGAGGCCTTTGCCCCATGCCTTCTGGCTTGTGGAGATTTTGGAAGGATGCAGCTTCAGACTACATTTGCAAGATGATTAAAAACAAAATCTTGGCCTGGAGAGATGGCTTAGTGGTTAAGGTGCTTGCCTGTAAAGCCAAAGGACCCAGGTTTGATTCCCCAGGACCCATGTTAGTCAAATGTACCAGGTGAGGCATGTGTCTGCAGTTCATTTGCAGTGGCTAGAGGCCCTGGAGCATCCATTCTCTCTCTCTCTCTCTCTCTCATATATATATATATGTGTGTGTGTGTGTGTGTGTGTGTGTGTGTGTATATATATGCATACACACACATATATATACATATATATATATATATATACATATATATATGTATATGCCTCTTCTCTCTCTCAACTAAATAAATAAATAAACAGAAAAGTATTTTTAAAAATCTCCTGCCAATCTAGAAAGCTTTTCCATAAAAGTAGATGGGCAGCTGGACGTGGTGGCACATGCCCTTAGTTCCAGCACTTGAAAGGCAGAGGTAGGAGGATTGCTGTGAGTTCGAGGCCACCCTGAGACTACAGAGTGAATTCCAGGTCAGCCTGGGCTAAAGAGAAACCCTACCTCAACCCCCCCCAAAAAAGATGGGAAAAACACAGTTTACTGCATAAGCATTAAACACACTGCGGCATTAGTCTGTCTCTGGCAATCCAGTGAAAGAACGCAGCCAGCCTGCTCTGCTCCGCATAAAGCCAGGTGCGGCCCTTTCTGTCCACCTTAAGAGACAGGACAGCCATCCTTTAACTAAGGGTCTTGCAGTAACACTGGTCACACTCAGTGTACCCTGAGTTCCCTTCGGGTTTAGGCCATCTGGGTTTGCTAATTGCCTTTACCCAAAGGAAAAAATAAACTTCTATTTTTAAGATTGGAAGCACATTTGTAAGTGCCACTAGGCGCCTGGGTCCTCTCCCTCTCAGGGGAACTGGGAGATAAGGATGCTGTCTCCCATGGCGATGACATTTCGAATTGGGTTCCGAGGTAGGGTCTCACTCTAGCTCAGGCGGACCTGGAATTCACTATGTAGCTTCAGGGTGGACTCAAACTCACAGTGATCCTTTTACCTCTGCCTCCCGAGTGCTGGGATTAAAGGTGTGCGCCACCATGCCAGGCTAGGGAAACATTCTTGAGTTGTAAAACTAGAAAGAGACTTATTTAACTTTTAAATAGATTTATATAAAGAGAGGCCAAGAAAGAATCTACAATTTTCTAAAGGAAATGCTCCAAGAAAAGACAGAGAGATGTCTGTTTCTTTTTGTGCCCTGGGAAATTAACGTTTATTTTATTTTTAATTGACACATAGTAGTTGTGTGTTTCTTTTGGGGGGGGGGGAGTTTGAGGTAGGGTCTCATTCTAGCTCAGGCTGACCTGGAATTCACTATGTAGTCTCAGGATGGCCTCAAACTTTTAGCGATTCTCCTACCTCTGCTTCCAAGTGGTAGGATTAAAGGTGTGTACCACCACACCTGGTTTAAAATACATTATCTTTATCTGTAGTCACCTTACCAAGCTATGGCACACTAGAATTATTTCTCTTATCAATTATAACTTAGCAGCCATCCTCCCTTTCACCCTCCTCTCTACCCTCAGGGGACCACAGTTTCATATAAAATTTCTATGAGATTAATTTTTTTCTTATTAATTTGTATTTTCCCTCTGGCTGCCCTCAAAGATGGGGGGAAGACACATGTGCCACATAGCTGGGCCCTTCCTGTCGCACTGCACAGCCTAAGAGCCTGGGCAAGCATTTGCCACTGTAGAGAAAAGAGGCTCCCACAGGCCTTTGCATCCAGGGCCTGCAGGGGGAGGGGCTGGGGTGCTCTGTGAGAGGCATGCAGGCAGGAGCTGACTGGAGTCCCTCCAAGGGAGATGGGGAGGCTCTGACATTGTAACAGTAAGGGTAAGGGGCTTGGGGACTCCTATGCAGGACTCCGGGTGTGAGGTCCCAGAGGTCCCCGAGCCCTGGGGCCTGTGGAATGAGCTCTTTGGATTGCAGTGGGATGTCTTTTGAGCAGTGAAGGCTTCTAGAAGGCAGAAGAATAGGAGGGGGTGGGTTTGCATGCAAGCCTTCTGATGAGGCTGCATTCAGGAACAACTCCTGAGTATGGGGGGGTATGTGCGCATGTGTATTATGTAGTATGGTGCGTGATGTGTGTGCATGCTATGTGTCGTGGTGCATGGGATGTGTGGTGAGTGTGTGAGAAACAGGGGTGGGGAACTCTTCCGTCTGGCAGCTGTCTGGTCCCTGTAACTCTTCAGAAAGCCTCAGGAATAAGCACGGTCCAGGAGGTGGGTGGTGCGAGTATGCCAGAGGCCTGGCCCGAGCCATACGCAGCTTGGAGGTGTGAGCACCCGAGACTCTGCTGTTTCTCGTGTTGGTTTTCCACTCGAAGCGGCTACGTGGCAATGATGGGTGGGAGCCAGCTCAGCACTATGTGGGCTCATAGCAGGCAGGGGCGTCACCCCTCCTTAACAGGTGGATGACAGAAGCAGCCTGGTCCTCCTCTAGGGCTTTCCTCAACCATGGGCACCTTTTACACAGTCCCTCCAATGTCCTCTGTTAGGTCCCGTGAGACCGCTGTGCATGCGGAGGGCCCTGGGTTTCCTCTGCAAGGAAGACCTATGGTCTCCTCTCTCTCTCTTTTTTTTCTTTTTTTTCTTTTTCTGGCGGGGTCAGAACACTTTGCCCAAATGGGACTGGCTGTCCTTGAGGCTCTTGCTGGAAAGCTGTCAGGGTTGCATCTGTCACTTTGAAGATCCTGTCTGCTTCAAAGAGCCTCTAGGATGTAGCAGTGTAAACCCAGCACTGTCCACTTGAAGTCACAGCTAGAAATGTGACCCACATAGGTAATTTTGAAGGTTTTGGTAGTCACATCATAAAGGGAAAAAAAATGGGTGAATTTAATTTTTGTCTTGCAGAAATCTTGGCATTTAATTTTTTTTCAAATTTTTATTAACAACTTCCATGATTATAAAAAAATATCCCATGGTAACACTCCCCCTTCCCCCATTTTCCCCTGTGAAACTCCATTCTCCATCATATCCCCTCCCCATCTCAATCAGTCTCTCTTTTATTTTGATGTCATGATCTTTTCCTCCTCTTATGATGGCCTTGTGTAGGTAGTGTCAGGCACTGTGAGGTCATGGATATCCAGGCCATTTTGAGTCTGGAGGGAGCACGTTGTAAGGAGTCCTACCCTTCCTTTGGCTCTTACATTCTTTCCACCACCTCTTCCGCATTAGACCCTGAGCTTTGGAAGGTGTGATAGAGATATTGCAGTACTGAGCACTGCTGTCACTTCTTTCCAGCACCATGATACCTTCTGAGTCGTCCCAAGGTCACTGCCATCTGAAAAGAGAAGATTCTCTGCCAAAAGTGAGATTAGCATTAATATAAGGGTATGAACATTAAGAGAAGTGCTTACTGGGCAGTTTGATAAGCATAGCATATACATTTAGCCAGACAGCAGCAGACGTTACACCCCTAGGGCTCATGACTACCCCTGTTTTATGTTTTCAGTATCAGGAATGTATTCCCTCCCATGAAGTGGGCCTCCAGTCCAATTAGAGGGCAGTTGGTTTCCACCATGACAGATGTGCCACTCTTTCACCTGTTGGCTCATTTGTCCTGGCTGGCCAAATATAAGGCTTGCAGGGTCCACTGTTGAGTATCTTCACTGGTGATTTCTCTTTCTCCCATTGAACTGCATGCAGAATGGCTTCTTCAGGCTTTCTGTCAGCTGGTCTACATGGAGGAGGTTATCAACTCAGTTCCTGCAGGATTTCTCAGTGGCCTTGCAGCCCAAGTATGTGGAGTCTTCAGCAATATAATTTTTAAATATTTTTTTATTTACTTATGTTGAGAGATAGACAGAAATAGAGATAGGGATAGATAGATAGATAGATAGATAGATAGATAGATAGATAGATAGAGAATGGGTGCACCAGAGTCTCCAGCCACTGCAAATGAATTCTAGATGTATGCGCCACCTTGTGCATCTAGCTTATGTGGGTTCCGGGAATCAAACCTGGGTCTTTAGGTTTCTCAGGCAAATGCCTTAACCCCTAAGCCATTTCTCCAGTCCTAATTGTGCCGGCCTACAGCACGAAAGTCAAAACAGTCCTCAAAGGAGGGAGTGGGAATGAATCTGAGACAAGAACACAAGGAATGGAGCCAAGACAAGTTCTGATCAAGGCTCAGGTTTATTCAGGCAGACACAAGCTTATCTGCAGAAGATAAAACTTTCTGGACTGACCTGGAATTCACTGTGTAGTCTCAGGGAGGCCTTGAACTCATGGCACTGCTCCTACCTCTGCCTCCTGAGTGCTGGGATTAAAGGCGTGTGCCAGCACGCCCGGCTTCCTCTGAACTCTTAGAGCAGGTACTCCGACCCTTCCTCCTGACCCATGTCCCATCATGTCATTTCTCTCACCTATACTTCCAGGATGAAGTTGCTTGTGTTTTCTTTTCTCTGTGTGTATGGTGGGGGAGAGTGGGAATAGAATTCCAGGCTTAGAGCATGTTAGAGGATAAATACTCCTCCACTGACCCGCACCTCCAGTTCTAGCTGTTTTTTTTTTTTTTTTTTTTTTTTGAAGTAGGTCTTGCTCTAGCCCAGGCAGACCTGGAATTCACTATGTTGTCTCAGGGTGGCCTGGAATTCATGGCGATCCTCCTACTTCTGTCTGCCAAGTGCTGGGATTAAAGGCATGTGTGTGCCACCCTGCCCAGCCCTAGCTGTGTTTTCAGATGAGTCCCACTGGGCCCCTCACACAAGACCCACCTTGTCAGCACACAGTGGGTGAAGGGCTGGTATGTGGCTGGGGGCCCCTGGGAGTGGGCTGAGTTCGCTGAGTGTCCAGCAACTGGCATCTTCTTTGCCAGGTTCCCAAGAGCTGAGGGTGTTCACTGTGGCCTGACCCTCAGCCTCATGGAGATGGGTAGGAACCCTTTTCCCTCTCCTGGATTTGGGCTGTGGGCAAGATGTCCACCTCTCTGGCCTTTGTGTCTTCATGGGCAGGGTAGTATGAACCCCTATTATTTGGCAGCACGGAGTGAATCAAGATAGGTTTGTGTGTGGTGGTCATTTTCACAGTAAGGCCTGCACAGGGGCCCATATGCCTCCCTTGGCCATTCCCATCCCATCTGTAACAAGAAAGCCAAAGACCTCAATTTTTATTCAGCAACAGAGTTTATTGAGGTGCCCCCAGGTCACCCCTACTCCTCTTTCTCGTCCCCATGGGTGATGATGTAGCACAGGGATTTGTAGTCGATGTTGCCTGCCAGGTCCATGGGTGTCAGGGCGAACAGCTGCTCCACCTGCAGGAGGCACACCCCCCAAGACATGGTCTGATGACACCCTAAGATCCTTTACTCCGCCCCAGGAGGTAGTGCTTTGGGCCACCTCAGCATTTTCAACCTCAAACGCTAGGCTGTTTGCTAATACTGAGCACATCCAAGTGAGCCCAAATAGGGGCAGAGGTCAAGGGACTTAACCTGGCCTCAAAGATGAGCCCACCTCCCTCTGAGTGTATGTCTTCCTCTCCAGATCTCAATAGAGACACCCCCTCTTCTGGGAAGGTATTGTCACTCTCGCAGCCTGCTTTGAGTCCCGGGGGAGGGGGGCAGTGAGTCATGAGGTTTCTCCATGGTGCTGGGGCACCAGGGACAGGCGTTGGCAGGACCAGAGAGCCTCACCTCGGCTGGAGAGAACTTGTCTGCCTGGGTCAGGAGGAGCTGCTTGAACCTGGGGGATGAGGAACACCTTAGCTGGGAAGGAGAGGGCCCACAGCCCAGGGGCGGGGTACCACACCCCAAAGTAGGTGAACCGATGCACACGCTTGACCTCACCCCCTCTCTGCCTTCCAAGGTGCCCTCTCTGGGCAGTGAGAGGGGTCACACTTACTCATCCTTGTTCACTACCCCTTGGCCACTGGGGTCAAACATGCGGAAGGCACTCAGGATGGCTTCCTCAGGGTCCGTCCCTGGGGGCGGAGACAATCGAGTGAACTCTCAAACGCCTAGCCTCTAGGCCCCATTCAGGAATAACCTGGCTTACACGGGAGCTCTCTATGTCCCACTGGGGTAGAGAGCACCCCACGCTACTGCATGCTCCTCAGGGGTCAGACAGTGGCCATCTTCCCCAGGTGGGTAGGCCTGGCTGGAAAACCCGGATTTGAAAGTGGATGTTCCTGACCCCAAGTCAGCCCAGAATGCACTGGGCTGGACTTCACATCCATCTTCTGTATGGGCCACAGCCAGGCAGGGTCCAGACAAGGTTCAAGTGGATTTCAGGTGAGTCCCCTGTGGAGCCTGAGGTGACACGGGGTGGGACATTCAATCGGGGTCAGACTCCCAGCCTGGCGGAGGAGGCCCAGACCTGCCTTGGGCTCACCATTGAGCTTCTCCCCGAAGAGCGTGAGGAAGACGGTGAAGTTGATGGGGCCCTTCCCCTCCTGTAGCATGGCATCCAGCTCTTCCTCTGGCACGCTCACCTTCCCTGTATGTGATGTTAATTCAGGGATCCTGGGTGCCTCAGAGAGAGGCCAGGCAGTTCTCTCCCGCTTCCCAGCCAGTGGGTGGACAGGATGGGGCAGCTCCGGCTAGGGAGCTGGGAGAGATGTGCCTGCACACAGCGAAGAGTGAAAGGCACGAGAAAACTGTCCTCTCTTTGAACAGGTCCCAGGGCAGAGCAGGGTGGGCAACTGGGAGTTGGGTGTACTCACCGAGCTGGGAATAGGTCTCCCTCAGGTCTGACTTGCAGATGATGCCGTCACGGTTCTGGTCAATGCAGCTAAAGGCCTATGTGGGGCGGTTGGGAGGAAGCCTTCAGGCAGGAGCTACCCTTCCCCTTCCCCAGGAAAGGTGGTGTGCACGAGCGGGCTCTGGGTGGTAACCCTAACCACTGACCACACAGTGGGAGGCTGCTGGGGCTGCACACTCACCTCCTTGAACTCCTGGATCTGGGCTTGTTCAAACATGGAGAAGACATTGGAAGAGCCACGTTGGGCCTGCTTGGTGGCTACTGCCTTGCCCCGGGTACCAGTCTTCCTGCTGGCCTGCAATTCCAAGGAAAGGGTTCTCTCCACAGTCCCTATAAGTACCCCCGCCCCAACATGGGCAGCCTCAGAACACTGCCCCCAGGAGAGCCAGGTGAGGGCTCTCTCTCCACTCCTAGAAATCACTTCCTTGGGCCCAACACAGGCACAGAAGTCCCTGGTTCTGTCCCTTCCCAGCCCAGAGGCTGACACCTGTTGGAGGTGGCTGGCCTCTTTTCCTCCACTGGGCACTCACCATCCTATGCAGTGGCCTGGCTGCGGGGTCTTACTTCCAGTCCCCCTTTATGCCCCAGCCTTATCACCCGGAGGCCCAAATAAGGAGACGCGCAGCGGACTGAGCCAAACTTGGCAGCCCCTGCAGGGGTTGGGGGAGGACCAGGGCCCTAAGCAGCTTCCAGTCACATTCATAGTGACCTTTATCTCTCTGTAGCTAAAATCCCAGAGTCCATCCATATTTGTGGCCAGGCTTTGTGACTCCCCAGGCCAGCGTGGCTCAAAGATCTGATTATTCTAGGTGTTGAGGAAGGGTCCCTGTCACCCCTCATCTGTCTGCGTCTCCCGTGGGTCCAGGCCAGATCCTGGCCAATCCCATCCTGGCTCCCTGGACTTAAGAGATAGTGAGTGTTTCTGAGGGTGGTATCTGGCTTGAACCCCTTACATTCCTAGAAGTTAGGGTGAAGATCCTGGGTCCTGGCCTGTTGCCTGACCGACTAAAGGACAGAAGGAAACTGAGCTGGCTGGGAGCCCCATGGAACCCTTGACTTGACTTTGGGGTAATTTGGGAAAAGTGTGAAAGACCTGACACTGCTCTCACCGCCTCTGTGTCTTTTCTACTGCTTTGGTGGCCAGCTAAGCCATGCCTACCTGCCACATTTGCGGACCATCAAACCTGTTTGTCTGGTGGCTGACTTGTTTGTAGCTTCCTTCTGGGCACCCAGCCTGATGAACATCTGTAGACCAGAGAGCCTGGCACATGGCAGGCCTGTGTAATGCTGTTTTGTTTTCCTTTTTAAATTTTTTTTTTATTGACAACTTCTATACTTACAGACAATAAACCATGATAATTCCCTCCCCTCCTCCACTTTCCTCTTTACAACTCCACTCTCCATCATATCCCCTTCCTCCATCCATTCATCTTTTAAAAAATTTTTTATTTATTTGAGAGTGACAGACAGGCAGACACACACACAGAATGGGCGTGCCAGGGCCTCCAACCATTGCAAATAAACTCCAGACGCAAGCGCCCCCTTGTGCATCTGGCTAACGTGGGTCCTGGGGAACTGGGCCTCAAACCGGGATCCTTAGGCTAAGCCATCTTTCCAGCCCCATTAATCTCTCATTTATATAATGCTGTTTTGCATGAAGGGTTTTGAGCACAGAACTCCCCCTAGGTCCCCTTTGAAAGTGGGTCACAGGGCCCGCTGGTGGAGCTGGACTGTGTGTGGATTGAGGGACTCAAGTTCCACAGCAGTAACCCCATCAACTTCTTGAGGACCCTAGTCTGGTAGAGAAATTAGGGAGGGTGGACTGCTTAGGGTCAGCAGGAGTTGGTCACAGGCTGGGCTTGATGACCATCCTCACCCCAGTACATCAGTGCGAGGCCTGTGTCTGTCAGTGGTGGACTGGGAGAGTGCAGGCACTCTCATCCAAGTCCCACTCCCCCCTTTAAAAAAATTATTTGAGAGAGAGAGAGAGGGAAAGAGAAAGCAAGGGCCTCCAGCTGCTGCAAATGAACTCCAGACCATGCACCACCTTGTGCATCTGGTTTGTGGGTCTTGGGGAATTGAACCTGGCTCTTTTGGATTTGCAGGCAAGTGCCTTAACCTCCAAGCCATCCTTCCAGCGCCCCCCCTTTTATTATGTTTATTTATTTATTTGAAAGTGACAGAGAAAGAGGCAGAGAGAATGGGCACGCCAGGGCCTCCAGCCACTACAAACGAACTCCAGATGCATGTGCCCCCTTGTGCATCTGGCTAACGTGGGTCCTGGGGAATCGAGCCTCGAACCGGGGTCCTTAGGCTTCACAGGCAAGTGCTTAACCACTAAGCCATCTCTCCAGCCCCCCCTTTTTTAATTAATTAATTAATTTATTTGAGAGCGACAGACACAGAGAAAGACAGATAGAGGGAGAGAGAGAATGGGTGCGTCAGGGCTTCCAGCCTCTGCAAACGAACTCCAGACGCGTGCGCCCCCTTGTGCATCTGGCTAATGTGGGTCCTGGGGAACTGGGCCTCGAACCGGGGTCCTTAGGCTTCACAGGCAAGCACTTAACCGCTAAGCCATCTCTCCAGCCCCCCCCCCCCCCGCTTTTGTTTTTGAGACAGGGTCTGGGTATGTAGTCAAGGCTGGTCTGGAGCTCACTATGTAGCCCAGACTGGCCTTGAACTATATATCCTCTTGGCTCTGCCTCCTGAGTACTGAGATTATAGATCTGAACCACTACATCCAGCTTCGAGGGTCCCTTTTGTGTAAGTGTTTACTCATCTTCTTTACCATCTGGAAATGAAACTCATCACTTTTGTTTCAATCCTGGTGCATAACCTACCTAGAGGCTTTAAAAAAATTAATACAGTGTCTTAAATTGTTACATGAAACAGAACTTGAAAGCCATTTGTATTAAAATCTGTTCCAAGGTGTAAATGCTCAAAGATGAGCATGTTAATCCTGATGAATGAAGTCAGCAAACATCTGTGTCAGTTAACAGTGAAGAAGTTAAACTAAAGAAAACGAAGATGACCAGAAGCAATTTCACCTGCGAATAACCAGAAATTGAGAGGACTTCAAGGAAGCTGTGACCTTCCAAAATCACAACCTCGGGTTATGTTCTGAATGAAACAAAGCACAAGTTGCTCCTGACTTACGGGATGGTTTCCCTGACAAACGAATGTGCATTAAAACCATACAAACATAGGCTGGAGAGATGGCTTAGTGGGTAAGCACTTGCCTGTGAAGCCAAAGGACCCCGGTTCGAGGCTTGATTCCCTAGGGCCCACGTTAGCCAGATGCACAAGGGAGCGCATGCATCTGGAGCTCGTTTGCAGTGGCTTGGAGGCCCTGGCACACCCATTCTCTCTCTATCTGCCTCTTTCTCTCTATCTGTCCCTCTCAAATAAATTAATAAAAATAATAAAAATAAACAAAAAACCCATACAAACATATTTATATTTTACTGTGTTGATGCTGCATGAAAATGGCACTAGGTCTTATAGTTGGTTATTTCATCTTTAGAAGCCTCTGGGGGGACCTTATAAATTGTATGCCATCTGGTAACCCTCACCCCCTCCCGTTCACTGACACCACCTACATGGTTGGAGGAGACAGGACCCCACTGAGACCAACCTACAGCAGAAACCGCCCAGAATCCCTCACTGGAGCAAAGCCTGGCTCAGCGCTCCTTCCCTGCACCCTGCACACACCCCAGGAGCAGTCAGCGTCCTGGGCCTAGCAGTGTTGTGCAGTGCCTTGGATTTCCCTCACAGCACCCTGTCCCCCTTTTGTACAGCCTATCCTGTCACTCTTCACACTCCTTGGGGCATAGTGTCTGCAGGAGACAACAAATTCCAAGATCCAGCCAGGCGTAGGGAAGCATCCAGATGCACATGATGATGTCGCGGCTTATGTTGTTCCCATATTCCCCATGTAAAGAGGTCAACAAACGGACAGGCCATATTTAAGTCTTTTCAAATATTTAATTAAAAATCTCCGCTCAGTCCCAGGTGGGCATAGAGAGTTGTGGTGTGGAATGTGGGAAGCTGCATGGGGATGAGGGAGGGCCTGCGCAGCCCCTTGGAAGGGCTGAGCACTGTTTGGGACTTCTTCCTGGACCGAGGACATGAGAGCTGAAGACTTCATCTTGCCTGAGTGAGAGGTTTCACACGGCACAATGTGGACCTCTTCCCCTCTCTTGGACCCTTTGGGGAGGGGCTTGGAGGGTCTGTCTTCTGGCATCTGCTGGAGGGGTTCATCCCAGGACCACATGCCACTAAAGGGCGGGAGTATGGGAAGGAAAGGGTCTCTTCGAGGCACTGTGGCCTTGAGCATCCTCTCCGTGCGGCTGGGCCTTCTCCCAATGTCTCCTCAGCCTCAGCCAAGAACACCACCAGGCTCGAGCAAGCAGCAGCCCAACCTCTGGGAGGGTGGAGGGGGGCACAGGTGTGGTCTGGTCAAGCTGCCAGAGCTGCCAGCTACCCATGCAGGATGAATTCCCAGGGGTGCCAGGCCACAGCAACGTCCAGAGGGCACTCCCCTTAGGAGGTGGGCCGGGTCAGGCCAGGCTCACAATCGAGAAAGGCAGGAAGTGTGGTCATGCTAGTCCTGAGTGAACGCCTCCTTTCTCAGTAGAAAGACTTTGGCATCTCTACTCCTGCTCCTTGCAGCTCCCTGCCCCAGTGTGGGGCTTTGGGGCTGTTCCACTGACTGACTAGAGAGAAGAGGCCTTCCCAGCTTGCAGGGGCCTCTCCCTGTGTTCCAGTGGTGGCAGTGGGATAGAAGGCCTCCTGCCCTGGAGGGCTGGAAGCACCTGCGAGGCACCAAGTCCCCATGGAGCCTGTGGCCTGGCTCTCACTGGCCGAGCATGCAGGCCTTCTTGCAGGCGACAGCGGAGACCAAGGCCGCGCCCCTGCCGCTGCCCTCCTCCGACTCGATGAAGGTGATCTCGCAGCTGGGCGTCAGCCTGCGCACACTGGCGTGGAACCGCTCCTTAAAGCTGAACGGGAGAAAACATGCTTTCTGTCCGTGCGTCCTCCCACCGTCCACACGTCACCCTTGCCACCTGGCCACGACATTGCAAGGTGGAGGTCCGAGTGTCCCAGGCATCCAAACGCAACGGGGGCACGAATTCCTGAAGCTGGGGGCCTTGTCCTTTGGGTATCCCTTTAGTAGGAAGGGGGCGAGGAGGTGGGGAGCTCACCTGGGGTGCAGCTTGTACACGGAGCCGTCCACGCCCACCGTGATGCGCATCACGTCCTCGCTGCGGCTCTCGCGCATGCGGTTGATGACCCCGGCCAGCCCCGCGGAGCACATGTGCGCGGCGCGCGTGGACACGCTCTCGCAGGCGCGGCGCACGATGTCGCAGTCGGCGGCCGAGGGCCGGAGCCCCAGTGTGCTCAGGATATTGTGGATCTGCTTGCGGTCGCCGGAGTCACTGTAGGGCACGACGTGGGGGCGGGGGAGGGGGGGAGAGCCGTCGCTGAGGGGCCGAGCCTGGGCCCTTCCCTGGACAAGAGGGGACCACCTACCTTGCCCAGCCCAACCCCCGCCCCCAAGGCCTACTATATCAAGTGACGTGGTGTCTCTGGCTAGTGAGGAGCCGCAAGGGAACGTGTGCACGAGCCCCAGCGCCCAGCTCTCCTACAACCCTGCCCCATTCCTTGGGGACACCGCCCCTGTCCCCGCGCACCTCTCCACCTGCGACACAAAGCGCGTCTCGAAGGCCCCTCTCGTGCGCAGCTGCTCCGAGGCCTCCCCGTGGAACAGCAGGTTCTCATCCACCAGCTTGAGCAGCACGAGCCGTACCAGCTCGCCCATGTACTTCCCGCCTATGAGCTTCTCGTACCTGGGGCACCGGGGCGGCTGGTTACTGCAGATGGCCAGCAGGGGAAGTCCCCGCCGCCTCCATTCCAGCGAGGAGGTGGCCACGTGGGGCACTGCAATTCCTCTCCCCCCCCCCCCCCCCCCCCCCCCCCCCCCCCCGCCTCCAACTGCTTGTTCGGTTTTCTCTTTTCCGTGTCTCCCATTCATTCATAAACCAAGGCCTTAGCAACTTCAGGCACATTTTCAAGTCAGTCGAGGGTGCAGAAAAGGAGGAGAGGGTTGGGGACCTTATGCTCTCAGTTCTCTGAAACCTTACTTGTGGCAGGCCTAGCATTTATGCACACAGCCTGTGACTTGAGTCTTCCCATGTGAGGGTCTGCTGTTCTCAGCTCGGCACACTAGGCTCATAGAGTTAGTGTCCAGCCTGAGGTACACACTTTAGCCTGACATATTATTGCTTAACCTTTGAGCCTCCGTATTTTCATCTTTATAATTGATACTAATGACTTAATAGAGGCCTTGGGGGTTCATGAAGTGACTGGCATAGCAATCATACAAAGTAGGTGGCTACAAAAATGACGAGTCAGGGCTGGAGAAATGACTTTGCAGTTAAGGCGCTTGCCTGCAAAGCCTTAGGACCCAGGTTCGAGTCCCAAGAACCCATGTAATCCAGATGCAAAAGGTGGTGCATACGTCTGGAGTTTGTTTGCAGTGGCTGGAGGCCCTGGCACACCCATTCTCTCTCTGTGCCTGCCTCTTTCTCTCTTAAATAAATAAATAAATAAACAAATAAAAAATCTTTTTAAAAAAATTGTCGACGAGTCACAAAAAATTGCAGGCTTTGTGTGATTTGTTCACAAGATGTGTTCTGCTAGCCTGCCACAACCCACAAAAATGCTAATAATATTCATTCTGTAAAACAAGGACACATACTTTCTGAGGACCTCCTCAGAGACTTCTCTGGGCAGTAGTCTACCAGTCTGAAGCAGAGAAGTGGGGCCTTATGCTAACCACAACTATACCACCACGCCTCCTTTTATAGGGGGCAGATCATGACTGAGCTCAAGGAAGAAAGAGCCAGGTCACAGAGATCAGCTTGCTTTTCTCTGGAGCTGTTAATAAACAAGCCATTGTCGGTGGTGGCCTGGCTCCCATCTACTGCCCTGTGCGGAGCAAGAGCAGCCCGGAGCTGGGCTGGGGGGAGAGCATCCTTACAGTTGCTGACCGGGGTTCGCGGAGCTCTCGTCTACCATGCGGTCATACTCCAGCAGGAACTCATCCAGCTCGCCTGAATCGCCGAAGGCGCCCCACTCAGTGTTGACGCACATCCGTCCCTCATCCCCTTCCACCAGCTCCACGTTCTGCATCTCCTCCATGTAGCAGGCATTGCAGCCCGTGCCTATAGGGGTGAGGGTGTATTAAGCTACAAGAACGAGGGGAGGGCCTGGGGAGGCCCGGGTGGCTGTGTGACAGGGCATGGGTGGGCCAGTCTTGGGGAGCCACACTCTTCTCTAAAAGGGAAAGTACCACCTTTCCCTCCGGTGGCCTGCGTGGATGTGGGGAGAAGCAGGATGTGCTCTGGCCACTGGAAGTGGACATGAGGTATTGTGGGTTTTCTGCTCTATAGCCCATCTTTATTTTCTGGCACTTTCCAGGCACATATTTAAGTTCCTCTTTGCTATGTCCTTTTGGGGGGCAGCTCAAATTGAGTAAGGCATCATGGGGCTCTTGGAATGGTCCAGAGGCTACCTCAAGCAAAACTGGCTGCTGTTTGTGATGTGTCCTATAGAGGAGGAGTTCTATGTTCCTAAATTACTATGTTCCTGTGGGAATGGCAGAGTGTTATGGACAGTGAGACCTCATGGACCTCATGCTCAAGCTAGCAGGGACCACAGCTGCTGAGCTTGTCATCAGAGCCACTCAGTGGGAATCATAGGGCCAATGATGCCCAGTCTCCCAGATGTGTGTGTGTGTGTGTGTGAGACCCCTCCAGAAATCTAGACTTTGATGTGAATTCTCCTAATATTTTGATCTTGTGAATTATTATAGACATTATTTAAAAACTGATCAGTTGCTGGGCATGGTGGTGCTGGGCACACGTGTCTTTAGTCCTAGCAATTGGGAGGCAGAGGTAGGAGGGTAGCTGTGAGTCTGAGGTCACCCTGAGACTACATAGTGAATTCCAGGTCAGCCTGGGCTAGAGTGAGACCCTATCTCAAAAACAAAACAAAAAAATATTGATCAGTTAACAAGAGTATTTGTGGGCAGATGGGAGTCATGGGCCTCCAAAAGGTGCCCTTGGGAGGGTTGTGCATACTTGGAGCAGCCACTGCTTGGCCTGGTGAGAGTCTAGGAGGAGCTCCAAGTAGCTGTGAGGAGGGGCCGGAGATTATGTAGGCAGGAATAGCCTGGGGCTCACATCTGGATGTTGGACTTAATTTTCCACCAGAAAGGTAAGGGCAGTGAGAATGAAAGTAAAAGAAATAGTAAACAGAAGAGAGATAACACAAGGTCAGGCCAGAGCTTAGAATCTATGTCTAAAATGATTATTTACAAAACACATTATTTGGGAGACAGATACAATGACAGATAGGAGCATGCAAACCTGAGAGAGAACATTTGAGAGTTGACTGTGACAGACACTGAACTTTTTTTTTTTTTTCCTCAGGGTGGCTTTGAACTCACGGCGATCCTCCTACCTCTGCCTCCCGAGTGCTGGGATTAAAGGTGTGTGCCACCATGCCCGGCTTTGAATTTATTTTTTTAAACATTTTTAAAAAATTATTTATTTATTTATTTGAGAGTGACAGACACAGAGAGAAAGACAGATAGAGGGGGAGAGAGAGAATGGCGCGCCAGGGCTTCCAGCCTCTGCAAACGAACTCCAGACGCGTGCGCCCCCTTGAGCATCTGGCTAACGTGGGACCTGGGGAACCAAGCCTCGAACCGGGGTTCTTAGGCTTCACAGGCAAGCGCTTAACCGCTAAGCCATCTCTCCAGCCCTGAATTTATTTTTTGTTTGTTGATTCTTATTTATTTATTTGAGAGCCACAGACAGAGAGAGACAGACAGAGAGAGAGAATGGGTGTGCCAGGAATTCCAGCCACTGCAGATGAACTCCAGACACGTGAGCCCCCTTTTGCATCTGGCTAACGTAGGTTCTGGGGAATCAAGCCTCAAATGAGGGTCCTTAGGCTTCACAGGCAAGTGCTTTACCGCTAAGCCATCTTTCCAGTCCGACACTGAACTTTAATACAGATTTTTCTGGGTAACCAGGGCTCAAAGAATCCAGAAAAATACCCCTACACTATATATATTTCCAGTAACTGATCTGATTGAAAAGCCCACTCCTTATAAGGTCCATAGGAACTTTCAAGAAAGTCTAGGGGAGGTCTTGGTGGGGAGCTTTGGTCCCAGTTGAGAGGCTGGGCAAGGGCTGTGACTCCTTCTCTTGGAATTTCCTTCCCTTTGATGTGGATTTCTACTTTGACAGGTCAGGGATTCAGGCTGGGTCCCTGAGGTGGAGTGGAGCTGGGGCAGACCCACCAACAGACCTTACCAGGAAAGATGACATCATTTCTGCTTATTCTCTTCCACTTGGGTAAATTTGTCAGTGTGGTCCATGTACTGGATAAAGTGGTTTAATTATATCCAGATGGACAGAGTAGGTGAACAGCTGGAGGACTGTCTGATGCCTTGTTGCAATTGTTGACATCCTTCCCACTAAGCATGCCGTTCCTGCACCTTCACACTCCAAGGCCCTGTGGCTTAAGCACTGGGCCTGCACCAACGAGCACCAGTTAGTGCCTTGACATTACCCTGTAGGCACCTGTGCGTGGAAGGGGGTACAGGGAGAGCAACCCTTACCCACAATCATGCCGACCTCACACTGGCGGTCTTCATAGTAGCAGGAGATCATTGTGGCCACTGTGTCATTAACCATTGCCACCACATCCATCTCAAAGTCCTGCCAAGAAGTACAGAGGCCACGGTGACGGAGCTGAGGAGAGGGCCCTATGGTGTGCATGTGGGGGCCCAGAGAAGCCCCTCAGAGCAGATAAAAGTGTTCTCACCCCTCTCCTTTTGATGGCATCTCGCAGAAGTCCCACGATGTTGTTCCCTTCTGCTCCAGAGGCCTTGAAGCCCTTGGTCCAGTTGAGAAGGATGCCCTGTGGGGGTAGGAAGGTCATGTGGCTGCTGCTCTGGGTAGGGAGTTATAACCTTGAACCATCCGTTTTTCAGGACCACACATACTTTACACTTAAGGAGACAGAGCTGTTAGCAGCCATATACTTTTGAAAGGTATTGGGGATAATTCTCAGAAATATTACATATTCAATTTAGGACACATGAACATTTCTTTTTTTCTTTTCTTGTTTTAAAAATTAAAAAAAATTCTAATTTATTTATGAGAGAGATTGAGAGAGAGATTGAGAAGGAGGGAAAATGAGCGCGCCAGGGACTCTAACCACTGCAAACAACCTGCAGACACATGTGCCACCTTGTGCATCTGGCTTACATGGGACCTGGAGAATCAAACCTAGGTCCTTAGTCTCCGCAGGCAAGTGTCTTAACCACTGAGCAATCTTTCCAGCCCTCTTTTCTTTCTTTTTTTTTTTTAATTTTTATTTATTTATTTATTTACTTGAGAGAGGCAAAGGGAAAGAGACAGAGACAGAGAGAGGGACAATGGGCACGCCACGGCCTTCAGCCACTGCAAATGAGCTCCAGACGCATGGGCCACCTTGTGCATCTGGCTTACGTAGGTCCCAGGGAATCTAACTAAGGTCCTCTGGCTTTGTAAGCAAGTGCCTTAACCGCTAAGACATCTCTCCAGCCCCCACTTTTTTTTTTTTTAATAGTGCTGAGGGTGAGTGTGTGTGTGTGTTATGTGACCAGTAGGCTAACTTGTGAACTTGCCAATGACATACATTCTTACACATTTCTCCCTCTGACTCAGAGAGAGGCAGTCAGTGAGGTGTGCTTGGGCTCTGTGCTGAGGTGGAACCCCACTCGGGTAGCCAGCTGCCATCTCTCACTGTGAGCAATTTCGTACCCTGTTTCCTATCTGTCGTGGGGTGATCATTGCATGAGCCTCTTGGGGTTGGGAGAGACTTTGCCATGTAGTAAGAATCAGCTGATGTTATGCTTATTTTCCAAAGCTTCACAGATGGACCATGGCAGGGGCAATGACTTGGAGTCATAGAGTCTCCCTTCTGAATTTCAGCAGGGCTGCTTCTGCAGGCAGAATGGACAGAGTTCCGCTGGCTCCATCCACTCATCCACCCTCCCTTCCACCCAGCCCACCTTGTCGATGTCTTCATGCCTCACAGGAAAGGAAAAGGTGAAGCCCAGGGGTAGTTTCTTGTGCTTCATCTGATGCTTGTCCAAGAAGTCAGAGATGCACTCAGAAATGTAGTCGAAGAGCTGGGAGTTACACCAAAGCGGCAGTGAGCCAGCGCCAAGCCAGCAGTAGCCCTCCGTAGAAACTATGCCAAGGCATTCCTTGGGGACGCTAAGACATCAGACCCTAGGGCCTACCACTGGATGCCGGGCCTCTCTGAACTTTTCCTTTTGCTGTTTTCCAGGACTTCCATACCTCCTCAAATGGAGAACCCTGCGGATCACAGCCCTCAGGGCAAGACTATACATGACAGACTGATCTAGAACTCAGCGGTGCCTCTTGGGTCTGTTCTCCTTGCCAGACCCAGTGAGGCTTGTCTTCAGGGATGGCTGTCTGGCCTGTGAAGCTCTAGGTGGAGATACATCCCTGGCCATGACTACAATTTCTGTCTCTTTTACTATTTCTGGTGTCCTGGCTACCTGATCCCTGCTGCAAACTAGTCTCCATCCCTTCCAGTGGGCCTGTTCACAGACTGGGGCATTGCAACTGAACCAGGGTGTTGCCCATACCGTCCCACTGCCTCATGACATGCCCGGCCCAAAGCTGGAGGTGCAGTGAGGGCTGGATGGCTGTGACCCCTTTGGTAACCTTGCCATCTGTCCGCCGTGGCTAGGGGCTCTGTCTTTGCTCAGGGCTGATCTTACTTTGCAGTCCCTCAGCCTGAGTCTTTCTCCTGGCTGGGAGGCCTTGCTGCCCGGGTAGACATATTAGTTGCTGCCATCCCACTTGGCAGATACCCGTCGTGAGAAGTGGGTTCTGTGAGCTGCAGGAGGCTGGTCCAGCCTGGGTTTTGGCTGCCTAGTCCTTACACCTGGGTCTTTACTCTGGGAAACTGTACAGACACTGGGCTTTCTCCTGGCCCTGACCCCTTCCTGTCCTGGGCTGACTGTGACTGTGGGGCTTGGAACATGTTAGCCTAAAGGCTGGCCACTAAGCCCTCTAAAGTTGCCTTCCTTGGCCTCTGAGGCTAAGGAGCCCACAGTCACCTTGGGGCCCTCCCATTGGGAGTGGCCAAGTCCCAGGAGCTGGATGACGTTGACTCCATCCCACAGTCACCGCCGCAGCCATGCCAGCCCCAGCCCGCTCACCATCTCCGCGGTGCCTGTCATGGCATCCTCCGGGATCGAGTACATCTGGTGTTTGGTTTTCACGCTCCACTGTCCTGCCTCCTCTTCTCCTACCTTGACCAGCATCACCCTGAAGTTGGTGCCACCCAGGTCCAAGGAGAGGAAGTCACCAACTTCTGCAGGCAAAGGGAGATATGCTCAGCCTCTCGGCACATCTGAGAGGGCAGATATGCTGTTTCCAGGGTAGCTGGACGAAAGGATGCCAGCCCAGACACTGGGTAGAGGGCACAGAAAAGCAAGCTGAGGGAGGATCCAAGGTGAACTGGGGACATGTCAGTGGGAAACCCCTATCTTACATGGAGTCCACCATAGCCCAGACAGCCATGGACCACCTAAGGTAACGGTTCTGACTCTGGTCAAGGCTGATGTCATCCAAGTGACCACAGATAGAAGTCTCTCACGATTAGGGCTGGAGAGATGGCTTAGCGGTTAAGCACTTGCCTGTGAACCGTAAGGACCCCAGTTTGAGGCTTGATTCCCCAGGACCCATGTTAGCCAGATGCACAAGGGGGTGCACGTGTCTGGAGTTCATTGGCAGTGGCTGGAGGCCCTGGCATGCCCACTCTCTCTCTCTCTATCTGCCTCTTTCTTTTTCTGTCTGTTGCTCTCAAATAAATAAACAAAGAAGTCTCTCATGGTGAGACAAAGGCCACACAAAAACAAAACAAGAGGAACAAAAAATGAAGCCTGAGGCTTCATTTCCCAAGGCTTGACAGCTTCAGGCTGGGGCTGAGCACCCCAGGGGGGCAGCTGGGCACGAAGTAGCCCAGTGAGATTTGGACACCATTATTTTCTCAGAGGGTCCTGTCTGGGGACAGTTGAGCCCTGAGGTACCTGAGCCTTCTGGGGTGGAACGCACGTAGGTGGGCAACATCTTCACGCTGGCCTCCTTGTGGGTCTCCAGCCTCAAGCCACGGTCCATCTCCTTCTGCATCCGCCTCATGACTTTCTTTAGGTCCTCCTCCTGCAGCTGGAACTCTGCCAGGATCTGCTCCACCTGCACAGGGGGGGAAGGGAAGCAGCTGGTTACGCTGTCGCCAAGGGTCACCAAGGGTGTGCCCTGCCATCTCCTGACCCCACAGTCAAGATGACCCACAGCTGACTTTTTATCACAGTTCACTTTGAAATATTCCAAGGCCAGCCTCTTAACAATTAGCCTGGGTACGCCAGAGGCTTGAGCAGTAGGGTGCAGAGCGGCTTTTGCGCCCTTAGCATTGTGAATCAATGCCTTGAAGCACCTCGTGAGGGGAGGAAGAGCGCTGCAAGCGGAGATCTGGTGAGACAAGGCTGGAGTCTGAAGGGGAATGGGCAGGTGTCAGGACCTGTAAAGAGCTGGTCATTCTAGGAATCTAGGAAATGGACGAGCCAGAGGCACCAGTGTGCACAGGAGTAGCCAGGGCCAATCTAGTAGTAATGCCACACAGTGCCCATCAGGGGTCTGGCTAGCCGGGCGTGGCATCCGCTGTGTGCAGGCCCTGAGCAGAGAGGGAAAAAGCTTTCACTAGTGACATGGGAGGTCTGTGCATGAGCAGCACAGCTCTGACTCCACCGGGCCCACGAGTGTGGGTGGCCAAGGTGCGGCCACGCCCCCAGCGCATGGGGTACAAGGACAGGCTGCAAGCGAGGCTGCAGATCTTTCTGTGAGTCCCTAACCGCACGTTCCCTTTGAGCATGTTCACGGAGAAAAGGCCTTGTTATTATTATCGTTTTTATTTTGAACCGAAAATGAAAAGGAGAGCTGGGCGTGGTGGCGCATGCCTTAAATCCAGCACTCAGGGCAGAGGTAGGAGGATCACCATGAGTCCAAGGCCACCCTGAGACTACATAGTGAATTGCAGGTCAGCCTGGGTTAGAGTGAGACCCTACCTCGAAAAAAACAAAACAAAACAAACAAATAAACAAAATCCCAAAAAGGAAAGGTACTCTGACAAGAGCAGCATCGATTCTTTATAAGAACTTGCAGTCTTTTTGTCTTACATATAAGCTGGGGGGGGGGGTTGGAGAAACTCTGAGTCATAGCCAGGAGGCAAAATAGCTCTATGTCCCTTCTTCAGTTTTTAAAATTAAAAAAAAAATCATTTTATTTATTTATTCGAGAGAGAGAGGGAGAGAAATAGAGAAATAGGCAGGCAGAGAGACAGAGAATGGATGAACCAGGGCCTCCAGCCACTGCAAACAAACTTCAGATGCATGCACCCCCTTATGCATCTGGCTTACGTGGGTCCTGGGGGATCGAACCTGGGTCCTTTGGCTTTACAAGCAAGAGCCTTAACTGCTAAGCCATCTCTCCATCCTCCTTCAGTTTTTTAAAAATATTTTTATTTATTTATCTTCAAGCATAGAGAAACAGATTGAGAGAGACAGAGAAAGAGTGGGTGGTTCAGGGACTCTAGCCACTGCAAATTAACTCCAGATACCTGCACCACTCTGTGTATCTGGCTTTACATGAGTACTGGGGAGTCAATCTGGGTTGTTCGGCTTTGTGGGCAAATGCTTTAACTTCTGACCCATCTCTCCAGACTCGTTCTTCAGTTTCGTTTAAAAATTTTAAAATTTGTATTGATTTATTTGCAAGTGTGCATGTGTATGGGCACACCAGGGCCTCTTGCCATTCCAAATGAATACCAGACACTTTTATTTTTTGTGCCCAGTTTACATGGGTGGCTTGGGAATTGAACCCAGATTGGTGGGCTTTATAAGCAAGCGTTCTTCCTCAGTTTTTGGAGCCTAGATTTTGCTGAGGAGAGCTGAGCAGCACACTAAGCCCTGACTGGGCTGAGCTAAGCAGAGCAATTCCACCCCCCTTTTGTTGGTGATTGACCATGTGACCCAGTTCCGATCAGCAGCAAGTTCAGGGAAGCCTGGTTTTGGCAGGAGGAGGGACTTGAGCGCCCCTTACTTTGTGAACACCGCAGTGTAAGAATGACTGGCGTCGCAAGAGCCATTCTGTGGGCATGAAGAGACAAGGCTGGAAGGCAGGGAAAGGGATGGACACCAGACCCACCCACTCCACCTGCTAGCTAGGTGCTAGTCATAGAGCAAATCATGGTCTCTTAAGGCACAGGTAGTCAGACTCTTGGTTTCCTCCAACCCAAGGCATTCCTAATGGGTACAACGCATTAATTAAGAACCACATTTTCAAAAAGAGGACCTATACTTAAAATTTAAATCCAGGGCTTTAACAAGGACTCTGACACAAGGCATAGCGCCAACACCAGTGCTGGTTGAGCAGACACCTTTCAGCTGCTCTGGACACGAGGTGTGGGCTCAGCGGTGACCATTCCTTCCAGGGCGGATCTAGAAACACCCTTAGCACTCAGGGAAACTATCTAGGCTACCTTCAGCAACACAGGACGTCACCAGAGCACCATCTTCTGCTTTCTCTGTCTTGGTTCTCCACACTTAACAAATGTAGAATGTTGTTAGGAACTAGCAGTAGTAGCTTGCTGGACCTCTCTTCTGAGCTGTACTTGTTCAAAAGGACTAATTATCAGACATTTATGGTCTCTGACAGAAGCCATGCTGATCTCACAAGGGCCCTCCTGTCAGGCCCTTGCCCTGCTTTGCTCTCCTGCCATCTCCTAGTGACTGGAGGCCTGGAGCAAACGCTTCAGCAGATCTCTGAAAAGACACTGCCTGGGGAGTACAGGCCCAGGGAGGTAGCCCGTGGCTCTACTATCTGGCTGGCAAGGGCTCCGAGTGAGTGCATTCCTGCCTCACAGCCTAGGAGAACCTGGGCAGCCTTCGCAGGGTCCTAGTGAGTACGTGGTAGATGGCTGACGTTGCTATCTTCACAGCTGTCAGAGGCAGGCAGGGCCTTCAGGGTGTGGGAGCGTCTGGAGTCCTCACCTTGGTATCCAGGTGGAAGAGCAAGTGGGAGTCATGCTATAGGCTGGAGGAAGGCCTAGACCAGGCAGCGTGCTCTGGGGATCTGGGCATCCCATGAAGTCAAGTGGATACCACCTATTCGGAGGACCATGTGCAGTTTCTACCAAAATTTAATTTTGATCTAGCAACTTTCAGGAAAGTGTTCTGCAGATAGACTCCTGCAAGCACTTCACAGATAGTGGGGACATTCTCTGCTATGAGAGAAGAATCGTCCCCTCTTGTCCCAAGACTGTGTTCACCAGCAAGGACCTTGGGTCAATGTGAGACACCTACTACCACCAGGCCACCTTTCACAGCCTTCTCAGAGAAGAAGGTAGGGTTTTGTAGCACTGAGGAAGGGAGATGGGGTCTTTAGCAGAGCCCAGCCTCATCCTTAGAAATCGAGTTGCATCCAGCCTGTGGCTCTGATTTGTCCTGTACACTGCTGACATTTAAAATCTATTTATAATTAGAGTCCCTTTACAGGAAAAAAATAAGAGAGAGAGACAGAGGGGGGGGGGGAGAGAACGGGCATACCAGGGCCTCCAGCCTCTGCAAACAAACTCTAGACACATGCACCACCTTGTGTGTCTGGCTTACGTGGGTCCTGGGGAATGAAATCTAGGTCCTTACGCTTCACAGGCAAGCACCCTAAGTACTAAGCCATCTCTTCAGTCCAGTCTCTCTCTCTGTGTATTTTGTTTGCTTGTTTTGTTTTTCGAGGTAGGGTTTTAATCTAGTCCAGGCTGATCTGGAATTCACTATGTAGTCTCAGGGTGGCCTCAAGCTCACAGCAATCCTCCTGCCTCTGCTTCCCAAGTGCTGGGATTAATAAAGTTTCTTTTAAAATAACTATTTCAGAGAATTTTATTTTTTTATTTATGAGAGAGAGAGAGAGAGAGGATGGACATACTAGGGCCTCTAGCCACTGCAAACAAACTCCAAGTGCACGCACCACCTTGTGCATCTCTCTTTATGTGGGTATTGGGGAATCAAACCTAGGTCTTTTGCCTTTGCAAGCAAACACCTTAACTGCTAAGCCATCCCCCCAGCCCAAGTCTGCATTCTTACTGAGGCTATAGGGAGTAGAGGAGTCTGTCCTCCAGTGGTGGAACTGGCCCAAGTTATAAGGTCATATGGCCATCAGGCTGAGCCTTGGCCAGTACAGACAGGTACTGAAGAAATTTCCACACCACAAGCGACCCCTTCACACATTCATACTCATGTCCCTTCCCTATTCCTGGTGATGCTAGAAGGTTCTGAGGCTCAGCTACATGGAGGCTCATTTCTGGTTATGGAGAGTATCTTCCAAAGATGAGTGTTATCCTTTCCCAGAGTGCACTAGGCTTGAAGATACCAATACTCCTAGCACCAGGTCAATGTGCAACCAAGAGGCAGTGGGACCAGGAGTGGCCTCCTAAGCCTCAGAGCTGAGAACATGGGGTGGGAGTGGACATGATTCCATGAGTACATGCATGTTTCCATGGAGAACCACAGTGGGCATACCCACCCTCGCCTCCCCTGCCATTCCTGAGTTACCCCAAGACATGTTTTTCTCATGCTCACTCCTCACAAATGAGACACTGAATACACACCATGCAAACCCTTCCTCCAGCCCACAGAGCTTGGAGTGCAGAAGTGAGCTGTGAGCACAGGCCTGGGCTCCGAGCCTGTACCCACCCACGGGGCTTCCTCCTGCCTGATTTCAGGACCCACCTTCAGTGGGTATCCAGTAGGACACATGAAGTGTCTCTCAGAGTCTGTTGTAAGCTTCCAGTACTTTCCTGACCGGGTTAGGAAATATGAGTGCTGTCTGAAGAGCCCCAAGATGCCACCCCCCCCCAGTTGTCCTTTCCCTTGAGGAGAACACACAGAGCCTGTTCCACCCTTGCCAGCTCCCAGGCTTCTCTTGTTGACCTTGATGAAGGTCCATGACCGCAAGCAAACAGAGGGCTTTTCTGCTCAAGGACGCCCCTATTCCCTCAGGACACCGAGCAGTCTCTCCAGCAAGTACCACAGCAGTGTGCTGTGTGGAATATGTGGGATGTTAGAAAGGAACCAAACCGGGCATGGTGGTGCATGCCTTTAATCCCAGCACTGGGGAGGCAGAAGTAGGAGGATCACTGAGAGGTTCAAGGCCACCCTGAGACTACAGAGTGAATTCCAGGTCAGCCTGAACTAGAGTGAAACCTTACCTTGAAAAACCAAAAAAAAAAAAAAAAAAAAAGAAAAGAAAAAGAAAAGAAAAGAACCAATTGCATGCTCGATGTCTGTCTGTCTGAGGAGCATCTGTCCCAAGAATAGCAGCGGTCTGAGGCCAGTGCTCATTATGGGTTTCATGGGGAAGATAGGAATCAGGGACCAGGATGGGTTGAGGGGGAAGCTGATATTTCCTAGGAAGTGGTCTAATAGATCTGCACTGAAGAGAGAAGGGAGTGGCCCCAACAACTCTGTGTACGAGTGGACATGAGAGACTTCCAGGTGAGGGTGTTTCAGGAGGAAAGTGGGGCATCATACTTTCTCCACAATCTGATGGAGGAACAGGGCAGAACGGTGGTGAGGTCCAGAGAAGAACTACCCTTGCTGTTAGCTGGAGGTATGGGGAGAGGAAGGAAGGCATCACGGGGTGGACACCGTGGCTCAGCCTGAGCAGCTGCAGCAGAGGTCACACTGGGCAGTCAGGGAAGGCCGGACCTGGTCTGGGCATGCTACCCATCTGCCCAGGGGACTTGTGTCTCAAGTATGTAGAGCTGGCCACATGAAGCCAAGTTCAAGGGAACCTTGGAGAGTCCGTAAAGGTCACCAGCCTGGATGAGGTCTCTGGGATGTCCAGGTTTGACAGAAAAGTGGGAGGGGTGCAGGGGCTGCACAGGACACAGTGAGCAGGCTTTAAGATCCCACTCTAGAACACAGTAGAATGCAAGACAACAAGTGTTGCCAGTCCCCACCCATCATGTGAGGGGTGATCCTGGGGAATTATGGAGCCCAGAGAACCTAGCCAAGGAAGAAGGGACAAATGTTGGAGCCCCCAGACTCCAGGACCAGTCTGATGGCCCTGTGTCTAGTCTTGGGCTGATTTCTCATCTCCCAGACTTTGTGGTAGCTGTATATACAGGAAGGAGTGACTCTGGGTCAGTCATGCACATCCTCTTGGGGAGGAGAGAACCTTCCAGAACTGCCATGAAGAAACCCTGGGAGCTGAACAGCACTAGGAAAAACCTCTAGTCAAGCGCCATCAGTCCAGGAGCACGTTCTCCAGGACTCCTCATGAGGGGACAGTGGTGGCTCCCATGACGAGGGGGTGGTAGGAAGAGAGGCCCTATCCAGGACCTACAGGACTTCACCCATCCTTCAAGGGGCCCAGTACCTATTCATCATCCCCTCTCCCCAATCTGATGGGTGCTGGCCTGGGGCTGCCCTCCCAGTTCAAGGTCCCTGTGTTTTGAGTGGCTCTTACCAGAATCAAAGCTGACTGAGCTGAGCTCCCTGTGGCATCCATTGCCATATCTCTCAGAGGACAAGTGGGAAGTCGTTATGGAAGTGGAGATGCTCTTGCTGCTGAGGCCACCTGTGGCAGGTGAGGGCTGCCTGGCAGAGAGTTGCCCAACGTCGGCATCCCTGGATGTCTGTACCAATGGGCAGGGTGAGCAGTTGCTGAAATACTCTGGGGTCAGAGCCAAGGCCAGAATGAGAGAAGAGAGCCACGTGGGGTCAGGGTTGACAGAGGCTATGGGGACAGGGCTGGTATTGCTGTTGAGAAGGTAAGGAAGTGTCTATCTACGCTCCACCTCTTGGACTTGTGAAGAAAGGCATCACTGGGCTCCCTTGAGGAGCAGGAGAGAAAACAGGTAGGGGTAGTGAGGACCTGACATATACCAGCGAGGCCCAGGACTTTCTCATGGAGCAATGAGGATCCCGTGGATTTTCATCTGCGGAGAGGTTGGTTGTGCACAGCATACGATCCAGGGTTCTGGCATGGTGCTTGAGTAGGAAGAAGCAGTTGCTGGTAAGAAGTCTAAGGCTGCTGAGCTGGAGGGATGGCTTAGTGGTTAAGGCACTTGCCTGCAAAGCCAAAGGACCCAGGTTCGATTCCCCAGGACCCACATAAGCCAGATGTACAAGGTAGCACATGCATCTGGAGTTCGTTTGCAGTTTCTGGAGGCCTCGGTGTGCCCATTCTCTCTCTCCTATCTATCTCATTCTCTCTCTTAAAAACATAAATAAAAAAAATTTAAAAAGAGGTCTAAGGCTGTTGTGGAAAGAATGCAACTTGACTATGCAGGGCACACACAAGCAGGGTAGGCTCAGGTCCTCCATGCCCTGGTATGTTCCCCTAAGTGAAAGATATCAATTTAAGTCTGGACTTTTCAACTGTTGATTACAGAAACTCCTTAAATTGCCTTGGACCAGAACAAGAAGCAGTAAAGTAAAGGAGGTCACTAGGTTTTAGGGTGATGAACTTCAGGAACAGGATTCGCTTTGGGCTCATCTATGAGGTGTAGAGGTCCCCCCATTCCCCTTCTTGGGCTTGCCTGTCAGTGACCAATATACTCTGTACTTGCTGGCACCTTCAAGCCCTGCTAAAATTAGTTGCATTTGGCACTTGGGTCAGGGTACATAGGCTGCTTTGACAGAATGCCAAGCGCTACATCAATTGACCAATGTGGCCACCCCTTAACATGATTGATCCCGTTCCCAAAATAGAGCCAAGATGGCCTCACCAGACCTCATGTGACAGGTCACTCTTAGCCCTGAGCCCCTTTTGCTGTGGGGGCGGGGCTCGTGCCCGAGTTTGGAGTGACTGGCCTTCTGAACCAGCGAGGCCAAGGAGCGGTTTACTGGGGGTCAAACAGCCAGCCTGTTTCCTGACTCTGATGGACTGCTTCTTCAAAGCAACAAGCACCTTTCTGGGGGGAATCCCTTCTTATGCACTGGTACCTGTGAGAGCAGCAAGGGACCCAGCACTCCCATTCCCCCACACTAAGCTTTGGGGACCAGAGTCTGGCAACTCATTCTAGCCCTCCTGTGTCCTCACCCTGCCTGTCCTGCCTCAGTGAGTGGGGCAGTGATGCTAGTTGGTGAACATTGTGTTGGAGCAAAGGCAGTGTATCAGGAAGTCCTTCCTACACACAGAGTTCTGCTTGGAAAGCCTGTCCAGAGAAGATGGATCAAGAGTAAAAGGTGCCAGGAATGGTGGTGCACGCCTTTGATCCCAGCACTCAGCAGGCAGAGGTAGGAAGACTGGTGTGAGTTTGAGGCCACCCTGAGACCACATAGTGAATTCCAGGTTAGCCTGGGCTAGAGCGAGACCCAACCCTGAAAAAATAAAAAAAGAGGAAAAGATGACTTGGGGACAATCTCTCATGACGCATAGCCAGCCATCCTTAGAGTCTTCAATATTTCACTGGCTGTCTGAAGAGATCGGTTAGACATAGTATCTGCATAGAACTTATAAAAACCCTGAGCCGTGCAACAATGGGCTAGGACATCTTCATGCATGACTGACGGGAAGAAAGCAGGACGAGTAGATAGAAGGGCCCTTCTGCATCCTGGTTGCTTTCCCTGTACTTTCTTTCTTTCTTTCCTTCTTTTTTGAGGTAGGGTCTCACTCTATCTCAGGCTGACCTGGAATTCACTCTGTAGTCTCAGGGTGGCCTCGAACTCAATGTGATCCTCCTACCTCTGCCTCCTGAGTGCTGGGATTAAAGGCGTGCACCACTACGCCCGGCTCCTTGTACTTTCTTGTTCAAGATGTAGACTCACAAGCATGACTTGGTTTTCTTTTTCATTTATCTCAAGGAATAACCCAGCTTGGATCTTTTTTTTTTAAATTAATTTATTTATTTTGGTTTTTTGAGGTAGGGCCTCACTCTGGCTCAGGCTGACCTGGAATTCACTATGTAGTCTCAGGGTGGCCTTGAACTCTCGGCGATCCTCCTACCTCTGCCTCTCAAGTGCTGGGATAAAAGGCGTGTGCCACCATGCCCGGCTAAACTTATTTTTAACTTATTTACACATGCACGTACATGCACGCATGCACACACGCACATGCATGCTGTGGATGGTTCAGTGGTTAAAGGTGCTTGCTTGCCAAGGTTGCTAGCCCACAATGCTAGCCACTCTCCTATTAGTGTGTTCCCTGACTACCCTGCACCAGCTGGGCACCAGGTATAAGCACACTGATGCAACAGGGTCTGGGGGGGTCATCAAGTGTTGCAAGTGTTTGCTTACCACAGAGTGAACTAGAAATTGGCTGGGCCTTTGCATAAAGGGGTTGGCTATGGGGCTGGTGACTGGGAGGGTGTCAGGCAGAAGACAGTGGTTTGTGGTCAGTGTGTCATGGGCAGAGAACAAGGGAGAGAGAGATAGGCTGAGAGACAGAGAAGCATGCCAGGATAAATAACCACAGCCAGTTTGTGGTCAGTAGTTTCCCCTTGTATGAACCTATGCCACACTCTGAACACAAATTACAACTGGTCTGTGTGCTATGTGGAGGGCCGAGGCCCATGGGAACGAAGGGATTGGTCAGCTACACCAGCTGTAAAGGACTTGGTGGGATTCACCCCATGTTATTCTGATTCCAGGATTAAGACTTTATCCCCCTCTTCCTCCTTCTCCTCCCACTTTTCCTCCCCCCGCCCTATCTCCCCCTACACAGCAAGATGGCTATGTAGCTTAAAATGACCTTAAAGTCATGATTCTCCTGCCTCTACCTCCCATATACTGTAATTACAGTTGTGTGCCACCATGCCGAGTAAGACTTTAATCTTAACTAGGTGGGGAACGTTACAGGGCCAAGCACACACTGGGCTTTGGAAATAACCTTAGAGCTTGTGATGGTTAATAGCTGGTTGTTAACTTGATAGGATTTAGAATCACCATGGAAACCAAACTCTGATCATGTTTGTGAAGGATTTTCAAGTGGGCACCTTTAACTGCTGAGCCATCTCCTCAGCCCTTGTGAGGAATTTTGTAGATTAGATTAGCTGAGGTGGGAGGATGCACCTACCTGTGGCTGGCACTGTCCCATGGGTTGGGTTCCTGGACTATAGAAAGGAGAAGCGAGCTGAGCATGTAGCCTTCATCTTTCTACTTCCTCCTGGCCAGCTTCTTGGTCCTGCATCCTCTCTCCACCATAACGAACTTCCCCTTGAAACTGTGAGCGAGAACTAAACCCTTTCTTTCCTTAGGTTGCTTCTGGTCTGGCATTGTGCTTTGGTGATAAGGAAGTAACTGATACAGAGCTGTTGCCATGCTAAAGAGTTTTATATTGAAAAAATATTTTAAAATTTTTATTTATTTGAGAGAGAGAGAGAGAGAGAGAGAGAGAGAGAGGGAGAAATAAGCAAATATATAATATATATAGAGAGAGACAATGGGCATGTCAGGGCCTCCAGCCACTGCAAACAAACCCCAGATGCATGTGCTGCAGTGGGCATCTGGCTTACAAGGGTCCTGGGGAATTGAACCTGGGTCTGCTCTGCTCCACCATTTGCCTCTCACTGCAGATGGGGCTTGAGTTCTGTGGCTGCTGTCAGAGGCAAAACTGAGAAGCCAGCGCCATGCAAGGGGGGGGTCATGGCAGAGTGTGGGTGGGGAATGAGTCATGGGGAGCAATGAGGTGGGACAAAACCTATATAATGCAGGGGCATGGAGTCCCTAGTTGGAGTCTAAAGTATGATTTGCTTATTTACTGGCTCTAAGGCCCGTTTAAACCCCTGGGTCAGAGTTGAGGACACAGGCTATCCAGGACTGTTGATCTCTGGCAGCTGTAATGCAAAACCCTCACCTGGTACCTGCTGACCACTTTGGTTGTAGAGGGGCAGATCCTGCAGCACAGCCTCACTGGAGCTATCCCTATACTAGATCGATGAAGTGTTTGTCTGAAAAGACAGTGAGTGGAGGCAATAGAATGGACAATGGCAAAGTAGAAACCTCAAGGGGTTCTTCCATCCACCCAAACAACCATTAAGTTAGTGGGGGAAAGCTGTAAGATTTCAGAGCTCTGGAACCTGATTGAAATCTTATTTATTTATTTTGGGTTTTTGAGGTAGGGTCTCACTTTAGTCCAGGCTGACCTGGAGTTCACTATGGAGTCTCAGGGTGGCTTTGAACTCAAGGCAATCTTCCTACCTCTGTCTCCTGAGTGTTGGGATTAAAGGTATGTGCCATCAGGTCCAGCTCCTGATTGAACTCGTACAGAAGCCATGGGAGCGTGTGGTGAAGGAGAAGTGCTTGTTGTAAACAGGTGCAAAGGCAAGCCAGCTATCATCCAGCATTCCTCAGCTGTCTCACGTTATACTATTCCAAAGGCCCAGCTTTCAACAGAATATTACAAAATGTACAAGGAGAACTATTCTCTAGTCATAGGAAAAAAGAATTCAATAGAACTTATCAGTAAGGAAGTTCAGACATTGAAACTAGTGATTAGATATTAACTCAACTGTTTTTAATATGATTAATAAGTTAAAGGAAAACATAGACAAAGAAACAGAGGCTATCAGGAGAGTAATGTATGAGCAGATAGAGAATGATAATAAAAGTATTGAAAGTAGGGCTGGAGAGATGGCTTAGCTACTTTTCTGTTAAGCCTAAGGACCCAGATTTGATTCTCCAGTACCCATGTAAGTCAGATGCACAAGATGGCTCATGCATCTGGAGTTCATTTGCAGTGGCTGGAGGCTCTAGTATGCCCATTCATTCTCTCTCTGTTTGTGTCTTTCTCTCTCTCAAATAAATAAAATATATTAAAAAATATTGCAAGTACAAAAAAGGAACCAAATATCTTAGAAGTACAATAACTGACATGAAATGTCCCTGGAGGGTTCATGGACTATTCTAGCAGGTGTAAGAAAGAATGAATGCACATGAAGATCAGGAGCTGTGCAGAACAGATAAAGAAAGTAAAGGGAAATGAACAGATCCCAGGGGACCCGTGAGACATCACCAAACACCAGCATAACTGCAGGTGTAGAAGAGGGATAACAAGGGGCAGAGAAAATATTCTAAGAAATAATAGTGAAATAGTTTGTCAAGTTAGATGAAAAATACAAATATACATATACCTGAGAAATGCAATGAACTCCAAGCTGGATAAAACTCAGATGATCTGTGTTGAGACAGATTGTAGTCAAATTGTCAAAAAGAGAAAGAAGGAATCTTTAAAAAACCTTTTTGATTGAACATACATATAGATAGATAGATAGATAGATACATACATACATACATACAGATAGATAGATAGATAGATAGATAGATAGATAGATAGATATGATATATTTTGATTATAGTCCCCCCTGTCATTCCCCTTTGCCCCCACTGCCATATATCCCTTCCAGTTAATATTTCTCTCCCTCCATCAGTCCCCATACCATTTTGATGTTTTTCTTTTTTAAAATATATTTTATTTATTTATGAGAGAGAGAGAGAGAATGAGTGCACCAGGGCCTCCAGCCACTGCAAATTAACTCCAGAAGTGTGCACCCCCTTGTGCATCTGGCTTATGTGGGTCCTGGAGAGTTGAACTGGGATCCTTTGGCTTTGCAGGCAAATGCCTTAACTGCTAAGCTACCTCTCCAGCTGCTTGATGTTTTTCTTTACTTTGTTTTTGCATTCCTTCATCATTTATGATGACATGTTGATGAGCGCAATACCGTGCAGGTAACAACAGCCACTGTGAGATTACAAATGCAACGGCCACTGTGTGGCTGTGATGCAACATTCCAAAGCAGTTCCCCCATCCGGCTCCTACATCCTTGTTTTTTTTTTTTTTTTGAGATAGGGTCTCACTGTAGCCCAGGCTGACCCAAGGTGGATGCTATGTGTGGCACAGGCAGCAGAGCTGGAGGTAAGGGGTTACCAAAGACATTTGGAGCGCAAATAATTTCATCATGAGCCCTAGACACTCAACCTGGAACTGTAGGATTTAGTATTTTCCTTGTTAGGTTTTGTTTTTGCTTTTGTCTGACCTTTTCTTGTTATGCCCTCATTCTTCCCTTTTAGAATGGAAATATTTATTCTGTATTATATATATTGTATTATTTACATTGTGTATATTATTATTATATTATTTACATTGTATGTTTGAAGTAAGTAACTATAGATGCTCATAGTTAAGAGATTGCCCAAGTCTCAGAAGATACTCTGCACTTATGAACAGTGTTAGAACTGTTCAATACTGTGGAGGCTCTGAAGCTGGACAGAATGCATTATAGTACGATGAGATGGCTAAAAGCCTATGGGAACAAGAAGTGGAAGGCTATGGCTTAGAAATAACACATTTAAATAGCAAATTGATGGTGGTAGGTTTGTGATTGTTAATATTATCAACTTGGCAGGTTCTAAAATTCTTAGGAGAAAAAAAAATCCCTAGGCACATCTGTAAGAAAGTTTTTAGGTTAAGTTAGTTGATGCAGGAAGATCCACTCTCAATGCAGGCAGCACTATTTCATGGACTGGGGTCCAGTACTGAATAAAAAGGAGAAGACAAGCTGAGTGCTGGCTATCATATCTCTCCTTGCTTCCTGACTACGATGCAATGTGACCCGCTGCCTCAGGCGCCTGCTTCTGCAACTTCATTGCCGTGACGGACTGTACACTTGAACTGTGGGCCAAAGTAAACACTTACTTTCTTAGGTAGCTTTTGTCAGGTATTTTTAAATTTTTTTTGTTTATTTTTATTTATTTATTTGAGAGCGACAGAGAGAAAGAGGCAGAGAGAGAGAGAGAGAGAGAGAGAGAGAGAGAGAGAGAGAGGGAGGGAGGGAGAGGGAATGGGCACACCAGGGTCTCCAGCCACTGCAAATGAACTCCAGGCGTATGCGCCCCTTTGTGCATCTGGCTAACGTGGGTCCTGGGGAATCAAGCCTCGAACCCGGGTCCTTAGGCTTCACAGGCAAGCGCTTAACCGCTAAGCCACCTCTCCAGCCCTTGTCAGGTATTTTTAACAAATTTTACTTATTTGCAAGAAGAGAGGGAGAGAGGGAAAGAGAGAGGGAGGAAGATAGAGAGCGAATGAGAGACAGAGCAAGAGAAAGAAAGAGACTGGGCATGACAGGCCCTCTAGCTGCTGCAAACAAGCTCCAAATGCATGTGCCAGTTTGTGCATCTGGCTTTATGTGGGTACTGGTGAACTGAACCTGGGTCCTTAGGCTTTGCAGGCAAGTGCCTTAACCACTGGGCAATCTCTCCAGTCCATATCAGGTATTTCATCACAGCAATGAAGAAGGTCACTTCATTCCAGCCCGAGGATAGGCCTCAAATCCAATCACAGAATAGCTGTAACAGATATCCACCATTGCACTAGCTGGTATATTTGGCCTGGCTGTCCAGCTATAAATTTTTCAGGGTCCACTGTTGATTAAGACAGCTGATGACTGTTCTCCCCCAAAGGGCTGCATAAGTCTTTCCAACAGCTAGCCAATAGGGAGGAGGCTTCCAGCTCAGCTCCAGCTTGATTTTTCAGTGATCTGCAGCCCAAACATGTGAGGTCTTCAGCAATAGGGTCTTACCATCTAGTTCTGGTGGGCAACCCAGAGCCTTGGCAATAACTTGCATGTTTGGGGGACATCAGGGGTCTGGAGGAACAACTTGCTGGAAGATATCCTACAGGTGCTTCTGCCCAAATTCTCCCTTTCTCTCTAAACATATATTGTTTAGCTAACAGAGAAGTAGGTTTCCATGTGACTTATTCATAACCTCTTTAATTTTTTAAAATATTTTTTGTTCATTTTTATTTATTTATTTGAGAGCAACAGACAGAGAAAGCGGGAGAAAGAGAGAGAGAGAGAGAGAATGGGCGCACCCAGGCCTCCAGCCACTGCAAACAAACTCCAGATGCATGCGCCCTCTTGTGCATCTGGCTAACATGGGTCCTGGGGAACGGAGCCTCGAACCAGGGTCCATAGGCTTCACAGGCAAGTGCTTAACCACTAAGCCATCTCTCCAGCCCCATAACCTCTTTAATTTTGATTAACCTTCCTACCATCCCTTCTTCTCCTCTATCCCCTCCCCAACTGCACTTAGACAATTTCACCCAGTATTCTTCCCTTCTAATTACACATGTACTATATCTCTCCTTAAAGCCCTCCCCTCTCCTTCCTCCCTTGTGAGCCCTTCATAGCTTCCTGGCCTCTGCTACTGGCTTTTACTCCAACTGACATATAAATCTGAGTCCCTTTTTTTCTTTTTCTTTTTTCCGAGGTAGGGTTTCACTCTAGTCCATGCTGACCTAGAATTCACTCTATTCTCAGGGTGGCCTTGAACTCACAGTGATCCTCCTACCTCTGCCTCCCGAGTGCCGGGATTAAAGGCGTCCTCCACCACGCCTGGCCAAATCTGAACCTTTGAAGCTAGGATCCACACATGAGAGAAAATACGAAGTGTCTGACTTTCTGAGTCTGGGTTCCCTCACTTAGTTATCCAGATCTATTCATCTCCTTGCAAATCTCATAATTTCATTTTTCTTTAGAGCAGAATGAAACCCTATTGGGTAAATGTACCACATCTTCATTATCTACTCATTGGCTGATGGGCATCTAGTCTGGTTCCATTTCCTAGGTATTGAGGATAGAGCAGCAACAAACTCAGATGAGAACTATCCCTATAGTAATGTGTAGAGTTGGGGTATGTGACAAACAGTGTGATTTTTAAAAAATATATTTTATTTATTTATTTATTTGAGAGAGAGAGAGAGAGAGAGAGAGAGAGAGAGAGAGAGAGAGAGAAAGAGAATGGGCACACCAGGGCTTCCAGCCCCCGCAAATGAACTCCAGATGCATGCATCCCTTTGTGCAGTTGGCTTACATGGGTCCTGGAGAATTGAATCAGGATCCTTTGGCTTTGCAGACAAATGCCTTAATCACTAAGCCATCTCTCCAGTCCCAGAGTGTGTTTTATTTATTTATTTATTTATTTGAGAGCAACAGACACAGAGAGAAAGACAGATAGAGGGAGAGAGAGAGAGAATGGGCGCGCCAGGGCTTCCAGCCTCTGCAAACGAACTCCAGATGCGTGCGCCCCCTTGTGCATCTGGCTAACGTGGGACCTGGGGAACTGAGCCTCGAACCGGGGTCCTTAGGCTTCACAGGCAAGCACTTAACCGCTAAGCCATCTCTCCAGCCCTGTTTTTTTTTTTTTAAAGATGTTCTAGTTCTAATCTATATCCTTGCCCATCTTACCTCCCTCTTGCTTCTGATATCAGTAACTTGAATCCTAGTGTATACCACACCGTCCTTGTTCATTTATTCTCCTACAGCTATTGGAGTTCAAGGGATTATTGTTCTTAGTTGGCTAGACGTTTGCAAGTGGGCATATCCAGCAGCTGTGATTATTTTCATAATTAATATTCTACTCTGGTAGTAATATAAAGGTAGCATTAGGCCCTGAAATCCTGACTGAGGACCTAACTTCTAAGCTATGTACCTCAACTCTACTATAATCTAGCCCCACTTGAGCATGGCAAATACTTCAACTGAAAGAATATAGCTGATTTAAAAAAAAATCCAAGCAATAAAATAGCCCATATATATGAAGCCCAATACAATAATGTAAGAAACATTAAAAAAAGCCAAGGTAATATAATTCCTCCCCAAGTTACTGATCCCACAGTAATGGCCTCTAGTGAAAGTAAATTGTGATGATGATGATGATTATTATTATTATGTTTTTCAAGGTAGGGTTTCACTCTAGCTCTAGCCCAGGTTGATCTGAAATTCACTATGTAGTGTTAGGGTGGTCTTGAACTCATAGTGATCCTCCTACCTCTGCCTCCCTAGTGCTGGCATTACAGGTATGTGTCACCATGGTGAGAATAAACTAAATGAAATCCTACACAACTCAAAAGAATGATTATAGGTATGTACAAAAAACCCAAAGAGGGGCTGGAGAGATGGCTCAGAGGTTAAGGCACTTGCCTGCAAAGCCTAATTATTCCGGTTCAATTCCCCAGTACCCATGTAAAGCCAGATGCACCAAGTGACACATGCATTTGGAGTTCATTTGCAGTGGCTAGAGGCCCTGGTGTGCCTATATTCTCTCTCTCTCTCCTCTCTCTGCTGGCAAATTAATAAACATACTTTAAAAACAAAGAAAATAACTCCTCAGTGAATCCTGAAAGCACAGACAGTTGAAATTGATAAATGATCTGAAGAGAATATTTGATAAACAGAAACACTGAAGAAAAACCTAACTGAAAAGACGTAATGAGTCAGATCCAAAGCTCCATGGGAATCCTCACAAACAGAAAGAACTAAGGAAAGGGCAGAATACCCGTGCTTGAAAACAAGGTAGAGGAACTGGTATGTTCCACCTAGGACAAAGATAACAGGAAGGCACAAGCAGTACTTGCAAGACATTTAAGACACTACAAAAAGACCAAACATAATAAATAATCCTCATGGGCATAGAAGGAGAAGAATTTCATTCTAAAGGCATAGAAAACATTTTCAACAAAATCATAGCAGGAATTGCCCCCAAATTAGGCAAGAGATGCTATTTAGAATACTAAATATAAAAGGCCTGAAAGCAACCTCATCTTTCATCATATAATTAAGCCTCTAAGCATTCAGGATAAAGAACATATATTAAGCTGAGGATATAGCTCAGTGGCACAGTGCTTGCATATCATACACAAGGCCCTAGGTTCAACTCTTCCTACTTCCCAGTAACACACACCACACACTAGAAGATAAAAATATATTGAGGGCTGGAGAGATGGCTTAGCGGTTAAGCACTTGCCTGTGAAGCCTAAGGACCCCAGTTTGAGGCTCGATTTTCTAGGACCCACGTTAGCCAGATGCACAAGGTGGTGCATGCATCTGGAGTACTTTTGCAGTGGCTGGAGGCAGGCCCTGGAGCACCCATTCTCTCTTTCTCTCTCTATCTGCCTCTCTTTCTTTCTGTCTGTCGCTCTCAAATAAATAAATAAAAATAGCTAATAGCAATATCTATATCTATATCTATCTATCTATCTATCTATCTATCTATCTATCTATCTATCTTAAAACATCAACACAAAAGAACCAAGTCATGTTTAAAGACAGACCCTAGTATCTTTTCTTCTCCATTTAGTGTAGCACCTACCATTGTGAGGACAGGTTAGAGAATAGCACATATTCTCTCCCTTCAGCCCATCTACCAATCCACCTGGCCAAACCTCTGCCTGGTGTGGTACATATTGTGATAGGTTTGGGACAGACTGCACTCATGCCACCAGCCATTGACAGGTTGGGGATCTGCTTGAATTCTCTCCCCTCTACTCCACACTGACCATGAACATTCTACCCTGCCATTGTGATCTAGGCCAGATCTGTTCAAAGTCCTCTTCCCTTCAACCTACTTGGGTGCACATAAGTGGCATTGTGATTGGGTCCAGCATTCAAGCTCCTGCACTCAAGAAAACGCATCACCTGGATGAACATGACTAACTGTTGGGACTAGGGCTTGTGCTGAGGCTCAACATGTTGATTCCCTTCAACACACAGGGGTCACCAATGAGCTCTCATTTTTCTGGAGACTCAAAAGTAAGTTTGTGCACAGTTGCAATCTTACCAAATACTTACAAGACAGAACTTTAGGTACCACGGACCAGAGCAAAGACCAGTGAACACAGAGAAACAATAAGCACCATGCCAAGCCCTCATTTAAAACAGGTGTGCATATGTGAAGATAAACAAATTAAATTAAAAAATAAAACATCAGGGCTGGAGAGATGGCTCAGTGGTTAAGCGCTTGCCTGTGAAGCCTAAGGACCCTGGTTCAAGGCTTGATTCCCCAGGACCCACGTTAGCCAGATGCACAAGGGGGTGCATGCATCTGGAGATCGTTTGCAGTGGCTGGAGGCCCTGGCGCATCCATTCTCTCTCTCTCTCTGCCTCTTTCTCTCTCTCTCTGTCACTTTCAAACAAACAAATAAAAATGAACAAAATCTTTAAAAACATAAAAAGTAAAACACCAGCACTTGGGAGGCAGAGGTAGGAGGATCACTGTGAGTTTGAGGCCACCCTCAGACTACATAGTGAATTCCAGGTCATCCTGAGCTAGAGTGGGACCCTACCTCGAAAAACTAAAAAAAAAAAAAAAAAAAAAAAAAAAAAAAAAAACGAAGCAAGCAAGCAAACAAACAACAACAACAACAAAAACAGGGCTGGAGAGTGATAGTGATTAAGGCACTTTCCTGCGGAGCCTAAGGACCCATGTTCAACTCCCCAGGTCTCACATAAGCCAGATGCACAAGGTAATGCAAGCATACAAGGTTAAACACACACACAAGGTAGCACATGGGTCTGGAGTTCCATAACAGTGGTTGGGGGCCCTGGAGCACCAATTCTCTCTCTTTTTCTTTCTCTCTCCCTCTCTTGCATAAAAAATGGTCAGTCTGTTGGGTTTGCCTAAATAAATAAACAAACAAACAGGTGTGATAGAAAGGCCTGACCAATATACTATTTCCAGATGGGTAAGTTCTAACATAACACAGAAAACAAGCTAATATGTGTCACCCCAAAACTATTAATCCTTTAGCAGAGTACCCCTATGAAAGCTATCTAGATCATGCTCCAAACAAAGCACTCAGAATAATGATTATAAATATGTACAAAGAACTCAAAGATGACATGGATAAATGCATGAATGAAATTCTGAATGAGTCCAAATAAGACACAATCAGCTGGATGAAATGAGGAAGTCTAACCAGGATATGAAAGTTTAAGTATTTTTATTTATTTACTTATTAATTTGAGAAGACAGAGAGTGGGAGTGTGTATGAGAGAGAGAGAGAGAACATGGGTGCACCAGAGCTTCATACTGCTACAAACAAACTCCAGATGCATGTTCCATTTTGTGCATGTGGCTTTACTAACCAGGATATGAAAATGGGACTCAATAAAGAGATAGAAATCCTGGTCTAGAGAGGTGGCTCAGCAGTGAGGGCGCTTGTTTGCAAAGCCAAAGGACCTAGGTTTGATTCCCCAGTATCCATGTAAAGCCAGATGTACAGTGGCTCATGCATCTGGATTTCATTTGCAGCATACCCATTCTCTCTCTATCTCTGGTTATTTGAGGTAGCGTCTCGCTCTCTCTCTAGCCTAGGCTGACTTGGAATTCACTATGTAGTCTCAGGGTGGCCTCAAATTTAGGGAGATCCTCCTACCTCTTCTGTCCAAGTGCTGGGATTAAAGGCCTATGCTACCATGCCCAGCTTCTCTCTCTCTCTTCTCTCACACTCTCTCTTCTTGCAAATAACTAATATATTTTTGGGTTTTTTTTTTGAGGTAGGGTCTTGATCTAGCCCAGGCTCACCTGGAATTCACTATGTAGTCTCAGGGTGGCCTTGAACTCTCACAGTGATCCTCCTAACTCTGCCTCCCGAGTGCTGGGATTAATGGCATGCACCACCACACCTGTCTCTAAATAAAATATTTTTAAAAATATATTTTATTTATTTATATTTATGAGAGAGAGAGAGATATTAGGCATGCCAGAGTCTCCAGTCACTGCAAAAGAACTCCAGACACAAGCGTCACCATGTGCATCTGGCTTACGTGAGTCCTGGGTAATCGAACTGAGTCCTTTGGCTTCGCAGGCAAGTGCCTTAATAGATAAGCCATCTCTCCAGCCCCTATAAATAAAATATTTTTAAAAAGAAATAGAAATTCTGGAGAAAAATCAAATGGAAATAAGATGGAAATGAAAATATAGCAAGTCAAATGAAAAGCTTTGTGAGAGCCTCAGCAATAAAATGGATCAGGTGGGAGACAGAAGATCAGACCTTGAGGACAAAGAAGAGGAACTGAATCCGTCAGTCAAATCAGTGAGAAGTTCAAAAGAAATGTAAGAATGGGACATGAGAGAAGTATGTGGCACTTGCAAAGATCAAAGGTCTGAATTATGGGCATACAAGAGAGAAGAACTTCAGGCCAATGACATAGAAAATATTTTTAACAAACTTATAGAAAAAAATCCAAAATCCAGGGAAAGAGAGGGCAATCCAGGTAAGGAGGCACACAGAACACCAAATAGACAGGACCAGAGGATAAATTCCTCATGTCATACATTAGTAGAAAACACTAAATACACAGAACAAAGAAAAGCTACTGAAAGCTGCAGAGGAAAACTTGTCACACACAAAGGCAGATCTGTCAGGATAACAGACAATTTTTCAATGGAAATACAAAAATCCAAAAGGAGATGATGTTTTTCAAGAACTGAAAGACCACAGCTGCCAACACAAGTTACTATATGCAGCAAAGATAACTCTTTTTTTAAAAAAGATACCTCTTGTAATAGAAGAAGAAAGAAAAATGTTCCATGATAAAAACAAGCTTATGCAACTTATGAACACTAAGCCAGCCCTACAGAGGATGATGAATGGAATATTTCACACTGAAGAGAAGAATAAACAAACAATGAGATTGAGGCAGTAATTAAAACTTTCCCAGACTGGGGAGATGGCTTACAGGGCTGGAGAGATGGCTTAGCGGTTAAGGCACTTGCTGACAAAGCTAAGGACCCAGGTTCGATTCTCTAGTAGCCATGTAAAGGCAGACACACAGGTGGCACATGTGTCTGGAGTTAGTATGCAGTGGCTGGAATCCCTGGCTTGCCCATTCTCTCTCTGTCACTCTGCCTCTCTCTTTCTTAAATAAATAAATAAATATATTTTTTTGGTTTTTTTTGAGGTAGGGTCTCACTCTAGCCCAGGCTGACCTGGAATTCACTATGTAGTCTCAGGGTGGCCTCAAACTCACGGTGATCCACCTACCTCTGCCTCCCGAGTGCTAAGATTAAAGGCATGCACCACCACACCTGCCTTATAAATAAAAATTTTTAAAGAGACGCTTTCTCAATTAAAAAAAAAAGTCCAGGCCCAGTTGGGTTCACTGCAGAAGTCTATTAGAACTGTATAGAGGAACTGAAACCACTGGTTCTCAAATTATTCCATAAAATAGGAAAAGAGGGAATGCTCCCTAACTCCTTCTATGAAGCCAGTATTACAGTAATAGTAAATCCAGATAGGGACACAACAGAAAACTATAGACCAATATCCCTGATAAACATAGACATAAAACTTCTTAATAAAATATTTATAAACCAGATTCAAGAACATATCAAAAATATCACCCACCTTGATCAAATAGCCTTTATTACAGATATGCAAGGATGGTTCAACATATGTAAATCAATATAATTCATCACATAAATGGACTCAAAAACAAAAACCACAATATATAGATGATAAATGGACTCTAAAACAGAAACCACTCAATATAGATGAAGAATAGACCATCAGCAAAATCCAACATCTTTTCAAGATAAAACCATTGGAGAGACGTAGCTTAACATAAAGACTATAGACATCAAACTTAAAGCCAGCATCATACTAAATGGAGAAAAATTTGAAGTATTCCTACAAAGACCTGGAGAAGACAAGGGCATCCACTCTCCCTGTTGCTACTTAACATTGTTCTTGAAGTCTTAGCTCAAACAAGAAGATGAGAGAAGTAAAAGGGATACAAATTGGAAAGACAGAAGTCAAATTATCCTTATTTGCAAGTAGTATGATTCTAAATGTGAAACCCTCAAAGATTCCACCAGAAACCTCCTAGAGCTTAGCCACTTTCAGCAAAATGGCCCAACACAAAATCAACATACAAAAATCAATAGCCATCTTATAAACTGATGACCAACATACTGAGAAAAAAAATCAAGAAAATAGTTCCATTTACAATATCGACAAAAATTAATTATCATGGGGATAGAGGGATGGCTTAGCTATTAAGGCGTTTGCCTGCAAGGCCAAAGGACCCAGGCTTGATTCACCATGACCCACGTTAGCCAGATGCACAAGGGGGCACATGCGTCTGGAGTTTGTTTACAGTGGCTGGAGGCCCTGGCACACCCATTCTCTTTCCGTCTTTCTCTGTCAAATAACTAAATAAAAATAAAATATTTTTAAAAAATTATCTTGGAATAGCCCTTGCCAAGGAATTGAAATACATCTACCATGAAAATTTTAAAACACTGAAGAAAGAAACTGAGGAAGACTCCAGAAGATGGAAAGATCCCACATGCTTGTGGAGTGGAAGAATTACTGTATCTTGGAAATGGCCATTTTACGAAAAGCAGTATAAGCATTCAGTGTATTTCCAATCAACATACCAAAACCATTCTTCATAGAAAGAGAAAAATTAAGCTTAAAATTCAAATGGAAGCACAAAAAACCCTGAATAGCCAAAACTATCTTTAGCAAAAAAGACTGCTGTTAAGTATCACTATTCTTAATTGCAAGTTATACTACAGAGCCATAGTAATAAAAAAAAAAAAACAGCATTGTACTAGCACAAAATAGACCTTGCTATACCACTCCTAAGGACTGTATACTTTACTAAAGAGACACCTGCTCATTCAGGCTTATTGCTGCTCTGTTCACAATAGCCAGGAAATGGAATCAACCTAGATGTCAGTCCTGAATGCCCATTATATTGAATGGATAATAAAGACGAGACACATATACACAATGATGTTTTAATCACCTGTAAAGAAAAATGAAACGGGGCTGGAGAGATGGCTTAATGGTTAAGGTGTTTGCCCGCAAAGCCTAAGGACCCAGGTTCAATTCCCCAGGACCCACATAAGCCAGATGCACAAGGGGGCGCATGTGTTTGGAGTTCGTTTGCAGTGGCTGGAGGCCCTGGCATGCCCATTCTTTCTCTCTCTGTCTTTCTTTCACAAATAAATAAGTAAAATATAATTAAAAAAAGAAAAGGAAAATGAATGGATCTGGGAAATGCTACACTAAGAGGTATCCCAGATCTAGAATGACAGCTGTCACATGCTCTGTCTCATGTGCAGATTGTAGTTTTGAATTTTTAGATTTGTACGTAAGTTGGAGTAAAAGTCAGTAGAAGCCAGGAATGTAGAAAGGGGCCCTGAAAGGGGCAAAGTGGTGAGGGCTTATGGGGATGGGACAGTAGATATGAAAATAAAGGAATAGAATACTGGAGGTAAGAAAGGTTTTTTTTTAAAAATATATTTATTTATTTATTCGACAAAGAGAAAGAGGGAGAAGGAGAGGGAGGGAGAGAGAGAGAGAGAGAGAAAATAGGCATACCAGGACTCCAGCCACTGCAAAGGAACTCCAAACATGTGCACCCCTTGTGCGTCTGGTTTACGTGGATCTTAGAGAATCGAACCTGGGTCCTTTGACTTTGCAGACAAATGCCTTAACTGCTAAGCCATCCCTCCAGCCCAAGTTTGTTTTTTTTTTTTTAATTTAGTTATTTACTTGAGAAAGAGAGAGAAGCATATAGGAAGAGAGAATGGGCACACCAAAGCCTCCAGCAACTACACATGAACTCCAGATGCAAGTGTCACCTTGTGCGGCAGGCTTATGTGGGTACTGGGGAACTGAACCTGTGTCCTTAGGCTTTGTAGGCAAGTGCCTCAACCACTAAGCCAAATTTTTAAAATTATTTTATTTATTTATTTATTGGAGGGAGAGCGACAGAGGCAGATATATAGAGAGAATAGAGCCAGGCATGGTGGCACATGTCTTTAATCCCAGTACTCAGGAGGCAGAGGTAGGTGGATTTCTGTGAATTCATGGCCACCCTGAGACTACATAGTGAATTCCAGGTTATCCTGGGCTAGAGAGAAAGACTCTACCTTGAAAGAGAGAGAGAGAGAAGAATAGAGAGAAATAGAGCAAAAGGGTGCACCAGGGTCTCTAGCCCCTGTAAAGAAACTTCAGACGCATGTGTCACCCTATGCATCTGTTTTATATAGGTACTGGGGAATTTTGAACCTGGATCCTCAGGCTTCTCAGGCAAGTGCCTTACCTGCTAAGCATATCTCCAGATCTGAAAAAAATTTTTTTTTCAAGGTAGGGTCTCACTCTAGCCCAGGCTGACCTGGAATTAGTGTCAGGGTGGCCTTGAACTCATGCCACCACACCCAGCTGAAAGTTTTATTTTTATTTTTTTACTTTTTTTGGGGGGGGGTTGAGATAAGATCTCACTCTAGCCCAGGCTGACCTGGAATTCACTCTATATTCTTAGGTTGGCCTTGAACTCATGGCAATCCTCCTACCTCTGCCTCCTGAGTGCTAGAATTTAAAGTGTGCACCACCACACCCAGATATCTTTATTTTTTTAAAGTTATTTATTTAAGAGAGAGAGAGGTGTAGCTATATAGAGAAAATGGGCATGCCAAGGCCTCTAGCCACTGCAAATGAACTCCAGATGCATGCACCACATAGTGCATCTGGCTTTATGTAGGTACTGGGTAATTGAACCTGGGTCCTTAAGCTTTGTGGGCAAGTACCTTAACTGCTGAGCCATTCCTCCATCCCTGAAGAAAGCTTCAAGTGGGGGTAGGGAGAAGGATGGAGACAATGAAGGAGTGGTGATATAGTTAAGCAAAAGTAATGATGTATGAGAAAGACATATGGAAACTTACTTCTTTGTTAGCTAATTAAAAATCATATATATATTTTTTGAGGTAGGGTCTCACTTTAGCCCAGGCTGATCTGGAATTCACTATGTGATCTCAGGGTGGCCTCAAACTCATAGTGATCCTCCTACCTCTGCCAAGTGCAGGGATTAAAGGCGTGCCTCACCATGCCTGGCCTTTAATTTAAAATATTTAAAAAAGAGTTTGTGGAACTGGATAGATGGCTTATCAGTTAAGGTGCTTGCTGGCAAACCCAAAGGAACCAGGTTCAATTCCCCAGTACTCACATAAAGCCAGATGCACAAGGTGGTGCATGCATCTGGGGTTCATTTGCAGTGGCTAGAAGCCCTGGTGTGCCCATTCTCTCCCTCTCTATCTGCCTCTCCCTGTCTTTCCTTCTCTCTCTCTCTCTCATAAATAAATAATATATTTTTAAAATTTATTCTTTTTGCAAGGGGAGAGAGAGGGAGAGAGAGAAGAGAAGAGAAGAGAAGGGAAGAGAAGAGAAAAGAAGAGAAGAGAATGGGCATGGCAGGAAACTCCAGCTACTGCAAATGAATTCCAGATGCATGTGCCACTTTGTGCACTTGGCTTTTATGTGGGTACTGGGGAATTGAATCTAGTCCTTAGGCTTTGCAGGTAAGCGTCTTAAGTGCTAAGCCATCCCTCCATCTCAAACACACACACATATATTTTAAAAAGTTTAAACAGAAGTACTTTGTGTGGGTAGATCATGATGTTCCCAGAAGCATAGGTTGTTGTAGGAAAATCCCAGTGGCCAGTGGCAGGGGTCCCTGCATCGGAGAAAACTCATCAGTCATCTTGCCCATCAGTGAACCCTGTAAGCTATACAACCAGCCACTCAGGCAAGATGTGCCCAGTGTTACCACAGTGGCATGACTTATGAGCGTAGCCAGCTGCTCTCTCACTAGATTTGAGGCAACGCCAAGGGAGAGAATATATTCCTGGTACTGAAAACCTAGTAAAAAATTAATGGCTGGGAAGATCATCAGTTTTAGCAGGGAAGCTACTAGCAACTTGACTAAATCAATATGTGTTGTTAGATGTTTTTGTTTATGCTCATAGATCAGTGTTCTTGGTCAGAGGAGAGTGAAAAATGCAGATGGTGATGACTGCTGGGGACAATCGAACGTCCTCAAAGTGCTCAGATTAAGTGACTGTTGAGTGCTCAGTGCAAAATGAGACATTCTATCATGCCTTGCATGGCTCAGGGCACATTGCAAAAGTGAGGAGTGGAAAGAACATTGGAGCCAGAGGATGGGGAAGAGAGCTTTGGAATATTGCCTTCTGGCTTTGAAGTGCCCATTGCACTTGTAACCTCACAGTGGCTGTTGTAACTTGTATAAGACCTTCATAATATTTGGCCCATCAACATTCTATCATGGATGGCAGAGGAGAAAAAAAAGACATGAAAAAAGAGGAAGTTGGAAAGAAGGGGTTTGGGGCTGGAGAGATGGTTCAGCAGTTAAGGCACTTGCCTGCAAAGCCTAAGGACCCATGTTGGATCTCTTTTCAGATCCCACATAAACCAGATGCACGAAGGTTAGGCAAGTGCAAGGTCACACATGCCCACCGGTGGCACAAGCGTCTTGAGTTTGATTGCAGTGGCTGAGGCCCTGGCATGTCAATTCTCTCTCTCTCTAAAATAAAACAAAATGAAATAAAAACTTTAAGAAAGGAAGAGGTTCAGTGGCATGGGGGGGGACAAGGGAAGGTAATGGGAAGGGATTATGATAAAAATATACATGTATGGAGCTGGAGAGATGGCTTAGCAGTTAAGTGCTTGCCTGTGAAGCCTAAGGACCCCGGTTCGAGGCTCAATTTCCCAGGACCCACATTAGCCAGATGCAAAGGGGGTGCATACGTCTGGAGTTTGTTTGCAGTGGCTGGAAGTCCTGGCGCACCCATTCTTTCTCTCTTTCTGCCTCCTTCTCTCTGTCACTCTCAAATAAATAAATACAAATAAACAAACAAAACATATACATGTATGAAAATCATCAATAAAAAGTTTTAAAATTTTATTTATTTATTTATTTGTAAGCAGAAAGAGAGAGATAGAAGAAAGAAAGAATGGGCACATCAGGGCCTCTAGCCATTGCAAATGATCTCCAGATGCATGCACCACTTTGTGCACCTGGCTTTACCTGGGCACTGAGGAATTGAACCAGGGTTGTTAGGTTTTGCAGGCAAGTGGCTTAACCACTGAGCAATCTCTCCAGCCCAATTAATTTTTTTTTCTATTTTTAAGTTTGAGACAATTGTCTAGCATGGGCTAGCAATCTAAAGTAAAGCAAGGGAAAATAGAACCATTTGGGGAATAAGGAATTCTAAAGGAGAAACTAATTTTTTTTTTTTTTCCAAGGTAGGTGTCTCACTCTAGCTCAGGCTGACCTGGAATTCATTATGTACTGCTAGGCTGGCCTGATACTCATGGCAATCCTACTACCTTTGCCTCCTGAGTGCTGGGATTAAAGGAGTGTGCCACCATGCCCAGCTCCAATTAAAATTTTTTTAAAGTCCATGCTCAGATGTATTTGTAGTGGATTCTACCAAAGAACTAATACCAATGTTTCTCAAATCATTCCATACATAGGAATTAAAGACACATTATGAAATTCTTTTTAAAAAGTTTGAGGAAGTCCAACAGACTGGACTTTTTCAATATATGCTAGAGAGTGAGAGTGAGAAAGAGAGAGAGAGAGAGAGTGAGAGAGAGAGAAATGGCACCAAGGCATCCAACCACTGTAATAGAACTCCAAACACTTACGCCACCTTGTACGCATGTGCAACCTTGTGTGCTTGCATCACATTGTGTGTCTGGCTTACATGGGATCTGGAGAGCTAAACTTGGGCCCTTAGGCTTCACAGGCAACTGCCTTAACTGCTAAGCCATTTCTCCAGCACTGTAAATTTTTTTTATGAAGCCATACCCAAACCATATAAAGACACAACACAAAAGAATATATAGATCAATCTGTGATGAATATAGATGCAAAATTTTTAAATAAAATACTTGTAAACTGATTTTAAAGAACACATTAAAAAGATCATTCACCATGATGGAATGGCTCAATGTGTGCAAATCAGCGAATGTAACACACAACATAAACAGATTCAAGAACAGAAGTGCCATGGTCATCTCACTAGATGCAAAAAGGTTTTTGACAAAAATCCAACATTCCTTCATAATAAAAGTCCTAAAGAAACTGAGGCTAGAAGCAATTTATTTTAACATAATAAAGGCTTTACAGAACAACCTATAGCCAACATTATACATATGGGGAGAAACCCAAATCATTGTCACTAAAATCAAGAATGAAAGAAAGGTGTCCACTCCCTCCATTATTTTCAAAAAAAAATTTTTTATTAGTTGCGGACATACTCAGTATGAAAATAGCACATGTTGGTACTATCCTTACCCTCATCCCTGCCCACCCCTCCAAAGGGACCCTCCTCACTGGGGATGCCGATTATACCCTTGGGAATTGTGGGTTGTGCATTGTGGGGGTAGCCATCAGTTATGGAGAAGAGGCAACGTCTCTGTGCGTAATGTCTGACTTATGACTCTAACAATCTTTTTGCCCCCTCTTCTGCAAAAGTCCCTGAGCCATGTTGGGTTCGTTTTAGGTCTACTTCAGTGATGGGCTCTTAAGAGAGCCCCTATATATCTGGATTTCTGGTTTGGTAGGAGTTGAGTGTCCTCAGTGTTGATCTCCTTCACCCTTGTGCTAATATCAGGTTCACTAAGAAAGAAACAACTCCTTTTTTTTTTTTTTTTTTCGAGGAGGTAGGGTCTCACTCTAGCCCAGAATTCACTATGTAGTCTCAGGCTGGCCTCAAACTCACAGTGATTCTCCTACTTCTGCCTCCCTAGTGCTGGGATTAAAGGCATGTGCCACCATGCCTGGCTCAACTCCATTCTTTAAAAAAAAAAATTACTGGAAACAGAGAGAGGGAGATACAGAGAGAGAAAGAGAGAGAGAATGAATGGGTATACCAGGACCTCTAGCCATTGCAAACAAACTCCAGACACATACACTACTTTGTGCATCTGGCTTATGTGGGTACTGGGGAATCAAACCTGGGTCCTTAGGCTTCATAGGCAAATGCCTTAACTGCTAAGCCATCTCTCCAGCACTCTCCATTCTTATTCAATATAATGCTTGAAGTTTTTATTAGAGCAATAAGATAAGAGAAGGAGGAAGGCTGAGGTAAGAAGAGTGTTGTGAGTTCAAGGCCAGCCTGAGAGTAATTCTAAGTCAGCCTGGACTAGAGCAAGACCCTATATCAGAAAAAAGGAAGTTAAAGTGTCCTTATTTATGGATAATATAATTCTCTATATAAGTGGCCCTAAAGGCTCAGTCAGAAAACTCTTAAAAGTAATGGACAGTCTTATAAAAGTGGCAGGAGGGCAGGAGAGATGGCTTAGCAGTTAAGCCCTGTGAAGCCCTGCCTGTGAAGCCTAAGGACCCCCGTTGTAGGCTCGATTCCCCAGGACCCACGTTAGCCAGATGCACAAAGGGGGGGGGGGCGCATGCATTTGGAGTTTGCAGTGGCTGGAAGCCCTGGTGCGCCCATTCTCTCTCTCTCTGCCTCTTTCTCTTTCTGTCGCTCTCAAATAAATAAATAAAAATTAAAACAAAAAATTTTTAAAGTGGCAGGATACAAAATTAACATAAAAATCTCCAATCTTCCTATATACCAATACCAAACACACAGAGGAAGAACTTAGGGAAACAGTCCCCATTCACAAAGGCAACAACAAAAAATACCCAGGGTTGATTCCCCAGTACCCATGTACATCCAGACACACAATGTGGCACATCAGCGTGGCTAGAGTTTGTTTGCAGTAACAAGTGGCTCTGCTGCTCCCATACACACTTTTTCTCTCTCACACACACAAATAAGTATTTGAAAAAATTAAAAATGGGCTATAATACTTGTTGATGTTCTATTCACAATAACTGGGAATTAAAATCTGGCCAGATGGCCATCAAATGATGAATGGATAATGAAGATGTGGTCCATACACACAGTGGGATTCTACTCAGTGGTAAGGAAAAATGAAATGATTGAGTTTTCAGGAAGATACACGGACTTGGAAAGAAATTATACACTAATAAGGGTCACACAGGCTCAGAAAGACAAGTGGCACATGTTTTCTCTCATATGCAGCTCCTCATGTGGAACCGCTTGATCCGTTTGTAAGTTGTAGTAAGTGCAGGGGTGGCTTACAGTGTGCCCAGAAGCTATAGATTGTCGGGAGAAAATTTCAGTACCTGAGGTGGGCTACCTTCCAGTGAGGTGTTGGTCAGGAAGGCCCCCAGCGCCTCCAAAACATTACAGGTGATTGCCAAGGCTCTTTGTTGCCCACCAGAACTAGATGGCAAGACCCACCCACCAGATGGCAAGACCCTATTGGTGAAGATGTCAAATGCTTGAGCTGCAGATCACTGTGAAATCAGGCTGAAGCTGAGCTGGAAACCTCCTTCCTGTAGACTATCTGTTGGGAAAAGCTATACACTCTGTTGAAGGAGAAAAGTCATCAACGGTCTTAAACAGAAAGTGGATTCTGCAAGCTTTATAACTGGACAGCCAGGCCAAATGTGCCAACTGTTGCAATGGTGATATGTCTGGTAGGTGGGAAATCAATTGCTGTCTTATTGGACTTGAGACCCGTTCCCCAGGAGGGAGTCCATGCCTGGTACTGAAAACCTAATTAAAAGCTTGTGGTTGGGGAGGTCATAAGCCATAAGAAGGGGAACTACTACCTAACATCTGTCTAAATGGATATATTCTGCCCACCAAACTGCCCTTGAAATACTTATGTTTATGCCCACATATTAATGCTACTCTCACTTTTGGTTAGGAAAATTTCTTTTTTTTTTTTGAGATAGGGTCTCATTTTAGCCCAGGCTGACCTAGAATTCACTATGTAGTCTCAGGGTGGCCTTGAACTCACAGTAATCCTCCTGCCTCTGCCTCCCGAGTGCTGGGACTAAAGGTATGTACAACCATGCTCGACTTTTTTTTTGGGGGGGGGTAGGGTTCCACCCTAGTCCAGGCTGACCTGGAATTCACTATGTAGTCTCAGGGTAGTCTTGAACTCACAGTGATCCTCCTACCACTGTCTCCTGAGTGCTGGGGTTACAGGCATGTGCCACCATGCCTGGCTAGGAAAACCCCTTTAAAAAAATTTTTTTGTTCATTTTTATTTATTTATTTGTGTGTGACAGAGAGAGAAAGAGACACACACACAGAGAGAGAGAGAGAGAGAGAGAGAGAGAGAGAGAGAGAGAGAGAATGGGCACGCCAGGGCTTCTAGCCACTGCTAATGAATTCCAGACGTGTGCACCCCCTTGTGCATCTGACTAACCTGGGTCCTGGGGAACCGAGCCTCAAACCAGAGTCCTTAGGCTTCTCAGGCAAGTGCTTAACTACTAAGCCATCTCTCCAGCCTGGAAAACCCCTCTTTCCAGATGGCAGTGACCACTGGAGAGATCAAAACTGATAAAAGTGCTAGGCAAAGTGATGTGTGCCTTTAATGCTAGCATTCTTGAGGCAAAGGTGGGAGGATTGGCAGGAGTTTGAGGCCAGCCTGGGACTACAGGGTGAATTCCAGGTCAGCCTAGGCTAGAGTGAGACCCTATCTCAAAAAAGAACAAAAATAAAACTCACCATGCTGCTGAGAAGTGACAGTGGAGTGCTCAGCACTAAATGAGTCACCTCTATCATACCCGCCAAGGCTCAGGTGCCATTGCAGACGAGGCGGCGGGAAGAATGTAAGAACCAGAGGAAGGGAGGAGTGCTTTGTAATGTCATCTCCCATGGTGGTGGTGGTATTGCTAGACTTACCTACAATGTGCCTGCACAATAAGAGAGAAAAATGATGACATCAAAATACAAGAGAGAATAGTTGGAAAGAAGAGATTCAGTATCTGTGGGGAGATTTGGGATGGGGAAAAGAGAGGGTGGTGGGTGGGGATTATGATCATGATATATTGCCTATATGTATGGAGGTTGTCAATAAATGTTAAAAATAATAGCAAAAGCCAGGCGTGGTGGCTCACACCTTTAATCCCAGCACTTGGGAGGCAGAGGTAGGAGAATTGCTGTGAGTTCAAGGCCACCCTGAGTCTAAATACTGAGTTCCAGGTCAGCCTGAGCTAGAGTGAGACCCTACCTTGAACCCTCCCCCCCCAAAAAAAAAAGAAAGTAAAAGAGCAAAAAAATAAATAATCAATAAATGAGTTAAGGCATGGAAAAGAGAGTTCTTAAGAAATACAAATATCCAGTAGATATTTTTAAAAAGTGCTCAACATACTCAGAGAGAGAAAGAGAATGGGTGCAGCAGGGCCTCTAGCCACTGTAAACTCCAGATGTATGTGCCACCATGTGCATCTGGCTTACGTGGGACCTGAGGAATTGAACCTGGATCCTTAAACTTCATAGGCAAGCACCTTAACTGCTAAGCCATCTCTCCAGACTGAAACCTGCTACTTTATAAGCTAATTAGAAAGCAATTTTTTTTTTTTTTTGGTTTTTTTGAGGTAGGGTCTCACTGTGGTCCAGGTTGACCTGGACTAAAAAATACACAGTATTCCCACTGTTGTTGGTTGCAACTAGAGCTAGATAATAAAAGCCTGTTGCTGAAGGCACCATATGCTTGGGTTGCAGGGCACAGAGGAACCAAGGTGTACTGAGCTTCCTCTCTACTGGCTGGCTGGCTTTCATAGTGCCAGAGATGCTCTGCAGGCTGCTGGGGGAAATCGTCACCAACTCAGCTTGCCAGGCAAAATAGGCCCACTGGTGCAATAAAGGCCTGCCTGTTATGAGGGAGACAACTGCTTTTTGACTGGATGAGAGGCCCGCTCCATAGAAGGAATTCATGCCTGGTACTATAAACCTGGGCAAAAGCCCGTAACTGGTGAGGTCATAGGCCTTAATGGGGAAGCGATTATTGTTTTACTAAATGGACATAATATATGCTTCCTAAATATTTATGTTTATGCTCATGGATTAGTACTACTGCCAGCTTTGGTCAGAGAAACTGCTTTTCAAAGAAGGCAACAGTTAGTGCAGACTCATAACTGGTCAAAGTGTTGAGAGTGAGTGAGTGTTGAGTGCTCAGACATAAACAGGACATCTAAATTACGGCTCCAAGGTTTCGAGGACATCACAGAAGAGGGCATGGAAAGAATGTAAGATCTGGAGGAGGAAGTAGAATGTTGTGGAATACTGTCTTCAAGGCAGGACGTGGCTGTTGTACTTTCACCAGATGTTATTACCTGGGTACAAGCTGCACAGGATTGTTCCCATGCGCTTGTAAATAATCACTCTAAACCCTGTCAGAAACCTTAATAAAGCACAATGAGACACACACACACACACTGAGGGAGAAAACGAGCATGGAGGTAGAAATGGGATTAGTTGGGAGGATGAAGGGTGTCAGCAGGAGTGGGAGAGGAGCAAGTGAAGGTAACGGGTGAATATGATAAATATATATTGTATATATGGATGAAAGGATCATAATGAAGCTCGTTACTGTGTATAATCAACATTCACTATTAAAAACATGTTATCATGGAGGAGGGGACTCAAAAGGGCTTTTCAGGGCTGGAGAGATAGCTCAGTGGTTAAGGCGCTTGCCTGCAAAGCCTAAGGACCCAGTTCGATGCCCTAGCGCCCACATAAGCCAGAGGCACAAAGTGGTGTATGCTTCTGGTGTTTGTTTGCAGCGGCTAGAGGCCCTGGTGCACTCATTTTTTTCTCTAACTGCCTCTTGTACTCTTTCTCCCCCCCTTTTGCTCTTTCAAATAAATAATAAAATGTTTTTAAAAAGGGCTTTGCAGGGCTGAAGGGATGCCTTAGTGATTAAGTGTTTGCCTGCAAAGCCAAAGGGCCCAGGTTCAATTCCCCAGGACTCACGTTAGCCAGATGCACAAGGGGGCGCACGCGTCTGGAGTTTGTTTGCAGTGGCTGGAGGCCCTGGCACACCCATTCTCTCTCTCTCTCTGCTCATTCTCTCTCTCTCTTTCCCTCTTTCTCTGTCAAATAGATAAATAACTAACAATATTTTTAAAAGGGCATTGTAAATTTATAGGCAGTTAACAGTTGCTTAGAGAGAGAGGCTCATGAAACCCTACCTAGGTTTATTCTAAAATATTAAAATGGCAAATATTAAGTCCTCAACTTACAACAACTTGGCATCTGATTTTTTTTTAAGTTCATGGTGGAATGAAAGGATGCACATTCAATGGAAATCCTTCTCCAAATTTTGATGTTTATGTTTTCCTGGGCTCCTTGTACGTCCTTTTGTGAATCCGGGCAATAGCAGGTACCACAGCCAGGCAGTCGTGTGATCATGAGGGGGACAACTGAGACTGCGCAGAGCTTTGTTGCTAAGATATGAGGGTTGGTGGGGTTGATGAATTAAATGCATTTTCCACTCAATGGTATTTTCAACTTCTAATGGATATGTCAGGTTCCAAACCCATCACAAGTTACAGAGTCTGTGTAATCTGTTCTGTGCTTTGTCCTAAAGTTTTCATATGGATTTATTTGTGTGACCCTCAGGGCAGCCCTATGAAATATCATCACTTGACCCAGTGAGGACATTATGCCACAGAGAGATCAAATGACTTGTTTTCATGACCTTATGTAGTATGAGATTCAAGTCCTGAACTCTGTCTTCAGGGCCCACTTGTAATCGCAGAGCTACCCTGTCTTTGCGAGCTGAAGGGAAAGGAGGTCAGCGAGACCTTATATGGCACGAGGCAGTGGTGGTGGGTAAAGCATGTCAGGGTGGAGGCCATGGAAGCAGAGGACGTAACACAGTTCACAGAAACAAATGTGGTCCCATACACAGGGTTCTTCTCAGGATCTATATAGAGACAATCCCCCCCAGGAAGCCAAGCACACAATAGTCACATGTCCAGAACATACAGAAAACTTTTCCAACTAAATAAGCTGACAGGGCTGTAGAGATGGGCCAGCAGTTAAGGTGCTTGCTTGCAAAGTCTAATGACCTGGGTTCAATTCCCTAGAACGAGATGCCAGATGCACAAACTGGTGTATGCATCTGGAGTTCATTTGCTGGAAGCTGCCTTGGTGTGCCCCTTCTCTCTCTCCCCACTCTCTGTGCAAATAAATAAATAAATAATATTATTAAAAATAAGGTGACAGTCCAATGTGGAAAAAAAGAAGCTTACCAAGGGGTTGGAGAGATGGCTTAGCAGTTAAGGCACTAGCCTTCAAAGCCTCGGTTCAATTTCCCAGGACCTACCTAAGCCAGATGCACAAGGTGTTGCATGCATCTGGAGTTCGTTTGCAGTGGCTGGAAGCCCTGATACACCCATTCTCTCTCTGTCTCTCTCTCTCTCCCTCTCTCTCTTTGTTTCTTTTCCTCTGTCAAATAAATGAATAAAAAAGGAAGCTTACCAAAGAATGTTCACTACAGATACACACACACACACACACACACACACACACACACACACACACGGCATCATTAGTCAAAAAAGAGAAGTACGAAGCCAGGCGTGGTGGTTCACGCCTTTAATCACAGCACTCAGGAGACAGGGGTAGGAGGATCACCATGAGTTCAAGGCCACCCTGAGACTACATAGTGAGTTCTAAGTGAGCCTGAACTTGAGTGAGACCCTACCTCAAAGCCCTCCCCCAGAAAAAAAGAGGGAGAGAGAGAGAAGCTCAAATTAAACCTACACTGATATACTATAAACATACCCACCAGAATGGCTATGATTTAAAAAGGTGAACACAACCAAAAGTTAAGGAGGATGTGGAGCAACTGGAATCCTCCTACATTGTAGGGGGTGGGGGAATACCAAATTCTTCTAAGGGTACATGCATACTTACAAGAAGCCAGCCTCGGTCTCTACCACCTTCCCGCCCCACCTGTGCAAGTGAAAACTCACAAGTACACTAAGACTTGCTCTGGAATGCTCACAACTGCCTCACTCACGACAGCTGAGCCTGGGAACAGCCCAGAGGCTGACACCTACTGCTCAGCCATGGGAAGGGCAAAGGTGGCACACAAGTTAGCTGGCAAAGCTTCCTGCCAAATCAAGAACCAGACACAGCAGACTGCACTCAAGGACACCACACACAGGACATTCTGTAAAAGGCAAGACAAGAGCCGGGCGTGGTGGTGCACGCCTTTAATCCTAGCATTTGGGAGGCAGAGGAAGAAGGATCGCCATGAGTTCAAGGTCACCCTGAGACTACAGAGTGAATTCCAGGTCAGCCTGGGCTAGAATGAGACCTACCTCGAAAAATAAATAAATAAATAAATAAATAAAGGCAAGACAAAAAGAGGGAAAACAGACTAGTGGTGTCTGGGGACTGGAATGGGAGAGGTGATTGATGGCCAGGCGGAGGACCAAGGGGGCTTAGGGCGATGGCAAAAGAAGTGTGCATGCTGGTGGCATTCTGAAGAGACCGAAGCAAGGTCAAAGGCGGGAATGAAAGGTTGTGACCTAGATGAGCAGGGAAGGCGGAGGCCAGGAAAGTGTGTGAACCAGGAAGGGGAGTCCTTGTATGGTGAGGGAACCTCAGCACTGTGCTGGCAAAGGGAGGAGGCCTGAGTGGTGGCCTTGGATGCTTTCCTTACTATCAACACTCCACCCTGACGTCACATGAGAGCGCTGAACCAAGAAAGCACCAACTTCCTCCTGAACTGAAGCTCACACTCCCCATAGCTGCTCAAATAACCACCCTAGGGCTGGAGAGATGGCTTAGCGGTTAAGCGCTTGCCTGTGAAGCCTAAGGATCCCGGTTCGAGGCTCGGTTCCCCAGGTCCCACGTTAGCCAGATGCACAAGGGGGCGCACGCGTCTGGAGTTCGTTTGCAGAGGCTGGAAGCCCTGGTGCGCCCATTCTCTCTCTCTTCCTCTATCTGTCTTTCTCTCTGTGTCTGTCGCTCTCAAATAAATAAATTAAAAAAAAAAATAACCACCCTAAAACTTCCTCCTTTTCCTTAGCTTGAGACAAATCCTCTCTGCCCAGTTGCCCCCTAAACCAAGATTTCCCCCTTGACTTCTGATCCTCTAGGCCCACCAAGGCCACCCAAAAAGCTGCAGTTCTCCACAGTGCCTTGACGGAGTGGGCTGGGCTGGGTCTGAAACAGTTGAGGGAAGCAAAACGCTGTACCTGCCGACTTACTCCAGTGTTAACCGTCCAACTAGCTAACCTCACTCTGCTGAGGATGTCCCATTTGGACTTCCTGGGCAGATGAACTGCTCATGACTTTGTTTTTTTTTTTTTATGACTTTGTTTTTTGATCTTTAAAAAAAATTGACAACTTCCATAATTATAGACAATAAGCCATGATAATTCCTTCCCTTCCACCATCATATCCTTTCTCCTCTCAATCAGTTTCTCTTTTATTTTGATGCCATCATCTTTGCCTCCTATTATGAGGGTCTCGTGTAGGTAGTACCAGGCCCTGTAAGGTCATGGATATCCAGGCCATTTTGGGTCTGGGAGATTGCACTGTAAGCAGTTGTCCCTTTCCTTTGGCTCTTACATTCTTTCTGCCCCTCTTCCACAACGGACCCTGAGCCTTGGAGGGTGTGAGAGATGTCTCAGTGCTGAGCACTCCTCTGTTGCTCATGACTTTTGCAGCCAATTTGAAAATCTGTTGGAGAGCTCATTCACTGATAGCAGGTTTACTCTTCAGGATTACAGTGGTCTATGGTATGAAATGAGAGAAAGTATGATGCCCACACAAGAACCAAATATCTCTAAAACACTCGAGATAAATCAGCCCACTAAATACTTGCACATAATATAATGCTTTTAAAACACCAACTATCTATCTCTTTAACCCCTAATGAACTTAATAGTGGGCATGTTTGCATGCATGAATAATTCCTTCTTTCATAAACACTACCATGGATGCCATAGTCATTTCCCTAAGGCTTAGAACTGGCTACTAACAGCTCACAACTGGGTTCATTCCTTGGACTTGCTCTTCCAATTTATGAGGTCAGATGACCTAGGAATATCTAGGAGGTTATGCCTTCCTCAGAGCTGGCATGGTGGTCTGCACATGGAATATTTCCCATAGCCTCAAGTGTTTGTGATTATGCTTTATATTTAATCCCCTGCTGCTAGAACCTTTGGGAGGCAAACCCTTGCTGGAGGAGTTGTGTCATTGGGGCATCAATGACCTTGAGCTTTATTAGTCCAGTCCACTAGATGTCCAGTAAAGTCACTCGTGCTGCTATCTCCCAATTGACATGACAAACTGTAACACCCAGCCTCTGCTCTGCCATGCTTTCTCCACCATGATAAAACTTCCTCTCTAAACTGTACGCCTGAAATAAACCCTTTCCTCCCATCAGCTGCTTCTGGCCAGGTTTTTGTCCCATCAGTGAGAAAGCAGCTGCTATCAGTTGGCAAAGAAAACTGAGTACCCTTGCATTATTTAGGACATTTACTAAAAATGACTTATTGTTCATCTAAAATTCAAATTTAACTGGGTATCCTATTTTCTTTTCTTTCTTTCTTTCTTTCTTTCTTTCTTTCTTTCTTTCTTTCTTTTTTTCTTTCTTTCTTTCTTTCTTTTTTTCTTTTTTTCTTTCTTTCTTTCTTTCTTTCTTTCTTTCTTTCTTTCTTTCTTTCTTCCTTTCTTTCTTTCTTTCTTTCGCCAAATATAGCAGTCCCAGCCTCTCCCCAGTTGCTCCCAGTGACTGATGGATGTAGAAATGGGGCTTTTTTTCACTGACAACATGTGGACCTCTCACTAATGGTGGGAAGAATAGGTGGTAGAAGAAATACTGATAGTCTTGGCATATAACAGCAGTCAACTACCAAGACTCTATGGGGCCTATGGGGAGCTGGAACATTTTGGAAACAGTTGGCTTTTGTATCCATAGGTTTTGCATCAGTAACTTCAACCAAATGGATTTAAAAAATAGGAAAAATGTGTCTGTACCAAAGATGAACAGATTTTTGCTTGTCATGATTCATTAAATAACAGGTGCAACAACACTTTGCATGTCATTGATATTGTAATAGATAAATAATCCAGAGATGATTTAAGGTATACAGGAGGGGACGGACACACACACACACACACACACACACACACACACACACACATCAAATACAAATATGACTTTGTTTTCCATAAAAGAGATGAGCATTCAAAGTGGGTTCTAGAACCAATACTACTGCACAAATGTCACTTGGACACAAGCTTGCAATATTTGACAATCAATCAATAATGAATACATCTACTAAACTAGTGAACAGGTAGTGTATGTACCATGGGTATATTGGAAAATGAATGATTTGCCCCTCAAGCAAGACAGAAAGGGATGGTGAGACATTTAATCATAGTTCACAGAACAATACACAATTTAAAACTTATTGCTTATTTCTGGATTTTTCCATTTAATTTTTAGAATTGCAATTGACCACATGCAGATGAATTCACAGAAAATAAAACTGCAGATAGGTGGGGAAGGGGTTGCTCTATCAATTGCTTAAAAGAAAATGTTCTCAGAGCTGGAGAGATGGTTTAGTGGTTAAGGCACTTGCCTGCAAAACCAAAAGACCCAGGTTTGGTTTTCCAGTGCCCACATAAAGCCAGATGCATTAGGTGGTACATGTATCTGGAGTTTGTTTGCAGTGGGTAGAGGCCCTGGTGTGTCCATTCTCTCTCTCTTTTTCTTGCTGTGCCTCTCTCTCTCTTTCTCTCTCAAACAAACAAATAAATCTTTTTTTTTTTTTTTTTTTTTTTTAAAGCCAGGGGTGGTGGTGCATGCCTTTAATCCCAGCACTTGGGAGGCAGAGGTAAGTGGATTGCCATAAATTTGAGGCCACCCTGAGAATACATAATGAATTCCAGGTCAGCCTGGGCTAGAGAGTGGGACCCTACCTTGAAAAAAAAAAAAGTTCTCACCCCAGTGAGCTAGTGTAGCGTCAGTTGGATTGGAGGGAGATAGTGAAGGAAGTGCTCATGGCTGAGGAGGGATCCCAAGCGTGAGATAAGACAGTATATGTAGTAGAGCTGTAGCTCCTTACAGATATCACAAAACTTGGGACCTGTGAATATATCACCTTATTGAGCAAGACAGACTTCACAGATGTGATTTAGTTAGTGACTTGAGATGAGAAGATTATTCTAGATTATCTGGGTGGGCCAATATCATCACAGGGGTCCTTACAAGATGAAAGAGGGAGGCAGGAGAGTCAGGGAATACGTGATGATGGAAACTGATGTATGAGAGCTACAAATGGTACACTCAAAGATGTAGGAAGGGACCATGGCCTTGAGGATGTAGGAAGGGGTCATGACCTTGAGGATGTAGGAAGGGGCCGTGAGCTGAGGGATTTGGCTGATCTGCAGAAGCTTGCTCTTGGTTGGGTTCCTAGAAGGAATCAGTTCTGCTGAAGCCTTTACTTTAGCCTCATGAGATCCATTTTGGACCCCTGTACTATAATGAAACAGAGTGTGTTTTAAAGCACCTAAGCTTTAACAGTCTGTTATGGTGGCCATTAGCGACTCCCATTACACAGGTTAGGGCATGTAGATTTTCACTGAATAACTTTCATACTCATCAAATTCCTTTGTAAATAAAAATACTTTTGGGTAGTTAAGGTACTTGCTTGTGAAGCCCAAGGACCCAGGTTCGTTTCCCCAATACCCACATAAAGTCAGTTGCACAAGGTTGTGCATGTGTCTGGAGTTCATTTGCAGTGGCTAGAAGTCCTGGCACACCCATTCTCTCTCTCTCTCTCTCAATCTACCTGCCTCTTTCTCTCAAATAAATAAATGGAAACATTTTTTAAAAACATGCTTTTGGGGCAGAGATGGATTAGCAGCTAAGGTGCTTGCCTGTGAAGCCTAAGGACCCAGGTTCAATTTCCCAATACCCATGTAAGCCAGATGCACAAGGTGGTGCATGTGCCTGGAGTTCTTTTGCAGTGGCTAGAGGTCCTGGCATGCCCATTCTCTCTCTCTCTCCCTGTCTCTCTTTCAAATAAATCAATACAACAATTTTTTTTTTTGGTTTTTCGAGGTAGGGTCTCACTCTAGCCCAGGTTGACCTGGAATTCACTATGGAGTCTCAGGGTGGACTTGAACTCACAGCGATCCTCCTACCTCTGCCTCCCAAGTGCTGGGATTAAAGGCATGTGCCACCATGCCTGGCAATAAAAATATTTTAGAAATTACTTCTGGATCATGTAGGCCAGGTAGTACCTTTCTCACTTGGCCTCAGTACCTTGCAAGAGCCTCATGTCAGACTTGCCACTTGGTGGTCTCCGCACAACATCCACTCAGCTAGCCCAGAGTCAACGGCAGTGACTACATGCGGGGACCACAGAGCCATTCACATGGCTTCAAAATCTAGAGGTCTGACTTCAGCCCCAGGCTGTAGTTTTCTATCTGTGAGACCTCAGACACGACATTAGTCAGTTTCATCACCGATCCAGGAGAGATGTTTCTCTTCTTAGAGTGGTTAGAACCAATAAACTGAGCTGTGAAAAAGGCCACAAATACCTCCAATGTGTCTACCTCTCCCTCTAGTAGAGGCTACTTCCTCTGTCCTACAGCTGACCATTCTGCTAAGCATGTCTCCCTCCTCTTCTTAGCAGCTGATGGAGACAGACATCATTGTTCTAATTAGTGACAAGCCACAGTGCCTAAGAGGCCAAGTGGCAGCTCCCAGACTCCCACTAATTTACCTCCCTTAGGGACAGATGCATGTGAAAAGTGGGGGGGGGGGTACAGATATGTTCTGGGGATCAAGGAAGATCCACCTAGCAGGACCTGGGATATAGCAAGCAGTGTTAGGGGCTTTGGGAAACTAGTGGTCTGAATACATGGCAGAAATAGAAAGAGAAATTGTTGGGCTGGAGGCTTAGAAAGCCAGAGGACCCAGGTTTGATTCCCCAGTACCCATGTAAGCCATATGCACAAGGTGGCGCATGCATCTAGAGTTCGTTTGCAAAACTGGAGGCCCTGGCATGCCCATTCTCTCTGTCTTTCTCTCTGTGCCTCTATCTATCTGTCTCTCCCTCTCAATTAAAAAAAAAAAAAGAGAGAGAAATGTCCTCTTAAAAAAAGAAAGAGAAATTGTGAAGTTGATGGGTCTGGACTAAAACTAGGACATTCACCTCAGACTATCTGGCAGCAGCCCCGTCAGCAGCATCTTGCTACACTGGCTATTGCCATCCTCACCTTTGCCTGACTTGACCAAGTCATGGGATTCCTATATACAACTAGACATATGTAGACACACAAGCTCAGAGACACCTCAGGAGCTTTCAGGGAAGGAAGCTGGGACACAGACAGCAACTTTCAAGGAGGCTCAACATGACAATTCTACGAGGAGGGAAGTAGAAGCTAAAAGCATGCAGAAAAGCATCAAGATGAATATGAGAAAAAGCAATCTTCCTTCCAGGGGATAAGGTCCATGCGTCAAGTGGGTGCCAGGAAGGGAGCCAAATAACCTGCGGGCAGCTGAGAAGCAATGCTGATGTGCTGTCAGCTTGCTCCCAACAGCCTTATCATCCTGTTTGGATTGTATTCCCAGGGCTGCTAGATTCGGGTCCTGAAAAAAATCAGTTTGGCTAAGGCTCTTGAAACAGAAATGTGAGAGGAGAGGGAGAAGGTGAGAAGGAGGGGTATGAAGAGGGAGGGAGAGAGAAGAAAGAGGGGAAAGGATGAGAGAGAGAGAGAGAAAGAGAGAGAGAGAGACAGAGAGAGAGAGAGACAGAGAGAGAGAGACACAGAGAGAGACAGATTCAGAGCAACAAAGCCACTGCATTTCTGTTGTCTATAAATACTCAGTCTGCAATATGCAGCCTGAGCTGGCCAATATACCTGGAATGTCATCTCCTAAACTTCCTTCCTAAAAAGTACTCACCAAATGCTCCATGCCAGCCACTAGCCTGGACTCGCCCTATTCTGTTAGGTCCCCAGGACAGGAGAGATGGGTGTATTCTCCCCATGTTTTAAGGTGAAAGCCCTCTGTCCTCATCTCTCTCCTGACTCACTGCTCAGTCCAGGACTGGCTAAGAGGACATCTGGAACTTTCTGTGGTTGGAGAAAGTGACTGTGTTGTGCTCTTCACCATGGAGCTGCAGCCCTCAGGCTCCCTGTGAAGCGCTTCCTGTGAGTAAAGAGGAGGAGACAGAGAAGGGGGACAGGAGCCTTGGACTTTAGGGTGCCTGTTATGTACTACCTCCAAATCAATCTGTAGGTTCTTTCCACACCTGCTGTGGATCCCTCACCCTCTACCTCCCAGGTGATCTGTGAACAGTGTGGATCATTTCATTGTTTTCCAGACCAGTGAGAGGGTTGCAGTGAAAGGGAGGGGAAAGTATAGACTGGAAAATTCTTGAGGAGGATGTCCAGGGCTAAGTTTCATCTCCTGTTGGGGGATGGAGCTCATGCTACCATTAGTAGGAAGGGACTGTGAGGAGGGGTCTTGTCAGTAGGTCCATGAAGCAAGATGGATGGCTGCTCATAGTCAGAGAACCAGAAAAGGTAAAACAGCCAGAGAAACAGAAAAAGTAAAACGGGCCCATTTTAGAGTGATTTTTTCAGGTAAATGAACTACTTTCTCCTGTAATCCCACCTAGATGCAGCCACATCTGAAGCTCTGGGAACAACTTCAAAGTGTGAGGAAGATACTGCCCCCTGTCCCAAGGGGACAGACACCTCACAAGGGACACAGGGCTGGAGCTGATAAGCCTGGGAAGCTCAAGGGGGAGTTAGATGCTTAAAACAATCCTAAAACTCACCTAGGTTCCCTTAAGATGAGGGGTTAAGTTCTCATCCAACCAGGGTCAGGGGAGGGGAGGGGATACTGACTCCTGGACCCTGTTACCAGGCACTGGAATTAGTAACACTCATCCTGTTTTCATTTGGCATTTTATAGTTGATCATCCTAAAGTTGTGACTGCAATTTTGATTCTTTAGATTAAAAATAGGGTTTATTTTAACCACTGACATGTTTGGTACTCACTTAAAGTTTGTGCCTTAACCCTGTGGGACTCTGAGATTCACAGATGACCTGGCCAGAACCATTACTCCCTCCTTATGTGGGCAGAAATAGAAAACGTGTGGGCAGCCCTGGATTCTAAGGATGGCACCCAGTCTAAAAGGCTGCTCATGCCACATGCTGCTGTGAACACAGGGGTTCAGGGACAGCTCTGCTAAGGCCTTTATTGAAATAGTTCACCATACCCAGAAGCGCATGCACACACATGTACACATCATAGTTTCTTTTCCATGTTGGGAAAAGCAATGTACACATCATAGTTTCTTTTCCATGTTGGGAAAAGCATCGGCTCTTCAGACCATACATTCACCTCTCCCTGCCTGCAGCTACCGGGTGTTAATTAAAGAGACCAACTTCCTTCTTCCCAAGTGACGTGAAGTATCCCTTATTCTGGATCTCTTATCCAAACCAAAGCACCACTGACAGGTCCATTGTGGGACTTGGGGCCCTGGCCAGGAACTGCTTGTACGCTGTGGGCCCTCTGACTTGGGCTGGCTGGCTAGTTGTTTTTCTCCTAACATCATCACCTCTGCCAGAAGCAGGCCAGGGAGTGTTTATGCTGACATCATCATTTCACACAGAAAGGAGTTAGCCAGAGGAAAATACGTCCAAAGTGACTGATTCCTGCCACTAGCCTGGTCTCGCCCTATTCTGTTAGGTCCCCAGGACAGGAGAGATGGGTGTATTCTCCCCATGTTTTAAGGTGAAAGCCCTCTGTCCTCATCTCTCTCCTGACTCACTGCTCAGTCCAGGACTGGCTAAGAGGACATCTGGAACTCTCTGTGGTTGGAGAAAGTGACTGTGTTGTGCTCTTCACCATGGAGCTGCAGCCCTCAGGCTCCCTGTGAAGCGCTTCCTGTGAGTAAAGAGGAGGAGACAGAGGAGGGAAAACAGGAGCCTTTGACTTTTTAGGATGCCTGTTAAGTACTACCTCCAAATCAATCTGTAGGTTCTCTCTACCAATACCCTGGGCACCTACCCTACCCCCAACTGGGCTTTTGTTCCCTCTTCCCAGACCTCGAAGCAACTTGACTTCCAGGTTGCAAGGCCAGTCTAAGAAGCAGGGACCTTTCTGTCCCATGTTTCCCCCAAACTTCCTCCAAGCCACATCTTTCTTTAAAAGCCCGTGCATAGAGATCAGAATCTCAGGTGCAAACCCCCTTATAGGCGCCAAACGGAACCACTGAGCTCTGCGGACATGCGCACAAGCACGTCCAGAATGCTTCATGAGAGAGAGATACCTTCTCCTTGGCAGCCTCCATCCTGACTCTGTCATCCAACATCTGCGCAGCAGCCAGCCCAGGTGAGCTGGGACCACTCAGTGTCCACCTCCAAACTTCCAGAAGAGAAATGGCCCCGGCTTCTCCCCACACAGGTCACGACCAGCACGGGGCCACAGAGAATGTAGTCCACCTCAGGCCACTTTGAGATTCAGTCACAGTTTTCTCCTTTTCATTGTTGTCTTCTAGATCCTTCCCCACCCAGGCCTCATCAGGCCCAGCGTTCTCCAGAAAGAGCCATGGCGGCTCCAGGACAGTGTCCTGGGCGTTGACTTTCTCTGTAGCTATGCTGAGCTGTGAGGGCTTGGTGTCCTCCAGACAGACGCAGCGGAAAAGGTCTTTCTCTCTCTCTCTCTCTCTCTCTCTCTCTCTCTCTCTCCACTCGCTTGGGGATGGCTTTTGAGTAATGAGGCAACAGTTGACTGTGTCCCTCAAGCCCCAGGCTGCTTCTCTGGGCTCCGGTCAGTCACTGCTTCCTGCTCCAGCCAGTTGTAGAGGTAGGAGACTCTCCTGCCAGGGCCTCTGTGCTCCTGAGAGGGCCTGTGTTGCCATGGTGACCTTTCTGTCATTAGACCTACCATGCAGAAAACTGGAACTGATGGCCAAAGGCCTCTATATCCATCACCATGGTGATCACTGTCACCTTGTCACCACAGTGCCTGCCAGCCTAGTAAGACATTACCACCGGCGTAGCTCCCAGATCAGTGCGTTGGGGTCTCCCCCAGTCACTAAGGGGCAGAGACCTCCACATTTGGAACCAGAGGCAAGGAAGAGAAGGTGTTTTGGCTGCCAGAATTGCCATGTGCACCAGGGATTGCCAGAAAGCTTCCTGTTACTTCTGCTCCCTCCTGGCCTGATACGGGAGCTGTAATAGTGGGCCTGACCTGCACAAACCCAGCTGGGGTCCACGATGCCCGAGCAGAGGCCAGAGGGACTGTGTGCTCCTCCGGCCTGCTCAGGAAGCCTCAGTCCAGGGTCTGCTCTCATCCTCGAAACCCAAGCGGGAGAGATTTGGGAAGCTTGCACAAATAGGCCTGTTTAGCAGGAAGATTTGGTCAGGGGAACTAGAACAAGGGAGCTAGAGCAACCTTGGGTGCTGGCTAGGTTCAGTCAACAGTCCAAAACAAGAGACAGTGTACTTCACACTTAGGCACTTCTCAGTTAGGGTTGGCCACTTTTAAGCACTCCATGTGGCTCGTGGTTACTGTATTGTATGGGGTGGTACCAAGCTCTGAGCCTGCAGCTCAGTAGAGGAAGTGAGCAGTCATGGCAAGAAGACCTCAGCATTTCACCTGAGTAAATATGTGCAAATGCTTTTTTATTTGTTGTTGTTTTTGTTTTTCAAGGTAGGGTTTCACTCAGTCCAGGATGACCTCGAATTCACTAGGTAGTCTTAGGGTGGCCTTGAACTCACAGCAATCCTACCTCTGCCTCCTGAGTGCTGGGATTAAAGGCATGTGCCACCACGCCCGGCTTTAAATGTTTTTCTTCAGATGGTTTGTAGAAACTGAATTTCTTGTTCAAATGCACATATCTTACATTTTGGCAGCCACAATGCCTGCATAAGGGGCTTCACCAATTTATTAGTACTTTTGCTGACATTAGAAGTATGACTACACCCTAGCCAACCTCTGAGATAATAAATCTTTATTTTTTTTATTAATCTGTCTTCTCACTGTTTGAGTTGCCAAGTAATGACTATACTTTCATATGTTTAGTGATGCATTTCTTCTTTTAAAGTTATTAGCATAGGGCTGGAGGGATGGCTTAGAGGCTAAGGCATTTGCCTGCAAAGCCAAAGGACCCAGGTACAATTCTCCAGGACACACATAAGCCAGATGCACAAGGTGGCACATGCATCTGGAGTTTGTTTGCAGCTGCTGGAGGCCCTGGCTTGCCTAGTCTCTCCCTCCCTCCCTTCCTTCCTCCCTCTCTCTTTCTCTCCACCCCCATCTCTTTCTCTCTCTCTCAAATAAATAAATAAAGTTATTAGCATAAAGTTAGAGTACAAAGTGAAGGGTTTTAAAATGACATCTGCATTCAAATACATCATCTATTTGGTCATATTCATATTTTATTCCCTCTTCTGTCCTATCCCAACTGGCTAACCTCCTATATTTCTTCTTTTAAGGATTATTTATTGAATGACTATATTGCTATTGAATGTTTTCTACTTATCAAGTTCTGGAAACTATTTTTATCTCTTATTTATAAGTTCTAACAATCTTTTGTTTACAAAATATGTTGTATCTTAGAGGCTGTTGCTAAATTTATAACTTGATGAATAGTGTTTTTCATCATAGAGAAGCAACTACTTTTTATGAATTCCAACATTTTCTGAACTCTAGGTCTTCATGTTAAGATAAGCCTTTTCCACCCTCAGAATTGTAAAAGTGTTCTTACACATCTCCTTCCAATCTTTTTTAATTAAAAAAATTATTTAGGGGCTGGAGAGATGGCTTAGTGGTTAAGGCACTTGCCTGTAAAGCCTAAGGACCCAGGTTCCATTCCCAGTTCCCACATAAGCCATATGCACAAATAAGGTGGTGCATGCATCTGGAGTTCATTTGCAGTGGCTGGTGGCCCTAGTGGGCCCATTTCTTCTCTCTCTGTCTCTCTTCTCTCTATCTGCTTGCAAATAAACAAACAAATAAATAAAAGTCTGTGAACCTGACGCTTGGTACCTAGTCTCAAGGAAGTCTGACCACAGAGATGTTCCTCTAGGAAGTGCTCTGGGGTTTCTGCTGTGAAGCTGGAACAAGTACCTCTGTGATCTGGGCAAAGTCACAGAGGTAGGTGGGTGTTTGTTTGCTCACTGGGCAGACTTACAGGGCACAGGCATTTGGTCATGGATGTTATTGCTTCAGTTCTGTCTTTAGTGGGGCTTTTCTTCTAGATCCCGTCACTCAGGCAGGAGCCTGGACTCAAGACTGCATGTCACTCCACAACTATGCATGCCGAAGTCATCACCTCAGTGCCTGATCGCGACAATCTTTTCTTTCTCCATAATTTACAGAACCATTAGAAGAACAGTAATTTTTGGATACCCTTCATCTGGATTCCTTAAATATTCTTTACTGCATTTGCTTTATCTTTGACACAATGTGTATATGTATATATAGACATATGTATAAATACATGAATATACACATGTATGTACATATGAACTCTCCCTTGTTTTTGGTTTTTGGAGATAGGGTCTCGCTGTAGCCCAGGCTGACCTGGAATTCACTGTGTAGGCTCAGGGTGGTCTCCAACTCACAGTGATCCTCCTACCTCTGCTTCCCGAGTGTTAGGATTAAAGGTGTGTGCCACCATGGCCAGCTTGAACTATCTCTCTCTCTCTCTCTCTCTTTATTGAGGCAAGCTCAACAGGCTGGCCTTTTATGAGAGAGAGACTGAGAGAGAGAATTGGCATACCAGGGCCTCCAGCCACTGTAATTGAGCTCCAGACTCATGCGCCACCTTGTGGGCATGTGCGACTTGGTGCTCCTGTGTCATCTTGTGCCTCTGGCTTACTTGGCAGCTGAAGAGTCAAACATGGGTCCTTAGGCTTCTTAGGCAAGCGTCTTAACTGCTTACCTTTTTAATTTACAGTTTTCATACATATGTTTAATGCATTTTGATCACAATCACCTCTTATTACCTTCTCTTGTCACCCTTTCTCCATTTCCCTTCCGCTGATTTCAACCAGTCCCTCTTCCTCTTTGACATCTTTCTTGCCCTCTACCTCCATGATGGAGTGTTGGCGGGCTGATATTGTGTGTCTTGTGCAGGTAATGACAATTTCTATGTGTGCAATGGCCATGCCATGTCCAGAAGACAGCAACCCAAAGCACTCCTGCCCATCCTCTCACACTTTGGCCCTCCTCTCTACACTATTTCGAGCCTACGAGAGGGTGGTGTAGCCATCTCAGCACTGAGTCATTTCTCAGCTCTTCTACAAGCTTAGAGTCTACCTGGTAGTCACCTACAAAAAGAAACTCCTCTGACCATAGGTGAGAGCAGCGCTAATCTATGGGCATAAATATGAATGTTTCGAGTGCAATTTTATTGGCATAACATTTTCGTTTAACCAAACAGTTGTACTGTCCTACCTTTACTTCCAACAGTCTGTAAGACACCTTCAATTTACCATAGTCTCTAAAATTTTTGTTATTAGAGATGGACAGTACAAATAATCATTGTTGCTATTTGCTCAATATCTGCAATGCCTACAGAAAGAGTATTTTTCCAGTTTAACAGCTTGGCTGGGGGAGGTGGGATGGGGGGGCACACTAACTTCTGTATTGTGGAAATGCAGGGACTGCATTCAAGTTGGGTGACAGTGGAGTGGAAGATAGGCTTTGCTTCGCAATAACATGGACAATCTTAAGAAGTTTGCCACACTATATGACCAGAAGAGGCATCCTGGGGCCAGTGGAGGCTGAGAACAGTCAGACAGGAGTTGGAGAACTTGTCAGAAACAGAAGTGAGCTGCCTAGGAGTTTGCTAAGCATTTCAATGTTCACATTTGAACCCCAGCTCTGCCTCTTTCTTAACCCAAATCTGTTTCCGTGTGTGTAAGATGGTAACATCTGGAACATCTGGTTTTGTAAAGGTTAAATAGGGTAATACATGGAAAACATCTGGTGTACAAGGAGACATCTGGACAGTTACTGTGATATGTCAAGTGGAATCATTTAAAATACTTCATTTGAGAGAGAGAAAGATGCAGGGGGAAGGGGAGAAAGAGAAACATGGGTGTGCCCAGGACCTCCAGCCACTGCAAACAAACTCCAGACAGATGCGCCACTTTGTGCATCTGGCTTTACGTGGGTACTGGGGAGTCGAACCCAGTTCCTTTTGTACAACTCTGGGTGGTGAAGGGCAAGGCTGGAGATCTTCAGGACCGGCTCTCACCTGCCCCCTGGAGGGTGAGTGTGTCAGCGGCAGACCGGATGGGACTGGAGTGACAGCGTCAGGCCACCGAGCTGGTCGGACAAGTGTGTCCACTTGTGGGGTCCTTGTGTGGCCTAGCCCGAGCCAGTGACCGTCCCGATGTTTAACACTACAGAGGAGGGCATGTGGAAAAGCCCTGTACACCTATGCACTTGAAATACCCGAGGGAAGAGGGCCGAGGGGTGCAAACTCTGCTGCAGGGTTTGCAGAGAACTGGCAGGCTAGGAGTCGCTCTGGGCCTCTGCTAGGCGCCACGGGCGGCAAAAGAGACAGGCGAGCCCCGAGCCCTCCCGCGCGGCCCCGGGCACTCACTGGACAGCCCGAGGGCCACTTCCGAGGGGGCGGTGCCCGCGCGCCCTCACCGCTTCGTATTTCCGGCCACTCCGGCCTCGCATCCGGAAGCGGGCGCCCCCATCCACGCACGCACGCACGCACGCACGCACGCACGCACGCTCCGCGGCGGCGCCTGGCCGGAACCGGAAGTGCTCCCGGCGCTAGGAGGAAGAGGCCGATGCGGCCCCGTCAGCGGCGGCGGCGGCGGGGCCGTGGCGGTTCTGAGGTGGGGCGGAGCCGCTCGCGCTGAGTGGACCCTGCCGGCGCCATGAAGCTGTACAGCCTGAGCGTCCTGTACAAAAGCGAGCCCAAGGCGGTGCTGCTCAAGGCCGCCTACGACGTGTCTTCCTTCAGCTTCTTCCAGAGGTCCAGGTGAGCGGCCCGGGCGCCCAGGGAGCGGAGGAGCCGGGAGACGGGCGACCCTGCCTCGGCCTCCCCCTCGCCGAGCCCGCCGACCCTGAAGAACTGCCTAGCAGTCCGCAGCAGGGCCCCGAACTCTTTGTTCTTCACATTTCTCTGAAACCCTGCACATTCCCAAGGTCCAGTCCCACCTGTTCTGAACTAATAGGTTGAGACCCAGAGATGTATATATTGGATCTCGCACCCAGTGAATTTTTCTTTCTTTTTTTTTTTGACCAGGGAAGTCTATGTACTGTGTCTTGAGAGCCATCTTTGTGTCTTCTCATGGGACGTTCCAGCAGTTCCATTTGAGAAATGCTGGTGTACATTTTTATGCGTGAAGTCAGAGGCCTCGAGAGGTTCTAGACAGCCAGCTGGGAGAAGTCTATGCGGTGTGCTTTTTAGTAGTTGAGCACTAGTGATGAAAAAGGTTCTGTTCAAGATAAGGAAGGAAGCATTGGGTCTGTAAGGCTTGCACGCTTTTACATGTTTCTGGGGTTCTTTAATTGCAGGAAGGTATGTGTTAGATGCACCACACACACACAGTCCATTTGTGGGCGGGAGTAGAGTGACTCAGGCACGAAAAGAGATGGACCCTACAGGGCCAGTATCTGTGGACATCTTGTGTCAGTCTGGTGGAAACTGCCTTCTGGATTGTTTTCATTGTTTCAGTGCAACTGTTTGTTCTTCATTAGAGTACTTCGCCAATGGCTTGCTGGTTGAATTTAAAACGATTTATTTTGTTGAAACTTTCTTTCCCTTTTAGGTTCTTTGTATTTTTGTTGTATTTAAATTTTTGTTGTGGCAAAATACACACCACAAAATGTCAACCTAACCATTTTCAAACAGTTCACTGCTATTAAATGCATCCATATCGTATAGTCCTCATCATTGCCCGTCTCCACAATTCTTTTCTTGTAAAACTGAATCGTTGAACACTAATTTTCCATTCCCTCCTCGCTTAATAACAGCTGATCCACGTTTTGTCACCATGATTTTGACTAAAGACCATGAGGTCTTCAAGGGAAGTCAACTAGTATTTGTCTTTTTGTGTCACTTTTACATCACTTAGCATAATGTCCTCAAGGTTCATCTATGATGTTGCATGTATCAGTTTCCCTCCTTTTGTGTGTTTGTGTCTGTGTAGAATATATGTGTGGTATATGCATATGTGTGCACAGATGTGCATGCATGCATAGGCCAGAGGAGAATGGTGTAGTCCTCTTACTGCTCATCCGTGTATTGCTTTCCTTGAGAGAGGGTCTCCCTCAGCCCAGAACTGCTGTCTATCAGCGAGCCTCAGCAGTTGTTGGACCTCCATCCCCACTCCTGTGGACTGGGACCACAGATGTGAGTGGTCACACCCAGATTTTTATGTGAGTTCTGGAGTGTCACATTTGGCAGTCTCCAGCTGGAGAGACCCCCATGCTTAAGCAACAAGTTATCTCCCAGCCCCAACTTTTCTTTTCTTTTTTTTTTTTTAAAGGCTACATAATATTTAGTTGCATGTATACAGTATACTTTTTTTTTTTTTTTTTTTTTTTGGTTTTTCGAGGTAGGGTCTCACTCTGGCCCAGGCTGACCTGGAATTCACTATGGCGTCTCAGGGTGGCTTCAAACTCATGGCGATCCTCCTTCCTCTGCCTCCTGAGTGCTGGGATTAAAGGCGTGCGCCACCACCCCTGGATTAGTATATTTTCTTTTTCTTTTTTTTAAGACTTATTTATTTATTTATTTGAGAGAAAGAGAATGGGCATGCTGGGGCCTCTAGCCACTGCAAACGAATTCCAGATGCATGCACTACCATGTGCATCTGGCTTACATGGGTTCTGGGGAGTCAAACCTATGTCCTTAGGCTTTGCAGGCATGTGCCTTAACTGCTAAGCCATTTCTCCAGCCCTACAGTAAATTTTCTTTACCCATCCATCTGCTGATGGACACTTGTGTTGCTTCCACATTGTAGCTCTTAAGAATAATGCTGCTATGAATATGTTTTCACATTTCTCTTCAAGACTCAGCTTACAGGCTGGAGAGATGGCTCTGGGGTTAAGGCATTTGTCTGCAAAGCCTAGTGACTTGGGTTCAATTCCCCAGTACCCATGTAAAGCCAGTTGCACAGTGCCACTTGCATCTGGAGTTTGTTTGCAGTGGCTAGAGTCTCTGGCATGTCCATTCTCTGTCTCTCTTCTCTCTTTCTCTCTGCTTGCAAAGAAATGAAACAAATAAAAAAGACAGCTTATAATTGTCCATGGTGTATATACTGAGAAGTGGAATTGTATTGTTTTTTTGGGCTCCTTCTCAGAGTTGTTCTTAATACTTAGCTTTAATTTTGGTCTCTTGTTTTTGTTGTGTTGTGGCTTTTCTCTGATGATTTTTTAGTGCCAAATTGGCTCTGGTTCTTTCTCCTCCCCCACCCTGTTTATACTAAGAGATATTTTGCTGTAGCCCTTACACCTTGCTTCTTTGGGTATACTAATCTCAGATAATTAGCAGTGACAACACAAAGGGACATCTTTACTAGTGTCTCTTAAAACAACACATGTTCCAGCTGTGCTCATGTTTTGGGGAGACCTCACTTCTATCCTTCATGCCCCTATGATTATTAGGCCCTCAATATATAACCTTTGAATAGTTTGTCAGCTTTTTTGGTCCTTGTAGGCAAGCTCTCCCAATTAATGCAGTTTTTCCTTTGCCAAAATATAGTCCTACTCTGGGGCTGTCTTCATAGTTGTATTGCAAAGGCTTCCTTGCTTGAGGATTTAATTTTTTAAAGGTTATTTATTATTTTCTCTGATTTTTTTGTTTGTTTGTTTGTTTTTCGAGTTAGGGGCTTACTCTAGCTCAGGCTGACCTGGAATTCACTATGTAGTCTCAGGCTGACCTTGAATTCATGGCAATTCTCCTACCTCTGCCTCCCGAATGCTGGGATTAAAGGCATGCGCCACCCGCCGCCTGGCTTTTTCTCTGATTAATTTGATCGTACTATCCCCTCATGATAATAGGTAGCAGTAGTAATACTGTGTGCCAGGCATTGTGCCAGTGCTTTATACATACTTGCTCATTTAACTGTCATGCTGGTCTTGATTTCACCAATGAGGCACATCACAATAATTTGCTTGACTCCTAGCAAGTCTTGAAATCCCAGTTGGGTCTTTAAAGATTATATGGCTTGGACTCCCAGTTAAGAACCCTATTCTGATGGCTGTGACAGCCCTTTCTAGTGCATCTCTAGTTAAAGGTTCCTTCTTAGCACCTGTTGCTGGACCATCTCCTGTAATTTCTTCATTCTGATGGATCTCTCATGTGGAATCATGGCAAACCTTTTTCTTAGCATTTGTAGAGCTGTTTCTCACTTGTCTTTGCTAGGCCATTTCCTTCTGTTCTTTCCTCAGCACCCCAGCAGACTTAAGCTAGCACTTGCTTGGATGTATGTGGCATTGCCAGGATGTGTCCTGTTGCCAAAACATTTAACTGGTGTGTTTTTGCCTGCCTAGACCAGTATGTATTTATCCTGCTCCTTTAGTAAAGCCTTGAGAAGAGGATCTGCCTCCTACTTTTCCACTGGGTTCCAAGTCATGCTTTGTTCAAGATGTTAAATTAATTTTAGGCTTAAAAAAATTCCTCAGAAGTTTCAAAGTAGGTTCTTTTGGTGGCTCAGCACACAGATGTAATTTGAATGGTGAAACATAATATTTGTGTTCATTATAGGCAGTGTTGATTGTTAAGAAGGTTGGGAGGCAATGAAATGAAACCAAGAGGCAGTCTCCTTAATTTAAAACCTCCAAGGTCACTTTACTTTTTGTTGGGGACAAGGTGACAAACATGATAATAAATACATTCTTTCTTAGCGTTCAGGAATTCATGACCTTCACGAGTCAACTGATCGTGGAGCGCTCGGCGAAAGGCAGCAGAGCTTCTGTCAAAGAACAAGGTAGGAGGACCTGCTACCTTCTGAGTATGCTGACCAGCTGCCACACCTTAGGCAGCACACAGTGCTCTCAGTGCCATGGGGAGAGCTACCAGGCCCTGTCCCTTTGCTACTTTGTTCTTAATTCTTGCCTCCTCTTCCTATTTCTGCAGAATTCTATACCCAGTGCTAAAGTTCAAGCTTGCTGTGTAAAATTGCTTCCAGGGAGGCTTGAGAGATGGCTCAACAGTTAGTTGGGCTTCCCATGCAAGCATGAGGTTCCTGAGACCACTTGAATTTTATTTCCCAGCACCCACATAAACAACTGGCATGGCCACACCTATCTGTAATTCTAGTTCTCGGGGGAACAGACACTGGAGATTGCTGGGGCTTGTTAAAAAAGCTAAGCTCTGGAATCAGTAAGAAACGTCTTCTCAGGGAAATCCAAGTGGATGAATGATGAAGAGGGACACTCAGTATTCTCCTCTGGCCTCCATATCAGCACATACATGTGCATCACACCACGCCACACAGACTATGCACAGCTCCCCATCCTCCCATTTTGTTTTCATTTAAACTCTTCCAAAATTTGGACTCACTTAAGCTTAGGGTATAACTCTATACTTGATGGTTGCTAAAAGGCTGAGAAATGATAGGGTGTGAATCTCCTGGATCCATAAGCAAACTTCTCATTCACTCTTTACTTTCCCTCTCCCAGAGTTGCAGATGCTTCTAAACAGGATCTCCAGCCAGTACTCTTGAGATTATAAGGATAGTCTGTGTTCCTTAGATTTGTTATGATTATGATATTTTTTTTTGGACTGGGAATCTGAAAGCTCATTTTTCCCTGTCAGTTTTTAGGCATTTATTTTAAGCTTTTCAATTGCACAGACATGTGCTCACTCCAGCAGCACATATAAAAAAAATTTACACAGACAGATTAGGAATTAGATGAATTTAATAGAAACAGACCACCTCACATGTGTAATGATTTCTTGTGGAGTTACAGAATTGATAATATAAGTATCAGTTGTGCCATAGGCAGTATTGACTATACTGCATGAGGGTTTCTTTTTCTGTGAACAACACAGAAGTTAAATGGAATCATGAATATATTCATGTTCTCTCAGTTCTCCTTCAGACTGTCTGCCCTTTGCAGTTTTGTTTCTTAGGCTGTCCTTCATGCCATGGCATGCCTCTCTTCTGTGGAGTGTGTGTACTGTGATCCTGTGTTTGAACTGTGCTTCTTTGGGAATGTTTGCAAATTCAGATGATTATTTGATTATTTCCCATCCCCCTTCTTTCTGTTCTTACTGATCTCTGTCCTTTCCTGATTTCAGGGCTTATAATCTTTACCTTCTTTTTTTGTTTTTCTGTTGTTTATCATTGAAATCTTCTAGGTCAGAACCTTAAAGCCAAGAAGGTTCTTACTCATAAGCTATAATCCTTATAATTCTCTTACTTTCAGGACATAGTTGGCTATCACATCTCTGAATCCCTTCAAAACGATAAAAATCAACAATCTTATGAATGATGACTATTTTTCAGAGGCCCTTCCACAAACTGTACCATTTGATTATTTGACAGCTTTAGTGCAATAACACTGTGGACTTCAACGAGCAGTGGCTAAATTTTCCATAGACATTTCCCCCTAGTCAGCCACCAAAGGCTAGAGCAGAGTGAGTGGCATTGACATAATACAAAAGTGATTTCTAGTCTTTTGGCTATGCTGAAAACATTTAAGAGGGGCCAGAGATAGTTAAAGGTACTTGTTTGCAAAGCCTGATGGCCTGGGTTTGATTCCCCAGTACCTACATAAAGCTAGATGACCTGGAATTCACTAAGTAGTTTCAGGGTAGTCTTGAACTCATGGTGATCCTCCTACCTCTGCCTCCTGAGTGCTGGGATTAAAGGTGTGCACCACCACACTCAGCTTAATAATATTTTTTTAAAAGACTAGAAAGCAGAGGCTACTTGTATGTGTTGGGCTGAGCTCCTGGGTATGGCCGATGGGACTGTGTTACAAAGCCTCTTCACAAACCCTGTCCAAAGCAGTTGAGGTTTCAGTCTTCACAGTGGCTTCATTTGACTCAGAAAGCAGGAGCTAGAATCATGTGCATGGGCTGATTTGGTGGATTAAAAATATTCTGAAGCCCTTGTGCCGCTGACCACATGTGTGATTTTTTTAAAAATTTATTTATTTATTTATTTTGGTCTCCTTAGAGTATCTGTGCCACGTCTATGTCCGGAATGATAGTCTTGCAGGTGTGGTCATTGCGGACAGTGAATACCCATCCCGAGTGGCCTTTACCTTACTGGAGAAGGTGAGTGTGTGGTGTATGATTTTGCTGAACTACAGTGACAATTGTGAAACATGGTGGGCAGTACCCAAGGATCAGGCTGATTGGTCTTATTGAAGGAATACCACATAATTAATGTTTCTAGCTTATATTAGTTTACATGGGATATAATCAATGTGTCTATAAGAAATATAAATGTACCTTGGACTTTCAGTGTCACAATAGATGCTGCACTTTCCTCCTCTAAAACTGCAGCAGGGAGATTCCTCTGATGATAGCTAACAAGAATTCTGTGACTCTGAGCCTGACCCCTTTAGACAATATATAAACTGCCTTATCTCAGGGGGCAGCCACCTGTACGTCATCTTATTTGACAGAACCCTACACTCATGGATGTAAATCTCTCCCTCTTTAAGCACAAGAGAGTTCAGAGAAAGGGTTGTAAAAGGGATATGAGTCCAGGACAGTCTGAGTTCAGGGCCTCTGACAGTTTTTGGCATTAGCCAGCAGTGTTCCGCACGTGAATAAAGGCGCTTTCCCTCTCAAGTGAATTTTGCCTGATTATTCTCATTGACTCCTTAATCCCTATAACAGTCTAAAAGCTACATTTTCTGCCATCACCTTCTTCCAAACCAGAAGACGATTTGATATCCCTGCCCGTGTTTTTTCCCTGGTGCTGCCCATGCCCCTCATGTGACCAGATTGCTGGGCTCAGGGTCTCTCCTCTGGAATGGGGCCAGCAAAGCCTTGTATCCTGACAGCTGCCATCCTCTTTCCTGAGCTGCTTCTGAAGGTCCTTGCTCTCTTAGTCACTGCCCCTCACATCCCTGATTAGGGCAGTTGCTCCATGATACAACTGGGAATTCTTTCATTTCTTTTGTAGTGCTCATTATACACTTGAAGACAGAGGCCTCCTCCTGTCCCCCATAGCACTAAAACACTTCTCAGCGCATGAAATCTCGTAGTTGCTTAAGTCACCTAGTTCACTTTCTTGAAGAATTAATTATTTTGAATATAAGAGAGCTAGCGTACAATGTGACCACCTGCTTCAGGTGAGGCTTGCATCAGGATGAACATACTTCACTTATGATCCCTATACTATTTATGGGATGTTCTCATCACAAGAAGCATTTCAAAAGAGGATCTTTTGCCATTCTCTGGAGAGCTGGGAGCCACACGTGGGATGAGTGTTTAGGATGAAGCCATGTCACTGAAGGTTCTGGTGAGCACAGATGACTTTCTGAGACTTCTTTGTCTTGCAGGTACTAGAAGAATTCTCCAAACAGGTTGACAGGATAGACTGGCCAGTAGGATCCCCAGCTACAATTCAGTACACAGCTTTGGATGGTTACCTTAGTAGATACCAGGTGGGCTTAAAGAAACTTCCTATAAAGACTATGCTGCTGGAATCTGTATATCCTGAAAAGGCCAGCCACCATGACAGCACAAAACTGTTGCCGTCTTTTCTGTTGACAGTGCTCTTTCGAGCTGTCTATTAGAAAAGTGCAGAGAATTACTGTCATTAGTAAATTCCAGCTCTAGACAAACTTTTTGTTTCTCTATTGTTTTTAAAGGCTGTGTCTTTTTATTATGAAAGTTGATACAGCTTCCTTGGTTTGAGTTTTTATTTTGTTTTTATTTTGGCCCTTTTCTAGAACCCCCGAGATGCTGATCCCATGAGTAAAGTGCAAGCTGAACTAGATGAGACCAAAATCATTCTGGTAAGCAGGGAAGTGCAAGCAAATCTGAGAACCAAGAGACCGACGGATATGCCACTGGCTAAACATGCACACAATCCTTATGTCAGTAGTAACTACAGTGTGCTCTAGGAAATGGTGATGGCCACTCCACCTTCATCATACTCTCCTTTCTTTACCCCTTCTTGGTTAACTGAGCCACCATTTGGAGAGGACCAGGCTGGGAACCAGTGATGAGCCAGGCATGCTAGGCAAGCCTGCTGCCACTGCGCTTCTTTCCAGTTCTGCTGCCGGCCTTCCACTTAACTTTTCGCGGCTGGCTGTGTTGCTCGGTTACATATGGGACGAAGGCGCTTTTGCTAATGCTTCAGCTGGTACCATTTCACATGGGTGTACGGCTTTCTCGTAGTGGCCATCAGGGAGGGAAAAGAGCTGCTGCTACATTATGCCCCTAGCAGCAAGGCTGCTGGTTCTTCTGAGGGCCTCCATCTCTGCACACCTTCAGTAGGTGGCTAATACTCTTATTTTCTCTGTGCAGGATTTGTAGTGATAACAGGAGATAGCCCCTGAGGGACACAGGGTGTATTCTGTCATGGAGTTGTTACTATTAATATAACATACAGTATGTATGAGTCATGTGTAATTGTGAATTTTGAAGAAGCCATAGCTTAAAATGACAAAAGTTGTTGAAATTTAATGTTTTAATCTAGAATATCCAGACATTATCTTTTCACCATGTTATTGGTATAAAAATCACTAGCAAAGGGTTTTGCATACTGAGACTGGGTCTGTGAAATTGTTGTATTTGCACTTGAAGCGTGTCTTTGCACTTGCTCGAGTGTTTAGAAGCACTCTTGACTCCTGGGTCAGATGACACAGCCTTCCCGCTGCTAGTTTCTGTGGCTGCAACTGGATGACTCAGCAGCAGAACTGTATTCTTTCTCAGTTCTGGAGGCTAGACATTTGAGAGTGAGGTGTGGGCAAGGTTGCTTCCTTCTGCGGGCTGGAAGAGAGTCTGTACCAGGCCCTCTCAGTTTCTGCTAGCTGCCGGCAGTCCTTGGGAGTCCTTGTTCTATAGCCGTGTCACTCCAGTTTCTCTTCCACCATCACATGGCCTTCTCTTCTGTATGTGTTTGTATTTTTTTTATGTGGGTTCTGGTTACTGACTTAGGGCCCACCCTAATCTGGCATGATGTCAACTTAACTAATGACATGACTTCCAAATAAGGTCACATTCAGAGGATCCTGGTGGATGTGAATATGAGATAGCCACTACACATCTCAGGACAGGTGTATAGTACCCAGCTTTGGTTTCATCTCCCACAGAAGCCTCTCACTTCTCCATACGTGCGGTCTGCATGTGCATGCCAGTATAGGTACAAATATGCATATGTGCAAGCTTTCTTAGAGCAGTGTTTCTCTGAACTTGTGTTGGGGAAAATACTACATGAAATGTGAGAACTGGGTTCCCTGGAAAGACTACCAGGTCCTGTCCCACCAACTAACTGGGAGTAACTTACAGGACCACATCCCAGTAATGTTGCCTATGTTGGACTGGGGCCCAGAGGAGGTTCTTCCCGAGCTTTCACAAGGGGCTATTGTCAACAGTCACTCACTTACTGAGCACAGCAAAGAGTTCTGTTCTGTCTTGTTTAGCACAACACCATGGAGTCTTTGTTAGAGCGAGGTGAGAAGCTCGATGACTTGGTGTCCAAATCAGAAGTACTGGGAACCCAGTCGAAAGCCTTCTATAAAACTGTGAGTAGCTGCTGCTTGGCCATCGTGGGCATCCCTTCTATAGAGCCATCATAGCTTGTTTCTCTAGCATTCTCCATTAGGGATAATTCCTTTTAATTTAACCAGCATGGTTAAAGGGTTCCACTCTTTGGGATATGGGAGTTTAAGGTAAGTGCTCCCCACTTAGGCATGCTCTCCTGTGTTCCCACTGTTCCCAAAGCTGTGCCTGGCTGGTTTCAGAGCCAGCACCTCTCCCCACATTGACTCCAGGGGTTTTCCCTTCATTTTTTTGTTGGCGGATCAGTTAGGCACATGTCCTTCAGCTGCCAGAATTTCACTAAGAAAGTTATTTGTCCTCTCGTGCATTTCCCTATCTTTGGCAGGGTGGCTCCTGCTGGCTACCTGTTCGTCTAGACAGTATTCATTTTTATCTCCCAGGTGGACAGTAGTAGAAAGGAGCCTGCATGTGTTCACTTACTCTCACTTGCATATTGAAAGAGGTAGCTAAGGGGCCTGAGGACCAGAAAGCAAGGGAGATAGTATAATAGTGGTCACTACAGGTATGAGTAGGGACCAGATCTGTTTTCCGAAAGACCATCCTCCAGAAGAAAACACTACCAAGGTTGTCAGATACCATTGTTGAAAAACAAGATTTAGCCAGTTCAATTTACATTGTTGGTTTGATTCTACCTGGCCTATCAGCAGGAACCTTACCCACATTACTAATAGTACTGGTAGGATGTGAAAAATAAGGATCCCAGACTAGCTATGGAGGATACTCATGTCATCTGAAGACTGTTCCCCTGCTTGCCTCCCTCTATTCTGGTTGGTTCTAGTTTCTTTTTTTCTAACTGCTTCAGTAGATCTCCATTTGTCACACCCTGTATGATTAGGGACTCTTCTCCCCATCTCCTTCAATCCCCTTTTTTCTTTCAAGGCCCGAAAACAAAATTCATGCTGTGCAGTCATGTGACGCAGCCCATAGAGGCCGGCGCTGGATCGTCACGTCACATCAGAACTGCAGCCCCTGGAGGAGAAAAGACGCCCTAGAAGAGGACCTGTTGCCAGGCAGACTGGCCATTTTTATTTTGAAGTTCCCAAGAGGGATGGATGAAGGGTGGGGAGTGTGGTTGTGATTTCTGGAACAAATTTGAAGCCCTCGAAGGTGTATTGTTGGGAAAATGAAACCATAAACTCTGAGTGGCTCCTGTAGGTGCTGGAGGGCTCATTCTCAGCTAACCCTAGAAAGCTCCGCAGGAGGGAATTCAGAGCCTGTTCTTTCTTGATCCTTGGTGTCTTTGGATTTCATTTGTGCATTAATGATATTAACTTCCAGTGAGTGGGTGGGGGGAGGCGTCCCAGGTGATAGGGCTCGGGTAGGCAGAGTTTGAACATTTGGGAATACCTTTTCCTTGTACTGTAGGGTTGGGGGAAGCTTACCATGGTTGTCAGAGCCAGGCCTGTGAATGGCAGTGGTCACTGGGATTCACAAAGTTTGAACCTGTCGAGCTTGCCTGTTTGCAAGGATTGGCGTGTGCCAAGGGTAGGAGCCATTCTAAGCACTTCCACCTAGTGACACAAAGGTGGCCTGTGGGAACTTGGAATGAGCTGAGGTGGGTGGATGAATGGGTTGTAGCTTGACCAGGTTCAGCCCAGGAAAGGGAGCTGTCCTCCAAGTAGTGGAATGGTCAGCTGGAGTGTCGTCTTCGGAAGAACAGCAGACATGCCCAGTGTGGAAGCACACCCACTGTGACTTGCAGTTGGACTTTGAACACTGAGATCAAATTAGTGGGTGCTATTATATCTCAAAGCTGATTTTTATTTGTCTCTCTTGACTGCAAGACTTTCTTGACAACCACCATGAGCCTGCATGTCTGAAAAGTCATTCTTTTGGGCACCAGGAGAGGTTGTAACATCCTGAAGACTTGCAGCCCTCACCTGTGATGTGTCTTTCCAGCACTGGACCACAAAGCCCCTTCCTGGTCAGAGACAGCTGTAGGTTGGTTGAGGCTAAGGGATTAGTCTAAGCAGATGCCAGAACAGCCTAGGGGTGAGCCCAATATACATACACTAGGTCCCAAATCGCCTCTTCGTGTCTTTCTGTGCTCAAAGTGCACTCATAAGGTCCTGTCCCTCTAGAAGCCCCTGTTGGAATGGTGTCATCTACCAGTTTTGAGCCAGAATTGAATCATCCTGATGATCCCTGCTCTGAGCTTGCTGTACTCCCCTGAGAACTTCAGAGTGGGCAGGATGGGGGCTGTCATGAGTTCTGAGATCCCACCTCCTGGTTGGTATATCTGCCATTACCCTATTTCTCTGGGCACTGCCAGCCAAAGTGCTCTTGCCTCCCTCTGTGTCATTTTCCTACTGTCACATTCACCCTCACCCCAGGCCATGGAAGGCACAGATAGCCTGTTTGCTGGTAGGTGAGATAGAGTAGTGTGGACCTGGGATGGTGCCTCTGCCTGCTCTGGAGGATGTGGGGAAGAATAGAGAAGGAGAAAGAAGTGTAAGTTTGTGGGAAGGAGGGGACCTTCACCTACATGTGGATGCCCCACATGGGCAGGAGTAGGTGGGTCTGACTTGGGCCTGTGATGGACCAATGGTTTGCCCTTCATGTCCTCGCTCCCTGTTGTATTCTAATATTAAATCATTTGGCAAGAGTGTATTTTAATAACTGCACCTAACTTCTCTATGTTCTGTTTGAGAGACTCCTATATGGATAAAGCTGTCTTTTGAAATTTTAGTGGGTCCTGTGCTTGCTTTGAGCTTTAGGGGAATCTATGCGTTTATGTGTATGTCTACACATGCACATGTGTACATGTGTGTGTGGAGGCCAGAGAAGAAATTGGGAGTTGTTCCTCAGTCACTTTCTCCACTTTTTTAAGTTGAAATAGGCCTCTCACTGGCTTGGATTTCAGCAGCTAGTCTAGACTGGCTGATCTCAGGCTTAGGAATCTGCCTACCTCCACCTCCTCAGCATTGGGATTATGTCATTTCCATGGGTGCTGGGGGTTGAACTCAGGTTCTCATACTTGCAAGGCAAGCATTGTACTGACTGAGCTATCTCCCCAACCCTTAGAAATCTTTACTCCTGGGCTGGACGGATGGCTTAGCAGTTAAGGCGTTTGCCTGCAAAGCCAAAGGACCCTGATTCGATTCCCCAAGACCCATGTAAACCACATGTTCATGGTGGCGTATGCATCTGGAATTCATTTGCAGTGGCTGGAGGCCCTGGCACATCCATTCTCTCTCTCCCCCCAGCTTTTTTTTTTCCTCTCTCAAATAAAATACATTTTTAGAAAATCTACTTCCAGTCTAGCCTCTAGAAAGAGGCCAGGCACTGCACACCTGTCAACCATAAGATGTGTTCAGAAGCATATTACCTTTTGTTTCTAACCAGCTGAGAGCCTTGGAGTAGGAGCCCTGAGCTCAGAATTTAGCACATGGGAGAGCCCTGGGGAAGGAGGCTCTGTCCAGTTTCATATTCAGTGCAGGCTATCTGACATCACCTGGCTTCCTGCCATGCACTGGTAGAAACTGGCAGGTGCTGGGGAAACCCTGCAAGAAGCAACAGCTAACTTCTACGCATGGAGATGGGAAACTGCAGTCTAGTCTGCCCTTCAGTTTAGGGAGTGGTCTTAACTGGTCATTAGTGGCCAGAGGCCTCTGCAACCCATCAGGTCTCAGCAGATCTTCCTCTCAGCCTGTAATTGTGGTCCTTGTGACCAGAAACCCCTCTGCCTGTCTGGACAAGCAGCCATGGAGCCACTGTGCTGGCCTTTTCTGATCTGTACACCTGGCAGAGCTCAGCGTAACCTAAGCCTTCTTGGGGTGACAGATGTCCAAGGAGCTTTGCCCAAAGTGCTGCTTTGGGAGTGATGAAGTGCCTCGGCCCCATATAGGGTGATTAGCCCTGAGTAAATATCCCTAAAATCCCATCAGTGCTGCCCTGCTGGCATCTACAGAAAGGCCTCAGGAATAATGTATGTTGGAGGCTCAGGATCCGTAGCATGCAGCCACTCTGAGGGAGGCCTGGTCTGGCCTGGAAAGGCTCCTCGGATTACAACTGATAGGCGAGTGGAATCCTAGATACCTGTGCTTGTCAGCACTGCACTTGTGGTCACTGGCCTAAATTTACACTGCCTATATACCCAAGAGCACCTGGCCAGGTGTAGCCCATGGGGACCAGGAAGCTGACCTCAGGAGCTTGCTTATAGAGTGAAAGTGTAACCAGATGTAGGAGGCAGCTGGGGAGTTTGGTCAGTCTTGGATCCCTTGGGATTCTCTGACATGTCATAGCAGACTTTGAACAAATCTTGAGGCAGGATGGGCAGGCTTACCACAAGATACAGTGAAAGTTTTGCCCTGTGCTTGGAATGTAGAGTTTTCTACTTTGCACCCAGGACAAAGCCCACAGACCCCACACCTGACCATGCAGATCCTGAGCCCTCAATGACTGCTTACCTTCTCCACCCCTGCTCTTGGAGTCCCTTTGCCTTCAGCTAAGATCTTTGGCTGAGCCGCTGTATGAAGCCTCTTGACTTTATGTCAGCTGCCTAATTACTATCAGTGTGGCCTGAGTGCCTTCTGTTTAACCCATGAGAGCAGAACTGGGTGGGGCCCTGGAAACGTGCTCTTATTTCTCCAAATAGGCACCATGTATCAAATAAGTCATGAAGGGAGAAACTCAACAGGATACTGGTTTGGGGGCTCCCTGGTGCAGGGAGCTCTACTGGTCTCTGAGGTGATTGATGAAGTCAGAGCCACCCCAGAGCATCTTGGAACCCCATGTTCCTCCACCCTCACCATCAGGGGAGGGAGGGCCCTGAGCCAGTTCTGAGCCCCGGAGTGGGGTGGGAGGGGTCCCAGCATAAAGCAGCCAGCTGTACTTGAAGCAGTTCATCCTGTTTTTTTTTTATTTGCAGTTTCCCGAGACAGAACAAAATAATAATTTTTGTACACCTACAAGGCTCAGAAAGAAAAGACAATGAAACTCAGCAAAAAGAGAGAAGAGGGAGGGTTGCCAGCGCTGCAGGAAGTAATATCCTGCAGCACTGGCCAGCGGCCAGTGCCACCTAGCTAGCAGAGCAGGAGTGGCCTGCTCTTTAGAGAGGGTCATGCAAAAGAATTATCCCTCAGGGGAAAAAAAATCCTCAAATTATCCCAGACAGGCAGCTCTGTGGAAGTAACAAGGTGAGTGGGAGTGGAAGGGAGGAGACCCCAGGACGCCAGAGTAGCTGGCCACAGGGCCTCATGATGTCCGTGGCAAACCCTGCCACTGTTCCATGGCCTGCAGCCACTTGCATGGAGCCTGGCAGATGTTTACCCTGTGTCCATGGATGGGGACAGCTGTCCTGGGCACAGTGTGGATGAAAGGTGGCATCCACTCTCCGTGTCCGTGGGTGGACAGTTCCCTTAAAGTTTAGGATCCTGTGTCCTGTTTCCCACTCCACGCCCCTCCCTTTGCCTGATTTGTGGGGGAAGATAGACAGTCCTGGTTGAAAATGATGTGAATTGAAAATGGGCAGTATTGGGGTGAAGGCCCCTGGACCTTTGCAATCAAGGCTCCTGACCACCTGCACCCAATCTGGCTTCATACCTGCCTCTCCAGCCCAGCTGCCCTCACAATGCCCCCAGTCTCACTGTGGTGTCCACTATCACCAAGGGCCAAGGCCACACATAGTGAGCCCAGGCAGCCGGCACCCGGGAGCACCACTGGACCCTGGACACAACACACTCCTGATGGTCGCTCCCCTCCCGCTGGTGTCCAGGCCCCACACTCGTGTGTCTGTCCCCAGCCTGCCCTTTCTCTAGGCTGCATCCCTGGCCTCACACACTACAGCCCCAACCACTTGGACTTTCAGATGCCACTGGCTGGCTTCTGCTCCAGGCCCAAGTTACGAAAGCACTGCTACTTTAGCAAACACTTGCATGGGCCCCGATCAGCCCAGGACCCTAGCACCTATCTTCTGTCCCCTCTGTGCTACTTGCTGTATCAAGTTCTGAGCCCCCAGCCTCCAAACTTAGCCAGCAAACACCCTAGCAGTCTGTCCCGTCCCCAGCATCTGTGGAGGACTTGAGGCCCCACGGTCCTTGGTAGGATCTGCTCCCAACTGCACAAAGTAGAGCTGCCAAGGCAAAGGACCACTATTGTTCTGCTGTTGGCTGGCAGGGAAGGGACAAGTGCCCCAAGCAAGAAGGCCAGTCTCTGGCCAAGTCCCCTCTCCATGGCTAGATGAGTAGGAATTGCAGCCAGCATGTCTTCTTAGCCAACTCTTGCCAAGCATGTGGCCTAGAGACAAGTTGTGCCCCTCCATGCCTTACTCCCCAGAGAACCGGAGCTGTGAGCCCAGGCCCTGGGGGGCTTCTCGGGTGGCCTTGAGGGCAGGCTTCTGCACATTCCAGGAGGCGAAGGCCGTCCATGCTGGATGGTGGGTCCTTGGCTAGGGGGGCCCCCACCCAGTCGCTCATGGGATGAGGGAAAGGCGGAGGAAGCAGGGACAGCAGCTCTCAGGCACAACCAGCAGGAAAGGAGGCAGCCCCCAGCCCTCCCCGAGACACCTGACTCCGTGAAGGTCGCTGAGCACACACAGGGGCCCACGCGTGGGAACAATACCTACAGACACCAGTCAGCACGCACGCGCACGTTCACACCCTGAGGGTCCCCTAAAGCCGGGAGCGCAATGGACACGTGGAGCTTGGGTGGGGAGCAGCCCCACAAATGCCAGATTTTTACAGCTTTTTCCTTTCTTTAGGTGTTTTTTTTTTTTTTCCATTTCATCCGATGTCAATTGTTTTGTGTGTGTGGTTGTCGCTGTCATCATCTTATTTTAAAAACAAATCACATCTGGTCTTGTTTTTCTGCAGACACAGGCACCAGGGGAGGGGACGAGGCAGACACAAACATGCGACAGGCAGGCCGTGCGCCCAAGGGCGGCTGGGCTCCAAACACCAACTCTGTCCGGTGAAACCAGTCGCAGCTCTGAAACAGGGGCGGGTCACCTTCATCACGCCACCCCCACCCAGAAGACCCGAGGCTTTGCTATCTTCAAAGGGCCCCCAGAGGGAGCAGGCAAATTAATGTCCAGGAAGGGGCCTGCTAGGAGATGTCACAGTGCCCCAAATGCTGTCTGGGCTTTGGTTCTTGAGCCCGTCACTTAAGCAGCCCATGCCTTGGATGCTACGACTTATAAGTGGACCTCAGCACCCACCCTGACCCACCAAACTCTAGTCTGTGCCGGAGCTTGGCTCTCAGCCCCGACACCTAAAGGTGCCCCATACATTTGCTGGCCGTTATCCCCACAGCACTCACCTCACTGCAGCGGGGCCACCGGCGCGCCAGAGCAGTGGAAGTGTACATTCTGCCACTTTCCATCGCGGCGGTGCCACACGCGGGTCTCTTCGGACTGGCTAGTGCGTGGCCGGCCCTGCCCATCAATGTACTGCGTGAGGCGGATGTAGGCAATGCAGGCTGCGTCCTCACCAATGACGTGCACGTGCGGGTTCAGGATGGTCGTGTGAATCGGCTTACTGTTCTTGGCCAGCACTGTGGACAGGTGGGACTCTGTACTGAGAATGCCTGGTGCAGGGCTGTGCCCTCCATAGATGCCTCCAAGCCCAGCCTCCCACCATGGCTCCCTACTGGGAGCTACTGGAATCCATGGCTGGCCCCAGCCTTGCCCCTGACTGAGAGTCTAAGGGGCTCTTCCCATGGTGCCGCCCTTCGTGCCCACCCTAGCTTCCTAACTCACGGTTCTCGAAGTAGAATCTGTGGAAATCCATCCCTTCGACCAAGTTGCCCAAAGCTTCAGGCTCAAATGAGGTCAAGCCTGGGTCACAGATTTTCCTGGGGGGCAAACCCAAGTGAGGAGGGGCCCCATCCTCCATCCTAGTCATCCACAGCCCCCCACCCCGGCCCCCGGGAGACTCACGCATAGGCCTCAAAGTCGCCATTGTTGACAGCCTCAATGAGCTGCTCTGTGGTCTTGATGATCTCCTGTTTCCGGGCTGCAGGAAGGAGAAACGGGGTGACCACCGGGCATTGGCTCATCCTATTCGTGGACACCTCCCAACAGAGTCCGGGTGAGGCATGTAGGAAGAGCTAGAGCTGCAAGTGGCGCCCACAAGGAAGCTGCCACCTTGCCTTCTCTCCCCTCTCTAGAAAGAATGTCCAGGCCTTGGAATCTGTGCCCAAACTGTCCTAATGACACTGCTTCCTTCTGTATCACCAACGGCTTCCTCATTACTAAGTACAACACCTTGTTCCATTTTAAATGACAGAAAACTCCACATTACAAAATTCCTGGAAAATGCAGAAAGGAGCAGGGTGTGGTGGCACACGCCTTGAATCCCAGTACTCTGGAAGGCAGAGGTAGGAGGATTGCCATGAGTTCAAGGCCACCCTGAGACTATAGAGTAGATTCTGGGTCAGCCTGCGCCAGAGTGAAACCCTACCTCAAAAAACAAAACAAAACAAAACAAAAAGCACCAAGGCCTTAACCCTAACCTGCCCTTAACCCTAACCTGGCCCTAATCCCAACCACTGGGCTTCCCAGCAGCTTCTCCACCCAACCTGCCCTCCTGTCCTATCTTCTACATGTGCCTTCTCCGTTCAAATTTCTTTCACCAGTAGATGTGGTCAGAGGCTTCAGGGTTCCCTGGAAGGGGGCCAGGGTGGCTTTTGAGCAAAGACTGAAGGTCAGATGGCCTAGGTCTCTTCACTATTCCTCTCAGCTTCCCCCTTCCACTTGCTCGGGCCATGTGCTGTCTCTGCAGAACCCACACTGACTCTCCTATAAGCCCTGGACCTAATGTTTCTCCTCAGCACTGGCCTTTGAGATGGGCTTTTTTTTTTTTTCTTTAAATAATGATACAGAATTTAAAGAACAGAAGCAGAGACAATGCTGTGGCCCTGGGCACAGTTTCAAGCATTGATGGGCATTCTGGATGCTCACTTGACCAGGTGCCTTCTTGCAGGTGCGATCCTCGCAGGAGGATCGAATTCACAGAGAGAGGCTGCCTGCTGTAAGGAGCCTGGGTGTGTGCTGATATGAGGACATTTGTGTCTGTCTGCCCATGAACACATGAGCGGTTCTCACTTAGGGTCCTGCAGCACCTGGATGGCGACAGCAGAAGTCTCTGTGTGGAACTCAGAGGTCTCAAGTGCACTGTTGTTAAGATTACATCTGCATGTGCTTGTGTGTGCACACACACATGTACCTGTGCAGGACAGCATGCACACAAAGGTCATAACATGGTGTAAGTGTGCATCTGAGTGTGAACACAAGCACATAGTGCATATAGGTGTCCCCATGTTGTGTATATGCATGCTGTGTGGGCATGTGTTTGTATGCGCGTGTGTGTATACTTATAGACTGCCCCTAACTTGACAAGGCACCCCCCCTCTTTTTTTCCTGGGATGGCACCATGCATCCTCTGCCCCCACTACTTCTCCCACACCCCGCAGTGCTCCAGATGTTCCTGCTGCCATCCTGTTTCAGTTTCTTGCCTACCCTTGATTCTAGATCATGTCACTGTTTGCTCACAGGGCAGTGCCCCTATGTTATCCATTCCCTCCCCTGGCAAGGCCGATCCTGAAGATGGTGGAGTGGAATTTGAGCTCCACAGCTCTTTCCCCTCCTCTCCTGCTCTCGGCCCCATATCTATAGGCCAAGTTCAGGGAGAGACCAGGGCTCTGCTGCAGACATGCGATGGCCATTCCTATCCTTACCTTTTGAACCTCTCAGGCAGCACCTGAAACCTCAGTCCCCAAAGCAGTGCCCACTCTTCCCTGATGCAAAACGCTGAGGGTCTACCACACCCCTGGCACCTCAATTTCCCCCTCACATTTTTCTTTCCAGTGGCATCTTGAAATTCAGGCCTGGTCATCTCTGTACTTGTAGCCAGTTTCTTCCCATGTCCCTAAGGCAGGCTGTCCCCTCTGGCCTCCATGCGTCCCAAGTACCTTCTAGTGCTTGCTAACCCTTTGTCACAAACTAAGCTGCCCCTTTCTTCCACTGAAGCCCCTTGGTGCATGGCAGAAGTGTCTGGAATTGTGTGACACTACAGTCACCTTACACTGTGGTTAATGAAACTAATCTTCCAATTAAAGAAGTAATGTTTTCAAAAAACTGTAATTAAAAGTGAGAGTAGCATGAAGAAAATGTTAAGTAAACAGAAGCTGAGATCTGTGATCACAGCACCAATCAGAGAGGATGACTATGCTGTAGTTTGGGAAACAGCATCATTTGGGAGAGCCACCTGCCCTCTTGACTGTGAGGGAAGCTGAGGCTGCCTGCTTGGGGAGGGGGGTGCTTGATCCCTTCTAGCCTGCAGAAAGGCTGCTGCCCAGATACCAGTAAGAATTCTCATGAAGGAGGGATCAGAAAGTCCACACGCAAAAATGACCCAGGTGGGGAAGCCCAAGGCTGAAGATAAGCTGCCCCCACATCATGCAAGGCTAGGGGAAAATTCAAAGTGGTTGGCAGGGTCTGGACCGGTACTCATTCTGTCTACAGCTGTACTGAGGGGAAGTCAGGCAGTCCAGGAAGGTTGCAAGCATCCAGGTGTGACCAGTACTGGTTTGCACCCCACCTGGACTGGAGCCCCCAATCTCACGGCCAGCAGTGGCTGCAGAAGACGGGCATCTGTCCTGGGATCAGCCAGAATCAGCCTGGATCCTGTGTAATCCCAGATTAAGGAAAGAAGCCTGGGATACAGTGAACATGGGCGGGGAGGGGCCTGGGTCTGAAGGGGCTGGGGAGAGCCTGTTGTATCACACAGTAACCCAACGGGTGGGCACTTTCCAAGGAAAGGGGGACTCATGGTTACCACCTGATGTCTCTGTTTTTTACTGAGTGTCTTTCTCCTCTCTGCATAGCATCTCCTGGGAGGGCCAGACGCTTTCACCCAATCCTACTCATAACTCCCCTCTGGCCGTGGCCCCTCCCCAGCCAAGCTCAAGACAGATGCGCAATTGTGCTATGTTCCCTAAGGTGATCAAGTCACTTCACTTAGTGCTTCCCATAGGTCTGCTCTTAGAATACCCACCCGGTACAGACCTAGGATGGGTCATAGTCCAGACTGGCTCCCCAACAAGAGAAGTGAGACCCTTGAGACCAGAGGAGGGGACTCCAAGTAGGACAGGCTGACACTCCCAGGAGCTCTGCCTTGTGCTCATCTGTGGGCATCCCCTCCAGGCCTTTTCAGGAGTGCTAGCTACCGTCCTTCCCAGTCCTGCCCCTACCCCATCACCAGCAAGAACCCAATCACTTGTCTCAGAACCACACCTTTGAGCCCTCCAGCTGACCACACAATGCTCAGGGTTGGGTGGGGGAATGGTGCCTTCCAAAGTCTGCCCCATGCCACCAGGACCACATAGTGTGGATCGGGTACCCTTTTGAGTTTGCTGACTGTGGACAGTGACCTTCATGGGCTGTTACTCCCTCCCCATTTCCCTGACCACCTGCAGTGCCCTCCCCTACCCCCAGGCCTCACATGCAGAAGTGAGGGGAGCAGACCACCCAAAGCCCACCTATCACGGCTACTCACCCAGCCACTGCCCTGCCATGCCAAGGCCCTGGCCCGGCAGCCTCTTCTCTGAAAGCATTTCAGCCCCACCCCCAGCCCTGCGTCTCCCCGGGGCGGGGGCGGGGGCAGCGGTGGCTGCAGCCCGGGATGTCATCCATCCCTGTAAGCGATACTGGCGGGCAGTCGGCAGACAGGCTAAGGATCTGCCAGCCTGTGCCTCTCTCCCCCACCCGCCCTTGCCCCTGGCTGCCCCACAAGTGTGCTCCCCAGTGTCTAGCCTGACAGCTAGAATTCCAGAACTCTCAGGATCCCAGTAGTGAGTTTCTTTTCCTGCCACGCTGGCCAGGAAGGTCCACCTTCACTCAAACAGCCCTGTCCCAAGGGTGTATGCTCTACCGCCTACACTGCAGGGGTCCTGCCCGCCCTCTTCTCCCGTGAGACTGCTGCAGCCACAGGGTAGCAAGTGATCCCAGTGAGCAACCAACCTATCCTTTTGGACACACACCTACATGCACTCATCCACACACACTTACCATCTGTGTGTGTATATGTGTACACACACACACACACAAACACGTCATGACCATTATCTGCATTACTGAAACCCAATGTCTTCTTCACGTGCTTGAAGTGACTCCTCATGACCCAGCAGAAAGATGCTGTGCCCCAAATATCCCCACAAGCTGGTCATTCCCAGTGCCAGACCTGGCTGTACTGTGGTGTTGGGGGGGGGCTGCCCCCTTATGGAGTTGGCAGAGCCACTTAAAGAGCTACTTACATGGGGTGGGCAGGGGGCCAGGGAGAGTCGGAGATGGGCAGGGTGGGGGTCCCTCAGCTTCTGGGGTCCCTGAGCCCCGCCTCACTGAGTTGAGGATATCAGAGATCCTGGGGGCTGGGGTAGAACAGACATACATGAACGTGGGTAGGGGGACATGCAGGAGAGACACCTATGGGCTGAGAGCCAAGCCAGAGAGTTAGGGGGCCAGAGGGAGATGTGGGAGCACAAAGGGGAGACATGGAGGAGATAAGGGACTGGAGAGGATGGAACAGGGTGTGGGAGACAAAGTGGGTGTGGAAGGAGGCACGGGAACTCCAATGTCTTGGTTCAGGGACTGAGCCTGAAGCAGCCACAGGTACAGGGCACTCTCCAAGGAGGGGCAGCGTGGCCTAAAGGAAGCCAGCGGACACGGATGCCGGTAACGGGCCTCAGAAAGTGCCCAACAGGGCGGATCAATGAGTGGATGATGGGGGTGGAGGGACGTTCGGGAAGAAGCATGGTTTTGGTCCACATGGACAGCCCAGGCCAGTGGCAAACCAGAACTCTCTTCTCCTGATGTTTCTTTGCCCATGAGGCCTTAGCTGAGATTCCCCTTCTAGCAACTTCTTTCATCTCTTCCTACTCCAAGGAGTAGTGCCCAGGGCTGGGTACATTAGGAACCCGAGGGCAGTCTGAGAGCAAACTCCTGGGCACTGTGACCAGGGCGAAGTAGGCTGGGTGTGACCTCAGTGAGACTGGAAAACTCCTGGCAGAGATGGACTGAGGGTTCTCAGAAGGACTGGACGGATTATCCACATGTGGGCCTGAGCTGGCAGCGAGGTGAGCGCCGTGCGGGGAGGCAGTTAGGTTGGGCCCTGGAGGGAGAAGCCAGGGAGCTGCCCTGCTGTGTTAGTGCATGTCAGGAGGGCCAGCCAGGCTAGACACCCGAGGGGCGTCCTGTCCTGGCTCAGGGGGAGCTGGGCCGTGCGCGGCAGGTGCGAGAAGCTGGGTGCTGGCCATTCGCAGCGAGCCCTTGGCAGCACAGGCAGCAGGCCTGGGGGCCACTACTTACACGGGGTGGGCAGAGGGCCTAGGAGACCCGGAGACAAGCAGGGTGGGGGCCCCGCTGATAGGGAGCCCTCGGCTTCTGGGGTTCCAGAGCCCCTTCTCACCGAGTTCAGGATGTCAGAGATCCTGGGGGCTGGGGTGGAACAGACAAGATGTGAACACGAGACAGACACAAGGAGATGGTAGAGCTCACAAAAGGGAAGAAGTGGGGGGCCCCTGTTCTCACCCCGAGGGCACCTGGGACTAGTCCTCCCATCCAGGGTTAGTCTCAGCAGCCCCCAGAAGTGGGGCACAGAGAGGCTTGGGTGGGCTCTGGAGGCCTAGGAGTCAAGGCCCAATCCTTCACGGACTGTCCAGTGGCTGTGGGCAAGAAGGTGGGCCTGGGCAGTGAGTGTCGCCTTGGGTCAGCAGGGCCTCTAGCCAGGGCTCACCCAGGAGTGCTGCTCGCTGGCAGGGGTGGTCTTGGGTGCTGTAGAAGGACCGGGCTGGAGCCGGCAGTCCAAGCTCAGCCAGCCCTTGGTTCTTGAGCGTCACCTCAGAAAGGGTTCCCAGGTCCTTCAAGGGTGACCCACACAGCAGTAGGGCCCAGGGTACTTACACGGGGTTGGCAAGGGGTTAATGGGAACCGGAGATGGGCAGGGCAAGGGCCCCTCGACTTCTGGGACTCCTGAGCCCCTCCTCACCAAGCTCAGGACATCAGGGACTCTGGGGGCTAGGGCGGAACAGAGGCAAGTGGGTGGTGGTGGGCACTCAGGAGAAAAAGCAGAAGGAGGACCACGAGGAACTAGATATAGAGTAAGGAGGTTATCGCTTTAGACCCCCAGCCCACTGTTCAGGGCCACAGGAGACAGAGGTTAGATAGTCACCACTTGAGGGCAACTATGGGGGTTAGGAGGGTTCATTTGGTGGACCCCTGCCAGGACCTGGAAAGGCCAGGCCAGGAAGTAGGAGCTGTAGTCATCACAGGGCACAGTGGCTGTGGGACTGCCCTAGCTCTGTACTGGTTATGACCTGGCATGGGCTTCTCTCTCATACAACACGGCTGAGATAAGAGGGGTCCAAGGGCCTAGCTCTTCTTCTTGATTCCTGGGACCTATCCCACCTCCATTCCTGCCTTCACTTCCAAACTCACCTGCTGCCTCTGACCTGGCCTCTCCTGTCCCCCTGCAAGCCTGAGGCCCAACTACCACCCTTTTGGCTCAGTGTCCAACTTGGCAGGCCAATGACAGAACCTTGAACAGGGAGGTTTGGGTAGCATCAGTATCTGGCTACTGAGTCTGGGGCCTGAATTAGTCAATGGGCATCACACAGGCGTCCACTTTCCCATGTCCAAGGTCCAGTGCCCCATGATAATCTCCACTCTGGAGTAGTGGTGGTGGTACGGGTGCTCAGGAATACTCTTACAGCTCAGGATGAACAGATGGGTGACCTCTCCATGACCCCTGGGACCTTCCCAAGGGCAGCTTAGGGCCTAGGTGCATGGGGATGTATCTCAGGCAGCCCAGAGATCATCAGATCCTATCCTAGGGAGAGGTTGGGGTGCCACTCACTGGTGCTGGGTGCCCTGGGGTCATTTGGAGAAACATGCAAGGTCACTGGCAGGACTCAGTATGGAGGTGGCACAGAAGCCCACCTCAGGAGGGGCTCCTGAGTCAGTAAAGGAAACACGAGGCACCGTTCAGCTGCCTGGCCACTCATCAAGTGCAAGCTGGATGGAACCAAAAGCTTAAAGAACTTTAAGAAAAGAGCAAGATCTTGAGCAAAGTCTTCCCACATATTTGGTCCCCTGTGGAAACTGAGCTCCTGGCTCCCAGTGTAGAGAGCTGGCCTCAAAGCCAGGCTGTGTTTTCCTCACGTGTGCACTATGTCTGAGAGCCACGCTGTCTTAGACAGACTTTAGCCTGTGCAGGACAGGCCCACACACCAAGCCCCTGAGCTGCTGTACTATGGCCCGGGCTACAGGGTCCAGGACTCTGTGGAAGGCCACCACCCACAGCTACCCTGCACAGCCAGGCCAGGCCCCCTTGAAGTTACCTTTGGCATCTTCATCCTCTATGGTTGTGTTGGTACTGTCGGAAGACTCCTGAGGAGAGAGGAGAAATAGGTGAGGGTGGCCAAGGACAGGCAGGACACAGCCAGCGGTGGGGTCAGCCTGGGCTTCAGGTGGAACCCCGTCCTGGCTGCTCCTGAGCAGGTTTAGGGGATACAGCTTCCCAAGACAGAACTCCTCAGGCAGCAGTGACTCTGTGTGGTTCTCAGGATGGCCTCCCACTCCAGGGCTCATTCGGGTTCCCATAGGCTACCACACCACCAACTGCAAGGGCCTCAACTCTGTCTTTCCCAAGACAGTTTGGGCAACCCTACTGACTCTAGTGAGAGGAACAGTTCTTTTAAAATCCCAACACCTTGGGCTTAGCAGTTAAGGCACTTGCCTGTGAAGCCTAAAGACCCAGGTTCGATTCCCCAGTACTCAAGTAAGCCAGATGCACATGGTGGTGCACACATCTGGAGTTTATTTGCAGTGGTTAGAGACCCTGATACACTCAATCTCTTTCTCTTTATCTGCATGCACTTTCTCACTCAGTCTCTGTCCCTCTCAAATAAATAAAAAAAAATATTTTTAAAAATAAAATTCCAAGACCTAAAACCACACAGAACTTGATTTGACTGACTCCAGGTGACCTACAAGGCCCCAAAGCCTGGGCAGCGGGCAGACAAGGTGAGTTATCCTTTTCCTCAGGAGAGGTGAGCCCCTGCCACCCAGGTCACTTCTCCTCCTAGGCCCAGACTTTCAGTCAGGCCCAGCCTCTGTCACCCTTATGTGGTGGCTTCCCTTTGAGGAAAAGAGCACCCATGTCCCTAGCCAAAGGCCCATCTCTTAGTTCTTCATGGGACCACCTCCTGACACAGACACTGACTGGACTTGGTCCTGGACTGGAACTAGGGGCCTTCGGATGTAGGGCCAGGGCTTTCAGACCAGAAGGATGTCTATGGGTCGCACAGGGAACATGACCTGACCCAACACACAAGGCCCAAAGGATACTCATCACTTAGGCAGGGGGAGGCCGGACCTTTGGTGCCTAGCACTGCGGTTGCCTACAGCTCCCTGTTTCCTGCTGTGGAGAATAGCCAGGGTGTGGGTGCTGGCTGCACAAAGCAGGGGTCCCTGTGGTGGCACATTGGGGGATTGTTAGGGAGCTCAGGCCTGGGTATGATCTGACCTGCAGGCTGAACACTGCTGTTACACTGGAAATGGCTCCACCTGCCCATCCCTCCCACCCCACAGAGAGCCAGCCCCTCCCTGGCCCAGGTGATGATGCCAATGTGATGGAGCAGATGGCAGAGCAGAGAGGAGCTGAGGGGGCTTCACCAGGGGGGACCACGCCAAGAAGGAGGAGGTCAAGATTCTTGAGAGGCGGACGGCCCCAGGGCCTGTGGAGGGTGCGTCCCTTGGAATCCCCTGAGAGCTGGCCACATGATAATGTGTGCGGCTGTGTAAGCTCTCTTCTACAGGGTCAGTGTGCACTGCCGTGGCCCAGGCAGGTGGGCTGATAGGCTCTGTCCTTTGGGGGACAGATCATTCCACACTTGCCCTCTTCTCTGGGCACAAATGCTTTCCCCGGGTCATCATCCACACCCTCCTCCTGAGCCCGCGCCTCCTGCCCAAGGAAAGGGTGAGGAGCGAGGCCGTGGCAGTACCTTAATCCCGTCCACTGGGTTATGGATTACGGTGGTTTGAGGCTCCTACAGAAGGCAGCAGACAGAGGAAGGAAAGAGAGGGAGAGTGAGAAAGAAGGAAGCAGAAGACAGGGAAGCAGAGGAGCGGGCAGCAACAAGGTCCGCCCAGAGAGAGCGCAGAGCAGAGGGGACAGGGATGGAGGCGGCAGGTGGCCAGCGAGATGGCCCAGTAGGAATGGAGGCAGCAGGTGGTCAGCAATGGCCCGGAGTGGGTGTGCAGTGGGCTGGGGCTGGCCCAATATTGTGGAACCAACAGCTGGTCAGAGGCTGGGAAACAGAGTTTGTCGTGGACTGGGAGAATGTGCAGGAGTGTGGACTCGCTGAGTTCTCCTGGACCTTCTGACTCGGCATGGGGGAGCAGAGATTTGGAGATGTCATGGGGGTGGGGGTGGCACATGGGATGTACAGGGTCCAAGGGGGGGCTGGCTGTGAGGCAGGTGCATGAGCAGCCCCAGGCACTGGGTGGGCTGACACCTGATACCCTCCGGCCACAGCCCCATTGCTCTGAGCTCAGCCCACCAGAATGACTCTCTACTCCTGAGCTCCCTGGGGAGCTCAGGGGTCCACTGGGAAAAGCCAGCCTTCTTGTGGCTGTCTTCCCAGAAGCCCTATCTCGGGTCCATGGCAAACTCCAAACACGCTTCCAGCGAACTCTACATCCTCTGGTCCAGTAAACTCTTAAGACTCCCCAGAACAGCATGGACACATGATGCCCCAACAGGAGGCTGGTGTCCCCAGTCCACAGCTCCATGTCCATGAGAACACCTGTGGTGAGGTTCAGCTGGACAGAAGCCTCTCCGCGGGCAAGAGAGCTGGAGCTCTCTTGAGCAAAGAGAGAAACCGTAGGGGCATCATTGGCACTCGTAAACCTCAGTAGGAGCCCCCAGGCTCCCTCTCTGTCACCCACAGACCAGCAGGGTATACTCACGCTGGTGAAAAGTCACATATGGGCAAGCACCCTCCGCCCCCGGCCTACTCCCCACCTTCTCACCGTGGCTCTGCCCCCCACAGGCGTCAATGCAGCATTCCAGGCTGCAACCCCCGCAGAGCTCAACCTGGGCCTCTCTAGGCTGGGCTGGGTCCTTAAGGAGCATGGGGATCCACAGCAGCACCCCCTTGTCTTCTACCTAACCAGCATCTCAGGGCCTCAAGGAGGGGCTCCCCAAGCAGCCCTATGCTTGCTTGATTCTGGGGCTCCCTGCCAGTAGCCTGTCCTCTGGGGATCCGAACCCTAGTCCATGTTACTCCATCTCCACGTAGGACTGGTGGCAGTGAGCTGCCAGAGACGGGCAGGCCCCACCTCACGGGGCCTCTCTGACAGCAGTGTGTGCCAGGGGCAGGGGCTGAGGAGCTCAGTACCAGGGCAGCAGGAGGGAGTGATCCTTTGGGGCTGGTGATGGCCGAGCTGTTTTTGGTGCTGTTTGTCTGGGGCTGTGGAGAGAGGGAAGAAAGCTATTAGGGAGAGAAAGGGCGCCCTTTTCCCTCCCACATAAACGAGGCGCATCTAGGCCTCTCCAGCAGGAGTCGGCTTTAGGGGCAGGACTGCAGCTGCTGGCTCTGTCTCCCCACCTCCAGGGCCAAGCCGATGCCTCACCTTGACTCCATCTGCCTTCTTGTTGAGTAAACTCTTGGCTGCTGCATTGGGAAGGAAGGAGGCGTTGTGAGCATGGAGAGCCTGGCGCCCCTGAAGCCTACCTCCCCTACCTCTCCCCTTTCCTTAGGACTACCGGAAGGTGTGCCCTTGGCACCTTGCCTGGCCCTGAACAGCAGCGAAACCTGGGGGGTAAGGGGGGGCTGAGCCAGGTGCCCCAGGTGGCCTCATTTCAGGGTGGCACTGCCCCCAGCATCTTCCAGGACTCTGGGGGCTTCCACAGGGCACATAGGAGCCTCCCAACTCTGTGTCCCTAGCTCCGAAAGGAAGGCAGGATGCTGACCTCCCCCACTCCCTGCTCCCGGGACAGCACCAGATCGGGGTTGTGGACAGCTGAATGGGGACAAAACGTCATGCCCATCCTGGTCCTGCCCTCCTCCAAAGTTTTCCATGTTCCTGCTAAGGCAGTGGGCCACAGCTGGCTGCCACACAGAGGGACTTCTCCAAGCACATGGCTGTTTTCAGTGCCAGGGCTAAACCGCTTGGCCTTCCTGTCCTCCTCTTGAACTGTCCCAGAAGTCCCAACCATGGGACCTCTTAGTGGCCATGACGGGCCATCACCAGCCTCTTTGCCCAAACACCCTGGCAGACACCCAAACTCAACAGATGCCCCACATGGTTCCAACACTCCCTTTGGAGATCAAGGTGGGTCTGCTTTTACCCCATCCTTCACCCCCAGTGCTTAAACTCTCCACAGCAGAGGTTAGAATTTTAATTACAGAACCAAAAAAAAAAAAAAAAGAGACAGAGAGAGAAAGTCAGCTTACCTTACAGAAAAGGAAAGATGAGAAGAGGGAGTGAGGAAGGAAGAGAGAGGAAGAGAAAGAAAACAAGATTTGTGTTGGTTTAGGCAGGTACCACACAGGACAGCAAGCCAGCCTGTCATGGCCCAGAGCTCCTCAAGAAGGGCCGAGGGAAGGGGCAGCCAGGGCTGGCACAGCGCAAGGAGCATGGGAGGCGTGCAGCCCCTTGCCCCCAGGACCCCTGTCCACCCACCTCATAGTTAAGACACTTGTGGGCCGTACCTGACCTCAGGTGCTCCTGCCTGCCAGAGGGGAACCCACGCTGCCCACGGCAGGCCTGGTGGAGACCTGCGCTCAAACAGGGTCTCCTGCCAGGCAGCAGCCACGCCCGTCGCCCTTGTCAGAAACGCAAATTCCTGGGCCATGAAAGTTTTTTGGATCCCAAAGGATTCTGCGCCTGCCCACAGCTCACAGGGGAGTCTGGTGCTTGTTACTCCAAAGGAACCGTTTCTTTTCAGAGAACAAACCTGGGCCCCACTGCTCCCTCCCTCCCTCCCTGCCCAGATAACCACGGCCCGGCTTCACCCAGGATCCATATGTGGGGGCATGCGGCATGGCTGCCAGAAGCTGCACACCACTGCCTTGGGACCCCAAGGGCACCACTGCGGTGGGCACCTGGGTTGTTAGAGACTCCTTCACCCTGGCATCTGTTACTTCTCTCAAAAGTTCTGTTGTAAGCCCAGGGGTTCTTCCAAGATCTGCTAAGGATGTCCCTTTGGAGTTAACCTGAAACATGTCCTTTGTATGTGACCCTTTCCAGTTCCGAAGGTTCCCGAGTCCTCTGTCCCAGAGCAGCCTGGCTAGGGGAGTTCTCAGGACTGGAAATGCCAACTTCCGGCCACCCTCGTGTAGACTGTGTCACACCTCCCTGACTGTGGCTAGACTCCATCTCCCTGCAACCCACCCCAGAGAAAGGCCAGGGCTGACCGGACAGCCTGTCTCCTGTCTGTCTTCACCCCATGTCTCCTCCACATAGCTCATCCCCAGAGACTCCTTCCCTACACCACAGCCAAGACTTCGCTGGCAAGGGCCAGGCTCTGCATTCCTAAGGCCAGAGCTTGGAGACATTCTCTTTGCTGGGGACCTGTGGCAGACGCTGCTGGGGGGTGGGCTCCCCTCTGGGGTCCAAGAAAGGAGATATTCAGTCCTGATTTGAGGATACTTGTCACAGCTTTCTCAGTAACAAGGGAGGAGCACACCTATCCCCTCTAGGGACACAGGTGACAAAGAAGCAGCCATTTCAACAGGCAATTTGCAGAAAGCGTGCCCGATGGCACTCCTACACTGAAGCCTTATACTGAAGCCTGGGCCACCTCAGCGTGTTTCCAGCTGGATTCTGAGCTGGAACCAACATAGGGTGTTATTGATCTGAGACTCGGCTGTGGAGTCGTGGTATCCCCCTCAGATGTCCTTACAGGAAAAGAAGCACCCAGTTAGGACCACAAATGCCCCAGGACTGTCCTTGGTCTCAAAAAGGCTCCATTTAGGTCTCCAAGCCCACAAAACACAATTCCAAGCAGTTGCTACTGGAGATGTTAATAGTTATTGATGGGAAGTGAGACGAGAGCCTTTGTTTGTGGGGTAGATATGCTCCTCGAAGAATGTGGACAGGCCTGGGAAGCCCATAGCAGTAATGTTTCAGCAGCCTTCCTGTGAACTCTTGTCGCAGTAGCCCCTGTGTGTGCACCAGGTGCCCCATGTGGCGTATGGCCCAGTCTCCCTGGGCACATGGGCCCTGCCCATCTACTTCCTTGAGCTGCCTCTTTCCCCAACACTCATATTGGCTCTGGACTAACGACAGTTCCAGCGGCCAGGGGCCCGAGCACACTGCCCACACTGAGGTTCAAAGCCTTCCTTGTGGTGTCGCAAGTTAAAAGCACTTAGTAGTTTAGCTGAAGCCAAAGGTGGGCCAAGCAGCCATGATATTCTAGTCACCTAGGCTTTGAACTTGGGAGTCCTGTGCTCCCAACCCGGGAGGGCATTGTCCAATCTTAGTAGGCTCAGACTGAGCCACAGCGAGCCCAACATTTGTGGTGTTCCTTAGTACTCATATCGGCTCAATGCAGAAGGGACCCGTGGAAGCCAAACTGCTTCTTACTCCTTCAGCAAGGGTCTCTCTGCTAGCCAAGGGTCTTATCTGCTCCACCAGGGTATCTGAACAGAGGAACAGAGAGGGAAGACCCCTAACACATGTCCTTGAAGTGTGGTTGGGCTGGGCCAACCTAAGGGGGGGGGGTGAGACCCTCAGCCCTGCCTCACCTACTAGCTGGTCAGCCTGGACAGCCATGCTGGGCTCCGTCAACATGCACTGACCTCCCTCCAGGACAGAGTGGCCCTCAGTGTCTGGGAGGAGCCACACATGCAGGTGGCCTCATGCACAATTGCCTTTGCTCACTTGCAGGCAGGCAGCATTGCAGCAGGAGCCCGAGGCAGAACATGGTTCCGAGGTGACCTGTCTTACACCACGGTCCCCGGGGTAGCAGGCTCTCCCTGGAAGCCATTAGTTTCATCTTTTTGTCTGACCCCAGCCCTTCTTTCTTGCAAAGGCTTCAAAAACTGCTATAAAAGTATGGACTTGGGGGCCATCCATGGGGCTCTTGTGGGGAGAAGAGACTACACTTGAGACAGTTTGGGCACCACCTAACAGGAGGGCCCTCTGGCTATGAAGGCCTCATTGTGGCCATGGAGTTTGTGAGGTGGAGCCAGCAGGTGTGTGAGAAGGACCGGGCCTCACACTGTGGAACCTATCCTGTGTGACCTGTCCTTGGCCAACTTTTGAGGCTCCTGGGGGAAAACGAAGCTTAGCTTGGAGAAGACCTGGGTTGGCCCTATGTGCTTGGGGCTGCTCTAAACTTACACGGGCATTTGGGTTGGACGCTGGCTGTGGAGCTCATAAGGGAGGTCCCAGAGTCAAGCCCTCGGGGGATCTGGGCCCCCACTATAGAAGGACCAGGCTGTCAGAGCCACCTCTTCCCTTCAGGGGATTTAGGGCATGGTGAGAAGGGTCTGCAGGAAGAGCCCTTCAGAGTCTGACACTGAGGCCACCCTGACTTTTACCCTGGGGATTTCAGCAGCACAGACCACCAGCTCCAACTGCCCCAAGGAAGGCACCGACTGTGGACCCCACAGCTCCCTTGAGACAGCATCCCTACCTCCCTAGCCTACTCCCAAGGCTCACTTTCTGGGATTCAAGCCCTCCAGAAGCAGGCCCAGGGGGCTTTCTGTGAAGTCAGTCACTTTGAATGGAGTCTGCAGACTCCAAGACCCCAGAGGCCAGCTCTGGGGATGGGGTCTCAGCCAAATGTTTCTGGGGCTTGGCACAGCTCTTCCTCTTATAGGTGAGGAGATGGGAAGGGGAGGTGAGGGCCTGTCTCCCTGCCCGGGTCGGTTCTGTTGGGACGTGACAATAGCAGGAGCAGAGCTCCCAGGAGGCCTGCCAGCTTCTGGGGAGGCTCTGGGGGCCTGGCCAGTGGCTGCGTGCAGCAGGGGGGCTGCATGCCAACAACAGGGATGGGCGGGAGCGGATGGACACTGGGCAAGACACATCTACCTTGTTCCACCAGCCCCATGGTGGTGCCGGAGGCCGCGGTGGACATTGTGGCCGGAGCGGTGGTCTGTCTGCCCACTGTTAGCACCAGGTTAGAGACGAGGGGGGGAAGGGCAGACACAAGACGGGGTGGGGGGCGAGGTGAGGAAAGAGAAGAGACAAAGGAAGCAGAAGAACATTAGAGTTAAAGTTTAGGTGGCAGATGGCTCCAGAATCCCTTCCTCGGGAGAGTGAGACAAGATTGGGCCGAGTGACACTGAAAAGCGTTTGCCTCCTTTCTCCTTAGAACACCCCATTGGGGCTTCTCATGCCCGATGGGGCACGCGGGGCACACAGTAGACAGGACAGTCCTATTAGTGTTGGTGTGACCATGTGTGCCCATTCCCGGCAGTACAGCATCACAGCAAAGTAACAGGAAGGGGGTGGTGCTAGATACAGACAGATGAGAGACAGCCACGGACGGACGGACGCTCACGCACTCAGTGTCAGACGATAAAGAAGCCACAGACATAGCTGTCTGGGCACTGGGACCAACGCCATTCCCCAAGACGAACCCCAGAGATCTGTAACAGACCCTCAAGACTTCATTTTCCCACCACCTCCCCTGAGCAATCGGAGCAGGTAGCTAGCTTGTGCAGAATTCAGAAGGAAGGCCGCCCAGTGCGCAGACCACCCGCCTCCCTCGGTCACTTCCTGTACACAACGGAGCTCAGAGCGCTGAGGACACGGAGGCCACAGGGCTGCCCGAGAGACACCTGGACAGACACACGTGGCAGGCTGGGCAGTAGGCAGCATAGACACTAGGGTGTTGGGTGAGGGACACAGACCCAACACAGAGGAGACGGAGCAGGGCATGGCAGACCCTGCTGGCCACCCAAGAAGGGTACCAGGAGGCTTGCTGGGCAATGGGTCTGGAAGCTGGGGGCAGAGGGTTTGGCCCCGCCAGCCTGGAGGGAAGGAGCTGAGGAGCTGGTGGGGAAGGAAGGAAGGGAGGAAAGGAGGGAGGGAGGGAGAGAGGAAGGGAGGAAGGAAGGAAGGAAGGGAGGGAGGAAGGGAGGGAGGAAAGGAAGGGAGGAAGGGAGGAAGGGAGGGAGGGAAGGAGGGAGGGAGGGAGGGAGGGACGAAGGAAAGGAAAGGAAAGGAAGGAAGGGAGGGAGGAAGGAAAGGAGGGGAGGAAGGAAGGGCTTCCTGTGCTTGCAACCTGCCGGGCCGAGTGCCGCACCGCAGCACTGCGTCTTCCCTGGAGAAGAATGTCTCACCTGAGAAATTCCGCGTGGCCAGCATGGTGGTGAGGATGGCCCCCTGAGGAAAAGCACAGGGCCGACCACGTTAGTATCTCCTGCTGGCTTCCAGTCAGAAGACACATGCTCCCCAGCTCACAAGCTCACCCTTCCAGAAAGACAAAGGTTCTGGAAGCTTCGTAGCTACACCAAGACAGGTACAGCAGGATTCTTCTGCCAACCAGCTATAGCATAACGATTCCCAAGCCAGGTACAGCAAGGACTGTCTGGCCCCCTGGCACCTCTTCTGGCCCCTCCATTCTTCCTTTCCCTAACGGCTCCAAGGCGGCTGGGGCTATCTTCAGGGCTCTGGGGCAACCCAGTCAGGTAACGGTCCTCAGGCCCAAGCCTGGCCTTGACCAGGCAACGGTCAGTCCTGCCTAGCTCCCGCCATGGCCTCTCCTGCCCACCAGTAGCAGCCTTCAGTTCTGCTCTCTTTACCAAACTTGCTCTATGGCTGGGTTTCCAGCCTGCAGGCGTTCCCCAGGATGCCCCTGCCAGGGCTGCTGAAGGAACCCGTTCTGTGCCTGAGGCCAAGCCCATACTTGGGCCCCAAGACTCTGCGCTGTTGCACGACCTGGAATCATCTGGTCTGGACTTGCCAACGAGCACAGGTTTGGAGGCTTTCTTCTGTTGCCTCTTTTTCTCCCAGGCTGCTGACACCCCAACTCCTAGCATGGGGCCCACGAGGACGCAAAGACAGGGGCTGGGCGGTGCCCCACCTTGAGCTTCCTCCTGGCGTTGAACTTCTTCAGACACTCCACAGTCTCCTGCCTGTGCATCATAGAGGCCACAGTGGAGCGTTGCTGTGGGAAGAGAAGCCACAGGGCGGTAAGGAGATTTAGGATCATCCGCCTTGTCCTCAAGGGGGACCTCAGAGGCTCAGGAAAGAGGTTCAAGAGAGTGGGGCCGGTGGCCTTCCAGAATCCCTCATGCTGACTGCTGCTAGCCACCATGGCCATGAGAGGTCGCCTGTCCCACTTGCTGACCCCCGACCCACCTGTGATTTCAAGCTTTGTCTTTCACAGACTAGGGGACTACTGGTTGGATGCAAGGATCAGAAGGCACCTGGGGCCACCTTGGGGGGTCCTGGCTACACCCACCAGCTGGTGCCCAGGAGAGTGGCAAGGATGACTTACGCAGACCCATGGGTGCTTCAGGGCCTCATGGGCCGTGATGCGCTTGGCAGGGTTGATGGTCAACATCTGGTTGATGAGGTTTTTGGCTTCGGGTGTCACGGTGTCCCACTCGGGAGATGGGAACTATAGGAGGAGGCAGTGCACAGGCTGAGGCTGCTCCCCGGGAAGGGCCATTCGTGGGGAGGGAAGGACTCAGGCACGGGCCCCGGAGGGCCCACCCCGACCCCAGCACCCACTCACATCATAGGCCCCAGCCTTGATCTGCTGGTACAACTTGTGCTGGTCTTCATCCCAGAAGGGTGGGTAGCCCACCAGCAGAATGTACAGGATCACCCCTGCAGACAGAGCCGTGAGCAAGACAGCCCTGGAGGGCACCAGGATCCCCAGCGCCCCTCCCCCCCGCCCCCCCCGCCCCCCCGCCCCCTACAGCAGCAGGACTGGCAAAACAGCCACTCCTCTTACTCCGCCTCCAATCCCCTTCACTAGGGAGTTCCGCCAGCCCCCTGCTGTACCCCGCCTCTGACAGGGGACCAACGAAGGCCGGAACCACCTTGCCACGAGCTCTCATAGCCCCCAGCCCCTGCGTTCTGGTGGTCCCTCTGCTCCAGGCCTAGACCTCTTCTGAGCACAGGTGGACACAGTGATGGCCTGGGACACTTGTTGCTAATTCTAGTGTGGTTGTAAGATTCTGGGAAGGGTGGCCCAAACTCAGGTTTGACCACAGGGACCTGGCCCAGGGCAGGATAGACCAGGCACCTACCTGCGTGCTCCAGGAGACTAGGGGCAAGCCCAGAAACCCTGTCCACACACACCCTGCAACCCAGCCATCCCACATACAGATCTCACCACATGCCCAGATGTCCACAGGCTTGCCGTATGCCTCCTTCCGAAGAACCTCAGGGGACAGGTAGCCCGGCGTGCCAGCAAAGCCTATCACAGGAGAATGGACAATGAAGGGCCGTGAAGCGCTACCAGTACCTCCCGTCCACCCCCCACAGGCACTCACCAAACCATGCCTGCTGGTCCCCTTGCACCTCGATGGCCAGGCCGAAGTCTGCCAGCTTCACTGCAGCCCCTTTGCACTTGCTGGCCAGAAGCAGGTTCTCAGGCTAGGGGAGATGGCCACCAGAGTGACAGTTTCCATCCCGGGCAGGTACAGGGAGGGGGGAGGTGGTAAACAAAATAGAGATGGCAGGAGTCTTCAGTCAGGGACACACATCTGCTCCCCGCCATGTCACCCTTGAGCATGGCTGAGGACCGTATCCTATAACCCAACTTCCCCTCTGGGGACAACAGGCACTTTCAGAGTGAAGTAGGCTCTCAGCTCGAGCTTGGATATTCTGCCTCCTACATAACAGAAGCAACCTTGACAACCCCCACTGCCCTGGAGTAGGTCATGCAAGGCTTTAGGGGCTCCCGCAGCCCTGAGAACCCCCCATTGATGGAGAGACTGCTCTGGCCCTCTCCTGTATTTCTTATTTACTTGAGAGGTGGGGGAGAAAGACAGACAGACAGACAGAGAGAGAGAGAGAGAGAGAGAGAGTGGGGAGGGAGAGGATGGGCATATTAGGGCTTCCAGACACTGCAAATGAACTCCAGACGCATGCGCCACCTTGTGCATCTGGCTTATGTGGGTCCTGGGGAATAGAACCCGGGTCCTTAGGCGTCACAGGCAAGCACCTTAACTGTGGAGCCAGCAGCTCTCCAGCCCTCTCTCCTGTATTTCTGACATGGTGAGGAGTATATGTTAAGAAGCTTGGGCACTTCCTGCTTGGACAGTGACCTTCACATGACATGGAGGAATACTGAGGGGTCACAATGTCTGGGGCATCCCAGGACATCCACCTGCCCAAGCAGAGCCTGTCCTATCCAAGTTCTATCCAGTTCTAGTCAGCACCTCCACACCGGGTGGAAAGGAAGCCAGCTGGTCTGCATTCGCGGCCTTGCAAGTCCCCTTGGGGAGCCCTGCTCCATCTGCTGGCGGGACATTTGTGCCCTGTCTCACAGAAGCAGCCAAGGAGAGACTGCTCTCTCCAGACCGGGGACACACGACCGGAGGCTCTGTGGAGTCCCTTGACTGCTACTTCTTCTGCCCTTCCCAGCCAGTCTCCAGTACCGATAGGGCTCTAGCCTGACCCTCCAGGCAGTCCAGCTCCCTGAGAGCTCAAAGTTCAGCGTGGGATGTCTGGCCTGCTAGTTCCTAACCACCAGGGGGCTCCCAAGTCCTTACTCTCTCTCTCTGTCTGTGGAGGCCCTGCTTCATTCCCCGCAGGCACCCCGAGGCCAGGCCACACGCACTGCATTTAGCTCTCATCATCGGTCTGAGATTTTACGTGGTGCAAAGACGGCCCCTGGAACTGAACTGTGCCCAGCCTACACAACAAACATGCATGCTCCTGAGCTGAGTGCTCAGGCCCCAAGGGCAGATAAGAGCTTCACGAAGGTTCCAGCTGTGGGCACAGAGTATGCAGCACAGCTGCTGGTCCACCAGAGCTCTTCTCTCTAGTGACAGGTGAGGGTGTCACCCTTGGTCCTGCCAGTCGTTCTTTTGCCAAGGGCAGCAGGGCAGAGGCCCCAGGCTCCCTGCTCCCACCTGAAAACCTGAAGGAAGATAAGCAGGGGATGCCCCTGGCGTGCTTCTGGTCATATTCTCCAGTCCTTACCCCTTCCCAAGGGGAACGACTGCGTGGAGGGGGCTCTGGAAAGTGTCAGGCCAGAGGGCCAGGGCCCATGGAGGGGGCAGGGGCTGGGCCACACTCTGGCTCAACCACAACCAAGAAGCAGTGGCTGTCTGGTGCACTCTCCTGCCTTGCCTTGGCAGACTGGCAGCATCCCACCATGCTCTTACCTGTGGGGCTGCATCAGTGCCGACAGTGGGATTTCTCTCCCAGAAGGGACATTCTGCTATCTCAATAGGAAGATCCTGTTTGTCTCAGTATTGGGAATATGAGGATGCACACACCTCCACTTTGACACATCCTGGAACAGAATGTCCTTGTCCTCTCTTAAAACCAGTGACACGGGGCTGGTGGGATGGCTTAGCCTTAAGGCATTTGCCTGCAAAGCCAAAGGACCCAGGTTTGCCTCCCCAGGACCCACGTTAGCCAGATGCACAAGGGAGCGCACGCATCTGGAGCTCGTTTGCAGTGGCTGGAGGCCCTGGCGCACCCATTCTGTCTCCCTCCCTCTCTCTCTCTCTCTCTCTACCTGCCTATTTCTGTATTTCTCTCTCAAGTAAAATAAAATATTTAAAAAATCTCAACAGCAGCAGCAACAACAAAAACAGTGATACGTGGTCTCCTCCCAGGAGCCCTGAGTTTGGCTGGGCAGAACAGTACCCTTAAGGAGGCAGGCACGTATGAAGGGGTAGACGGATGGGACCCCAGGTCTGCTGGGTGTAGCACCCTCCCTAGAACAACCTCTCTCACCCCTTGTCTAAAAAGGCCATGGATCCCATCCCTCCAGCTCATTCGTCACAAAGACTCGGGGAGCAGGTCTTAAACCCGGCTGTGCTACGTCTGGGGCCCATTCTGTCCCCAAAGAGCAGCAACTGTTGAACCAGTCCTTGCAGAAGGCGGGGCTGAAGGAGGGACAGTGGGAAGAACAGAGAGAGGGAAGTATTGAGAGAGTGGCCTCTCAAAGTCTGTAGCTACTTTCTCTTCTTTTTTTGCTCATTCATTCATTCATTCATTCATTTTTGAGAGAAAGACAGAGAGGGGAAAACGAGGCAGAGAGAGAGAGAGAGAGGGAGAGTGAGAGAGAGAGAGGGAGAGGGAGAGGGAGAGGGAGAGGGAGAGGGAGAGGGAGAGAGGGAGGGACAGCATGGGTGTGCCAGGGCCTTTCAGCCGCTGTGAATGAACTCCAGACACACGTGCCCCCTTGTGTGCATGTGCGACATTGCACACTTGCATTACTTTTGCCTCTGGCTGGCTATACATGGGACCTGGAGATTTGAACAAGCATTCTTGGGCTTTGCAGGCAAGCACCTTAACTACTAAGCCATCTCTCCAGCCTTCTTTTTCTTTTCTTTTCTTTCTTTCTTTTTCGTTCTTTTACTTTTTTTTTTAAAGACAAGTCTCATTAGCCCCAGCTGATCTCAAACATGTTGAGGTTTGGCTTTGAACTCCAGATCCTCCTGCTTCATCCTCCCAAGTGTTGGGATGATGGGCATGAGTAACCATGCCTAGTATAAATTTCACTTTTATGTATTTATTTTTTTGAGGTAGGGTCTCACTCTAGCCCAGGCTGACCTGGAATTCACTATTTATTCTCAGGGTGGCCTTGAGCCTGTGCCTGCCAAGTGCTGAGATTAAAGGCACGCAACACCACACACGGCTATAAATTTCCTTTTGAACAGAACCCAGAGACAGAGCCCAGTCCTGGGCAGCAGGGAATTGGGAAGAGAGCTGAGAGGAGTTGGCTGAGACGGGCACAGTCAGGTTTCTCCACCCTATCCTGGGCCACCAGTGTCCCCTCCTACTAATGGTGCGTCCTGGGGGAAGCCTGGAAAGTGACATCCTGAGTGTGCCCCTATTGATAAGCTAATTACTGAAGGCTGCTTTCCTTAGCTCTCAAAGCATGGGGCAGGATGTGTACAGACATATATGCACACACACGCAAACCCACATCTACACACAAATATGTGCATGCATACGCAACCATGCACACACCCACCCACACACACAAGCTTCGATGTAATGCATATACACATACACACACATGTGCGCTCACACTCCTTCATGCACACGCATGGAATGCACACCTCTTCCACACCCCACCCCTCCTTTTACATAGCACGTACGTATAGACAACAGATACGGGGCACAGAGCTGAGAACTCACCTTGAGGTCTCTGTGGACGACCCCCATTTGGTGACAATGGAGAACAGCCTCCAGGATCTGCTGGATGCAGTGACTATGGCAAACAGCAGGCAAGTTAGTGCAGGTGGCCCAGGGCGGCTGGGGAGGGGGAGGGACGCACGGCGAAGGCTGCAGTGCTGTGCGCCGCCAGCTTTCAGCCCCCGGAGCTGAAGGTCGGGAGCCAAGGGCCCGGGAGGTACTGGCCAGGGCGGGCCTCCAGGGCTCCTTCCTTAGCACCAACACCAGCTACCCTGGTTTTAGTTCTGCCCTCCCTTCTGGACCGAGGTCTGCTCAGAAGGTCAGGCCAGATCACAGAAGTGACTTTCAGGGGGAAGTATTCTGGTTCCCAGTTCACCTTTCCCACACTTAAGTTGGCCAAACTGACCCTGAGTTATGGGCTGCAGTAAGGGCCATGGGCAGTGAGGGCAGGGGAGCAAAAGCAGGGAAGGGACAGCCGATGGGGACACAGGTACAAAGGTGTGCAGGCGCGCCCATCTGCTCTAGGGGTTTTGATACACCTGGCCCCTCTCCTGCTGTCGTCATATCGACAGTGAGGAACCACCACTTACTCTACCTGGTACCATCTTTTTATCCATGCACTCTTTCTGGTCCCCAAGTGAGCCCAGCACCTGTCATTTGGGGTGGTGCTCAGTCTCAGGCAGGCTAGAAGTCACCTGTGTCCATGGCAAGGCCTCTAAGCCTGGGCCCAGCAAGCTTCACTCAACTGGGTAGAGCTCAGCTTCTCCACAGGCCCAACAGGCTAGAAGCTGAGTTGAGGGGGTAAGAATGGGATCAGGTGACCTCCCCAGGCCATACAGGGTATATACGGGGGCTCCTTATGACCCTCCTAAAGGCTAACTGGCCCCTCAGCCTATGCAGAATGGCCGTCCAGAGCCTGAGGGTCACTCTGGGTCCTGTTTTGTCCTGAGAGAGGACAGACTGTGGGTTTACAGCTATGTAAGTGGCCCAGTTTGGCCAGCCTCCCCTTTGCCTGAGACACTCTCTCTGTGGAGCAATTTAAGTGGAGCCTGTGGTCACCAGGAAATGGCATCTCCCTAGACACCAACAGCAGTGGTCCCCGTACCCAACACAGCATGCCGAGCGCCGGTTGGGGTGGTTACCCTCCTCAGCGGGCTTTCTCCAGCTCTATGTTTTTGAGAAATCATGTCAAGTTCCAGGCGTGGCTCTGGGCGAGGCTCTGAGGCTGTGTTCTCCACGACTACATACTCAGGCTACGGCATCACAGCGTGGTGTCCTATTCTGTCCTCCCTAGCTTCCTGCCTGGTGGTGAGGAGCCCCAGAACAGTGCCAGATACCTCTTTTGGTAGCCAAAGGTACTCGCTCATACTGCTAGAATCAAGATTTCTCCCCTCTCTTGCCTGGTCAACCTATCATGAAGCTGGAGGTTCCTTACATACTTTAGAGGGCCATCAGTGCCCACACATGAGTTGGTCAAGCAAGCCAGGGCTTCCCAGGAGAACATGGTACCTGGCTGTGCCAGCAAGAGTGATGACAATGGCCTGGAGGCAGACTGGCCACCTATCCATCCGAGAGCACACTCAGGGCAGCTTCCACCCTCCAGGCCCTTTCCTTGTATTGCTCTGCCCTGACCCTCCACTACCAGCATGCCTTCACCCCAGACATGCTTTTCTTTTTGTTTGGAGCAGTGTGGAAGTCAGCTTTATGTACATAATTCTCAGCCTGGGGTGTGGCACCCTGGGGCCAGACAGCATTGCCCTAGGTCTCCTTTGAAACTTTCAAGAGCCTTATTGCTTTCTAAGGCTTTGTGGATTTATTTGTAAGCAGAGAGAGATTAAGAGAAGGGAGGCAGAGATAATGGGTGTTCCAGGGCTTCCAGCCAATGCAAATGAACTCCCAGATGCATGTGCCACCTTGTGTATCTCGCTTTATGTGGGTACTGGGGAATCGAACCAGAGTTGCTGGGCTTTGCAAGCAAGTGTCTTAACTGCTCAGCTATCTCTCCAGCCCTTTTTGGGCTTTAAAAAAAAATATTGTATGTGTCACACATAAATACATATGCATGTATGTGTGTGTGGGTTTGTGGTGTGCATGTGTCATAATGTGCATGTGGAGGACAGAGGACAACTTTTAGGGGGCTGGTTTGAGATGGGGGTCTCTGTTGTTCTTATTTTGCCTCTGGGAAGGCCAGAAACCACCTGCACTGTGAGTTTCATGTTTCTCCTGACTCTGCCTCCCATTGCCATGGAGGGTGGGGACACTGCTTTGTGTCAGGCTTTACTTGGGCGGCAGGGGTTCCGAACACTGGTCAGCAGGTTTGCTGAGCAAGCACTTTTAACTACAGAGCCATCTCTCAGCCCCTTTTGTTTTTGTTTGTGAAACAGTGTTTTACTATGTTGGCCAGGTAGTCTCTAACGCTGGGCTCCACTGACTTTCCGGATTCCATCTCCTGAGTTTGGACTATAGGTAAATAACACTGTGCCTGAGTTCTAATAAAAAACAAAAACAAAAACAGGTGGGTGTGGTGGTGCAGGCCTTTAATCCCAGCACCTGGGAGGCAGAGGTAGGAGGAATGCTGTGAATTCTCAGCCAGCCTGAGACTACATAGTGAATTCCAGGTCAGCTTGAGCTACAGTGAGACCCTAACTCAAAAACAAAAGGGCTGGAGAGATGGCTTAGCAGTTAAGGCACTTGCCCGCAAAGCCTAAGGACCCATGTTCAACTCTCCAGGTCTCACATAAGCCAGATGCACAAGGTGACGCAAGCACGCAAGGTCGTACATGCACACAAGGTGGCACACGTGTCTGGAGTTCAATTTCAGTGGCTGGAGGCCCTGGCACATCAATTCTCTCTCTCTCCTCCTACCTCCATCAGAAGAAAATTATTTAAAAAAAAAACAACAACAAAACCCCTATGTTTTCCTTGTTTTTCAAAAGACATACTCATCAGTTTCCCCATAAACTTTAAAATAAAACTCCTGCTTCATTCAAAGAGAAACTTCCAGGCTTCTTAGATAAAAGCAGAACGCCCATACGGCAGGTTCCTTCTGGGCCAGATCTGTGAGCATCAGGAGCATGCCTCTGCGGGGTCCAGCCTGTGGTCTTGGTCTACTCTCCCCTGGCATCCGGTCCTCTTTGTCTTGGCATTAGCACAATTTTGGCTCTAGTTAATTTGGGTTTCCATCCCAGAGTAAGTCAATGGCTGTGGGGTAGCCACACACAGGGGTCCCCAAGACAGACTCTCGATTAGGCACCACTACCTGAGGTAGAAGCACAAAGATCCAACCACCAGGCTACCAGCAGCCTGGGTCCCAGCTGTGTGTTTCCCCTCCTTGGTTCAGGGCATGGGTTCATTGAGAAAGAGAGAAAGCCGAGGCTATGAAAGAACTTCCCCGCAGGCATTAAGGTTGCCTGAGCAGTGCTTGAGGCCTGCTTCCTCCTCCACAACGCTCCTCCTTCTCAGGACTCCTCATTAGCAGGCTACTGAACACACCGTCAGCATGAGAGGAAACAAGGGGATTGAGGGGATGGCGCTCCATCTCTTTTGGGCTGGGGGACTCCAAACATCTCTACATAGGAGTCCCCCAGGGAGGGGTGGGGGTTCCTGCCATTGAAGGGGTCTGCTAGGGCACATAGCTCTTCTCCCATTCTCATTTTCTAATGGTTTCTGGGATCTGGGAAGTCCTAGCCTCTCACTTCTTGAGCCCACTTGAGGCCAAGTGGTCTTGGGCCAGGTCATCTATCCACGTTTCCCCCATTCCCGAGGGCAGGAAGGCTGGGCATCCAGGAAGGTACAGGCCAGACCTCTCATGGCCACCAGGGGGCTCCATGGTCTGTAGAAATAGACGAAGGCTAGACGCTCTGGAAGGACACCAGCCTGATGTGAAGGCAGCACACATCATGACCCCTCAGGCCAGAATGGGCAGCTCCCTCTTTCTGGCCTCAATGGTATAAGTAGTCCCTGGGTTGGGGGACAATAGGCGCTATATAGACCACCACAGAGCACAGAAACAGGAGGAATCTATAGGCATGTGGTGGTGGTGGTGGTGGGGTCAAAAGACTGGAAGACATCAATAAGGAGGGAAGGAGGGTCAGATACCCCATGGGTCACACACCGGATCCCCAAGTTAGACTCTCAATCAGGCACCACAGCCTGAGGCAGACGCACGAAGATCCAACCATCAAGCTGCCAGCAGTCTGGAGTGTTTCCCCTCCTGTGTGCGAGGTACGGATCCAGTGTCTGGAAGGGCCACAGGACCCTCAGGCCCCCCTGCCCAATAGACAGCCCAGCTCAGTGACATTTCCCACTCAGAACTTCAGAGCAGGATGAGGGGTTCCCTTCCACATTTGTTGTATGTAAAATGTAAAGAACAATTTTATCTTCCTCTACTCCACAAAGTCCTTCCTGAAGCAGCCTGAGGAAGACTTCTGTATCCCTACCCTTCTTGGATCTGGGGCTAAGAGGAGTCTGTCCCAATTTGTCCACTGTGGCCTGGCCTCCCTCTGCTGCCTGAGTGGCCAGGATGAGCCAAGATGCTCACAGCTTCCCACAGAGACTCAAGGCCTGCGTGAAGGATGAGATGGTCTGCTAGAGCTGAATCAAGCCACATAAAGCTACTGTAAACAATAACATTCATTTTTCTTAGTGAGAAATGTAATACATATTCATTAGAACTTCAAAACAGACAAGATAAAAATTTTAAAGCCATCCAGAACTCCTCTGCCTGGAAAGGACCACTGTAGCCTTTTTAAAATGCACACCTCGGGGCTAGAGAGATAGCTTAGTGGTTAAGTGCTTGCCTGTGAAGCCTAAGGACCCCAGTTCGAGGCTCGATTCCCCAGGACCCACGTTAGCCAGATGCACAAGGGGGCGCACGCGTCTGGAGTTCGTTTGCAGTGGCTGGAGGCCCTGGTGCGCCCATTCTCTCTCTCTCTCTGCTTCTTTCTCTCTCTGTCTTTCGCTCTCAAATAAATAAATAAAAATAAACAAAAAAAACTTTAAAATGCACATCTCTGTGGCCAAGTGAGAGTGGGAGAGCCCGCACACAGGGAGTGACCACCCCCAGCTGTCCCTTAGAGGAGATGCAGTCATGGAACATCTGATGTGGGCACAGCAAGTCTTCCAGAGGCAGGACTGTCATCACCCCAGCAGACAGCACACATCCCTCAGTCTGTTCCCCAGCACCCCTGAGCCATCATCCCTTCTTCACTGCCTGGGAAATGCTGGTCCCAAGGGGAAGGCTGCCCAAGCGTCCGTCCCTCCATCCAGCTACCATCCCTGGGATCTGTGGTTGAGCCCTCTGACCAGCACGCTGGGAGGAAAGGTGGCCCCTCAGTCCCATGGTGAGGTTTTAGGTCTCCCTGGCCTCTTCCACTGCCATGTGCCCATCAGAGGAGAGTCAGCAGTGCCTTTTCCAGCAGTTGCAGCAGAATAGTCTGGTGCCCAAGCAGGTAGGACTTATCTTTTTGAGAAAAGCAGTGAAAGCTGCTCATCTCTCTGAGGCCAAGCCAGGGGACCTTGTCATGAGCTGTAGACCGAGAAGCCCAAGAGAATGAAAAGGGGCCACCTTCTAGTGACTGCTCCTTCCCTGGCAGCCACCCCAAGAAGAGCACCTTTCATAGTACAGCGAGCCCAGCTGTTCCCCTCTCAGGCCCATGCCTATACGCTGGCTAAAGAGACACGGGACCCCTTGCACCTTCTCTCTGCTCAGAGAGTCCACAGCCGGGCTGCTGAAGGATCTAATCAGCGGTCCTCTTATGGCTATAGAAAGGTTATAAACACACAGCACAGATACGGGTAACAGAAGGGGGAAGAGTGGGGCCGAGTGAGGAGTGGACCAGAGATGGGGAGAGAGGGGCAGGGTGGTATGAAGCTCGCCCACCTGGCATCAGCCTCGCTGTAGTACTCTCTTGCCACGATGTCTTCAAAGAGCTCCCCACCAGTGACTCTGTGGAGAAAGCACATGGTCATGGACTCTGGAGATCCTTGTCATCCTGCTACCCCATCACTGGCTCCACCCCTCACTGCCACCATCGCTTGTTAGCACTGCCACTAGCTCATCATCATCGTCATCGCCACCACCAGCTCCTCCATCACCACCACCAGCCTCGCCATTGCCACCACTATCATCACCTCCTTCTCACCTCACGGACGCCATCACCATCGCCATGTCCATTACAGTCATTCCATTCTCACCATCAACACCAGCACCACTACCACTATGACCACCTCCACCCTAGTGTATCACCTAGAACCACAACTTACCGAGGGCTTACTTGCTCACACACCTGATGATATTTGATACTTCTGTTCTCGCAACCATTCCATGAGAAAAAGAATCGAGTTTCACACATCTAAGTGATTTCCTAGAGTGGGCAGCATAGGGGTTTGAGCCAGAGGAGGGTGTAGTCTGGAGATATGAAGCCTAGATCTGTCACCATTTCTTTTTATTCTCTCTCTTTTCCCTTTATTTTATTGTGTTTATTTGAGAGATGGAGAGGAAGAGAGAGAGAGGAAGGGAGAGAATGAGTACTCCAGGGCTTTTAGTCACTGCAAATGAACTCCAGACACATTCGCCACCTTGTGTATCTGGCTTACAAGGGCCCTGGGGGAATTGAACCTAGGTCCATGGCTTTGCAGGCAAGTGCCTTAACCACTAAGGCATCTCTCCAGCCCTGTCACCATTTCTTTAAATTTTTTTCTTTTTTTAATTAATTAATTTATTTATTTGAGAGTGACAGAGAGAGAGAGAGAAAGAAAGAGAGGGAGGGGAAGATAGAGAGAGAGGGAGAATGGGCACATCAGGGTCTCTAGCCACTGTAAAACGAACTCCAGACACGTGCGCCCCTTGTGCATCTGGCCAATGTGGGTCCTGGGGAATCGAGCCTCAAACCAGGGTCCTTAGGCTTCATAGGCAAGTGCTTAACCACTGACCTATCTCTCCAGCCCTAAAAATGTTTTTAATGTATTTACTTGTGTGTGAGAGATATAGAGATAGAGATAGAGACAGACAGACAGACAGGATAGATAGATAGGTAGGTGGGTAGATAGATAGATAGATGGAGAATATGAATGAATATAGGCATGCCATTCCATGGCCTTTAGGCTGCAAACAAACTCCAGACACAAGTGCCACTTTGTGCATCTGGCTACTGGGGAATTGAATCCAGACCAGCAGGCTTTGCAAGCAAGCATCTTTAACTGTGTTAGGCCATGGAGAACACACAGTAATTTTTAGGCCCACACTGGAGTCCCTTTCTCTGAGCGTGTATAGAAGACCAACCATGCCCAGGCCCGGTGGGCCCAGTCATCTCCCCAGAACTTGCAGAGTTACCAGCCACCAAGGTCTCTGGACATTCTGGAGTGATCCCAAAGTAGCCCAGAACTTGTGCCCTGGGGCCACAGAGGTTTGGGAGAAGGATGTTCTAGTCTCTGAGCATGCACATACATGTGTGCATGTGTGCACACCCACCCACCTCTCTCTCTTCCTTCTCAGCACCTGAAACATTTGCAACTATCTGACAGGGCCATCCTCAGCCCAGGGACATCTGCTAGGAAGACAGGCTGGTAGAAGTGGTTCCGGGGCACACGGGAGCCATGATGAGCTGCCCCATCCTCAGGACATGGGGCAGATGTTTCCGAGTATTGCGTTGGCCCCTCAGTAGCCCTGGTTATCTGGATGACAATTCAGAGCACGGTCTTGTGGGGCACAAGGGAGTATTTGGGAGGTAACCAAGCCCCATACAGGGATGGCCCAGGCTCTCCATCCCAGGACCCCATGTAGCCGGGGGCTTTTTTGGCCTGCCCACCCACATTCTGAGCATCTGCCATGAGCCCCAAGAGGCAGCCCTAGAAGTGTGCTTCATTTCACCGCTCAGCCTGTTGCTCAAGGGCAGTGGAAGGCATGACATAACCATGGCAACAGCACCAGAACCAAGCTTCCCTGGCTATGGGGCCTGGAGGTCACAGGGGCAGGCCAAGGCCCTGAGCTCCCACCCAGCCCAGGGTCCCGAAGCAGCCTTGATTCACAGACAGCTAAATATAGTGCCGCTTAGCGGGAGCTGTTAAGAGTAAGAGAGATGAGATCATCGCTTCTAAATCCGGCAGGAAGTGAGAGGTGGTGCGTTGGCCCCAAACGCCTTCTCCCTCAGCTACTGCACACACACACACACACACACACGCACACACTCATGCAAACACACTCACATACATGTATACATGCACATGCATGTACTGCCAATCACACCTTCACACTCATGCAAACAGATATACATGTACACCCATGGAACCTACACAAACCATAATTGCACATATTCTCTTACACGTATGTCCAAGTATCCCCCCCTTTTGCACACACAGGCATGTTGCCACCCACACTCATAAATACACTTAGGCCAGTTAGACAGGCTTTAGTCCAGTGTGGTAAGGACTTGGAGAGGAGGAAGGTGGGTGAGCCACTGACTGCTCTCCAGGGTCCTCCTCCTGTCTCCTGCCCACCAGCCTTCTGCAAGGGGGGGAGGGGCTCAGGATGTTAGACTAGGGGCTCATGGGACTCAAAAAAAAAAAAAACCTGTGCAAAGCCAAGGAGGAGGAGAGTCTAGGGACACGGAGACCCACTGCAGAGGTCTAGTCAGGATTGGTCCTGGGCTCGTAAGGATGCAGACCCCATGCTGGCCCCATGCTGGGAGGGAGTCGGAGAGGACAAAGGTCCTTGGCTCTGACACTTACAGATCGAAGACCAGGTAGTGGAAGCCCTCCTCGGATATGCTGTCATGGAGACGTACTGCAGGGACAGAGAAGCCATGAGAAGCTGGACGTAGCCCAGGACACCCTCTTCTTTCCACCTCTCCCCCATCCAGGTGCCCAGCAGCGCCAGCAATGCTGACACCGGGGAGGTTGCGCCTCCCTGAAGTCGAAGGCTCGGGGTCACCTCTAGGCTAGGCCTCCGGGAGACGGGGCTGACAGCAGGCTGTGCTTCAGGCTACCCGTCCCTGGGGGTGCACCATGGAACTCTGCCCAGTACCCGGCTCCTGCTGCCAGAGGGAAGGGCAGGAGAGAGGCTCACTGATCAGCCCCTGACAGCATCCTGGGAGGCGCATCTCATGGGAGAGGGTCAAAGCCATCCCAGCGCCCAGCAGGGCTGCCGGCGGCGGCATCGTCCAAAGGCTCAGAGCCTGAGTTCGGACCCGGAGCCTTTGGGCCAGTGGGGTGGGAAAATCAACACTCTCCTTTGCCCCATAGCCCTTGTTTCCTGCGCACCAGACCTGATGTTCCCTTACCCAGCGTCAGCCTGGGCAGGGCAGGGCAGGAGTAGGTGGGGGTGGGAAAGACACATGGACACAAAGAGGAGTAAGGGAGCAGCAGTGTGGCCCCACAGCAAGGCAAGCACCCTAAGGACTGTCTTTCCCCAGCTGGAGATGCGCCCAGAACCAGGCAGTGAGGCTTTCTCTAGGATTGACTTGCTTGGGGCCCTTGCTCTCCCACATGTGGGTTCTGCCCACTGCATGCCAGGGCTGCTCTGAGAACTTCGTGTGTGTCCCCTCAGTCCAGAAACCAACCTGCTGGGCTGCAGGAGAGGAGCAGAAGCACAGAGAGGCTGACGGAGCCCTGGCAGGGTCAGCAGGCTGCACAGTCGGGAACCAGTGTGGCTCCAGTGACTGCACTGGGTCGGCACTGGCCCCGGTGCCCTGGACCTCCGAGTTCTTGCCATCTCCTACCGCCCACGACTGGGCCATGGCTCCGGAGGGTGAAGAGCTGCCACTTTCTCCCTGGCTCCTCAGGGCTCCAAGATCTCAGGCAGAAACAGCCCACACCATTCCCCTTCCTGGTGCCCTTCTGCATTGTCCTAGTTTAGAACTAGTTGTAGAGCCCTCTCTCCTGGCTCTGGTCCTCCCAGGGGGCCATCCTGATAGCATTGTCATGCCCAGAAACTCTGATTGGTCCTACAGATCCCTGGGCTCCTAGCACCTCAGACCAATGGGCACCTCACCTCAAGGACACCCTTGAGGGCAGGCCAGGCCCCAGTCCCTCCACAGAGTCCACCCTCCCTGGCCACTACATCGGCTGTGAGACCTAGGGGAGGGTCCCCTGCCCCGAGCCCCAGCCTGCTGCTCTGTGCGCTGAGACAAAGCAGCCCTTGCCCATGGGGTCCTGTGACGGGTGACGGACCCCCACAGGAGGCTCCAGGCGCTCACTTGCTTGTCGCTGTCCTCACCATCAGCGGGCATCCCAGGGGATTGGGGACACTCAGGGACCTAGGATACTTTCTTTTTAAAAATCATTACCTTTTCGTGAAAAGGTTATTGACAATCTCCTTACATATACACAGTGTGGCCTGATCATTCTCCTCTCCCACCACCCTCCTTTGCCCTCCTCCCCACCCTACCCCTGAACCTCTCTTTTTCCCAATGAGTCCCTCTTCTAGTTTGATGTGGATTTTAAATATATTTATTTATGTATTTGAGAGGGGGGGGGGAAGGAGAAGAAGGGGGAGGGGAGAATGGGTGCTCCAGGGCCTTAATTCACTGCAAACGAACTCCAGATGCCTGCACCCCTTATGCATCTGGCTTACGTGGGTCCTGGAGAGTCGAACTGGGATCCTTTGGCTTTGCACACAAATGCCTTAGCTGCAAAGCCATCTCCACAGCCCTGGGTTTTTGTTTTGTTTTTTTCCCAACATGATAACACATTGATGGGGTCAATCTTAAGCAATCCCATGCAGGTCTTGTGCGGCCGCTGGGAGGTCGCTGTGTGTCCGCAAGGCAGGGTTCCAAAGCACTCCTCCCATCCTTTTCCTTGTACATTCTTTCTAGACTCTTCTGCAAGGGGCTGGGTTGCTTGCTGGAGCCCATAGAGATGGACCACCAGGAGTCACATCAAACCCAGCTCTTCCCCCCGACCCATTTCTTGCTCAATTTCTGGGCTCCATACTGAGCAGCACAGCTTTTTCCCAGCTCCATCCTTCCAGGGACCACGTCTTTGTCAGGTCTCTGGGCTCAAAAGAGCCCCTCGTCAAAGACACATCTGTCTCAACTGGTTGCCTGGACTCCCCCAACCCTCATTCCCACCTGGATCCTCACTCCACCCAGGCCGGCCTATGTCTCCCTAAGATAAGATGGGTCCCTGGTACCTACTGACAACCTACTTTCAGGACCCTCCTATGAACTAAGTAAGTATCTGGCATTAAGCCTAAAACTCACTCTTTTGACTCCTTCCTAGTTGGAGCCCAGCAAGATGGCCCCCCTGAGCTGCCTCTATTCAGGGGGACATGTCATTCTGAGCAAAGAAGAGCCTAAGGGGCCATGGTGGAGGGGAGGCTTTTTTCCACCAAGCCCTGAAGGCAGGACTCCAGAAGAAGCCCAAGTGGTCCTAAAAGCTGCCTCCCTGCCCCTGGGTGCTGCGGGAACGGTCTGTTGTGTGTTGGGGGGTACCCACTCTTAGCCACCTGTCTCCCCAGAGGCTGATAGACTTGGTCAGATGGGTTTTGCCTTCTATTTTTTCTTTATTTTTATTTATTTGAGAGGGGGAGAGAGAGAGAGAGAGAGAGAGAGAGAGAGAGCTCTAGCAACTGCAAACAAGCTCCAGACACATGTGCCACCTTGTGCGTCTGGCTTATGTGGGTCCTAGGTAATCGAACCTGGGTTCTTAGGCTTTGTAGGCAAAGGCCTTAACTGCTGAGCCATCCCTCCAGCCCAAGGGTTTTGCCTTCTTGATAGGAGGCAGGTTCTTCCATGAGAAGGAGCCCCAGGGGGACCTGTGTGTGGTGTAAAGTGGTGTATGTGCAGATGCTTTTTCTAAAATACATTTTTAACATTTCAAAAATAGTTAGGTGCTTATTTTAATGGCTTACAAGAAAGCCTAACTAGCACATCAGACCCGTGAATTCGCAGACAAGCCTAAGGAAAAAAGTGAATTGTGACAAAATCTATTTAAAACAGTAAGCTAATGACACTCTGTTGGCATACAGAGGTGGTGATGGATGCAGGTCTTGGTAGTTTCCTGCAAGGCCAGTCTAGAAAGCCTGGGTCATGCTGGTGGCAAATCTCCATCAGGACTAATCTACCCATGTCAGCATCGCAAGGGAGAGGAGCTCTGGGACATGGCCACCTCCCTTTCCTGCGCCCCAGCACTCCTGCTGGGCAGGGGCTTTGGGGCTCAGATGCCAAGGCCTAGGTAGAGCGACAGCTTTCTAGGGACAAAGGAGCTTGGGGGACCCAGAGGTAATGGGGCTTAAAGTTCTTTTTGCTCTTCCCAAGTGGACCCCTTCCTGGACCCATGTGATGCCCATGACTCACAGAGGCCCTGGCCCTGGCCTCAGGACCAGGCAAGCGATTGATGTCCATGGTGGGCTATCAAAAGTGCTGGAATCAGCCCTCTTCACCGTTCTCCTTGACCCTCCTCAGTCAACCGTATCCTTTGGGTGCCCTCTGCCTTGCTCTTTAGTCCTGAAACTGTGCTAAGAACCTGCTTTCCAACCCAGGTCCAGGTAAGAGTGGGCCAATGTGCAGAGGGAAGACAGGGCATGATGAGGGCCCTTGGCCTGTACAGAGAGCTCTAGACTCCCAATGGGCACCCTGCCCACTCACAGTAGCTGCTGAGACTCTGTCAGGCTCTGCCTGGTCTCTGTTCCTGGGGCAGTGGAGGAGGTTTGGGACGAGGCAGGGCAGTTCTTCCAATCCAGAAAGGTGATGGCCTGGTTGAGCCTGTTCTCCTAATACACTGCCTGGTACAGAGCATGTACTTAGGAATGGAACAGTGAATTCTGGAATCTTCCCGAGGCTGGTGCTGACGCCCAGGTGGAGCCTTCTGCTCAGGGACAAGTGCTCCACAAATGCTAACTTGACTGTCACCACTCAGCCCAGAAGCCCTGTTCCTGAATCCTCATGGGGACTGTAGGGACACAGGACCCAAGGAGCTCCGGATCATCTGAGTCCTTCTGTCTAGTTCACCTTTTCCTTCCAGACAACCCTGACGGCAGCCTCCCCAGCCCAACATGGGGACACACCACGTGGAGGACTGTGGACCACACTGGGGGTCTCTCTGGGGGGCATGGTGGGAGCTCTGCCTATCCTGGACAGACTGGGTTACTTCCAGGGAAGAGGACCTGGGCAGAGCCCAGCCCCTAATCTTGCAAATGGCCTAATCAGCCCCACTCCTTCCTGCTGAAGGCACTGCCAAGGCCAGGCCACACCCAGGCTGTTCTGTGGATCATCGCTCTGAGAGAGACTGCACCCCCTATCTAGATGCCTTGCAGCTGGTGCCGGGTCAGGTCATGAACCCCACTCACCAGGAGACAGCTTAGTGGGTAGGGTCTGTGACTTCTGGTGTTCATCACGTTGGCTGCAAAACACACGCCACACCCTCTGATACGTTTCCTCTAAGGGAGATGGTTGTTGCCCTGCCTATGGACTTCACACAAATGGAATCTTATGCAGTGGTCACACCATGTAGACTAGGTCACAGAAAGGCGCACGGTTCCTCCGAGGGTTAACCGGAACTCGCCTGAGGCCCAGCGGGCCTGCTCCTAGGTGCATACCTGGAGGACTGTCCAGGGGTTCACAGACCTGTGCACCCCATTGCAGCAGCACTATTCACAGTGGCCAAGAGGTGGAAACAGCCCCAGTGTCCATCAACAGATGGATGGTTAGCAAAATGTGGAGCCACATGCAATGGAATATTATTCAGCCTTGGAAAGGAAGAAATTCTGGTAACGTGGATGACCCTGGCAACATCAATGAACCTAGAGGACATCGCGTGAACTGAAATAAACCAGTCACAAAAGAGCAAATGCTGGGCATTCACTTCTAGGAGGTTTCTAGAGTGGCCCGATACATAGAGACAGGCAGGATGGTGGTTCCAGGGGCTGGGGGAGAGGAATAGGGAGTTATTGTTTAATGCAGACAGTTTTTACTGAGGAACATGGAGTAGGTTTGAACATCACGAAGGTGGGTACAGAGCATTACAAATATATTTCAAGTCACAGAACTTTACAGTAACATATGGTTAAAATGATGAATGTAATAATATGAATAATATTATTAATTAAAATTAATTAATTTCTCTGTCTCTGTTTTGTCCTTATAGGTTTGTTGAAGTCTTGCATTCAGCCTGTGAAGCCACTGGGAAGTAGTGGAACCTTTAAGAGGTACGGCCTGGTGGAAGGAAGTTAGGTCAGTTGGGACATGTTCTCTTGCTCTTCTCACTTCCCAGCTGCCACGCATAGGCTGAACAGGCCTCCACTGTTCTCTCCCTCCCACAACAGAACCATAGCAACCTGACCAAAGGGTCACAGGCTAACATCTCTGAAACCATGAGCTAAATAAATCTCTCCTCCTTAGAAGTTGATTATGTCAGATCTTTTATTTATTTATTTATTTTTAATTTTTCAAGGTAGGGTCTCACTCTGGCCCAGGCTGACCTGGAATTCACTATGTAGTCTCAGGATAGCCTCAAACACATGGCGATCCTCCTACCTCTGCCTCCCGAGTGCGGGGATTAAAGGTGTGCGTCAGCATGCCTGGCATCTCAGGTCTTTTGTCAAAGGGATGGGAAACTGACTCTCTCTCCCTCAGTCATAACTGCCACGTCATGACAAAGCTCAGATGGCCTGTGCAGATGCTCATGGGGAGATACTAAGGTCATGTGAGGGGTCACCTTGGAAACAAATCCTGAACCTCAGCAGGCACACACCTGGCTGAGTCCACCCTGCAGGGGAGCCCCAGGAAATGGCAGCACATCGGGCCTACATTTGGGGAGCAACCTGGATAGTTCCAAACTCCAAATAACTTTAGGACAAAGGGCACACATCTGCACTGTGCATGGGGTCCCACAAGTTACGGGGAGGCCTGCCACCCAGCTAAGCTGCCCCAGGCACACAGAAGATGAGAGAACCCAGGTTGGTTGGTGAAGGCTTTGGGCTCATTTGTTCTACAGCCCAGATAGCCAACACGTTCATGAAACCACTCTGTGAAGTAGGAGGCATTTACAGCTGCTCAGAGTACGTGGTTTGGCCCCAGTCCAGGCCTCTACCCTCTACACACCAAGCAGGCTGATTCAGAAAAGAGAGGACGTTAGAGTTTACGGCACTTGCCATGTAAGGGTTCTAGAAGGAAGACAGGAGCACCTCCATTGCCGGGGGGGGGGGTGGAACCAAAGCTCTTCTCCTCCCCAGTCTGGAACACACCGCTTCCTGACCTACAACTGAAAGGGAATATTGTCCCTCCCAGGGCCGCTCTTCTCCCCAGCACTTGTTCTCAGGGTGGGCAGATTTCTGTTTAGAGATGTGGCCTTGAGGGAGGGAAGGCTAGAGAGAGACCTGTGAGGAAGGAGCTCCTCTCATCTCCCCTACAGAGAGGCCCTGGATCTACATAGATGGTTCTGTGGGAGTCCCATGGCCGTGGTCTGTCTTGGAATATTCTGATCTTGGATCCCAAGCTGGCTGGTAGCTGCTGCAAGGAGCTCTGGTGGGGACTTCTCCCCAGCTCCTTCAGAGCACTGGAATCAGGCCACTGCTGGAACCCACCCAGCACATCCCAGGCACCTGGCCAGGTCAGGAAGACCTCTTACTCAAGATCTTCCCAAAACAGCAACCCAAGGAACATCCAGGTCTTCCCCAAGAAATAAGGGGTTCCTGTAAATGCACTCAGAATGCGTGACAGCTCTTACGAGGTGCTGAGCAGATGCAGGGGCAGGGAAAGACAAGAAAGGATTTTTGAGGGGTCACAGAGGGGTCTGGGTGGAGTTGGGTGGGGGAGTGGTATCTTCCAGGATCCGCAGGAAGAAAAGCAGTGCCTAGCGGTGAGGTGACTGAGGTAAGATCCAGGTTCCTGGACCTACCCAGGCTGCCTGAGTGAGCTCTCTAGGGCAAGCCCAGCACATGCATGTCAGGAAGGTAAGACTCTGATACTGGAGAGACTGGGATCCATAAGCTGACGGGCTGAGTCCCACCGGAACCCCTGAACTGGGGGACATGTCTTTCCCAAGTAGCTCTGTCTGGGCCAGTGGATGGATGAAGACTCCTAGTGCCCTGGAGGGCACAGCAGGGTCTCCTACATGCCAAAGACAGCCCTACTTCTCCATCTGGGTCCCTGGCCTGGGAGAGATGTGGACTCCACAGGACCCCAGACTGTCTGAGCCTCACAGTTCCTAGGAATCCCCTTTAAACACATATTTATGGTCCCTATACTGGCAAAAGTGAATCTTCGTGGGTGGGGAAGGTTTCAGGAACCCACTAATAAATCCTGATGCCTTCAAGGCCAGTCTGACCCCTTCATCTGCAGAGTGGCTGCCACCCCCAAGGTGTCTCCAGCTGCTCCTCAGGGTGAATAAAGCCTGAACTCCCAGACTCCTCAGGTGGCCTCAGATGGTAAAAATGTACAACAGGGATCTTGCTGCATCATGGAAGGACCAAATGACCTGGGGAGATCTGGGCCAACTTCTTGGGGTCAGCACAACCTGGGTCTGTGTAGCTCACAGAACCATGCTTACCACCTGTGCACAGGCCTCATCCGGGCTCCAGGAAGGGAACTGGCAGGCAGAACATTTGTGCTTTCTGTGGTCCAAAATCCAACAAAACAGCCTGCAGCCATCAGGACCCCATGAATATCGTGTCTTGGCTCCTCCAGACACAGGTAGGCTGGGCTGACAGGCAGCTCACTTGATAGTCACTTGCTTCCTCCTGGCAGAGCCAGCAGCCCCTGCCAGAAACTGTTCCCGTGTGACTGGCCAGCAAGGCTTGGACAGGCCACTGGCCCCAAGTTCTAAATGCCCCAGTGAGCATTCTCAAAACCATCTGCCCCGCCCCCCGGGGCACTCACCAATGTTGGAATGCTTCAGCAGGCGGCAGATCCGAGCCTCTCTCTCCAGCTTCTGGTGATCTGGCAATGGAAAAGGACAAGGCTTCACCCTGTGCCCAGCAGTTGGGGGACACCATGTCCACATCAGGATAGGCCCATGACTGTGTACAGAAGCTGGCCTACAAGAGCCAGGATAATCTGCTGAGGACTGACAGGAACTCCACAGCCTTGGGTTCTGACCTCTGGGACACTCACCTAGCTAGCTCTGCCTGCTGAGGGGAAAGGCAGGGTATGGGTGCCCAGGAACCCAAGCAACTGGCTCCTGGGGCAGAGATACCCATGGAAGGTAGCAAGTACATCTACTCTGGGCTAAAAGTTTCCCCACATGGTGCAAAGAACAGAAAGTGCTATTAGTGGGACACTGATTTAATCCTTCACTAATTTGTCCTAATTCCATACTCAATGGAGCTTTCTACTGAAGCCGAATTTGTTCCTCCACGCAGGGATGGGGTCTGTAGAAAAACAAGTAGGTGGCAGTGAGAATGTGCCTCGATCCCCCTGCTCCTCCCTCCCCATTAGGCACAAGGTCTAGCGCTGAGATTACGGGCCATCAGACAACTGGAACCCTACTTCCCAGAGTCTAGTGCCCCTTGGGTGATCCTTCCTCAAAGCCCCCAAAGGATGCAGCAACTCATTAGTCAGAAGATTTATACTTCAAACAGAGGTGTCAGGAGGATTTAAAAATGGATGGAGATTGTAATAGCAAAAACCAAAAGCCTGCTTGTGGCAGAAGGGAGAGCTCCGCGTGGCTATAGCCATACAATGGAATACAGTGCAACGAGGAGACAAAGCTTTCACCCTACATTGCCAATACATGAGCTCACCCAAGAGAGTGATGCCAGGGGTCACAGCCAGGTTTGTGTGGAGAGAGGGTATTTTTTGGCACTGAGGGCAATAGCTGTCTCCCTGCCAAAGGCTGGGAGGGGATTGGGAACCAATATCTGGAACCCCCACTCCTGTCCAGGGCTGAGCCCCTCTCAGGAAAGAGAGCCCATACTTAATATGCCAATCCAGGACACAGAGGAGTGCCTTCCTCCACACAAGGGATGCACAGGAAGAGTGTAGGCACCCATTAAGAAAGAATGCTTAGGGGCTGGAGGGATAGCTTAGCGGTTAAGGCATTTGCCTGCAAAGCCAAAGGACCAAGGTTCGATTCCCCAGGACCCACGTTAGCCAGATGCACAAGGTGGTGCACACATCTGGAGTTCATCTACAGAGGCTGGAAGCTCTGACATGCCCATTCTCTCTCTGTCAAATAAGTAAATAAATAAGTAAAAATAAAATACTTAAATAAATAAATCAAGGCTGGGTGTGGTGGCACACGCCTTTAATCCCAGCACCGTTCAAGGTCTCTGAGTTCAAGGCCACCCTGAGACTGAACTTCAGGTCAGCCTGAGCTACAGTGAGACCCTACTTCAAATAAAAAAAAAAAAAGAATGCTTAGGTGGTGTTCAAGCCAGTCTGCAGGACTCTGGCCCTGGTATTGGGTAAGTGGTCTACCTACAGAAAGGAAGGGCTGGCTGAGTCTTCTCTGGTTGTCTGAGGTAGGAGTGACATGGTCTAGGGATACAGGCCACATGTGCAAACATGTGTGTCCTTTCTCTGGGGCCGCAGTGCCTGCAGACAGGCATGCCTCTAGAACAGCCCCAGAGGCTTCCCTTCCTCCCCCGGGGACAGGCCCTCAAGCCGCTCCGCCCTGTGGAGGGGAGAGTCAGCACCCCTCACGGTGTCACCAGAGCCCGGCTCTCCCCACTCCTTCCTCTGCACATCACCCAGCAATACTGTGCCCCTCTTTTTTTTTTTTTTTTTTTTTTTTTGGTTTTTCGAGGTAGGGTCTCACTCTGGCTCAGGCTGACCTGGAATTAACTCTGTAGTCTCAGGGTGGCCTTGAACTCATGGCGATCCTCCTATCTCTGCCTCCCGAGTGCTGGGATTAAAGGCGTGCGCCACCACGCCCGGCTACTGTGCACCCAAGCCCATGCTGCAGTGGGAACCGAGGCACCCCAAGACTCAGGTTAGAAGCAGCCTTGAGTGTCTTCCTCTCTGAGAGAAGCTTGGAGAGGAAGCTCCCAAGTCCCACCGCCTTCTAGGAGCTCAGATATGACAGAATCTGTACCCTGAACAAGAACAGGCATGTGCGGGCTACCTTTAAGCCAGAATGTAACTGGTGCATTTACTTTGCTGTTCGTTCTCTCTCTCTCTGTCTCTCTCTCTCTCTCCCTCCCTTCCTCCCTCCCTGCTAACTCAGGGGGCTGGCTAGAGAAACTCAGAACTCAGGCAAAAGATGCACTATTTATTCCTCCTACTAGAGAAACATCCTACAGATAGAATACAGCATTCATCTCTACTCCCATAAAAGCACTTATCAAAAAATAACAAAACAAAAAAAATACCAAAAACAATTTTACTCAAAAATTTTTTACTAAACCAGAGCCTGCAATTATCCGCCTGCCTGCCTGAATTCTAATGATAGTGTAGTGTCCTGAGATTTCACTCTTGGGGAATGCTGAGGGGCCCGGAAGCTTCTCTATGTGATTGTGCCATGATCTCAGTGTGTGAGCCTTCTCTGCCAGGCCATCTGCTCTGCCAGACCTGTTCCTCGGCTGTCCCTGAGGTCAGCAGTCTGTGCGGGGCCCAGCAAGGCTCTAGGCCACCAAGGGACCAGGGATGGAAAGTGGTCCCCGCCGAGCCAGCACACCCACGCTGAGTGACTCATGGCAGGGTGACCAGCGGCTCCGCAGAACATGCTCCCAGGAGCAGCCAGGCCGGTGACCCAGCTGGGCCTCAAAGCCGAGGCCTTCTCTGCACGCTCAGGGGCTCTGTGGCAAAGCCTTGGCCATGCCTCTGCAGGCTGGCCGGTGATGGCTGCCTGGTGGCTGTGGCCTCTACACCCTGAAGAATCCCTGTTTTCTTCTGGGAAGGCCACCTTGGGCACACTAGGCTCATGCTACAGAGGAAGGGGAAGCGCCTGCATGTTGGCATAGGAGAGCACTTCGAAGCCCAGTGACAAGGTTCCCGCATCCCTCACCCCACACCCTCATGGGAAACACAGTGGGGTCCCAGACAGTCTAGATCACCCACCTGAAGAAGCTGGACCAATTTCAACCACTTGTGGTGTCCTGGGGAAGGATAGAATTGGAGCTGGAGAGATGGCTTAGTAGTTAATGCACTTGCCTACGAAGCCAAAGGACCCAGGTTCCATTCCCCAGGACCCACGTAAGCCAGTTGCACAAGGGGCACATGTGTCTGGAGTTCATTTGCAGTGGCTACAGGCCCTGGCACGCCCATTCTCTCTGTGTCTGTCCCTCTTCTTTCTATGTCTCTCTCTGCTTGCAAATAAATACATAAAACTTTTTTTTTTTTGAAAAAAAGGATGGCACTCTGGGTTTTGCCTGCCTGGACATGGCATGACTCAAGTCATCTTTTAGCCACAGAAACAGCAGGTCCTCAAGCACAGCCGTTTCCAGCCCATGGGCTCTGAGACACTGGTGTGAGGACCCCAGGTGTCATAGGGGAGTGGGACTCCTCTAGGCTGTCGCTGTGTAGGTGACACGGCTGATGTCCACTGTCTTAGAGGTGACAGGGAGAAGGCCTGCCCCAAAGTGCTGGCAGCTAGGAAACGGGCACACAACATGTGACTTGTCTTTCTGGAACACCTGCCACATGACAGGCACCATCTGTTCCGCGCCGGTCACAGGTGATGATAACCTGTTTAATTCCAGAAATGCCCTGAGCGGCTGCGGTGGCAGGCTGAGCAGTAAGGACAGAAGGCGCTGCCTGCCGTTAACGTCCCCAAGACACACTGGGCTGTGGCTCCAGGACTGACACACCGGAGGCCACTGCAACAGGCTCCAAAGGACAAACTGAGGTGACATTGTGGTCAATCTGTGCAAGTGACTCCCCATCATTTCCTCTTCCTCTCTCTAGAGATAACAGAGCATATGGAGGCAGACCTGGTGGAGTTTCCCTGCCCACTCCAGGCCTGCTGACACCATTCTCCACCCTTGTGTCTCCAACCTGCTCTGAGGCAAGGGTGACTCACAGCAGGGGGGGTGGGGGTGGCGAGTGAGAGGAGCCAGCCAGCAGGGGGACAGGAGGGGCGTGGGTGGCACCTAGCCCTAACAGCTGCAGGCTGTCATAGGAGGACCCTGGGTGGGATGGAGGAGGGGCAGAGCCCGGAGACATGAGGCACATTTGCACAGAAGGGACTGTCTCCTGCTTGTCCTCATGCGTGGTTCTGGGCCTCTGAAATTGTGAGAACCGGAGCCAACTTGTAGCTGCACAGGTGTGAACTCTACATGTGTGGCTTGGGACACGTGACCCTCCCAGCGAGGCCATCAGTGATTCCTGCAGAGCCAGGACCCGGAGGGCTCAGGCGCTGGGGGAGACCCTTGAGGCTGTGCAGCCGGGCTGAGAAGGCCCTGGGGCATGGGCCCATCAGCGGAGGCGAAACCTTGCTCCCATTTCTTTAGACTGGGTGCGGGAGGCCGGCAAGGGACTGGCCACAGTTGACAGGGCTTCCTACTTACAGGCTAAGGCAGCCACCACAAGGGTAAGCCCCAAGCCAACAATGAGCTGGGCAGATGTCAGCTCTCCCGGGTTCTTCCTCAGAGTCATGAGGACACTGGGCAAGAGATGGCAAGAAGTGTCCTGACAACTAGAGCCACGTCACAGGATCCAGGCCCTGTTCAATGAGCTGCAGTGAGATTAAACTCACCACTGAGGCCGTGGCTGAGTGACCAGGGGACTGCAGCTGTTTTTAAGTCCCACTGGAGTATGGCTCCAGGGACCTGTTTTCTCTCCCATCAAAGGGGTAGCACAGTGCTACAGCTATCACAGCTGCCCCTGTCAAAAAAAAAAAAGACCACAGCAGAGAAGGAATCTCCCATCTACCTGACTTCCACTTTCATCCCCACCACAGATCTGAACCTGCATCCACCCAATGCTTCAGAAGACAGTGGCATCAGAGTCCTGCTCCGAGTCTTCAGCACATGCCAGAAGCTGTCCCAAGGTGGCTAGCACTGTCATATAGGGACCTGCTCACCTCATCCCTTAGCCACATGCACATTGGACAGCCTAACAGCTGCCTATCTTCTCAGAAGGCTCAGGTTGTCCACATCACACAACAGCCAGGTGTAACTTAAGCACTGTCTACTATGAACACCCTTAACCCCCGAGTCCCAATCTGTCTTGAAGCACTGTAGTTTCAACTCCTAAGGGAACTCAGTGGGCAATGTTCTGTGGCAGCGAGTTGCCCGGTCACAGACTGTGGGCATCCAGGCCTAGCCCTGGTGCTCTGCTGGCCTCAGTCCCACCAGCATCCTGCAGACCCTGTGCCGGGTGCCAGCAAGGCGGCAGAAGCAAACTGAGCTCCAGGGCTGATGCCAGCCAGTCTAGTGTCCCTCGTACAGCTTCTGAAGTTTCTGACCTTGGATTTGTTTAAGGACAGTGGCTAGCTGGGAGGGAGTAGCTTCATTCTTCAAAAGCCAGGCTGGGGCTTATGGTGGTGCCTATCCTCAGAGCCCTTGGGTTGGTTCACATGAAGTAAAACCAGCTTGAGCCTTGGTCTGTTTAGGCCACACAATGGAACCTCCCTGTCCCTCCGGGGGTGGGGGTGGGGTGGGGGTGAGGTGGGGGTGTAGCCAATTCAGAGGCTGAAGCCGGCCACAACCACAGACAGAGACTGGCTATTCCTCCTGGAAGGAAACTCACTCCTGAGAGCCCTGCACACCCCTGGCCTGACAGACTCCCTGCATTCTCCCCTGTGGGGCTTCTCCAAAGGTGCCAGGTGAGTCCGCGGGCAAAGGTGGGGTGATGTGAAGAAGGCCAATGCCCCTTCTGCTCAGCCCCCAGATCGGCCAGTCGGGCCTGTGCAGGAGCCTGAAGCCGAAGGATAGCCGGCAGAGGAGATTAAAAAGCAAAAAGAGGCAGCTCTCTTGCTGCGGCTTTCTGTGCATGTTTTGTTTGAAGAAGCAACGAGGCAACCAGCAATTAACCCAACAGCATCAGCCAGCAGCCGCCACGAGGCAGAGGCGGCCGTGTGCGCGTCCTGTGGCTGCCTGCCACTCCACCAGCACAAAGAAGGAACGGGTCTCCTAAGGGACCCCGACAACAGGCATATGGTGCACCCTGTTCTTTACACAGAATGCCACCCACACCAGAGCTGAGGGCCTCCGAACTATTTGCCAATCATGCAGAGATGACCTGGCGTTCCGGGGTCTGGGTATGTGGTTGCGGAGCATGGCAGAGGCTCCACTGGCTTCCCTCCATGAGGTCACTTGTCCCTGCAGCTGATGCCCCACTGCTGGTGTCCTCTTCAGAATGAGGGCCATCTTTAGCACGTGGCTGCAGCTTGACTTTGAGGCAGAGATGTGGCTTAGCATTCGTGCTCCCTCACTGCCGAGCAGGCGTCTGGAACAAGGTCGTGGGGTGAGATCCAAATCGAGGCCAATATTGTGGGCTGCTGTCATATCCCGGGAAACCAGGAAGGCCTTGCGCGGCCAGTCACATGTCCCTCCTGACTCGGCCACTGTGGAAGACAGCTATTCTCCCCGTGGTGTCAGGCCAGCTCCTGCTCATTCCTGCATTCCATGGGACCACTAACCAGGAGGCAACTGCAAGCAAAGGGGCCTCGGCTAGGAGGAGGCCTCGGTTTTGTCAGCTGTCAAGCGGGAACAATTATCCTTCCTACAAAAGGGCATGGTGTTGCAATGGCTATGTCCTCTCTTAGCCCTGGGGCATCAATCTACACCTGGGGGAGGGTCCTATGCCAGCCTGCCTTTCCACAGATGCTGTGTTAAGGGACCTTGACAACAGGCATACCTTCAATACAGCTGTGGCCTTGTGCGTATAAGCATTATAACCCTGCGCTTATGGGGACATAGAACTTCAGAGTGCAAGAATCACTCCTTGTGACCCCACCCCTGAGAGAATGGGCACACAGGGGCCTCTTGCTGCTGCAAGTGAACTACAGATACATGTGCCACTTTGTACATCTGGCTCTACATGGGTATTGGGGAATCAAACCTGGGCTGACAGGCTTTGTAAGCAAGAAATGCCTTTAACTCCTGAGCCATCTCCCCTCAAACACATACACTTTTTAGACAGGGTCTTATGTAGCCCATGTAGGCCTCAAACTTGTTATATATCTAAGGATGACTTTTGACTTTTTAACTTCTGATCCTCCTACCGCCATCTTCTGAGTGCTAGGGGCCACAAAGCCCAGGTTTTGCAAGGCTGGGCCTTCTGCATGTCAGCCAAGCACTTGGGGCTGGAGTGATGGATCAGCAGTTATGGTGCTTGCCTGCAAAGCCTAATGATCTGAGTTCAATTCCCCAGTACCCATGTAAACCCTGATGCACCAAAAAAAAGAGTGTGTGTGGGGGGGCTGGAGAGAGGGCTCAGAGGTTAAGGCACTTGTTTGCAAAGCCAAAGGGCCCAGTGTGATTCCTCAGGACCCACGCACAGCCAGATTCGCAAGGTGGCACATGTGTCTGGAGTTCATTTGCAGGGCTGGAGGCCCTGGTGCACCCATTCTCTCTCTCCCTTTGTCTCTTCTTTTTCTGCCTTCTTCACTTTCTCAAGTAGATTTTTTAAAAAGCCAAGCGCTCTACCATGTTACAGCCTGTCTTTGTGGCTCTACTTTGAGTGTGTGAGTGTGTGTACGTGTCACATCACGTGTGTGAAGGTCAGAGGACAACCTTGGGGTGTTGGTCTTTTCCCTCCACCTAGTTTGAGACAGGCTCTCTCGTGTTATTTTGCCGCTGGAAAGGTCATGAACTCCAGGATTGTCCTGACTTCTCCTCTTACTGCCATAGCTGCACTGGAATTGCAGACACATGCTGCACTTTTGGGATCCAAACTCTGGTTGGCAGGCTTGCAGAACAAGTGCCTTTAATCACTGAGCCGTATCACCTGCCCCCATGGCCCTATAGTCAGGTATACTGTCGCAAAGCCACAGGGCCTCCCTCTGGGCAGTACTCTCGTCCAGGGCTCCTGACCGTGGTGGCCTTGTGCCTGACCACCACCTCTGTCTCCTACTGTGCCCATGTCTTTCTTGGCCTTTCCAGGGACCAAGACAGTTGCCCACATCTTACCATGCATCCCATAGTAGATGTCTGGCACCCAACCAAGTCTGTGCTTATGAGGCTAGAAAGCATTGCTACATGATTAGGGAATATAGGGGAAAAAATAGCAGAAGAGACCCTGTAACTGCCTTGTGGCTATAGCCTAACTCCCTCAGATTCCCCATACCCTTCACCACTGTTCTGATCTCTAGTCCTATGCCAGCCTCCTGAAACTACCCTGAGAGACTTCAGCCTGGGTCCCATGACAGCCATACAGCACAGGCAGCTTGAGCCAGCTGAGGCCAACACGCAGCCAGCCTGACCCTGTCTCCTATGGGGGCATGGAGAAGAAAAGTGACCCTGACCTTTCTAGATCTGCCATTGTGTCAGCACTTCCCCCTGGGGACCCTTGTCTCTGCATAAGGGATGCCTGGACCTATTGGTTCTTCAACATTTGATCAGAGAACATTAGCAAGCGGCACTGACCAGTCCACACCAGAAGTGGGGACGCAGGTGACACAGACATGGAAGCATCATGACCCAAGAGCACCTGGCATCCACCCGCCCAGAGTCCCCTTGTCTTCAGGGTTTCTCTGGAGCTGGCCCCCAGATGGGTAGTCCTGGCTCTCCAGATCACTCAACCAGCACTGCTCATCCCTCCCCTGGCCTTGCTCCTCAGTACTCCTCCCCCTTCCTTCCTCATCACTGCCCCACCAGCTTGTTCCTCAAGCTGTCTCTTCACAATGCTTTTCTCCAGCCCTTCTGGGATAGTGTGAATAGATGACCCCCAGTAGATTTAGTGTTTTATTAGCTTGTAGTTTGGATCTGCAGCCAACTGGCTGGAGGAGGTGCCACTGGGTAGATCTTAGGGTCCAGCCCTAAGGTGTGGTGGTGGGTTTAAAATTCCATTCCTAAAATATGCAAAGTGCCTACTTCCACCTGGAGTTCCTGGAGTGTGCCATGTAGTGTGGCTTTTGGCTTGTGGTTTGTCTCTCTGTGTTTGGTCCTGTGAAAGCAGGTCAGCTTCTTCTGCCATTATGGAACTTCCCCTGGATCTGTAAGCTTCAAAAATCCCTTCCTTCCAAAACTGGGCCTGGTCTGGAAGTTCATCTTAGTGAACCTGAAACTGTCTGCTACACCTTCCAACCCATTTATAAAAATCCTGGGGCTGGAGAGATGGTTTAGTGGTTGAAGTGCTTGCTTGCAAAGCCTAAGGACCCATGTTCGATTCTCCAGATTCCATGTAAGCCGGATGCACAAAGGTGAGGCCAGCGCAAGGTCATACATGCCCACTAGATGGTACAAAGTCTGGAGTTTGATTGCAGTGGCTGAGGCCCTGGCATGCCAATTCTCTCTCTCTCTCTAAAAATAAAATAAAATAAAATATCTGTTGTATACACAGCACAGCCTTGAGCAGCCCAACCCCCACTGGGCAGGCCTAAGGTCAAACCAAGAAGAGGTGACTTGTAACCACCCTGAGAACGAAAGCCTCAAGCAGGGGTCCACATCCTTGCTTGTGCACCCCTCAGACCCTACGCTCACCTTCTCTGGTGGATGGGTGGTGGTGGGCAGGACCCTTCCAGGTTTGGGCAGTGTCATCACTGGAAAAACCAGAACGCACTGGGGCTAACTTCCTACCCATTTTACAGAGGAGGACGCTGAAGCCGGAGGGCTCAGAACACAGCCCTGAGCAATTCCCTTCCTGCAAGCTGTCTTCCAGGCCTCTCCGAATGCCCACCAGCTGATGAGGCTCCAACTCCCAACCTCAGCCCTGCAAGAAGGTGAGCATCCTGCTCAGGAATCCAGGGGCAAAATGTCTCTGGGAGGACTCAGCTCATGGATGGGCCTTCCTGACAACAAGGGCCTTGGCTCAGGACTACCCCCTTCCCCCAACCCTCCACAACTCCAGTTGTGGGCACTGCATACAATGCATGGTGCATTTGCTCTCCAGGGGCCAAAAGGGGTCTAAAAATTAGTGCTGGACACCAGCCAGGTACCAACACAGCCCTTGGGACTGCCCAGTAGCAGCCTCATCTTGGGACCAGAGGGCCTGGGAGCTCCCCAGCCTGTTGCCACTTCTTAGGTGAACCAGCTCCTTGCCATGGCCTGTCTCCCCACTTCAGCCCTTCTGAGGCTCACATTTCAGAAACCCTAGACTTCGCCAAGCGAGCTGATGAACTGACTGTAACTGATTGTAAGAGGAGAGAACCCTATGCTCTACAGCTTTGTTTCATGCTGCCAGATAAAACACAGGATGCCCAGGTAAATCTGAATTTCAGGCTAAACTTTAAAATAATTTTCAGTATAAGTCTACCATATGGGACATAGTTGTACTACATTGTTTTCGTTGTTTATCAGAAACGCAGATGTAACTGCTAAATCTGGCCATCACAGCCTAACTCCTTCGCAGACGCTGGTGCCTGGTTCCTAGGACGCTGAGTCCAGCCCGGGCTGGGCCCCCTCTTCCAATGCCTTCCACACTTGCCACCACACTTCATAAATCATGTCCAGGCAACAGAACCAAGCCGTTACCCCAGGATCACCCCCCCCCCTCTCTCTCTCTCACACATACACACACACACACACACACACACTCCGCCCCCCCCCCCACCTCTCCTTCATAAGCTAATAGGAAGTCCTTTCCAGCCTAGCTTCCCAGTATTCATGCCTGTTGGAAGCCGCAGGGGTGGGGGCGGTGAGAAGGGGAAGGGAGAGAGGAAAGGAGTAGCTGGGAGGAGACGAGACCTGAGGAGGACCCGGGAGGGTCGCGTCCCTGGCCAGCAACCGGGAGGGAGGAGGGGAAGTACCCAGGGGTGGGCATCGCCTCCCGCGCATGCTCAGGCGCCCTGCACTGCGGCGCCCGCCGCGTCTCTATTAACCCAGTTACGCCGATTCTGCGACCGCACTTATCCCCTGGGTAGGGGTCATTCTGGGCTGTGGGGTGGCGAGGCCACGAGGATGCAGCCACGGCGAGAGCCCCCGGCGCCAGCGCCGGCGCTGCACCCCAGGGAAGGTCTCTGCGGAGGTGGCCTCCCTGCAGCCTTTCCCATCCCGAGGGTCAGGCGCAGCCCCTGGCCCGGGGCGTCTGCCCGGCTCCTCCTCTCAGCTTTGAGCAGGGCGTGCCCACCCTCAAGGCAGAAGACAGTCCAGAGAGACTGGGAGAGGCCAGGTGCCAGGGCAGCAGCGGGGGCCAGCTGGGCATGGGCCCGAGGGTGGAAGGCGCAAGCCGGGCCTGGAAGCTGTATCCCTGTGAGTGAACTTGTGAAATGAGCTCACCTGTAAAAGCAGGCTTACCGGTGATTAGAGACTCACCTGGGGTATGTGGGCCCCCCACACGTGCCTCACTTGTGACACCCCCCACTTGTGAGCTCAAGGTCTTTTCCATCGGGGTGAACCCTTAGAGGCCCTCACCCCTAGTCTTCGCTAACCCCTGGTGCTGCAGGACTGAACTCTGGTGACACTCAGCCTCCTCTGTACAGAGACAGCCGGGCTGTCTTCAGGGCGTGGGGAGGGTCTCTGCACATCAGTGGGAAACATGATGAAGGAGCATACAAGGCCCTGTTGCAGAGCTGAGAGGGTGGTCCAGGGCAGGGTCCCCACCCACACAGTCTCTCCCCCATGAGCAACCAGTAGCCAGTGCACTGGGTGTTGCACAAAGACAAAGCAAAACAACCACCCCAGCAGCCATTTAAAGTGACGGCGCGGGGTGTGGGGGGGGATAATAACAAGATCTTTTTCCTTTCCTTTCCTTTCCTTTCCTTTCCTTTCCTTTCCTTTCCTTTCCTTTCCTTTCCTTTCCTTTCCTTTCCTTTCCTTTCCTTCCCCTTTCCTTCCCCTTTCCCTTCCTTTCCCTTCCTTTCCTTTCCTTTCCTTTCTTTTGGTTTTTTGAGGTAGGGTCTCACTCTAGCCCAGGCTGACCTGGAATTCACTATGTAGTCTCAGGGTGACCTTGAACTCATGGCGATCCTCCTGCCTCTGCCTCCCTAGTGCTGGGATTAAAGGCGTGCGCCACCACTCCTGGCAACAAGAATGTTTCTAAGACTCATGTGCCCAATGATCTCTTTACCCCTAGTCAATTCATTTCCCCAACTGCTTTTGTTAACAGTAGTTTAATAATCGCTAATTATTCAGTACATTCGCAGCCTGAATGTCTTACAATCCTCTATTTAATTAAGTATCACATTTTGAAATCTGAGTGCTGCAGCCTTTGGCACAGGGAGTGTGAATCTGAGGACTGTCACTTATTGGGTGACCAGTGCCAGCTTCTTTCTCCCTGCAGCCAGCTTGAGGGACCCAAGGCTGTGTCCCCATCTCCCCCATGACAGGGATGCTCCGGGTGCAGCAGACGTGGGGACACAGCACTCCACACATTTTTTTTTTCTTGGTAGGGTCTCACTCTGGCCCAGGCTGACCTGGAACTCACTATGGAGTCTCAGGCTGGCCTCGAACTCACAGCGATCCTTCTCCCCCAGCTGCACTACCACGCCTGGCCCACACATTCTTGGTGACTCCTAAGAAAGAGTCAGGTCCCCACTCTCGTACTGAGATCAAACAAGGTGTGCAAATGAAAGTGGTGGGCAGGCTTCTCTAACTCCCTCCCCCAGATTGTTTTCTGGGTCCCTCTCTCCATACCCCACACTTCCAAGAATAATGTGGACAAGGACATTTCAGAGACACCCAAACTCGGCATTGATGAAAGAGGCATCTGAGCCAGGCAGGCAGAGACTGGGGCTAGTTAGACATGAGGAGGAAGGCACAGTCCCTGCTCAAAGCTGGGAGCTGGGGAGGCCACTAGGTGAGCCTGCTGCCCTGGGGCCTGGAGACCTGAAGGGACCTTGGAGTGTGCACATGACACCACAAAGCACAGCGTCCTCAGAAACACAGTGCCATTATTTGTCTGGCTAGGAAAGGGGGCAGTAGTGGGGTGGCTGTGGGGCACAGCCACACTCAGGCAGCTGTCACATCCCTTTGAGTTAGACAGCTTCATCCCCATTTTAATCTGGAGCAACTGAAATGCAGAGAGGTTAAGAAACCTGTGAGGTCATACAACCGGGCTGGCACCAGGCAGGCACCCTTGAAGCCCTGATCACCTCTCCCTCCCCCCCTCAAGGGTCCCAGAGGAGATTAAGGAGACTCTGGTCCCTAAGGGCAGGCAGCTGGGGCTGCAAAGGACACTGAGCAGAGAGCTTCCGACCACCCACGGTGGTGATAAACGCAGGCCTGGGTTCAACAAAGGCCCAGAAGGAAGCTTCAAAATGCGCTTCCCTTAGTGTAGTGGCTGAGGCCAGCACTGTCACCTCCAGCCCCTTGTGAGGCAGCCTGGGGGTGCAGAAGGAAATGGAGCCAAAGCCCACAGCAGTCTGGGCAAGACCAGCTCTGGGGTATTTGACCCCAACGGGAGCCAGGGCCTGGGAATCAGCAGCTACCTTGCAGGGCTCCCTGTAGCCAAGATTCTGGGGCTGCGCCATGTTCCATGGCAATGTGCCTGATTGGGGCCACCAGATGTGACAAGGCAGCCGCTCGGGCCACCACCTGGAGTGGGGTTAAATGCAGAGGACAGATGACCCAACTAGGTAGTCCTGCTGCAATTCTGTGAAACAGGACTTTTGGTGGAAACAGAAATAACACTGTTTTGACGACGTGGGAGAGCACCGCTGTGTTTCAAGGGTGGCAATGCCTGCGCAGCCCTGTGTTCACGATCCTCGCCTGCTCGGATGCGTGAAGACCTTCACACAGCACGGTGAGCAGCCCGGGGTACACATGGACAACCCAGCCGAGCTGAAAACAGTTGAGGTTCATTCTGTCTTTGTTTCTTTAAAATTTTTTTTAATTTATCTGAGAGAGAGAGAGAGACAGACAGAGAGAGAGAGAGAATGGGCATGTCAGGGCCTCCAGCCATTGCAAATGAACTTCAGATGCATATGCCACCTTGTGCATCTGGCTTACATTGGTACTGTGGAATCAAACTTGGGTACTTTGGCTGTGCAGATAAGCGCCTTAAATGCTAAGCCATCTCTCTCCATGTCTTTGTTTCTATATTTGAAATTTCTACAGTAAAATGTTTAACAGGGGGCCGGAGAAATGGCTCAACGGTTGAGGCACTTGCCTGCAATGCCTAAGAATCTGGGTTCGATTCCCCAGTACCCACATAAAGCCAGATGCAGAAGGTGGTGCGTGAGTCTGCAGTTTATTTGCAATGGCTAGAGGCCCTGGCATGCCTATTCTCTCTCTCCCTCTTTCTCTTAAGAAATAAATAAATAGCTAAATAATTGTTTTTTTTTAAGTTTAATGGGGGAAAAATGCCCAAGGAAAGGCCAGGCCAGGGCAGCAGGGGACCTTAGGTGGGAGACAAAGCAGCCAGGTCACCACGCTCAGCCTGCGCTCCTGACACAGCCCACGGCAGAACGTCCCTGGCTGGAGGGGGCCCTGTGGGAAGAAGGCAGTGGGGAGGATGACCTGCAGCTATGTGGGATTCCAGTCCAGTCTGGCTACCGTCCTGCCTCCCACCATCCAGCTCAGTTTGCACCCAGTGGGAACTGCAGCTAGGCATAGAGTCCTGGGCATTCTGGGCATGGAGAAACACGGGCAGGTCAGCTGTGTGCACATGGGGCCGGGAGAGGGGAGGGGAAAGAGTAGACCGTGCCTGAGGGTTCAGCTTTCCACTCCCCTCATGCCTCCCAGTGTGTGGAGCATTTTAAGGATATAGGTGGGGGGGGGGGGAGCATTGATTGATTCTGAGGAGCTGCCAAATTCCATGGAAAAACAGCCAGATGGTTTTCTGTCTGAGTCTGACACACTCCTACTTATTCGACAAGACCCAGCCAATGCAGCTTCTGGGATGCCTGCTCCAACTTCCCAGGACCCCATCCCCAACTTCTACCCAGCATGCAAAATGTGTCCAGTACAAATCTGGATCAATGAGAGTCTGTCTGGGCACATGGGTCTCTCACACAAGCCCCCTGGTATAACCGAATGTGTAAGGAGGGTAGGAAGAACTGGCAGGGATGAGGTGACCTGGAGCAGTGCTGGGCCCTGGCATAAGGGTGGTGTCCTGGGAAGCAGGGAAGGCGCAGGTGGCTCCATCTGCAGACAAGGTGTCCAGTAAATGTTGGAGGTCACAATAGCCTGCGGACATCCAACATCCCAGGCAGGGCGCTAGCCTTGTATCTGCACTTCCTTGGGACAAGTCCAAGGTCTGCGTGGACACGGCTTGTGAGGGTCAAGGAGGGTTGAGGGTGGCTGTTGTTCTCAGAGGCAGATGCAGAGGCAGGAGGAGACACCAGGCATTATGGATTCTGGTTGACTAAGCCAATACTTTTGGATGAGATTTTAGACAATTAAATTGATTGGCAAGCAACATGTTTGCCAGATATAATTCACTTGCAGGTTTCACTGTGCAGGGCTCCGGTGGGACTGACAGTGTGGTCAGGAGCTAGTACAGAGTTGGGAGAGGAGCAGCCTTTGTTCAACAGAACAGCATACAGCGGTGAGACGGAACCCACAAGGCAGGGTCATTGGCAGTGCTGGACTAAGGTTGGACAACACCAATATGGTAAAGGATGGAGAAATTGTGGGATGGTGACAACATCCGGGAGATGGGCCTGGCCACAGAGGGTTCCCTGGAGGCTCCTGCCTGCCTGAGGCACATGTGTCTCCTGCTTTCAGGATTCCCAAAGATGTTTCAAACATGTGTGCCTACCAGTAATGACCATTGGATGTCAGGGAGCAAAGGGTGTGGCAAAATGCACACAGCAAGCTCTCTGTGCTTGCCACTACCTACACAAGACCCTCATAATAGGAGGAAAGGTGATGACATCAAAATAATAGAAAGACTGATTGAGAGGGGGAGGGGGGAAGTTGCAAAGGGGCAAGTGGGGGGAGGGAGGGAATTACCATGGGTTATTGTCTATAATTATGAAAGTTGTCAAGAAAAAGATAAAGTTTTAAAAACTCACACAGGGGCTGGAGGGATGGCTTAGCAGTTAAGGCGTTTGCCTGCAAAGCCAAAGGACCCAGGTTCGATTTCTGGATCCATGTTAGCCAGATGCACAAGGGGCGCATGTGTCTGGAGTTCGTTTGCAATGGCTGGAGGCCCTGGCATGCCCATTCTCTCTCTCTCTCTATCCCTCTTTCTCTGTCAATAAATAAATAAGTAAGTACAACACACACACAGCAAGCTCTCTGTGAAAGTTAACTCAAATGACATCACCAGTAGCATGGCTATGGTAAGGGAACAAGACCTGGTGCCCTGAAGGCCTCAGTTCTAGACCCAAGGATGCACTGAGCAGCACCAGACCTGGGGTCTAGGGAGGCCACTGGACACTCAGCTTTCTTAACCCAGAAGTGGAGATGGAGCTGAAGCAACACACACATGGGCTTGGGGGACAGAGGGAAAGTGTACCCCAACAATTGATGAGGGGAGTGAGGACGAGGGCTGCCCATGTGGGTTCTGAGACACAGCTGGGTGAAGGGTACATGAGACGTCACCACTCTGATCATCTGGTGTCCACCCAGGACATATCTTTCACACAGGACCCCAAATTAGGAGCCCCGCAGTCATTCAAGTGTGGCACATCATCAGGACGTCATGGCAGTAGACACCCTCACCACCACAGCTACCTGCTGGGCAAACCCCTTATACAAAGACAGAGGCCTTGGTGTAGCTAGCAGTTTGTCCTTCCTTTAAAGCTACTGGTATAAGTAGATGGTTCCTATCCTGCCTCCCATCCTCCCAGGCCAGGCTGGACCTGTCATCCACAGCCCATAGAAAAGAATACACCAGGGCTGGAGAGATGGCTCAGCAGTTAGGAAACCTGATTGCAAGGCCTAATCGCCTGGGTTCAAATCCCCAGTACCATATAAAGTTAGATGTACACATGACACATACTTCTGGAGTTTGTTTTCAGTGGTGGGAGGCCCTGGCATTCATTCATCCTTTCTTTCTTTCTCTCTTTGTTTTTGTTTTTGGTTGTTTTTCAAGGTAGAATTTCACTTTAGCCCAGACTGACCTGGAAATCACTCTGTAGTCTCAGGGTGGCCTCAAATTCATGGCAATCCTCCTACCTCTGCCTCCCAAGTGCTGGGATTGAAAGTGTGCCACCATGCCCAGACTGCTTGCTTGCTTTCTTCCTTTCTTTTTTTTCTCTCCCTCCCTCCTTTCCTCTCTCTCCCCTTCTCTCTACTTGGAAGAAATTCATTAAAGAGAAAATGACAGAGCACTGTTCATGGGAAAGACCTGATCTGCAACATGGCAGCCGTGGGGCTCCGCGGGACCGGGAGGACAGCAGGCTGTAAGGCCCTCAACTGTGGCCTCAAGGGGCGCAGCCCAGCGGTAGCCCCTGGTCAGCTATGGTCCATCCACACTGATCTATATTTCTCCAAGGCAATGGGTCAGCAGACAGCACAGCCTGCTTCCTATCCTGCATCCCAGATGCAAAAGCCCATTCCACAGCACCATAGCCACAGAGCCCAGGACCCGGGCCAGGCCTCTTGGCGGCCAATGGCTCCTGATCTCTGCTCCAGGTGACAACTGTTCCTGTACTCAGCTAGCACTGGTCCCACTTACAACAACACATGGAGACATCATTCAGATGCCATCAAAGCCGACCCTCAGAGTGTGCCCTTTGCCCACTGCTCCACAGGCCAGGCTACCCCTTGGAGCCTGTCCCTTCTCACTCTAGGCTACTGGGGATGTACGGAGTAGATAGGCCAGGGAGCTCATGCCTATAATCTCAGCACTTGGGAAGCAGGTGAGTTCATGGAGCCAGCCTGCTCTAAATAGTGAGTTCCAGGCCAGCCAGGACTACATAGCAAGACTGTCTCAAGACAAAATAAAACACTAGAAAGTAGCAGGTCTGCTCAGTCCTTGCTCAGCCTGGGTGCTCACAGCCTAGCTGCCCAAGGTCCAGACTATTCCACTCTGGAAGCTGGATGAGGGAAAACACCTATGTAGCCATGTGAAGACAGACAAGAACACAGGCCCCCCCCCCACATGCACGCACAGACATACAAGAGCAAGTGTGCACACACGCACACAGGTGCACACATGATCTAAAGTGCTTGATGTTACACAGATCCTTGGTGCCCTGTCACCAGCACTGTGTCCAGGCCTCAAGGGTGCTGCCTGGAGATGCAAGCTTGAGGACTGGCCTCACATTGACCACAGGTTCACCCCGACCATTGAGGGCTATGCCTTCACAGAGAAAAACCAAGCTCACAGCCCTAGATCCTGAATCATGTCCCAGGACCAAGGCAGGGACCACTGACAGCAGGTGGCCCTCATCTAGCCATGAAGAATTTTAGGAGAGGGGACATTCAGGCTTCCATTATCAAAGGCAGCTCCCCATCTAGAGGCTGGGAAGGAACTTGTGCCACCAGGATGTCACCATTTCTGGTCCTTTTGGGTTTGGTGGGGACTGACTGGCCCTGGGTACTACTCAGTGATGGAGAGGAAAACAACAGTTGTGACAGGAACACCAGAGCATCGAGGATCCTACAGCTTGGGACCAGAGAGTGTTCCCCAAAGGGGAAATGCGTGTCAGGGTTCTGAGGGTCTGGCACATAGCTGGAGTCCAAGTATACCTGCACAGAGGTGAACGGATTTCAGAGGAGTAGGCTCACATACATGAACCACGGTTGCCAGATAAAGTCAAGTTGCCAAATGAATGAAGCCCTATCTCTGCTCAGCCCCAAAGCATCTCCCAGAAGAATTAGAGGGATCAGGGCTCCTTGGCCCCACTTAGCTCAGATTTGTCTCCGGAAGCTCATTAGGACTGCTGGCAACGGCTCTGGATGTGTGGCTGGGAGGGAGGATGGAGTAGAAGGAGACAGGTGATGCCGTCGATGCCATCCTGCTTTAGTAGCCACCCATTCCCCACCCATCAGTCCCTTATTCCACCCCAGTGGTGGACTTCACCCTTATGAAGACACTGTGTCCATCCCACTCACTCTGTGCCCCTTCCTCATGGTACTTGCTAAAAACTGATTTCTGGCTTTGTGTCTAGTCAGCAGGCCTGATGAGATATGCCCTGTCCTTAGAAGGTCCCGAATGTGCCTGCTCAGGTGACCTGGCCGACCAGTACCATGCAAGACACTTCCACACATACTGCAAGTCTGCACAGACCTCCCCAGGGCAGGCACTGCACTTTCTCCTGCTCAGCAGACTCGAGAAACTGTTCAGAACATACCCAATGAAGCAGAGGCCAGGATTCTAGCATGGGGCAGGGCAATGCCTATAGCAATCCTGCTATTACCCACCTATGGCTTCTCTTTGGTCACAATTCTTGGGGAGACATTACATAGCACCCCAGTGCTTTGCCACTATGAGTACATTTCCTTCAGCTCTGGGGCAGAGACCCAACAGACTTGGGAAGGGGAGACTAAATGGAAGCCCCAGGAACACTCAAACCAGAGAGTAAAAGTCATGTTAAGTCTGAGGGCAAGGCCCCCTGACCTACTCAGCAAGGGTTCTTGGGAGTCCTCAGCACCCCTGACCTCTTCACCACAGCCTCCACTCCCCAATCCACAGCCTGTTCCAATACTGTGGAGCTGCTGGCTGGGCCAGGATGAGCCAGCTTCAAAGACCCCCTGTCCAGCCCCACCATGGCCAGGCGGGACACCACAACCCTACCTCTGGCTGACAGCTTCTTGGTGTTGATGATCTTGGCTGCATACTCATGGCCGGTGCAGAGCTTGACACAGCGTCGGACCACAGAGAAAGCCCCCCTGGAGAGGAAGCAGGATAAGAGACAGAAACAGGGAGAAAGAAAGCCAATTAATGTCCCACAAACACTCAGAATCCAGCCACTGGCCAGACCACAGGCACATGGCCAATGACTGAAGAAAGCCTGGGCCCCTCCCACACGGCTCCTGGCCATCCCACTGGACACTAGCAGGACAAGAGCCAGGCCAACCTTCTTGGGGTCCCCAAGGATCAGCCCCACCATTGGGAAGAGGCCTTATGTGACCTCAAGCCCTGCAACCTGGTGGGTCAGCTGGGCTGACAGTCACCCCAGGAGCCTTCCAGTGTGCACCCTTAGCTGCTGTCATGGTTACTCTGGGTTGTCAACTTGACAAGATTTAGAATCACTACAGAAGCAATATTTCCGGGCATGTCTGTAAGGGATTTTCTAGATTAGGTTAAATGATGTGGGAAGACCTACCCTAAAAGTGGACAGTACCATTCCATGGCTGGAGTCTTGCACCATATATAAAGGAGAAAGCTGGGGCTTGAGGGATGGCTTAGCAGTTAAGGCATTTGCCTGCAAAGCTAAAGGACGCTGGTTCGATTCCCCAGGACCCATGTAAGCCAGATGCACAAGGTGGTGCACGTGTCTGGAGTTCGTTTGCAGTGGCTGGAGGCCCTGGTGTGTCCATTCTCTCTTTCTCCCTCTGTCTCTCTCTATGACTCTCTCAAATAAAATAAAAAAAGGAGAAAGCTAACTGGGCACCAGCATTCATTCCTCTCTGCTTCCTAACTATGGATGCAACATGACCAACTGAAGCTCTTGCCACCATGCCTTTCTCAACCATGACGGACTGTGCTTAAACTTGGAGCCAAGACAAATGCTTTCTTCCTTAAGTTGCTTTGGCAGGCATTCTGTCGCAACAAAAAGCACAGGAATTGATAGACGTGCTCTACGCCGAACTGTGGTACTCTACACGTTCTCCCCAGAGCAAGGCGAGAGGCCACATGCGCTGAGATTTGGTGCGGCCCGGCGCAGAACCTGACAGAAGGTTTGTCTGGAAGGGTGAGACGTCATTTCATTAACTATAGAAGTGGAGGCGGGAGTTCTCATTGTGTCTGTGTCAGAACAGCTGCCTAAGGCCAGCAGCAGGAGGCCAAAGTGACATTTATATACCAACAACCCTAGTCGCTGCAACAAAGAACTGGAGCCTGTGAAGATGGGTTAAAGTGACAGTGGCCATCAAGACCTGGAGCCCAGGAGGAAGAAGCTGGCACATGCTGGGCACCCCTTGGTATGACTGTTCTTGCCTCTCTCTGCACCCCCAAAGAACTCTGACTTAGAGGACCACGTTTGCACCTCTGTGGTTCGAACAGTGAGAAACACACAAGGGTGTCCATACACAAGGCCTTGGGCAAGAGAGGCATCTCATATAGTGAGCATGACTCTATCTTTGTTTCTTTCTCTTTATCCCTTTCTCTCTCTTTCTTTCTTTCAAGACAGACAGATGGAAGAGAGAATTGGCACACCACAGCCTCAGCCACTGCAATCAAACGCCAGATGCTTGCTCCACCTAGTGGGCATGTGCGACCTTGCACTTGCCTCCCCTTTGTGCACCTGGCTCCTGTGGGATCTGGAGAGTAGAACATAGGTCCTGAGGCTTCGCAGGCAAGCACCTTAACCACTGAGCCATCTCTCCAGCACAATGATTATTTCTTGTTGGCATAACCCACTGAAATAAATCTTTGTAAAAATGTGCCATTTGGAGCTGGAGAGATGGCTCAGTGGTTAAGGTGTTTGCCTGCAAAGCCTAACAACTTGGGTGCAATCCCCTAGTACCCACATAAAGCCAGATGCACAAAGTGTCACGTGCATCTGGTGTTCTTTGCAGTGTCTGAAGGCCCTGGTGTGCCTGCTCTGTCTGTAGCTCTTGTCAGTATCTCTCTCTGCTTGAAAAATAAATAATTTTTTAATGTGCCATCTGCTTTCTCAGAAAAACAAACAATTGCACTTCATGTCACTGCATGTGTCCTTACTGACTCAACTTGTTATGATCAGTGACTCTGCTCAGGCAGCTGTAACTTCACGTTGAAGGGAGGGGCCAGCGAGGATTGTACCCAGGCTTGTCCCCAACTTGCCATCCTGCTGCCTCAGGCTCCCATGTGCTAGAACTGGTGTCACAGATGTGTGCCATCATGACATAGCTGTTTAAATTTTTCCTTCCTTCCTTCCTTCCTTCCTTCCTTCCTTCCTTCCTTCCTTCCTTCCTTTCTCTCTCTCTCACTCTTTCTTTCTTTTTGAGGTAGAGTCTCACTCTAGCCCAGGCTGAAGACAAACTTATTCTGTAGCCCCAGGCTGGCCTCGAACTCCTATCTCAGGCTCCTATATACGGATCCTAAAGGCACGTACCACCACCCACCACACCCAGCTTTCTGCTTCTTTTAATTATCTTCGCATTTAAAGTCAACATGTGCACGGTGTCAGGGCGGCTTGGGGCAGCGAGGGGAGGGAGTGGCACCAGCTCTTTTGGAAACCTCTCGTTCCATTTGATGTTTTTCACTTACATGCATCAGTTACATTCTCAACATGTTCCTTTATAAGAAAGATGTAAAGAAAGGATTATTTTTGTTTTTCTTTTCGTGTTTTGCTTTTGACTGTGCTAGCCTGTGCACACAGGCAAGCACCCTGCCACCGAGCTACATCGCTAAGCCTGGTGATTGTTTTTCACACGGCGAAAAGACAATGGTAAAGGGAAAGACAACAGCACAGTGTCCGGTCTGGGTTCATCCTTGCCTGTCCTGGGTTCTGGCTGCACAAGTGGACTGTCGTTCTGGGCCTGGGTCTGCACCCGGATAATGGAGCATAAGGACCTCAGGGGGCCACTGGAAGGCCCTTTGCCCCAACCAACCTTATCTGCTGCTCGTCCTCACCTTCCCTTCTGCTACCTGAGCTCAGAGGGTCCCGGCGACTGCAGCTGGCCTGGTGAGCATTCCCTACGAGCTCCAGGCCAGATCATGAGAGAAGCAAGAAGTCTGCACTCTCCTGTGGCAGAATCCCAACCCTGTGTGAGGGACGCCCCTCAGTGTTGTTCACAGCTGAACCATGTATCTTGACACATGGAGAAGCCGGGCACTGTGCTCTAGTTGGAGAGCCCATCTGCAAAGCAGGGGAGAGACCTGTGTGCTCCCTCCCTGCCACCATCAGTGGAGCTGGTGCCCAGCCACTGACCAGACCCAGAAAAACAAGTGAGTAGCCTAACCCTGCACAAGGTGTCCACACACAAAACCAAGGGCCCTCAGCAGGCAGATGGTCCATGGACTGCTTGAGTGGCTTTCCATCCTCAGGCTCTACAGAAGGTTCTAGAGCTTCTCCTGCACTGTCAGCTAAGGTGTGGGCTAGCCAGCTGTGAGGAATGGTGTGCTGCGCGGGAGCACGCAGCTACCAGAGAAAAGCAGATGCATGGCTGGGGGAAGGAGTGGGGGGCAGGGCCGGGCAGCCAACAGGTCCTTAGTGGGAAGGGCTGATGGTAAAAAGACAGGACCCCTATTCCAGCAACCCAGATGCCTACATGGCAGAAGGTGCTCTAGGTGGTCACCCCAGGACAGCTCCCATGGCCCGTGCCTAGTGCCTCAGCTCCTCTTCCATCCTCTGCCCCTTGGAAAGAGCTTCTCCCAATCACAGCCACCCTCCAGCGCACGACAGGCAATGGAACTGCAGAACCGTCTGCACTGTGTCCTTCCCCAGTGGCTCTGCCACTGACCAGGTGCCACCATCAGAGGAACTTTCCCAGGAAGTGGTACAAACACATTTGGCATGACCGGTACTGGCCATGCTGGGGGGTGGGGGCCCTGATACCCTGGACATCTCCAAGAACAGGGAGGCCAGTGTCCTCCCCCACCAGAATTTATCATTATTGATAAACAACACAAATAAAGATCCTGGTCTCTGCTGTGAGCCTGCTCCTAACGCCTCAGGCCGATTTCTATGCACCTTGTAGGACCCAATTCAAACAACTCAGTCTTCGCGGAGCACTGCCCTTTACGTGAGTCCTGCGCCAATTTCCTCCTTGCTCTGTTTTCTCAGCTCCTGGGATTGAACCAAGGGCTCCATGTATGCTAGGCATGCGCTCTACCGCTAAGAAACACCTCTATTTCTCCTTTCACTTTTTATTTATTTGTATTTACTTATTTATTTTTGAGACAGAATGGGCATACCAGGGCCAGACGTGTGCGCTCCCTTGCGCGCATGTGCCACATTGCGAGCTTGCGTCACAGGGCGTCTGGCTACGTGGGACCTGGAAAAGCGTATCCTCAGGCTTTGCAGGCAAGCGCCTTACCCGCTCAGCCATCTCCCCAGCCCTGCTTTTTTTTTTTTGAGAGAGGAGCTCGCTATGAAGCACCGGCAAGCCTTGAACTTGCAATCTTCCTACTTTTGCCTCTTGAGTAGCGAGGATCACAGGTCTGTGCCACCAAGCCAGGCTCTGTTATGATTACTTTGCATCTGACCTCTCCACTGCCACTCTCTATGGCAGGTCTTCCTCCTGCGCACCCTGAATACAGGTGCGAGGCTTAGCATGCAGCCTGTGACATGGGAGGAGGCTGAAAGCAGCACAGGTTCGCTGTGTGAGGTTGGACCTCCATGCTTATCCAGCCCAGCAGTATGTGACAAGAGTGGCCACGAAAATTCAAGGTGAAAAAGCCAGAGAGCACAGCTGTGACAGTGAACTAGCAAGAGCAGTGCCTAGAGTGACTCCCCAGGAGGGGGCTCCCTGAGCCCCCATGAAGGCAGATGCTGCTAAAATGGCCTAGCAGAAAAGGCAACCCACCGAGGCTGAGGCCACACGGAGATGGTCAGACTCACCAAGCAGAGCCAGGTAGGAGGGGCGGGTGAATAGGCTGGAGGCTCCCTCGGCTTATCCAGAAGCATGGGTGGGCGGCACAAGACAGTGGCTATGCTCTAAGTACCTAGCTTGAATACTTGCTCTTGGCATCAGGAGCAGAAGTGGTGGAAGCAAGGTCCAGAAGGGGCTGGCATTGAAGGGTCCAAGTCAATATTTCTGCTAGAGACTCCCGTGAATCTCAACTGACTATCAAGGTCACCTGCAAGATGCTTGGCATGGGCCGCCTGCCTCAGAACTTAGTAGAAAGTGATTTGAATAATGTGTTCAGATCATGAGGCCCCCAGGCACCAAGCACGTTATGGGGCTCTTAAAATCAAATGAAGCTAATTAAAACAAGAAAATACCCTTTGAGTCTTTGCCTTGCTGAAGGCTTAGAACACCGACTCACTTACAACAGGATCAACAGTACCAGGAAAAGAGGTCCTCTGAGAGAAGGGGAAGGATTAGTTCTGTGCGTTAGCGTCCTGGAACTGGGGGCCCTTCCCAGTGAGCCTCTGTGCGCTGCCACCTGCTCCATTTCCAGGGTACAGTCTCCTTACCATGCGTGGGCCTCATAGAACAGAGGATGGCCCTGGTAGGGGCTGTCAGGTTGGATGTAGAGGAGCAGTCATAGGCGCACACGTCTACAGGAACCCCATCTGCCTGTACCATCTCAAGGCCCCTCGGATCCTTTAGGCTTATGGCAGATGGCCTATCCCAGCTGCTGTCCCCAGGCTTGCTGTCCCTCGCAGGCGGCATGGGGCTCTGAGTTTTCCAAGAGGCCCTGGATCAAACAGCCCCCAGGCTAGCCACCTCCAGGAACCTGCTGTCCACTGGTGTTTGTGACTCCTGTGGACCTCCTCAGAGCCCCCTCGGCCGCTGCCCTCGGTTCACACCACAGCATGTTATAGACCTCTCTGCCTTCTGCTGGGCCGTGTTAGCCATGCCGTGGTCCTCTCTCAGTCCAGGCTGGCTGCCCTCACTCCTGCCTCATCACTCACGCCTTCCCCAGGTGAAGGCAGGCAGCACAGGATACAGACAGCTAGTCACAGCCCCTCACCTGCCCAGATTCCACTGTGACAAAGAAAGGGTGGGGTGTGGCTTCCAGTTCTTAAGAGGATGGACGAGGCGTTGGTAAGGAGACCCTGTACTGATGAAGCCCCCTGGGAACATCAGTCAGTGAGGTGCCACCTTTCCTAGACCGTGTTCCAGTGACATGAGGCGATCCATGTAGATGCCACTACGAGGGACTGCCCCGCACCCAGAGAGTGCTAACTGCGTGATTCTGCTCCCCGGGTGGCGCAGACAGGGAAGGAGGCCCACGCCCCCCACCCACATACAACAGGCTGTGGAATCCTGCAAGACAGTGCTCAGGACAGTTGAGTCAAATGGATGTTCTTGGTTGCCCACTCAACATTTGAATTCTGTCTCCCTGGTGGAAATTTTCCCTGTTTCTCCCTCTGCCCTGTGTTCACACCATACCACTTCCTCCTGCCCCTCTGGGCTTTCCTGCCTCTGTCCCAGGCCTCTGCCAGCTCGTTCAGGCTCCAGCAGCTATTTTCAGAACTAAACCTACCACCAGGACTTTGGTCCCCTTCCATGGACACCTTTGGTTGCTTGACAACGAAATGCAGTGCATGTCACATGCTCCCAGAAGCCAATCACAACAGCTGATCAGGACCATGTCAGGGACCGGATGCGTTCATTAAAAGACCACTGGCAATTCCATAGGTTCCTACATTTTGTAGGTGAGTGACGCCCAGAAGCCTTAGGTAAAAGAGCGCTCCAGCTGGCCCTTGTGAACCTGATTACAGTCAGAACCCTGACATGGGTCAGCGACCACCAGATTTCCTTCCCCAGCCGATCCCCCAGCCCAGTCCCCTAGGTCCCTGAACAGATTCCTAAGCAGACTCCCAAGCAGAATGTTCCCAGCAGACCTTCCTCAGAAGATCCAGCAGATCCTTTTAGAATAGGCTAGGCAAGTGACAGTTTTAGTTCTTGCTATTTTGAAAACCACCCAGTCCATTATGTCCAATCTCCTGGCCTGGTTAGCTTCAAATGGGCTGAACTGAATAGGCTAGGGCCGAGGACAGACCAGCAGGTATAGGTCATGACTACACAGAGAGCCTGCATATTTATTTAGTTAGAATCTTAAGTTGCTATTTATGTGCAGACTTTAAAAACAGCAAAAAGTTTAAAAATAAAAAACAAAGGCCCACTTGCCTGCAAAGTCTAAGGACCCATGTTCTACTCTCCACATCCCACGTAAGACAGACGCACAAAGTGGATGCAAGTGTGCAAGGCTGCACATGCACACAAGGTGGTGCATGCATCTGGCGTTTGTTTGCAGTGGCTAGAGGCTCCGGCATGCCCATTCTCTTTCTGTCTCATAAATAAGAAAATAAAAAGAAAAATAAAACCCTTTAAGCTAGGCATAGTGGGACATACCTTTAATCCCAGCACTTGGGAGGCTAAGGCAGGAGGACTGCCATAAATTCGAGGCCAGCCAGGGGCTAGCGAGTGAGTTCCAGGTTGGCCTGGGCTAGAGTGAGACCATGCCTTGAAAAAAAAAAAAAAAAAAACCCTCGAAAATCCAAAAACTTTATTACCTTTGCTTATGAGCACTTGGGAACAAAGCAGAAGAAGGCATTTGATTTGCTTGTCTGCTTATCTATCCGTCTGAGATGGGCGGGGGGTCTCTGCGTTGTCAGGCTGACCTTGACCCAATGGGTTCAAGTGATCCTTCCACCTTAGCTTTCTGAGAAGCTGGGACATCATTTAATACTGATCTGTGCAATCTGGTAGAAAAAGCAGCTTATATTTTCAGTGTGATGTTACTGGGAGGTTTTCCTTTTGTGCATTTTTCTGCTTCTCACAATACAAAATCAGAACCCAACCCCATTCGCACGGACTGTTTTTGACATATTGTGATTCCAATGTTGGCCACAGAGTGGACAGTCACTGAACACACTTCAGTCACTGTCCCTTCCTCTCCGTAGCACTGACACCACCTGTGCAGGGGTAAAACCCTGCACCACAGGGGGGGCTTTGTTAAGCACATAAGTGACTTCTCTATTTTTCTGCTCCCCCCCTCCCCAGCATTCCACAAGGCTCAGACAGCGTGTTGTGACCACTGCGTACTGCTTTGCCCTGCAGATGCCCTGGGCATATCCTGGAGTCACCGTCTTTGTGGCCGTCCAGGCCCTGGGGTTGGAACCGGTAGTGCAGCATTTTGGGTGAGTGCATGAAGCACTGGGCAGGAGCAACATCCCTCGAAGAGGTGGGTACTGCCCATCACCACCCCCAGATGGCCAGAGGGCAAGCTTAGCTCACAGGCTGGCTGTCCAGCCCTTCCCAGCACCTAGGCATCCTGGGTTTGAAACACTGGGCTTCAGGTGGCCCTGCTGGGGACAAGCATCTGAGCAACGTGGAGTTCGGTCTGAGCACACACCAACTCCCAAGCACTGTTTTATCTGCGAGATCCTACTTGGGTTTTTGCCTTTCACAACTAATACTGCCGCATACTCTGACAAGAGCGGGTCCTAGTGGAGAGCGTGCCCCATGTGACAGCCCAGTGCTTCGTCACTGGCAGCTGAGGGGATGGTTCCAATTTGCCATCTCATGAATAACTGAGTTGCCGTGCAGTTATCTCTGTAGAGTTCATTTCCAAAGGCACAAGTGCTGGGTGATTTCATGACAACTGACAACAAGAGCGGTGGAAGCCATGCCCCGCCAGCAGCCCCAGCCCTGGCCTTTTCAGGCTCCCCGGAGCCCTCTCCCACGCTGCACTGGGGCGTCTGGTCCTTGGCACATGGAGACATCATCCCGATTTCTGTCCATGTGATCACGTGGTGTATCTGTGTAGCCAATCTCTCCCTTTCTCTGATGGTGCCGGTCATATCTCCAGTATGACCTCATCCTAACCTGACGAGTGACATCTGCAAGGTCCCTATTTTTAAATAAGGTCACATTCTGAGGATAACAACTCCAATATATGCATTTGTGGAGACATAATTCAGCCATCACACATGCTGACTTCCAGTTCTGCCTTGTGGAATCTGGCAGTGTGCATAATGGGCAAATGTTCTCCAAGTTGTGACACTCAAATGTCTCCTCCATCGGATGCTGACAGACATTACGTTCAGAATGGGTCGTGGGGGAGGTGTGGGCAAAGCCAGGAGTGAAGCAGCATTTCTTTCCTTCATTTTTGTTTTTTTACTGTAAAATTTCTCAGGGCCTTTATCACAGTCATCTATAGTGTACGTCCAGGAATCAAAAGGGACCCTTCTTATTTGACCACAGAAATTTTCATTCAAGAAAAGGGTTCAGGGGCTGGAGAGCTTGTTCATAAAGCCTGATGGCCTGGGTTTGATGCCTTAGTACCCATGTAAAGCCAAAATGCACAAAGTGGCATATCCATCTGTAGTTTATTTGCAGCAGTAGAAGGTCCTGGTGCATCCATATTTTCTCTCTCTCTTGTCAAATAAATAAAAAAGTTAAAGGGTCTAGAGGACTGGGCATTCTTGGGACTCAACACTGACCCCCTTTTGGAAGCCCGTGTGACCTGCAGAAGCCCACAGAAGACGCTGCTTATGGATGAGCACGTGACCATAGAATACACCCATAGCTGCGGAGATCCCTGGCCCCACTCCAGAACCACAGTTGTGGTCTTTCGAACCACTGTGGGCCCAACTCAGGTGGAGATATTTCCAGTGTCCCTACTTCTCTCCACGGACAGAGAGACAAGGAGCAGTGGAAAGCCATGGCAAGGGGGGCTTCCTGTGACCAAGTCTGTTGCCTCACATGTAAACACTCACATGTAAACACACAGAAACCTTGTCAGTCAATTCATCAGTCCAGGAGCTGTCATGGCAAGGTTTTCTCTCCTGTGCTGACAATCCCCTTTGCCCATGACTCTGTGTTAAGAGATCAACCTCACAGGTCAAAATCCTCATGCCACACCTAAACCATTTGGTCACCCTGGGCTCAAAGTAGCAAGGTCAATGGATCCAGATGGATAGCTTGGCCAGGGGAGGTCTAACAGGTCCCTGAGGGCTCCTCGTGCTCCAGGACTGCTGTTCCACCCTCTTCATTTCCAGCATCCTGCACAGTCAAGCCCCTCTCTAAGGAATGTGATTTGCACTCTTCTAATTCTACAGGCCCACACAGGAGGCTTCTGGCAACTTCTGGGCACATGGTATAAGTCTGGAGTGAGAGACACTGAGGAGACAGTGGGAAGAAGAGTGGCTTTGAGTCAGGAGAATGTGGGTGAACTCTGGACTTGCAACTTAGAAGCTATCTATAAAATGGCTTAATAACACATGTCTCACAGGCTTAATGTATTAGAATAAGAGATGACCTCAAATCATGCTAAAATATAAGTCCTGAGTAGATGTATTTATTTACATGCATGTATGTATGGGTGTACCAGGTTCTCTTACCATTGCAAGAGAACACCAGACATATGGAATGCCTGTGTGTGTGTGTGTGTGTGTGTGTGTGTGTGTGTGTGTGTGTGACTAGTGTTTGGGTAGCCAGGGAATTGAACCTGGGCTGGCAGACTTTGCCACTTTAACCACATTAGCCACTGAGCCATCTTCCCAACCCCCAGATTTGTAAAAATAACTAAATATGGAAAGCAAAGCTTAAATCACTTTCAGGTCCAGCAAGAGAAGCTTGGAAGTTGTCATGCCTATTCTCACAGACGAACAGCTGAACATGCTGAAGACTAGCTACACTCCTTAGGTCCATGAGAGAACTGAGGTCACAGGCAAATCGCTGTCCTGCCCCCCGGCTGGACAGACAAGGGCAGTAGACATCGAGAACCACAAGGAAGCAGAGCACCGGTGCTAGGGTCGGAACTAGCTGACGGTGTGCTGGAAGCCATGTGGATAGGTCTGAGCGGAGTCTCCAGGCGCTTCAGCTCTGAGAGCATACAAGCACTCTTAGGTGAGTTTTACTCCCAGGCGCCCTGCCAGGTTCTCACAGTGAAGACTGCAGGAAAATTCCCAGTGCTTGAGGCACAGGGAGGGGGAAAAACAATCACTTTGAAGTACACCAGAGTATATATATATATTTTTTTTTGGTTTTGTTTTTGTTTTTTGAGGTAGGGTTTCACTTTGGCCCAGGCTGACCTGAAATTAACCATGTAGTCTCAGGGTGGCCTTGAACTCACGGTGATCCTCCTAGCTCTGCCTCCCGGGTGCTGAGATTAAAGGTGTGTGCCACCACACCTGGCTCTTTCTGTTCTTTTTTTATTAAATATTTTATTTATTCTGAGAGAGAGGAGGCACAGAGAGAGAGAGAGAGAGAATAGAAATGCCAGGGCTTCTAGCCATTGCAAACAAACTCCAGACACATGCACCCCCGTGTGCATCTGGTTTACGTGGGTCCTGGAGAATTGAACCTGGGTCCTTAGGCTATGCAGGGAAACACCTTAATCACTAAGCCATCTTTCCACCTCTGTCCTTAACAAAGCCTGCTTTAGAAGATGCTGGTTAACCACAGCCCAAACATATGGTGGCGGGGGGAGGAAGGATATCAAATCCTGGCCCCTTCTAACTTGCTTGTTCTGCATATGAGGGGGAAGGGAGAGATACTCAATTGTGATGATCACAGCACGAACACTGAGACCTGACCACAGGATGACAAAGGACGTTCTTTCCCTTCTGAGCTACTGTCACGTCACTAAAGGCCTCTTTAGCAGAGTTGTAGCCAGGACACAATGTCCCTCTTTCCACAAAAAAACTTTAAATCACGCACAGGAAAAGAAGATACAGAGCACACTGACCCCAGTCCAGCAAAGACCAGGCATCTGAGACAACTGTGATCAACATGTTAAGACACGTGATGGGAAAAGTGGGATACGTGCAGGAACAGGTGGGCAATGTAGACAGGGAGGAGGAAATTCTGAGAAAGAATTAAAAGGAAATGTTGGAAGTCAAAAACACTAGCAAGAATGCCATGGCTGAAGAAAGAACAAATGAATTGGAAGAAACATCAGTGGTAACTTGTAACACTGAAATGCAAAGAGAAAAAGAGAATGAAAAGGACAAAAAAATACCCTATGGTAAATCACAAATATATATATCCAGAAGGAGAAAAAGAAGAAAATATTTCAATAAGAACCAAGAATTTTTCAAAATTAAAGACAGACACCAAATCAAATCACACAAATCAAGAAGCTAGAAAAAATACTAAGCAATACTAATTCCCACAAAGCTAACCTAAGCTGTCATGCTCCAACTACAGAAAGAGAAAGAGGAAAAGATCTTGAAAGCAATCAACATTAAAAAAAAAAAAAAAAGGGCTGGAGAGATGGCTTAGCAGTTAAGGCACTTGGCCTGCGAAGCCTAAGAACCCAGGTTCAATTCTCCAGAACCCACCTAAGCCAGATGCACATGGGGGCACATGTGTCTGGAGTTCATTTTCTGTGGCTGAAGGCCCTGAAGTGCCCATTCTCTCTCTTGCTATCTCTGCCTTTTTCTCTCCCCCTCTCTCACTCAAATAAATAAATAAAATATTAAATAAGAAAAATTTAAACAAAAAACCACCAAGCAAGCCAAACAATAACAACAACAAAACTGACTTGTGTAGAGAAAAGATAAGACATACATTGGGCTTCTGAGAAACTATGCAAACACAGGCAGAGGAGATAGCTCCACTAGTGAAGTACTTGCCTCACAGCATAAGGGTCTGAATTTAATCTTCAGTACATAGAAAATGTTGGGCAGGGCTGGAGAGATGGCTTAGCGGTTAAGCCCTTGCCTGTGAAGCCTAAGGACCCTGGTTTGAAGCTCAATTCCCCAGGACCCACGTAAGTCAGATGCACAAGGGGGCGCACACGTCTGGAGTTCGTTTGCAGTGGCTGGAGGCCCTGGTGAGCCCATTCTCTCTCTCTCTCTGCCTCTTTCTCTTTCTGTCTGTCAGTGTCAAATAAATAAAAATAAAACAAACAAAATGTTGGGCATAGTGATGTGTACCTCTAATCCCAGAACTGGGGAGGTGGAAGCAGAGGGGTCCCCAGAGCTCATCATCCAGCTACCCCAGCCCTATAAGGCCCTTGTCCCAAAGGAGGTGGATGGCATTCCTGAGGATAACACCAGAGACTGTCTTCTGGCCTACACATGCAGGCACACACATGAACACATGTAGGCACATACACACACACACAAGAAATCATGCAAACAAGAACAGAACAAAATAAAATACATAAAGTATGGAGAGAAAGAACCACCAACCTAGAATTCTGTATTGAGACTTATTCTAAAAGTAAAGGACAGGGGCTGGAGAGATAGCTTAGAGGTTAAAGTGTTTGCCTGCTAAGCCTAAAGACCCAGGTTTGATTCCCCAGTACACATGTAAGCCAGATGCACAAGGTGGAGCATGCATCTGGAGTTCATTTGCAGTGGCTAGAGGACCTGGCACACCCATTCTCTCTCTTTTTCTGCCTCTCTCTCGCTCCTTCTCAAATAAATAATTTTTAAAAAGTAAAGGAGAAATAAAGTGTACTCAAACAAAAACCGAGGGAACTGGTCACCAGTAAACTTGCCTTTCAAGAAACATTAATAAGTTCTTAAAGAAAAAAAAATGGCACAGTTCAGAAACTTGGATCTACACAGGGAAAGTTAGAGAAGGAATAAGTAAAGGTGATATGAAATATTTTTTCTACATCAAGACAGACTAGAGACTAGTTGTAAAGAAGAAGGCATTCAGAGGAAGGAGGATTGGGGAAGGGAAAAAGGGTGGTGGAGGGGATTTTGATCATGGTTTATTGTCTATATGTATGCAAATTGTCATTTCCAAAGTTAAAAAAATTGTTTCTTCTTATTAATTAATCTAAAGGATAACAGTTTATTCAAAATAATAGCTACAACAATGCATTTGGCAATTATAGCAAATGGGTGAGAGTCAGTAACATCACGAAGGCTAGGAGGATGGGCTTAAGAATGCTTGTTCTTCCTCACACCTGTGAAGCAGTATAGCGTTAGAGTGGGCTTAGACCAGTTGTAAATGCATATTATAAGCATTCAGACAATTGCAAGAAGCATGAAGGAGAGCTTTATTGGTATGTTAGGAGAGGAGAAAGAGAGACAAAAAGAGGAAAACGGAATCATTAGGAGAATGGAGTTTCAAAGGGGAATGTTAGGGGAAGGAGAATATTGCCATGGGCTATTTTTTATAATCATGGAAGTTGTTAATAAAAATTTGAAAAAACTTTTCAAAGAAGCCACAGAAGGTAGAAAAAACAGCATAAAGAAACATAAAAAGAAAGCAATTAGAAAATAGTAACAAAGGGCCAGTGTGGTGGCACACATCTTTAATCCCAGCACTCAGGAGGCAGAGGCAGGAGGAGTGCCATGAGTTCAAGACCATCCTGAGACTACATAGTAAATTCCAGGTCAGCCTGGGCTAAAGCAAGACCTTACCTTGATAAACAAAAACAAAAACAAAAAGAAAAACAAATAGCAACAAATATGATAGCTAATAATCCAACTACATCAAGATCAATTGTATCTAACTATACCTACTAAAAGGATTGGAATAAATCAATACCCAACTACATGTTGTCTACAAGAACCCCACTTTAAACATTAAGACATAAATAGATTAAGATTAAAAACACAGCTACAGTTTAAAGGATGTTACTGATTCAGTACCATCTCAATCACAATTCCAACAGTTCTCTCTCCAAAAATAATAAAAACCTATCCTTAAATTCATATAAAGTTTCAAGGGACACCAAACAGCCAAAAAGAATCTTGAATAAAGAATAAGGTTAGAAGACTTATGCTTCCCAATTTCATAATTTACTATAAAACCAAGGTATCAAAAATAGCACAGCACTGATAAAGAAACCAAGAGGATAAAATAAAGTCAATCAGTTTTCAATAAGGATGTAAAAATGTTCAACAAGGGTGCCAAAACCAGTCAAAGTAGAAAAGACAGCCTTTTCAACAAATGGCATGGGAAACAGAATAACCATATTAAAAGAATGAAGTTGGGACCTTATTTTAAACTGTAAATAAAAATTAACTCAACATGGGACTGGGGAGCTGGCTTAGTGGTTAAGGCGCTTGCTTGTGAATCCTAAGAACTCATGTTCAAATCTCCAGATCCCACATAAACAGAGGCACAGTGATGCAAGTGTGCAATGTCACAATGTGTGCCCGTTCTTTCTCTCTCTCTCTTTCTCTCTCTCAAAAAATAAAAAAAATAAAAAATTACTTCAAAATGGACCAAAGTCCTACATTTTAGAGATAAGATTATGAAACATAGAATATAAGTGAAAATCTTCATGACATTAGACTGAGCAGTAATTTCTTAGATATGACACCTAAAGAGTAAGCAACAAAAAATAGGACTTTAAAGCCAGGCATGGTGGTGCACGCCTTTAATCCCAGCACTTGGGAGGCAGAAGTAGAAGGATCACCAGGAGTTCAAGGCCACCCTGAGAATAGAGAGTAAATTCCAGGTCAGCCTGGGCTACAGTGAGCCCTACCTTGGAAAAAAAAAATAGGACTTTAGCAGAATATAAAACTTTTGTGGGCTGGAGAGATGGCTTAACAGTTAGAGCACTTGTCTGAAAAGCCTAAGGACTCATGTTTGATCTCTCTCCAGATCCCATGTAAGCCAGATGCACAAAGGCGAGGCAAGTGCAAGGTCGCACATGCCCACTAGGTGGAGCAAGCGCCTGGAGTTCGATTGCAATGGCTGAGGCCCTGGTGTGCCAATTCTCTCTCTAATAAAATAAGTTTTAAAAAAGTTGTGCATAGAGGACCATATCAGGAATGGATATGCAGCTCAGTGGTAAAGCACTTATCTAGCACGCATGAAGTGCTGAGTGCAGTCAGTAGCAGCACACACGCCACCAAGACAGTGAAAAGACACCCACAGAATGCCAGAAAATGCTTGCGATTTATATATCTGATAAGAGATAAATGTAGACTTCTTTGAGTCAACCCAAAATTCCCATCATAAAAATAAGCAAAGAACTTGAATAGACACTTCTCCAAAGAAGATATATAAATGACCAAATAAGCACATGACAAAGACATTGAACATAACTTAGCCACGAGGGAAATCAAATGAAAACTACGATGCTGTATCACTTCCCATCCAACAGGATCACTGCTATTACTGTAAAAAAAAAAAAAAAAATTTTTAACTTTTCTCCAGCTGCCGCCAAGGGGCTCGGTTCCTCTAAGAAAGCTGGAAAGGCATACTGGGGCGAAGCCCTCTCTTCACCTGCTGATTAGCAGCAGCCATCTGCACCATGGCCTCCACCTCTGAGCTCTCCTGCGTCTACCCTGCCTTCATCCCGTGGACGGGGACGTGCCTGACCATCAGGGAGGACAAGATGAATGCCCTCATTAAAGCAGCTGGTGTGAGTGTTGAACCTTTTTGACCTGGCTTGTTTGCAAAGGCCCTGGCCAATGTCAACAGTGGCAGCCTCATTGGCACTGTAGGGGTTGGTGGGCGTGCTCCAGCAGCTGGCACTGCACCTGTGGGAGGCCGTGCCCCCTCCCACTGCTGCCTTCGCTGAGAAGAAAGCGGAATCTGAGGAGTGATGACATGGAATTTGGTCTCTTTGACTAAGTCTATTTTGTCACATGCTCAACAAAAAGCTGAACTCCTGTAAAAAAAAAAAAACACAAGTGTTAGCACAGAGGTAGAGGAATTGGAACCCTGTGCATTGCTGGTGAAAATGTAAAATGGTGTGAAAAACAGTCTGGCAGTTCCTCAAGAAGTTAAACATAGGGTTACCATATGATCCAGCAGTTCCACTCCTAGGTGGAGCCTAAGAATTGAAAGCAGGGATTAAAGCAGGTATTTTTTTTTTTCTTGCTTTTTTTTTTTAAGCAGAGTCTCACTCCAGCCCAGGAATTCTAGAATTCGCTCTATAGCCTGGGCTAGCCTCAAACTCATGGTGATCCTCCTACCTCAACCTCCCAAGTGCTGTGGACTAAAGATGTGAGCCATCACTCTGTCATGAAGCAGATATCTTCATACCAATATTCAGAGCCACATTCTTTAAAATACCTTAGAGGTAGAGGCAATGTACATGACAATGTACATGTCCACTGGCAGAAGAATGGAGAAACAGTCATGACATAGACATACAAGGAAACGGTATTCAGCCTTGGAAAGGAAGGAGATCCTGAAACATGCTTCAATACTGATAAACTTTAAAGCTAAAACACTAAGCATAATAAGCTAGTCACAGAGGACAAATAATATACTATATGATTCCTCTCACATGAGGTTCCTAAGAGAGGTAAATTCTTAGAGTGGAAGTAAAATAGCAGTTACTAGGGTCTGAAGAAGTTGAAAATGGGGAGTTAGTGTCAAATAGGTATAGGATTTAAATTGTGGGAGAAGTTACTTGACAGCAGTAACGACAGGACAACAGTGTAAGAAAGTGCACTTAATGCCACTGAATTCTGCAAGTTAGAATGGCAAATTTCATAATATATAGATACACACTAAAACATGCAGAAGAGTAGAGCCGGGCGTGGTGGCGCACGCCTTTAATCCCAGCACTTGAGAGGCAGAGGTAGGAGGATTGTCGTGAGTTCAAGGCCACCCTGAGACTACACAGTTAATTCCAGGTCAGCCTGGGCCAGAGTGAGACCCCACCTCGAAAAAAACCACACAAAACAAAACAAAACAAAACAAACAAACAACAACAAAAAAACATGCAGAAGAATTTTGGTTAGCCATATGGTAATATAATTAAGTGAATTGTTATGTAAATTAGAGAAAACAATCATTTGTAGAGCCAATAACTTGCACTTGATGATTTTTATCATTTATTTTTCTGTACTGTGATAGAAGCCATGGCCTTATGCATGCGAGGCAACTGCTCTGATACTGAGCTACATCCCCAGGCCAGCCTGACAATTCTTGCTCCATTTCTTGGTTCTGGCTCTTCCTGATTATGTAATTCTGAGGACTTTAAAAAAATCTATAAATGGAAATAAAAATAGTACTGCTTAGAGCTTTTGTAAAAGTAAAAAAATGGTGTGTAACATAGTATAAGCACTCAAATGTTAGCTTGATTGCTTTTTAAAAAATATTTATTGGGGGCTGGAGAGATGGCTTAGCGGTTAAGGCACATGTCTGCAAAGCCTAAGGACCCTAGTTTGATTCTCCAGGTCCCACGTAAGCCAGATGCACATGGTGGCGCATGAGTCTGGAATTCCTTTGCAGTAGCTAGAGGCCCTGGTGCGCCCATTCTCTCCCTCCCTCTCTCTCTCTCTACCTCTCTCAG